>NC_037340.1:29363178-30650678 GCF_002263795.3 Bos taurus | reverse complement strand
TTTTCTCTCCTGCTTCTCTCTCAAAGGAGGTGCCTCTCTCCCTTGAGGTGCTTGTAAGAAGGGAGAGCATTGGAAATTAACATCTGGTAAATTGAACAGATTTCTGTGTAGGTTACTCTACAGTTCCTAGTCTGTTTCTCTTGGATACCAATGGAAAGGTTTCAAACTTAGAAAAGACATTATTCTTTCAACAAAATGGGTTCACATTTGCTCAGAAAGCATATGTTCTGTAAATGTGATATAGCAAAGGTTATTCTGAGACCATAAACATATATGAATTCTTTAGTTTTAATGAATGAAACCAGGCAAGCTATTTCAGATCTTTTTGTGCATGTTATAGCCTTTCTCTATTTTTTCCTACATAGGAATTTTTTTAAAAAGCTATTAAGAGAATGGAAGTAGAGAATATGAAACAAAACTGATATGAAAAGTATTCTTTTCAGGACAGTTTTTGTTTTTCCAGCATTTTCAATTTTTGGCTTGAGCATATGTTCTGACACTCTGTGGATTGCCACCTTGCAGTGCTGAGTGGGCCATTTTATCCTTACTTTGAGATGACGTCCTCGTAAACATGGGCTGTGTATACTATGTATTTTGTGTCTCCCATAATAACTTAACACAAATTCAGTAAACCAAATAGAGTTACATGACCATGGTGGTCTGTACTGTAGCAACAGGGCTAAGTTGAACTACAGTTCCCAGAATCCTCTCGGCTGTATGCTTCTGAGTTAGGGTGGTACAAAAGAGAAATTCATATGAAATTGGGGAGGTCCTTAGGTCAACTTATTTCTAGGTATTTTATTCTTTCTGATGTGATGGCAAATGGGACTGTTCCCTTATTTTCTGTTTCTGATATTTTATTGTTAGTATATAGAATGCAACAGATTTCTGAAGATTAATTTTATATCTTGCATCTCTACTGATTCCATTGATAAGCTCTAGTAGTTTTCTGGTAGCATCTTTATGATTTTCCCCCTAATTTAATCCTGACACATAAGACTTATATATGTTAGTATAAGATGTGATACTTCTGATATTTCTTTGGAGAATAAAATAAAATGGTTCTCTAAATGGCAACCCACTCCAGTGTTCTTTCCTGGAGAATCCCTGGGGCAGGGGAGCCTGGTGGGCTGCTGTCTATGGGGTCGCACAGAGTCGGACACGACTGAAGCGACTTAGCAGCAGCAGTAGCAGCTGCTGTATAGCAAAGGTAATTCTACTTAATGCTCTGTGGTGACCTAAATGAGAAGGAAATCCAAAACAGAAAGGATATATTTATGTGCATAAATGATTCACTTTGCTGTACAGCAGAAACTAACACAACATTGTAAAGCAATTAAATAAAAGTAGATAAGTGGTTCTTTACATCATAAGACTTTAAGTAAAACAAAGCCTGATTGACTCTGGAAATAATACTTCTTCATTCATTTGAAGTTGAAGGAATTGAACCAAAGAGTAACTTTATGAAAGAAGGGCACACCAGTTAGATTCATAGTAAAACAAGATTTTAGGGGAAATAACTTGCTAATGAGAGGAAAATTATTTTCTCCACTTAAACTCTTCATAATACATAGAAAAATCACAAATATTAAAATGGATAAGTTTACCTTAACATTACTTATAATTCAATTTAAATCAAGTGTTTAAAAATAATGTCTGTTAAAACATATTTGCTATCCTTGTTGGTTTCCCATATTTCAATTAGCTAATATATATTCCATTGTGTAAAAAGCAAAACATAAGAAAAAATAATCTAGCCATTGAGTGAATTAGTGTCCTGCCAGTGCTAGTTATTCCTTCTGCAGCTTGAATTATAAATTTATACTATTAGAATATATTCTTTGTTTTATAAGAGCAAAATGCTTTGAGAAAAATGTAATGTAGTATAGCACAGAAACTTAATTTATCTAAGTTTAAATAGTTTTAATACTGTTTTTAGGCATCTTAGATAGCATTGGTTTAAGAAATGTCTTTCTAATTCTCCAATAATTATTTGGCTCCAGTTATAATAAACCCATGTGCCTCTATAGTCATAAATTTGGTACTAAATACTTTCGTCTCTATTTCTTGGTTTGAATTTGGCAAGTTTTATGGGCTTCACTTAACCATCATTCTATTTTATATTATACAAGATTCTAAATCTCTACCTCTAATATTAGCATACTTCCATTTATAGTATTTAACCTGTATCAAAATGGAATGACCTAATGTTTCTACTTCACCTTTTGCAATAAGAAAACATGTATAAGAATATATCGGTGTTTTACCATTTGTCCCAAGGCATCTGCAAGTCATATAAAAGCCTTATGATCTCTACACAGTTCTTGTATTCTTGAATGACTAAACAAACTGTAAAGCATTAAGTCAGGAATTAAAACAGATATATAGAGAGTGCAATCTGACTCTACTAACTGGTGGGGTAGGTATAAATCTTTGCAAGCTGAATTCTATAGCAGACACATTTCTCACCCTTAGTTATAGTACGTATGGTGCTAGAAGAAAATAATGAAATATTGAATAAGAGGTAGTCTGACATTTCAAGCCAGAGAAGAGTGTCCAAATGGATTATCTGGACAAAGAAAACTGAAGAAAGAAGGCAGAAGCTCAGGGCAAGAGAGAAAGCTAGGCGATAGGAGAGCCAAGACAGCTAAAATAAGTTTTTTTTTTTTTTTTTTTCCTGGCAATGATGGGAAAATCAAAGGGAAAAGGCTGGAAAAAATCCTAGATACAGTAAGCTATGCCTGATGCTGAACTTTTATGCCCTCTTATTAACAGTATTTTTGTGAAAATGATGGATCTATTTAAAAGAGGCTAAAATAAGCTCAAACAGTGTAACTAAGACATAGAAAATCAGCCTTTAATCATTTCCTGGGTCCACTCTCTGTCATAGACAGAGGTTTCTCAAACAAAATTTTCTTTCTTTATTTTTCTTTTTCTCAGTCTTTGGAAATAATAACTGAGTACTGTTATTCCAATTCTGGGTGCCAAATATACTCAGAATGACCCTGACCCAGCCGTCATGAGTCTTGACTTTGCCATACAAGTTTTCTGGCCTCTAGCTCAGACTGTGAGTTGGAGACTTCTCTGTCCTGATTTTGGACTCAAGCCTCACTGTGACCACAGCAGATAAGGACTGCCAGACCTCAAAATGGCCTTGAGTCTGTTTCCAGGTCCTCAGTCTGGTCATCCTGATATGCAGGGCCCTGGCTGGGAATTGCAGAAGGCCAGCCAAAGTGTTGTATGGCGGAAGTGAATTCTAATATTCTGCTTATTAATGTGATTTAACTGTATTTTGGAAAAATAAAACTACTTCTCCAAACAAACAGGAATAAGTAGTATTCATCAGAGACAAACTGAACGCTTATCACAGAATGAGAAGTATGCTCCCCACATGCCTCCTGAGTCTAATGTTGAGAGCACTGTTTACAAAGGTGCTGACACACGTCTGGCATCAACAATACACAGGATGGGGAAAAAGTGGAGAGTAGGTGTCAGAAAATGTAATAAAAAGGTAGAACTTAAATGGAGCCGAACACAGCAAAGAGGATGGGGAAACCAAGAGTTTCTGTTCAGAAAGGCAATATTTACATTAACTATCTGGGCCTGGGACTCCTCTGATGGTCCAGTGGGTAAAACTTCACCTTCCAATGCAGGGGTTGTGGGTTTGATCGCTGGTTGAGGAAGCTAAGATCCCACATACCTTGCAGGGAAAACACTGCAACATAAAATAGAAGCAATATTATAACAAATTAAATAAAGACTTTAAAAATGGTCCACATCAAAAAAAAAAAATCTTAACAAAAAGAAAGATCTGGTTCTGGTTTAGTTGTTTTTCAGCTTTGACAACCAAACTGGGTAATTGAGGCCAAAAGTAGGAAAATGCACCTCTGATTGTCATTAACCATTTTTTTGCCTGAATTATCTAGACTTTTATTTATTTGTTTTTGGCTGAGCCATGTTTTAGTTGTGGCATGTAGGATCTTCACTTGCAGGATGCAATATCTAGTTCCCTGACCAGGGACTGAGCCTGGCCCCTCTCCATTGGGAACAAGGAGTCTTAGCCACTGGACCACAGGGAAGTCCCTTATCTAGATTTTTAGATCATTATGTTTCTACTCAGGCTTGTATGTTATGTCCTGTGAGAGAAAGAGCAATAAAGACAAGTCAACTATCTCACAGGAATTTCTTGGCTAGCTAGTGAAAATACAATGGCAAGATGAAAAGGAAAATGAGAAGGAAATAGTGCAGCACATTTGTGCAAGGAAAACACACACAAATCATTTCATACTCAGTAGAGAAAACCTTGGGAATTCACGTGTAGGTGTTTTTTCAAAATGGGATACTAGTCAGGAAAAAAAAAGATACTCAGCTTCCCCCTAAAAAATGCATGCATGTGTTAACTAAAATGAAACAAAGATGGTAAACAGGAAAAATATTTCTTGACGAGATCTTTTTTCTGAACTAACTGAGACTGAATCTCAACACAGCAACACCTTCTCTGAGCTCCATGTGAGAAAAAAAGAAAAGAAGCAATCTCTTATTAGTATAAAGTCTGTGCAAGGTCAAGTTTTTGTAAAATTTTTACCTGCAAAAGGAAAACTTTTGCAAACGTCAGAGAAGAGCGACAAAATAACATCATTTGTGACCTAAATGGAAGGGAATGGCAAACCACTTCAGTATTCTTGCCTTGAGAACCCCATGAACAGTATAGTAGTGTACTTTGGCCACCTCATGCGAAGAGTTGATTCATTGGAAAAGACTCTGATGCTGGAAGGGATTGGGGGCAGGAGGAGAAGGGGACAACAGAGAATGTGATGGCTGGATGGCATCACCGACTCGATGGATGTGAGTTTGAGTGAACTCTGGGAGTTGGTGATGGACAGGGAGGCCTGGAGTGCTGCGATTCATGGGGTCACAAAGAGCTGGACACGACTGAGTGACTAAACTGAACTGAAACAGTAGATGGCAAGAGTGAACATCGACATTCTAGGAATCAGTGAACTAAAATGGACTGGAATGGGTGAATTTAACTCAGATGACCATTATATCTACTACTGTGGGCAGGAATCCCTTAGAAGAAATGGACTAGCCATCATGGTCAACGAAAGAGTCTGAACTGCAGTACTTGGATGCAATCTGAAAAATGGCAGAATGATCTCTGTTAGTGTCCAAGGCAAACCATTTAATATCACAGTAATCCAAGTCTATGCTCCAACCAGTAACGCTGAAGAAGCTGAAGTTGACAGTTCTATGAAGACCTACAAGACCTTTTAGAACTCACACCCAAAAAAGATGTCCTTTTCATTATAGGGGACTGGAATGCAAAAGTAGGAAGTCAAGAAACACCTGGAGTAACAGGCAAATTTGTCCTTGGAATATGGAATGAAACAGGGCAAAGGCTAATAGAATTTTGCCAAGAGAACACACTGATCATAGCAAACACCCTCTTCCAACAACACAAGAGAAGACTCTACACATGGACATCACCAGATGGTCAACACCGAAATCAGATTGATTATATTCTTTGCAGCCAAAGATGGAGAAGCTCTATAGTCAGCAAAAACAAGACCAGGAGCTGACTGTGGCTCAGACCATGAACTCCTTATTGCCAAATTCAGCCTTAAATTGAAGACAGTAGGGAAAACCACTAGACCATTCAGGTATGACCTAAATCAAATCCCTTATGATTATACAGTGGAAGTGAGAAATAGATTTAAGGGACTAGATCTGATAGATAGAGTGCCTGATGAACTACGGATGGAGGTTCATGACATTATACAGGAGACAGGGATCAAGACCATCCCCATGGGAAAGAAATGCAAAAAAGCAAAATGGCTGCCTGGGGAGCCCTTACAAATAGCTATGAAAAGAAGTGAAGTGAAAAGCAAAGGAGAAAAGGAAAGATATAAACATCTGAATGCAGAGTTCCAAAGAATAGCAAGGAGAGAAAAGAAAGCCTTCCTCAGCGATCAATGCAAAGAAATAGAGGAAAACAACAGAATGGGAAAGAGATCTCTTCAAGAAAATTAGAGATACCAAGGGAATATTTCATGCAAAGATGGGCTCAATAAAGGACAGAAATGGTATGGACCTAACAGAAGCAGAAGATATTAGGAAGAGGTGGCAAGAATACACAGAAGAACTGTACAAAAAAGATCTTCACGACCCAGATAATCACGATGGTGTGATCACTCATCTAGAGCCAGACATCCTGGAATGTGAAGTCAAGTGGGCCTTAGAAAGCATCACTATGAACAAAGCTAGTGGAGGTGATGGAATTCCAGTTGAGCTATTCCAAATCCTGAAAGATGATGTTGTGAAAGTGCTGCACTCAATATGCCAGCAAATTTGGAAAACTCAGCAGTGGCCACAGGACTGGAAAAGGTCATTTTTCATTCCAATCCCAAAGAAAGGCAATGCCAAAGAATGCTCAAACTACCACACAATTGCACTCATCTCACATGCTAGTAAAGTAATGCTCAAAATTCTCCAAGCCAGGCTTCAGCAATACATGAACTGTGAACTTCCAGATGTTCGAGCTGGTTTTAGGAAAGGCAGAGGAACCAGAGATCAAATTGCCAACATCTGCTGGATCATCAAAAAGCAAGAGAGTTTCAGAAAAACATCTGCTTTACTGACTATGCCAAAGCCTTTGACTGTGTGGATCACAATAAACTGTAGAAGATTCTGAAAGAGATGGGAATATCAGACCACCTGACCTGCCTCTTAAGAAACCTATATGCAGGTCAGGAAGCGACAGTTGGAACTGGACATGGAACAACAGACTGGTTCCAAATAGGAAAAGGAGTATGTCAAGGCTGTATATTGTCACCCTGCTTATTTAACTTATATGCAGAGTACATTATGAGAAACGCTGGACTGGAAGAAACATAAGCTGGAATCAAGATTGCCGGGAGAAACATCAATAACCTCAGATATGCAGATGACACCACCCTTATGGCAGAAAGTGAAGAGGAACTAAAAAGCCTCTTGATGAAAGTGAAAGAGGAGAGTGAAAAAGTTGGCTTAAAGCTCAACATTCAGAAAACGAAGATCATGGCATCTGGTCCCATCACTTCATGGGAAATAGATGGGGAAACAGTGTCAGACTTTATTTTTCTGGGCTCCAAAATCACTGCAGATGGTGACTGCAGCCATAAAATTAAAAGACACTTACTCCTTGGAAGCAAAGTTATGACCAACCTAGATAGCATATTGAAAAGCAGAGACATTACTTTGCCAACTAAGGTCTGTCTAGTCAAGGCTATGGTTTTTCCAGTGTTCATGTATGGATGTGAGAGTTGGACTGTGAAGAAAGCTTGCACCGAAGAATTGATGCTTTTGAAGTGTGGTGTTGGAGAAGACTCTTGAGAGTCCCTTGGACTGCAAGGAGATCCAACCAGTCCATTCTAAACGAGATCAGCCCTGGGTGTTCTTTGGAAGGAATGATGCTAAAGCTGAAACTCCAGTACTTTGGCCACCTCATGCAAAGAGTTGACTCATTGGAAAAGACTCTGATGCTGGGAGGGATTGGGGGCAGGAGGAGAAGGGGACGACAGAGGATGAGATGGCTGGATGGCATCACCGACTCGATGGACGTGAGTCTGAGTGAACTCGGAAGTGGTGATGGGCAGGGAGGCCTATCGTGCTGCGATTCATGGGGTCACAAAGAGTCGGACATGACAGAGCAACTGAACTGAACTGATGACCTAAATATCAAAATCTGTGCATTTTTCACTTCTAGCAAAGTGGGTGATTCCTCCACCCATCCACTAAAGACTGAACAAAGCCGCAAAACATCATCTGCGATAAACAGATAGGGGAAGGATCGTGGGAGATTAGAACTGGAAGACCTGTAATTGTTTGCAATTGGTTTCCCTGGTGGCTCAGGCAGTAAAGAATCTGCCTGCAATGCAGAAGACCCAAGTTCGACCCCTGGGTGGGTCAGGAAGATGCGCTGGAGAAGGGAATGGCTACCCACTCCAGTATTCTTGACAGAAGAGCCTGAGGAGCCTGGTGGGCTACAGCCCATGGGATTGCAAAGAGTAGGACATAACGGAGCAATGAAAACTTTCACTTTCACTTGTTTTCTATTGATACACAGCATCTGTATTTAATATACACAGGCACGCTTAACACAGTAAGACAACAATAACCATGGTACATACATTCAAAATTGTCTGTTTAGTCTTTGTTGAGACTTTCTCTGTGCATACCATTTTCAACTGGCTTTTTTTTTAAATTTTTTGAGCCTGTGAGAAGAATGAAATTATGCTTATTAAAAATATGTATATTTCTGGAGGGATATACATTCCTATAACCTTCATTATGATGCTCTTAATTAACCAATATGCCTCATAATAAAGTATCTAGCTGTCACCAAAATCAACACTTCTCAGTTATTAATAGATTAAGGAAAGAATGTTAATTTCTTCAAGCTCCATTTCATTTGGTCTCATTACTTCAGGAGCCAGATGGTTACAGGGTTGGACCTGTCAACAGTTACTGTGAGGAAGAATACATTCAGAAACACCCAACTCAAGTATGAATAACAGCTGAAAAATGAATTCTGAGGTAGCTGTGCACAATACATAAGGCAGGGCAGAAAGTTACTCTGCCGAGAAATGGAGAAAATTATGAATCAGGCACACTTTAATTGATGTTTCCAGCCTCCCCACCCCCCCCAACACTCTCTCCTTCCCCTACCCGAACCCCATTAAATTCTCTCCCGGCGAATCACAGCCCCACGGCTCCAGCTGTGCTGTAGAGCGGCTTCCCATTTTCCAGGTGTCTGTTTCTCTTGTCCCTCGTGCTGCTGGAATTTGACAGTTCTCCTACACTGTTGGTTGATTGATGATGTCAACTTGGAAGAGACAGTACCACCAGCAGCCAATTTTTTCAAGATGTTTTCTTCTTTGATTTTTAAAAATCCTTTCTGAGCACTTCAAAAGGAAATCACCCTGAAGGGCATCACCTGCTTGGCGCCTCAGCCTGCTGGGTGGCTGCCTGTGATGGGAACGTCAAACAGAAGAGTTAGTTGCCCATTCTTTCTTACCTGTTGGGTGAAACAACGTCTAGGTGTCCCAACAGCTCTCAGGTCCCATCGCGCGGTAATTCACCTGAGTGATGGTCAGTGTTCAGAGATAAGACACAGGATGTTGAAACTTCAAATCCTCCTTTGGGTGAAGTGTCTGTGCTTTCAAGAGAGTTATTTGCTTGGAATGCACCGCAGTCCTCTTTATCTGCCAAGCAGGGTCAGAGTTTTCTCCTTACAAGGTATTTTGTGATGTTTACATGTGAAGTGTTACGCAACTCCAATCCTGTGCCACAGTAATTCACATGGTACTGTTTTGTATTTCTGCTGCTGCTGCTAAGTCGCTTCAGTCGTGTCCGACTCTGTGCGACCCCATAGAGGGCAGCCCACCAGGCTCCCCCGTCCCTGGGATTCTCCAGGCAAGAACACTGGAGTGGGTTGCCATTTCCTTCTAGTCATTCTTAACTGCTAATGTGTCTTGATACCTGCCCCCTAGCGGACCTGAAGCAATTTACAACGTGCTTCTTTTTTTTAAATTGGAATGTAGTTTAAATATTATATTAGCTTCTACTCTACGATGAAGTGAATCAGCTATATGTATACATATATCCCCCTCCCTCTTGGGCCTCTTTCCCCTCCCCAGTCCCACTCATCTAGGTCATCACAGGGAACTGAGCTGAGCTCCCTGTTCTAGATAGCAATCTGCTTTTATTACCTTTTTTAACGGGGGGATTTAAATAGCACAGATTTGATGATTTGGGGTCATTAGTACCTGCTATAAGCCTTGCAATGTAAAATTCTAGCCTCATAGAGCTTAAAGTAATCTTAGAGCTTTCTTGTCCAAACCTTACCTTTTAAATAAGAAACCTGAGAAACCACAAGAGTTTGAAAGATCTGTCTGAGGTCCCAGATGTTAGTTAGCCAGCTTCTGGTTGGAGAAGTAAGGAAAAAACCCAGACTTCAGAGCTGACCCCAGGCTGGGAATCTTCCTAAATTTAAACAGCTACATTTCTTCATAAACCCTGAAATTCATTCACTTATCCAAGCATTTGTTTATGCCTTTTTGAGAAGCTACTGTGTTCTAGGCACTCTTACTGATACGGAGGGCTGATGTGGGAGATGCCTGCTGAACAAACGTATCATCTAGTGATTATTTTTAGAACAATCTTCTCAATTTCTGTAGAAAACTAATGTGCCCACAAGCCATTGTTTCCTTCTTAACAGTCACAAAATCTCCTTAATTAAAGATAAAATTGTATGACTTTTAGGATACATTTTTCTCCGTGCAAGAACAAAAATCCCATTCTGTGATTCTTTCATCCAGGTTGATGACATGTACTTTTAAAAGGGTGAGAAACCAGCTCACCTGTCAAGATTCTAGTAGATCTGAAGAGGAATATTTATTGTCCATGAACTCCTTAAGTCTTCTCTCTCTGAGAAAAATGAGCCTCTTCAGTCAACTCTGCCTTTAAAGTTTCTCTCCTTGTTCCCTAGTTGATTAGCACTAAACTAAGAAAGCAGAAACATGGGAAAAGGAAACTTGGTTCCAAATGCATGGTAGGCAAACTTTTTGCACAAGGACAACTTTCAGCGAAAGAAAACTCTTAATGGGACACATGTTTTTCCCCCAAATTCAAAATGGTCATAGATGTGCTGAGTATCACAGAAAAATCAAGATACGTTCTTCCAGGTAAAATTACCTACTTGACTCAGTAGAACAATGCCAAAATGAAGCTTGATTCTGAATTCTAGGCATGAAAATTAACAAAGCAGTAGTTGCAGCAAAAGAGAATCTTCTTTCTATTCTTCCGTCTGGCCTGGTTGTAACTAACCTGGGCCTCTATAGCTCATTGCTGGTGTAGACTGCGGAGAAGGCAATGGCACCCCACTCCAGCACTCTTGCCTGGAAAATCCCATGGATGGAGGAGCCTGGTAGGCCGCAGTCCATGGCGTTGCTAAGAGTCGGACACGACTGAGCGACTTCACTTTCACTTTTCACTTTCCTGCATTGGAGAAGGAAATGGCAACCCACTCCAGTGTTCTTGCCTGGAGAATCCCAGGGACAGGGGAGCCTGGTGGGCTTCCATCTATGGGGTCACACAAAGTCGGACACGACTGAAGTGACTTAGCAGCAGCAGGTGTAGACTGAGAACACCGCTGACAAGGAGACTTGTCTGAGTCAACAAGGCAGACAGGTGGATTGGACCCTGGAAATGCTTATTTCAATGAAGAATTGAGTGGCTTCTTAGAAAGATGTCACCTTAAAGGAAGGAATGGGTCTTGCATATTAAGTTTGCTTCTGTAGCATCTCAGTCAGTGGAGAGCGGGGAAAATCTTGACACAGTACATCATTTGTCATTCATATGTTCCCAAGCCAGTTCACCCACCTCCATGTCCCTGAGATCTGGAAGAAGGAGAACCATTAGAATAAACTGAATTAGTTATTTTCTAACAAATTCACTGGAGTCATGGGAAATTCAAAGTATTTGGATTACAATGAAGAGTGAGGTGTTCTGTTCCCTTCCCACTGGATATTTGATACACTTTGTGCTCCAGGACAGCATTTCCACCAGTGAGAGCTGGGGTCTGCATTTTTTGACACTATTCATCACCCATCGCTTCAGCAGCAGCCAGAGGCAGTACCAGCAGAACCTGGTGGTGCTGGACACCAAAACGAAGGATGACATTGGCTCAGACTTTCCTCAATGGGGACCTCCAGCAAAAGCAAGAGGGAAGTCCTTTGTAGAAAATGAAGATGAGCCATGATTTCTGTGCCCACAAGCCAAAGCCATAGTCTTTGTTGTGCCACTGACAACCAGATCCTGGAAAGGCCACTGTGTTGTTTAACCCAACATGTTAGAATGTTAGGATTGGGTATTATTTGGGTCTTTGGAGGACTGCATTTTAAAGTCTCAAAGCTGCAGCTATTTAGTCTCTACTGACCAAGAGGAACTCACCATGCTCCTCACCTTGAATAAACTTTGGACAGATTTCTTCCTGACTCTGAGCCCCTGCCCTTCCTTTTCTTAGAGTATTTACTTTAGAAAACTTGCATGGTAAACTCTTTATCTGCCCCTTTGAGATATGTCTTTTTCCTGACTCTTACCAATTTTATAATCCAGAGGTGTCTTTCTTATGGACCACGGAGTCATCCCTTTGAAATGTAATCATCAAGAAAGATAGTGACCCTGTCTTCCTGTAAATGTAGAAGGACCAGAGCTTGATTTCCATGAGCACCAATTAGTAAACACATATTGCTGATTTACCTTGATTGACCCCAAACTAATGTTCTAATCTGTCCCCCAGTCTATTCCAGACCTTGAAACTCTCCTGCCTTTTTATTTGTGGATGGGGTTGAGTTCAGTCTCTCTCTCCCCTAGTACAATTTGTTGTTGTTCAGTCACTAAGTTATGTCCGACACTTTGTGACCCCGTGGACTGCAGCATGCCAGACTTCCCTGCCCTTCACTATCTCCCGGAGTTTGCTCAAACTCATATCCATTGAGTCTGTGATGCCATCCAACCATCTCATCCTCTGTGGTCCCCTCTCCTCTTGCCTTCAATCTTTCCCAGCATCAGGGTCTTTTCCAAAGAGTCCGCTCTTCACATCAGGTGGCCAAAGTTATTGGAGCTTCAGCTTCAGCATCAGTCCTTTCAGTAAATGTTGGAAGGGTTGATTTCCTTTAGGATTGACTGGTTTGATCTCCTTGTTATCCAAGGGGCTCTCAAGAGTCTTCTCCAGCACCTTGTACAATAGTCTTGAATAAAGACTTCCTTGCTGGTTTTATTCTGTCCAGTGCAACTTCTCTTTGATACAATAGTCCTGTGATTTAGACTAATCCTTGCCAGAGTCAGGGGGATTTTTTACCTGATTTGAGATCCCCTCACTGCTCTTCTAAATCTCTTATATACAGGCTTCTAATTAGTTCCTGAGCTCCAGCCCAACCCTCTGAGACATCAACATTTTTATAAGTAGTGCTTGGCCTTGGTTCATGGTTCCCAGTTTTCTTTCTGGGAAACCACCTGGTTCCTGTCCTAATGGGCAGCAATTCTACTTTTCTTTGTTGTCTTTTCCCATGTAATTTAATGTAATGCAATATAATGTAATGTGTTAGTAGCTCAGTTGTGTCTGACTCTGAAATCCCATGAACTGTAGCCCTCCAGGCTCCTCTGTCCATGGAATTTTCCAGCAAGAATACTGGAGTGGGTAGCGTTTCCCTTCTCTAGGGGATCTCCCTGGCCCAGGGATCAATCTTGCATTGTAGGCAGATTCTTTATTGTGGATACCTCCAAAATCCTCACATCACCTTGAATTCCTCACTGTTAGTAGCCTACCTGGACTGAGACCAGTTACTGGTGGACTCACTCCCCTGGGAACTATGCTTAGCATCTCAGATGGCATAGCCCTTGGACATTTGCAGCTGGATCACTTCTCTTCAGCTCTTCCCCCTACCATGACTCAATGAAAAATCTAATTTCATATCCCTGCTCTTGCCCACCTGGCTAACCTTGTTATGGTCTAATGAAATTCTACCTGTTGACTTTCTAAAGTTTCTGAAAAGAGAAATTAAGCAGTCTCTGGATCATATTTTGAAAGATAGCTTATAGGCATTATTTATTTTAATCTTCTTAACATCCTATGAAGGAGATACAGTTGGCCCTCTGTGTCTATGGGTTCTACATCTGTGGATAGAGGGCTGGCTATGGGATTTGAGTATCCATGGATTTTGATACTCACATGGATCCTGGAACCAATCCCCCATGGATATGGAGGAGTGACTGTATACTACCATCATTTAATGGATGAATAAAACTGAGGATCAGAGAAGTTAGAGCTTATCCAAAGACACAGGGACAGGGCTCCTCAGTATTGTCTAATTTCTTTAAATGCTATCTTTAGCTAGAATCTGCCTGGTTGTAGACCTTGTGCCATTCTGGACCATATTGAATTCCTTCTGGTTATAGATGGTATTCATGAAAAATCTTCACACAATTTTCAGGAGGCCAATGTAAATGTAATTTGGCAGTTTGGGATATTATTTTTGGTGGAAATTTGATGACAGTATGAGCTGTTACTGTAAGCCACATCTAAATACTCTGGGAATTGTTAAAACCTGGTTTTGGTGAGTCTTTAAGTAAATATTTTCAAAATCCATACTTGTGCTTTTTGATATGTATACTTTTTGTTTTTGTTGGAGGCATTTCTCCTTAGCATCTGCTTCTCTCACCCCAAAACATGGATTCTCCCACACAGTTTACTCATCCTGTGTTATGCCTTTCTGTTAAATATTCTTGCTTCCTTTTGAGTTGACTGTTTTCTAAGATGTTCCTGTCATATCAATCATATTTATAATCCCAAGATGAGAAGTGACAAAGCAGTATAAGGTTTCTTGCTTTATGTAAATCTGAGGAGTCTGGAGATGTTAGGGGAGGTGGATCTGGTGTTTCCTGAGCACCTTTTAGCTTCTTAGCCGAATGGGCTCCTTCTCCAGGGCAAGCTGGCCAACTTTCAGAATTCTAGCTGCTAGGTGGTACGTTCTGGGGTGGTACACCCTGCTTCCTTCCATTGCATGAAGGCCAAAGTAGAAAGCACTGACCTGTGTTCATGGTTCACTTGGACCACTGCTGGCTCATTCACCTTGCGGCAAACATGGCATGGCTAGATCACCTTTATAATGAGGTGTTCATTTCCTCTCGCTGATGTAAGAGATTCCCACAAACTTAGTGGCTTAAAATAGCACAAATCTATTATTTTACAGCTCTGGGGGGCAGAAATCCAAACTCATTTTCACTGACCTAATATCCAGTTGTCCGTAGACCTGTGTTCCTTCTGGAGATTCTAGAGAGAATCAGTTTTCTTGCCTCTTGCACTTTCTAAAGACCGTTTGAATTTCTTGGCTCATGGCCCCTCCTTTGATCTTCAAAGCCAGTAATGTGTCATATCCTCTCCTTCCTCACCTCTTTTTCTGTTCTTCTATCTTCCCTCTCTCTCCCTTCTCCCATCCCTACCCCCATAAGGTAACCTGCCTATAAGGTGTTTACGATGTGTTTACATTGGGCCCGTATCAGGATAACCTGACCTCAAGATCCTTTCAGTTAATATCATATAACAAGTCCCTTATACCATATTGAGCAACATATTCGTAGATTCTGGAGATCAGGACATGGATATCAATGGGGAACTATTTTCAGCCTGTAACACATGGTTTCTCTTTTCTTGTGTTGATGGTGATACTGGTAGAATAAAATAGCATGATCAGTCTTGCCTTCTTTCTCTTTTCTTCCTCTCTTCTTTCCCTTCCTTTTCCCCTTCTTTCCTCCCTCCCCCCTTCTCTCTCTCTCAACATTAAAAGATCTGATCGTAGTACAATAGAAAGAGCAGATTAGAGGGTATTGGGAAGACAAGTGGAGTGATAAACTACACACTCTAGGTCCTAGTTGTAACTTTCTCATTGTTGTCAATGAATCAGAAAGATTGCTCTGTTTTTCGGCTATCAATCTGAAATACCAACATGATTGGTGCATTTTTATTGTCGCTGAAATGTACCTCAATCCCTTTCTCCTCCTTCAGGGAAAAGCAGTGATCTAAAATAGAGGTGACACAAGATCATGCCTCAGATTTTCTCAATTTTAGGGAAAATAATTATTTTGAAATGTATTGTTCTACAGTATGTCATTTCAGTTCAGTTCAGTCGCTCAGTCATGTCAGACTCTTTGTGACCCCATGAATCGCAGCACGCCAGGCCTCCCTGTCCATCACCAACTCCCGGAGTTCACTCAAACTCACGTCCATTGAGTCGGTGATGCCATCCAGCCATCTCATCCTCTGTCGCCCACTTCTCCTCCTGCCCCCAATCCCTCCCAGCATCAGGGTCTTTTCCGATGAGTCAACTCTTCACATGAGGTGGCCAAAGTATTGGAGTTTCAGCTTTAGCATCAGTCCTTCCAATGAACACCCAGGACTGATCTCCTTTAGAATGGACTGGTTGGATCTCCTTGCAGTCCAAGGGACTCTCAAGAGTCTTCTCCAACACCACAGTTCAAAAGCACCAGTTCTTCGGCACTCAGCTTTCTTCACAGTCCAACTCTCACATCCATACAAGACCACTGGAAAAACCATAGCCTTGACTAGATGGACCTTTGTTGGCAAAGTAATGTCTCTGCTTTTTAACATGCTGTCTAGGTTGGTCATAACTTTCCTTCCAAGGAGTAAGCGTCTTTTAATTTTATGGCTGCAGTCACCATCTGCAATGATTTTGGAGCCCAGAAAAATAAAGTCTGACACTGTTTCCACTGTTTCTCCATCTATTTGCCATGAAGTGATGGGACCAGATGCCATGATCTTAGTTATCTGAATGTTGAGCTTTAAGCCAACTTTTTCACTCTCCACGTTCACTTTCATCAAGAGGCTTTTGAGTTCCTCTTCACTTTCTGCCGTAAAAGTGGTGTCATCTGTATATCTGAGGTTATTGATATTTCTCTCAGCAATCTTGATTCCAGCTTATGCTTCTTCCAGTCCAGAGTTTCTCATGATGTACTCTGCGTGTAAGTTAAATAAGCAGGGTGACAATATACAGCCTCGACATACTCCTTTCCCGATTTGGAACCAGTCTGTTGTTCCATGTCCAGTTCTAACTGTTGCTTCCTGACCTGCATATAGGTTTCTCAAGAGGCAGGTCAGGTGGTCTGGTATTCCCATCTCTTTCAGAATTTTCCACAGTTTATTGTGATCCACACAGTCAAAGGCTTTGGCATAGTCCATAAAGGAGAAATAGATGTTTTTCTGGAACTCTCTTGCTTTTTCGATGATCCAGTGGATTTTGGCAATTTGGTCTCTGGTTCCTCTGCCTTAGGGAATCTCAAAAACTATATCTCCCGTAGTTGGAAAAAAAGACAAGTAACTCTGTTCATTAAAAGCAGAAGAATTTATTTTACAAGATTATTTTCTAGATTTCTTTATGTCAAATTCTGGCTGGATTCCTCTAAATTCAGAAATATTTTTTGACAGCTGAACATATTCTTTCCTAAATTTTAACATGTCTTAGGGGACAATCCATAGTTTTGGAAAACTGATTCAATAACTCCAACTTCATGTGTTCAGCAGATTACTTGTTCCAGTTCTTTTCTAGAAACAAATACATCAGAAGGCCAAGACACTTATAACAACTGTGGATCATCTGGAACTTGAAAATCTTAGAAGATTTTCAGAGCTATTCCCATCGGCCCTAATAAGTAGATGAAAAATAGGATTCCCTAAAGGACTTTACCTACATACATTTTAAAATTCCTTGTGTCAAAAGAAACCTCTTCTTCCTTTAATATAAAAAAGGGACAAAATTAAATGCAAAAGAGTCTGCTAATGTAAGATTGAGATTCTCAGAGGAACATCAATTTTCCCACGTTCCACACATTCTGAATATTAAGGTATCACATTTAAGAGACTAGCTGGTTCTGAAAAACATAGTATTTGAAGAAAAATAGGTAGAAGTAAAAGGAATAGCAGCCAGCCCTGACTTCTTTCACTTTTATTTTTTTAAATCATGTATTTATTTATTTATTTCATTTTTGGCCGTCCACAGGTTTTTCTCTAGTTGGGGGCTCCTCTGTAGTTGGGATGCGCAGGCATGTCATTGTGGTGGCTTCTCTGATTGGGGAGCACGGGTTTGAGCACGTGGGCTCAGTAGCTGTGGCACGTGGGCTCTAGAGCTCAGGCTTAGTAGTTGTGGCTCATGGGCTTAGTTGCTCTGCAGCATGTGGGATCTTCCTGGATCAGGGATTGAACCCATGTCTCCTGCATCGGCAGGCAAATTCTTTACCACTGAGCTACAGGGAAGCCCAGCCTTAATTCTTTAGTTATGTATGAGCACAGCAGAGTCAACTTTTGATTTTTGGGGGGTCTAATCCAGGACAGTTATTAATAGCATGATCTCTGTCTTTTGTTTTTCCTTTCCTTTCTGGTCACCCCTGGCACTAAAGGACCTTCAAGCTTGGAGAGAAGAAACAAAATGCGAGCAGGCAATTTGGTTTCCAATTCATTGCTTGATTACTGGTTTGGGAGATGTGGCTGTAGGGGCAGATTGAACTTGTCATTAATCAGGAAGTGTTAGTCATATCTTGTCCCTTGAGTTACTTACCATGAAAATCAGGGTCTTACTGTTTTCACTTGTAAATGGTTCCCACACACGGTCTACAAATGACCAGTAAAGATGATTTTCTTTGAAACCATTTGAATTTTAATGGTTTCATTAAATACAAAAAACCAATTGTATTTGTTTTTTGTTCCAAAGAAAGCTTATACACAGAGGCAGTAGCATAGAAGCAAACTCAGTGGACAGTTTACCAGAGGTGGGAACAGGTGCATGTCACATGGAATAACCCATACATTCTGACTTCATCACCTTCTCAGGTTTTGAGAAATGTACAGAGAATTTGCAGCAAAGAAGCTGTTGAATAACAATAGCAACACTCTGTATTTATACAGCACCTTTCTTTCAAAGAGTTCAGAGTGCTTTATAAACAGTATCTCATTAATCTTCACAACTTCCCTATAAGGAAGTCTGTTTCAGCTATCATTACTCACATCTTTATCAACAAAGAAGCAGTAGCCTGCAGAGTGGCTAAGCAACTTGTCCAAGGTCACTGAGGGCGTGAGTGGCAAAGCCAACAATAAAACTTAGAGCTTTGACCTTCCAGTTTAGTATTCTCTCCAGGAGGCCACCTTGAAGGAAGAGAAACTTCTCACATGCATATTCATAAGTTTCCCAAGAAAAAGCTACCATTTCTCAATATTTTCATCAGCCAAAATTTGAAGCTAATTGGTGGCCATTTCAAATCAAATCCAACGGCTGATGGTGATGAGGAATCCCTGGAACCATATTGAGAGAGCACACAGACCTCACTCTCTAAGCCTTGTTAATCAACTAGGGACCAGCAGTTGGTTACACAAAACTCATTAAAACAACCAGATCAGTGAACATGGAGGAGTGGGCAGTGACCACCCAGGATGGGAAGACCCTGCATGAAATGGCTAAACTGTCAATTCTTTCCCCCCAAATGTAAGAGTGTAATATTCATTAGGATAAATTGCTACTACTTGATTGAATTATTATCATTTATTGGGTACTAGACACATGCTAAGGGCTGTGCACTTGTCCTTAGGTAGTTTATAGTCTAGTGGAAAAGTGTGGAAATGGGTGTACACAAGAGTAGAAGAGAGTTGGCTAACACTGCTTGGGGAAATTAGAGAAGGCTGGGATGAAACACCAATTCCCAGGGTTCTTGTCCAACCAAGCCTTTGATTTGAACAAGGCATCTTCATTTCCTGAACTTTCTTCCACTTTTCTTGGAATGGCAGACATGTTTAAACCTTCATAGTCAGCTTAACCACATCTCTTAGAGAGGTCCTTGTGACCTTTCCAATGGGGGTTCTTGTTGTCAGTCAAGGGACTGTGTTTTCCTAACAGTTTTCAGCTTAGCTGATGAAATAGAGCTGTTTGTTAACAGGTTTATGATATAACTCCCTCTCCAAACTGTAAGCTCCATGGAAAAACAGAATAAAGATTATACAATGTATTCAGTGAATGGATGGTTATTGTTCAGTGAATGGATGACACCTGTTAGCTTCTCTTTCCTTCTCTATAAAATAACAATGATGATGCCTACCTCTTGGCATTGTCATGAAAATTAAATGGACAAATACACAAAACTGCATTATACTGTGTTATGTGAGTGTGTTTGGAGTCGCTTCAGTTGTGCCCGACCCTTTGCAATTCCCCCTGGACTGTAGCCCACCAGTCTCCTCTGTCCATGAGATTCTCTAAGCAAGAATACTGGAATGGGTTGTCATTTCCTTCTCCAGAGGATCTTCCCGACCCAGAGATGGAACCCATGTCTCTGTCTCATGAGTCTCCTGCATTGGCAGGTGAGGTCTTTACTATAGGGCCACCTGGGAAGCCCATGCTAGCCACATCAATTCAAAACATGGTAACCTGAAAGTGGCATTAAAGACCCAGGAAAGTGAAAGTCACTCAGTCATGTCCAACTCTTTGCGACCCCATAGACTATACAGTCCAGGGAGTTCTCCAGACGAGAATACTGGAGTAGGTAGCTGTTCCCTTCTCCAGGGCATCTTCCCAACCCAGGGATCAAACTCAGGTCTCCTTCTTTGCAGGCAGATTCTTTACCAGCTGAGCCATGAGGGAAGCTCAAAAGACCTATAGACTTAATTTAAAAGTTACTGATTGATTATTGAGTCAAATGTAATTGTGTGTGTGTGTAACAATAGAAGAGAAGTTGAAGAAGGGACATTAAGGAGCGTTAACATTTTAGAGAAGCATAATTGTGAAAAGAAAAGAGAAGGGAGCTAGGATTGCATAGGATTAGTGTAGGATTGTAGGGTGTGTGTGTGAATTCATTTCTATGCTAAGATACAGAAAAATAAAGGATAAGAGAGGCAGAATTGGTGGAATATGGTATCATTGAAGCCTGAGAAGTTGGAGAAATGAATTTTGGTTATAACAAGAAACATCTCTCTGAGATATAGAAGAATGCAAAGTATGAAGGCAGATGCAAAAATAGAAATTTTTATAATTATTTTTTATCACACATATTGAGCATTCACTAGCTGGAAAGCATTATGCTAAGTTCTCTTTCTGTACATCTTATATCTTTAAATCCTTACTTGAATATAATCTTGAAAATAAGTGCCTTTATTTTCATCACTTTGTATGTAAAGAAGCTAAAGATGAGAGGAGTTATATATGTTGAAGGTCTTACACATAACCAGTGGTATAAAGAGCCTTGGCTGCTACACTGACCACAGTCTAAATCACATGGCTAAGTTGTTTCTTACCTGGATAAGTAAATGGAAACAGGTTCTAAATTGAAAACATTGGCTCCTGATAATCGTTAATTTATTTGAGAGGAAAGATATCATTTTGTGGGGATTATATGTATGTATGAGAGGGTATCTAGCTGATATGATATGAAAGAATGGTGAAAGTTTGGAATAATGACCATGGGATTTGCAAGTGGCTTCAGGCAGCAAAAGTTATATGTTTCCGGTATCACCAGTCCTTTCAGGAGCCTGAGCAATCTCAGTACTGGAAAGGATAGGTGAACGGTGAGCTTGATCCAATATGGGCCAGTTGTCACTGAAGGCTAAGTGAGAGACACGACTGAAGATGCCAGTAAGGAGGTAAATAGATGGGTTAACCATTAGATAAAGATCTAGATTTATTAGATTAGTAAATATACGATGCCAAGGGAGACATATTGCTTAGGGAAAAAAAAGAGAAGACAAAGAATTGGGAAACAGTATGATCAGAATGGGAATAAAACAGCTGGAAAATAAAAGACCTGAGTTATTAATTTTAGGCATATACAAAAGGTGAGTAATGACAAGACCCAGGGTTGGCTCTTGAGATGTCAAAGGGAGATGTCAAAACAGTGCGATATGGAGTTACCCAGAGAAACCAGATTGAAAGACAAGGACTTCATGCTGTATCTGCCTCCATCCTGTGTTTTTTAGGTGTAGTTTTCTTGGGGAGAGGACATTCTTTGTCTCAAATCTGCCTGAATGTTTGTTGGAATCCCACAAAGGAGGCTGCCTGCCTTGGTTGGTAGTTTGATCATCTTAAATAACTATAAAAAAGCCCTTTGTCTTCTTCCCTCACACTAGTTGGCATTCTCTTAAAACAATCCACAATTTCTGCCCAAATATGTTCAGGAAATATGAGCTCCTGCAGCTCATGACCCCTTTAGATAACCACAAACTGAATCACAGAATACAGTTCAGCTGAGTAATAAAATATAATCAGATTGGCAGGCAGCACCAGACTCAGCCGTGCCCATACAGATCTTCTCTTAACCCAGTTTAACAAGTCGCTCTCCAGAAGTTATTTATTCCCCCTGTCAACTTTCCTATTGTGGAAATGACAGCCATCAAATCTCTTTTTAGATCCTAATCCTATTCTTTTCTCTTCTGCCTCAGGTAGTGGAAAGCCTCCTATAAAGCAGTAGTTCAGTTAAGTGATTTGTTTGACACTGATCATTTGCTCGAAGGAACAGCTATCACCTTAAAAAAATAAATGTAATAGCCCCATCATTAGCCATGTAGTAAATTCAAAATAAATATCTGCAGCCAAAATTACTTTGAAATCTTATGAGGTTTGGATGAGTGGAGGTAGCTGTCCCACCAACAGTAATCTGCCATCCCATTCCAACTGCATAATCAGCTGTCAGTACAGCATCACTGCACGGTACTGTCAGACCGAGTTTCACATTTCACTCTCAACCTCACACTTCATAGATGTCTGATGCTAATAGGGCCAAATAAGATCAGTGGTCGAGAGGAGATAACCTTCAAACTTAACCCCAGTTATTTAATAGTAATGAGAAGAATGAGAAGTTATTAAGTAGAGCTGTAGATTTAAGTGATAATAAATCAAGAAAATCAACTTTTAGTTAGGACCGCCACTAGGTAGACCCAGTCTTCGATCTAACCAAATGTCTTTCATAATTCGGTTTGCCTTTTTTAGAGAAAGAGCTAGTAATTACTGGCTATTTTGTCTATGCCAGACATTGTTTTTACTCTTGTGCGTTTTTAAAAAAAACAATATGTAGTATGTAGTATTGTTATCTTTATTCTATGAATTGGAGAAATGAAACTTGGAGAATTTAAGTCATTTACCCAAAGCTAGTAAGTGGTAGATCCAGAATTTGAACCTTGGTAGTTTTACCTTAGAGACTAAACCTATTAGCCCCGTGTTAGTGCTAATAAACACCTATACATGCCCCCCTTTAGGACTGGGTCTGGACCCACAAAGGGAGTGTGCTGCTCAGGACGTCTTTAATCTTTTAAAACAGAAAATTTTGAGCAACCAATTTACTGAAATTAAAAATTAAAAAATTAAATATAGAATTATGCTTCTGGAAAAGTTCTGTATGGTCACAAAGACCGAATTCCTGCTATAGCATAAATAAAACACTGTATAAATGAAAAAAAATATATGTATATCTTTAGAGGCATTAGAAGCAGTAGATGTAGCTGCTGCTGCTGCTGCTAAGTCACTTCAGTCGTGTCCAACTCTGTGCGACCCCATAGATGGCAGCCCACCAGGCTCCCCAGTCCCTGGGATTCTCCAGGCAAGAACACTGGAGTGGGTTGCCATTTCCTTCTCCAATGCATGAAAGTGAAAAGTGAAAGTGA
Source organism: Bos taurus (assembly GCF_002263795.3). Taxonomy (NCBI): domain Eukaryota; kingdom Metazoa; phylum Chordata; class Mammalia; order Artiodactyla; family Bovidae; genus Bos; species Bos taurus. The sequence goes on along the minus strand of NC_037340.1, from coordinate 30,627,436 downwards.
AGTCGCTCAGTCGTGTCCGACTCCTAGCGACCCCATGGACTGCAGCCCACCAGGCCCCTCCATCCATGGGATTTTCCAGTAGATGTAGAAGAGTCCCAATTAACAAAATTCTAGAGTGAGACAAGTCTTTCACTGGTAAGAAGGGACCAGTGACTCATTCCATTACTAAGATATTTGCAAAATTTCAGGGCACAAGCAGAAGGAGAAATATACCTTCTACAGGCAGAAGAACTATGTTAAGACAAGGTGAAACCAGCTAGATTTCTAACTGCTACCCATAGCCTGGCAGGGCAGTTTAGAATATAGAAGATGACTTCACTGATAAATTTTATCAAATATTAAAAAAAATTATACCCATCTTACACAAACACTTCCAGAAGGAGAAGAGGATGAATAACCCCTAGCTAGTTTTATGAAATTAACGTAATCCTCATGTCAAAATTGTATAATATTATAGGATAAGAAAATTATAAGCTAATATATCTCATAATAATAGACAAAAATCCTTTAAACTAGCAAACTGAACATAGCAATATATAGAAAGGATTATACACCTTGAACCACTGGACTTTATGCCAAAATACTAAGAATAGTAGTCATAAGTCAATTAATGTAATTCACCACATTAGCAAAATAAAGAGGAAAAAACATACATTTCTCAATAAATGTAAAAAAAAGGCATTTGATAATATTCAATACCTATTCATGATAAAACTTTTGAAATAAAAGGGAATTATTCAATTTAATAATAAATAACTTATTAAATTAATCAATTTAATAAGTTAGACACAGCCTTGCCTAACTCAGTGAAACTAAGCCATGCCCGTGGGGCCACCCATGACGGGCGGGTCATGGTGGAGAGGTCTGACAGAATGTGGTCCACTGGAGAAGGGAATGGCAAACCACTTCAGTATTCTTGCCTTGAGAACCCCATGAACAGTATGAAAAGGCAAAATGATAGGATACTGAAAGAGGAACTCCCCAGGTCAGTAGGTGCCCAATATGCTACTGGAGATCAGTGGAGAAATAACTCCAGAAAGAATGAAGGGATGGAGCCAAAACAAAAACAATACCCAGTTGTTGATGTGACTGGTGATGGAAGCAAGGTCCGATGCTGTAAAGAGCAATATTGCATAGGAACCTGGAATGTTAGGTCCATGAATCAAGGCAAATTAGAAGTGGTCAAACAGGAGATGGCAAGAGTGAATGTCGACATTCTAGGAATCAGCGAACTGAAATGGACTGGAATGGGTGAATTTCACTCAGATGACCATTACATCTACTACTGTGGGCAGGAATCCCTTAGAAGAAAGGGAGTAGCCGTCATGGTCAACAAAAGAGTCTGAAATGCAGAACTTGGATGCAATCTCAAAAATGACAGAATGATCTCTGTTCGTTTCCAAGGCAAACTATTCAATATCACGGTAATACATGCCTATGCCCCAACCAGTAACGCTGAAGAAGCTGAAGTTGAATGGTTCTGTGAAGACCTACAATAACTTTTAGAACTAACACCCATAAAAGATGTCCTTTTCATTATAGGGGACTGGAATGCAAAAGTAGGAAGTAAAGAAACACCTGAGGTAACAGGCAAATTTGGCCTTGGAATATGGAATAAAGCAGGGGAAAGGCTAATAGAGTTTTGCCAAGAGAGTGCACTGGTCATAGCAAACACCCTCTTCCAGCAAAACAAGAGAAGACTCTATACGTGGACATCACCAGATGGCCAACACTGAAATCAGATTGATTATATTCTTTGCAGCCAAAGCTGGAGAAGCTCTATACAGTCAGCAAAAACAAGACCGGGAGCTGATTGTGGCTCAGATCATGAACTCCTTATTGCCAAATTCAGACTTAAATTGAAGAAAGTAGGGAAAACCACTAGACTATTCAGGTATGACCTAAATCAAACCCCTTATGATTATACAGTGGAAGTGAGAAATAGATTTAAAGGACTAGATTTGATAGAGTGCCTGATGAACTATAGAAGGAGGTTCGGGACATTGTACAGGAGACAGGGATCAAGACCATCCCCATGGGAAAGAAATGCAAAAAAGCAAAATGGCTGTCTGGGGAGGCCTTACAAATAACTGTGAAAAGAAGAGAAGTGAAAAGCAAAAGAGAAAAGGAAAGATATAAGTACCTGAATGCAGAGTTCCAAAGAAGAGCAAGAAGAGATAAGAAAGCATTCCTCAGCAATCAATGCAAAGAAATAGAGGAAAACAACAGAATAGGAAGGACTAGAAATCTCTTCAAGAAAATTAGAGATACCAAGGGGACATTTCATGCAAAGATGGGCTCGATAAAGGGCAGAAATGGTATGGACCTAACAGAAGCAGAAGATATTAAGAAGAGGTGGCAAAAATGCACAGAAGAACTATACAAAAAAGATCTTCATGACCCAGATAATCACGATGGTGTGATCACTCACCTAGAGCCAGACATCCTGGAATGTGTGGGCCTTAGAAAGCATCACTACGAACAAAGCTAGTGGAAGTGCTGGAATTCCAGTTGAGCTATTTCAAATCCTGGAAGATGATGCTGTGAAAATGCTGCACTCTATATGCCAGCAAATTTGGAAAACTCAGCAGTGGCCACAGGACTGGAAAAGGTCAGTTTTCATTCCAATCCCAAAGGAAGGCAATGACAAAGAATGCTCAAACTACCACACAATTGCACTCACCTCACACGCTAGTAAAGTAATGCTCAAAATTCTCCAGGCCAGGCTTCAGCAATACGTGAACCGTGAACTTCCTGATGTTCAAGCTGGTTTTAGAAAAGACAGAGGAACCAGAGATCAAATTGCCAACATCCACTGGATCATCGGAAAAGCAAGAGAGTTCCAGAAAAACATCTATTTCTGCTTTATTGACTATGCCAAAGCCTTTGACTGTGTGGATCACAATAAACTGTGGGAAATTCTGAAAGAGATGGGAATACCAGAACACCTGATCTGCCTCTTGAGAAACCTGTATGCAGGTCAGGAAGCAACAGTTAGAACTGGACATGGAACAACAGACTGGTTCCAAATAGGAAAAGGAGTTCGTCAAGGCTGTATGTTGTCACCCTGCTTATTTAACTTATATGCAGAGTACATCATGAGAAACGCTGGACTGGAAGAAACAAAGCTGGAATCAAGGTTGCTGGGAGAAATATCAATAACCTCAGATATGCATATGACACCACCCTTATGGCAGAAAGTGAAGAGGAACTAAAAAACCTCTTGATGAAAGTGAACGTGGAGAGTGAAAAAGTTGGCTTAAAGCTCAACATTCATAAAACGAAGATCATGGCATCCGGTCCTATCACTTCATGGGAAATAGATGGGGAAACAGTGGAAACAGTGTCAGACTTTATTTTTGGGGGCTCCAAAATCACTGCAGATGGTGTCTGCAGCCATGAAATTAAAAGACGCTTACTCCTTGGAAGGAAAGTTATGACCAACCTAGATAGCATATTCAAAAGCAGAGACATTACTTTGCCAACAAAGGTCCGTCTAGTCAAGGCTATGGTTTTTCCAGTGGTCTTGTATGGATGTGAGAGTTGGACTGTGAAGAAAGCTGAGTGCTGAAGAATTGATGCTTTTGAAGTGTGGTGTTGGAGAAGACTCTTGAGAGTCTCTTGGACTGCAAGGAGATCCAACCAGTCCATTCTGAAGGAGATCAGCCCTGGGATTTCTTTGGAGGAAATTTGATTTCACTGAAGCTGAAACTCCAGTACTTTGGCCACCTCATGCGAAGAGTTGACTCACTGGAAAAGACCCTGATGCTGGGAGGGATTGGGGGCAGGAGGAGAAGGGGACGACAGCGGATGAGATGGCTGGATGGCATCACTGACTCGATGGACGTGGGTCTGGGTGAAGTCCGGGAGTTGGTGATGGACAGGGAGGCCTGGCGTGCTGTGATTCATGGGGTCACGAAGAGTTGGACAGGACTGAGTGACTGAACTGAACATTAGTGACTTGAGTTTTTCTTTTTTAAATAAATTCTTAGTATGAGTCATTTGTCAGGTATGTGTTTTAAAAATATCTATTACTGACCTGTAGCTTGTACTTTTGCTCACTTAATGGTGTCTTTTGATGAAGAAAAGCTCTTCTACTTAATTAAATCAGTTATAAATCTTTTCCTTTTGGACAGGCTATGTGTATATAAAAATTTTTTCCTACTCCACGATCAAGAATATAGCTGCCCATGTTACTTTCCAAAAACTTTATTATTGTGTCTTTTGTATTTAGGTTTGTGAGCTGTTTGAACTTAACACAAAAAGAAAATTAAAAGTTTGTTTTATTCCATACTAATAATCTAATATTCCAGTCATTTACTGAAATGATCATCCTTCCCCACTGCATTCTTGTGCAACCTTATAAATAATCTGTATAGGTGGAGGTGTACGTATAAGTGTATTTCTGGGCTCTCTATTCTGTTCTCATTATTTGTTTATATCAATTCAAAATAACCTGTATTACTGTACTTTTATGATTCCTATTATCCAGTTGAGTAAGTCCCTCATTTTTGTCCTGTATATTCAAAGTTTTCTCAACTCTTCTTGGCCCTTTGTGTTTCTATACGCATTTTAGGATCTTCTTGTCACTTTTTCCAGCACAGAAACTACTGGGGTCTTGGTTAGAAATATACTGAATCTGTAGATGAGTTTCAAGAGAAAGGATATCTTAATAATCTAATCTCTAAACAAAGTGTGTAATTCCATTTATTTAGATCTTTAATTTCTCTCAACTGTAGTTTTCTGTGTTGAGGTCTAGAACATCTTTTACTATATTCCTAAGAATTTGATGATGTTTGATGATATCATAACAGTACATGTAAATTTTTCATTTTTAAATTGTTTGAATTTAGAACTTCATTTGGTATATACCTATATTTTTGTGTATAAATGTGCATATATCTTAACTGCTATCTATCATTATTTCCCAATTGATTTAGTCACAACTCTAAATATTATAACATGCATCGGATTTATTTAATTATAATATAATGTGCAGTTTTTCATTTCTTCTGTAATTTAAGAACCTTATAACATTTTAACTGTATTCAGCTGTTTTTGGTGCTGTTGATATCAAGTATTTTAATTCTATATAAAATATGAATCCTAAGTCAAGATTATCATTTTTTTTGGTCAATATTAACTTAATTTTTCACTTGTCTGCCCTTACTTTGCTCTCCTTTTCTCCCTGCTTCTTTGTACTTTTATCTAAAAGTATTTTGCTTTTGCCTAAGGGTCTCCTTTAGAATTTTATCACATATCTGCTGTTTACTTTTTTCAGTTTTCCTCCAAAAATGTCTTTATTTTTACCTTAGTTTTTGAAGAATATTTTTGGGAGTGAATATATTTGGGAGTGATTCTACATGGGTAGTTATGATAGCTCGTGGTGAATGATGTTGGATTCGTGATCTCTGAAGAAGATTTAGCTTCAGGACCAGGGACCAGGCTTGGTCACTCAAGAGCTTTTGTATTGATGAGTTTTATTAAAGTATAAAAAGGGACAAAACTTCTGACACAGACATCAGAAGCGGGGTGGACAGTGCCCCCCTCGCTAGTATTAGCAAGGGAGTTATATACTTTTTAAGTTAGTTATTACAGTAAATCAAAAGAATGTCTCAAGGTTGTAAAGATCTTACTAGACTCACTCCCATAATTACATTTTAAGATAACAGTATTAGGCAGAAGGTTTTCAGGAAGGAGAAATTGTCCTCAAGCAGAATACACTGTTGTTATATAATCCTTAGTACAGAGTTTAAGGAGAAGGAAATGGCAACTGTCTCCAGTACTCTTGCCTGGAAAATGCCATGGACGGAAGAGCCTGGTAGGATACAGTCCATGGGGTCTCAGATAGTCAGACACGACTGAGCAACTTCACTTCACTCAGTTCACTCAGTTCACTCACTTCATACTTTATCACTGGAGAAGGGAATGGCAACCCACTCCAGTATTCTTGCCTGGAGAAGCCCATGGACAGAGGAGCCTGGTGGGCCATGGTCCATTGGGTCGCAGAGAGTTGGACACGACTGAAGTGACTGAGCATGCACATAGAGTTTAAACTGAGTTGTGTAATCATCAGTTCCGGGCTCAAAGAAAAAAAAAAAAAAAGGTTTTATATGACTAAGACTAAGGAATGTAGAGAAAAAAAAGAAAAGATGTTTGTCCTTTCCTCCTCCTTGAGAATTCCAGACCCCTATCTCCGTTTCAAGAGCCCCAGACCCCTTTCTCCTCCTTGGGGACCCTGGAGGGGTCCAGGTTCTTATCAACCTGCCTAGGAATTGACTCAGTTGTTTTCTTTCAACCTCCTGTCTTCTGTATTTATTATGGGCTGAACTGTGTCCCTTAAAATTCATACATTGAGGTCCTCACCTCCAGAGCCTCCAATTGTGACTGTATTTGGAAATAGGATATTTAAAGAAATGAAGTTAAAGTGAGATCTTTGGGATGACCCATAATCCAATATGACTGCTGTCCTTGTAAGAAGAGGGAATTTGGACACAGGGATAAAGGGAGGAACATAAGAAGGCACTGAACAGCCAACTACAAGCCAGAGACAGGGGACTGAGAAGGAACTAACCCCTGTGAACACCTTCATCTTTCATTTCTATCTTTTAAACCTATGAGAAAATAAATTTCTCTTGAAGCCACCCAGTCTGTGATACTTTGTTATGGTAGCCCTAAAAAACAAATGCCATCTTCCACTGCTTCTATTGAGGAGTTGGCTGTCAGTCTTGCTTATCCTTTGAAAGTATCATGTGTTTTTCTTGTGTTGATTTAAATTTTTCTTGCTATGTCTTTTGTTTCCAACATTTCTTTTTTTTTTTTTAAACTTTACACTATTGTATTGGTTTTGCCAAACATTGAAATGCATCTGCCACAGGTATACATGTGTTCCCCATCCTGAACCCTCCTCCCTCCTCCCTCCCCATACCATCCCTCTGGGTCGTCCCAGTGCACCAGCCCCAAGCATCCAGTATCGTGCATCAAACCTGGACTGGCGACTCATTCCGTATATGATATTATACGTATTTCAATGCCATTCTCCCAAATCATCCCACCCTCTCCCTCTCCCACAGAGTCCAAAAGACTGTTCTATACATCAGTGTCTCTTTTGCTGTCTCCTATACAGGGTTATTGTTACCGTCTTTCTAAATTCCATATATATGGGTTAGTATACTGTATTGGTGTTTTTCTTTCTGGCTTACTTCACTCTGTATAACAGGCTCCAGTTTCATCCATCTCATTAGAACTGATTCAAATGTATTCTTTTTAATGGCTGAGTAATACTCCATTGTGTATATGTACCACAGCTTTCTTATCCATTCATCTGCTGATGGACATCTAGGTTGCTTCCATGTCCTGGCTATTATAAACAGTGCTGCGATGAACATTGGGATACACGTGTCTCTTTCAATTCTGGTTTCCTCAGTGTGTATGCCCAGCAGTGGGATTGCTGGATCATAAGGCAGTTCTATTTCCAGTTTTTTAAGGAATCTCCACACCATTCTCCATAGTGGCTGTCCTAGTTTGCATTCCCACCAACAATGTAAGAGGGTTCCCTTTTCTGCACACCCTCTCCAGCATTTATTGCTTGTAGACTTTTGGATCGCAGCCATTCTGACTGGCATGAAATGGTGCTTCATTGTGGTTTTGATTTGCATTTCTCTGATAATGAGTGATGTTGAGCATCTTTTCATGTGTTTGTTAGCCATCTGTATGTCTTCTTTGGAGAAATGTCTATTTAGTTCTTTGGCCCATATTTTGACTGGGTCATTTATTTTTCTGGAGTTGAGCTGTAGGAGTTGCTTGTATATTTTTGAGATTAGCTGTCAGTTGCTTCATTTGCTATTATTTTCTCCCATTCTGAAGGCTGTCTTTTCACCTTGCTTATAGTTTCCTTTGTTGTGCAGAAGCTTTTAAGTTTAATTAGGTCCCATTTGTTTATTTTTGCTTTTATTTCCAATATTCTGGGAGGTGGGTCATAGAGGATCCTGCTGTGATGTATGTCGGAGAGTGTTTTGCCTATGTTCTCCTCTAGGAGTTTTATAGTTTCTGGTCTTACGTTTAGATCTTTAATCCATTTTGAGTTTATTTTTGTGTATGGTGTTAGAAAGTGGTCTAGTTTCATTCTTTTACAAGTGGTTGACCAGATTTCCCAGCACCACTTGTTAAAGAGATTGTCTTTAATCCATTGTATATTCTTGCCTCCTTTGTCAAAGATAAGGTGTCCATATGTGCGTGCATTTATCTCTGGGCTTTCTATCAACCTACCTGACTTCAGGCTCTACTACAAAGCCACAGTCATCAAGACAGTATGGTACTGGAACAAAGACAGAAATATAGATCAACGTTTCCAACATTTCAATGAAATAATCGTTGGTATGAATTTTCTGTTTTATTCCACATGTGCTTTGTAGTACCCCTAGAATCTGTGTCAGTTTTGTGATATTTTAGACTATTATCTATTCAAATGTTGATTCTTCCCTACTCCTTTTGTCCTTATTTATAGGACTGTGATTTCATATATATTAAAATTTTAGCCATATACTATATATCTTCTCACAACAAACTGTGGGAAATTCTTAAAGAGATGGTGATACTAGACCGCCTTACCTGCCTCCTGAGAAATCTGTATGTGGGTCAAGAAGCAACAGTTAGAATTGGACATGGAAAAACAGACTGGTTCCAAATTAGGAAAGGAGTATGTCAAGGCTGTATGTTGTCACCCTGCTTACTTATTGCAGAGTACATCTTGCAAAATGCTGGGCTGGATGAAGCACAAGCTGGAATCAAGATTGCCTGGAGAAATATCAATAACCTCAGACATGTGGATGATACCACCCTTATGGCAGAAAGCAAAGAGGAATTAAAGAGCTTCTTGATTTAAGTGAAAGAGGAAAGTGAGAAAGCTAGCTTAAACTCAACATTCAGAAAATGAATATTATGTCATCTATTCCCATCATTTCATGGCAAATAGATGGGGAAACAATGGAAACAGTGACAGACTATTTTCTTGGGCTCCAAAATCACTGCAGATGGTGACTGCAGCCATGAAATTAAAGGACGCTTGCTCCTTGGAATAAAAGTTATGACCAACCTAGATGGCATATTAAAAAGCAGAGACATTACTTTGCCAGTAAAGGTCCATCTAGTCAAGGCTATGGTTTTTTCAGTAGTCATGTATGGATGTGAGACTTGGACTGTAAAGAAAGTTGAACATTGGAGAACTGATGCCTTTGAACTGTGGTGTTGGAGAAGACTCTTGAGAGTCCCTTGGACTGCAAGGAGATCAAACCAGTCAATTCTAAAGGCAATCAGTCTTGAATATTCATCGGAAGGACTGATGCTAAAGCTGAAACTCCAATACTTTGGCCACTTGATGCAAAGAACTGACTCACTAGAAAAGACCCTGAAGCTGGGAAAGACTGAAGGCAGGAGGAGAAGTGAATGACAGAGGGTGAGATGGTTGGATGGCATCACCAACTCAATGGACATGAGTTTAAGCAAGCTCTGGGAGTTGATGATGGAAAGGGAAGCCTGGTGAGCTGCCGTCCATGGGATCACAAAGAGTCTGACATGACTGAGTGACTGAACTGATATATCTTTTATGCTGTTTTTTTAAAATTTAACCTTTTGTCTTTGTTTTAGTTTGGATATTTTCTTCTCATCTCTAATAAAAGTCACCAAAATTGTGCTGGGTATGTCTAACCTGCTGTTAAATCCATCTGTTTAGGTCATAATTTGTTATATTATTCTATTTATTTTCATTATATTCATTTTTATAGTTTTCAACCATGACAAAATTCATAGCTGTTTTAAATTACTATTATTATTTATTGCTCTAATATTTTAATTTCCTACAAATCTATTTCAGATCATTGTTCTTTCTCCTGCTTATCAATTTTCATCTTTTCATCTAGCTATCTTTTTCACAAATCCAGAGATTATTAAAGAAACTTTGAAGAGTTAGTATGAGACTTTGAATAATGACATTTTTCTTCAAAGTGGACTTAGGTTCTAGCAGGTTTAGGATATAGGCAGATCACTTTTTTAAAGCAAACAAGGGTTCAGTTGCTTCCAAAAATTGATTTTCAGTCTTTTCTATTTAATCTTTACACTTAGGTGTTGCCTGTTACGGACTGCAGTTGAAAGCCTGAGGGTTTTTGTTCTTTTTTTTTTTTTAACCCATGGCCACTATACATTATATGTATCCAATCCAAGCACAACTTTCTTCTAAACTTTTCAGCCTCTCAGCTGTTGCTTTGGAATCAGCAAATGTTTTATATCAAAAAAGGAGTACCGAATGTTATGCTAACCTCTCTGGATGTTGCAGTTTATGCTATCATCAGGGGCTATTTTAACTTCAAGAATTTCCTTTAGCATTTCTTAAAGTGGGAGTCTGCCAGAAAGGCTCTCCACTCTTATTTGTCTTGGAACATCTTTGTTTCATTTTGGAAGAATATTTCAATGGGTATAGAATTCTAGATCAGCATTTGTTTCAACTTTAAAGATATTATCCTATTGTCTTCCAGCTTACACAGTCTCAGTTGTGAAAGCCGTCAGATGCCTCATTCCTCCTCCCTTGAAGACATGTCTATTCTCTGGCTGTTTCAGACTTTGTATTTGGTTTTGACCTTGATGTTATTTTCTTTGTATGATCCTTCTCTTAGATCTCTGAGCTTTTTTAATTTGTGAGTTGATGTCTTTCATTGGTTTCAGATTTTTTTTTTAATTCTCTTTTCACATTGTTTTTTCTGTCTTGTCTCAATCTACTCTTCTTCTGAAACTCCAATTATATATGTATATTAATCCCTGTTTTGTTCTTTATAATGTTTTCACTTTGGGTTTTAAGATACTCTCTTTTAATCTGCATCTTATTTATTTGTGTTTTGGACATTTTAATTAACTTATCCTTAGGTTCACTCATCCTGTCTTCTGCTGCATGTAGTGTTGATAAAATTTAATCCACCGCTGGTTCATCCCTGTGCCTTGGCTCTTCTTGGGTTTTGACTGAATTGGGGTTAGTCTCATCTCCTCATCCCTAAAGTTTACGTAGGAATTAGTTCTGTTCTTTGTAGATTTTGAGTTTAGTGCTTCAGCTCCTACCCTACACAACTTCAAAATCTGGCAAATATACAGAGAAACACTGTGTTCATGTCAGGTTTCCAACTTCCAGAAAGACTTGGTTCTTATGCAGCACGGGAGATGTTACTCTGTCATCTATAAATTTCTTGGCTTCTCCTCAGTGTCTTGCAGAATCCCAGAATTTAGCTAGTACTTTATGAAGCAAATTCATCATTGGGAATCTTTCAGTTTTCAGTTGATCACATTGCCAAAACTATGGATTTCTCTTTTCCTCATCTGGGTGCCTTTAACCTAAATGCCAAATAGATTCTCATCTGCCCATTGAATCAGTAAATGCCCTCAGGGCACTAAATGGCTAGCAATTATCAACCCAGACAAGATGGGATCTTTCTTTGGTGAGTTTTAGTTAACTGAATTCTTATGGCTTCTATGATATCTTTATAAATACTATTTTTTCCATATGCCAATTTTTCTATTTGTTGCTTATTGTTGGACCACTGAAATATACTAAACCCTATTTAGAAGTAGAAATGTGGGACTGTTAAGAATAGACCTACCATTCTTTGTAGCACAGTATCCCTATTCCCTGAGTTAAGAGATCAGTGTGGGGATTCAGTTCAGGATATGTAGTCCATCTATTTATGCAAGAACTTGAATAATATTCATGCATAACTTTGGGTACATATATCTCCTAATAATAGTCTTGGTCAAAACTCCATTTATCGCCAGAAACACCATTTATTCCTATTTGGATATTGTCCACAGTTACGGACCTGACTGTCATGCATTTATAAATCTGAATAAAATAATGTTTACAATATTAGACATCTACTAATCTCCCCCCATTCATCACTGACATTTGGGTTATTCCCATTCTCCAGGTACTAGTATGAAGATTAAGGGTTCTCCATCCTTTTAGGAAAGGCTAAGAAGAATGTTCATGTTTCATAAACTATCCTGAAGCTCCTTGTTTTCAAGGGGCTCTGCATTAGTGAACTGAACCAGATTGGGGGAAGGCTAAAGGATCATGGCTAGAAAAGTAGTTCAAGTTAGGCCTCGATTAAAAATCTTCAAGAAATTTTGTGTTACATACCAAATAACTCCTTTATGAGTTTCTTATTGATTTTATTTCTATGAAACCTGTGATAATTAATCCATAACTCGAGATCTCTGTGGTTTGAATAATTCTTAAGGTTATGATGAGAATTCCTGTTCTGTTGTCTATTGATCTGTCTATACCTACTTTCTTTCTTTGGTTAAGGTCTGCCTCTAGGCTGAGCTGCTCCAAAGATCCGTCCCTCTCCATTAGAATTACAGTCCTTCCTACCAGAATTCATGGTCTACGGAAATCTGCCTGTAGAGTGATTTTTTAAAATTCTAGTGCTTCTCTCTCCAATATATTCCACAGGGATAGTTTGAGAGGCATGAGAGAAAATAGAGAAAGAAAAAAACTTACACTTGCAATTCTGAGATAAACCCTATTTGATAATGTTGGATTATTCTTTAATATACATTATGGTTAGATTTCAGTTTCTTGTGTTATTTAGGATTTTAACAGCCACATTCATAAATTAGATTAGTGTAGTTTCTTTTCTATGTTGGGTTGAGTTATGAAGAGTTTCATCTTATTCTTTGCATTCTGTTCCTTAAAACTACAAGTTTTATTTGCAAGAAATTATTTGTTACACTCACCAAGAAAACTGTGTTTTAGAGGACTTTCTTTGACAAATTTTTGATTTCTTGAATAACAATTTGGTCATCTTATTTTTTCTTGAGAACCAAGTAACTTTTCAAGATTTTCAAAAATATCATCCACTGTTATGAATATTATTTCCCTATGGTTTTAATTCCCTCTGTAATTGTTCTCTCAACCATTTGCATTTGTTCTATTTTAGGTTTGCAATAGAGGTACCTCTAAAACTTTTAAGATGTAGCCCCTACATTTATTTATCAAAATAGCTGTTTCCTCTAGCCATGTTATATTTATTGTTTCTTGTAATGGTGGCTGTTGACTACTTCCTTGGATCTTGAATTTCCTCTTTAGTTCATTTATGTTTAATAATGAAAACTTTATTGAAATTTATCCTTTATTGAATAGAAGATTCTTTAAATTCTATAGTGCTTTAAAATGTTCACAAGTTTCATATGCATGATTTGACATAATCCTATAATAACCCTTGTATTCCCTCCTACCCCTATATTGTCTCTCCTCATTTCTTCTCCCCAGTGGTAAGCACTAGTTTTTTCTCTGTATCTGTGAATCTGCTTCTTTGATGTTTTGGGCACTAGTTCGTTACATTTTTTAGGTTCTATGTATAAGTTTGCTATATTTTTTTAGATTCCACACATACAGTGTGTGTCTTTCTCTGTCTGACTTATTAACACCCTCCATTCATGTTGCCATGAATGGGAAACCTTCTTTTTTATGCCTGATCAGTATTCCATTGTATTGATATATACATATATATATATAGAGAGAGACATAGGTTGCTTCCATAAATTGGTAATTGTAAACAATGCTGCTATGAACATTTGGGTGCATGTATCTTTTTAAATTAGTGTTTTGTTTTGTTTTCAGATATATACCCAAGAGTGGAATTGCTGATCATATGATATTTCTAGCTTTAGTTTTTGGAGAAACCTCCATATTGTTTTCCACAGTGGCTGTACCAATTACATTCCCACCAGTAGTGTATGAGTGTTCTTTTATCTCCGCATTTTTGCCAGCATTTGTTATTGGTGTTCTTTTTGACGTTAGTCATACTGACAGGTATGAGGTATGAGGTTAGTCGTATTGACAGGTATGCGGCAATGTCTCATTGTGATTTTGATTTGCATTTCCCTGATGATTAGCAATGTTGAGCATCTTTTTATATGTCAGCTAGACATTTACTTTTTTGAAAAATGTCTATTCAATTCTTCTGCCCATTTCTAATTGAGTTTTTTTTTTCATATTAAGTTGTATGTGCTGTTTATATATGTTGGATATTACTTTATCCATTATATAATTTGCAAATATCTTCTCCCATTCAGGAGATTATTTTTTGTTTTGTTTTTGTTTTGTCAGTGGTTAAGCATCCATTATGGAGAAGGCAATGGCACCCCACTCCAGTACTCTTGCCTGGAAAATCCCATGGATGGAGGAGCCTGGTAGGCTCCAGTCCATGGGATCGCTAAGAGTCGGGCACGACTGAGCGACTTCACTTTCACTTTCACTAAGCATCCATTAATGTCTTCCCATCTACTATGAAAGATTGATTATTTTCCTTCCCTTTTTAAGTTTATTCAGATTCATGGCTCCCCATTTTCTTCAGAAAATGCTGAAAAGTGTTCATGGTAATCCTGTGTAAATTCATTGTGACTTATAAAAGTTTATGAGTGGGACTTTAAGCTATTTCCATTTTTTAGTATTAAAATAATTCACCATGGATTAGGTTTGCCTATTCTAGAACTTAATATAAGTGGAATCATACTGTATGAATTTCTTCACTTCTTTCATCCTATATAATGTTTATAAGATGCATTTATATGGTTGCATATAGTAATTGGAGAAGACAATGGCAACCCACTCCAGTATTCTTGCCTAGAGAATCCATGGACAGAGGAGCCTGGTGGGCTGCTGTCCATAGGGTTGCACAGAGTCGGACACAACTGAAGCAACTTAGCATGAATGCATACAGTAATTGGTCATCCATGTTAACTGATGAATGGTAGTCTATTCTATAGATACTAAAAATATTATTTTTCTGTTAAGGAACTTTTGGGTTGTTTCTAGTTTACTCATTCCAGTGAGTAAAGAGTAACAGCTTCTTTTGGTTGTAATTTGCACATTCTTTAACGTCTAATAATCTGGAGTCCTTTTTTCTTTTGCTTAATAACTATTTATACACCTTTCATTGATAAGTATCTTCTCAAATATATTCTTATTTAAAAGAAATCATTTGTGTTTTTTATCTAGTTGTAGGAAATGTGAATACAAGATTTTTATGTTAGATATGTTGAGATTTATTATCCCCAATCTGTAGCTCTACTATTCATTTTCTTAAATGGTGTCTTTTGATGAGCACAAGTTTTAATTTTGTTGGTGTTAAATATATCGATTATCAAATTTATTCTGCTTTTTTTAGTTTGTGCTTTTTACATCTAACCTAACCTTAAAATCTGCGATTCACGGGGTTGCAAAGAGTCGGACATGACTGAGCGACTGAATTGAACTGAACCTTAAAATCTAAGATTAATCTAAGATTATGAAAGTAGTATCTTATGGTTTTCTTCTAAAAGCCATATACTTTCAGCTTTCACATTTAGTGTATGATCCATCTCAAATTGATACTTTGTTTGCACTGTGAAATAGAGGTAGAAATTCATTTTTTTTTCCATATGGATATTCAGTTACTCTATGATCATTAGTTTAAAAATATTCCTTTTCCAGTTGAATGCTGTGGCCCTTTTGTTGAAAATAAGTTGATTATATTTTAATGGGAATCTTTTTAGGTAATCTGTTACATTCAATTGATTTGTTTTCTTTCTTTCTACTATTGACACATACTCTGGATAATTCTGTTAATGTAAGTACTCCAACTTCTTGTTTTTATGCAGTATTGCTCTCACTATTCAAAATAATTTTCATTTCTATGTAAAATTTGCAATTAACTAACCAGTTTGTGAATAATTAACATCTTAACAGTATTGATCCAACATAGTGTTTCTATTTTTAAAATGTTCAATGTTCAAGGCTTGCTTGTACTCCAGTAATTCATTTTTAAGTATTTTATTTTGGGTGCTTTTGTAAACAATACGCATTTTACATTTCTTTTCCCATTTGTTTAATACCAGTGTGTATAAGTACAAATTTTTTTATATTTACTTTTTTGTGTGTGTGGTCTTGCTAAATTGCTTATTTATTCTGTGTTTTGGTAGTTTTGTTAGGATTTTGTACATACCCTATCATCACATCAGAATAAATAGTTTTACTTCTTCTAATTTTTATACTTTTTACTTCTTTATAGTGCCTCATTAACACTGGCAAGAATCCCATTAGTGTAGAATAGATATGGTGAAAGAGAGAGCCTTTGCTTATTCCCAAATTTAGCAGGAAACTATTGAGTCTTCCACTACTGAGTTTGGTGTTAGTGATAACTGATATATATATATGACTGATATATAATTAAAGTGATTGTCCCACCCATGAAATTAATTTTTCTTTAGGACAAAAAAGCAATTTTCAACTACTGCCTATCATCAGCTATTTTTAATCAAAAGTCACTCTAAAATTCTCAAGGCCCTGTGGTTCACAGTATTCTTTTATGAAGATCACCAAAACAATATGAATTCAGAATACAGCTGTTTAAAAAACCCTTGTCACATTAATTAAGCAAAGTATTCTGTAGAAAATTAAAAACTAAAATGACCACAATTGGTACAAACAAGTATGAAAAATATAGAAGAGAATACAAACTTTAAAATGACATGTAGTAATATGACAGTTATGTATCATAAATGGAGATACTTTAGAGGAAAAGAAGCAAAAATATTTAATGTGGTGGGAAAGGGAGTTAGTTATCTGATTTCAGAGCCCAAAGCTGTGAGGTACATTAGGGAGAGGAGGGGGAAAAAAGTAAGAAATTTAGAAGATGGAAGTGAGACTATTGAGCATGGAGGTGATAGACTAGCCAAAGTGTCCTTGATACCCAGCAGAGTAGCACAATAATACCCCGCCAGGTTAGAAAGGAAGAATCTCTTTACAAATAAATAGCTGGAAGATTATTCATCTTAATCACTGTCCTCACCGCAAGAGCAGATACCCAGGAAGACAGACAAACGAGCATCACTTTCAGGAATTTCTTAAAATGCAGACGAATGTAACAGGTGTATTTCCAAAAAAAAACCTCAATTTGTCAATCTATTGCTCTTGCAGAATTTTACCACTTTTACTGAGGAAAGGATGGTCTGATGTCCCTAAGTTCCACTTTATTTCTTGTGATGCTGATTCATTGATTTTATTTTTAGGTCTCATAATTGAGAAACTAGAATTTTGTATGCCCTCCAAAGAAACATTCATTCCCTTCTGGTTTCCATTGCTTCTCTGAGCTTTGTGCAATAATACGTATATAAATAAGATATTTATTGCATACACATTTAAAAAATCTGTATCATCCTTCCTAACAGTTCCTCATTAGTGAAGACAGGCCCATAGTTTGGATATTAATTTTCCTCCTTCTCAGACTAAATGGATCCTGTTTCACTTCCTGTTACTGTTATTTATGACATTCCAAAGTATACACCCTTGAAAATTAAAACCATAGAAGCATGATTTGCTGGAAAGCAATGATTCCCATAATAAAATCTTAAAGTTCTCTGACTCACAAAGTTATTGCACTTTTTGATTTTGTTACTATTTTCATGTGAATCATTTCTGCGGCCAATTTGATCTTAAAATGTGGCTACTCGTACCACAGAACTGCTTGCTGAACAGTCTAAATAGATGTTATCACATAATTGGGATTAATGCACAGAAATAGCTTTGGCATATGGTAATTTGGAAGATATTTAGAGAAACGAACCCTAAATGTCACTTGGCAATGGTTTATGGGCATAAAATTCATGCTTTTTGCTAAGATTTGAGTGGGAAAGAGAAATATGTGCAAAAATCGCATAATCTTTGACAAATTCACTAATACCTTTTGGATTATGGGATTAATTTTTGCAGCTCAAGTTTGCAAAACAATTTTGGCTTCCCAGTAAACCCTTAAAAATAAAGTTAAACTGAATAGAAAATAGAATCTCCTGGATTTGTTGGGGATGGCTAAACTAAAGAACTTACTCTGTAGGTTTTGCATGGTGCTTTGCAAAGTTAAACCAAGGAAAAACATTAAATTAAGAAGAAATGCAGCCCTTCACCTTGAGTGCTAGATTCTATCTACCTGACCTACTCAAAAACAGTTCTCTCTCCCCTTCATCATCAACTTTTTGTGCTAGACTGGATTATTCCCATCAGCAGGGAAATATATCCCTATTTCTTGGAAGTCACTTTTGAATAATTTCCTCGATCCCTCTTGCACTATCACTTACTTCCTTATTTTTTGCCCCTCTTTGCAATAGAATGTCAAGAGGGTTATGGTCTTACTCTCCCCAGTTCCTGTCCTCTCAGTTCCTCTTACAGCCCTCCAGTTTACTCACGTGGAAGTCACTAATGATCACCTCTATGTTGCAAAGGCAGTTCTGAGCCCTCATTGTTCTTGAGAGATGAGAACGTTTCTTACATATGGTCTCCCTCTTTTCTCTTTTATTTTAAGGCTATTTGTTTTTGTAGCAAAACATATAACAGTTTCCGTTTTAATCCTTTTGGGGTATAGAATTCAGTGCCATTAAGTATATTCACCAGTGTTGTACAATTATCGCCATTGTCCATTTCCAGAACTTTTTCATCATCCCAGAAGGAAACTCTATACCCATTAGACAGTAATTCCCCATTTTACCCCTCCTTCAGCCAGGCAAAGTTGATTCTGTTTTCTATCTCTGTGAATTTGCCTATTCTAGGTATCCTACATAAATGGAATCATAACAATATTTGTCCTCTTGTATCCATCTTACTCGGAGAAGGCAATGGCACCCCACTCCAGTACTCTTGCCTGGAAAATCCTATGGATGGAGGAGCCTGGTGGGCTGCAGTCCATGGGGTCACTAGGAGTCGGACACGACTGAGTGACTTCACTTTCACTTTTCACTTCCATGCTTTGGAGAAGGAAATGGCAACCCACTCCAGTGTTCTTGCCTGGAGAAGCCCAGGGACGGGGGAGCCTGGTAGGCTGCCATCTATGGGGTCGCGCAGAGTCAGACACGACTGAAGCGACTTAGCAGCAGCAGCAGCAGAGCAGCAGCGGCATCCATCTTACTTTACTTATGATACATTTTTTTGAAGTTCATTGTGTTATACCATGTATCAGAATTTCATTCCTTTTCAAGACTTAATATTCTATTGTAAGTATATGCATTTTATTTATTCACTTATCTGTTGATAACATTTCAGTTGTTTCCACCTTCTGCCTATTATGAGTAATGCTGCAGTGAACATTGGTGTACAAATATATGAGCTCATTTTCAATACAACTGGGTATCTACTTGTGGGTGAAACTGATGAATCATATGGCAATTCTGTTTAATTTTTTAACAAAACATCAAACTTTTCCACATTGGCTCCACTATTTTACATTCTTGCTAGCAGTGTATGAGATTTCCAATTTCTCCACATCTTCTGCATCACTTACTTTCTGTTGTTTTGGTAATGTCTAACGGATATGAAGTGACATCTCATTGTTGACTTGATTTTTATTTCTTTAGTATCTAGTGATGTTGATCTTTTTATGTGCTTATTAGCCATTTGTATACCACTTTGGAGAAATGTCTTCATAAACTCTTTGCTCATTTTTGAATTAGAATTTTTTTGAGTTGTAAGAGTTTTTAACATATTTTCTGGATATGAATCCGTTATTAGATGATTTGAAACATTTTCTCTCATTCTGTGAGATATTATTTTTTTGCTGTCTTAATATTATACTTTTATACACATAAGCTTTTAGTTTTTATAAAATCCACTTTATCTTTCTGTGTGTTTTCTTTCTTTCTTTTTTTTTGCTTTTGTTGTCTAGTAAATTATTGCCAAATCCAAAGTCATAAATTTCTCCCTGTTTCTTCTAAGGGTTTTATAGTTTTAGTTCCTAAATTTAGGCCTTTGATTCATTTTGAGCATTTGTGTGTGTGTGTGTGTGTGTGTGTGTGTGGTCTAAAGTAAGGGTCCACCTTCATTTTTAGTATATGGATATCTAGTTTTCTTAACCCTGTTTGTTGAAAATAATTTCCCCCTGAATGCACTTGGCACCCTTGTTAAAAATCAGTTGACTATATTTAAGGATTCATTTCTGGGCTCTCTATTCTATTCTTCTGTGTCTGTCTTGATTCTAGTATCATACTGTTTTAGTTATTGTAGCTTTGTAGCAAGTATTAAAATCAGGGCACATAAGCATTCCAACTTTGTTCTTCTTTTTCAGGATTATTTTGGTTATTTGGGGTCCCTTGAAGTCCCATGTAAATTTTGGATAGATTTTCAATTTCTGCAAAAAAAATGCCACTGGAATTTTGATAGATACTGTATTAATATTTTGGGGTAGTGTTGTCATCTTAACAATATTAAGTCTTTGAATCCATGAACATAGAATATCTTTCCCTTTAATGTGTCTTCTCTGATTTCTTTCAGCAATGTTTTATAATTTTAAGTGTACTAGTCTTTTGGCTCCTTGAGTGAATTTATTCCTAAGTATATTATTCTTTTTGATGGAAATGTTTTCTTAATTTCTTTCTATAATTATTCATTGCTACTGTAAAGAAACAGAACTGATTTTTCTTTGTTGATTTTATGTTCTTCAACTTTGGTGAATTTGTTTATTGGTTCTAATAGTTTATTTGCAGTATCTTTATGGTTTCCTACTTATAATGTCATTTTTAAACAAAGATAACTCTATATCTTTGTTTGAAAGAAGAAGATCACTTCTTCCTAATTTGGTTTCCTTTTATTTCTTTTTAAAGTTTTATTTATATTTAGCCTAATTGCTCTGACCAGAATTTCCTACATATGTTAATAGATCTGGCAAAACTGGACATCCTTGTCTTGTTTCTTGATCTTGGAGGCCAGAAGGGTTGGGTGGAGGACTGAGATAAATAGGTGAGGGAAATTAAGAGGTACAAACTTTCAGTAAGGGTATGAAATGTTAGTGTGGGGAATATAGCCAATAATTATGTAATATCTTTGTATGGTAAGGTGGTCACTAGACTGATTGTGGTGATAGTTTTGAGTGTATAGAAATATCAAACCACTGTTTTCTGTACTTGAAACTAGCGTAGTGTTGTAAGTCAATTATACTTCAAAAATAAACTCAAAGAAAAAAGATTTGTGGTTACCAGAGGCAGGGTGTGGGTATAGGCAGATGAAGGTAGTCAAAAAGTACAAGCTTCCAATTATAACATAAATAAATACGAGAGATGTAATGTAAAACATGATAAATATATTTAACACTTCTCTATGTTATGTATGAAAGCTGATAGAAGAGTAAATCTGAAGTATTCTCATCACAAAGAAATTTTTTTCTCTATTTCTTTAATTTCTATAGGAGATGATGGATGTCCACTAGACTTGTTGTGATAATCATTACATAATATAAGTCAAATCACTGTGCTTTGTACTTTAAACATATGCAGTCCTATATGTCAACTATATCAATAAAACTGGATGAAAAAGTATAAAAAATATTCAAGATGACAAAGGTCACTGCACTCATTTTCATTGTTCTATCCTCTTTTGTCATGGGCTGTATTATTTTATCCCTAACTATTGTATATATTAGACATTTTAAAAATGTTTATTGAACAACAAAGTGAGAAGACATTCTTTTAATTTTTTTAAAGCTCCATTCTCCTTTTTAAAAATAGCCCCAACAATAATTGGCTCTTCTTCCTCCAGAGGTTCTAATATGTCGATAACTAGAGTCAAGTCCCTTAAGTTATTTATGCTCAACAAACAAGAGTTTTATTTAATGGAAGCGAAACTACTCACCCATTAGTTTTGATCAGTTGCTTTGTGGTCACCTTCATTAGACTGTTTAATTTGAACCACAATTAGATTTTATTCTTTTAAAAGATAAAGCTGATTCCTCAGGCGTTAATTAAAGGGACTGACTAAAGTTGGTTCCAAGATGGATGTTACATACCTTTCACTGATGACCCTACTCAGCAGAATAGTATCCTTGTGGTTTGGGAAGCAAATATTGTAACTTTAATCAGAGAATTTAGTTTCTTCCTGGGGCAGGTGGACAGGAATTTGTAAAACATTTCAGGTGTACAAATAAAATACTCTGGTCCCTGGAATTCCAAAAGGAATCAGACACAAATCCATGAGTTTTTATAAGAATATGAATTCATAATTAATTTATCAACTAAGTGGGAATCATGTCTACATGATGTTCTATATGAAACCATTCTTGCCCCTCATTAAAGTGATGGAATGATATATCAGTTCTCGATTGACTAGACTCCCTATGACATATTTGTCGCAAAGGCCTGTGCAGACCCAAAAGGCCTGTGCAGACTTTCTTTTTCTCAAAAGAGAAAGTCTCTGCATGTTGGAAAGTGTCAATAATACTCTTGTCCACTCTTAGCATCCTCCTGCTCTCCTCTCTTAATAAAGTCTCAAAGGAACTTTCCCATTTAATAAGATCAAAATAAACATTTTTAATAATATCATGCAAACGAAGTACATAAATTGAACAGGGCATTTAAATTACCCAAAAGATCACAAGAGCATAAGTGAAAAGACCTATATTTGCATAACAAATAACTTCCTTACAGATACTAGCCTCCTACATGATGCCATTTCTCTTAAATGCTAAAAGCTTCAACTTTGCTGAGATTCAGGAAGGGAGTATAATTCATTGGTCAAGAGCATGGACGAGGTATCCAGCTACCTGCTATTTCACTGCTACTAAGTCCCTGGTGCCTCAGACAGTAAAGCGTCTGCCTACAGTGCAGGAGACCTGAGCTTGATCCCTGGGTCAGGAAGATCCTCTGGAGAAGGAAATGGCAACTCATTCCAGTACTCTTGCCTGGAAAATCCCATGGACGGAGTGTGGTAGGCTACAGTCCATGGGGTTGCAAAGAGTCGGACACAACTGAGCGACCTCACATAAGGACCTGGTAACCTTGCACATATCATCCTGCTGAGCCCATAACAGTAAAATGATGCCTTCTCATAGGGTTTGTGGTTAAAATTAAAAAGAGATGATCATGAAAAGTGTCAAGCATGAAATAAGGACCCAGTACATTAAACCTTTTGATTCAGTTATACATGTATTAAAATTCTTTTCCCATTTAGGTTATTAGAGTATTGATCAGAATTCCCTATGCTCTACAGTAGGTCCTTATGGTTATGTATTTTAAATATAGCAGTATGTACATGTCAATCCCCAACTCCCAATTTGGCCCTCTCCATCCCCACCAATACCAACTTCCCCCTTGGTAAGCCTAAATTCATTCTCTAAGTCTGTAAATCTGTTTCAGCTTAGTAAATATTAGGTTGGTGCAAACATAATTATGGTTTTGGACTGTGAATTTTAAATCATTATAACTAAGCTCAAGCACATATTTATTAACCAAAATAGGAACCATTGCAATCAACACGTTTTTGCCAACGAGAAATGTTTGTTTATTCCTGTAGCATAAAAATCCATGCTTTGGGATTTGACACTCTTGGAAAGCATTTTCCCTGCAAAAAGCTGTTGAGATGCTTGAAGAAGTGGTAGTCAGTTGGCAATAGGTCAGGTGGATGTGGTGGAAGAGGCAAAACTTTGTAACCCAGTTCGTTCAACTTCTGAAGCATTGGTTATGCAATGTGTGGTTGGGCATTGTCGTGGAGAAGAATTGGGGCCTTTTTGTTGACCAATGCCAGCTGGTAGGCATTGCAGTCTTCAGTGCATCTCTTTGATTGCTAAGTGTACTTCTCAGATATAATGGTTTCACTGGGATTCAGAAAGCTGTAGTGGATCAGACAGGCAGCAGACCACCAGATAGAGACCATGACCTGTTTTTTGGTGTAAGTTTGGCTTTGGGAACTGCTTCAGAGCTTCTTCTTGGTCCAACCACTGAGCTGGTCATCGCCACTTGTCCTATAACATCCACTTTCTGTCACACATCACAATCAGATGGAGAAATGGTTCTTGTGGTTGTGTAGAATAAGAGAAGACAACACTTCAAAATGATGATTTTTTTGATTTGCCATCAGCTCATGAAGCACCCACTTATTGAGCTTTTTCACTGTTCCAATTTGTTTCAAATGCTGAATGACCATAGCTTGGTCAACGTTGAATTCTTTGGCAACTTCTTGTATAGTTGTAATAGAATCAACTTTGATGATTCTCTCAATTGGTGGTTGTCAACTTCTGATGGCAAGCCACTGTAGTCCTCTTCTTCAAGGCTCTTGTCTCCTTTGTAAAACTTCTTGAACCACCACTGCACTGTATGTTCATTAGCAGTTCCTGGGCCAAATGCATTGTTGATGTTGCGAGCTGTCTCTGCTGCTTTTGACCCATTTTGAATTCAAATAAGAAAATCATTCGAATTTGTTTTTTGTCTAACATCATTTCTAAGTCACATGTAATAGTAACAACTTGCTAGTAAAAAAAGCATAAAGCGAGAAATGCACATTAAAGTAATGTATAACATAACCACATTTATTTAAGAATGTATTCCAATATCAAATGGAAAATTTCAACAGTGTAAAACTGCAGTTACTTTTGCACCAACCTAGTAAGTTATTTGTCCAGTATCATTTTTTTTTAGATTCCGCCTATTAGTGATATATCATGTTTGTCTTTATCTGTCTGACTTACTTTGCTAGTATAATCATCTCCAGGTCCATTCATATTGCTGCAGATGGCCTTGTTTCATTCTTTGAAATGGCTGAGTAATATTCCATTGTATGTAAGTACCACATCTTCTTTATCATCCATCCATTAATGGATATTTAGTTTGCTTCCATGTCTTAGCATTTTACCTTTTCTTATTGGTTATGGTTCCCTGTTTTTGCACAAAGAATTATATAACACAGAGTCTACTATCTACCCCTTTTTGCTTATCCTCTGGAAAAAGGGGCATGTCATCATCGTACTAATTCAGGCAAAATGTCAGATAGAAGGTGAAGGAAAGATGTAGAAACAAATCAATGGTAGGTGATATTTCCCTACGAGGCTACATGAGTTTATTATGCTTGTGTATGGCTTTTCCTGGTTTTAACCAGAAAAGGAGGTGGCCTGGATATCATTAGAGAGAATCCCCTTATCCTAGCACTTAGTAAGGTTCTTATTGAATTCCTAGTCACAGTATAACCAAGCATGAGGTAGAAAAGGATTACTGAACATTTTCTAGGGCATTCCCAATACCCTGCAACATTCAGGATTAGGTTAGAAGCACATTTTGTTTTCTGAATTTGGATGGAAATCATTGTAGTACAAAGTAGAAGCAAAGTTGATAGGCATCAAACATATTGTTTAGATATCTAATACCAATCAAACTTTTATGCCTTTGTTATTGATCCAGCCAGGAGGACACATGTCCAACCCAAGACAATAAGAATTTTCCCTCTGGGCTAGACTAGAGAAGCTTCTCTTCTCACTGGTAATGAATTTGAAAGTACATTAACCCAGAGCTGTGACCATGGCCAAATGGAACTTGTGTGAAAGAATGAAGCTGACACAGATAAAAGACAGTGAGAATATCCTGGCAGTGGTAGAATATCTGTTTTCAGTCCTCAAGATAAGATTGGTCAGGTTTTAAATTTGTGAATTCCCCTTACAACTGTCTAATAACTTCTCATAAGGCCCTCAATCCAAGCCATCACCTTCTATTTTGAATAGCTGGTTCAGTTCAGTTCAGTAGCTCAGTCGTGTCCAACACTTTGTGACTCCATGGACTATAGCACGCCAGGCTTCCCCATTCATCACCAAACTCCCAGAGCTTGCTCAAACTCGTCCATTGAGTCGGTGATATGATCCAACCATCTCGTCCTCTGTTGTCCCCTTTTCCTCCCGCCTTCAATCCTTCCCATCATCAGTGTCTTTTTCAATAAGTCAGTTCTTCCCATCAGGTGCCAAAGTATAGGAGTTTCAGCTTCAACATCAGTCCTTCCAATGAATATTCACGACTGATTTCCTTTTGGATCTTTTTTGCTTTGTGCCATAATGGTGGTGTCATCTGCATATCTGAGGTTATTAATATTTCTCCGAACAATCTTGATTCCAGCTTGTGTTTCTTCCAGCCTGGCATTTCACGTGATGTACTCTGCATATAAGTTAAATAAGCAGGGTGACAATATACAGCCTTGATGTACTCCTTTTCCTATTTGGAACCAGTCTGTTGTTCCATGTCCAGTTCTAACTGTTGCTTCCTGACCTGCATATAGGTTTCTCAAGAGGCAGGTCAGGTGCTCTGATATTCCCACCTCTTTCAGAATCTTCTATAGTTTATTGTGATCCACACCGTCAAAGGCTTTGGCATAGTCAGTAAAGCAGAAGTACATGTTTTTCTGAAACTCTCTTGCCTATTTGATGATCCAATGGATGTTGGCAATTTGATGTCTGGTTCCTCTGCCTTTTTCTAAATCCAGCTTGAACATCTGGAAGTTCATGGTTCACGTACTGCTGAAGCCTGGCTTGGAGAATTTTGAGCATTTCTTTGCTAGCATGTGAGATGAGTGCAGTTGCGTGGTAGTTTGAACATTGTTTGTCATTGCCTTTCTTTGGGATTCTGAGAAGGCAATGGCACCCCACTCCAGTACTCTTGCCTGGAAAATCCCATGGGCGGAGGAGCCTGGAAGGCTGCAGTCCATGGGGTCGCTAAGAGTCGGACATGACTGAGCGACTTCACTTTAACTTTTCACTTTCATGCATTGGAATGAAAACTGACCTTTCCCAGTCCTGTGGCCACTGCTGAGTTTTCCAAATGGGCTGACATATTGACTGCAGCACTTCCACAGCATCATCTTTCAGGATTTGAAATAGCTCAACTGGAATTCCATCACCTCCACTAGCTTTGTTCGTAGAGATGCTTCCTAAGGCCCACTTGACTTCACATTCCAGAATGTCTGGCTCTAGGTGAGTGATCACACCATTGTGGTTATCTGGGTCATGAAGATCTTTTTTGTATAGTTCTTCTCTGTTTTCTTGCCACCTCTTCTTAACATCTTCTGCTTCTCTTAGGTAGGT
Organism: Bos taurus; assembly: GCF_002263795.3. NCBI lineage: Eukaryota > Metazoa > Chordata > Mammalia > Artiodactyla > Bovidae > Bos > Bos taurus. The sequence continues at coordinate 30,600,551 of NC_037340.1, read as the reverse complement.
GACATTAAAAATGTCAAAGATGTTTAAAATCACCAGCTATTTGTTTTTGGTCTAGCATATAATAATCTTGGGGAAATAGTCCATAAACTTTTATTAAAAAAACTGTAAGTCATCATTGAAAAGGCTATTCTTTCCCCCATCAGACTGTATTTGAACTTTTGTGGAAAATAGGTTGATAGAAATGTGATGAATTGTTTCTTATTCTCAATTAATTTATTCTACTGATTCATCTATCTATCCTAATGCAAATAGTCCACTGTCTTAACTGCTATAGTTCTGTAGTCAACTTTGAAATCAAAAAGTGTGACTCTTCCAACTCTGTTCTGCTTTTTCAGGACTGTTTTGGCTATTCTTGGTCCTTTGAATTTCTCTATGAATTTTAGGATCAGCTTGTCAGTTGCAAAAAGCCAGCTGGTATTTTGATAAATATGTTATTGAATAGAAGCGTAGATCAGTTTGAAGAGTATTTCCATCTTAACAATATTAAGTCTCCTTATTTTTAAATGTGTGATGTCTTTTCATTTATTTAGGTAATCTTTAATTTCTTTCAACAATATTTTATAGTTTTAAAATACACGGTTTACATTTGTTTTGTTAAATTGGCTCATATTTGTTCTCTTGATGTCAGTGTGAATGCAATTGCTGTCTTAATTTTCTTTTTTGGAGTGTTCATTGCTAGCATAGAAATGCAATTGATTTGTATATATTTTGTATTGGTGTGAATCTTGCAATTTTTGTGAACTAATTTATTATTTCTAGTAATATTTTCATGATATTCCTTAGGATTTTCTATGTACAAGATTATTTATTCTGCAAACAGAGACAGTTCTACTTCTTTCCAATCTGAATGCCTTTTATTTCACTATATTACTTGATTGGCCTGACTAGACTTTTTAGCAGAATGTTAAATAGAAGTTACATAAGTGAACATCTTGTGTTGTTCCTAATCTTAGGGGAAAATAGGTTTTCAGTATCAAGTATGATGTTAACTGTGAACTTCTCATAGATGCCTGTAGTCAGTTGAGGAAATTCCCTTGTACTCTTAGTTTCTTTAGCATTGTTAAAATAAAGGATGCTGAATTTTATCAAAAAGTTTTCTTAGGTCTGTTGTGATCATCATGTGGTTTTGTCCTTCATTGTATTAATGTTATTACATTAATCAATTCTCTGATTGTAAGATACCTTGAGTTACCTGCATAAGGCCCAATTTATAACAGGGTATAATATTTTTATATGTCATTAGATTCTCTGTTTCAGTATTTTGCAAAGGATTTTTGCATCTACATTTATAAGAGTTATTGGTCTCTAGTTTTCTTTTGTTATGAAGTCTTTGGCTTTGGTATCAGAGTAATAACTGGCTTTATCAAATGAATTGGGACGTATTTATTGCTTTTCTATTTTTGTATTAGTCTGTGCATAATTGGTATTAATTATTCTCAGAGTTTATATTTTGGGATCCAAAATCACTGTAGATGGTGATTGCAGCCATGAAATTAAAAGACGCTTACTCCTCGGAAGGAAAGTTAATACCAACCTAGATAGCATATTCAAAAGCAGAGACATTGCTTTGCCAACAAAGGTCCAGATAGTCAAGGCTATGGTTTTTCCAGTGGTCATGTATGGATGTAAGAGTTGGACTGTGAAGAAAGCTGAGAGTGGAAGAATTGATGCTTTTGAACTGTGGTGTTAGAGAAGACTCTTGTGAGTCCCTTGGACTGCAAGGAGATCCAACCAGTCCATTCTAAAGGAGATCGGTCCTGGGTGTTCATTCGAAGGACTGATGCTAAAGCTGAAACTCCAATACTTTGGCCTCCTCATGCAAAGGGTTGATTCATTGGAAAAGGCTCTGATGCTGGGAGGGATTGGGGGCAGGAGGAGAAGGGGACAACAGAGGATGAGATGGCTGGATGGCATCACTGACTCGATGGACATGAGTTTGAGTGAACTCCGGGAGTTGGTGATGGACAGGGAGGCCTGGCGTGCTGCGATTCATGGGGTCGCAAAGAGTCGGACACGACTGAGCAACTGAACTGAACTGAACTGTTTGATAGACTTCACTAGTAAAACCATTTGGGCCTGACTTTTTTTGTGGAAAGCTGTTACTAGAGTCAGTTTCAGTAGTTTATGTTTTTCTAAGAATTTGTCTACTTTATCTGAATTAATTTGTTGGCATGTATTCATAGTATTCACTTGTAATCCTTTTTATTTCTGTAAGGTTGGTAGTAATGTCCCATTTTTCACTCCTCATTTTATGTATTTTGGTCTTTTCTCTTTTTTGTTGATCTGTCTAAAGTTTCATCAGTTTTGTTGATCTTTCAAGTAACTTTTGGCTCATTGGTTTTCTCTATTGTTTTTCTGTTACCTAATTCATTAAATTTTGCTCTAATATTTATTGTTTCTTTCCTTCTGTGGGCTTTAGGGCACTATTCTTTTTCAACTTGGGACCACTTTTTAATACTTTATTTTTAGCTATTGATCCCAAGCATGCAGGTATATAAATTCTCCTTCCAAATAAGGAATTCATTACTCACCATCAGTTTGTGATTTTACTTTTTTGGATTATTACTCCCTCTTTATTTATTGACCCCAAGAATTTTCTTTCTATTTTGAAAAACTACTATGTCTATTTTTAAGTTAATTATCCTAAGTAGTGTGTCAGGATGAATATCCATTACAAACCAATAATCCCATTCATGCCACTTATGAATTGTTGGTTAGTGGAAAGTTAGGACTCAGAACTTACCCTATTCACAAATAGTTGATTCTTAGAGATGAAGGAGAAAGATTGCTTGTGGATAAGAAAGAATTATAATTATGCCTTCCACACTGAAAAGTAGAATATGGCTTTTGGTAAAGTCTCCATAGGGGCGATGCTTGCTTTGCAGAAATGAATATGAGATATAAAACTACTATTTTTCTGCAACCAAATTGTTTGACTGTGTCTTCAAGCAAGCTTATATATAAGTTGCTCAAAAAATGAAAATGATTTTTTGATAAAGAGTTAGATTCAATAGTAGTAGGTAATTATAATAATTATTTTAGCAATCTCATTAATAAATAAAAGCTAACAGAATGGCACTCTTTTCTGATTTTTACTGTTGTTTTTATACAAATTATTTGCAAATTGTGAAATCAATATTTTTTTAAAGATAAGCACGAACTAAAAAGTAGAAAAGTAAAATCTCTTTTCTCTCCCAAACTTTTATGATCTTTAAAAAAAAATCACTCTTTTCTGTGTCTCATTTCTTTGTCTACAAAATATGATTAATGACACTAATCTGGGGACAATTTATAGCAAAGATGTAAGAGACAGAGCAGAATCTGAAATGTAATTTTTGCCCCTTATCAAGGAAACCCTGTATAATAAAAGACTGCATTATTCAGATGCTGACTATCCCAAGTGTTTAACATTATTGAAACTGTGGGTATGCTGTAGAAAGTTAAATAGCTCACCATGTGAAGTCTGTCCTTTTTTTAATTAATTTTTTGGAGAGAAAGAGAAATCTACTAGATCAGGTGTCTCAAAATCATCTCATTGTTTTCATCTACCCTATTTATAAAATGCTTTGCTCTAGGCTTTGCCTAATTATATTTTTGAGTTCCTGTATATTTTTAATCTAGCTGAAATAATGAGCATGCTTCCAAACACTGAATGCTAAGTAAAGGCTGTTTGTTGCCCTTGGATAAGGTTCTATTGTCATATTTGGTGGGCCTATATTTCACCTCCCATCATTTTTTTATACGTAGCCAGGGTACCAGCTCAGCTACCAAGAAGCCAAAACTGAGAAAAGAAAGGGATGGATTCAGTAATTTTGATATTCATTACTAATTGTTAAGAAAATATAAAAATAAAAAAATAAACCTGAACAAGACTTACCCTCTAGATTTATATATATTTTAATATGAAATATAAAAATGTAAAATGTAAATATAAATTTTTATATTTGTATATAAAATATAAATTTTTATATTTGTATATAAAATATAAAGTTTTATATTTTATACAAAATATAAATATAAAAAATATTTTTTAAGAATCCTAGAATTAGCCTTTTCTTTTGACTCTTGGGCTTGAGAAAAACCCTATCCTTACCAATTTAAAATGCAGAATTTGAGCCTTCCCAAATTTTTGTTTCCTTTTCTTTATACCTAACCTAACTCAGAAACTTCTTATCATACTGTCAGTCTGTTTTACAAATCTTAGTAACAACCACATAATGCTTAGAATAACAACTTAACAGTACCTTCCTTTGATGACTATGCTTTCCCATAGGATGCATTCAGTAAGTATTTGTTCAACAGATAAAGTAGAAAAATATAAGTTTATGATGAGCACAAACTGTCAATCAAGAATATAGCAGCTGCCAGTTCAAGGAATTATGGAGCGTTTTTGTAGGAATGATGTGCACAGGGAAAGAGGTCAGGTATCATCCATGGATTGTTCATGTCACAGGAAGAATGAGTCCTGTGTAGAAGCAATTTTTTATTTCTTATTTCCCAAAAGGAAAAAAAATTAGAAAATGAAATGAGAGACCCACTTATATGAATATTGGTTCCAAGCTATTCTTTTGTTGTTGTTTGCTTATTTGCAAAAGCAGGAACAAAGAAGTGACTACTTTGCTAATGTAGTCATCAGTAGGAATGTTCGTCTGCTAAGATCGGGCCTCTGCACAAGTGAAATGTTAACTTTGGGAGAGAAGACAGGTAAAAATCATCACCTTGGCTGAAATTGCCTACTTCCTATCACTGAAAGCAGTTCATAAATGCAAATAAATGTGTGTGAAATAAAAATTATACATATAACGTGTGATTCTCTTCTTGTCTTTTGATAGAAGAGAAACTGCTAAGAAGAAAATTTTAAATTTCAAGGAGAAAAGTCATTGGAATTCTCTGCCATCTAAAATACAACAATAACAATTGTAAAAATGCATCCTTGTTCAGGCCTTACAAAGTCCTGTATAAAGGAAGCCAGATCTTTATTCTTGACTCTTCTAAAAGCAGAAAGAAATGGACAAGAGGAATTAACATTCTTAATCTCTTAAAAGTGTATTATTACAGTCTTCCAAATCAGAAGATTTCAAGGGTGATAATCAGTAGGACCTCCACTCTTCATACTATGGTGTCATTATAGTTTCCTGGAAATTTATTCATTTCTTATTAGTTAACCAATTTGCTGATGTATGTTTTTTCTAGTAGTCTCTTATTGGGTTAAAGACTTGAATAGACATTTCACCAAAGAAGACATAAAAATGGCCGATCAAGGAAGTGCAGATTAAAACTATGGGCTATCACCTCACACCTGTTACTTTATGACTAATTGAAATCACTGCCATTTCAATTAGTCACAAAGCTTGACCACGTAAGCATTTACTCCACAGCAAGCACTGAGCCCATTGTTGGATCTACAGAAAGGTCTCTGTCTTAGTCCATTTGAACTGCTGTAATAGTACCACAGACTGGGTGGCTTATAAACAACAGAAATTTGCCTCTACCATTCTCAAGTTTGGAAAGGGTAAGATCATGGTGCCGGCAGATTTGGTGTGGTGTCTTATAAGAGCCCACCTCCTGGCCCATAGATAGCACTTCCTGTGTCCTCACATGGAGCACAGGACACAAGAAAGTGCTCTGGGATCTCTTAAAGGGGCAGTACCCCAGCTCATGAGGGCTCCACCCTCATGTCCTCATCACCGCCATGGCCCCACCACCTAATACCATCTTCTTGAGGATTAGGATTTTAACATATACATTTTGGGGTGACACATTAGGTCATAGGGGTGATGTCTACTGGAGAAATAGATAAGAAAATAGACCATTACAGGGAATATTCCCAGTGCTACAACAAGGGATTTGACAGGTACTGTTTGGGTAAACTAGTGGGGTCCCCAATTCATTTTTGAGGAGTCTGCGAATGTCCAGGAGGGTGGGGCGGGAAGTAGCTGTTAAATGAAAACTAGCAGACAGAAAGCAGTGAGTTATGGAAAAACAAAAGCAGACAGAACTAAGGCATTCAAAGCAATAATTATATCTAAGTCATTGGTTTCTTTTGTTATTTTTTCTTTAATTTTCACATTCTCTTTTATGTGTCCTTAAATAGAATTAAAAGACTGGCACTTACATGAACCAAAGTAAATAAATGAACTCTCTTTTATCTATTAGCACCCCTAATTTTTCTGACTAAAACTTTTAGTGCTATGTTGACTGAAAGTGACAAGAGAGAGAATCCTTGGTTTATTCTTGTTTTCAGCTTTTCATAGCTGAATATGGTATTCGCTGTGGTGTCTCATACGTGACCATGACTAATTGAACTACATTCCTTCTATGCCTAGTTTGTTAAGAGTTTTTATCATGAAAGTGTAGTTAACATTGTCAAATGCTTTTTCTGTATCCAGAGAGATGAGCATATGAATTTTATCCTCATTCTGTTAATGTGGCATATATGTTAATTGATCTTCATATATTGTAACAACCTTGTGTTCTAGGAGTACATCCACTGGTCAGGGTGTATGATTGTTCTGATGTGTTATTGAATTCAGTTAGCTACTATTTTATCCAGGATTTTTGCATCTGTGTTTATTGAGAATATAGGCCCATAGTTTTCTTATAGTATCCTTGTCTGGCTTTGGAATCAGGGTAATGCTAGATTTATAAAAATAGTTTGGAAATATTGCCTTCTTGTCTGTTTTTTGGAAGAGTTTGAGAAGGATTGGTATTAATTTTTCAAGTGTTTGATAAAATACACCAGTGAAGCCATCTGGTCCTGGACTTTTGTTTCTTGGAAGATTTTTGATCACTGATTAAACCTCCTTACTATAGTTTATCTGTTCAGATTTTCTGTTTCTTCATGATTCAGTCTTGGTAGGCTGTGTATTTCTGGGAATTTATTCATTTCTTATTGGTTATACAATTAGTTGATGTATGATTTTTCTAGTAGTATTTTATTGGTCAAAGGACTTGAATAAACATTTCTCCAAAGATATATAAACAGCCAACAGGTATATTAAATGGTGAAAGTGAAAGTGGAGAGTGAAAAAGTTGGCTTAAAGCTCAACATTCAGAAAACGAAGATCATGGCATCCGGTCCCATCACTTCATGGCAAATAGATGGGGAAACAGTGGAAACAGTGTCAGACTTTATTTTTTGGGGCTCCAAAATCACTGCAGATGTGACTGCAGCCATGAAATTAAAAGACGCTTACTCCTTGGAAGGAAAGTTATGACCAGCCTAGATAGCGTATTCAAAAGCAGAGACATTACTTTGCCAACAAAGGTCCATCTAGTCAAGGCTATGGTTTTTCCAGTGGTCATGTATGGATGTGAGAGTTGGACTGTGAAGAAGGCTGAGCACTGAAGAATTGATGCTTTTGAAGTGTGGTGTTGGAGAAGACTCTTGAGAGTCCCTTGGACTGCAAGGAGATCCAACCAGTCCATTCTGAAGGAGATCAGCCCTGGGATTTCTTTGGAAGGAATGATGCTAAAGCTGAAACTCCAGTACTTTGGCCACCTCATGTGAAGAGTTGACTCACTGGAAAAGACTCTGATGCTAGGAGGGATTGGGGGCAGGAGAAGGGGACGACAGAGGATGAGATGGCTAGATGGCATCACTGACTCGATGGACGTGTGAGAGGCCTGGCGTGCTGCGATTCATGGGGTCGCGAAGAGTCAGACATGACTGAGTAACTGAACTGAACTTACTAATAATCAGAGAAATGCAGAACAAAACTGTGGCTATAGCCTCAAACCTGGTAGAATGGCCACTATTAAAAAAAAAAAAAGATAAGTATTGGCAAGATGTATACAAAGAGGAACCCTTCCATGATCCTCAAGGATATAAAATGGTAGTCACTATGGAAAACAGCCTGGAGATTCCTCCAAATATTAAAAAATAGAACTATTGTATATTTCCACAAGCTCACTTCTGGAATGGAACAAAAGAATGGAAATCAGAAACTTGAAAAAATATCTGCACTCTCATGTTCATTGCAGCGTTATTCACTGCAATATGTCACACTCTAAATGTCCATCAGTGGATGACTGGATAAAGAAAATGAGGTATATACACACAGTGAAATGCTATTCAGCCTAAAAATGGAAGGAAATCTTGCCATAGGCAACATCATGGATGAACCTGAAGGACATTATGCTACATGAAATAATCATCATAGAGAGCAAAAAGTGGCTGATTCCACTTATGTGAGGTGTATAAAATAATCAAACAGAGCAACAAGCAGAGTAGAAGGATGGTTGCCAGTAGTTGGGGATTGAGAGAATATACTTGGTGCTCAATGTATATTACGTTTTAGTTGTACAGGACGAATAAATTCTAGAAATCTGCCATACAACATTGTGTCTGTCATTAACAATACACTAGGCAGTGTTGGAGAAGTCAACGGCAACCCATTCCAGTACTCTTGCCTGGAAAATCCCATGGACAGAGGAGCCTGGTAGGCTGCAGTCCATGGGGTCGCAAAGAGTCGGACACGACTGAGCGACTTCACTTTCACTTTTCACTTTCATGCATTGGAGAAGGAAATGGTAACCCACTCCAGTGTTCTTGCCTGGAGAATCCCAGGGACGGGGAAGCCTGGTGGGCTGCCGTCTCTGGGGTTGCCCAGAGTCGGACACAACTGAAGCGACTTAGCAGCAGCAGCAGGCAGTGTTAGCATTAGTCATTCAGTTGTGTCCAACTCTTTGAGAGCCCAGGGACTGTAGCCTGCCAGGTGTCTCTGTCAATGGGATTCTCCAGACAAGAATACTTGAGTGGGTTGCCATTCCCTTCTCCAGGGAATCTTCCTGAGCCAGGGTTCAAACTTGTGTCTTCTGCATTGCAGGAGGATTCTTTACCGTCTAAGCACCAGGGAAGCCCATTGTGCACCTAAAAATTTGTTGAGGGTACAACTAGTGTTGTGTTCTTAACACCAAAAGGAAAAAAAAGAGTAGGTTCAATTTAGCCCATCTACTATAGTTTGCTTACATTCTTTCACATTAATTGATTGTCACGTGTTCAAGCAACTTTGTGTGCCAGGAATAAATCCAAATTGGTCATGATGTATGATTCTTTAAGTGTGCTGTTGAATTCAGTTTGCTAGTATTTTGTTCAGAATTTTCTGCATCTATGTTTATTGGCAATATTGGTCTATACTTTTCTTATAGTGTCCTAATCTGGCTTTGGGATCAAAGTAATGCTGGATTCATAAAAATTGTTTGGAGATATCCCGTTCTCCTCTATCTTTTGGAAGACTTTGAGTAAGATTGATATTAAAAATTTAGAATAAAAAAAGGGTAACACATTTTAAAACTTCTTCAAAAGAGAGATTAAACACATGTGCACAGTGTAACCAATGGTATTTGGTACCATTTGATTTCATGCTCCCAGAATATAGATTTAAAGGGAAAAATGAATGAAAAAATTAATAGTACATATTATTGAAATCTGGATGGAAATAAGAGCACATGAGAATCCCAAAATTGGAAAGGAAGTTTATTAATTTTGAGGCAAAGTAATTTTCTGAACCAGAAAAAAAAATTGTTCCAGGATATCAAAGCATTAACAAAAGAGTTTTACTGCCTGATTAAATTTAGTCATTAATAGAATTATTTTGTAAAAATACATAAGATGAGTAGTTTAGTTAATATTCATTTTTATTAGTAAGTGTACACTTTTACACTAAAGTGCTCATATGCTTTCTTAAAATCTTTTTCATCACTTATGAGATCTGTATAATCTTAATTAAGAATACATTTAATAGGCAGCTTGGATGGGAGGGGAGTTTGGGGCAAAAAGGATACATGTGTATGTATGGCTGAGTCCCTTTGCTGTCCACCTGAAATTATCACAACATTTTTAATTGGCTATACTCCAATACAAAGTAAAAAGTTAATTGAAAAAAATACATTTAATAGTTGGTACATCAAAATCCAACAGATAGTACAGAATTGCTGGCTGTGCTTTTCTTGTAAAAGCATGTCACAGCAGGATAGTCTAGGTAATATTAAATTTTTGAAACAGCTAACAGTTAAGGTACAAGAAATGCCCCTTTTATACCACTGGCTTACCACAGTTCTTTCTTGTAGGTGATTAAAATAAAAGGTAGCTTACTTAAAGAGGACTAAAATAAAAAGCAAACTTCATTTAAAAAGAAAGGAGAGGAAATATAAGAATAATTTCATTATATGAGTGGCTGCATATTTGGCAAATTTCCCTTCAAATCAAATGGTCCTTCTCTGTCTTACTTATTAACATGGAAAAGAAACAGAATGACTTTCCTTTTGATTGGAGCTGCATCACTGCTTCTCTGCTGATTAGACAACCTGCTTCTTCCTAATTTATCACTTTAATGTTACTGTTCGTATAAATGACTGGTCTGCAAAACACTAAAACACAATTATAAATAGTGTGACCAGCTTCCAGAAGTGCCAGTGTAAGCAACGGGACCAGCTCTCCATTTATCACCATTTGCTTTGATAGAGCAACATTCATTTCATTTATCACTTGATCCCTTTCTATTATTTCTTCCATGGGAGGGTGTCTAATCAGCATTATTTATCTCACATTGTATTTTCTTGAAAGCTTTTAAGAAGCACCTAACAAGGGCACAATTACTGTGCTCATTTATGGAAACACCAGACTCCACCAGACAGAGGTTCATATTCTGACACCCTTTTAAAAACTGAATTATTAAGAGAGATTCTGAACAGAGATTAAATTACACTGTTATGTGGCTTCCTGCTTGTGTGTGTGTGTTAACCAAAGGACACTCATAGAAATGAATAAACTGATAAAATGCCACATACTAATTGATGGAATCATTTTTAAAAAGATGAGTAGTTAAAGGGTGATTCTGTGGCCCAGAGGTTAATGTGGAAAACAAACAGTTAAGAATTGTGGGAACTTTTCGGTGAATCTGTCAGATTGCTGAGGATTGTAAGTTTTCCGTAACGTGATCCATGGCTAGGAACAGGGCTGTCTTTCTTTATCACTTACTGACCAGCTATCCGTTAGTTCTCATTTCCTCCAAAAACCAGGAAAAGTAATAATTTTCATGGTTTATATAATAGAAAAGATCAGAGATTTAGTATAAACTTTCTAGTTTTACAGCTTTTCCTGCTGTGATGATATTTTTCCGCTGGCAAGGCACCTTCCTTTTGTGCTTTGAAATTCATATTGTAGCAGTGCTTTACCTGTTCATATGGCAGTGACTGTGTAAAATCACAGATGAAAAACAAATAGGTAAAATTAGAATTTGCGAATGAGACCCAAGAAAATCGATTCTTATCCAAGTTCTAAAACCAAGAAATTGGGCAACCTGTGTAACTTCTAGATCTCTGTAGAATTAGGATATTAGAGCAACTGCTTTCTATTCTAGTTCAGTTCAGTCCAGTCACTCAGTCATGTCAGACTCTGCGACCCCATGGACTGAAGCACGCCAGGCCTCCCTGTCCATCACCAACTCCCGAAGCTTACTCAACCTCATGTCCATCAAGTCGGTGATGCTACCCAACCATTTCATCCTCTGTCATCCCCTTCTCCACCTTCAATCTTTCTCAGCATCCGGGTCTTTACCAGTGAGTCAGTTCTTCGCATCAGGTGGCCGAAGTATTGGAGTTTCAGCTTCAGCATCAGTCCTTCCAATGAATATTCAAGATTCATTTCCTTTAGGATTAACTGGTTTGATCTCCTTGCAGTCCAAGGGACTCTCAAGAGTTTTCAACACCTAAGTTCAAAAGCATCAAATCTTCAGCACTCAGCTTTCTTTATAGTCCAACTCGCACATCCATACATGACTACTGGAAAAACTATAGCTTTGACTAGATAGACCTTTGTTGGCAAAGTAATGTCTCTGCTTTTTAATATGCAGTCTAGGTTGGTCATAGCTTTTCTTCCAAGAAGCAAGCTTCCTTTAATTTCATGGCTGCAGTTACCATCTGCTGTGATTTTGAAGCCCAAGAAAAGCAAGACTGTCACTGTTTCCATTGTTTCTCCGTCCATTTGCCATGAAGTGATGGTACCAGATGCCACAATCTTAGTTTTTTGAATATTGAGTTTTAAGCCAACTTTTTCACTATCTTCTTCCACTTTCATCAAGAGGCTCTTTAGTTCTTTGCTTTCTGCCATAATGGTGGTGTCATCTGCATACCTGAGGTTATTGATATTTCTCCCAACAATCTTGATTCCAGCTTGTGCTTCATCCAGGCTGACATTTCACATGATGTACTCTGCATATAAGTTAAATAAGCAGGATGACAATATACAACCTTGACATACTCTTTCGCAATTTGGAACAGTCTGTTGTTCCATGTCCACTTCTAACTGTTGCTTCTTGACCTTCATACAGATTTCTCAGAAAGCAGGTAAGGTGGTCTGGTACTCCTATCTCTTTAAGAATTTTCCAGAGTCTGTTGTGATCCACACAGTCAAAGGCTTTGGCATAGTCAGTAAAGCAGAAGTAGATATTTTTTCTGGAACTCTCTTGCTTTTTCAAGGATCCAACAGATGTTGGCAATTTGATCTCTGGTTCCTCTGCCTTTTTCTACATCCAGCTTAAACATCTGGAAGTTCATGGTTCACGTACTGTTGAAGCCTGGTTTGGAGAATTTTGAGCATCATTTTGCTAGTGTGTGAAATGAGTGCAATTGTGTGGTAGTTTGAACATTGTCATTGCCTTTCTTTGGGACTGGAATGAAAACTGACCTTTCCCAGTCCTGTGGCCACTGCTGAGGTTTCCAAATGGGCTGGCATACTGAGTGCAGCACTTTTACAGCATCATCTTCCAGGATTTAAAATAGCTCAACTGAAATTCCATTATCTCCACTAGCTTTGTTTATAGTGATGCTTCCTAAGGCCCACTTGATTTCACATTCCAAGATATCTGGCTCTAGGTGGGTGATCATACCATCTTGATTATCTGGGTCATGAAGATTGTTTTGTACAGTTCTTCTGTGTATTCTTGCCACTTCTTAATATCTTCTGCTTCTGTTAGGTCCATACCATTTCTGTCCTTTATCAAGCCCATCTTTGCATGAAATGTTCCCTTGGTATCTCTAATTTTCTTGAAGATATTTCTAGTCTTTCCCATTCTATTGTTTTCCTCTCTTTCTTTGCACTGATCACTGAGGAAACATTTTTTATCTCTCCTTGATATTCTTTGGAACTCTGCATTCCAATGGGCATATCTTTCCTTTTCTCCTTTGCCTTTCTCTTCTCTTCTTTTCTCAGCTATTTGTAAGGTCTCCTCAGACAACCATTTTGCCTTTTTGCATTTCTTTTTCCTGGGGATGGTCTTGATCACTGCCTCCTGTACAATGTAATGAACCTCCATCCATAGTTCTTCAGGCACTCTGTCTGTCAGATCTGATCTCTTGAATCTGTTTGTCACTTCCACTGTATAATTGTAAGGGATTTGATTTAGGCCATACCTGAATGGTTTAGTGGTTTTTCCTACTTTCTTCAATTTAAGTCTGAATTTGGCAATAAGGAGTTCGTGCTCTGAGCCACAGTCAGCTCCCAGTCTTGTTTTGCTAACTGTATAGAGCTTCTCCATCTTTGGCTGCAAAGAATATATTAAATCTGATTTCAGTATTGAGCATCTGGTGATGTCAATGTGTAGAGTCTTCTCTTGTGTTGTTGGAAAAGGGTGATTGCTATGACCAGTACATTCTCTTAGCAAAACTTTGTTAGCCTCTGCCCTGCTTCATTTTGTACTCCAAGGCCAAATTTGCCTCTTATTCCAGGTATCTCTTGACTTCCTACTTTTGTATTCCAGTCCCCTATAATGTAAAGGACATCTTTTTTGGGTGTTAGTTGTATAAGGTCTTGTACGTCTTCATAGAACCATTCAACATCAGCTTCTTCGACATTACTAGTTGGGTATAGACTTGGATTTCTGTGGTATTGAACGGTTTGCCTTGGAAACAAGCAGAGATCATTCTGTCATTTTTTGAGATTGCATCCAAGTACTGCATTTTGGACTCTCTTGTTGACTCTGAGGGCTACTCCATTTTTTCTAAGGGATTCTTGTTCACATAGTAGATATAATGGTCATCTGAATTAAATTCACCCATTCCAGTCCGTTTTAGTTCACCAATTCCTAAAATGTCGATGTTCACTCTTGCCATCCCCTGTTTGACCACTTGCGATTTACTTTGATTCATGGACCTAACATTCCAGGTTCATATGTATTATTGTTCTTTACAACATAGGACTTTAATTCCATCACCAGTCATAACCACAACTGGGTGTTGTTCTTGCTTTGGCTCTGTCTCTTCATTCTTTCTGGAGTTATTTCTCCACTCTTCTCCAGTAGCTTATTGGGCACCTAACGACCTGGGGAATTCATCTTTCAGTGTCCTATCTTTTTATCTTTTCATACTGTTCATGGGGTTCCCAAGGCAAGAATACTGAAGTGATTTGGGCCATTCCCTTCTCCAGTGGGCCACGTTTTGTCAGAACTCTCCACCCTGAAACCTCCATCTTGGGTGGCCTACACAGCATGACTCATAGTTTCATTGAGTTAGACAAGGCTGTGGTCCATGTGATCAGTTTGATTAGTTTTTTGTGATTGTGGTTTTCATTCTGTCTGCCCTCTGATGGATAAGGATAAGAGGCTTATGGAAGCTTCCTAATGGGAGAGAATGACTGAGGGGGAAACTGAGCCTTGTTCTGATGGCCAGGGCTGTGCTCAGTAAATCTTTAATCCAATTTTCTGTTGTTGGGCGGGGCTGTGTTCCCTCCCTGTTGTTTGATTGAGGCCAAACTGTGATGGAGGTAATGAAGATAATGGTGACCTCCTTCAAAAGGTTCCATGCACACACTGCTTCATTCAGTGCCCCTGACCCTGCAGCAGGCCACTGCTGACCCTTGCCTCCGTCAGAGACTCCTGGACACTCACGGGCAAGTCTAGGTCAGTCTCTTGTGGGGCCACTGCTCCTTTCTCCTCGGTCCTGGTGCACACAAGGTTTTGTTTGTGCCCTCCAAGAGTCTGTTTCCCCAGTCCTGAGTAAGTTCTAACAGCTCTAAGGTGGGGTTAATGGCGACCTCCTCCAAGAGGGCTTATGCCATACCCAGGTCTGCTCCATTCTCAGTTCAGTTCAGTTCAATTGCTCAGTCGTGTCTGACTCTCTGCAACCCCATGAATTGCAGCACGCCAGGCCTCCCTGTCCATCACCAACTCCTGGAGTTCACCTAAACTCATGTCCATTGAGTCGGTGATGCCATCCAGCCAACTCATTCTCTGTCGTCCCCTTCTCCTCCTGCCCCCAATTCCTCCCAGCATCAGACTCTTTTCCAGTGTATCAACTCTTTGCATGAGGTGGCCAAAGTATTGGAGTTTCAGCTTTAGCATCATTCCTTCCAAAGAAATCCCAGGGCTGATCTCCTTCAGAATGGACTGGTTGGATCTCCTTGCAGTCCAAGGGACTCTCAAGAGTCTTCTCCAACACCACACTTCAAAAGCATCAATTCTTTGGCACTCAGCCTTCTTCAACGTCGAACTCTCACATCCATACATGACCACTGCAAAACCCATAGCCTTGACTAGACGGACCTTTGTTGGCAAAGTAATATCTCTGCTTTTCAATATGCTATCTAGGTTGGTCATAACTTTCCTTCCAAGGAGTAAGCGTCTTTTAATTTCATGGCTTCAGTCACCATCTGCAGTGATTTTGGAGCCCCCCAAAATAAAGTCTGACACTGTTTCCACTGTTTCCCCATCTATTTGCCATGAAGTGATGGGACCAGATGCCATGATCTTCATTTTCTGAATGTTGAGCTTTAAGCCAACTTTTTCACTCTCCTCTTTTACTTTCATCAAGAGGCTTTTCAGTTCTTCACTTTCTGCCATGAGGGTGGTGTCATCTGCATATCTGAGGTTATTGATTTTTCTCTGCTCCATTCTAGTATATTTTAAATTATTTTTGTCATATACATGTTCAAATATAAAAGCAACACTCATAAATATGAAGACAATTCATACTATGAAGATAATTTAAAAATCATCAGCACAGAAGTAATAATCTAATTATAGCAGAGGACCCAGAGATGGATTTGCTCCAGATTTCAGAGTGGTTTCATTGCACATTGGAAAGATGGTGTTCCAGTTTCCAGTTCAGAGTTCATTCACCATACTCTTGGTCATCCTTTCTCATATCATTAGTAGTTGATCATTCTGCTAGTTTTCCATAGGCTCTATATTTATCAGGAAGCCCAGCTCCTTAACTCTTTTTTAAAATTTCCATATTTATTTGGCTGCTTTTGGCACCAGGTCTTAATTGTAGCATGTGGAGTCTATTTCCCTGACCATGTAATGATCCCTGGCCTCCTCATTGGGAGCACATAGTCTTAGCCACTTTTAGCTGCATTTCCTATTTCTCTGTCTCTGAAGGATATATTGCTCATTCCCTATTCTGTGTGTTTTCCTGTTTCCTATCCCACTTGTCCTCTCAAGAATTTTCTTCTATTATCTTTGGGGAGTAGCTCCCTTTGGAGTTCTACAGTTGCAGTCCTTGGAGTGTCATGGAAGAACTGAGAAGTCAGTGTGAATCAGGAGTTCATCTCCTTCTTCAGCACTTCTTCCATCAGCTTGCATCTCTGGACATGTTCTCACACTCTCGCTTCCCCTCCTCCCCATTTTACTTTTTTTTAATTTTTAAAAATTTTATCGGAGTCTTGTTGCTTTATGGTGTTGTGTTAGTTTCTGCTGTTCAGCAAAGTGAATCAGCTATACGTATACATATACCCCTTCTTTTGTGGATTTCCTTCCCATTTAGGTCAGAGTCTGTCTGAAATGCAGGAGACCCGGGTTCAATCCCTGGTTGCAAAGATCCTCTGGAGAAGGGAAGGGCAACCTACTCCAGTGTTCTTGCCTGGAGAATTCCATCGACAGAGGAGCCGGACAGGCTATAGTTCATGGGGTCACAAAGAGTCAGACACAGCTGAGTGACTAACACTCTTAGGTCACCATGGAGCACTGAGTAGAGTTCCCTGTGTTATACAGTAGGTTCTCATTGGTTATCTTTTATACACAGTATCAGTAGTGTATATATGTCACTCCCAGTCTCCCAATTCATCCCACTTCCCCTTCCCCTCTTAGCATCCATGTGTTTGCTATGTTTATAGCTCTTTCTGCTTTGCAAATAGATTCATTTGTAGCATTTTTCTAGATTTCACATATATATGTTAATATATGATAATTTGTTTTTCTGGCTTACTTTACTTTGTATGACAGTCTATAGGTCCATCTACATCTCTGAAAATGGCATAATTTTGTTTCTTTTTATGGCTGAGTAATATTACATTGTATATATGTGCCACATCTTCTTTATCCAGTCCTCTGTCAATAGACCTTTAGGTTGCTTCCATGTTCTGTCTGTTGTAAATAGTGGTGCAGTGTATCTAGAATTTGAAAAACAATCTCATTTACAGTAAAACTCACAACAGTGAAATATTTAACCAAATATGTGCAGTGTCCAAATGCTGAAAATGATAGAACACTAATGAAAGGAATGAAATGTGTATACAAATAGATTTTGGAGATATAGTTTTTTCTGAGTATATGCCCAGGAGTGGGATGGATTGCTGGATCATACAGTAATTTTATTTTTAGTTTCATCTTTAGTTTTCAGTAATAGAATCCAGAGAGTACATGAAAATATAGAAATCATTATTATTTATCATACAGTGTAATAGGAGATGACTATGAGCTACTTGAACATGATTATATTTATATATTAGCTTGGGGGGAAAAATCTATGAATTTAACCCTCAGAATGTGGATCACTGACTATTATAAATTTGCATACCATACAGTGGGGTCATTAGTAAGATGTGGCTAAAGTAGGGTGTTTTGTATAACTGCTAATGTGGGCCAATTTGAAATCCAATGCAACAAGTGAAGGAGAAAACATAGTTCCAAATAAGTATTCCCATATTTATAGCTTCCACCACATCTGCATTATGGTGGGGAGCTAGAGTACTTTTTTCACTTGCTTCATTAGCTGGGTCCTTGCCCTACTAGGTCTTATTGCATCAGGTTACATTTTCATTGTACTTTGTGCCAGAGTTGGGCAGAGAGGGGCTAATATTGCCAAATAAATTTAAAATAATCTGTTCAGAAAGATGAACACCCATTTCCTTCTGAAGTATATTCTTCTAGTTCCAAAATGTTATTAAAATGCCCCACATGGAACTGTACAAACGTGGTATTCTCACCCAGTCTCAAGAGGAGGCTACCATGCTCAATGAATCTACACAGACATCCTGTAGACCGTGAGTAGGCAGAGAGGAGACCTCCTGAGACCCTTGGCTCCCAGGTAATGTGGAAAGAATGCAGATGTACCCAGTGTAACCTGTGGGGTAGAGAAAAGTGAAGAGTAGGATGTTGGACCTTTCATAAAGCAACCAAAGGCAAGGGATGGGGTCACCCCTGCAGGGATTGTTGGGGTGCATGCTGCCTCAACCAGAGCCCTGAAAGAGAATATATTTGAATTATTAGAAGAGTCTTTATTGCCAGAAAGTCTTGAGTTGGGATTAAATCAAAGGAGAGCCCTAAATCCTGACCAACCAAGCCAACAGAAAGTACAGACCTTAGACTTTTAATCACAGACATTGTTCAAGACTTCAGTAGTTGATACCAGAAGAGTAACACCATCAGGCAACGAAAGGCCATTGCAGAAGAGGCCAAAAATGAACAATAACAGCCTGAAGTCACTGTGCTTGGATCCCAGGCCCCCTTCAGCAAGAGGACCTGTGTGTCCTGTCTTCACCCAGGTGCAAATTTGGGAAAGAGAAGAATATAGGAAAACATCTGAAAGATTGAACATTGACTCAGACATATCAAGTTGCCAGAATGAAATGGTTTAAACTAGAAAAGATGCAGGCATTTAGTTGGCAAGTTTAATGTCCATCTCCCCTCTTTAAAGCCCTGGTAAAGTAAGGCTGATGAAGAGTAATAGATGAATACTGGAAAAAAAGCTGTGGGTTTGGTTTTTATCACACATCTGATTAATAGTTCATTAATTTGAGATCTTAAGTGCTTTTTTCCTCCCTCCTTTCTTCCTTCCTTGACTTCTTTTCTCCATTCTTCATTAAATAAACATGTAATTCATTCCTCCAGTGTTTTTGAAACTTTAATAAGTGCTTGGAATGAAAAGGCAGCAATAGTTGATCTGCCTCCAGAAATCAGCCATTGAGGGGAGGAGAAAAACAAGTAAATAAATAATTACATTATAGAGTAAGCACAGAAATAGATGTGAGCAAGGTGCTGTAGGTGAAGTAATTGGAGGAATTAGTTTTCTTTCATGGAGTAGAGCTTGGAGTTTGGGTATGATTTTGTAAGGTGAATAACAGGATTTTTTAGCCAATATAATCTATATAGAAAATCCTAAAAAATTGACCTTTAAAATGTCACAGAATGCAAAGACAATATACTAATACCAATCCAGCATACATATATGCTAGAAATGAATATCTGGAATTTGAAAAACAATCTCATTTACAATAAGACTCAAAGCAATGGAATATTTAACCAAATATGTGCAGCGTCCATATGCTGAAAATGATAGATCACTAATGAAACAAATGAAACATGTATACAAATAGATTTCACATGCTTATGGATTGAAAGATTCTATATTGATGAGATGTCAGTTCTCCCCAATTTGATCGATAGATTCAACTCTCAATCATAATCAAAATGCCAATAAGATCTTTTGCAGTTAATAGCAAGTTGATTCTAAAATTTACACAGAAAGGGAAAGGAATTGAAAGACTCATAATAATTAAAAAAAAAAAACCCACAAAGTCAGAGGACACAAAGTGCCTGGAAGCAGGACCTACAGTTGTTCCCTGATTTTAAGACTTAATGAAAAGTACAGTGACCAAAACAGTGTAGTTTTGGCAAAAAGATAGGTATATCAATCTATGCAATGCAAAAGAAAGTCCAGAAATAAACCTATACAAATAGAGTCAAGTAATTTTTGACAAAAGTGCAAAGGCAACTCAATGGAGAAAGGACAATCCTTTTAACATATGGAGCTGGAAAATTACTAGACATCCATAAGCAGAAAAATAAACCTTGATATAAATCTCACACTGAATGCAAATATTAACTCAAATTGATTATAACCCTAAATATACAACATAAAATGATGAAACTTCTAGAAGAAAGCATGGGATAAGAATTTACATGACCTTGATTTTGGTCATGAATTTTTAGACACTGCTTCAAAACTACAAGCCATGAAAAAATTGATATATCAAATTATATCAAAATTAAAAACTATCACATCATGAAAGATGCTATTAACACAATGAAAAGACACAAACAGGAGAATATATTTTCAAATCATATAAACTTTAATGGACTTTTATCCAGAATATATAAAGAACGCTTAAAACTCAACAATAAGCAAATGGCTGATAAATGGAAAAAGATCTGAACAGACACTTTACCAAGGAAGATATACTGATGGCAAAGAAGCATGTAAAAAGATGCTCAACACCATTAATCTTTGGAGAAATATACATGAACTCCATAAAGTTCTACTATATACCCACTGGAATGGCTAAAAATTTTAAATAAACTGCATTGTATGCATATACAAAATGAAATGATTACTACCATTGAGCTAATTAACATGTCTGTCTTCTTACATAGGTACTGTTTTTGGTGTGTGTGGTGAAAGTACCTGAAATTCACTCATTAAGTAAAGTTTGAGTATCTAATACAGTATTACCAACTCTATTTATTATGCTGTACATTAACTCTCTAGATTTACTCATCCTACATGAATTCAACGTTGTACTCTTTGACCAGTACCTCACCCTTTCCCATCCCACCCAGCCCCTGGGAAGCACCATTCTATTCCCTGCAGCTATGTATTTAATATGTTTAGATTATGTATGTAAATGAGATAGTTCAATATTTTTTCTCTGTCTGGTTTATTTCACTTAGTATAATGCCCTCCAGGTTCATACACATTTTCACAAATGGCAAGATCTCCTTTTTAAGACTGGATAATATTTCATTGTGTGTGTGATCACAATTTTTCTATCCTAGAGTGGTCATATTTTTTAAAAGAAATTGACATTATCAAATTCTAATGAGAATACAGAGCAATAAAACTGTTACTCATTGCTGTTAGAATGGGAAAGGGTAAAGCCACTTTGGAAAACATTTTGACTGTTTCTTATAAGGTTAAATATGTACTTACCATACCAGCAATCCTGCTTCTATATATTTGCCTAAGTGAAATGAAAGCTTATTTCCTCACAAAAACCTCCATAGAAATTTTTGTAGCAGTATAATTCATGACTGTGAAAACTTGGAAACAGACAAGACGCCTTTCACAAATGAATGGAAAACAAAATGTGGTGCATTCGTGTTCACAGAAGGAAACAGCTCAACAACAGAAAGAAAAACACTTCTGGGACTTCCCTGGGGGTCCAGTGGTTAAGACTCTGCACTACCAATTCAGGGGGCGCAGGTTCCATCCCTGTTCAAGGAACTAACACATGGCATAAGGTATGGTCAGAAAAATTTTTTAGAAAAGGAAAACACTTCTGTTTCATGCAACAACATGTATTAATCTTAAGTGCATTTTTCTAAGTAAAGTAAGTCAGACTCCCTAGGCAATATGTCATATGATTCAACTTATATAACATTCTAGAAATGGCAAAACTATAACAGATGAAAACAGTTATAATAGCTTCATCTTATGTTGATATGCTGACCTGCTCTGCCTACTCTCTCAACCTAGAGAACTTGGATCCTATAGGAATCGCAGATTGGTAGTACAGATCTCCGAGCTTTGTAGAGGGAACCTGATTGTGTGGTCTAGTGTCTCTCTTAAAGACGCTCTAGTCTATCACAGTCATTTGGTTGATATACACCCTTGGGACACATACTCCTTAACTAACCTCACCCTACTTATTATGTAACCTCCTATTCTCGCAAAGACACAAAACCAAGTTTTATAGTATTTTTTTTTCTCTTATAAAGGCCAGCATCTGGCCTTTTCGGTATTGCCTTAATCATTTTCGTTCTTTCAGAGAAGAACACATTCTTCATAGGAATAATACAAGTAATAGACCTGTAAAATCTCAGACAGGAGGGAAAAAGTATTTAAGAAAAGACTAAGTGCAAACTAATGAAGCATAAAACACTTGCACCATAAAAAACTGGGAAAATATCATTAGTGTGGTAAATTATTGGAAGAATAATTATCCCCAAGACATTCAGGTACTCACTACATCTTGCTTGCAAAGGACTAACATAATGTGATGAGGAGATAAAACTGTCAGCCCTCAACTGTGTGGAGGGATAAAGGTTTGAACATGAGATTAAACTGGCTGTACAAACAAGTTCAATGTCAGTGCAATGAAAATTGGACGTTGCGGATGTTTGGGGTGTATATGTGAAATGAGCATTTGAATGCATAGCACAGGCGACCTTGGATGGCTTCATTGGGAAGAAAAGAAGATTAAAATTTTCCTCTCAGATACTGCCATTAGTTACTTTTTCAAAGTGGAAAAGACTCAGTGACTGTATGTGGCATATTGGAGTGATGATGCTGTGATCAGAGTAATGCCATTTGGATGTACAGGTTTCTCATGCTTTAGGGATGGCGAAACAGGCTAAGACTAGGTCATCAGGGGACTCGGCAGATCTTCCATTTTAGAGACAGTCGTGATAGAAATCATACTCTCAGGGATAAAATGCTTACACCCACCTTACGGCGTGAGGAGGTAAACTTCTGGGCTGATTTGGTAGCATAATAATAATAATAGAGCAGAACTGATGACAGACTCTCATGTACATGTAATTGTACTGGAAGATTCTTTGGGGAAACAAAAGATAGGATAGTCACATCTTGGCCATGGATTTTCTGACATTCTTAAGCCATATCCTAGTTTTAAATCAGGGAAGTAATCCTTTTGATTTCTGTTTTAATACAAGTCAATTGTTCATTAATTTCTACTAACCTAAAAAGATCCAGGGAATTCTCTGGCTGTCTAGTGGTTAGGACACCGCGCTTTCACTGTAGGGGACACAGGTTCCATCCCTGGTTGGGAAACTAAGGTTCCACAAGCTATGTGGTGCACCCGTCCCCCCCAAAAAATATCCATATACAGTTGACTCTTGAGCACCTGGTGCTTGGGGCACCAGCCCTCTGTGTAGTTAAAAATCTGTGTATAACTTTACAGAGGACCCTCCTTATATGAAGTTCTGCATCCACAGATTCAACCAACCACAGATCACCTAGTACTATAGTATGTAGTTAGTGGAAAAAAAAAATCTGTGAGCCTACTTTAAACCTTTAAACCTTGTTGGAGGGTCAGCTGTTTCACTAGGAAAAATAACTTTCTTTTTCTAAAGATAGTTTGTCCAGGGGTTAAGTGTTGCTGAAACCTCATTTTCACTTGATTCACGAGTCCATCCACCCTCCATGTGGTTATTTGGCACTAGAGTTGGGCATGTCCTAAAGAGTTTTCAGAGAACCAAATTTCATTGTGTGGCTACTTAGTACTGGTGGCTTGTATACTATTATTTCATAAATAAAAATTATTTACTTTGTCTGTAGGTCTATCCCCCTTGTTTAATTCTTTAGGAATATGCCAATGCAAGTTAATATTTACATGAAGCCTTTTGCTTAATACAACACCTTCACATATATTTTCTTTTTGGGTTTTCTAGTTATTATTGGGAAATTTGATGACATTTTTATTGTAGAAGAGGAAACCGAGGCTTGAAAAAATTATCCACCTGACTTGACTTGGTTAATAACAATAGAGATGGGATTCAAGCCGAGAGTAACTGATTCCAGAATCTAAGCTCTTTTGTGCCAAACTGGAAGTTAATTCTGTGTAAGGGTAGTGTGCTTGTGTGCTTAATCGCTCAGTCATGTCTGACTCTTTGCAATTGTTTGGACTGGAGCCCACCAGATTCCTCTGTCCATGGGATTTTTCAGGCAAGAATACTGCAGTGAGTTGTCATTTCCTTCATCAGGGAATCTTGCCTAGCCAGGGATCAAACCAGCATCTCCTGTGTCTCCTACATTGCAGGCGAATTCTTTACCTGCTGAGCCATCCAGGAAGCCTGTGTAAGGGTAGACATGATGTCAAGTCTAAGCTATCTTGTCCCCACAATCTTTTAATAGCAGCAGTCTAAACAGTAACTGAAGCCCCATTTGATGATGTTCAGTTCAGTTCAGTTTAGTTGCTCAGTCATGTCTGACTGTGACCCCATGAACCGCAGCATGCCAGGCCTCCCTGTCCATCACCAACTCCCGGAGTTCACTCAAACAAACGTCCATCAAGTCAGTGATGCCATCCAGCCATCTCATCCTCTGTCATCCCCTTCTCCTCCTGCATCAGGGTCTTTTCCAATGAGTCAGCTCTTCGCATTAGGTGGCCAAAGTATTGGAGTCTCAGGTTCAGCATCAGTCCTTCCAATAACCAGGACTGATCTCCTTTAGGATGGACTGGTTGGATCTCCTTGCAGTCCAAGGGACTCTCAAGAGTCTTCTCCATCACCACAGTTCAAAAGCATCAATTCTGTGCTCAGCTTTCTTTATAATCCAACTCTCACATCCATACATGACCACTGGAAGAACCATAGCCTTGACTAGACTGACCTTTGTTGACAAAGTAATGTCTCTGCTTTTTAATATGCTGTCTAAGTTCGTCATATGATGTTAGGACAGTGCAAAATGAGCTGGTTGAAAGATAATTCCCTTTGGATATGTGGTCTCTTTAAGAGGAGACATTCCGTTGACGTTGGATAGGCAGGTCTAGAGAACCAGATAGAAATCTGGGTCATGATATATTTTGGAAACCCTACTTATAGATGGTAATTTTAATTATTCTTGTTCAGACCTCCCTGAATAAGGATATTGCTGTAACTTGAGTAATGGCAGGAATGATGTTCAGATGAAAATCAGCTCTACTTACATTTAGCTTGTCATGTTATAACTATTATCCTAACTAAGAAAAAGCAAGAGAAAGATTGCTGAATTTTGGAAGTACTACCCAGTGAACAACAACAACAAAATTTTGTGGTTTGCTACATATTACATAGTAATAAAACATGACATTTAGACTCAAACACTTTAAATAGTCCCTTGGGCTATGTTTAGGGCACAGAACAGCTGTATGTGAAATTAAATAAAGCTAATTTAAATAAATTAGATGAACCAGAAAAATCACTCAAAGTTTGCATTCATAAAAGTTTTTTGTGTAAGAAGTTGTCAGTGCAATTTCTTCAAATTGCGTATTTTGGAAAATGGGGGTTTCTGGGATAAGGCACACATTTTAAGATAGTAAAAATATAGTTTTTTTTAGATTTCGTGTTGAAAGTATAATTTTGCTGATATTTTACACAGATGAATTGCAATATTTACAACATAATTGTCATGGAAGGTACCAAGAAAAGCAGTGAAATAGAATAAAGGTATGCTTTCTTCTTATTGCTTATATTTTAGGTATGACACACATATCTGGAAAATGATGCTACTTTTTGGTAGAAGTTACAGTCTGAACACACACTCACATTAGTATTTATATGAGAATCTATACTGAAGAAATTGATCCGATGTTATATTTATTCCTGGGTTTGGAAAGGGAGATGTTGCCTTAGGGGAGCTAAAAATGTTAGAATAAAAACGAGCATATAACTAGCTTTAATGCCCCTGACTACAAGATTGTTAGAATGTCATCATCAAGGACTATGAAATTGTTTTCATCAAAAAGCTAAAAGGATGGTTTCTGGGAACCAAGGTGAATTAAAGTTTGACCTTTAAAAAATGTTTTTCTTTCTCCACACTTTCATAGATACTTGTTTTCAGGTTTCAGGAATGAAATGCATTGATCCTGTTTTTAGAGATCAGTCATAGGGGTAAACAGAAGACTCTGTGATTTATGACCAAACCTACTGATAGTTCCTTGGAGAGGTTCAACATTCACAGATTGAGAACTGTTTGAGAAACCAGGGATTCAAACATTACAGTCCCCATTTCAGAAATGAAAATAATGGCAAGTTGAAATTTATTAGAGTCCAATATAAAGAAATCTAATATCTAGCCCAATCCATAATAAACAGATTTTTTTTCTGGCCTTATGTAAGACTGATCACCTTGTTTTGTCTCATTTCTTTCTAAGATGGCTTTAGTGCAAGTGTTTAAAAAATGCACTTAAATTGGAAGACGAAGAGCAACTTTTAGGCTATTTAACTTAATCCTATTCTAGAGACAATGGTCAGGGGAAAACTTAAGCAACAAGAGAGCTTTAAGAAAAATGTTCAAAACAGTCGAATGAGGTATCATCCGCTTTCAGTGTGATTTCATAGCAGAAATGTAAAAAGAAAATATTGTGTGCTACGTCTTTATTAGTCCTTTAAGTGTCATGGATATAAAATAAAGCAAATGCAATAATTACCCACCATACATTGGTCATAACCTCTTTTTCCATTTTCAAATTGAACTTTAGAAAAATGTTCTTTATTTTAGAGAGGATATATCACATTTACTGAAGACTTATGCTGGTATGTCAGAAAGCCAGAGGTTTCATTTTATTCCATATATATGTGTGTGTGTGTGTGTATGTGCATGTGTATTTGTATTCTTTTCAAATTCTCATTATAAATGTAATCTGATTTCTTAAAAAAAAAAAAAAACTTGTTAATTTTTGGCTGCCCTGGGTCTTCGCTGCTGCACAGGATTTTCTCTAGTCGCAGAGAGCAAGGGCTACTCTCTAGCTGCAGTGCACAGGTTTCTCACTTGTGGAACATGGGCTCTAGGGTGTGTGGGCTTTAGTAGGTGTGGCATGTGGGTCAGTAGATGCAGCTCCCAGGCTCTAGAGCACAGTCTCAATAGTTGTGTAGGATTTTAGTTGCTCCCTGGCATGTGATCCTTCCAAACCAGGGATTGAACACGTGTCTCCTGCATTGGCAGGTGGATTCTTGACCACTGAGCCACCAAAGAAGCCCTGATTCTTTTTTTTTTTTTTCCTTCACTTAAAACAATCCCAACATTCCTTTAATTCTCACCTGAGCTACCATTTGCTCCCTAAACCAGAAAACAAGTAATATCTTTTTATCCACATTCTTTTGTACTCAGAGCTAATTATGTTTTCCTAGTGTTGTCTGGGGCAAGTGCTTTGTTTAAAATGTACTTATGGAATCAAACTGTTTATATTGACTGTGAGAAATACAGAAATAATGATTTCACATTTCTAGTTTGAAAATATTTGCACCCATACTTTATTGGCCACTTCTATTATAGCTTCATGTTCATTCCTTAGTTTGCTATTAAATAATAAAGCCTTTTTCCTATGATAGGTCTCTCTGGGAATTTGTTCTGTACCTTTTATGGCTATAATAATGTATCTTTTGGGAGATTCAATGACAATTTCATTGATTATCTACAAATTACCCATATATCATGATAGGCAGGCCAATAAGCTTCAGAATCAATGAAAGGTTTTTTTTCTTTAATGATGTACTGTTTACCAAATCCAACTCTGATCATTTCCATCTAAGATATGTGTCTTTCTTCCTTTCTCTAAATGCCAAGTATTTCTGCAACCATCAAGGGAGATAGAAAAATTGCCTCTAATTTATAGGCAAATTATTTTTTTCTTTCCTAGAAAACAAAGCCTTTTATATTAAAAATATTTGTTGTTTTCATCATAACTGCACTGAACACCAAATTATTCTTAAATTAGTTTGCCTCATCTATTGACTTAAGTCCTGTCAAAACACTGTTATAGTCTTAGGTTCAATCAAAGTACAGTTTAACCAGCTTCATGGAAAGAAATATTTTAGGAGAATATGTTGCCTCGACAATTTAGGGACCATGCCCCTAAACAGCAGGAAGTAGTTATGGAATGAAAACAATGCCCCTTTCCCTTGGTAACATAATTCTCCTAAAAGAAAAGGGGGGAATGAGAGTCATTTCCTAGGCAGGTTGATAAGAAGTCTAGGGGTCCCCAAGGACAGAGGGGTCTGGAATTCTCAAGGAGGAAGAAAGAACAAACTTTTTTTTTCCTCTACATTTCTGAGGATTATATAATAATAATGTATCCCACCTGAGGACGGTCTCTAGATCAAACTTTCTGGCTAATCCTGTTATCTTAAAATGTAAATTATGGGAGTAGATCTGGCCTTTACAAGGATTATATAACAATAATATATCCTGCCTGAGGACAGTCTCTGGATTAAACCTTCTGGCTAGTTAAAAAAAAAATATATTATCACAAGAATTTTATTTCTAAGAATAGCAAGAAGAAATACCTAGCTCAAACACCTCTACAGGTCCAAAAAGTTAACAATTATCGATAGTTTCTAAAATGTCTTAAATTTGTTGATGAGCTGGGAAAAGTTAAGAAATTTTCAGGCGAAAAAAAAAATATATATATATCCTTTCTCTGAGCTGACTTTTGCCTTTTTCTCCTCCTCCTCCTCAGATAAATTGGTGTTTTCATTTTCTAGGACTCTAGTGGTATAGAGCATGAAAACAAAATCCAGGGGCCGTCAAAGAGCATTAAAGCTAACAGAACTTCCTCCTTGAAAGATGGTACACCATACAGGTTGCCTTTGTAAGAACAAGCCAGAAATAAACACATTTCCTATAAGAATTATCTCATTGAGATAAACTTACCTCAAATCATCTCCTAAACAGAAGCTGAGAGTAGTAACCCCTGAATACTTGGAAAAGAAGATGGCCATTAAGAGAATTTGCAGTTAAAATTCACATAACTAGATCCCCCTAAGTTCAGTCCAGTTCAGTTCAGTTGCTCAGTCATGTCCAACTCTTTGCGACCCCATGAATCACAGCATGCCAGGCCTCCCTGTCTACCACCAACTCCCAGAGTTCACTCAGACTCACGTCCATCGAGTCAGTGATGCCATCCAGCCATCTCATCCTCTGTCGTCCCCTTCTCCTCCTGCCCCCAATCCCTCCCAGCATCAGAGTCTTTTCCAATGAGTCAACTCTTCACATGAGGTGGCCAAAGTACTGGAGTTTCAGCTTTAGCATCATTCCTTCCAAAGAAATCCCAGGGCTGATCTCCTTCAGAATGGACTGGTTGGATCTCCTTGCAGTCCAAGGGACTCTCAAGAGTCTTCTCCAACACCACACTTCAAAAGCATCAATTCTTCGGTGCTCAGCCTTCTTCACAGTCCAACTCTCACATCCATACATGACCACTGGAAAAAACATAGCCTTGACTAGACTGACCTTTGTTGGCAAAGTAATGTCTCTGCTTTTGAATATGCTGTCTAGGTTGGTCATAACTTTCCTTCCAAGGAGTAAGCGTCTTTTAATTTCATGGCTGCAATCACCATCTGCAGTGATTTTGGAGCCCCCAAAAATAAAGTCTGACACTGTTTCCACTGTTTCCCCATCTATTTCCCATGAAGTGATGGGACTGGGTGCCATGATCTTCATTTTCTGATGCCATGATCTTCATTTTCTGAATGTTGAGCTTTAAGCCAACTTTTTCACTCTCCACTTTCACTTTCATCAAGAGGCTTTTGAGTTCCTCTTCACTTTCTGCCTTAAGGGTGGTGTCATCTGCATATCTGAGGTTATTGGTATTTCTCCCGGCAATCTTGATTCCAGCTTGTGTTTCTTCCAGTCCAGCGTTTCTCATGATGCACTCTACATAGAAGTTAAATAAGCAGGATGACAATATACAGCCTTGATGTACTCCTTTCCCGATTTGGAACCAGTCTGTTGTTCCATGTCCAGTTGTAACTGTTGCTTCCTGACCTGCATACAGATTTCTCAAGAGGCAGATCAGGTGGTCTGGTATTCCCATCTATTTCAGAACTTTCCACAGTTTATTGTGATCCACACAGTCAAAGGCTTTGGCATAGTCAGTAAAGCAGAAATAGATAAATCTTAAGGCAAAAATGTAATTTAAAAGTGACCTTGAACAGTCTTGTCCCCAGCCACCTAGAAAAATCAAATGTGAATTATCTATGGAGAAATTTACCTGACTGAGCGACTAAGCACACAGCACCAGTAAAAGTTTTTACTTATCCAGAGCATGCTAGTACATCCATATAGATTTATCACACTTAGTATTGATTCTGATTAAGCCACCTTCTTTATAGATTACTTACTATCTATGCCATATCAATTGTTAAATATTTTTCATATCAACCCTGTTAGATCTAGCATCTTTTATGATTTCATAGTGCCCATTATCATGGTGAAGTGAAGTGAAGTCTCTCAGTCATGTCCGACTCCTTGCGACCCCATGAACTATAGCCTATCATGCTCCTCCACCCATGGGATTTTCCAAGCAAGAGTACTGGAGTGGGTTGCCATTTCCTTCTCCAGGGGATCTTCCCTACCCAGGGATCGAACCCAGGCCTCCCGCATTGTGGGCAGACGCTTTATCCTCTAAGCCACCAGTGAAGCCCATGCTAAATACTTTTAATTATAATTCTGATCTCAGCCTAAGAGAATTCTTGGGAAGAAAATCTGAAGGAAATTGAGCTACTCACAGAAAAGGAAAAGAAAAACAGAAAACCCACAAATCAGAACATCCTCATAAAAGAGAAATGGTAGAAACAAGTCAGTAAGAATAAGCCAGTTGGTACTTTAAATATTGGGTGTGTATCAGTAGTTTGTTCCTTTTTATTGCTGAGCAGCGTTGCATGTTATGGATGTACCACAATTGGTTTAACCATTCACCTATTGAACGTATGGGCTGTTTCCAGCCTGTGGCTATTATACATAAAGCTGCTATGAACATCTGTGTACATGATTTTGTGTGAACACAAATTTACATTCTTCTAGAATAAGCTCCCAGGAGGGCAATTGCATTTGGAAAATAAATCCATGATCTATTTGCACAATGTTTTGAATAAGATGTGAGGTTTAAGTCAAGATTTATTTTTTGCCTTTACATGTTCAATTGTCTAGCATCATTTGTTGAAAAAAATGAAATATCCAGTATTGAACTGCAACACATTAATCAAAACCAGTTGGGCATATTTGTGTGGCTCAGTTCTGGGTTCTGTATTCTATTTCATTGATTTATATGTCTATCCTCCACTAATTTTATTGGTTAAGTTGTGGTTGTTTATGCTTTTTGAAGAATTGGTTCATTTTGCCTAAATGTGTTGTAACATTCCCTCCTAATCCTTTTAATGTCTGTAGGGTCGACTTGATCCCTGGTATTTGTCATTTGTATCTTCTCTCTTTTATATTGGTCAGTCTTGCTAGAAGGTCATCACTTTTATTGATTTTATCAAAGAACCATCTTTTTGTTTCATGATTTTTTTCTGTTGTTTTGATGTTTTCATCTTATATACTCTTTGGTATTTCCTTCTTTCCTTCCTGTGTTGGGATTATTTTGCTCTTCTTTTTCTGGATTCTTTTTTTAGGCTGGAAATTTCTTTAATTTTTAATGAGCTATAATTGATTTACAATATTACATTTATTCTGTGTTCCTGCTAGGAGCTCAGATTATTGATTTGAAATGTTTTCTCTTTTGTAACATAAGCATTTAATGCTATAGTATCCCTTTCATTATTATTTTCTGTCTCACAAATTTTGATGTTATATTTTCATTTAATGTTATTCAGTTAAATAAACACACTTTAAAGTTCCCTTAAGACTTCTGCTTTGACCTATGATTATTTAAAAATATGTTTTGTAGCTTCTAAGTGTTTGGAGACTTTCCTATTGTTTCCCATTACTAATTTATAGTTTGATTGCATTGTGGTCATATTATTTCCATTCCTTTAAATCCACTTAGGCATGCTTATGGAGAAGGCGATGGCACCCCACTCCAGTACTCTTGCCTAGAAAATCCCATGGAAGGAGGAGCCTGGTTGGCTGCAGTCCATGGGGTCACGAAGAGTCGAACACGACTGAGCCACTTCCCTTTCACTTTTCACTTTCATGCGTTGGAGAAGGAAATGGCAACCCACTCCAGTGTTCTTGCCTGGAGAATCCCAGGGATGGGGAAGCCTGGTGGCCTGCCGTCTATGGGGTCACAAGAGTTGGACACGACTGAAGCGACTTAGCACACATGCTTACAGACCAGGATATGGTCTACCTTGGTATATGTTCCTTTGGCAGTTGAAAAGATTGTTGGGTGAAGCAGTCTGTGTGCGTGCTAAGCTGCTTCAGTCATGTCTAACTCTTTGCAACCCCATGGACTGTAGCCCACCCAGCTCTTCTGTCCATGGCATTCTCCAGGCAAGAATGCTGGAGTGGGTTGCCATGCCCTTCTCCAGAAGCAATCTAATAATATTAGATTCTGTCAGTTGATTTTTTTGTTGTTGTTGAATTCTTCTATATCCCTACTGGTTTTCTGCCTACTTAGTCTATCAGATGTTGAAAGGTGGGTGCTAAAAGTCTCCAGCTATAATTGTGGACTTGTTTATTTCCTCCTTCAGATTTATTGGGTTTTACTTTATATATTTTTAGTTTTGTTTTATATAAATCCATTTAGGATTGCTGTGTCTTCTTAATTGACTAGCACTTCTATCATTAGGTAATGATCATCTCTGTATCCATTAATTTTCTATGCTCTGAAGTTAACTCTATGATATCAGATAGACACTCCTTCGGAGGAGGCAATGGTGACCCACTCCAGTATTCTTGCCTGGAGAATCCCATGCATAGAGGAGCTTGGTGGGCTGCAGTTCATGGGGTCGCTAAGAGTTGGACATGACTGAGCGACTTCACTTTTACTTTTCACTTTCCTGCATTGGAGAAGGAAATGGCAACCCACTCCAGTGTTCTTGCCTGGAGAATCCCAGGGATGGGGAGCCTGGTGGGCTGCCGTCTATGGGGTCACACAGAGTCAGACACGACTGAAGCACCTTAGCATCAGCAGCAGCAGACACTCCTTACTTTTGAATAATATTTGCATGATAAGTCTTTTCTATCCTTTTACTATCAACCTACCTATATCATTATACTTGATGAGTTTCTTGTGTACAGCATATATGTGAATTATATATATATATTTTTATTTTATGATATCAGTGTGCCATAATTTATTTAAACATTCACTTATTGAAATACATCTGGGTTGCTTCAGGTTTTGAACCGTTATGAATACACTATAAACATTCATATACAGTTTTGTGTCTTCATTTTAAGCCTCATTTCTCTGGGATAAATCCTCAGGAGTGAAATTTCTGGGTCATATGGTAGTTGAATGTTTAGTTTTATTAAGAAACTACCAAATGATTTTCCAGAGTGGCTGTACCATTTTACATTTTCAGTAGAAAAGTATTTGTAATGTAGTTCCTCCACATTCTTATCAGTGTTTAGAGTTATCTTTATTTTTTGACTTCAGCCATTCTGACTGGTGTATAGTGATGTTTTAGGAAAAGATTTTGATCATTTTTTCATGTTTATTTGCACTTGCATATCTATCTTCTTTGGTGAACTGTCTGTCTGTATCTTTGTGTATAAAACTGGATTATTGTTTTCTTTTTTATTTTCTTTTTTAACACTGAGTCTTGAGAATTCTTTATCTTTCTAGATGCTAGTTGTAATTTGATGTTTTCTGTCACTGTAGCTCATATCTTTATCCTCTTAACACAGTCTTTCACAGAGTAAAATCTATTTATTTTGGTGAAGTATAGTCTATCAATATCTCCTTTTATGGGTTGTAGTTTTGACATCAAGTTTAAGAACTCTTTGCCTCACCGTAGTTCTTGAAGATAATGTTTTTCTATAAGATTTTGTGCTTATTTGTTTTGTCTATGAATGTCCAATGGCCCAATTGCTCTAGCAGCCTTATTTATAAGACTCCATTGAATTTTATATTTTTAAAATTATTCTGTCAGTCTTTGCCTCTTATTGGTATATTTGTATACTTTATATCTCATCTACCTATTGGTATATTAGGACTTACATTTTCAATTTTATTTCTCATTTTCTCTTTGTTCTCTTTATTTTTCCCTTCCAAATGTTCCTTGGAATTTCATTTTTGTCTGCAATATTTTTGAGTATAACTCTTTGCATAGTTTTTTTGTGGTTGCTCTAGATATTACATTATTTGTGTGTGTATAGACACATGCCCACATACACACATATAATACAAACACACATATAGATGTATATACACACACACACATATATATATATACATGTATATATACACATACATATACACACACCAGAGATCAAATTGCCAACATCTGCTGGATCATCGAAAAAGCAAGAGAGTTTCAGAAAAATATCTATTTCTGCTTTATTGACTATGCCAAAGCCTTTGACTGTGTGGATCACAATAAACTGTGGAAAATTCTGAAAGAGATGGGAATACCAGACCACCTGATCTGCCTCTTGAGAAATCTGTATGCAGGTCAGGAAGCAACAGTTAGAACTGGACATGGAACAACAGACTGGTTCCAAATAGGAAAAGGAGCACGTCAAGGCTGTATATTGTCACCCTGTTTATTTAACTTATATGCAGAGTACATCATGAGAAATGCTGGGCTGGAAGAAACACAAGCTGGAATCAAGATTGCCGGGAGAAATATCAATAACCTCAGATATGCAGATGACACCACCCTTATGGCAGAAAGGGAAGAGGAACTTAAGAGCCTCTTGCTGAAAGTGAAAGAGGAGAGTGAAAAAGTTGGCTTAAAGCTCAACATTCAGAAAACGAAGATCACGGCATCCGGTCCCATCACTTCATGGGAAATAGATGGGGAAACAGTGAAAACAGTGTTAGACTTTATTTTGGGGGCCTCCAAAATCACTGCAGATGGTGACTGCAGCCATGAAATTAAAAGACGCTTACTCCTTGGTAGGAAAGTTATGACCAACATAGCATATTAAAAAGCAGAGGTATTACTTTGTCAGAAAAGGTCAGTCTAGTCAAGGCTATGGTTTTCCCAGTGGTCATTTATGGATGTGAGAGTTGGACTGTGAAGAAAGCTAAGTGCCGAAGAATTGATGCTTTTGAGGTGTGGTGTTGGAGAAGACTCTTGAGAGTCCCTTGGACTGCAAGGAGATCAGTCCTGGATGTTCATTGGCAGGACTCATGTTGAAACTGAAACCACAATACTTTGGCCACCTGAAGCGAAGAGCTGACTCATTTGAGAAAACCCCGATGCTGGGAAAGATTGAGGGCAGGAGGAGAAGGGGACGACAGAGGATGAGATGGTTGGATGGCATCACCGACTCAATGGACATGGGTTTGGGTAGACTTCAGAGTTGGTGATGGATAGGGAGGCCTAGCGTACTGTGGTTCATGGGATAGCAAAGAGTCGGACACGAGTGAGCAACTGAACTGAACTGAACTGATATACACACACACATGTATATAATCACTTCAGTTCAGTTCAGTCACTCAGTCGTATCCGACTCTTTGCAACCCCATGAATTGCAGCAAGCCAGGCCTCCCTGCCCATCACCAACTCCCGGAGTTCACCCAAACTCATGTCCATCGAGTCGGTGATGCCATCCAGCCATCTCATCCTCTGTCGTCCCCTTCTCCTCCTGCCCCCAATCCCTCTCAGCATCAGAGTCTTTTCCAGTGAGTCAACTCTTCGCATGAGGTGGCCAAAATATTGGAGTTTCAGCTTTAGCATCAGTCCTTCCAAAGAAATCCCAGGGCTGATCTCCTTCAGAATGGACTGGTTGGATCTCCTTGCAGTCCAAGGGACTCTCAAGAGTCTTCTCCAACACCACACTTCAAAAGCATCAATTCTTCAGCGCTCAGCTTTCTTCACAGTCCAACTCTCAGATCCATACATGACCATCAGTTCAGTTACCATCTACTAATATTAACATTTTACTAGTTTGAATATAGCATAGAGTATTATTTCCTGTTTATAAGTGTTTAAAAAATTTTTTTATATTTATTTAGAACTACACAGGACAGTGCTATAATTTTTGTTCAAAACTCAAACACAAAGGAAAATGTATTGTACTTAACTATGTTTTACTTCTCTTGTTCTTTCTTCCTGATGTTTCATGGCCCTTTTTGTATCATTTCCTTTTTGTTTAAAAATTCCATTTAGCAAAAAAAAAAAAAAAATTCAATTAGCTCTTACTTTAAAGGGTTGTTTTGCTACCTACAAATTCTCTTACTTTTTCCTTCACATCAATGTAGTGACTGTAGTTTAAAAGACTCTCTTGTGCCCTGAAAATTTTCTTAACAAGGTAGATCTCACATTAAGTATTCTTAACACAATAAAAAAAAAGAAAGTTGCATGCAAGTGTTTATGTTTGGTGGGGAGAGGCTTGGCTTTGTTTTTGGAGATGCGTTTGTAGCATGACTCACACTATTAAATCTCCTAGCTCTGTACTCTGTGCCTTTCATTATTCTTTACCTCTGAATTTTGGAAATTTCTTCGATTTTTGTCTTCTGCCTTACAGTTTGATTTTATGCACCACCCAGGCTTAGGTACACTGCCACCACCACTTTCATTTTTATCCTGCAATCATTTTTAACCCCATGCAGTCTCTCTTGATGTAAACAATCTTTTCTTTTGTATTAGATACTGTATTCTCTTGAATTGCATAAATAACATAAATCAGGACTTCTCCTTTTGCCTTTTTCAGTAAATCTGTATCAGAAGAGGGAATCTGTTCTGATTCTTTGTAGTATCCTCTTTGTGACTGGAATATTTTCTCCCATTTTAGGTCAGTGACACTTCTGCCTGTTTATCCTTACAGCAAGAGATCCACCAGCTTCTGGCTGAATTCGGCATTGAAATAGGGTCTGTCAAAGACTGATGTGGAATTCTGCCCAATTCTTTTCTGTTTAAACAATAGGGAAAGGGAAAATATAAATCTACTGTAAATTATCATTACCAATTCACAATGCAGCAAGCAGCCTGAGGGAAGCAGAGCAGAAGCTGAAACCCTGGGCAGTCCCCACAGAGATCCGAGTCTCTGTCGTTTTTTCTCTGTGTTTAGTGAACTGCCATGCTGGGTTTCAGCTTTCAGGATAACCACTTTCTGTTTGGCTAGTCCAATGCCAGGTATGAGCTGCAGCAGTACCTGGCAAAAGGTAGTGCCTCTCTCCCCCCATTTGGTTTATGATAGCTCACCCCTCCAAGAACACATTCGAGCATCACCC
This sequence comes from Bos taurus, assembly GCF_002263795.3. NCBI lineage: Eukaryota > Metazoa > Chordata > Mammalia > Artiodactyla > Bovidae > Bos > Bos taurus. The sequence goes on along the minus strand of NC_037340.1, from coordinate 30,563,485 downwards.
ACAGGTCTAGGTGGTTCCTCAAGTCAGTAACTGACATAATATTAGCAGTAAGTCCTGTCAGGCCCCAGTACACCCACCTTGGCTCTCCCTGAGTCATCCATATGCCCTAATACGTTTTTGGGTTTTGCTATTACCCTCTCATTTTCGGGGTTCCTTTCTTATATGTAAGGTTTCTCCTCATAAGAAGGATTTTTAAGTTAGCCTTCTATATACCCTTCTGTTATATTTAGTTAGTTGTCTTAATGGGAGTCTAAGAGGTGGCCAGTAAAATCACTATTTTCTATATATTTACCCCCAAATCCTTCCTACTAAATACAACATGTGGAACATCAGCTTCAGACCCTCATTACTATTGTCTCTTCTCTTCTTTCCATTTTTTTTAAACTTCTGAACTAAAATTCTCCTAGAAACATAAAAGCCAAGTATGATACTATCAGGAACTAACATGCTTGTACCATTAAGTTAACAGCCACCATAGTCATGGAGGAGCCAGCAAGCGTGCCATTTTATTTATTCCTCAAATATTCACTCAACACCAACTACTCAAGTTCCATGTTCAGCACTAGAAAAAACATTTTTAAAACAAATATGGCCTGTTCCCTCAAAACATCTTGTAGGGTAAACAACAATTAAATACACAGTGATAATGTAGTATGTTATGAACAATAGAATATGTGGTTGTTGTTCAGTCGCTCAGTCATGCCTGACTCTTTGCGACCCCATGGACTGTAGCCCACCAGGCTCCTCTGTCCATTGGATTCTCCAGGCAAAAATACTGGAGTGGGTTGCCAGAATATGTGGTGGGAGCACCTAAATGGTATCGTTACAATGCAGATCGGAAGATTTCTCAGAGGATTTGATAATTGAATTTTGAAAAAGAAAAAAAGGAAGTAGAAGTTGCTCCAAAAGGGCTGCTTAGTGAAAATGGGATGAGGACACTTCAACTGCAGCCAAGTCAGCTTTTGCTGCATTGCCAATCAGCATCTATATTTATGCTGTCCCGTCAGTGTCTCCACATAGCATTCATATCTACATCTCCCATGATGAGTATCACAATCCAGACGCCCTTATCTGCACTCTTCCATCATTCAGCACAACTGGCTCTATCCTGGTCAGTCAATAAAGGATTTAAAAAAGAAAAAAATTAGAAGGCAAGTGTTCTTAGCCCCCAGAGTGACAAGTGGAAATATAATAAGATTTGAGGAAAATGGTCATCATGCAGCTATCTTCCTTTTGTTTGTTTCTAGTGTTGCTATAGCTGTGAACACTGTGGGCAGGAGCTTTAAAAATCAGATGAGCAGCTCACACTTGACACATCCCTAAAGAGACTGCTAAAATCCAGGGAAACAGGCTCTGGCTGTGACTTTGAGCAAGATAAATCCATAGTTGTTCTTTGATTTTATAATTGCTCAAAACAGTGATGTTGGGAGTGGGAGGTGTGTGACTTGGCCAAGGATGAATTCAGTGAAAGGATCCATGAGTGTGTGCTCAGTCAGTCAAGGAGCTCTCACGAATGACACGGGACTTCAGTTGGGTCACGGGAGGTAAATTACAAAAGGCAGATGCAGGGAGATGGACGAAGTCTTGGAATCAGGTAAAACTTTGACTTATTCAGGAAAGATTGAAGAAAGGAACGTGATTAGAGGAGGAATTCAGAACAGTAAGTCCTATGGCTGGAAACGTGAGTCAGGGCCAAATTGTAGAGGATATTAATAATTCCATGGAGAAGTTAGAATTTTGTCTTTCTTGAAAATGTTTGAGAAGCACAATGGCATAATTCTAAAGGAATGGCTAACTTAATAAAAGTTAAATGAGTTTTCCATATAGTGATCGCTCCCCCATCCTAACACTTCATTCTCTTTGGTGCAACAATGCACTGTACTCCTTAGCTCACTTCTAATTACTTCCATCTTTATCCTTACTTTTCCTCTCAGACATTTTCCTGCCTTCTCTTCCTTCTATTCATCCATTATTGGTCATCTGTTCATTTACGACTGGTACTGTTTACTATGAGCCAGACAACACCCATGGTGTTGGCTTAAAGAACAAAATAGTCATGGTTCCTTACTGCTTGGAGTTAAATATAACATACTTCATTGTTCAAGCTTTGGTCCTATTCTTGTTTAATTCCACCCTTTTATCCACTTTCCCATAAAATCCCATGACTTAAATACGATCCCTTATTCACATCTATTGTATGGTCTTTTTACCTAAGATTCATATTTAAATTTCTACTTGCCAACTATTTTTCTCCTCTTGAATAACTTGTAGGTATACCAAGCTGGACATAAAGAAACTAAACTCATTATCTTATCAGTACACAACATACCAAGTTCAGTTCAGTCGCTCAGTTGTGTCTGACTCTTTGTGACCCCATGAATCGCAGCACGCCAGGTCTCCCTGTCCACCACCAACTCCCAGAGTTCACCCAAACTCATGTCCATCGAGTTGGTGATGCCATCCAGCCATCTCATCCTATGTTGTCCCCTTCTCCTCCTGCCCCCAATCCCTCCCGGCATCAGAGTCTTTTCCAATGAGTCAACTCTTCCCATCAGGTGGCCAAAATATTGGAGTTTCAGCTTTAGCATCAGTCCTTCCAAAGAACACCCAGGGCTGATCTCCTTTAGAGTGGACTGGTTGGATCTCATTGCAGTCCAAGGGACTCTCAAGAGTCTTCTCCAACACCACAGTTCAAAAGCATCAATTCTTCGGTGCTCAGCTTTCTTGACAGTCCAACTCTCACATCCATAAATGACCACTGGAAACCATAACCTTGACTAGACGGACCTCTGTTGGCAAAGTGATGTTCTGCTTTTGAATATGCTATTTAGGTTGGTCATAACTTTCCTTCCAAGGAGTAAGCGTCTTTTAATTTCATGGCTGCAAACACCATCTGCAGTGATTTTGGAGCCCAAAAAAATTAAGTCTGACACTATTTCCCCATTTATTTGCCATGAAGTGATGGGACCAGATGCCATGATCTTCGTTTTCTGAATGTTGAGCTTTAAGCCAACTTTTTCACTGTCCTCTTTGACATTTATCAAGAGGCTTTTTAGTTCCTCTTCACTTTCTGCCATAAGAGTGGTGTCATCTGCATATCTGAGGTTATTGATATTTCTCCCAGCAATCTTGATTCCACCTTGTGCTTCATCCACCCCAGCATTTCTCATGATGTACTCTGCATCTAAGTTAAATAAGCAGGGTGACAACATACAGCCTGGACATACTCCTTTTCCTATTTGGAACCAGTCTGTTGTCCATGTCCAGTTCTAACTGTTGCTTCCTGACCTGCATACAGGTTTCTCAGGAAGCAGGTCAGGTGGTCTTGTATTCCCATCTCTTTGAGAATTTTCCATAATTTATTGAGATCCACACAGTCAAAGGCTTTGGCATAGTCAATAAAGCAGAAATAGATGTTTTTCTGGAACTCTCTTGCTTTTTCGATGTTCCAGTGGATGTTGGCAATTTGATCTCTGGTTCCTCTGCCTTTTCTAAAACCAGCTTGAACATCTGGAAGTTCACGGTTCACGTATTGCTGAAGCATGGCTTGGAGAATTTTGAGCATTACTTTACTAGCGTGTGAGATGAGTGCAATTGTGTGGTAGTTTGAGCATTCTTTGGCATTGCCTTTCTTTGGGATTGGAATGAAAACTGACCTTTTCCAGTCCTGTGGTCACTGCTGAGTTTTCCAAATTTGCTGGCATATTGAGTGCAGCACCTTCACAGCATCATCTTTCAGGATTGGAGAAAGCTCAACTGGAATTCCATCACCTCCACTAGCCTTGTTCATAGTGATGCTTTCTAAGGCCCACTTGACTTCACATTCCAGGATGTCTGGCTCTAGGTGAGTGATTACACCATCATGATTATCTGGGTTGTGAAGATCTTTTTTGTATAGTTCTTCTGTGTATTCTTGCCACCTTTTCTTGATATCTTCTGCTTCTGTTAGGTCCACACCATTTCTGTCCTTTATCAAGCCCATCATTGCATGAAATGTTCCCTTGGTATCTCTAATTTTCTTGAAGAGATCTCTAGTCTTTCCCATTCTGTTGTTTTCCTCTATTTCTTTGCATTGATCGCTGAGGAAGGTTTTCTTACCTCTTCTTGCTATTCTTTGGCACTCTGCGTTCAATTGCTTATATCTTTCCTTTTCTCCTTTGCTTTTCACTTCTCTTCTTTTCACAGCTATTTTTAAGGTCTCCTCAGACAGCCATCTTGCTTTTTTCCATTTCTTTTCCATGGGGATGGTCTTGATCCCTGTCTCCTGTACAATGTCACAAACCTCCATCGATAGTTCATCAGGCACTCTATCATATCTAGTCCCTTGAATCTATTTCTCACTTCCACTGTATAATCATAAGGAATTTGATTTAGGTCATACCTGAATGGTCTAGTGGTTTTCCCTACTTTCTTCAATTTAAGTCTGAATTTGGCAATAAGGAGTTCATGATCTGAGCCATAGTCAGCTTCCAGTCTTGTTTTTGCTGACTGTATAGAGCTTCTCCTTTGGCTGCAAAGAATATAATCAATCTGATTTCAGTGTTGGCCATCTGGTGATGTCCATGTGTAGAGTCTTCTCTTGTGTTGTTGGAAGAGGGTGTTTGCTATGACCAGTGTGTTCTCTTGGCAAAACTCTATTAGCCTTTACCCTGCTTCATTCTGTATTCCAAGGCCAAATTTGCCTGTTACTCCAGGTGTTTCCTGACGTCCTACTTCTGCATTCCAGTCCCCTATAATGAAAAGGACATCTTTTATGGGTGTTAGTTCTAAAAGGTCTTGTAGGTCTTCATAGAACCATTCAACTTCAGCTTCTTCAGTGTTATTGGTTGGGGTATAGGCTCGGATCACTGTGATATTGAATGGTTTGCCTTGGAAATGAACAGAGATCATTCTGTCGTTTTTGAGATTGCATCCAAGTACTGCATTTTGAACTCTTTTGTTGACCGTGATGGCTACTCCATTTCTTCTAAGGGATTCCTGCCCACAGTAGTAGATATAATGGTCATCTGAGTTAAATTCACCCATTCCAGTCCATTTTAGTTCACTGATTCCTAGAATGTCAACGTTCACTTTTGCCATCTCCTGTTTGACCACTTCCAATTTTCCTTGATTCATGGACCTAACATCCGGGTTCCTATGCAATATTGCTCTTTACATCTTCGGACCTTGCTTCTATCTCCAGTCACATCCACAACTGGGCATTGTACTTGCTTTGGCTCCATCCATTCATTCTTTGTGGAGTTATTTCTCCACTGATTTCCTGTAGCATATTGGGCACCTACCGACCTTGGGAGTTCCTCTTTCAGTATCCTATCATTTTGCCTTTTCATACTGTTCATGGGGTTCTCAAGGCAAGAATACTGAAGTGCTTTGCCAATCCCTTCTCCAGTGAACCGCATTCTGTCAGACCTCTCCGCCATAACCTGACCATCTTGGGTGGCGCCTCACGGCGTGGCTTAGTTTCATTGAGTTAGACAAGGCTGTGGTCCGTGTGATCAGATTGGCTAGTTTTCTGTGATTATGGTGTTAGTGTGTCTTCCCTCTGATGCCCTCTCGCAACACCTACCGTCTTAATTGGGTTTCTCTTACCTTGGACGTGGGGTATCTCTTCATGGCTGCTCCAGCAATGTGCAGCTGCTGCTCCTTACCTTGGACGAGATAGCCCCTCCTGATCTTGGATGTGGGGTAGCTCCTCTCGGCCACCGCCCTTGACCTCAGACGTGGGGTAGCTCGCCTCGGCCACCACCCCTGACCTTGGGTGTGGGGCAGCTCCTCTCGCCCGCACTTCTGCTCGGTCTGTTGCAGCTGGCATGCTTCTAATCCCATGGGATTAGTCCACATTTATTTACCTGGGTTTGATAGGACAGAAAGAAAGTACTACAATGGCATCTTAAAGAACATCATTCCTAACGGTTCTTGGCTCAAAATTTGTGTCAGCTCTCTACTTCCCAAAACTAAAAACTGTGCACATTCAGCTCTATGCACAAGCTCACATAGAAGCAGCCCCTATCGACACAGTTGTGCTATAACCCTCTGAGACTTCTAAAACAATCCTCATAGGTTAATGTTTGCTTGGCCCCTTCATTTATTCCCCACTGCAAGAATGATATCCCTCACCCATTCATTCATTGTCTATTAAGTGGCTCCACATATTAAGAACTTCATAAATGTATCATACATGTATACAGCACTCAGTTTCTACTTTCACCAATGGCTAAAGTTGACTTTAGCTTTTTCTGTAACTCCCTCATTTTTGTTCTATTTTTCCTCTTTACGTAAATAAAATAATTTAAACCCACAGTTGTAAGCAATGGTGACCCTCCCTTATACACTCACAGACTGTTGCCTCCTCCAGCATCTGAATGGTTTGAGTGATCCCCGAGTCATCTCACATGGTACTGTAAAATGCTGGCTGAAAAATGTGTTTACCTATGTATTACCTTCTGAAGGTGAAAGTCACTCGGTCATATCTGACTCTTTGTGACCCCATTGACTATACAGTCCATGAAATTCTCCAGGCCAGCATCCTGGATTGGGTAGCTGTTCCCTTCTTCCAGGGATATTCCCAACCCAGGGATCAAACCCAGTCTCACACATCGCAGGCAGATTCTTTACCAGCTGAATTACCAGTGTATTACCTTCTAGAAAGTGGAAATTCCAGCCTGCAGCAAAGGTCACTCATAATGTCACTTGCTAGTTGACCCCTTATGCCCAAGACTGTGAATATCATATTCAATACATATATATCTTAGGCTCTCTTTCTAGGTATCATGTGCTAAGATCTGAGGATACAGTATCAAACAGAAACAAACAATCTCTACCCTCACGGAGCCTTTGAAGAGACATCCTTCAAATCCTCACACTGAAAAAGATGTAAATCTATTTTTGCAATAAATGCTGTGATGGAGAGCAATACAGCGCTGTGGTACTGTGTAGGAGGCCTGGGAGCTTAAGAAGGAAATGTGACTAGCCTAGGGGGATTGTGAAAGGTTTCCCCATGGAAGCGTTAACTAATTAAAGCGGTGAATGTCCTGTAACTAAGTCAGACCAACTGGAGGAAAGAGAAGCAGAAGCTCCAGTAACAGGGAAAGCTTGTCCCAGACTCTGTAGATTTCATGCTGGTGTTGGAGATGAATGATTTTCAGAGATTTCTCACAGACTTGTGATTTATAATAACTTTTACTGAATGTAATTAATAACATTCAGAAAACATTGATCTGACCCAGGCCTGGCATACTCAGTGAAGGAGAAATAACCCTTGATGTAAAATGACGCTATTTAATTTATGTTTTAAAGGACCCAGAAACAAATAGTGGAAGAAACCTTGACTTTGATATCAGGCTTATTTGGATTTAAATTTGGGCTTGGATGCTTCCTGGTTAAATGACCTTGAAGAAGTCGTTGACCTTCTCTGAGTTCACGGTATAGGTTTATCTGGGGAACTCAATGAATGAGACAGCCTGTGTGCACTGTCAGGACTCAAAGGATGTAACTTTCCTCAAAGAATCATGTATTTAAATGATGCTACTGTCTTAAAGGATAATGTTGCTTTGTGTTTTGTTGTTTGCATATTGCTAATGATCTTGAATTAATTGATGTGGCATATAATTATGTGTGTTAATGATTTAGGAGTGTGGATAGATGAATTTATTCATGCTGTTTCACCTTCACATGTTTAAGTGGCTTTATTCTGCATTTATGTATTTCCCTTCTACTGATGAAAATGTGATAATACATGATCCCTTTATTGTTGTCCTTTTTTTTTTTTTTTTTGGTTTAAGTTCTGTCTCTTCCCTCTATTGAAAATACTGAAAGTCAAGAACTTGACTTTATATCTCATCTAAGCTTCACTGCTGAACAAAGTGTTGCCTTCATAACAGGAATTCAATAAATCTTGGTTGATGATAATGATAGAAAAAATCAAGTCAAAAAGTCTTCTGTTCTAGAACTGCTATACCTGTCCTCCATCGTTTTAGCATAGTATCTTTAAAACTAGATATAACTAGATGGTTACATGTCATAACTGTTTCTATCAACAGAGAAATAGACTTTTTGATGAAAAATAAAAGATTGTAAACAGTGAAAAGTAAAAACTAAAAAAGTAAAAATGGGTACAATTGTATAAGTTTGAGATAAGCCTGGAAGAGCACTCATAGAAAACAATTATGTGTTAATGCAAGCTTTGTTAAGATAATTTATAATGTTATCTGATTTTATTTTTACCATATCTATAAAAGTTGCCATTTCACAGTATAAATAATGACAACTTTTAGTAAAATTGATACTTTAACCTTGTTGAAGTTACTCATTTGGGAATTAAAAATTACTTTATAAATATAATGCTACAACTGTACCCCTACAACTATAGTAAATGCTAACCTTTCAATTATAGTAAACTATAACTTTATGAAATAAGTTGATTTAAGGCCCTTGAAATTCACTAGAAGACCTTTAATTAATAAAGCATTAGTACATAAACAAATTACTAATACTATGAAATCAAAGACTCAGTGGATAAAAAATTGGCATCTAATTAAAAGTAGAAATTTGCCCTTGGGACTTCTGAAAGAGAAAATAATGTAATATAACTTTATGTGGGTTATTGGACAAATGTAATGAATTTATGTAGGAGGCCATCCACCACCACCCAGCCAGAAAGGCCTCTGTTCTCATGAATTCTTGATTGGCCAGGATAACCCCTTCATTATGATAATAATTTCAAGTTTGGGATCATTTTTCCTATTGTAAGACTAGAACAATAGATGTTAGAGATGAAGTTTTCAAATACTTATTTTTATTAACTTCAGAATGTAAAATCCAGTCATCTTATTTCCAAATTGTCTAACTGCCCACTTTCTTATCATCAGTAGACTGATGGCACTTAGTGAATAATTATCATTCATCAGAATCATAATCAGACTTCACTCTCTCTTTGAAAGTGAATGTTGTGGGACTTCCCTAGCTGTTCAGTGGTTAAGACTCTGTGCTTCCACTGCAGGGGGCATAACCCCTGGTCCAGAAACTAAGATCCTGCAAGCCGTGCCATGCAGCCAAAAAAACAAAACAACACAAAAGCCAAAGGAAAGTGAATACTGCTTATCCATGGGTGTTCTTTAATACAACTTGACCCACTGTATACATGAAAAGAGAAATGAATACAGAATGCTCTCTTTCTTTTTTTCAGCTGAGGTTGTTAGATAGAATAGCATTTATGCTTCACTGGATAATGTCATTCTGTGTAGGAATCTCTCTTAAATAGATAAACTAACACGTAGCACATACTGGACATATCTTTCTCATTCTCCTCGCGAAAAGGCACAGCATTGCTGGAGTCAACTATGTCTACATTAGAGAAGAGGCTGGCTTGATGGTATGCTTCTCCAGGATTTCGAGTAGAGCTCCGTGATTCTACCTTTTAGTTCAAATTGCTTGATGTTCCATAGCTTTGGGATGCAGGAAAACAGAACATACCACAGTCACTTTCTGCTTGACAACTTTATTAGAGAAGAGGCTGGCTTGATGGTATGCTTCTCCAGGATTTCGAGTAGAGCTCCGTGATTCTACCTTTTAGTTCAAATTGCTTGATGTTCCATAGCTTTGGGATGCAGGAAAACAGAACATACCACAGCCACTTTCTGCTTGACAACTTTGTTTCTCACTTCATCTGGATCTCGTGAATAAGTAAAACTCTGATCCACTGTGGATTTATAGTAAACATTTTCTTCTCTCCTGTTATTCCTAAGGCCAATTCTGTCTTTCAGGAGTATGGTGCTTATCGTCTCATATATTTTTACTCAAAATGCACTTGATCGCCCATGTTAGTACCATGGTTATATCCTGTTCTCTTTTGAATCTTAAATCTCTTGCTCTTCATTGATACCTTCCACAGTGTCTTCACACAAACATGATTTTCTGCTAATCTTCAAAGTATTTTGAAATTTTTTCTTCTTCTGTGCACCTTCTTATGATCCTCCTTGCATTTATTTCTCAAGTCTGTAATTTCTTTTTACTACTTACATCTTCTCAACAACCATTACATACCAGGTATTTGTAACTCTGCTTTTATATTCTATAAACTCACAAATGACACCTTTTTGTCAAACTATGTGACTTCTCCTTAGCAGCTTCTCTATGGATTTTGATTTCTTGGGGCATCTTCTTATTCTTGACTGTTTCCCACAGTTTGTTTCCATTGCTATGCACATAAATAAATGAGTTTCTTCCTATTTCTGTCTGTTTTTTTGAATTGTTTTCTTTTTCTACCCCTTAATTGTAAAACAAAACAGAACAAAACAAAAAACCCATAGTTCAGTTCTTGGCTATCTGCTGCCTCTGATCCTCTTCCTAGATGTAAAAAAGAATGAACTTCCCCATACATTAACCATAATCTTCTCGAAGATGACTCTCACAAATAAATTTATCATAAGTACAACCTCTTCTCTGAACTTGAGACCTTTATCTCCAACAGTTTGCAACATATTATGCCTTTTCTTTTAAATTCTAAGCCCAATATGCAAGTATTCATTTTATAGTGGGGCACATAGTAGATATTTAATAAATTTCTGTTGAATAAATGATTGAAAAAATAATCTTTAAGAGATGTGCAGACGTTTCTAGATTCCTTTATTACTTTGCAGGTTTTTTTTTTTAATCAATCATCTCTTTTCAGTTCCCACCATCACACCTCTAACTCTTGCCTTTATTATTTTATGCCTAGCCGAAATAGTCTCCTATAAAGGTACTCTGACTCCATTCCACTTGGCTCCAAAACAGCCTTCATACCACTCAACTCTCTTCTAAATTTAATTATATTGCTTCCATTCTGATAAATCTCCATGTGTTCCTCCCCAGTATGTACTCACCATTAAAACTAGATCAAATGACAAATGCATTGATGAATTTGGCAGGTATGCTCAATTGTCTTTCTAAGTAATGTAACAACACTAAATGTGTCCACCAAAGAAATGAACTATTAAGCCATGAAAAAGACATGGAGGGATTTTAAATGCATATTACCAAGTAAAAGTAGCCAACCTGAAAAGGCTACATACTGTTTCATTTCAATTATATGACATTCTGGGGAAAAGGCAAAACTATGGAGACAGGGAAAAGATCAGTGGTTGTCGGGGGTTTGGAGGAGGGAGGGCTGAATAGAGAATAGATGAATTTTGGGGCTGTGAAACTATTCTGATAATAGCAGATACATGTCATTATACATTTGTCAAAGCCTATAGAATGTACAATATCAAGGGTGAATCTTAATGTAAACTATGGACTTTGGGTGATAATAATGTGTCAGTGTAAGTTTATCTATTGTTACAAATGTACTGCTCTGGTATATGACTCTGATAATAGGGGAGACTGTGGGTATATAAGGACAGGAAGTATACAGGAACTCTGTACTATCTACTCAGTTTTGCTGTGAATCTATATATAACTTCTCTAAAAAATGAAGTCTATTTTGAAGTTTCCCCAAGGCTCTTCATAGACTATCTGATGAAACTCTTAGATTTTTGCCCATAGGTTAGGTAAAAATGGTATTTCAGAGTGGTTGTAATTTTCTTTTCTCTTATGACTGGATTTCTGGGAATTCCATTCATGTGGTTTCTTCACTTTTCTATGGATTTGTTGGTTTTTTCTTATCCATTTTGAATTTTTTAATCATTTTTTAAAATAAGTTCCACTGCTTTGCTTTGTTGAAGCTTAGTTCCTCTTATAAGTTTTTTACCTTGTCCTACAGATGTTTATTTAGTTATATTTTTATAAGCTACTGTATATTTTATACACTACTATATTCTTCTGTATACATTTGCCTCCTGCCATAAACATTGTTTCATCTCCAACTCCCTCTCTTCTCTCTCTTCCACCATTTAGTTTCAGCCACTAGTATTACGTATTACTCAGTGCCTCATTTTGTACTCTTAAATACCTTTCATTTAAATAAAGTTGATTACTTGTTTTATTAAGTGTTATCCTTTAACTCCCAGCTATCATAGATGATAGAATTGTGACCTCACTCTACCTCCCATTTTTTTCTCTTCCCTTTCTAATTTTTTACAATTCTAGTATTTCTGTATTACCAGGACATACAATATTTACTTTTCTATCATCACATATGTTGAATGCTAGTTCTTTGGTTAAATATTTCCTGTGCTCAACAATAGTACATTCACCATACTTCCCCAAACTATCCCTTGCACGGCTGAAGTCATCCACTAACACTTTATTCCAGAAGATTTTGAGTTCTGGCATATCTGATATTGTCTGTTTACTGGAGGAAATTTCTAGGTGTCAAATTGATACTTTATTTAAAAATATTTAATGCTTCTGTTCTATCTTTAATCATTGAATGTTGCTATGTAGATACCTGATGTCAGCCCATGTTTTTTTCTTAAAGGGAGCTTCCTCGGTGGCTCAGATGATTAAAGAATCTGCCTACAATGCAGGAGACATGGGTTCGATCCCTGGGTCAGGTAGATCTCCTGGAGAAGGGAATGGCAACCCACTCCTGTATTCTTGCCTGGGAAATCCATGGACAGGGGGGCCTGGCAGGCTACAGTCCATGGGGTCACAAAGAGTCAGACACAACTGAGTGACTAACACACACACACGGTGGTTAAAGGCACCAGTTTCAAGATATTCTTACTGTATGAATGTCTCAGCATCTCACTGCTTTTAGCACTTTCCTTGTCCTCTTTTACTCTCAAAAATGCCCTGCTGTGGATGATAAATTCAATGGCTACCCTAACTTACAATCACTTGGTCCCTTGCTTACTTAATAAAAACATCTTCTTTAGCTTTGAAGTTTGCTACTTTTCTCCTAGTATGTAGTAACATTGAGAGTTCTGATACAATTTTACAATATAAAATGTCCATCCAAAATGTAGACTCATGTCTTATTTAGTGCTGTTTATGAAATTATCCCTTTAAATCTTTTCTTCTAATATATTGTTTGATCCTCACCTTGATTTTCCTAGGAGGCTGCCCTTATGCTTCTGTTGAATCTCCTTTGCCTTTCTCCTATATTTGGCATTCTTCTCTAATCCTTTTTAAAACTTGTTTAATTTTCATTTTAATGACTTATTTCCCTATTGTGTTTCTTTGTACCTAACGTTCCTGTGTTCCTTCCAATTTTTCCTTTGTTTGTTGTTGTTTTTTTTTTTTTTTTTTGTGGCCACAGCATGTGTTATGTGGGATCTCAGTTCTCCAACCAGGGATTGAACCTGTGCCCCCTGCATCGGGAGCACAGTCTTAACCACTGGACCACCAAAGAAATCTGATTTCCTACCTTTTTTATTTTTTCCTTTTTTCTATTTCTTTCCTGTACTCTGCTGACTCATATTTCATTTTATATTGCTGTATTCCCACCTATTTTCTGAGTTCTTGTAATACTGAATATGATATTCCTTTATATAACAATTGGTTATAAAAGTTTTAAGAATTTATGGCAAGATACTTTGTCACCATTTTCTTCTATACCCTGGTTACATTTTTATGCATTTTCTTTTTATAAAAATGCTGCTATTTGCCCCTTTGGTTTTCTTATGGTGTCTTTCCATTGATATTAGTCTAGTTCTCTCTTTTTATGCATCCCAGCCTGAGATGGATATTTCTGGACTAGATATTTGTACAAGTTTGGGAGAGGGAATATCGAAGGACAGGCAAAGGTAGGGCCCCAGAATGGTCTTCTAGACTAAACAAGGTTCTCATTGCAAAAAGTCTTCATCTTTCCAGCTGCCTACTCCTAAGATGATTTCTCTGTATGACTCTTTTTTTTTTAATTGGAGGCTAATTACTTTACAATATTCTATTGATTTTGCCATGCATTAACATGAATCCCCCACAGGTGTACACGTGTTCCCCATCCTGAACACGCCTCCCACCTCCCTCCCCATACCATCCCTCTGGGTCATCCCAGTGCACCAGCCCCGAGCGTCCTGTATCATGCATCGAACCTGGACTGGTGATTCATTTCACATATGATATTATACATGTTTCATTGACATTCTCCCAAATCATCCCACCCTCGTCCCTCCCACAGAGTCCAAAAGACTGTTTTATACATCTGTGTCTCTTTTGCTGTCTCGTATGATTCTTGATGCAGCTATCTCTGCTTTTCTGAACCAAACCACCTTCTAGGTTTCTACCACTAGCTCTTCTCATTCAAATTCCCACGCTTATTTTTGCAAGCAAGGAGTATCATTTCTCTACTTTAGGGTAGCCCCTTAATTTTAAGAAGTGTATTTTCCTGGTGCTCTTTCTAAGGTACAAGTTCTGAGCCCTCTTGTCAGTCTCTGTGTTTAATTAGCACTTTTTCCTGCACAACTTCTGCCCTAGCTCAGCTGTTTTGGGCAGTTCTCACACACATTTTGGCAACTGTTGATTAGATTTGTCTCCTAAGATTATTGAAGAAGGATTTTACCATTTTATGTTCATTTTCTGTAGGATTTTGGTGACTTCTAGGAGAAGAGAAAAAGCCCTGACCTGGTTTTTATGGAAATTTTATAGATTTTCTTTTACTCTGTTTCACATTTTCCAAAAGGAAGAAAAATGTATCTATGGTTACATTTTACTAATTTCAATAAACTACCATTTTAATTAAATCCAGAGCCCCACTTTTTGCTTCTATTGTTTAGAAATAGAACAAAGATCATGTAAGATATTATTATTCGCAGTGTGATTTTTGTATTCATTTTCTTGAATGATTTTGGGTTATCTCCATGAAGTTAGCAAGGCATGCACTATTGTTCCCATTTCACAGATGAGAAAATGTAATACCACTAACATTATTGACAGTGTGCACTAGGATGACAATATTACATAAAGATTTTACAGGCCAGATCAGAGTAATCCACACCTACATAGGACCATTTTCCTCATAAATTAAAACAAGATACATATGTACATCTTGTGGGTACCTTAAGACTTTCTTTTTCTTCTTATGCCTTGGTCTCATACGTGTCCTATAAAATATGAAGCCTCCCAGGGAAATGCCTTGATACTGAGAGGGATACTGGGGGTCTGTTCCCCATTGATCTGTGCTACGCATCATGTTTCCGTGTAAGATTTTATCTGCCTGAGGAGTTCATCAGCTAAAATGATGATGGTAGAATACCATTTCCCACAAAATAAGAGAAAAACTTATCTATGGCATCTTGGTGATAATTCTAGGAAGCTCACATTTCCTCATGAGTCACTTCATCCTCTTCTTCAATAGGCAAAAAATGACAGGAGATGCTTGGCTTATAATTTATATATCAGTGCTTTGGGTTTCACTAAAGCTGAGTGTTAAAGGTTGAGTGAGAATTACTTGAGGAGCAAGTAGGGGTATTAGGCATTGGGGTGGCATGAGCATAAGTAGTATGTGCAGGGAGCGACAAAGAATGCAGAGCTATTAGAATATAATGAAAGTGGATGCACTTGATTGCCTACCACAGTTAGAAACCGAAGAGCTCTTTTATATCATTATCACTTAAACTGTGATCTATATATAAACACGGGCTTCCCAGGTGACACAGTGGTAAGGAATCTGCCTGTCAGTGTAGGAAACGCAAGAGATATGATTCGATCCCTGGGTGAGGAAGACCCCTGGAGGCGGAAATGGCAACACACTCCAGTATTCTTGCCTAGAAAACTCCAGGAACAGAGGAGGCCGGCAGGCTACAGTCCATGGTTTGCAAAGAGTCGGACATGCCTGAGTGACAGAGCACAGCACATTTATATAAATATGTGTGTTACATATACATGTTTGATGACTTTTTCATGGTACTTTCTGATCTTCTCCACTCTTGTATCTTTTTCCTGTCATGAACTCTCAAGTTCCATTGAAAGAATAATTGAACACGATTTAATTTTGAATCTGGAGCATAGCAAAGAAAAAGCAGGAAACTTTTCAGAAGTTCTGAGATCAGAGCTTGCTCATCAAGCCAAAGGAATCACAAATTGACACTTTGCCAAAAGAGGAAGAGCTTAGTAGGCTGCACTGTATTTTTCCACCACCATCTGACATCTATGTTTACATCTGCCTTCTTGATGGAAGAACTTTCCCTGTGACACTTCCATATGCTTCCTCTCTTCCCATCTCTATCAAAGTTTATGTAGAACTCTGTGAATTTAAAAACCCGAATTTATGTGAACTTGAAATCCTCCATAAATAACACTTAAAACATTTTAGAACAACCGTATAAGAACAACCTTGTAAAGAGTTAGTCTGGAATTCTTCTCAGTTGCTATCAGAGGCATCCTGATTAGATTTAGAAAACAAACTTATGGTTGCCAGAAGGAAAGGATGGGGATAGGTATAGTCAGGGCATTTGAGATGGACACGTACACACTAATATTTAAAATGGAGAACCAACAAGGACCTGCTGTATAGCAAAAGGCACACTGCTCAATGTTATGTGGCAGCCTGGATGGGAGGGGAGTTTGGGGGAGAATGGATACATATAGATGTATGGCTGAGTCCCTTTGCTGTCCACCTGAAACTATCACAACATTGTTAATCAGCTATCGTTGTTGTTTAGTTGCTAAGTCATGTCCAGCTCCTTTGCAACCCATTGACAGTAACCCTGACAGGCTCCTCTGTCCATGGGATTTCTCAGGCAAGAATACTGGAAGGGATTGTCATTTTCTTCTCCAGGTCACCTTCCTGACCCAGGAATAGAACCCACATCTCTTGCATTGGCAGGTGGATTCTTTACCATTGGACCACCTGGGAAGATACTAGTCAACAATATACCAATATAAAATAAAGCGTCATACAACAGAAACCTAATACAACATTGCAAAGCAGTTATCTTCCAATTAAAAAATTTTTAAATGAAAAAACTTTATTAAAGAATGAAATATAAATTTTAAAAAGAATGAAATAAAGTTGCATAGATTCAAGATTTTTAAAAAGGCACCCTGATTAACATGTCTTTTCAGTTAATGTCGTTCCTCCTCTAATTACAATTCTCCATCATCTTGTACTCCCTTAACCATCAACAGACCCTGCTCAGAAATGCTCCCTTTCATTCTGCCCCAGTACCATAGACAATGATGGATGGAAGAAGCATTCTGGAGGGGCTGGGGCAGAGCTGGTGGCCAGTATGATGGAGAATTACATAGCACTGAGGGTTCGTCAGAGTTTCTGGGGTCAAAGAGGTTGATGTAATAATATGAAAAATTCATTTTCTGATGCAGCTTCTTGAGACACAACCTCTCACTCCTACCCCTGACTGTCATGGCTAACCCAGCTTGGACTGTTTTCTTAATCTATTGATGCTTTACACAATGTGCCAAGTCAACAAACTGATTTTCACAAGGTACTTCGATGTCATCAAGGAAAAAAGGAAGAAGGTTCTCAGGATAAGTAGCTCCAAAATAAATGAAAGGATTGCAGCAGCAAGCTGACTTGTCCCTGACAAGGTAGCTGGTTGCTATAATTATAGTAAAATGCTGAAAGTGAGGAAGTGTTGATTATGAAAATGTTTGGTGAGACATGCAATTTCTTACTCATCTTTACTTAAAGTACATCCCTTTGAGCAAGGTGGGGACCAGTCACATCCTAGCTGTGGAGGGACTGTGATTATCATGAGCCAGTAACATTTAAGATTCTCAAGTCAAACAAATTCCATTTTTTCAGTGATGCAGTAATGTTTATATAACAGGGCAGGCCATGCATAGGCTGTTCCCTCATCCAACCTCAGATGAATAAATCCACAGGCTTGACTCAGTCTGTCTGTATTTTTGTCTGTCTGTCTCACTCTCTTTCACTTTCCCACTGAGCTTCTGTGCCATATTTAAAGTAAAAGATACAGAGACAGAACCAAGTGCTAGCTGAGTTTCCTTACTGGTGAAACATGAAAGTGAAGGTCTGTGAACCTGAACTCTCAGTTGCTGAAATACCCAGAATAACATTGTTCACGAGACTTGCTTTTTCACTTCTTCCTTAATTTCAGTGAAGTCTCTCTGCTCATAATAAACACATTCTTTCTGAAGTAATTTGAGCAGATATAAGTCCATTGCAATTAAATATTCTCTTTGGTGCAGTAGTCTCTGTCCTCAAGAAGCTTAGAGTAAAAGTAACTAGTTAGCTATAATCCTGTAACCTAAAAGCTTATGTAACCACTTTACAGACCCAGTTTCTTGGAGCATTAAGATGAGATGGTTTATTACAAATGAAAGCCTTCCTTAATCACATACTAGCCAGACTCTATACTTTTTCAGACACATACAGCTGTCCTGAATGTGTCTGACCCTTCTCATTCTAGTATTTAAGATTCAGTTCTATTTAAATTTTAGTTCCAAGTCTGCCTGAAAGTCCTCCTTGTCTCTTCTCTGCAGAGAGAAGGAGGTGATCTGGGTTGGTTTTGTTCGTTCTCTGGTTGCTTTAGGTGTAAGGTTAGGTCATTTCTATGAGACTTTTCTTGTTTCTTGAGGTAGGATTGTGTTGCTATTAACTTCTGTCAATAATTGTGCATGAATGTTCACAAAAGGCAGGTGTGAGAATATTGATAGCAATACGATTTGCAGGGACCCCAAAATGGAAACAATCCTGATGGCTATCAATAGCAGAATGAATAAAAATATTGAATACTCTTTTAACAGACTATTAGAAATCAGTGGGTGTGAATAAACTGCTGCATGAAAGGAGGTGATCTGGTTCCCAAACACTTTACTCAATCCTCTTCTCAATACTTGTTCCTTTTGATTCATGAGGGGGAAGAAATAGAGGCAGTCAAATGGATCTTTACTTACCTAAGCTTACTGTTGTTGCTTCTCTGCCTGAGATAGACTGATCATTGTCCATGCCCTCTGTGTGGTGGGTGTGGTTATGGTGGGATATTCAGGTTATAAATGTAGAAGCACACAGGTAGCACTCCTGCAGAAATTCCTCCACTCCCCAGTTTTCTGATAGGGGAGACCTAGTTCCAGTTGGACCATCATGGTCCCTCTGCTCCATAGCTCATAACACAAGTGGATTGTCCTATGGCATCTAGCTGCTGGTATCTTCCTGCTCCACAATGGAGTACCAGGAAGTTGGGCCAAATCACATTCCTTGGTGTCTACTTGATGCCTGGAAGATCACGTAGGTTACCAGGTTCTGTCGAGGGGAAGCAGGTTGTTTTAACACTGTCCCTGGAGTCACCTCTGACATCTTTGTCTTTCCCCTCTGTCTGTGCTACTTCAAAAGAGGGGAAGCAGGTTGTTTTAACACTGTCCCTGGAGTCACCTCTGACATCTTTGTCTTTCCCCTCTGTCTGTGCTACTTCAAAAGAATTCAAACATCATTAGACTTAACCAAGTGGAATAGGGGACAATTCAGGGAATCACCAACTTAACAAGTGTATCTCCTGGAGTCTGCTTGCCTTGGCTTCAGGAGAGAGAGACTCCTTCCTTCCTCCTGAAAGAAGGGAAGTCAGGAAATGTCCCATCACACAGGGCAATGCAGGGGCTCATATAAAGCTTCCTGAAGGATGAATATCTAAGCAGAGAATTGAAAGCCAAATCATTTTCCAGGAGAGGAAAGAGAATGCCAAAGTGACATTGGCATTGGCAAGAGAGAAAGCACAAGTCCGAAGTCTCTCTCCCTTGAAATCCCTAACACTCGCCCCTGACACAGACACATTCTAACAGTCTGTTTTGACATCAGCTAGTCACCCTATAGGAAGGTTTCCAGGATGATTAGGCTGGTTGTTCTTTGAGTACTAAAATGTTCATTCACACACTTAACTATGATCCCCAACATTCTCTTCACCCCCTTCAATGGTGAATTTTTGTTTTTTAATTTTTCTTTTTGGAGTATAGTTGATTAACAATGTTATTTTAATTTCAGGTGTACAGCACAGTGATTCAGTTATACATGTACATGTATCTTTTTTTTTTCTTTACAAATTCTTTTTCCATTTAGGTTGTTACAGGATATTGAGCAGTGTTCTCTTTGCTACATAGTAGGGCCTTGTTGCTTATCCACTTTATTTTATTTATATTTATTCTTTCAGACTTTATTTGAGGCAAGTCTTTGTATAATGATATATTTATTTCATATGTTTATAGTTATTATGTATTTTAAATATAGTAGTATGTGCTTATCAATCCCAAGCTCTCAGTTTATCCCTCTCCCCAGGCTTTCCCCTTTGGTTACCATAAGTTTGTTTTCTAAGTCTGTGAGTCTGTTTCCATTTTGTAAATAAGTTCAACTGTGTCAGTTTTTTAAGATTCTGCATATAAGCAATATCATATGATATTTATCTTTGTTTGGCTCACTTCACTTAGTATGCTAATCTTTAGGCCCATGTATGTTACTAAAAATGGTACTATTTTATTCTTTTTTATGACTGAGTAATATTCCAGTGTATATATGTGCATCTTCTTCATCCATTTATCTGTCAATGGACATTTCGGTTGCTTCCACGTCTTGGCTATTGTAAATGGTGCTGCAGTGATCACTGGGGTGCATGTATCCTTTCAAACCATGTTTTCCTTTGGGTATATTCCCAGGACTGGGATATACTATTGCTGGATCATATGGTATCTCTATTTTTAGTTTCTTTAAAGAACCTCCATATTGTTCTCCATAGTAGCTGTACCAATTTTCATTCCCACCAACCGTGTAGGAGGGTTCCCTTTCCTCCACAACCTCTCAAGCATTTATTGTTTGTAGACTTTTGATGATGACCATTCTGACTGGTGTATTACAAACAGTCTTGATAATATTCTATGAACACCTTCTGCAGCAGGCTGAATTATAGCCCTCAAAGATGTCCATGTTCTAATCCCAGAAACTTGTTAATGTGTACCTTATGTATCTTATATGGTTAAAAGGACTTTGTGGTGTGATTAAATTAAGAACATTGAGATGGGAAGAATAACCTGTATTATTCAGAAGCTTCCAATGTAGTCAAAGGGTCCTTTTAAGAGGGATATAAGAAGACTATACTCAAAGAAGACAATGTGGCTGTAGAAACAGGGGTTAAGAGATGGCCTGTGAGCCAAGGAATAACAACATTCAATCAAAACTGGGAAAATCCATTCATGTATTCTGCCCTAGAGCTTCAGAAGGAATGCATCCCTACCAATGCCTTGACACTAGCCCACTGAGATGGATTTTGGACTCTGACCTCCAGAACTTTGAGATAATAAATTTCTGTTATTTTAAACCGCTAAGTTCCTGTTCATTTCTTGCAGCAGCAAAAATAAAGCCAATATACTTTTCATGTCCCTCGCCCTCCTTACCCCGCCCCACTGTGAATCTCTTGTCATGTTCTAAGAGTTCCTCTTTCCTTCTCCTCTTACCTCCTTCATTGTGGGGTCACTTCCACCTACAGCTTGCTTCCTTCCTGTCTCAAATAGTTTAAGTTGATGATCTTATCATTGTGACAGTTAAATTCTACTGCTCTTCCCCACAGTCCACAATTTTCACAGGCTGCATGGTGCCAATTTTTCACGTCTGACTCCTTCACCTGGGAGCAGTCTCACCTGGACTCAATTTCACTGTTCAATGCTAGGAGACAGAACCAAAAGAGGAGTTTTCTTACTGTATTTGTTGTTGGTGGGTTTTTCTATTTGCTTTTGTTTTCATCCTAGAGTTTTCCAGTTAGTGAAACACTTTTGACAATGCCTCTCTTGCGATGAAAACTGGACACATATCTCTTTCCTCAGCCATAATGAGGAAAAGGAAAAATCTATCTTTAATGTGAAATAAAAGGTTTCAAATGGATCTTTTGATCCCGATCTTTCTTACTTAACCCAAATGGTCTGAGCCAAAGAATAAATAGATTCATGATAATAGGCAACTCAGAGAAGAAAATAAGTAACTTGTCATAAATTAAAGTGCAAGGCCATACTGTATTTTGATTCTCTGCTATGCTTGTCTTTATTGTTATTAAGATTGGGAAACTACCTTAGGTAGTATTTCTGATGGCTTCATGGTCCTTCTTTCTCTCTCATAATTAAAAACAATATTAAAGGGTAAATGTCAGAGTTGATGGGAATCAATGTTCTATTAGTGAAGATTGTCTCTACCATGTCTCAAAAGGTATCAGCAGCATGTTCTTTGACTGGCATACAGAGAGAAGTAATCAGAGAAAAACAAATATCATATATTAACACACATACGTGGAATCTAGAAAAATGG
This sequence comes from Bos taurus, assembly GCF_002263795.3. NCBI lineage: Eukaryota > Metazoa > Chordata > Mammalia > Artiodactyla > Bovidae > Bos > Bos taurus. Next base: position 30,541,365 of record NC_037340.1, on the reverse strand, counting down.
TACAGATGGACCTATTTGCAAAGCAGAAGTAGACTCACAGACGTAGAGAACAAATGGATATCAAGGGGGATGGAGAGGTGGGAGGAACTGGGAGATTGGGATTGACATATATACACTGTTGATACTATGTACAAAATAGATAACTAATGAGAACTTACATATAAAATAGATAACTAATGAGAACTTACAGTATAGTACAAAGAACATTACTCAATGCTTTGTGGTGACCTGAATGGGAAGAAAATCCAAAAAAGAAAGAATATAAGTGTACATATTGCTGATTTACTTTTCTGTACAGCAAAAACTAACACAGCATTGTAAAGCAACCATAGTCCAGTAGAAATTAATTAAAATTTTTTTTCTAAAAAAGCATATATCTTCAGCATCTTCTTAAATGTCCTCAGGGAGTAGCCGTTCATTGTCAGCCAAGGTTGCCTTTGTAAGACAGTGCAATGAAAAGTACACTGTTCTCCCTCACTTAAACTAAAATTGTATGCCACTGTGACACATTTTTCTTGAATAAATCAATTATTTTAAGGAAATACATATGTATATGTATATACTCATATATGTAAGTATATAACTATATTTATTTTTTTCTTTTGTGTGTTGAATTAGGCACAGGATCAAAGGCATGCACATAAATGCTTTGGAAATGCTCTCTGATTTCTCAAGTAATGCAGATGCCTGCTGAGGCCTCCTGCCCTTGAGAAATGTGGTTGAACTTGGCCTAAAGCCCAAATCCATTGCCTGTGACAGTCCAGAAAACCTCCTCACAATTTTTCTGGCATCCTAATTGAACTCCTAGTCTTCTCTCTTTCCCTGGGGTGGTTTCATCCTCCTAAATCTAAATGCAAAAGCTATATTCCTTTGTCTACACCATGCATTCACCCCAACTGTTGCATGTGCTTCGTAATTTAACTGCAAAGTTAGGGGATCAGAAAGAGGACATAATACAAAATACAGAACAGAGTCTTCTGACTTTCCCTGTCTCTGCCCCTTTATTATGTTTCCCTTTATTCTTCTTTCTTCATGATTCAATGGTAAGTTCTTCTTGCTTCTTTCAGTGAAAGCCCAAATTCCACTCTGATTCCATGCTTGGGCACAATCAGCGTATTCATTCATTTCCTCCAAACAAATATAATGTTTTCCCTAAAAGAAACAAAGAAATGGTGAATCAGTCCTATGTAATCATTGCAGAGTGGACATTTACCATTTCATTGTATCCTGCCTAATTTCTCCCAGAGGCAAAGACAGGTATCTCTGTTTTCAGCCACGGTGAGTACTAAATAAGGACCACACTGGAGCAGGGTGCTGGGTGGGGAATCCAAAGACCTGGCCCCAGCACAGACCTTGCTTTTCACCTGATCTTGCAGCTTCTCAGAGACTCCAAACATCACCAATTTGTTGGGAGGATAAAATTCTCTCTTGCTTGTGGAAAGAATTTAAAAAGCACCCAGTACCATACAGGTGTCTGTTGTGGTTATTCCTATGATGTTCATTTAAAGCAACAAACAGACCATGTGAAATTGAGCACAGTTGTGCACAGAAGACTCACAGTTTGCGTTTGATACACTTCCCAGATTTAGCAACATCTTGGCTGCACGTTTGGCCAGGAAACTGTAAAGATCTGTTTTCTGAGGAGAGACTAAGGACTTCCTTCTCTCTTTCAGGCTCAGATTTGTGAGCCTGTCCTTTCTGGATGGTTTTTTTTTTTTTTTTTTTAGCAAGTCCACCTCCAGTCCAGATGGTATAAGGAAGCACCGTGACAGGACAAAATAACAAACAACAGCAATTACACTTTTTCCAAATATTCCTCCATTTGTATGCAATTCAGGAGACTGGGAAGTGTTTGAGGACAGCTTCAAGGATAAACAAGATCAGCGAAATGGAGGATCTCAGAGATTCAGATGCAGGGAATAGTGAAGGGACATTTATTTATGCACGGCTGGGATGAACAGGTTTTAATTTAGAGTCAGTTCCCCAGTTCTCTTTAGCTAAGACCCACAGGATAAAGGAGAGGAAATGGCAGCTGGATGAGCACTGAGTCTGGCTTAAGACCAGTCTCGGAGGAGCGATCAGAATGGGCAGAAAGGAAGATGGCAGCTGACGTGGAGAGGCCAGGAAGCAGTGACTCATTTCTGCTCCCTGCTCCTGTCTGCACCCATTGAGTGGCCAGTCACCATGGTAGCCACCATCATTGCTCCTCTCTGCTTCTCCTCTTCCTGAGGCCATCAGTGACGCCCTAGTTGCTAAACACAAGAGCTCTCTGTCCATTCTCATGCTCTTTCATTGCTCCTGGGCACTTAACTATGAAGACTACCACTTCTTTGTGTCATCCTCTCTTCCATCACAGTCATAGAAAACAAGCTTATAGTTATTGGAGCTAGGGAGATGGGATAAATTGGGACTGATATGTACACACTATAAAAAAAATGGATAATAAGGACTCTATTTGATACTCTGTAGTGACCTATATGGGAAAAGAATCCAAAAAAGTGGATATATGTATATGTAACTGATTCACTCTGCTGTATACCTGAAACTAACACAACATTGTAAATCAATTGTACTCCAATAAAAATTGAATAAAATGCAGCTCAAATGTCAAAAAAAAGTTCTGTCTTCCACTGGCTGCTGGGTCAGCCCTCTCCTCCTCCTCTGTGTCTCTTACCCACCCAGGCTCATACCACATTGCACAAGAGACTTGCTGTGATTTTCCTTCTTCCTCTTGTAACCTTCATGTCCTTGGAAATGTAGCTAAGTCATGTTTCCAGTAATCAATTCTGTTGCTCTCGAACATGATGGCTTCCTCCTTAATTTCTCTCTCCATTTTGTCCAGTTTCAACTACATCTATAACTGGACTTCTCACCAAAAATCCAACTCACTCTTTAAACTCATCCTCTCCTTCCTGAGCCTCCTGCCCCATGTTCTCTGATTCTGTGGATAGCATCATTGTCCCCAGTCCAGCCCCTACTCCACCCCAACCCATTCCCACATCCTTCCTTACCATTAACATAAACAGTTCAGTTTCATCTTTGATCTCTCTCTCTCCCCTCCCCCTCCATTTTCTCTCATTACCGAATCAGCTGCTAAGACTCATCAATTTTACTAGCTTAGTTTCCTTTTTTAATTTTTATTTTGTGTTGGAGTCTCATTAATTAGCAGTGTTGTGTTAGTTTCAGGTCTACAGCAAAGTGATTCAGTTGTATATATATATATACATGTTTTTATTCTTTTTCAAATTCTTTTCCCATTAGGGCTTCCCTGTTGGCTCAGATAAAGAATCTGCCTCCAATGCAGGAGACCCAGGTTCAATCCTGGGTTGGGAAGATCCCCTGGAAAAGGAAATGACAACCCACTCTATTTCTTACCTGGAGAACTCTATAGATAGAGGAACCTGGCAGGCCACAGTTCATGGGGTCACAAAGAATCGGACATGACTGAGCTACTAACACTTTAGGTTACTACAGAATATTGAGCAGAGTTCCCTGTGCTATACAGTAGATCCTTGTTCGTTATCTGTTTTAACTATAGTAGTATGTATGTGTCAATCCCAAACTCCCAGTCTATCCCCTCCCCCCTTCCTCCCTGGTAATCCTAAATTTGTTCTCTAAATCTGTACCAGCTCAATTTCTTTACCTGTTTCTTGTCTCTTCATGCAAACTGCTGTTATCCCAGATTAGGTTCACTAACTCTATAATTTTTTTCTTTTTAATTAAGAAATCTTTCAAACTTTAGCAGAACATAGATATAAAGATAAGAGATGTTTATGAAAAAAGCTAAATATTTCAAGTGTTCCAGTTTTATTTGCATGCATGCTCAGTCCTGTTTGACTCTTTATGACTCTTTGGACTATAGCATGCCAGGCTCCCCTGTCCATGGAATTCTTTAAGCAAGAATACTAGAGTGGGTTGCCATTTCCTCCTCCAGGGAATCTTCCTGACCCAGGGATTGAACTCGAGTCTCCTGCATCTTCTACGTTGGCAAACAGATTCTTTACCACTGCACCATCTGGGAAGCCCCACAAACATTGAAAATTGTCAACTCATCTTCATTAGGATCATCACTGTATATCCTCTGTTTATCTTCTCTGAAGTCACAGTATTCTGAAATTGAAAAATATTCTTCCCAGCCAGTTTTATGCTATGAAGAAAGGTAGATAGAATAATCATGTATAACATGACTGCATTTTTTTTAAATGCCATGAATGATATACTGTACAGATCCTTTTCAACTAGTTTTGTTATCCCTTACTATGCTTTTGAAACCAGTCCTGTGATGATTCCCTCATTTTAATTAATATATCAATTTCACTGAAGGATTATACCAAAAATTATAGGACTGGATTTGAATTTAACAAAACGAGCACCGATACACAGAATGTTTAATAAATCCTAAAAATGAATAAGAACAAAATAACTTTATCTGCTTCTTGACCTCAGAAAATCTTTGAATTATTCATCACTAAACATGAAGTTTTCTATTCCTTTTACTTGTAGTTACTCTTTATTTTTAAAATGTATTTACTTATTTTATTCATCTTTGGCTGTGCTGGGTCTTTGTTGCTGCACAGGCTTTTCTCTAGTTGCGGCGCACCGGCTTCTCACTGAGGTATCTTCTCTTGTGGAGCATTGGCTCTAGAGAGCCTGGGCTTCAGTAGTTGTGATGCACAAGCTTAGTTGCCCTGCGGCATGTGGGGTCTTCCTGGGCCAGGGATCGAGCCCACTCCTCCTGCATTGGCAGGCACATTCTTTACCACTGAGACACCAGGGAAGCCTTGTAATTACTCTTTATTGAAATAGAAATTTTCCTTGTATTCTCATTTTAGCAAGTATTTTTATAAGGAATGACCATTGAAGTTTGTTAAGTACTTTTTCTTGACAATAAAGATAATAAAGAATTTGCCTGCAATGCAGAAGCCCAGGGTTCAAACCCTGGGTTGGGAGGATCCCCTGGAGAAGGGAATGGCAACCCACTCCAGAATTCTTGCCTGGAGAATCCCATGGACAGAGGAGCCTGGTGGTTTACACAGTCCATCGAGTCACAAAGAATTGGACACAACTGAGCAACTAACACTTTCACACTTTCATTTTTTTTTTTTACTTATATCTCTGTATTAAAGTTGCTAATATTATACTGGAATTTTTGTATCCAGTGTCATGACATGGAATAGCCTTTACTTTCATCTTTTTGTAATACTCTTATCAGGCTTTACTATCAAGTTTATTCTGACTTCATAAAAAAGAATTGGCAAGTGTTCTTTCTTTCCGTATTCCGCAAGAGTTTGTATATAATGATGTGATTTCTTCCTTGAATATGTGGAATAATTCACTAGTAAAAAAACCATCTGGTTCTGAAGTTTCCTTTATGAGATTTTTAAAAATTTATTCTTTTTAATTGGAGGATAATTGCTTTACAATGTTGTATTGGCTTCTGCCGTACATCTACATGAATCAACCATAGTTATACATATATCTCCTCCCTCTTGAACCTCCCTCCCACCTCCCACCACATCCCACCCCTCTAGCTTGTCAAAGAACACTGGGTTTGAGCTCCCTGTGTCATACAGCAAATTCCCACTGCCTGTTTTCCATATGGTAATATATATGTTTCAATACTGGTCCCTCAATTTGTACCACCCTCTCTTTCTCCACTATGTCCACAAATCTATTCTGTATGTCTGCATCTATAAGATGGTTTTCAATAATTCAATATCTTTAATAAAAAGAGAGCTGTTTGAGATTTCTATTTTCCTAGAATTTTTTCAGTATCACTTAAATTATTAAATAATTATGAATCATAAATTTGCTCATATCTTCCCATTACATTTCTGTTGAAAATTGTATCTGGAAATATTGTTGAGTTTTTCATTCTTAATATGGTAGTAATTTGTGATTTGACTTCTTGTTAATATTTTCAAGAAATCAACTTTGGGTTTTTTGAATTTCTTTATATTATGTTTCCTGTTATTTTGATTTCTGCTCTTATTTTTATTTACTTCTTTCTCCTTTGTCTGGGTTTGTTTTTAGGGCTCTTTCTTCCTAGCTTCTTAAGATAGAACCTGAGTTATCTCACTTTTACTCTATATTCCTTCTAGAAAATGCATTTAAGATTATAAATTTCCCTCTCTGCACTGATATTCCCCAGCATGAAAATCATTTATTTTGATTATTTTCTAAATTTCACTTTATTTTATTTTTGCCCTTGGGTTATTTACGAGTATATTATTTACTCTTTAAATATTAATATCTTGATATTTTTAGTTGTTCTGGCATCAATTTCTAGTTAAATTCTTCGTCTTCAAAAAACATGCCATAAATTATTTCAATTTCAAAACTTCATTGAGGCTTTCTTTCTGGCCAGAATATGGCTAGTTTCGGTATATAGTACATGTGCACTTGAGAAAGACTGTTTTCTGTCATTATTTTGTCCAGTCTATTAATTCTGTTGCTCAGGTTTTCTATGTCTTTATTGAGTTTTATTTTCTCATGTAAACTCAAATTTGTCTTTTTTTGGAATGTAACAGACTCATCACTACTCACAGAGTTATATCTGAGTTATAAAAAATTCTCTCTCTTTCCTGATGTTTTCAAAACTCTTATGTTCCCTCATCCAATCTTGGTTGCCATAATCAGAAATAAACTGCAAGGTAAGTTTTTGGTGCATCTGTAGGGAAAACTTAGCAGCAAACAGTAACTGCTCCAGACCTGTCAAATGATGCATTTGAATGTGTTGTTTGCTTGTTCTATCACTATTTTTAATGATAAGTCCAATGTGATTCTGTGTGTCTCTGGATATTATCTGTCTTTTTTCCAGGTGCTTTCAAGTCTTTGTCTTTGGTTTTCAGCAGTTTGATTTTTTGGGGGTGTGTTTTTTGGGTATTTGCTCTGCTTGGTTTCCACTAAAGCTTTCTGGAGTTGTGTTTTGGTGCCTGATTAATTCTGGAAAATTCTCAGCCATTATTTCTTCAAATATTTTTCATGCCCCCTTCTCTATCTTTTCTTTCTTGGATTGAAGTTATACGTATGTTTAACTGTTTGATATTGTCCACTGCCATCAAATGTTCTGGTTCCTTTTTCACTCTTTTTGGTTTTTTTGTGCTTTGTTTGGATAATTTATATTGACCTGTCTTCAGTTCACACTTTCCTCACCTGTGTCCAGTTCTTTCCTTCTGATGAGCCTATCAAAAGATTTTTCATTTCTTTCATTGTTTATTTTGTTTCTGTGTTCTTATTTAATTTTTCTTATACTTTTCTTCGTCTGTAACTCTCCAGCTGATCACATATTTATCCATTTTTTTTTCTACCAAAAGTCATATAATACATTAATCATAGTTATTTTAAATGCCTCGTGTGACAGTACAAATATCTGGATCATACTGGAGTCTGGTTCTGTTGATTTCCTTGACAATGTGTTATTTTTTTCTGTCCTCTTTATGTTTCTCATAATTCTTGTTTGCATGCTAGACACCTAGGCAAATGGTATTTGTGCCTGGAAATGGCACATAGTTTCATTTGGTGTGTTATTAGCATGGGAAATGAATCAGTGTAACAATGACTTGACATGGATTTGGGTTGCTTTAGCTGTGATCACCTTTAGGGTCAAATTCCTCCAATAGCACTTGGTGCTTAGTTAATGGCTGTATTTCTGGAGGGTTTTTTTTTTTTTCTATTACTTTATTCCATGTCTTATTTATTTATAATTACTTTTTATTGGAGTATAGTTGATTTACAGTATTGTGTTAGTTTCAGGTGTACAGCAAAGTAGATATATCCACTCTTCTTTAGATTCTTTTTCAATAAAGGCCATTAGAGAGTATTGAGTAGAGTTCCCTGTGCTATACAGTAGGCCCTTATTAGTTATCTATTTCATATGCAATAGAGTGTACATGTCAATCCCAATCTCCCAATTTATCCTTCCTTCTCTTTCCCTCTTGGTAACCAAAAATTTGTTTTCTATATCTGTGACTCTAATTCTCTTTTGTAAATAGGTTCATTTGTACTATGTTTTTAGATTCCACACATAAGTGATACCATATGATATTTATCTTTCTGTCTAACTCAACTTCACTCAATATGACAGTCTCTAGGTCCTTGGGGTATTTTTTTTTAATTAATGTTTCTGTTCTACCATTAGCCTGAGGCTTTCCCTCTGACCTCAGCTCTATAATGCATTTGAGAAAGGTTAGGATTTTGTAGACTAGCCATTGTTTTCTTAGTGTCTAAGAACAGTAGCAAAATTCTTTCCAGCTTTCTCTATTTTAAGTAGAATCCCTGAATACTTGGTTTTTAAGCTTCTCTGAGGCTACTAGATTCTGACACAATGTCAAGACCAGGAAATCTCAGAAGAAATTGTCCAAAACACTTCAAGAGAAATTAGACAATGAATTGATGGACTGTGTTTTGCAAATATTTGCTGGGTGACCACAATTTTAATATATGTGACCATAATGTAAGCATATATGGTAAGAAACTCCATCTATTAAATAAAATGAATAGTAGCTAATATTTATCAAGTGTTTAAAATGCACTAGGCACAATGTAAGATGGTCTACATCTCTCATGTCATTTAATTATCTTACCATCACTATAAGGTAGGAACTGATACGATTTCTACCTTACACTAGGGGAAGCTGAGGTTCAGGAAGCAAGTGACCTGTTCAATATTACACCACTACAAAGTGTTTGATTATCAAGTTCCAAAACCTCTGATCTTGACTACTAGGCTGTCTTCTTTGTCTTTGGTGTTATCAGGCTTTTTTTCTTTTTCTCTTCTGAAAGTACCTCCTTTACCTTTTTGTTTTCTGTATTCCTTTTTTTGATACTTTTTAAAGGAGTAAATGCTCAAGAGTTTGGCAAAGTATCATATCTATCACCGGTTTTGACTTCATTTTTCTGTTGCAAAAGATTGATGAGTTGTCTACCCTTTAAACCCTGTGCATTATTTACTGGATGATATAAAGTTGGCAAAAGTTTGGAGAATGGGGTACAGGAAAATTCTCTATTTTTATTCTGAAACTATCATGTTTATCTCTCAGTTTTAGGAGAGCTGGGCTGCTCATAAATCCCATCACTCTCTTGCTGCTATTTCTGACTAGCAAATTATTTCTTTATTCACGAGGCAGTAAAAGGTCACTGGAAAGAAGAATATAATATTCACTCTCATAAAATGAAGTTAAACAGTATTTAGCATTTATATCTTTCCAGCGTAGTAAACAAAATATGGTTTATTTGACTCAATGAAGACCTATGATACCAAAAAAGATAAATCTAATGATTTGTTTGAACACAGGAAGATAAATCTTGCACTGCATGCCCTCAATGATGACATGTTACCATTGTCCTAGTTCTGTGTAAAATTAGATAGAGAAGCAAAGCAGGCCTGGCTTCTTGTTCCAAAACATTCAGAGCCTAGTCTAGGGCAACAGTCTAAGGAGACCAGTTGAACAGCACAGTTCATTTTTTGTTTACTTGCTTTGCTTTTTACGCTACTTATTGAAATAAGATTGACACACTGTTCTGTATTTGCAAGAGAGGGTAGAAAAGGAAAAGGTCAATTGTGCTTTTTAATTTGCTTTTTTTCACTGAGTGAGAAAATGTAAAATTGTCTGACCTTTCTTAGTAGATGTCACAAGATAATTATTTCTTTTTTTAAAAAATAGACATTCATTTCTGTGGTTAAAAAAATTTATCAGGTGCATTATTAAAACTGAGTTGGAAATTTCTTATAAATGGAAATTTATTATTTTTATAAAATTTCTGTAAGTTGCATTTCTAGAAAAAATATTTGCACAAAAACTGGCTTAGGAAAATGTTTCTTTATAGTTCCAGTCTTTTATTAGCATAATTCAAATCATGCAACTAAAATATAGTAAGTAATTATGCCTTTGAGAAATTTAGATTTCAAAATAATGCATTGTTCCTTGTAAACCACATGGCTTTAAGTATTTCTATGCAGGTATGATGAAGAAACTAGAAAACAAAAGCAATAGAAGTAAATGTTTCAGACTATTAAAGGGCCAGCTTTTGTATCCAATTTATCAATCTCAGCATATCCAAAAGGTTTTTATGTTTTTTTAATATGGTAAAAGCAAATCTAGTTTCAAAATGTGCTAATTTCCTCTAAAGTTATTTACAAAAAAAGAAAATCCATCCATTGCTTAAAGTCATTTTTCCAATTTCTTTTTTACACATTTTGTTTCTCATTATCAAATAAAAATCTGTCTCCAGCTTTTATAAGGCTTTCATAAAGGACTCCCTTCACTGAACAGCAGAATGTGGCCTTTTCTTTTTATCTCTCTAATTAAAACATTGCAACCTGGGGAAGCTATCAGTTAGTTCTCAGTAAATGGCACTTATTTTGATCTCCTTTGGTAAAGCGAGAAAAATGGTGAAGTGAACAGAAATGTCCTGATCCCTAAAATTAGATAGAAACCCACTAATATGCAACCTACAGAGCCCTCTGGGTCTTCAGAAATGGCACTCAGTAATTTATTTTGACATAAATCAACTTGCTTTCACTCTTCAGCCCAGTTGTGCTGAGGTCATTTTTCAGAGGAACTTAACAGTTCAAGATTGTTCATGGCTTCTGAAATCCTACATTTATATTTTCCTTCTTAACAGATTCTCTGAAGTTTGAATGAAAGACCATACATCATGATATAACTCCAGTACTTAATAGACTCATCATTCTAGCTACCACTTTGTATTCTTAATATTTTGCCCTAAGCCTTATTGTATTTGGTCAACATGATTGTCTGAGGTTATTAGGTTTTGGGGGTTTTGCTTTCAAAAGAAGAAGCCTTCTCCTCTATCATCAGGCTCATACACAGGATGTTAATAATAAACAAACCAATGTCTCTACACCTTTCCCTATGTCTTAAGAGTATTAATAAGGTCGTAATAACTTACTAATGGTTTGCTTTTAAAAAGATTTCTTTTAAGACGAATTAACCCAAATAAAGAATACAAAGCAAACAGCTTAATCAGCTCATGTTTAGTGAACATCCTTTAATATTATGACTGCTTAAGTACAGGATAATTCAGAAACAGTTTCTCAAAAAACTTAGTTTCTAGCATAAGGGTCCAGGCAGGTGCTCATCAAAGCAATATGTATTTGTATGGCTTGTGTGTAAAATTCATGTTAAATCTCTGACCAGAATATGTGATAAGGGCTATCTACTGGACATGTTAGAAAACTAGCATAACTGGTAGTTGTGTAGGAAGTACTCAATTCATAAAATGTATTTACTTAAAAGTGGCCAAATTTCTTTTATTCAAGAAGGTAGGCCCTGCTTCAGAAAGTAGCAATTTCATGAAAAAGAAGCATTGGATTTAGTTAGGGAACTTGAATGTCATTCCTAGACTTATGCACTGAAATCTGCAAAATACTGATGAAAGGAATTAAGACACAAATACATAGAAACACCCCAGTCATGGATTGGAAGATCTGATATTGCTAAAGTAGCTATGCTTTCTAGTATACAGTCCGCAGATTCAGTATATCGAACCAAATGGCAGTTTTTATAGAAATAGCAAAAAAAAAAAAAAATTGTAGAATTCAAATGGAACCACAAAATACCCCAGATATTCAAAGAAGTGTTAAGAAAGAACAACCAAGATGGAGGCCTCACACTTGCTCACCTCACCGCACGGCCACAGGAATTAAAACAGTGTGCTAGGTGGCCCAGTGGCTAAGACAGCATGCTTTCAGTGCAGTACGCGCAGGTTCCACCTCTGACCAGGGAAATGATCCCATGTCATGCAATGCAGCCCTAAATAAATAAAATAAAAATGAAAGGCTGGAATTTAACAGACAGCTTGTTATTCATGATAATACACATAAATAGAAAAAAAAAAGTTTGGTTATGGCAATAAAAACAGACACATACCATGATGGAAGAGAATAAGTAGCCCAGAAAGAAACTCACATATATATAGCCAATATCATCTTTGAAAACTCAATGGAAATAGAATAGTCTTTTCAATAAACAGTGTTGAGAAAACTATGTGTGTGTGTGTGTGTGTGTGTGTGTGTATGCTGTTGTGCTTAGTTGCTCTGTTGTGTTCAACTCCTTGCAACCCCCTGGACTCTATCCCACCAGGCTCCTCTGTCCATGGGATTTCCAAGGTGAGAATACTAGAGTGGGTTGCCATTTTCTCCTCCAGGGGATCTTCCTGACCCAGGGATCGAACCTGCGTCTCTTGCATCTCCTGCATTGGCAGGCGGATTCTTTACTACTGAGCCACCTTGACGTCCTCATTTTTTCTGTAATTTGATGTTAACACCCATCATCTCATCATATAACTTAGTGCCTCTCAAGAGGAAAGGAAAGAAAATATGCGGCTGTCTATGAACTGTTTGGGGTTAGTAAGGGAAGCCACTGATGAAATGTTGGTTCGATCGCTGAAGCCCATCTGTGGTTTCCTACTGACCTCTGTGAAAAGATACTGAGATCACTAAAACATAGTTTGCTCATGATGTTTCTATCCAGTCAACAAGGTTATCATAGGAAGAGTGCGTTAACTTCTTTTTTTGCCTGTTGAAATTTCAAAAGCCTCTTCATTCACACCTGAGAAAACTCAGTTTAAAACAAGACCTGCTGAAAGGTGCCCATTAACCCTGCTAATAAGCAAAGATAATTTTCATCACTTACAGATGACACTCAATGTGTCTTTGTGCTCATATTTCAGAAGAGACTCCCACATGAGGTTCATTCTAGCAGAAGAAATACTTCCTGACTACTGACCTGAAGCAGTTCTCCCGGATGTGCATGCTCTGTGGCAGATGCCAGATTGGCCTGTGTCCATCCTTGGGGGCTGTTCATAAAAGCAATTTTCTTTATCTGAGAGAGTAATCTCTCATGATGTTTGACCATCCTGAGATGTTTGACCATGGCAAGGGCATAGACATCTGTTTTGTCTTTGACCTCTCCTACAGAGTCCTCTGATTTCTCCATCTTATGAACCCACCTGCCAATGCAGGAGACACAAGAGAAGTGGTTTCCATCCCTGGATTGGGAAGATCCTCTGGAGCAGGAAATGGCAACCCACTCCAGTATTCTCACCTGGAGAATTCCATGGGCAGAGGAGCCTGAATTGACTTAGCATGCATGCATACACAAGTGGCTCAGTGGTAAAGAATATATTTGCAATGCAAGAGACATGGATTCAATCTCTGGGTCAAGAATGTCCTCTGGAAAAGGAAAAGGCAACCCACTCCAGTAATTTTGCCTGGGATATCCCATGGACAGAGGGAGCTTGGAGGGCTACAGTTCATGGGGTCACAAAAGAGTCGGGTACAACTTAGTGACAAAAGAACAACATCTAGAGAGTGCATCTACTGCACAGAGAATGAAGTCTACCAGTATGTCCTATGCAGTATGAGCACATTATCAGTTCAGATCAGTCACTCAGTCATGCCTGACTCTTTGTGACCCCATGGACTATAGCATGCCAGGCCTCCCTGTCCATCGCCAACTCCTGGAGTTTACTTAAACTCACATCCATTGAGTTGGTGATGCCATCCAACCATCTCATTCTCTGTCATCCCCTTCTCCTCCTGCCTTCAATCTTTCCCAGCATTAGGGTCTTTTCAAATGAGTCAGTTCTTTGCATCAGGTGCCAAAGAATTGGAGTTTCAGCTTCAGCATCAGTCCTTCCAATGAATGTTTAGGACTGGTTTTCTTTAGGATGGTCTGGTTGGATCTCCTTGCAGTCCAAGGGACTCTCAAGAGTCTTCTCCAACACCACAGTTCAAAAGCATCAATTCTTCGGCACTCAGCTTTCTTTATAGTCCAAGTCTCACATCCATACATGACCACTGGTAAAACCGTAGCCTTGACTAGACAGACCTTTGTTGGCAAAGTAATGTTTCTGCTTTTGAATATGCTATCTAAGTTGGTCATAACTTTTCTTCCAAGGAGCAAGGGTCTTTTAATTTCATGGCTGCAGTCACCATCTGTAGTGATTTTGGAGCCCCCAAAAATAAAGTCTGTCACTGTTTCCACTGTTCTCTCATCTATTTGCCATGAAGTGATGGGATCAAATGCCATGGTCTTATTTTTCTGAATGTTGAGCTTTAAGCCAACTTTTTAACCCTCCACTTTCACTTTCATCAAGAAACTTTTTAGTTCCTCTTCACTTTCTGCCATAAGGGTGGAGTTATCTGCATATCTGAGGTTATTGATATTTCTTCCAGCAATCTTGATTCCAGCTTGTGCTTCATCCAGCCCAGTGTTTCTCATGATTTACTCCACATATAAGTTAAATAAGCAGGGTGACAACATACAGCCTCGATGTACTCCTTTCCCTATTTAGAAGCATTCTGTTGTTCCATGTCCAGTTCTAACTGTTGCTTCCTGACCTGCATACAGTTTTCTCAAGAGGCAGGTCAGATGGTCTGGTATTCCCATCTCTTTAAGAATTTTCCAGAGTTTGTTGTGGTCCACACAGTCAAAGGCTTTGGCATAGTCAATAAAGCAGAAGTAGATATTTTCCTGGAACTCTCTTGCTTGTTCGATGATCCAGCAGATGTTGGAAATTTGATCTCTGGTTCCTCTGCCTTTTATAAATCCAACTTGAACATCTGGAAGTTCGCAGTTCACATAGTATTGAAGCCTGGCTTGGAGAATTTTGAGCATTACTTTACTAGAGTGTGAGATGAGTATAATGCGCCATAGTTTGAGCATTCTTTGGCATTGCCTTTCTTTGGGATAGGAATGAAAACCGACCTTTTCCAGACATGTGGCCACTGCTGAGTTTTCCAAATTTGCTGGCATATTAAATGCAGCACTTTTACAGCATCATCTTTTAGGATTTGAAATAGCTCAACTGGACTTCCGTCACCTGCACTAGCTTTGTTCATAGCGATGCTTCCTAAGGCCCACTTGACTTATATCAAGCTTCTCTAAAACACGTATGATTGTGATGCATTGATAATGTGGAAGGAATTCACTAAGAGACCTTAGGGTAATCATGACTAAATGAAAGATTCAGAGGAGGTGAAAAATAAAATAGATAAGAGAGCTTCATGTGGCACGTAAGCAAACTTCCTGTCCTCATTCAGGTTAAGGACGTGAAAGCAAAAAAGTGAAAGTGTTAGTTGCTCAATCCTGTCCGACTCTTTGTGACCCACCAGGCTCTTCTATCCGTGGAATTCTCCAGGCAAGAATACTGGAGAGGGTTGCCATTCGCTTCTCCAGGAGATCTTCCCAACTCAGAGATCAAACCCAGGTTTCCTGCATTACAGGTGGATTCTTTATCTTCTGAGCCACCAGGGAAGCCTAAGTTAGGTCATACCTATCCCATATTACTGGAGGAGGAAATGGCAACCCACTCTAGTACTCTTACTTAGAAAATTCCATGGATGAAGGAGCCTGGTGGGCTACAGTCCATGGGGTAACAAAGAGTTGAACACGACTGAGTGATTTCACAACAACAACATCCCATATTACTAGTGAGAAAACTCCCTTTTAAAGAGCTGAAATGGCTTTTCCAAGATGACCCATAAAATGAAGAAATGGAAACAAAATCATGAACCTTGGTTGTGACATTGCAGCACAAGTGCTTGTTTGTTTACACAGCAAGTATTTTATTGTGTGCGGAGTCTAAAGGCAATGGTCATTATGGCAGAACATAACGAGAGCAACAGTTCTTTCCTTTGACACCCGACAGCATAAGAAGAATTGGAAGGCATAAGTGAGGACAGTTTCTAAAATATGGGATGAGCTGTTTTTTTTTTTTTTTCTTTTGTAATGCTTTAGCTACCATATATTTTAATTTTTAAATATAAGAAACATGTTTAATATTCACGTTGTTTATTGTATTTTATGGATGGATGAATTGCATGCCCTGTATTACTGAGCTAATCTTCCTTTCATATAAGTTAGGGAAGGTCCTATACTTGAAAAAGAAAAGCATTAATGAAATAACACCACTAGGTTTTTGTATGTGGTTGCCATCCATAGTTTTTTAATACAATACAAAGAAGTGAAATATATAACTTACTGTGATTTAAACCCTAGCATTACATTGTAATATTGTTGCAGGACAGGGGACCCCTTCAAGGGCCCGAGGGTGGGCTCTTTAACACTCAGAAGTGAATTGTCTGAGGAGACACATATGCCAACAAAGCAAGAGACTTTAGTAGGAAGGGGCGCCCAGTTGGAGAGCAGGAGGGTAAGGGAAACCCAGGAGAACCACTCTCCCACATGGCTTGCGGTCTCAATTTTTATGTTAATAGGATGAGTTTCTGAGTTGTCTCTGGTGTCTCCTTTTGACCTTTCCCAAATTCTTCTGGTTGTTAATAGCTTGTTAGTTCCATGTTCCTTACCAGGACTTATGTTGTGAAATAGCTCATGCAGATGATTGCTATGGTGCCTGGCCAAGTGGGTGGTTTCTGTCCGTGTTTCCTCTAACAATATCTTTAGCACATTTGATCCAACAAACATTTATTGAGCATATATGGCCAAGGCACTCTGAGGAATAAAAAAATGGGTAAATGAATATGATCCATTCTCATGTTATCACTAAATTGCAAATACAAAGATCCTTAACTAACAGTGGGGTATAACAAGTGCCTAAAAAATAAGACCAAGAGCTGACTGTGGCTCAGATCATGAACTCCTTATTGTCAAATTCAGACTTAAATTGAAGAAAGTAGGGGAAACCGCTAGACCATCCACGTATGACCTAAATCAAATCCCTTATGATTATACAGTGGAAGTAAGAAATAGATTTAAGGGACTAGATCTGATAGATAGAGTGCCTGATAAACTATGGATGGAGGTTTGTGACATTGTACAGGAGACAGGGATCAAGACCATCCCCATGGAAAAGAAATGCAAAAAAGCAAAATGGCTGTCTGAGGAGGCTTTACAAATAGCTGTGAAAAGAAGAGAAGCAAAAGCAAAGGAGAAAAGGAAAGATATAAGCATCTGAATGCAGAGTTCCAAAGAATAGCAAGGAGAGATAAGAAAACCTTCCTCAGCGATCAGTGCAAAGAAATAGAGGAAAACAACAGAATGGGAAAGACTAGAAATCTCTTCAAGCAAATTAGAGATATCAAGGGAAAATTTCATGCAAAGATGGGCTCAATAAAGGACAGAAATGGTATGGACTTAACAGAAGCAGAAGATATTAAGAAGAGGTGGCAAGAATACATAGAAGAACTGTACAAAAACGATCTTCACAACCCAGATAATCACGATGGTGTGATCACTCACACTCACCTAGAGCCAGACATCCTGGAATGTGAAGTCAGGTGGGCCTTAGTACATGTTTTTTAAAAAAGGGAAAATCACTTAGCAAAGAAGTAACATGGTCAGAGTTGTACCTTATGAACATCACTCTACAGCCATGTATCAGACAATGAATGAGAAAGACTCTGAAACAGAAGTACTAATGCCAAAAACTCAGTCTCTGTGCTTGGTGCCAAATTGAATCTCGGACACAAAGTTTTGTGTGCTGCAGTTCTTGGGATTGCAAAGAGTTGGGGCAAGACTAAATGACTGAGTAACAAAGGGAAAAAATGAAAAAAATTTATTGCTTTGACAGGCAAAGGAGGACACAGCAGGCCCCTGCCCTGGAAAAACTGTGTCCTAACCTGGGAAGATTTAGTAAGGAGTTTTAAAGCAGTGGTTCAAGGACAGGGGCTTCCCTGGTGGCTCGGATGGTGATTTCTTCATTTTCTGGGTCATCTCAGAAAAAGTCATTTCAGCTCTTTACAAAGTAGTTATATCACTAGTAATATGGGATAGTCATATGGCTCAGACAGTAAAGAATACACCTGCAATGCAGGAGAGCTGAATTCGATCCCTGGGTTGGTAAGATCCCCTGGTGAAGGGAATGGCAACCCACTCCAGTATTCTTGCCTAGAGAATCCCATGGACAGAGGAACCTGGTAGGCTACAGTCCAGGGGTTCACTAAGAGTTGGCCATGATAAGGTTAAGTGGTTCCTTTAATCTGTCCTCAAGTGGTCTTCTCTGGAATGAAGAACACTGATATCCTCCATTTGTAGAGGAGCTATCCCACAGAAGGGCGGCAGTGAGGAGATACCCCTCGACCAAAGTAAGGAGCAGTGGCTGCGCTCTGCTGGAGCAGCCGTGAAGAGATACCCAACGCCCAAGGTAAGAGAAACCCAAGTAAGACGGTAGGTGTTGCAAGAGGGCATCAGAGGGCAAACACACTGAAACCATACTCACAGAAAACTAGTCAATCTAATCACACTAGGACCACAGCATTGTCTAACTCAATGAAACTAAGCCATGCCCATGGGGCAACCCAAGATGGGCAGGTCATGGTGGAGAGATCTGACAGAATGTGGTCCACTGGAGAAGGGAATGGCAAACCACTTCAGTATTCTTGCCTTGAGAACCCCATGAACAGTATCAAAAGGCAAAAAGATATGACACTGAAAGAGGAACTCCCTAGGTCAGTAGGTGCCCACTATGCTACTGGAGATCAGTGGAGAAATAACTCCAGAAAGAATGAAGGGATGGAGCCAAAGCAAAAAGAATACCCAGCTGTGGATGTGATTGGTGATAGAAGCAAGGTCTGATGCTGTAAAGAGCAATTTTGCATAGGAAACTGGAATGTCAGGTCCATGAATCAAGGCATAATTGGAAGTGGTCAAACAGGAGATGGCAAGAGTGAATGTCGACATTCTAGCAATCAGTGAACTAAAATGGACTGGAATGGGTGAATTTCACTCAGATGACCATTATATCTACTACTGTGGGCAGGAATCCCTCAGAAGAAATGGAGTAGCCATCATAGTCAACAAAAGAGTCCAAAATTCAGTACTTGGATGCAGTCTCAAAAATGACAGAATGATCTCTGTTCGTTTCCAAGGAAAACCATTCAATATCACAGTAATCCAAGTCTATGCCCCAACCAGTAATGCTGAAGAAGCTGAAGTTGAACGGTTCTATGAATACCTACAAGACCTTTTAGATCTAACACCCAAAAAAGATGTCCTTTTCATTATAGGGGACTGGAATGCAAAAGTAGGAAGTCAAGAAACACCTGGAGTAACAGGCAAATTTGGCCTTGGAATACGGAATGAAGCAGGGCAAAGGCTAATAGAGTTTAGCCAAGAGAATGCACTGGTCATAGCAAACACCCTCTTCCAACAACACAAGAGAAGACTCTACACATGGACATCACCAGATGGTCAACACTAAAATCAGACTGATTATATTCTTTGCAGCCAAAGATGGAGAAGCTCTATACAGTCGGCAAAAACAAGACCTGGAGCTGACTGTGGCTCAGATCATGAACTCCTATTGCCAAATTCAGACTTAAATTGACAAAGTAGGGAAAACCAGCAGAGAAGGCAATGGCACCCCACTCCAGTACTCTTGCCTGGAAAATCCCATAGATGGAGGAGCCTGGTAGGCTGTAGTCCATGGGGTCACTAAGAGTCAGACACGACTGAGCGACGTCACTTTCACTTTTCACTTTCATGCATTGGAGAAGGAAATGGCAACCCACTCCAGTGTTCTTGCCTGGAGAATCCCAGGGACAGGGAAGCCTGGTGGGCTGCCGTCTATGGGGTCGCACAGAATAGGACATGACTGAAGCGACTTAGCAGCAGCAGCAGGGAAAACCACTAGACCATTCAGGTATGACCTAAATCAAATCCCTTATGATTATACGGTGGAAGTGAGAAATAGATTTAAGGGCCTAGATCTGATAGATAGAGTGCCTGATGAACTATGGAATGAGGTTCGTGACATTGTACAGGAGACAGGGATCAAGACCATCCCCATGGAAAAGAAATGCAAAAAAGCAAAACGGCTGTCTGAGGAGGCCTTACAAATAGCTGTGAAAAGAAGAGAAGCAAAAAGCAAAGGAGAAAAGGAAAGATATAAGCATCTGAATGCAGAGTTCCAAAGAATAGCAAGGAGAGATAAGAAAACCTTCTTCAGCGATCAATGCAAAGAAATAGTGGAAAACAACAGAATGGGAAAGACTAGAGATCTCTTCAAGCAAATTAGAGATACCAAGGGAACATTTCATGCAATGATGGGCTCGATAAAGGACAGAAATGGTATGGACCTAACAGAAGCAGAAGATATTAAGAAGAGATGGCAAGAATACACAGAAGAACTGTACAAAAAAGATCTTCATGACCCAGATAATCACAATGGTGTGATCACTGACCTAGGGCCAGACATCCTGGAATGTGAAGTCAAGTGGGCCTTACAAAGCATCACTACGAATAAAGCTAGTGGAGGTGATGGAATTCCAGTTGAACTATTCCAAATCCTGAAAGATGATGCTGTGAAAGTGCTGCACTCAATATGCCAGCAAATTTGGGAAACTCAGCAGTGGCCACAGGACTGGAAAAGGTCAATTTTCATTCCAATCCCAGAGAAAGGCAATGCCAAAGAATGCTCAAACTACCGCACAGTTGCACTCATCTCACACGCTAGTAAAGTAATGCTCAAAATTCTCCAAGCCAGGCTTCAGCAATATGTGAACCATGAACTTCCTGATGTTCAAGCTGGTTTTATAAAAGGCAGAGGAACCAGAGATCAAATGGCCAACATCCGCTGGATCATGGAAAAAGCAAGAGAGTTCCAGAAAAACATCTATTTCTGCTTTATTAACTATGCCAAAGCCTTTGACTGTGTGGATCACTATAAACTGTGGAAAATTTTGAAAGAAATGGGAATACCAGACCACCTGATCTGCCTCTTGAGAAATTTGTATGCAGGTCAGGAAGCAACAGTTAGAACTGGACATGAAACAACAGACTGGTTCCAAATAGGAAAAGGAGTATGTCCAGGCTGTATGTTGTCACCCTGCTTATTTAACTTAGATGCAGAGTACATCATGAGAAACACTGGGCTAGAAGAAGCACAAGCTGGAATCAAGATTGCTGGGAGAAATATCAATAACCTCAGATATGCAGATGACACCACCCTTATGGCAGAAAGTGAAGAGGAACTACAAAGCCTCTTGATGAAAGTGAAAGTGGAGAGTGAAAAAGTTGGCTTAAAGCTCAACATTCAGAAAACGAAGATCGTGGCATCCAGTCCCATCACTTCATGGGAAATAAATGGGGAAACAGTGGAAACAGTGTCAGACTTTATTTTTTTGGGCTCCAAAATCACTGCAGATGGTGACTGCAGCCATGAAATTAAAAGACGCTTACTCCTTGGAAGGAAAGTTATGACTAACCTATATAGCATATTCAAAAGCAGAGACATTACTTTGCCAACAAAGGTTCATCTAGTCAAGGCTATGAATTTTCCTGTGGTTATGTATGGATGTGAGAGTTGGACTGTGAAGAAGGCTGAGCGCCGAAGAATTGATGCTTTTGAACTGTGGTGTTGGAGAAGACTCTTGAGAGTCCCTTGGACTGCAAGGAGATCCAACCAGTCCATTCTAAAGGAGATCAGCCCTGGGATTTCTTTGGAAGGAATGATGCTAAATCTGAAACTCCAGTACTTTGACCACCTCATGCGAAGAGTTGACTCATTGGAAAAGACTCTGATGCTGAGAGGGATTGGGGGCAGGAGGAGAAGGGAACGACAGAGGATGAGATGGCTGGATGGCATCACTGACTCTATGACGTGAGTCCGGGTGAACTCCAGAAGTTGGTGATGGACAGGGAGGCCTGGCGTGCTGCAATTCATGGGGTCAGAAAGAGTCGGACACGATTGGGCGACTGAACTGAACTAAACTAAACTTAGGTTTTAGCTCTGTAAAGTTCTCAAAAGACATTGTTATGTGTATCCCTTGAGGCAGAATCAGGACCCTGCCCAAGGCTGCTCTATTCCTGGCTGCTCCTCCCCTGTCCCTACATCTCCTCCTTTTCCTGATTAACACCAGTATGAATCTGCCCTTTGGAACTCAGGGAAGTTGGTGGAGGCTGGACAGAAAGTCTCCTGTGCCCAGGAGCCCCACAAGTTCCTGCTTGGTTTCAGTAAGACAAGAGGCTACTATGACAGACTGAGAGATTCAAGGAGATTAAACAAGGTTAAGACCAATAGGGGAAAAAAGAGAGAAAGAGCACTGAGAGTCCTGGCAGCAGGATTGAATGCTGCATTGATTTTACCATAATGCGTGCAGTCAGTCAACAAATAGTCACTGAACAACTACTAATGCTTTGCATTGAGTGGTGAAGATGCAACAGTGAAAGGACTTACCATTTTGGGTGTTAGGAGCTTACAATCTTGGATGGGACAGGAATAAACATCTAACAACAGCACAGTATAAGTAAGTATGAAAGTGAAAGTGAAGTCGCTCAGTCGTGTCTGACTCTTTGGGACCCCATGGACTGTAGGCTACCAGGCTCTTCCATCCATGGGATTTTCCAGGCAAGAATACTGGAGTGGGTTGCCATTTCCTTCTCCAGGGGATCTTCCCCACCCAGGGATTGAAACCAGGTCTCCCGCATTGTAGGCAGACGCTTTACTGTCTGAGCCACCAGGGAAGTCCTGCTTATTACACTCATAAGTAAGTATAAGTAAGACTAATAAGCATGAAGGAATGTTCCAGAAAGGGAAACAGGATAAGGAAAGTTCAATGATGGGATAGAGTAAGCTATATTCTAGGAACTACAAGTAATTCAGCCTGGCTGAAGCACGGAGTATATGGCAGCAAGTGGAAAAACCTAAGGCTGGCAGTGTAATAACCAGGGACCAGTTGACAGTGATCTCCTCTGGCTTTGACCTGCAGTGGCTCTAAGGATGATTTCAGTTTCTGGCCAGAGATTGAGGTTGAGCAGCAGTAGGGAGAGAGCGGAATCCTAGCCACTATACCACCAGGGGCCGGTAATAAGGCCCTGGACCTGTCTGCTGTGTAGAAATCAGTTTTCACTGAGAGATAGAAAGTAGTGAAACAAGTCAAGTGTTTATTAGAAGAAAGAGAATATGTGTGAATAGACACATGGGCAGACTCAGAGAGAGTTGCATTCTCCTTGGAGGTCAAAAGGGAGCAGGTGTGCACACATGGGAGGTTGCTGAGACAAACCAAATACAGACTCAGAGCCAGCCAAATCGAGATAATTGATTTAAGGAAACCTGGAAGAAATGTCCCATAAAAGTGATTCAAATCACCATGAGGGTGCAACTCTCTCTGAGCCAAGATGGATTCTAGTGAAGAGGACAGTGGGTGGTTGACATCACTTACCATGAGGTGACACCTGCTCCCTTTTGACCACCAAGGAGTCTTTCTGTGCATCTAGTCAGAAGGTGGTCTTGACTTTGAGAATGAAGAATATGTGGTTTTTATCTTGTGGGCAGAGCCCAGCCTCCTCCATCATCCTGCTTTTTTGGAGTTCTATTATTGTGGAGTTTCTGTCTACTAGGGAGAAACTGCTCAGCCCTGGGGCCCAACTATCTCCTGCCTCAATAGTAGATTCTATAAACCACGTTGAGAGTCTGTTACTGATGCTGAGAAGAGAATGGCATGACAACATTCTGTTTCAGGAAGTTAAGGATTTTAGAAAGAGGATGTGAATGGGTAGAATTTTTTTTAAAAGGGACATAAATAGAAAGACGGAAAGTCAGTGATGGTGAGAAAATTATAAAAACCAAAAGCATTTAACAACTTAACAATTCAACAAAATTGAACTCAGGATTTTCCAGAGAATGATTTTAGCCAACCATTGGGGAAGAAGCCCAATTACAAAGGGTTTGAGAAGAAACAGGAAGGTAGTTGGTATCACATTATTTTCTGTAACGAATTTAGGAAACCAAAGGAAAAAGATAAACTAGATGATTTTAAATGAAGTAGAAGCATCTAGGAAAGGATTTTCTTTTGTTCATCGAGAGCAGAGACATGAGGATTTTAGTACAAGAATGGAAGGAACTCAAAAATGAGATTGGATGCAAAAGAAATGGAAGAAACCCTGGATGGAGCAGAGAAGGAACAGCATCAAGATGTAATACAGACTGTTTTTTTCCAAAAGCCTATATTCTAAGCTAGAAAAACTCTTATCATGATTTCCTGAAGTCATTTAGGAAAAAATAAATATAACATATTTTTTTTAGAAATTGTGCTGCAAAAAAAGAATCTGATAGATAAATCTATCACATAGAAGATATGCTTAACAAGACGTTGGTATTAGTTAGAAGCCTAATAGAACCATGGAGGATCCATCTTGTAGTTTCTAAAGAAGATACTTTCAGCTGGGATTATTTAATGTTTCAATCAAAACAAACAGGCAAGTGAAATCTGCAGAGGAGACATTGCACTTTTTCTCTTAAGTTATAAAAACGCATTAACGTTTCCTCCTGTCCAAAAATGATTTAAGGTTTAGATCATGGTTCCTGCTCTATTAGGTGTAATTGGACAATGAGGTGTCCTTGCTAGGTCTCTCCTTTCTTACAAGATACAAAAGATGCCACAGGCCAAGAGGATAAGACTACCAGCTGAGAGCACAGCTGGAGTTCTGATCTGTCTGGCCGGGCTGTCAAGGATCAAATGTCCTTCCTTTGTACTCTTTTTTTTTTTCTTCTGCCAGGCAAACACCCACTACTTGAAAAATGTTTTGATGGGAATATATCCGTCGCTATCTTGAAGGAGAAACCTTCCAACAGTGATGTATCAATACTGGCTTAAGCATGGAGTGTATATACCACAGGAATTTTTAGGGACTTACAAGTGGTTATGGACTTCCCTGGTGGCTCAGATGGTAAAGCATCTGCCTACAATGTCAGAGACCCAGGTTCAATCCCTGGGTTGGGAAGATCTGGAGGAAGGAAATGGCAACCTACTCCAGTATTCTTGCCTAGAAAATCCCATGGATGGAGGAGCCTGGTAGGGCTACAGGCCATGGGGTCACAAAGAGTCGGACACAACTGAGTGACTTCACTTTAAGACTGCCTTATGATCCAGCAATCCCACTGCTGGGCATACACACTGAGGAAACCAGAAGGGAAAGAGACACGTGTACCCCAATGTTCATCGCAGCACTGTTTATAATAGCCAGGACATGGAAGCAACCTAGATGTCCATCAGCAGATGAATGGATAAGAAAGCTGTGGTACATATACACAATGGAGTATTACTCAGCCATTAAAAAAGAATACATTTGAATCAGTTCTAATGAGGTGGATGAAACTGGAGCCTATTATACAGAGTGAAGTAAGCCAGAAGGAAAAACAGAAATACAGTATACTAATGCATATATATGGAATTTAGAAAGATGGTAACAATAACCTGGTGTACGAGACAGCAAAAGAGACACTGATGTATAGAACAGTCTTATGGACTCTGTGGGAGAGGGAGAGGGTGGGAAGATTTGGGAGAGTGACATTGAAACATGTAGAATATCATGTAAGAAACGAGTTGCCAGTCCAGGTTCGATGCGCGATACTGGATGCTTGGGGCTGGTGCACTGGGACGACCCAGAGGGATGGTGTGGGGAGGGAGGAGGGAGGAGGGTTCAGGATGGGGAACACATGTATGCCTGTGGCGGATTCATTTTGATATTTGGCAAAACTAATACAATTATGTAAAGTTTAAAAAAAAAAAAAAAAAAGAGTGGTTTGGGAAAAGCTAAATAAACCCTCACAATTTGACTTCACTCATATTTGCCTCTCTTCTCAATGCATGTTCTTGTTGCATGGGTCTTGATTGGGAAGCCCAGAATGTACAAAGCTTGGACTATCCAGAAGGCAAACTGAAAGGGAGGAGTTAAAAACCAACCCAAGAAACAAGGGCTCTGATAGATAATCAAGCATTTGTTTGATGTTTGTTTGTTGTTGTTTTTTCAATAGAAGGCTCTCATCCAATTACTCCACCCCCAACCCTGTCACTGGCAACCACAAATCTAGTCTCTTTTTTCCATGAGTTTTGCTTTTAGATTTGACATGTGAGATCTTACAGTATGTGTCTTTCTCTGTCTGATTGATTTCGTAAGGATAATGCCCTCAAGGTCCATCTATGTTCTCATAAATGGCAGGATTTCCTTCTTTTGTATGGCTGAATAGTATTTCATTGTGCATTTTTACCACAACTTCTTTAACCATTCTTCCATCGTTGGACCCTTTAGGATGTTTACATGCTTTGGCTACTGTAAATAATGCTGCAGTGAACACAAGGATACAGTTACCTCTTCAAGATAGTGTTTTCATGTCCTTTGATAAATACCCAAAGTGGAATTGCTGGATCATATGACAATTCTCTTTTCAATTTTTTTGAAGACACTCCATCCTATTTTCCAGAACCACCTTACTAATTTACAGTCCCACCAACAGGGCACAACTGTTCTCTTTTCTCCACATCCATACCAGCATTTGTTATCTCTTGTCTTTTTTGTGATGGCCATTCTAACAGAGGTGATATCTCATTGTCATCTTGATTTGCATTTCCTTAATGATAGTGATACTGAGCATATTTCAATGTACTTTTGGCCATTTGTATATGTTCTTTGGGAAAGTGTCTATTCAAGTTCTTTGTCCATTTCTTTCTATTTCTGATTATTGGGACCTTCCTTTGCTACTGATTGTATGAGTTTTTTTTAATGTATTTTGGATATTGACCACTTACTCGGTCTAGGATTTGCCCATATTTGTTCCCTTGTATAGGCAGTCTTTTCATTTTGTTTAGAAAGCTTTAAGTGTGATGCAGTCCCATTTATAAAATTTTTTATTGCTGGCACTTTAGGTGACATATCTAAAAAAAATCCTTGCCAAGACCCATGTCAAGGAGCATTTTCCCTATATTTTCTCCTAGGAGTCTTATGGGTTTGATCTTAAATTTAAGTCTTTAATGAACTTTGAGTAAATTTTTGTGAATGATAAAATTAAGGGATCTAGTCTCATTATTTCACATATGAAGATCAATTTCCCCAGGACCATTTATTGAAGAGAGCCTGTTTTCTCCACTGAATACTCTTGGCTCCTTTGTCATATAAGTTGACTTTATACATGTGGGTTTATTTCTGGGCTCTTAGTTTGATTCCATTTGTCATTGGGTCTAATTTGTGTTTTGCTTTCTTTTGGTATTAATATGCTCTGACTTCTTTATCATGTTCTTTTGTGTACTTTACAGGGTTTTTTTCTTGTGTTCACCTCACCATGAAGCTTACAAAAATTCCTTATTATTATAAAAACAATTTTAAATGAGCAACTTAATTTTTATAGCATTCTTAAACTTTTCCTCCACCTGGAGGGCTTAGCTTATTGATGTTACAGTTTACATATTCTTATAATGTTTATTCAATAACACATTATTGTAGTTACTGTTACTATACTTGTTATTTAGCTTTTAAACTAGAGTTTTAAGTGTATTATGCACCACCATTACATGTCGCAGAATCTAACTTTCCCTATATATTTACCATTACTAATGAGTTTTATGCTTTCTTTTTATGTTTTCATGAGGTTAATTAGTGTCCCTTTACTTCCAATCAGGGAATTCTCGTTAGCATTTCTTATAAAGAAGAGTCTTGTGATGATCAAATCCTTTAACTTTTATTTGTTCAAAGATACCTTTATTTCTCTTTCATTTCTGAGGGACAGCTTCGCTGGGTATAGAATTCTAGGTTGATAGGGCTTTTTCTTTCACTATTTTGAATATATCATCTCATTCTCTTAGCCTGAAAATTTTCTGTTGAGAAATCTGCCTCAATGGGGGTGTTACCTTGCATGTATCTTGTTTCTTTTCTTTTGGTGCTTTCAAATCCCTTGCTTTGTCTTTGACTTCTGACAATTAAATTATAGTGTGTCTCAATAGGGAGAAGGCAACGGTACCCCACTCCAGTATTCTTGCCTGGAAAATCCCATGGACGGAGGGGCCTGGTGGGCTGCAGTCCATGGGGTCGCTAAGAGTCGGACACAACTGAGCGACTTCACTTTCACTTTTCACTTTCATGCATTGGAGAAGGAAATGGCAACCTACTCCAGTGTTCTTGCCTGGAGAATCCCAGGGACAGGGGAGCCTGGTGGGCTGCTGTCTATGGGGTCGCACAAAGTCAGACACGACTGAAGCGACTTAGCAGCAGCAGCAGCAGTGTCTCAATAGTAGCCTTATTCAGGTTCTTTGGGCTTCATGAATCGGGATATCAATTTCCTTCCCCAAGTTTAGAAAATTTTCAGCCATTGTTGCTTTAAACATATTTTTTGTACTTTTCTTTTTCTCTTCTCCTGGAGGAAATGACTTATACCTCAAGTTCTTTGGCCAGATGGAAATACCTGCTTTGCTCTGCTGACAGGCAGTGTAGTTATCTAGTCTCTCCACTCAATATTTCCACTCAGGAATTACATTTCTGGGCTATGCAGCTTCCCAGATACTCAGGCCAGGGTTCCTGGTTGGGTGAGGCTGGAATCTACTACTCAGTGACATACAGGGATATGGCTCAGCTCAACTGCCTGAATGGGGGTATGGGTGGGTGAAGACCAGGCTCCAGGGCCAATATGGCTCTTCATTTGAGCCCCTGAATTAGGCATACCTGTGCCCCATGGAGTTTCCAAATCAGGCTGTATCACCATTTGCAAAGGAACAAAGATGGTGGTTGGGACTACCATTTAAGCAATACAGGTTGGAATGCACTCTGCCAAGATCTAAGTGCTGGTTGTTTCAACTCCCTTCCCCCCTCTCCATTGCAATCAGATTCCCAGTGGTCAAGACACCAAAGAGCCTTGCCACCCTTGCAGTTGGTTCTGCCACATCACCCAAGCAAAGGAACTAATTCATTGCCTTGCTCAGTCCTGCAGATGGTTTCAAGCCCTGCCTGGCCAGAAAGCTTATTCAATTGGACAATGCTAGTATATAGTAAATATTGATCAGAGGTTCTTTTATGTAGAAGTCTTTTCCCCCTCTTTCCCTCTATCCAATATGTAATCTAGACTTTGAACTATTTTTTAGTCTAAGGTGAAATATATCACATCTGCAAAATATTGTATATGACTTTCATGCACAGTTTAATGAGTATTAATTTTAAAAAATACCCATCACCCAGCTCAAGAAGTGCAGTGCTACCAGTACCTTTGGAAAATCCTGTGTGTTCATCCCTAATCACATTCTCTTTCTTTCCCCTTAAACACTATTTTATGTTGATAGTTCTCTTGCTTTCCTTTATGATTTTGTTTCCTATGTGTACAACTCTAATCAAACTCTTTTACTAGTTTTACCTCTTTTTGAAATAAAATAAATTTATATATTTCTGTGTTTCTCTGTTTAACATAGAATTTACCCTATCTTGATGAAAGTCATAGTTCATTTCATTTTTAACTCATCTGTAGTATTTCTGTATGTGGATATTCCACAATATAGTCACCCAGATTTCTTCATTAAGCGTTATGTTTTTGTTTTGCTTTGTTTTACTGTTATAAACTGTGCTGTTACAAACTGTGAGGGTACATTTCTCCATGAATCTCTCCTGTTGCTCAGTATCTAGGCATTAATAGCCCATTTGCTCCAGTAATATAATTTTAGGAATATCTGTATAAGCAGACCATCCTAGATAAATGGGGTTAGTGACTGCTATGGAATGAATTCATTAATGCCCCCCAGATAATAAGTACAGACACCCACTTCCATGAAGACATTCCAAAGTATAAAAGATACATAGGGCTTTCTCCTCTTCCTGAGAGAATTGCTTACATTTCAGGCTAATAAGATAATGTCACTGAAAAGGAGATCAGGCAGGCTTGTCAGCAGCCCTTATATAAGATCAGAGTCTCTTAATCTCAGAGTTATTCAGCAAAATGCATTTTCATTGCTTATACAAGCAACACCTAGTCTTCATCACATCATCCTGCAGGAAGTTGGGGCTGTGGGATTGCTCTGACTGTTGCTTTTACTGTGAGTAGTACACTATCTTTCATCTCTAACCCTGGCACTTCATGTCTTTCTGCCAGTATCTATGAAACTGGTGAGCTTATTAGCTGGCAAGCAAGACGAAATTTCAGATGCTTTCACAGTTCCTAACTTGATGGTTTAACATGAGCACTCTTTTCTATGTCTTTTGGGGCACTTGCTTAAGAATTTCTTACAGGCCATACCCAGAAACAGAATTGCTAGATTATAGCTTCACTAGATAATATCATACCAAAATTTTTCTTAATTAATTTTTATTGGCGTATAGTTGCTTTACAAAATTGTGTTAGTTTCTACTGTATAGAAAAGTGACTCAGCTATATGTATACATACTCCTCTTTTTTGGATTTCCTTCCCATTTAGGTCACCACAGAGCATTGAGTAGAGTTCTCTGTGCTATACAGTAAGCTCTCATTAGTTATTTATCTATACATAGGATCAATAGTGTATGTGCTGCTGCAGCTAAGTCGCTTCAGTCGTGTCCGACTCTGTGCGACCCCACAGATGGCAGCCCACCAGGCTCTGCCATCCCTGGGATTCTCCAGGCAAGAACACTGGAGTGGGTTGCCATTTCCTTCTCCAATGCATGAAAGTGAAAAGTGAAAGTGAAGTCGCTCAGTAACTGTCCGACTCTTCGTGACCCCATGGACTACAGCCTACCAGGCTCCTCTGTCCATGGGATTTTCCAGGCAAGAGTACTGGAGTGGGTTGCCATTGCCTTCTCCGAGTATATGTGCATCAATCCCAATCTCCCAATTCACCCCCCCCCCCACCACACCATACCCCCTTGGTATCCTTACCTTTGTTTCCAAGTTGTTTTTTCAAGTGGTTAAACCAAACCTATACACCAGTCAACAGTGTTAAAGAGTTATTGGTTACATATCTTCACCAGTGCTTGGAATTCTCATTTCAAGTTATCATCAACCAATTTGGTGTGAAAAGGCATCTTGTAGTTTTAATGTGCAATTTATTAATCTAATGCACCTAAGTAATTTTTCAAATATATAGTAGCTATTTTGTTTCCTCTTACAAAGAAAGGCCAGTTTCTACTGTATTAGTTGTCTTTATCTAGTTAATTTCTATAAATTATTTATATTTTTGGAGCCAAGTCACTTATTATTTATATGGCATGCAAATATTCTCCTCTAAATTTTTGCTTTCATTTTCTGTATCATGTCTTTTGATAATCAGAAAATTTTATTTCTTTTAAGATTTTGACTTTAAAAACATTTTTCATTGTAATATAGTTGATTTACAGTGTTGTGTTACTTTCTGCTATATAGCACAGTGAATCAGTTATACATTCACATATGTCTACTCTTTATCAGATTCCTTTCCCATATAAGTTATTACAGAGTATTAAGTAGAGTTCCCTGTGCCATACAGTAGCTTCTTACTATTTTATATTTAGTAGTGTGTTTATATCAATCCCAATATCCCCAATTATGCCTCCTCCCCTTCCCTGCTGATATGTATAAGATTATTTTCTACATCTGTAACTCTGTTTCTGTTTTGAAAATAGGTTCATTTGTATCATTTTGTAGATTCCACACATAAGTGATATCATTCAATATTTGTCTTTCTCTGTCTGACTTACTTCAGTTAGTAGAACAATCTCTAGGTCCATCCATGTTGTTGCAAATGGCAGCAACAAATGGCAATTTGTTGTTGCAAATCAGAAATTTTTACCTTAAATGCAGTAAAAATTTAATGTCTTGGGTTTAACACTTAAATCTTTGAACCATCGGGATTAATTTCTGTGTATACCTAATGCAAAGAGCCAACTCACTGGAAAAGACCCTGATGCTGGGAAAGATTGAGGACAGGAGGAGAAGGGTGCAACAGAGGATGAGATGGTTGCATGGCATCACGGATTCAATGGGCATGAGTTTCAGCAATCTCTGAGAGATAGCAAAGGACAGGAAAACCTGGTGTGCTGCAGTCCATGGGGTGGCAAAGAGTCGGATACAACTGGTTGACTAAGCAGCAACCATTTTTTTACCCCATGTGGTTAATAAATCATTGGAATAAAATTTATTGAATTGTTCACCTTTCCATGCTGAGCTACAATGCCATTCTGTTAGATTTTTATAACTACATGGGCTTGTTTCAAGGCTCTTGTTTTGCATTGGTATATTTGTCAATCCCTACCTCAAACTAATTATTATACATTATTATTGTTTCATAATTACTGTAATATTATAATACAAATAAGTCTTGCTAGCTAGTATGGCAAATTTGTCCCTAATTCTTCAAATATGTACTTGCTTTTGTAAATACACTTCAGAATCTGCTTGTCAAATTCCACACACAAAAAAAGAAACTATTTTAACTAGACACTGATTAGAAACATATTTCATTAGAGATATATCATACATTGATTTGGAGAGAATTTCAATATTTACTCCATTACTTTTTTCTAACCATGAACATAATACAGCTCTCCTTTATTTGTTGTTGTTTAGTCGTGGATCATAGTTTCACTGAGTTAAATAAGGGCGTGGTCCATATGATCAGTTTGGTTAGTTTCCTGTGATTGTACAGTTCAGTTCAGTCGCTCAGTCGTGTCTGACTTTTTGCGACCCCATGAACTGCAGCATGCCAGGCCTCCCTGTCCATCATTAAGTCCCAGAGTTTACCCAAACTCATGTCCATCGAGTCGGTGATGCTATCCAACCACCTCATCCTCTGTCATCCCCTTCTCCTCCTGCCATCAATCTTTCCCAGCATCAGGGTCTTTTCAAATGAGTCAGTTCTTTGCATCAAGTGGCCAAAGTATTGGAGTTTCAGCTTCAGCATCAGTCCTGCCAGTGAATATTCAGGACTGATCTCCTTTAGAATAGACTGATTGGATCTCCTTGCAGTACAAGGGACTCTCAAGAGTCTTCTCCAACACCACAGTTCAAAAGCATCAATTCTTTGGCACTCAACTTTCTTTATAGTCCAGCTCTCACATCCATACATGACTACTGGAAAAACCATAACCTTTACTAGGTAGATCTTTGTTGGCAAAGGAATGTCTCTGCTTTTTAATATGCTGTCTAGGTTGGTCATAACTTTCCTTCGAAGGAGTAAGCGTCCTTTAATTTCGTGACTGCAGTCACCATCTGTAGTGATTTTGGAGCCCTAAAAATAAAGTCAGCCACTGTTTCCCCATCTATTTGCCATGAAGTGATGCGACCAGATGCCATGATCTTCGTTTTCTGAATGTTGAGCTTTAAGCCAACTTTTTCACTCCCCTTTTTCACTTCCATCAAGAGGCTCTTTAGTTCTTCACTTTCTGCCATAGGGTGATATTAACTGCATATCTGAAGTTATTGATATTTCAGCCAGCAATCTTGATTCCAGCTTATGCTTCATCCAGCCCAGCATTTCTCATGATGTACTTTGCATATAAGTTAAATAAGCAGGGTGACAATATACAGCATTGACGTACTCCTTTTCCTATTTGGACCAGGCTGTTGTTCTATGACGAGTTCTGTTACTTCCTGACCTGCATACAGATCTCTCAAGAGGAAGGTAAGGTAGTCTGGTATTCCCATCTCTTTAAGGATTTTCCACAGTTTATTGCGATCCACACAGTCAAAGGCTTTGGCATAGTAAGTAAAGCAGAAATAGATGTTTTCTGGAACTCTTGCTATTTCGATGATCCAGGGGATGCTGGCAATTTGATCTCTGCTTCCTCTGCCTTTTCTAAATCTAGCTTGAACATCTGGAAGTTCATGGTTCATGTATTGCTGAAGCCTAGCTTGGAGAATTTTGAGCATTACTTTGCCATTGTGTGAGGTGAGTGCATTTGTGCAGTAGTTTGAGCATTCATTGGCATTGCCTTTCTTTGGGATTGGAATGAAAACTGACCTTTTCCAGTCCTGTGGCCACTGCTGAGTTTTCCAAATTTGCTGGCTGGCATATTAAGTGCAGCACTTTCACAACATCATCTTTAAGGATTTGAAATAGCTCAACTGGAATACCATCACCTCCACTAGCTTTGTACATAGTGATGCTTTCTAAGGCCGCTTGACTTCACATTCCAGGATGTCTGGCTCTAGCTGAGTGATCACACCATCATGATTATCTGGGTCATGAAGGTCTTTTTTGTACAGTTCTTCTGTGTATTCTTGCCATCTCTTCTTAATATCTTCTACTTCTGTTAGGTCCATACCATTTCTGTCCTTTATTGTGCCCATCTTTGCATGAAACATTCCCTTGATGTCTCTCATTTTCTTGAAGAGATTTCTAGTCTTTCTCATTTTATTATTTTCGCCTATTTCTTTGCACTGATCACTGAGGAAGGCTTTCTTATCTCTCCTTGCTATTTTTTGGAACTCTGCATTCAAATGGGTATATCTGTTATTTTCTTCTTTGCTTTTCACTTCTCTTCTTTTCACAGCTATTTGTAAGGCCTCCTCAGACAGCCATTTTGCTTTTTTCGCATTTCTTTTTCTTCAGGATGGTCTTGATCCCTGTCTCCTATAGAATGTCACGAACCTCCGTCCATAGTTTATCAGGCACTCTGTCCATCAGATCTACTCCCTTAAATCTATTTCTCACTTCCACTGTGTAATCATAAGGGATTTGGTTTAGGTCATAAATGAATGGTCTAGTGGTTTTCCCTACTTTCTTCAATTTAAGTCTGAATTTGGCAATAAGGGGTTCGTGATCTGAGCAACAGTCAGCTCCCAGTCTTGTTTTTGCTGACTGTATAGAGTTTCTACATCTTCGGCTGCAACGAATGTAATCAGTCTGATTTCGGTGTTGTCCATCTGGTGATATCCATGTGTAGAGTCTTCTTTTGTGTTGTTGGAAGAGGATGTTTGCTATGACCAGTGCATTCTCTTGGCAAAACTCTATTAGCCTTTGCCCTGCTTCATTCCATATTCCAAGGCCAAATTTGCCTGTTATTCCAGGTGTTTCCTGACTTCCTACTTCTGCATTCCAGTCCCCTATAATGAAAAGGACATCTTTTTTGGGTGTTAGTTCTAAAAGGTCTTGTAGGTATTCATAGAATCATTCAACTTCAGCTTTTTCAGCATTACTAGTTGGGACATAGACTTGGATTACTGTGATATTGAATGGTTTTCCTTGGAAACGAACAGAGATCATTCTGTCATTTTTGAGACTGCATCCAAGTACTGCATTTTGGACTCTTTTGTTGACTATGATGGCTACTCCATTTCTTCTGAGGGATTCCTGCCCACAGTAGTAGATATAATGGTCCTGAGTTAAATTCACCCATTCCAGTCCTATTTAGTTCACTGATTCCTAGAATGTCAACATTCACTCTTGTCATCTCCTGTTTGACCACTTCCAATTTGCCTTGATTCATGGACCTAACATTCCAAGTTCCTATGCAATATTGCTCTTTACAGCATTGGACCTTGCTTCTATCACCAGTCGCATCCACAACTGGGTATTGTTTTTGCTTTGGCTCCATCCCTTCATTCTTTCTGCACTTATATCTCCACTCATGTCCAGTAACATATTGGGCACCTACCGACCTGTTAAGTTCATCTTTCAGTGTCATATCTTTTTGCCTTTTCATACTGTTCATGGGGTTCTCAAGGCAAGAATATTGAAGTGGTTTGCCATTCCCTTCTCCAGTGGACCACATTTTGTCAGAACTCTTCACCATGACCCCTCTGTCTTGAGTGGTCCTACAAGACATGGCTTAGTTTCATTGAGTTAGACAAGACTGTGGTCCATGTGATCAGATTGGCTAGTTGTCTGTGATTGTGGTTTCAATCTATCTGTCCTCTGATGCCCTCTCTCAGCGCCTACTGTCTTACTGGGGTTTCTCTTACCTTGAATGGGGTATCTCTTCACATCTGGTCCAGCAAAGCACAGCCGCCACTCCTGACCTTGGACATGGGGTATCTCCTCTCAGCTGCCGCTCCTGACCTTGGATGTGGGGTATCTCCTCTTGGCCACTGCTCCTGACCTTGGACATGGGGTATCTCCTCTTGGCTGCTCACAGCTCCAGTGCAGCCTTTAGTTTTCATTCTGTCTGCATGATGATGGACAAGGATAGGAGGCTTATGGAAGCTTGCTGATGGGAGACAATGTGGGGGGAATTGGGTCTTGTTCTGAAGGGCAGAGCCATGCTCAGTATATTTTTAATCCAGTTTTCTGTTGATGGGCGGGGCTGTGTGAAACAGTATGAAAGAACATAAGTACTTTCATGAACAGTATGAGAAGGTAAAAAGATATGACACTGAAATATGAATTCCCTAAGTCAGTAGGTGCCCAATATGTTACTGGAGAAGAGTGGAGAAATAACTCCAGAAAAAATGAAGAGACAGAGCCAAAGTGAAAACAGTACCCAGTTGTGGATGTCACTGGTAATGGAAGTAAAGTCCGATACTGTAAAGAACAATATTACATAGGAATCTGTAATGTTAGGTCCATGAATCAAGATAAATTGGAAGTGGTCAAACAGGAGATAGCAAGAGTAAATACCAATATTTTAGGAATCAGTGAAATAAATGGACTGGAGTGGGTGAATTTAATTCAGATGACTATTACATTTACTACTGTGAGCAAGAATACCTTAGAAGAAATGGAGTAGCCTTCAGAGTCAACAAAAGAGTCTGAAATGCATACTTGTGTGCAGTCTCAAAAATGACAGAATGATCTCTGTTTGTTTCCAAGACAATTTAATATCACAGTAATCCAAGTCTGTGCCCCAACCACTAATGCCAAAGAAGCTGAAGTTGAATGGTTCTGTGAAGACCTACAGGACCTTCTAGAACTAACACCAAAAAAAAGATGTCTTTTCTTTTTTTTTAATTGGTTTTGCCATACATTGACTTGAATCCACCATGAGTGTACATGTGTTCCCCATCCTGAACCCACCTCCCACCTCCCTCCCATCCCATCCCTCTGGGTCATCCCAGTGCACCAGCTCTGAGCACCCTGTATCATGCATCAAACCTGGACTGGCGATTCATTTCACATATGATAATTTACATGTTTCAATGCCATTCTCCAATATGATCCCGCCCTCGCCCTCTCCCGCAGAGTTCAAAAGACTGTTCTATACATCTGTGTCTCTTTTGCTGTCTTGCATACAGGGTTATCATCGTTACCTTCTTTCTAAACTCCATATATATGCATTAGTATACTGTATTGGTGTTTTTCTTTCTGGCTTACTTCACTCTGTATAATAGGCTCCAGTTTCATCCACCTCATTAGAACTAACTCAAATGAATTCTTTTTAATGGCTGAGTAATATTCCATTGTGTATATGTATCCCAGCTTTCTTATCCTTTTGTCTGCTGGTGGACATCTAGGTTGCTTCCAGGTCCTGGCTATTATAAACAGTGCTGCAGTGAACATTGGGGTACATGTTTCTCTTTCAATTCTGGTTTCCTCAGTGTGTATGCCCAGCAATAGGATTGCTGGGTCATATGGCAGTTCTAATTCCAGTTTTTTAAGGAATCTCCACAGTGTTCTCCATAGTGGCTGTACTAGTTTGCATTCCCACCAACAGTGTAAGAGGGTTCCCTTTTCTCCACACCCTCTCCAGCATTTATTGCTTGTAGACTTTGGATAGCCATTCTGACTGGCATGAAATGGTGCTTCATTGTGGTTTTGATTTGCATTTCTCTGATAAAGAGTGATGTTGAACATTTTTTCATGTGTTTGTTAGCCATCTGTATGTCTTCTTTGGAGAAATGTCTGTTTAGATCTTTGGCCCACTTTTTGATTGGGTCTTTTATTTTTCTGGAATTGAGCTGCAGGAGTTGCTTGTATATTTTTGAGATTAATTCTTTGTCAGTTGCTTCCTTTGCTATTATTTTCTCCCATTCTGAAGGCTGTCTTTTCACCTTGCTTATAGTTTTCTTTGTTGTGCAGAAGCTTTTAATTTTAATTAGGTCCCATTTGTTTATTTTTGCTTTTATTTCCAATATTCTGGGAGGTGGGTCATAGAGGATCCTGCTGTGATTTATGTCGGAGAGTGTTTTTCCTATGTTTTCCTCTAGGAGTTTAATAGTTTCTGGTCTTACGTTTAGATCTTTAATCCACTTTGAGTTTATTTTTGTGTATGGTGTTAGAAAGTGTTCTAGTTTCATTCTTTTACAAGTGGTTGACCAGTTTTCCCAGCACCACTTGTTAAAGAGACTGTCTTTTCTCCATCATATATTCTTGCCTCCTTTGTCAAAGATAAGGTGCCCATAGGTGCGTGGATTTATCTCTGGGCTTCTATTTTGTTCCATTGATCTATATTTCTGTCTTTGTGCCAGTACCATACTGTCTTGATGACTGTGGCTTTGTAGTAGAGCCTGAAGTCAGGCAGGTTCATTCCTCTAGTTCCATTCTTCTTTCTCAAGATTGCTTTGGCTATTCGAGGTTTTTTTGTATTTCCATACAAATTAGGAAATTATTTGTTCTAGTTCTCCGAAAAATACCATTGGTAGTTTGATAGGGATTGCATTGAATCTATAGATTGCTTTGGGTAGTATACTCATTTTCACTATATTGATTCTTCCGATCCATGAACATGGTATATTTCTCCATCTATTAGTGTCCTCTTTGATTTCTTTCACCAGTGAGTTATAGTTTTCTATATATAGGTCTTTTGTTTCTTTAGGTCGATATATTCCTAAGTATTTTATTCTTTTCATTGCTATGGTGAATGCAATTGTTTCCTTAATTTCTTTCTGTTTTCTCATTGTTAGTGTATAGGAATGAAAGGGATTTCTCTGTGTTAATTTTATATCCTGCAACTTTACTATATTCATTGATTAACTCTAGTAATTTTCTGGTGGAGTCTTTAGGGTTTTCTATGTAGAGGATCATGTCATCTGCAAACAGTGAGAGTTTTACTTCTTTTCCCATCTGGATTCCTTTTATTTTGATGGTTTCTCAATCAGAAGTAGCAGCCTGTCCTTTTCATTATAGGGGACTGAAATACAAAAGTAGGAAGTCAAGAGATACCTGGAATAACAGGCAAGTTTGGTCTTGGAGTACAAAATGAAGCAAGGCAAAGGCTAACAGAGTTTTGCCAAGAGAATGCACTGGTCATAGCAAACACTGTCTTCCGACAACACACGAGACGACTCTACACATGATGACTCTACAAGACTCTACACATCTACACACAGATGATCAACACCAAAATCAGATTGATTATATTCTTTGCAGCTGAAGATGAAGATCTATACAGTCGGCAAAAGCAAGACCAGGAGCTGACTGTGGCTCAAATCATGAACTCCTTATTGCCAAATTCAGACTTAAATTGAAGAAAGTAGGAAAAACCACTAGACCATTCAGGTGTGACCTAAATCAATTCCCTTACAATTATGCAGTGGAAGTGACAAATAGATTCAAGGGAGTATATCTGATAGACAGAGTGCCTGAAGAACTACAGATGGAGATTCATGCCATTGTACAAGAGGCAGTGATCAAGACCATCCCCAAGAAAGAGAAATGCAAAAAGGCAAAATGGTTGTCTGAGGAGGCCATACAAATAGCTGAGAAAAGAAGAGAAGTGAAAGGCAAAGGAGTAAAGGAAAGATACACCCATCTGAATACAGAATTCCAGAGAATAGCAAGGAAAAATAAGAAAGTCTTCCTCAGTGATCAGTGTAAATAAATAGAGGAAAACAATAGAGTGGGAAAGTCTAGAGATCTCTTCAAGAAAATTAGAGATACAAGGGAAGTTTTCATGCAAAGATGGGCACAATAAAGGACAGAAAAGATATGGACCTAACAGAAGCAGAAGATATTAAGAATATGTGGCAAGAATACACAGAAGAACTATACAAAAAAGTCTTCAAGACTCAGATAGTCAAGATGGTGTGATCACTCAGCTAGAGCCAGATATCCTGAACTGTGAAGTCAAGTGGGCCCTCGGAAGCATCACTATGAACAAAGCTAGTGGAGGTGATAGAATTCCAGTTGAGCTATTTCAAATCCTAAGAGATGATGCTGTGAAAGTGCTGCACTCAATATGCCAGCAAATTTGGAAAACTCAGCAGTGGCCACAGGACTGGAAAAGGTCAGTTTTCATTCCAATCCCAAAGAAAGGCAATGCCAAAGAATATTCAAACTACTGCATAGTTGCACTCATCTCACACGCTAGTGAAGTAATGCTCAAATTTCTCCAAGCGAGGCTTCAACAGTATGTGAACCAAGAACTTCCAGATGTTCAAGCTGGATTTAGAAAAGGCAGAGGAACCAGAGATCAAATCCCAACATAAATTGGATCATAGAAAAAAGCAAAAGAAATCCAGAAAACATCTACTTATGCTTTATTGACTATGCCAAAGCCTTTGACTCTGTGGATCACCACAAAGTGTGGAAATTTCTTTTTTTTTTTTTTA
Organism: Bos taurus; assembly: GCF_002263795.3. Classification (NCBI taxonomy): domain Eukaryota; kingdom Metazoa; phylum Chordata; class Mammalia; order Artiodactyla; family Bovidae; genus Bos; species Bos taurus. Next base: position 30,501,252 of record NC_037340.1, on the reverse strand, counting down.
TTTTATTTTATTTTTAAACTTTACAATATTGTATTCGTTTTGCCAAATATTGAAATGAATCCGCCACAGGTATACCTGTGTTGGAAAATTCTTAAAGAGATGGGAATACCAGACCACCTTACCTGCCTCCTGAGAAATCTGTATGCAGGTTAAGAATCAACAGTTAAAACAGGACAGGTAACAACAAGCTGGTTCCAAATTGGGAAAGGAGCATGTCAAGGCTGTATATTGTCACCCTGCTTATTTAACTTATTGCAGAGTACATCATGCAAAATGTCGGGCTGGATGAAGCACAAGCTGGAATCAAGATTGCTGGGAGAAATATCATTAACTTCAGATGTGCAGATGACACCACCCTTATGGCAGAAAGCAAAAAGGAACTAAAGAGCCGCTTGATGAAAGTGAAAGAGGAGCATGAAAAGCCAGCTTAAAACTCAACATTCAAAATACAAAGATCATGACATCCAGCCCTATCACTTCATGGCAAATAGTCAGGAAACAATGGAAATAGTGACAGACTTTATTTTCTTGGGCTCCAAAGTCACTGCATATGGTGACTGCAGCCATGAAATTCAAAGATGCTTGCTCCTTGGAAGAAAAACTTAGACAGCATATTAAAAAGCAGAGATATTGGCGACAAAGGTCCATCTAGTCAAGGCTATAGTTTTTCCAATAGTCATGTATGGATGTGAGCGTTAGGCTATAAAGAAAGCTGAGTGCTGATGAATTGATGCTTTTGAACTGTGGTGTTGGAAAAGACTCTTGAGAGTCCCTTGGACTGCAAGGGGATCAAACCAGTCCATCCCAAAGTCAGTCAGCCCTGAATATTCATTGAAAGGACTGATGCTGAAGCTGAAGCTTCAATATTTTGGCCACCTGGTGGGAAGAACTGACTCATTGGAAAAGACTCATGCTGGGAAAGATTGAAGGCCGGAGGAGAAGGGGACAACAGAGGATGAAATGGTTGGATGGCATCACCGACTCAATGTACATGAATTTGAGCAAGCTCCAGGAGTTGGTGATGGACTGGTTAGCCTGGCATGCTGCAGTCCATGGGGTCACAAAGAGTCGGACATGACTGAACTGAACTGAGTCACTAAGTTGTATCCAATTCTTTTGCAACCCCATGGACTGTAGCCTATCAGGCTTCTCTGTCCATGGGATTTTCCAGGCAAGAATACTGGAGTCAGTTGCCATTTCCTTTTCTAGGGGATCTTCCCAGACCAGGGATTGAACCCACACCTCCTGCCACCAGGGAAGCCCTGTCTTTTATTTAGATCTCACCAATATCATCTTGTGCCTTTTTTGTTAGGTTTATACTGATATAAATGTTTTTGATGTTATTACTGTTAAAAATGACATCTTAAATTGTACTTTCTAATTTCTTGTTGCTGGAGTATAAAAGCAAATTGAACTTTGATATACTGCATTGCTTACCTCTTTTAATTCTAATAATTTGTCAATTTTTATGAATTTTGATGTAAAAAATTATACGACCTGCTAATGCTGACATTTTGTTTCTTCCAATCCTTGTGATTTTAATTTATTCTTCATTTCTTAGATCACTAACTAATACCTTCCAGAAAATATTACATATAAATGTTGATAAATGAGTTCCTTAGCTTTATTTCTCAGTTTCATGGGAAATGCTATCAAAATCTCCTGTTGAGTATGAGGGTAAGATTGTCCTTTTAAGAGTTCAGAATATTTTCTTCTATTCCTAGTTTGCTAAGGGACATATGAATTTTAACTTTTATAAAGTGCTTTTTCTTTATCTAATGAAATAACCAACCATGTATTAAATCACCATAATGAAATTAATGAACTCTTTAGTGTTGATACAACTTCACACCTAGGCACTAAATGCAATTTAACTTTTTACACACTGGAGAATTTGGATTGTAATTTTTTAAAATTTTTATTTCCATTTTTATGAACTGGAACTTTTACATCTAGGTTTTTTTTTTTTTTTGAATAATTATTTATTTATTTTTTTTAAATTTTATTTTATTTTTAAACTTTACATAATTGTATTAGTTTTGCCAAATATCAAAATGAATCCATCACAGGTATACATCTAGTTTTAAGAATAAGAATGACCTGTGAATTTTTTTTTCTCATGTTGCTTACTTCTTATTTGGGCATCATGGTTTTTCTAGCTTCACTGAATTTGTTATAAGATCTTCTTGATTGCCTTTTTGTGTTAAGCCCTGTTTTGATTCTTTGGAGAAAACACACAAAACAGTCAAGAGCCCTGCTCATAGTATTTAACATAGAAAAACAGATAATAAATGATAAATATAATAAACAGTTAAATTGTATAAGATGACATATGCTATGAAAAGAACAGCCCATGGATTAAAAAAAAAAAAAAAAGGATCAGGGAAGCAACAGTGGGGTAGTGAGTTGCAGTTTCAAATAGAGTGGTTAGAGGAGTTGCCATGGAGATGCTTTGACGAAGGTGAGGGTGTGAGACATGTGGGTTTCTCGGACAAGAGCATCCCAGACAGAGTGTCAGGTTACTGCAAAGATCCTTAGGTGGGCGTGTCCATCATGTGTTCACGAAACATCAAGGTAATGTGGCTGGAGGCATTAACTGAGGGAAAATCTCATAAGGTCTGAGGTCAGAAAGACAAAATAGTCAGGTCCAGGAGGACCTTTTTGAATTCTGAGAACCTTTTCTTATTCTGAGGGGATCCAGGAGCAGTTGTAAGGTATGAGCAGGAAAAAGATACGATCTGTCTTATATTTTTGGAGGATCAGTCCAGCTCCTGTGCTGAGAATAGATTGTAGGGAGGCAGAGACAGAAACAGGATTGTATCAGGAGATGATTGCAATCCTCCAAGCAAGAGACTAGGGAGTTTGCAGTGGGGGTGGTGAGAAAGGCTCAGATAACAGATATTTGCTGAAGGTGGATCCAACAGAATTTCCTGACAGATTGGATGTGGGGTGTGAGAGGAAGAAAGGAATGAAGAAGGATAGTTCCAAAGTTTGGATCTGAGCAACTGAAATGGGGAAGACCAAGTAGGTGGAGCAGGCTTGGTGGTGAAGTCAGAAATTTAATTATGGACTCTTCCCTGGTGACTCAGTTGTAAAGAATCTGCCTGCCAATGCAGGAGACACGAGTTCAATCCCTGAAATGGGAAGATCCCCTGGAGAAGGGTATGGCAGCCCACTCCAGTATTCTGGCCTGGGAAATCCCTGGTGGGTTACAGTCCATGCATGAGGTCACACAGAGTTGGGCTTGACTCAGCGACTAAAACAAACAAATTTGAAAAGCCTCTTAGACAGTCAAATGCAGTTGCCTGGTGGCAGTTAGCTATATAAATTTGGACTGTAGGCAGGAGGGAGATGTATGTTTGTGAGTGAATATACACCAAGAATTGAGTGTAGAGAGGTAAGAACTAAATATTCAGGCAAAAGTGGTTGTGGAGAAGAGGATGATCTTACAAAGGAAACTGAGCAGAGACAACATTTTTTGCTTATTTTTAGGGACCATACATGTAATGGGGCTTCTCAGGTGACACAGTTGGTAAAGAATCCACCTGCTAATGCAGGAGATGCAGGTTCAAATCCTGGGTTGAGAAGATCATCTGGAGAAGGAAATGGCAGTATTCTTGCCTGGAAAATTCCTTGGGCAGAGGAGCCTGGTGGGCTACAGTCCATGGGGTAGAGTCAGACACGACTAAGCAAGCACACAAGGGAAGATACATGTAATATGAACTCAGACCCTAAACCCCTCTGAATGCGAGCTTGAGTTAAGAAATTCTTCACAAGCTCTGTTCTCCTCCCCCCAGATCTCTGCCATGACAAGATGTAGAGACCTTGTAGCCCAAGTCTCCAGTCCAGCTTGTCACCTCTCAGCCCTCTCACTGGGCTGCTCTTGTGACCACTGAAAACACAGGTTCTGGATCACTGGGTATAGTTCATTACCCCAGGGCAAACTTAATACTAAAAATCTGTATGTTCTTTGCATTATTGGCCTACAAAGAATTGCTTTCAGTTCAGTTCAGTTCAGTCACTCAGTCGTGTCCGACTCTTTGTGACCCCATGAATTGCAGCACGCCAGGCCTCCCTGTCCATCACCAACTCCTGGAATTCACCCAAAGTCACGTCCATCGAGTTGGTGATGCCATCCAGCCATCTCATCCTCTGTAGTTCCCTTCTCCTCCTGCCCCTAATCCCTCCCAGCATCAGAGTCTTTTCCAATGAGTCAACACTTCACATGAGGTGGCCAAAGTACTGGAGTTTCAGCTTTATTATCATTCCTTCCAAAGAACACCCAGGACTGATCTCCTTTAGAATGGACTAGTTGGATCTCCTTGCAGTCCAAGGGACTCTCAAGAGTCTTCTCCAACACCACAGTTCAAAAGCATCAATTCTTCAGTGCTCAGCCTTCTTCACAGTCCAACTCTCACATCCATACATGACCACTGGAAAAACCATAGCCTTGACTAGACGGACCTTTGTTGGCAAAGTAATGTCTCTGCTTTTGAATATGCTATCTGGGTTGATCATAACTTTCTTTCCAAGGAGTAAGCATCTTTTAATTTCATGGCTGCAATCACTATCTGCAGTGATTTTGGAGCCCCGAAAAATAAAGTCTGACACTGTTTCCACTGTTTCCCCATCTATATCCCATGAAGTGATGGGACCAGATGCCATGATCTTCGTTTTCTGAATGTTGAGCTTTAAGCTAACTTTTTCACTCGCCACTTTCACTTTCATCAAGAGGCTTTTTAGTTCCTCTTCACTTTCTGCCATAAGGGTGGTGTCATCTGCATATCTGAGGTTATTGATATTTCTCCCAGCAATCTTGATTCCAGCTTGTGCTTCTTCCAGCCCAGCATTTCTCATGATGTACTCTGCATATAAGTTAAATAAGCAGGGTGACAATATACAGCCTTGACGTATTCCTTTTCCTATTTGGAACCAGTCTGTTGTTTCATGTCCAGTTCTAACTGTTGCTTCCTCACCTGCATATAGGTTTCTCAAGAGGCAGGTCAGGTGGTCTGGTATTCCCTGCTTTACTTTCCATCAAATCGAGTGCAGGTAAAAAAAAAAAAATCACCTGTTAGGGACTTCCCTGGCAGTCCAGTGACTAAGACTCCATGCTCACAATGCATGGGACACAGTTTGGATCCCTGGTCAAGGAACTAAGATCTCTCATGCTGCATGGTGCAGCGAAGAAAAAAGCAAAAGAAAAAACTCATCTTTTAGCTACAATTTAGATGTAATAACCTGGAAAAGTTTCTCTGCACATCTAAACTGCTCCATTGCCTTAGTCAGACTTGTTGTTAGATTGGTTGTGGCTACAAAATATTAAAGGTGTCAATGATGACCATAGGATTCTAGACTAACAGACTATTAGGGTAGCCATTTACTGAAATGGTGAAGATTGATAAGTGAGTAATATTCCTTTTCTAAATGAAGAATCAAGAGTTAAGGCAATATAAGGTTAAACAACTGATATTTTGATGAAGATTTCAGAATTTGCAAACAGGTACATATAAATCCTGAATTACAGCTGTCTATGTCAAAGTAATTACCTTGGGAAATCTTGCATTTATTCCAGTGATGCTGGCATTTCAAAATCTTTTGGGAACTTCTTTTTAAAGATGGCTATCAAAACCTTTGGAATGTTTTTAATGTCCTGTGGAGCAGTAAATCTCTGGTTTGTGCAAGAGAATTTGCTTTTGAGAAATAGTGAAAAAAATTATTTAGCTCAGAGTCTGTTGAAAATGGTGGTTGATCAACGTAGGGAAGCCCTGTTTGGGATCAAAAATGCGTATGACCACAGTTTAAGGACTGATGTTCCACTATGATGTCTACACTGAGTTGTGCAGACTTCAGCTTCAGTGATCTGTGTATATTTATTGATGATGAACTCTTTACAGCTTGGTCAGTGACCCTGGCCAGAGTGAGTCAAAATCATACACTGTAAATCTGAATGAGTAATTGTGGAGCGTTAGAAAGAGTCCACACATCTATTAATATATCTCACCCCTTTGTTTATGCACTGGGGCTCAGGTAGCCCTACTGAGCATACTGCTTGTCAGTGGTGCCGACTTTGAATGACAAAGTCTTCGCATAACCTTCAGGCAGAGCCTCAGACCAGACCTATCACAGGCGGCCCAGGGAATCCCTCAGCAGCAATAAATGTCTCATATTCATTTTTCACTGGATAACGCTATGGTTCTCAGTCCTGGAAGAAAATCGCACATAGCTCTATTACATTTTAAATGTTCCCAAGTCCCTTCCTAACTGGCTTCTCTTTAAAGAAAAAAGTGCTTTATGTCATTTTTTCCCATCCATCTGTGTCCTTTTTGTTTTCTTTTCAGCTCAAATGTCCTAGGTAATTGTATTGTAAATAATCTTCTGTAATTCTCACATCCACTTTAACATGATTTTCATGGACTTCTTTATAAGAAATCCATCTGTCTTGGCTTTTGTGACATTGTTAATAATTTTGAATCACTTTACCATCAAATTGTGATGCTGGCAATTATAATAAGATATTTCTACTTCTCTATTTGTATGATGTGTACTTTTAAGAGAAAAACTATGGGTTTTTACATGATAATAAGTTTCTAATGCAAACACAGCTAAGGAATTTGATGTCTGACTTTCTGGACTGCATAAATCATGCATTTATAGATAGCTGAGTGATTTGTATGAGGCTTGACCAAGTTGTGTTTCTATTTTTTTCTATGGAAATTCTTGATGATTCTGAGCTAGATTAAGAAATATAAAAGTAAATATCCCAAATTGAAAGTTAAAGTCGCTCAGTTGTGTCCGACTCTATATAGTCCTTGGAATTCTCCAGGCCAGAATACTGGAGTGGGTAGCCTTTCCCTTTTCCAGGGGATCTTCCCAACCCAGAGATCAAACCCAGGTCTCCCACATTGCAGGTGGATTCTTTACCCAGTGAGTCATGAGGGAAGCCCAAGAATACTGGAGAGGGTAGCCTATCCCTTCTCCAGGGGATATTTCCAAACCAGGAATCAAATCGGGGTCTCCTGCATTGTAGGTGGATTCTTTACCAACTGAGCTACCAGGGAAGCCCAAAGTGGTCATAATTGTATTTAAAAAATAATTTCTTAAGATGCTATAGTTTAATAGTTAAGATGTCATTTATATCTAATTATGGTAACTTCTCATAATTCTTTTTAAATTAAAGTATAGTTGATTTGCAATATTATATTAATATGATATATACTATATAGTGATTCAGTATTTTATAGATTATAGTCCATTTAAAGTTGTTATAAAATAATGGCTTTATTTCCCTGTGTTGTATGTGTGTGTGTGTGTGTATATGTATGTTTGTGTGTGTATATATATATAGAGAGAGAGCCATATGAGCGGTTTATGAATTTTGGATTAATCCTTCATCAGTCATATCATTTGCAAATATTTTCTCCCATTTAGTAGGTTATCTTTAGAACAAATAACCCTAGAATTTATATAGAACCACAAGAGACTTCAAAACAGCAAAGTAATCTAGAGAAAAAAAAATAAAGATGGAGGAATCACACTCTGTGACTTCAGACTATGCGACAAAGCTATAGTAATCAAAACAGGATGATACCGGCACAAAGCAGACACACAGATCAGTGGAACAGAATAGAAAGCTCAGAAATAAATCCATGAATCTATGATCATTTAATCTATAACAAAGGAGGCAAAAATATACAATAGATAGGAGACAGTCTCCTTAATAAATGGTGCTAGGAACACTGGACAGCTACATATAAAAAAATGAAATTAGAACATTTTGTCACACCATATAAACTCAAAATGGATTGAAGTCCTAAAATATAAGACTGAAAGCCATAAAACTCCTAAAACAAAATAGGCAGAACACTCCTTGACATATATTGTATCAATGTTTTTTGAATCTTTGTCCTAAGGCAAAGGAAACAAAGTGAAAAATAAGCAAATGGGACCTAACTGAACTTAAAAGCTTTTGCACAGCAAAGGAAACCATCAACAAAATGAAAACACTCATAATCCTTATTTTTTTAATTTTGGGCATTCTTGCTATATGGAGTACAAAATTGACACTAAAAATTTAGCTAAATTCACCTTCTAAACTGCACAGAGATTCTGATGCTATACCAACTCCCTGTACATATTTCAGTAACTTGCCGTTTAGTTTAATTTAATTTTTTATTAACACATAGTTGATTTACAATGTCGTGTTAGTTTCAGGTATACAGAGGTATACAGTACAGTGATTCAGATATATATATGTCCTTTTCCCTTATATGTTGTTAAAAATATTGGTATAGTTCCCTGTGCTATACAGTAAGTCCTTGTTTATTATCTATTTTATATATAGTAGTATATATATATACATGTTAATCTCAACCTCCTAATTTATCCCTCCCCCTGCATTCGTTTTTGGTAACCATGAAGTTGCTTTCTGTGTCTGTGGGCCTATTTCTGTTTTGTTTATAAGTTCATTTGTATAATATTTGTATATTTCCTAAATACTAAAATCAACCTGAAATTATTCTACACATATGAATAAAATATAAAGTTAATGAGATAGCCATACTGACAAATGGACTTCTTAAATTGATTTTTTTATTTTTATTTTTTTAATATTTCATTTTATTTTTTGTTTATTTTGAATGTGCTGTACAGCTTGTGGGCATGTGGGATATTAGTTCTTTGACTGGAGATTGAACCTGTGACCCCTCCATTAGGAGCACAGAGTCTTAATCACTGGACCACCAGGGAAGTCCCTCAGTTGACTTTAAAACACAGTGCTTTGATGGAGTTCTAGAGACATTGCATGGAAGAATGGGACTGCTCCTATAAATAGTCCTAGTGTACCTACTCTTATTCTAATTGAATAAGAGTACACAAAAAAACATATTTCCTTAACTCCTAGTAAATTAAAACACTCAAGAAATCATAGTTTGGAAGACAGGAAAAATTGATGACCTTTGTTATATTTATTTCAGAGACCATATAAAGAAAGGTTTAAAAAGTTACTATTTTCAGACAGTGGGTTAGAAACTCCCCCTGTAAAAATAATTCTCACATTTAAGTACCCTAAAAAATGTGACTTACGTTAATTCCTCTTTAAGTAAGAAATAAAATTAAGCACCAAATCAATATTAATAGAGCAGTAATCAGAGTCATAATTCAATTCATAACTGCCCAAATTAGATAGTCATTTGGAGCTTCAGATATAATTTATTGACAAAGTCATTTTAAGTGTTTCTCTGGGACCTCATTCCTTCAAAACCACCTGAATTTTTATTTGAAATAATTTTAAATGTGCCTTCATCATCTGTGCTTTGTTTTGCCCAAAATTCATGTTCCAACATGATCTTTTTAAATGTATGTAAAATAACAAATCAGTTGGTGGAAATATACTTTCAACAATCATAAAATGAAGCAAAACAATTTTTTAAACATTCAAAAGAGAAAATTAAAAAGGACAAAGCATGAACCAGATTAATCATTAAAAGTATCAACCTAATCTTTCCAGAAAATGTCTGAAACCAATAATAAATGCAATTAGTATTTTGGAGATGACGAAAACTTTTTGATCAATAAAACCATAGTTTAAAAACCTTGGACATTTCTGATAAACACGGCTTCACAGTTTCAAAATGTCCTGGTTATAGAAATATAGAATCCAAGTGTGTCCTTGAACTCACCCTAATTAATTCAGGTTCTAAATAATGTCACAGTGTAAACATCTCTTATACATTTGGTATCTAGGTCATTACCTTCCAAAACAAAACAAGCAACCCTCCAAAAACAAACAAAAATTTTGGCTTCCAATGTACTTAAAAATTTGGGTATCTGCCGGATGTAAGCAGAAAAGAAATTCCTTAGAAGGGTAGTAGGTAACCCGCAGAATGACTAGGACGACAGAAGAGGCATGGGGTTATGCAGCCAGGTAAACCACCGCCAGGTGTCCTGGGGGCCTTGCTGCTAATCTCCCAGTGCTCCAACACTGTACTCTCTACAGTGCCACCAGCACCACTACCAACCACTGCTACCACCTTAAATAAATGGCAGACATTCCTCTGAAGGAGCCTAAGTCAGATACTCACAACCTATCTGCAAGGGAGCCTGGGAAAGAAAAGATATAAGATGTTTAAACAATGGATAAATTGTTTATCCAAGGGAATAAACAAGGGAATATTAGTCATAAACAGGAACAAAATTGGGTCATTTGCAGTGATGTGGATGGATAGAGCCAGTCATACAGAGTGAAGTCAGAAAGATAAAAACAAATATAGTATATTAACATGCATATGTGAAATCTAGAAAAATGTAGTGATGAACCTATTGCCAGGGCAGGAATAGAGATGCAGACAGAGAGAATGGACATGTGGGGAAGGAGAAATTGGGATGAATGGGAGGCTGGGTTGAAATACACACACTACTGTGTGTAAAATAGATCGCTAGTGGCAAGTTGCTAAGCACAGGGAGCTCAGCTCGATACTCTGTGATGACCTAGAGGGGCAGGGGTGGTGGTGAGTAGGAGATTTAAGAGGGCAGGGATATATGTATACATATACATATAGCTGATTCACTTCATTGTACAGCAGACACTAGCTCAACATTAAAAAGATATTATACTCCAATTTACAAAAGAAGAAAAGAATAAACTGCATTAAATTTAAAAAAGAAAAAAAAAGCAGTAGGAGATAGTCTTTTCCTCCTACCAAGACTCATAACAGAAGGATTTCACATGACAACAACAACAAAAAAAAGGCAAATATCCACTCCAGGAGAATTCTGGCAGAGCTCTGACAAGACATGCAGACCCAGAGTTATAATAACCTCTTCCCAGAGTGTATTGCATTATTTTATTTTATTTGTGTTTCCTCCACTACATATAAGCTCCTTGAAGGTGCCAGCTATGTCTCAATTATGTGTGTGTCTTTCGTGCTTAGCACAGAGTCTGACATGCTCAATTTTGTTGAGTAAATAGAGAAATGAATGAAAGGAAGGATGGATGAATGGCTGGGTGAATGGATGGATGGACGGATGAATATGACTAACATTCTTACTTTACAGTGGTGATAGGCCTCGAGTGGCCTGATGATATTTAATTTTCTCAGTAAGTTGGCTTGTCATGGTTGTGGAGAGCAAAGGTTAAACCTTGAAAATCCAAAGGACTTTTGGAACACTTAATGGCGAAAACTGCTTCTTCTCTCATGGGTCAGAAACTCTGGGATGTGAGCCCAGAAATTTAGACATGGAAGAATGAGGATCAATAAGATAAGGGCCTCTTGAACCAGGCAGCTTCTGGAAAATATATGGATCTTCTTTCATTTCTGATAGAACCTGCTTCTTATTATCTCTTCCTAAATGATCCATTGCAATTTGTGTCAGAGTTGGCTCTTTGGTAAAAAAAAAAAGAAAAAATTAATGATTGATTCCAAAAAATGATTCATTACACATTCACACCAAAAGTTCTGATTAGCATGTGACTAATTGGTTCTCTCCCTTTCAAAAACCAGGACACAGAAATTGCACTTTGAGGGGGTCAAGGAAAGCAAAATATATGACTTTGCAAATTCATCTCAGAAAGTTGGCTGAAAGTTGTGATTAGATGTTTTCAAATATTTCATCATTTGAGATGAGACAGACTAAAAATAAGTATTCAAGGGTGGCTTAAGGGTCATCGTAAGGGACCTTGGAAAGGGAATCGGTTACTCAAAGGTTTTTATAAAGATGATACATAATTCATTTTAAAAAGTAATTTGCAAATCAGATTAGGTTAAACCTGTAGAATTTTAGCAATAATGTAGAAGTGTTTTCAATTCGGAAACTTATTTGCTTAGATATCTAGCTATAAGTGAAATGCATATAAAAATACATGCTGAGTAGATATTACAACTACCAGCACAATCTATGCAACTTAAACATCCAAAGTATTTAAACACCCAAACATACCTTGACAAATATTTGTCAATCTTTAATTTTAAAACTACTCCTGCTGAACTACCCATTTAATTCTCATAGTTCTTTGTAGCTAAGAAGCAGTTCAATCCAAAAATCTCAAAAATAAACTGGAGAATAATGTGCACTTTCATTCCTATCCTATGCTTGCTTGATCTTGTAGGATATTAGTTTTTTTCCCTATACTGAATTTGTATGACTTGCTCATTTTCTCCGTGACCAAAAGAACACAGAAGCTTGGAGAAATACGTTACGTGGGATTTATTGTCTGCTTGAAAGTCTACTTCTGGTTTGGTCCAGTAGAAATGTTTAGGTCATTGTCCTGAAAACTGACTCAGGCCCTGACATAAGGCTTCTCTCAATGGTAAGAAACCAGAGAAAGAAGATGTGGGCAGGAGTGAAAGAGGCAGCTGGTTATTTATCAGGAGAGCTTTAAAGAGACAAGGATCTGGTGAAAATGTGACTCGCAGATGCTTTGTCTGTATCTCTCTTTTCTTTCTTCATCTACTTTCCCTTTTCCTATAAATGAATCACTGGACGATTCTTCAACTGATACCCAAAGATGTAAAGAACAGAGAAAGTAAAGGCAGCAAGCAGATTCAACTCTTCCATGGAGTTCTACTGCAAAGGAAAGCAGAGGAATGGATATTTGCAATGATGCACAGGAAGATTCCCTTTTTAGAAAAGAGAGAGGAGATAGCTGTGGCAGTAATGTCTCAGAGTAGATAAAAAAGAATAGGCTCCAAAAACAAGTGAAAGGGTCAGCTTTAGGCAGGGACCCAGACAATTCAGCCATAGGAGGTAAAGTAGGAAGGGAGCTCATGGAAGTTTTCTGCTAGTTATTTCTATTTTTTTAATTAGTTTTTTTTTTTTTTTAATTTTGGGCTGCACTAGGTCTTTATTGCTGCATGTGGGCTTTCTCTAGTTGTGGCAAGTAGAGGTTTTTCTCTAGTTGTGGTGTGCAGGCTTCTCATTGTGGTGGCTTCTCTTGTTGCAGAGCATGGGCTCTCGGGCATGCAGGCTTCAGTAGTTGTAACACCACAGGCACATGGGCTTAGTTGCTCCATGGCATGTGGGATCTTCCTGGACCAGGGATCGAACCCTGAGTCCTGTACTGGCAGGCAGATTCTTTACCACTGGACCACCAGGGAAGCCCCTAATTATTTCTATTTTGACAGAGAGACAGAAAGAAAGATCATTTGAAATACAGGATCGCTAAGGGGTGTTGAAGGTTTAAGAAGAGATGATTAGGTATGAAATGATCAGGAGAGAGAGAGCACATGCAGACGAACAGGGCAACACAGCATTTTCAGGCATCACTTGAGGTTGGTGGTCCAGTTAGCACGGCTGGGTGGTTTTCTCCAGACAGGCTCGGCAGCACAGGTGTAGACCTTGAACAGGCCAAGCTTGAGTTTAACCGGGGTTGAGGTTTTACTATTAAGGATGTTGAAATGCGGTGGGGAGAACATAGTAGGTGAGGGTATAAACAGTGGAGTTATAATGATCGACCATGGAATTCAAGAAGAAGGTTGGGGAACAGGGAAGAGTTCTTAGGGTCAATGAATCTCAGGACCCAGAGAGGTAAAAGAATTGTTGGCTATAGGGTATTGAATAATGTGAGCAACAAAATGAAAATTGGTGATCAAATTGTGATCCGCAAACATGAGATTATGGAGGCTGTGCAATTAGTGTCAATGATAAAACCTAGGGCATGTCTACAGGGCCTGCAGGGAGGATTCTAAGCAATGTCGTGCACAAAAAGGAGGTCAGGCACTGAGAGGTCAGGGTCATTCTTTTTCTATACAAAACCACTATGAATTATTATAGGAGTAGTATCAAAAACAGGAACAAGGATCCATAAGCAAGGGTCTAGAGCAAGAAGGGTTTGGAGTGTGATACGAACTCAGATTACAGCATGAGAGTGAAAACAATGAGGGTGGTAACCGTGGAGTCTGGAAGGAGCAGGATTTGAGAAGAACAAGGAGACCTAGTGATGCACGGAAGGGAAGAGAGACAGCAATCATGTTCTGAAGGCAGCGGAGAAACCGTATTCTGGGGAGAAGCCAGATTTCATTTACAACGAGAGCATAAAGGGAGTGCTCACAGAAATGAGGTTGAGGGTGAAAGACTGAATTCCAGAGGATGTGGTGGGAGGATTTTGAACATTGAGGGTGTATTAAACATGGGGTCAGATTAGAGGAAGTACATAACCATATTGAGGATAAGGGTTCAGATGGCAAGGGAAGAAATGGTATACCTGAGTCTCTTGTGGTAACTGAAGCATACAGATGAAGGGTATGATGGAAGTGTTCTTACCATGTGTTCACTGGTAAATATTTCAGTGCTGGAGGAGTGGAAGTGGCCTCTCCAAGAGCACAGAGGACCGTGGTGCGCCTTACTCCTGCCAACAGCAGTATAATGGCCTTCTCTCCACCTCATGCTCTCACCTAGCTATAATCCTGTCACACTAAATTTATGGCGTCATATAGGTTATGGAGAAATAGAAAGGCTCATAAATGTATACCTATAACACATACAGTTTTTTTTTAATTGCAGTATAGTTGCTTATAATACTGTGTTAGTTTCTGCTGTACAGCAAAGTGAATCAGCTATTCATGTACATGCATATAAGGAGGCTGAGGCTTATAATTCTGTTAATATTTGGATAATTTACTCAGAATAACAGAACTCTTTAGCAGTAGAGCCAGGATAAGAACTAGATAAGTAAAACTTAGCAGACACTAAGTTTATTACCTCAGAAGCAGGTTGTCTCAGTCAGCATAGGCTGGGTTCTGCAGCAGTAACATGCAGCCCCTAAATTGCAGTGACTTAAAATCACAAAGATTTATTTCTCATATCCATCCTGGATCAGCTGTGGGGCTGTGCTGTGCTATCTTCATTGCAGACTTCTCTAAGCTAATGGAACAGTCATTTTGTTGAATATTGACAGAATAGAGGGAAAGAAGAAAGTATAGCAAGATGGTATAATATCACATTGGGTCAGAGAACTTATTCCTGAAAGTGACATCACTGCTTCTGTTCCTATTTACCATAAGTCACATGACCAATCCTAACTCTAAGGGGTCAGGGAAGTGCAATCTTACCAAGCTTAAGAGACATAAAATATGAGGTAATTAGCTACTTTTAATCATCCTGCTTAGCCTGAAGACTTCTCAGAGATTCATGGACTCTTGTATCTGGTTCCATGCTATTTTGTTCTTAGAAGATGCATTCTATTTAGCTTGAAATTAAAACACTTTTATGGTCAGAACCTGCTGATCATAATATGATTTTAGAATAGTAAATATATTTCTAAATTCTCATTTAAATGGTTGTGTAACATTCCTTATATCACTCTTCCATTAATCACTGAACAATTCTCTACCATTACACTTGTCAGTTGGTATCAATTTTTCACTATTTCAACCCAGAGCTGTTATAAATATTTCTATGAGGGGCAATTCACATTGCTGTTGTTGTTTTTCATTGGTTTGACTCTTTGACAGCTACTAACAGACTTTTCCTTGTCATAAATATTGCAAATAATTTTCATGATTTTCTCTTTGTCTTTTAGTGTAATTACGGCATTTTGGGACAAGAAGGTTTTCAAGAGCTTTGTTGGAACAGCAACATATGAGTAGATGAGCACTCCATTTCCATCCTGTGCATCATCTCAGTAGTCAAAGCAAATGAAATCTGATTATGAGCTCTGAGGTCCTAACATCCACAGCTGTCTTTATCTTGTAGCATTTTTGTTTGCTTGTTTTTTTTTTTTTTTTAATTGACTCCTTGGATGCTCTGATCTGTATCTCTATAAACAGAAAAAGAATAATAAATGAAACACATGAGGCCAAAAACCAAGATTCAGTATTATTAAAGGAAAAATGAGAACACTAGATTAGAAAGACAGATAGGAAGAATAGATATCCCTAAATGATGCCAGATGCACTGAGATACAGATCATATTACATTTCTCCAGGACATTTCTCTACTTTTTCTGCTCATTCCTTAGCCTCTAGCATTCAAGTGTGCTTGTTTTTCAGCCTCAAAAACAAAACTTCAAATGCTCATATTTGCTCACGTTAGATGGCATTCGGGTACAAGTCTAACATTTCATTCCTTGGCGGAAAAGTTACTTCATCGTTCTCTAATAGTGAAAAAAAAAGTTTTAAACAAAGACTTTTATCACCAATGTATCCATCAAACATTCAGACACTGTGGGATTTAAAGAGACCTGAGGTTTTAAACTTTTTTCTTGATGGATTTTTATGCCACTTGTATTGAAAATACAAGTATTTGCATTTATTTTTACAAGAAAAATTATCATGTGATTAAGGTATGTAAATGAACTTAGGAATTAATCTTTAATTGAAAGGTTAATATTCTTAGCTGTTTTGAGTGATGCAAAGAAATTCCTAAGGATAAAAATGAATGGATTTCAAGTATGATGGTGGTTTGGAACAAAATGGGGAAGATATTTTTATGTTATTCTAAATGAATATAGTTAAAGGAATTTCAAAGTTAACTGAAATCTTAATTTGATCATAATTCATATGACTTTTTTGAAATGCCCTACTTATCATTACTTTGTTCATGCCCTTTCCTGTAGAAAACAAAACATTTAATTGACCCAGAGGATCTGTTTAAGAGTTATATCAATATACTTTAAAGGTAGATTTAATTTAAAATTAGAGCAAATTTTGCAGATGACTTAAGGAATAAGATAAAGTCATCTATTTACAAATCACTGACATCAAATTATACTTCATATACACATCATCAAAGGAATTTGTTAGAAATTATATTTTTTAACTTTTTATTTTGTATTGGAGTATAGCCAGTTAACAATGTTGTGATAACTTCAGGTGAATAGTAAAAGAACTCAACCATCCATATATATGTATCCATTATCCCTCAAACTCCCCTCCCATCCAGGCTGCCACATAACATTGAACAGAGTTGCCTGTGCTATAGGGTAGGTCCTAGAAATTATACTCTGACTTTTTAAAAAATTCCTCTTATTGGGAAAGTGAAAATGAATTACGTTTTCATCACAAGAGGTGGGAAAGAAATATTCATAGATGTCGTGAATGTTGTTCTGCAGAAAACTTTCTGAATCATCCTGTGAATAAGATAGATCTATAAAAAACAGGAATTGGGATAAAATCAGTCATCTCCTGGGAACTGTTTCATTACTAGATTCAACTTCTCCTGACCTTATGCTGATTATACGATACAGTTTTATGAGGAGATATAAAATGCTAGCAACTACCTTAGGTGGGGTTGGGGGTATCCAATCGCAACTTGACTCCTAAAACTAGTCTATTTAAAATTGTAGCATTAAATGATGGCAGAGGTTTCCAAAGGATAAAAATCAATAAATATTTTTAGGATCCTGATTGATGGACATTTCTGCAGTATTTTGAGATATTTCAAAATGGGTAGTAAATATTTCTCTAGGTGAAAGCTATAACTCGAAGCTAAAATGAATGTAGTCTCAGGTCTGAACTAAGTTACAGGAGTATTAGGTTCAGGCATCTGGAGAAACGATTTCTTTTTTGTGTGCCATCCCTAAAGAAAATATAGTGGATCTTTTCTTTTAATAGAGGCCCACTTATTATGTAGCTTAACTTGACATATCCTACTGAGGCCTCTTCAGTCAGAACTGACCATGTATAACAGCAACATGTCAACACCTCAAAGACACAGACATCATTTATCTAGTAACTTCGATTATCTAGAAAACAACAAATATCAGGAAGTAATAAAAGTATTTGAATAGTCGAGACAGATAACATACAGACTGAATTTTATGAGCTCTCTGCTCATTGAAGAAATCTTTAGGCCTTTACTCTCTGTATCTAACCCTAACTTTACACATAATTTTAACTGTCTCTTATATTTGTTTACTCTGTCTATAGCAAATTAGAAGCAAGACATTAAAAGTTGGAGACATTGAAGGGAACACATCAACAGCAGGAAGAAGTCATACTGCGCAGCCTGAGCATACAGATGAGAAAGAAAAAAATTAGATCTTAGATTCAACCACCACTACCACCACCACCACCACCAACAATAGTAGTAATAGCTCTTTGCAGCCATTTAGGGTGCCATTCATGGCTCTTTTGTTAACCATAGTATAGATGATAGAAAATCAGGATCTCAAGTCTGTACACATTCCTATATGTGAAATACATCATCCCCTGTGGAGAAAGATTGTCTCCATAAACTCTCACCAGGAAACATTATTGAAGGTTTGAACTCATCTGTGATCACCAAGATATTTTGTATTTGGCTTCCTGGGAATCTTGACATTAAGAAAAGGGATGATGTCTTAAGATATATACACCCAGTCACTGGAACTCCCAATTAAAAGTAATAAATTGACTTTCTGATGTATATGTGTCTTATATAATGGAAGTCCACTAGGAATCAAATCATCTTTGATTTTACTAATGAAATCCAGTCTGTCAACCTGCAAGTCTAAAGAAAGGAACATTAGTTTTGAAACCATAGTCCTTCAGAAAGTACTCAAACCCAGCCACACCTCAGATTGGGATCTCAAATTGAACCCCCATTCCCTGACTTAGGAGAGGACTCAAATACACTGACTTTTAATTGAATCTGATCACGTGGTCTCAGGACTTACTGAAGGTCAGATTCTCTTGTCTTGGCTCAGAAAGAATTCAGCAAGAGACAAAGTGACAGGTAAAGAGGGAGATTATTGGTATAGGACACTTGTGAGAAATACAAGCGAGCAGGCAAAGAGGACTGTATTTTTCAAATCAAAGAAAAAGTAAGAAAAGGAGAAAACCATTTTCTTCTTCATTCTTGGGCAGATGTCAAGGCTTACATCATTAGTTCCTCCTCTGACCCAATATGGTCTAACCAGGACTGTCATAGTGTATTTAAATGATGTGTGTATTAACAGAAGGATGGTAACATATTCATCTCAGATTTTGGTATAATGTCTCATTTCCCCTAGTTTCTTTCACCTTTCACCTATATTCCTGTATTAGCTACATTCAGAGATGCCACTTCTCAAGGCCCATTAACTCCCTGACTTCATGTAACAAGACTCAGCCCCCATATCTATTGTCTTCTGTTTTAACTGTCAGAACCTGTGGCTTGAGAGTGCTTGGCACTTGAATGTGCTTGGTCTTCCTTCAGGGTAGAGTTGGTTTTTTTCTAGCTTACTGAATTATTTTCTTGAGTGGTCATTAGCTTACCACAGTCTCCCATAATGCTCTTAAAATTCCCTTTCTGTCTAATCTCCTACTGGCATTTCTAAAACAACTATTTAATTATCCTACTCTATCCCTATCAGTTTCTCATAAGAATTTGAAGCCCTGACACCAACTGAGGCCTCAACACCAACCTACTCCTGTATTCCCCAACATAATAATTTATCTTCCAGCAAAGTTTTAGTGGGAAGATTCTGATTTTAAAGATTCTGTTCTATTTCCTAGAGGAAGTATTCATTTTCTTAAGGAAATCCTACGAGTACTCACCCATTTGCATGAGGCAAAAACATTCTTTAGCAAGTCACAGGCTGTGATATTTTTACAAATGACCCAATTACTCCTCTGAATCTTTAAACATTCACCATTAAAGAATTTCTGGTCACACATACAGACATTTTTTTATAATTATGGAGAAAATTTTAAAAAGCTTTTAGATGCAAAAATAAGACTTCCAATGCCCAGAATAAACAAAAGGATTTATAAGTACTTTTGTAATTTTAAAGCAGCTTTGGGGGAGGAAATTTCTGAGGTAGCATTGCAGATACTCTGTCCAAAATAAAACTGTGAGCCTGAAGCCTTTATCTATAAACAGAAACTTTGAGATATGGAGTTTCTAGCAGTCTTCTGACATCATAAATATTAACTAATGTCTTCCTGTGATTTTTCATTGACTGCAGTTCTGGGCACCATGCAAAGATGTATGACATAGTCATGGCTTATGTACAGAGGACAGATTGATGATTGCCAGATGCAGGAGGATGGGAGGGACTGGGAGAAATGGGGAACAGGTCAAAAGGTACAAACTTCCAGTTACAAAATAAAAAGTCATGAGGATATAATGTACAGCACGGTGGCTCTAGTTAATAATTCTGCATGTATCGGAGTTGCTAAGTGAGCAGATTCTAAAAATTCACATGACAAGAATTTTTTTGTAACTACCTAAGGTGATAATATTAACTAGATTCATTGTGCTGATCATTTCCCAATACATACACATATTGAATCATCATGCTTTGTACCAGAAATGAGTATTATGTTATATATGTCAATTAGACCTCAACTTTATTTTTTTTTTAATTCTTGAAAAATAAAATTTAGGGACTTCCCTGGCAGTCCCATGGTTGGGACTTCAGCTTCCAATGAAAGAGCTGCAGGGTCCTTCCCTGTTCAGGGAGCTATGATCCCACATGACTCGTGCCCGAAAAACCAAAATATAGAAGCAATATGGCAACAAATTCAATGAAGACTTTAAAATACTAAAATCAGACCACTTTAAAAAATAAAATAAAATTTAAAACCAGTCGTGGTTGCTCCTTATCACCTTAGTCAGACTTTAGAAGTACCATCATATTTTAAAAGCACATCCAGACAAAGTCTAAGAATGGATCTACTTCTCTTGTTTGCCTCTGAGTGTACTTATGAGAGTTGCATGTTTAGATAGGGTCAGGGCAGTGGCAAGTGGTCTTTTCTATTCCAGCTTATCAGTTCACAGTGATGTTAGGAGTAAGGAAGGGGAAGGACTGTTGAGTCAACCGCTTGTCGTTTCATTTTTATATTTGAGTCTGTAAACCGTTTAACAAAGCTGCTTGCACAGAGCAGCCCATGATAAGAGGCAAAGAGTGGGTGAAAGTAAAAGTGAAGTTGCTCAGTCATGTCCGACTCTTTGCGACCCCGTGGACTATAGCCTACCAGGCTCCTCCGTCCATGGGATTCTCCAGGCAAGAATACTGGAGTGGGTTGCCATTTCTTTTTCCAGGGGAATCTTCCTGACCTAGGGATCAAACCCGGGTCTCCCATATTGGAGGCAGACGCTTTAACCTCTGAGCCACCAGGGATACACCCACAATGTGAGAAAACATGCCTACTAGGTGACCTTATGGGGGCTTCCCTGGTGGCACAGAGTTTAAAGCGTCTGCCTACAATGTGGGAGACCTGGGTTCGATCCCTGGGTCAGGAAGATCCCATGGAGAAGGAAATGGCAACCCACTCCAGTATTCTTGCCTGGAGAATCCCATGGATAGAGGAGCTTTGTGAGCTATAGTCCACGGGTCGCAAAGAGTCGGACACAACTGAGCGACTTCACTTTCAGATGACCTTGTAAGATGTGGGCCCTGTACTCAAGACAAAGTAAAAACTAATGAGAAAGAAAATCAGGCACTGCCGCTTCCAACAAACCCTCCTCTCAAATATGTGTTCCCTTATCTGGAGACACGCTTAGAAGACCATCTCATGCATGGTCATCTAAATGCATCTCATAGACAGAGTGCTCAACCACAGATCTTGAAGCTGAAAGCCAATGGCAACCCTGCAGAGAGCCTGGCGAATAAAACAGAAATCCAGTGAGAGTGACACTTTGAGTTCTTATTAGTTCCACTTCTTTGTCAAGCCTCTGTTAGCAAAAGTACAATATGCTTTGTTCAGACCATTTTTGTTGTTGTGTTGTTCAGTCACTAAGTCGTGTCCAACTCTTTGGGATCCCATAGACTGCAGCCTGCCAGGGTCCTCTGTCCATGGAATTTCCCAGGCAAGAATACTGGAGTGGATTGCCATTTCCCTCTCCATCAGACCATTTTTAGTAGTTAACAAAACATTACTTGAATTTGGGCTCTGCCTTTGACAGCTGGACACTAAACTTCCCTACGTATCCATTTTCCCATGTTAAATGGGTATAATAATGTATGCTTTCTGAGACTGCAGTCAGTACTCAGACGTGATTAATATAACACACCAAGCAAAGCGCCTGCCATAGTGGATTCTCAGTAAATGGAAGCTGTCACTCATGGCATTTTATTAAGAATTCATCCCCTGCATATTTTTGCTCTCTAAACATCATATACTGACTTAACAAACACATAAAAAGTTGCCAACTTTCTTTTCATGGTTTATCTACCTATAAAATGAGCCTATCAAGCCAGAGAGCATATTTAAATCAAAGATAAACCATTTGGAACCACTTGAAAAAAAGACATTCCAATTTACATCCTTAGTGTTTTAGTAGAAATCAAATGCTATCTTAGGAGAAAAGTTTCTCCTCCTTTATATAATATAAAATATTCTTCTGTAGGGTTAGTACATTGACAAAGTCTTCCTTATTACTGGGAAATTGTTAAAATAACACAATCTATGGAAGAGAAATAAACTGTGACACTATACAATCATGGATTTATATATAGATGGATTATCCAAAGAAAACCTGTGAGAAAGAAATCAAAGAGCAAAAGAAATAAATGACCCAAAGTAGATTCTTTTTGATGTTTTCTTTCTCATTTGCTTCATTTTTTTATATAAGGGCTCAATAATTAGAAAAATATAATCAGAAATATCTACTGTTCTGGCAACTATGTGTTGCCAGATTGGATATCTGTACAAATATTCTTTTTTAATATAAATTTATTTATTTTAATTGGAGGTTAATTACTTTACAATATTGTATTGGTTTTGCCATACATCAACATGAAACCACCACAGGTATACACATGTTCCCCATCCCGACCCCCCCACCCACCCACCCGTACCATCCCTCTGGGTCATCCCAGTGCACCAGCCCCAAGCAACCAGTATCATGCATCAAACTTGGACTGGCAATTTGTTTCATATATGATATTATACATGTTTCAATGCCATTCTCCCAAATCATCCCACCCTCTCCCTCTCCCACAGAGTCCAAAAGACTGTTATATACATCTGTGTCTCTTTTGCTGTCTCGCATACAGGGTTATCGTTACCATCTTTCTAAATTCCATATATATGCATTAGTATACTGTATTGGTGTTTTTCTTTCTGGCTTACTTCACTCTGTATAATAGGCTCCAGTTTCATCCACCTCATTAGAACTAACTCAAATGTATTCTTTTTAATATCTGTGTCAATATTCTTATGTGAGGTGAGTGAAAGTCGCTCAATGGTATCTGACTCTTTGCGACCCATGGACTGTACAGTTCATGGAATTGTCCAGACCAGAGTACTGGAGTGGGTAGCCTTTCCCTTCTCTAGGGGATCTTCCCAACCCAGTGGTCAAACCCAGGTCCCCCACATTGCAGGCAGATTCTTTACCAGCGGAGCCACAAGGGAAGCCCAAGAACACGAATGGATAGCCTATCCCTTCTCCAGCAGATCTTCCCAACCCAGGAATCGAACCAGGGTCTCCTGCATTGCAGGCAGATTCTTTACCAGCTGAACTATCAGGGAAGCCCATTTTTATGTGAGTAGACAGCAAAAACTGATAGTTATAATAATGAGAAGAAACTCAGTAACAAAATTATTTTATTGTCAGGATTCTCATGATGTCAGATATATATCCTCTTTTATGATTTTTAAAAGTATGTGAACCCTTCAAAACACACCCAGTTTAGTTTCATGATGACCATTTTAAACACATTCAGACCTCTTCCTAAAAATTAAGTTTAAAATATGAAGAAATAAAATTGATATAGTAGAAGACTTGGGGACTCGAAGATCAGAAGACAAAAGTCTGTTTCATACCCTTTAAATGAAATTTAGAGACAACTGAAGGGAATTTTCCACCTTATCTAGCCTAAACAAGAGGACAAAAGGGTGGATAGTCCAGACTACAAGCAATGACCTATAAGATTAAAAAGAAGTCTCTTTGTTGCAATTTTATCATCACTTGTAAGTGATAAAGTGCCAGAAGACAGGCTTGTGGCAGTAGCAATACATTTTCTTTGAGGCAGTAAAATCGTCAACAAGGTGTCTGTATGTATGTAGCCCTGCTTGAATATGAAAGCAATTTTCCAAAACCCTGTACCTTAATTCTATTGTTTTCATCAAGAATGAATATTCTAGATCACAATTTTCAGTGACTGATTATAATGGACACAGCTTGAAAAATGGCTAAGGAAGCTCCCCAAATGATTACTGAACAAGAGTCCAAGACCATCAGCAGCACTATTTGCATTTCCCTAAAAAGAGATTAAATGCTAACAGGACTGCTGTACATTTGTCTGCATAGCATCCTTGTATGCTTTTTCTATTAAGTTACAGTAAGGAAAGGGCAAGGTTGGAGTAGAACAAAAATAAGAAAATCTAAATAAAACAGACCTACATCAAAGTTTAAGAGGATTTGCACAGTAATATGAACATTAATATATACATTAGATTAAGACACTGAATTTTAAAAAGTTATTCCATTATTAGAAATAAAACAACCCCACTGAAATAATGTAAATGCCATTTAATTACATCACGTTCAACAAGATCATTTTAGGCTGTTTTCAAGTCTAGGTTGGAAAATATTAACATATCACCTTTAAGTATTTAATTCAGTTACGACCAAAGGCAATTTTAATTATTTAGTTTCTCAACAGCTTTTATGGATAATTTTATGGTCAATAGTTTTGTAGGAAGGCTGCTTAGAAAAGAGTAATAACTTTTATGTGTGGAGAAATAAGCAGATTGTCATGAGTCAAAAATTAATTGCTCTGTCTGCTCTTTTGTTCCACTTAGTATGATTGGGTAAGTTCATGCTTTGGAGGTTTTCTTATCCTGGGAAGGGATTTATTTGTTTGTTTTTGTTATTGGTACTGCCACAGAGGGGGCATCCATAAATGATGATCTCAAATCAGAGCTTGATGATACTCCTTTTACAACATGCATAAGTGTGTGTACTTAAGAAATTGGCAGGGGTACTCGAGTGGTTGTTTTACAGACACAGAAGGGACCGCAAATGACAGGGAAGTTTAAAAGATTGTAGTACTCAGGGGAAAAGGAATAGCAGAATATTGATGGCCTGACAAGTTTAACACAAGTACTTTGGAAGATTGCTAGGGAGAAAATAGTACCCTAGAATCCTCAGAATATAATATACTTTACTTAATTGAGTTTTGAGAACAATAAGAAAGACCTTCACTTTGAAGACGTTTCTAACATAGGATGGTTTGTTTCATTAAGTAGCATAGTAAGTAGTATAGTTCCATATTTCATTTGCTCTATGAGGATTTAAGGGCTTCCCAGGTGGCGCTGGTGGTAAAGAATCTGCCTGCCATCGCAGGAGATGTAAGAGACGTGGATTCGATCCCTGGGTTGGGAAGATCCCCTGGAGGAGGGCATGGCAAACCCACTCCAGTATTCTTGCCTGGAGAATCCCATGGACAGAGGAGCCTGGTGGGCCAAGGTCTACAGGGCCACAAAGAATTGGACACAACTGATGCAACTCAGCACACACCCACATGAGGATTTAAAGTCTTGTAGAAGCTCATTCTGCACCTCAAATATCACTGGAAAAATTCTATAAATGTGAGGGTAAAAAAAGGTTTCAAAGATGGATTTAATGTGGGTAGACTTAGAACATTTGTAAAGAGTCAAGAATGTCATAAACCCCTGGTGACATCTTCCTTTTTGGAGACTTGCTTTCTAATTTTTATAAACAGTATCATGGAAAGATGCTTATGCATGGGGTTTTCCTATCTTTCAGGGTTTCACTTGCTTTTAAAACCATGATAGGGAGATTCAAGCAACTTCATTTTGTAAAAGATGCACCACACCAACCACACATTTGAAAATTCTTGCTTATTTATAAGTAATAGACCATAATGGTGAAGCTAAAACAATAGTCATATTTTTTGAAGGCACTATCA
Source organism: Bos taurus (assembly GCF_002263795.3). Lineage (NCBI taxonomy): Eukaryota > Metazoa > Chordata > Mammalia > Artiodactyla > Bovidae > Bos > Bos taurus. Next base: position 30,475,472 of record NC_037340.1, on the reverse strand, counting down.
GAAAAATGAAAAAAGTCTTGAAATCTCTAGTCCTCTAAACAATTAGGCAGTAGCCTGGCTGGAATGGTTTAGTAATAAGTGGTCCCAGAAAGAAAAGGGTTGAGCAAAGGAAACTTCAAGTTCTCTCTTACATCCAACTCTGTGCAGCTACCCTCCATAAAACAGAATTTAAATGCCTTTTTTTCTTTCTTTTTACATTTTTTTTAATGTGAACCATATTTGAAAGTCTTTATTGAATTTGTAACAATATTGCTTCTGTTTCATGTTTCTGTTTTCTGGCCCTGAAGCATGTGGTATCTTAGCTCCTCAATCAAGGATCAAACCCCAACCCCCTGCATTGGAAGGCAAAGTCTTAACCTCTGAGCCACCAGGGAAGTCCCTAAATCACTTTTATATTTGGGGGAAAAACAATATTTCTAAATTATCTATTTTTCCTCCCATCCTCACATCAGTTCCTCAGAACCACTCTAACTTTGACTTTTTCTTTACCCATATTTAGTAAGAGTGATTTCTCTACATTAAAATATAGGGCAAAATTTAAAAAGAAACATGTAAGTCACCTGAAGTCATCTCTGCCCTCATAATTTTATAGCAAAAAGGAACTACGGCAGGCAGAAATCAGATGATCCAATCAAGACCACACAAATACTTCCTCATATAGCCCAAATCAGAACACTGATATTTGTCTACTTAGTACATGAGTCTTCCATATTTAACAAGGAAAGTGGTTCTGAGTTACTCCATGGCCAAAGTACATATAACAGTGTAGGCAAAATCCATTATGTGTCTCTGCATTATATGGCATATGCTTTATATATATATATGAATGACTGATGTGAAATGGTATTTCCTTTTTTATTTACTTTATTTTTAAAAAATATTTCTTTATTCAACTGTATTGGGTCTTAATTGTGGCTCTTAGTTGTAAAATACTGGGTCTTTCATCACATGTGGGATCTTAGTTCCCTGACTAGGAATCAAACTCACATCCACTGCATTGGAAGGCAGATTCTTAGCCACTGGACCACGAAGGGTATTCCCTGATAAATGCTTCTTTACATTATGGCTTTCTTACTGCTCTATCTATGAATGCCCCGCCTCATGAATGAGGTCAAAGAGCCCAGATTCTAATACATCATTTAAAGATTTGTCTTTCTGAAACCACAATGTAGAGGACACTCTAGGTGTGTCCTTAGAAGGAAATGAATGTTATTCCTGGTGCAGAAAATGAGTTAAACTTTTAGACTAGGGTAAGGAAGGGTTTATTTCTCTCTAGATTAAATAATCTAATTTATAACTTTTCATTCATTAATAGCCAAATGTGATTTTAATTGAGTTTGGTTTGATTTAATATATTAATCCTAAGAGTTTGAGAAATAGTATTGTGAATTAATTAGCCTCCAATTAAAATTAAATAAATGAAAAGAATATGAGCTGGGTCAGTTATAAAATAAAATATCATGCTAACAAGTACAAGTGATTTTTTTTTAATTTACCATTTGGTAGAAAATATGACTTTTCAAAATATCAGATATAGTGTATATGAGAAAACTTTTCAGGAGTCCACAACCTGAAATGAAATATTTCATTTAGTGTTATTAATAAGCTAGGGGCTTCCCAGGTGGCACTAGTGGTAAAGAACCCACCTGCCAAAGCAGGAGACGTAAGAGATGTGGGTTCAATCCCTGGGTTGGGAAGATCCCCTGGAATAGGAAATGGCAACCCACTGCAGTATTCTTGCCTGCAAAATTTCATGGACAGAGAAGCCTGGTGGACTACAGACTATGGGGTCACAAAGAGTTGGATATGACTGAGCACACACGCACACGTGCGCACACACACGCACACACACAATAAGCTAGAATTGGGATGAGAGGGAGACTTTCTGAATTACATGCCCTAGGCTTGTAGTTAAATGTTCCTTAATAAACATTCACTGCTGATCTTGATGCTGGGAAAGATTGAGGGCAGGAGGAGAAGATGACAACAGAGGATGAGATGGTTGGACGGCATCACTAACTCAGTGGACATGAGTTTGAACAAACTCCAGAAGATGGTGAAAGACAGGGAAGCCTGGTGTTCTGCAGTCCATGGGGTTGCAAAGAGGTGGACACAACTGAGTGACTAAACAACAAAATCTCTGTATAAGAAAGATGTTTTCAGAGACACATTGTTTCTATTCAAAAGATCAGATTAATTTGATGAAAAGGACCCTTTTAATAAAACAACTCTGGGGGAGAAGCATTTCTGGAATGCCAGACTAAGGACCTCAGAATATTCAGTCCTTCATAAAATCATTGTTGCTGCTGCTAAGTCATTTCAGTCGTGTCCGACTCTGTGTGACCCCATAGACGGCAGCCCACCAGGCTCCCCGATCCCTGGGACTCTCTAAGCATTGTAAACACCTGCAAAAATTGTCAAAGTCAACTTTTTCAAGAATCTTAAAATTAACCAAAGGCTTACACTGATCCAGGGAGCATTCATTCAAGAAAAAACAGCTGAAGCTGGGTAAGAGCAGTGAGCTTTGAGGCGTTTTAGCTCCAGTTTCCCAGACCTCTCTCCCTAGTTCAAAAATCACCTTGAAGACCAGCAGCCTTAGAACTATGGTTAGTAAGAATAAATATGAGAAAGTCCAGAGGCCCCTAAAGGAAACCCAACAGGTCTGGAGCTCTTGCAGAAGCCCCAGTCTCATGACACTGTCATGATTTACATTCTTCCTGTCCAGAAGCTCCCCGGGAAGAGGACAGATGTGAATCAGAGATCACCCAGAAAGGAAGTCCTATCTCCAAATATTAGTCCAAAACAAAGGAGCTGTTTAATATCATCTGAGGTGGTGATACTAGTAGGGCCAATAAGAGGCTGACCAAAAACCTGCAAAGGAAGATCTAGGTAATAAGATATCCATAGGCGCCAACCCATAACGTATTTCTTAGGACCTAGAGTGCTGCAGGCACATGCTAGAAGCATATGGGAAGGCCTTTTCTCTCAGCTCTTTCCATTTTATTTAAAGTATAGTTAATTTACAATGTTCTATTAGTTTCAGTGTACAGCAAAGTGATCCAAAAATACGTATATACATACACACACACATATATCTTTCTTTTTTTTTAATTTTATTTTATTTTTAAACTTTACATAATTGTATTAGTTTTGCCAAATATCAAAATGAATCCGCCACAGGTATACATGTGTTCCCCATCCTGAACCCTCCTCCCTCCTCCCTCCCCATACCATCCCTCTGGGTCGTCCCAGTGCACTAGCCCCAAGCATCCAGTATCGTGTATCAAACCTGGACTGGCAACTCGTTTCTTACATGATATTTTACATGTTTCAATGCCATTCTCCCAAATCTCCCCACCCTCTCCCTCTCCCACAGAGTCCATAAGACTGTTCTATACATCAGTGTCTCTTTTGCTGTCTCGTACACCAGGTTATTGTTACCATCTTTCTAAATTCCATATATATGCGTTAGTATACTGTATTTATGTTTTTCCTTCTGGCTTACTTCACTCTGTATAATAGGCTCCAGTTTCATCCACCTCATTAGAACTGATTCAAATGTATTCTTTTTAATGGCTGAGTAATACTCCATTGTGTATATCCATTCATCTGCTGATGGACATCTAGGTTGCTTCCATGTCCTGGCTATTATAAACAGTGCTGCGATGAACATTGGGGTACACGTGTCTCTTTCAGTTCTGGTTTCCTCAGTGTGTATGCCCAGCAGTGGGATTGCTGGATCATAAGGCAGTTCTATTTCCAGTTTTTTAAGGAATCTCCACACTGTTCTCCATAGTGGCTGTACTAGTTTGCATTCCCACCAACAGTGTAAGAGGGTTCCCTTTTCTCCACACCCTCTCCAGCATTTATTATTTGTAGACTTTTGGATCGCAGCCATTCTGACTGGTGTGAAATGGTACCTCATAGTGGTTTTGATTTGCATTTCTCTGATAATGAGTGATGCTGAGCATCTTTTCATGTGTTTGTTAGCCATCTGTATGTCTTCTTTGGAGAAATGTCTATTTAGTTTTTTGGCCCATTTTTTGATTGGGTCGTTTATTTTTCTGGAGTTGAGCTGTAGGAGTTGCTTGTATATTTTTGAGATTAGTTGTTTGTCAGTTGCTTCATTTGCTATTATTTTCTCCCATTCTGAAGGCTGTCTTTTCACCTTGCTAATAGTTTCCTTTGATGTGCAGAAGCTTTTAAGGTTAATTAGGTCACATTTGTTTATTTTTTTTCCAATTATTATAATTTTATTTTATTTTTAAACTTTACATAATTGTATTAGTTTTGCCAAATATCAAAATGAATCCGCCACAGGTATACATGTGTTCCCCATCTTGATTTTATTTCCAATATTCTGGGAGGTGGGTCATAGAGGATCCTGCTGTGATGTATGTCAGAGAGTGTTTTGCCTATGTTCTCCTCTAGGAGTTTTATAGTTTCTGGTCTTACGTTTAGATCTTTAATCCATTTTGAGTTTATTTTTGTGTATGGTGTTAGAAAGTGGTCTAGTTTCATTCTTTTACAAGTGGTTGACCAGATTTCCCAGCACCACTTGTTAAAGAGATTGTCTTTAATCCATTGTATATTCTTGCCTCCTTTGTCAAAGATAAGGTGCCCATATATCTTTCTATTTCAGTTTCTTTTCCATTATAGGTTAATTAGAAGACATTGAATATAGTTCCCTGTACTACACAGTAGGTCCTTGCCATTTACTTATTTTATATACAATAGCGTGGCTCAGTGGGTAAAAGAATCCTCCTGAAATGCAGGATATACAGGAGACATAGGTTTCATCCCTGGGTTGGGAAGATCCCCTGGAGAAGGAAATTGCAATCCATGCCAGTTTTCTTGCCTGAAAATCCCACGGACAAAGGAGTCCAGCAGGCTACAGTCCAAAGGATCACAGAGAGTCAGACACTGAGTAAGCATGCATGTACAATGTGTATATTTTAATCCCAAACTCCTAATTTATTTCTCTTCACCCTGCTACCTCCTTTAGTAACCATTAGTTTGTTTTCTATGCCTGCGAATTAGTTCATTTGTATCACTTTTTAGGATTTCACAAATAAGTGATATGATATATGTCTTTGACATCTCTTAATACAATAATTGCTGGGTCCATCCATGTTGCTGCAAATGGTATTATTTCATGCTTTTCTATGGATGAGTAATATTGCATGTACAATGTATTATATATACATATCACATCTTCTTTATCCATTCGTCAGTGGGTGTTTAAGTTGCTTCCATTATCTTGGCTATTATAAACAGAGATGGTAGGAATATTGGCTCATGCCAAATCTCTCTGAATTATAGGATTGCAGGATTATATGGTAGTTTATTTTTAGTTTTTAAGGAACCTCCATACAGTTCTCCAAAGTAGTTACACCAATTTACACCTCCACCAGCAGTGAAGGAGGTTTTCCTTTTTTCCACACCCTCTCCAGCATTTATCATTTATAGACTTTTTAATGATGATCTCTTTGACTGGTGTAAGGTGATACCTCATTACAGTTTTGGTTTGCATTTCTCTAATAACAAGTGATATTGAACATCTTTTCATGTTTCTACTGACCATCTATATGTCTTTGAAGAACTGTCCATTTAGCTCTTCTGCCCACTTTTTGATTGGGTTGTCTTTTTGATATTAAGCTCTGTGACCTGTCTAATCTCATAGCTCTTGCTGACCTTAAGGCTTTGTACAAATATCAGTGACCACTAAGTGGTCAGAATTGTAAAGTGCCTGAGTATTCAAGACATGCATAAAAAGGTACAAAACTCCTCAGCAAAAAGAGATTGACTTACTGGTTTGAGAAATCTAAGGAACTCTCTATCTAGTTATTGGGCTTTTCTGGTTGCTCAGATGGTAAAGGATCTACCTGAAATATCAGAGACCTGGGTTCAATGCCTGGGTCAGAAAGATTCCCCTGGAGAAGGGAATGGCAACCCCCTCTAGTATTCTTGCCTAGAAAATTCCATGGACAGAGGAGCCTACCTAGTTATTACCTGACCAAGCTAACTAAGAGAGATTACAGTGGCTGCACATTTTTCAGAATTAGTCCAGGAAAGTTACAAAACAACCAAACAGTAGCAACAATCTCAAACTCCAGAGAAGGAGGTGAAGATAAGATAAGATAAGATACCCACATTATGTCCAAAATTCACCAAAACTTATGAGAGATGCAAAGAAATAGAAAAGTACAAAGCCACACAGGAGAAAAAAAAAAAAGAAAAAACAGCCAATAGAAACTGTCCATGAGGAAATTCAGATATTTGGGTTTATTAGAATAATTCATTAAATCGACTGGAATAAATATTATCAAAGAACTAGAAGAAACAATGTCCAAATAATTTAAGTATCAGGACAGTGTCTCACCAACTAGGGAATACCAATAAACAGAATTTATTTAAAATATAAACAACAGCCAAGGAGAAATTTAATTCAAAATTGATAAACCTGAATGTACATATTCATGAGCTTAGTCTAGGCAATAATTTCTTAGGTATGATACCAAAAGCATAAGAGGCTGTGTGTGTGTGTGTGTGTGTGTGTGTGTAAACTAGACATCAAAATTTAAAACTTTTGTGCTTCAAAATATACTATGGAGAAACTGAAAAAACAACTCACCAAATGCGAGAAATATTTGTAAATTCTATATCTGATAAATTTTTTTTTCTTATTTTTATATTTGGAAGTTCTTCCCTTTAACCACTTTCATCCTTTTTACCTGTCCACCCACTTGCTGCCTCTGGCAACCACCAGTCTATTCTGTGTATGCAAGAGCTCAGTTTTGTTTTTGTTTGTTATTGTTTTAGATTCCATATATAAATTAGGCAAAATAGCATGTATCTTTCTCTCTCTGACTTGTTTTACTTAGCATAATGCCCTGAAGGTCCATCCATGTCTTTGCAAATGTCAAGATTTCTTTCCTTTTTTTTTTTTTTTTTTTGCCAAATATTCCATTGTATACATATACCACAATTTGTTTATCCATTCTTCCATCTTGAAACACCTAGGTTGTCCTCATTTCCTGGCTACTGTAAATAATGCTACAGTAAACATGGGGGTGTGTATATCTTTTGAGTTAGTGTTTTTGCTCTCTTTGGGTAAACAGCCAGAAGTGGATTTCCCTTGTGGCTCAGCTGGTAAAGAATCTGCCTGCAATGCGGGAGACCTAAGTTTGATCCCTGGGTTGGAAAGATCCCCTGGAGAAGGGAAAGGATACCCACTCCAGTATTCTGGCCTGGAGAATTCCATGGACTATACAATCCATAGAATCGCAAAGAGTCGGACACGACTGAACAACTTTCACTTTCACTTTTTTCCAGAAGTAGAATTGTTGGATCATATGGTCATTATATTTTTAATTTGTTGAAGAACCTCCATACTGTTTTCCATAATGGCTGCACCAATTTGCATTGCTACCAACTATGCATGAATGTTCCCTTTCCTCCATATCCTCATCAATACTTCTCATTTCATATCTTTTTATAATAGCCATTCTAGCAGGTATGGAGGCAATTTATCCTCATGATTTTTATTTGCATGTCTCTGATGATTAGTGAAGTTAAGCACGTTTTCATGTTTCTGTCAGCACATGTGTCTCTTCTTTGGAAAAGAAAATGTCTGTTTAGTTCCATTTTATGGTACTGAGTTATATGAATCCTTCATATATTTTGGATATTTACCCCTTTCCAGATATTCCCAACCCAGGGATCAAACCCGGGTCTCCTGCATTGCAGGCAGAGTCTTTACTGTCTGAGCTATTACATATGCTTCATGAGATATTTAATTTGCAAATATTTTCTCCCATTTGGTAGGTTGGACTTTTGTTTTGTTGATGGTTTCTGTTTTTTTGTGGAAAAGCTTTTAATTTGGTGCACCCTCACTTGTTTATTTTTGCTGTTGTTGCATCTGCTTTTGGTGTAAAATCCAAAAAATCATCATAAAGACCCATGTGAAAGAGCTTATTACCTTTATTTTCTTCTAGGAGTTTCATGGTTGCAGGTCTGTGTTCAAGTCGATAGTTCATTTTGAGTTGACTTTTTGGTATAGTGTGAAACAGTGGCTGTCCAGTTTTCCCAACACCATTTATTAAAGACACTGTCCCTTCTCCATTGTATATTCTTGGTTCCTTTGTCATATATTAATTGACCGTATATGCTTGGGTTTATTTCTGGGTTCTCTATGTGGTCCTATTGATCTACGTGCCTGCTTTTATGCCAATACCACATTGTTTTGATTAGCATATAGATTTTAAATCTAGTTTGAAATCAGAAAATGTGATGCCTCCAGCTTTGTTCTTCTTCCTCAAGATTGCTTACCGTACAATAGAATAGTATTTCTCAATAAAAAAGAATGGAGCACTTGATACATGCTACAACATGCATAAACTTTGAGGACAATATTGTATCGATAGAAGCCAGTCACAAAAGACCATGTATCTATGATTCCATTTACATGAGATATATAGAAAAGGTAAATCCATAGAGATAGAAAGTAGAGGGGAGAGAGAGAAAGGAGAGTGACTGTTAATGGCTAAGGAGTTTCTTTTAGGGGTGATGTAAATATTCTAAGATTATTGATAGTGATGATAACTGTACAATTATGTTAATTATACAGATTATGTATAGTTATGATAATTGTACAGAATGTTAAAAGCATTGAATTTTGCACTTTAAGATGATTATTTTTATGGTATATGAATTATATTTCAGCAAAGTTAATGTTAAGAAAAAGGATTTTTAAAAATTACAGCCCAAACCTAAAGTAAGCAAAACAGAAAAATTCACAGGCCTTGGTGCTTTGTACTTAGTTGTTCAGGCATGTCTGACTCTTTGCAGCCCCACGGACTATAGCCTGCCAGACTGCTCTGCCCATAGGATTTCCCAGGCAAGAATACTGGAGTGGGTTGGCATTTCCTCCTGCAGGGGATCTTCTTGACCCAGGGATCAAACCTGTGTCTACTTGTGCCTCCTGCATTGCGGGGGGATTCTTTACTTGCCGAGCCATCAGGGAAGTCCAGCAGGCTTTGGACTACCTTCCAAAGTGCATACAACTGGTATGACTGATTACCCATAACAAAACAGACACATGGACCTTCAAACTCAGGCAGCTAGCACTTTTTTAAATGGCATTTAACAATAATTTTTATACATATGTAAATATACATATGCACATAATTTAGAACACCCAGTATTTGTGCATATAGTCCATAGACACGTAATGTTACATTGTGTGCACAAGCATAAGCATACGTGTACATATTTCAAGTATACATTTCTGGTATTCTTTTCTATTTGGCTCCTCCTCCTTTTATGCTTCCCTCTTCACTGATGTCAAACACCCTCCCCCAAATCATCCATGTTTAAAATATAATATTACTCTTATTTTTCCGTACTCCTAAAATCCTGTGTAGTTATGCATAGTCACACAATGGGGATTATCCTGATTTTTTAAAGTGAAGTCATGGTGATCTGGTTCTCTACATCTGGATTATCATTCTATAAGACCTTGTGGAAATTCTTCCAAGGCGTCGGATACAGTTCTAATTCATTCTTTTAAAGCTGCATAATAGCCCTAACTGTCCACACTGTGACTGAGCTGTAACGTATTCAGACATCCCCTTGCTCAGAGACATTCATTTTGCTTCGACTTTTTGGCTGTGAAAAATGCTGCAATAAACAACTTCAGTTCTTAGAAATATATGTTCTATGTATGTTTTAGTTTCTAAGGCACAAATTCCCTGGAGTAGCATGAAATATTTATAATTATATAGGGAGATATATTATATAATGACATAATTTATATATATATATATAAAAACACAAATGGATGTTGCCAGAAAAACTGTAATATTATTTATCTACTTCAATGTATTTATATAGACTTTTCCCACATTCCTACCTATAATAGGGATTGTAGTTCTTTTTCATTTTTGCTATGTAGTTCTTTTTCATTATTGTTTATTCAATTAGTGAGGATTCTTCCCATTACAAATTTAAAAAGAGAACTATCCAACTACTTAACCAATGAGGGAATAGATTTGCTCACAAAATTATACAATATTATCAAGATTGGTTTCTCTGTCTTTCTCTCTCGGCTCCCCACCCCCCCCTTTGTTTGACTCTCTGTTCTTCTCTGGTCCCATGATGGTGACCAGCCAACTCCTCGGGTTACACTCCTCAAGCTTAAGATCCAACAGGAAAGAGACAGAACCTTGTTTTACCATTGACAGTGATAGATCTGAGGTTCACTCCCACCGGACCAATTGTAGGCAAGTTTGAACATTGTACGGTTGTGTAAATATGATTCCTTGATGGTTTTAGGTCTGGGTCATGTGCTCTACTCAGGACTAGAGACAGAGCCTCCAGCAGAGGATAGGCAGTGGGGACGGGAGGTAGGGGAGAAGAAGCAACCCCTTTAAAATTAGCAGGTTTTTTTCAAAAAAAAAAAGAATAGCAAGAGTGGGCTCCATTACATCCTTCTTAATCTGTGAAGTACGATTGCATCTTATTTATATTGCAGTTGGTACAGAAGGATGTGTTCATCCTAAGTCAATGATGGTTCACCCCATGCGGCTAAGTCACTTCAGTCGTGTCTGACTCTGTGCGACCCCATAGACGGCAGCCCACCAGGCTCCCCCGTCCCTGGGATTCTCCAGGCAAGAACACTGGAGTGGGTTGCCATTTCCTTCTCCAATGCATGAAAGTGAAAAGTGAAAGTGAAGTCGCTCAGTCGTGTCCGACTCCTCGCGACCCCATGGACTGCAGCCTACTAGGCTCCTCTATCCATGGGATTTTCCAGGCAAGAGTACTGGAATGGGGTGCCATTGCCTTCTCCGGTTCACCCCATAAACAACTGTAAACGTCAAAAATTACAATTTTAACCTTTTGTTGGATTTTTTACTGTCATTTTTTGTATCTTAAATGATCATATCATTTCCTCTGTTCTTATCACTTGAGAGTAATCATTAAGAATCTCTGTTTTTAGAATAGGTTATGTTGCAGTGTAGTTAAGAGTCTATGAGAAATAAAAGGCTATAGGCTTTTAACATTATTTTCTTAGTTTCTTACCCTTACTTATGTCTTTTCTCATTTCCCCTTTTTTCATAATATTACTGTTCCTATCTCTAGCCTTTTCTGCTTCAACTCTCCCATCCTTAAAATCCACCACTTATAATGTATACAAATTGTGTGGGAAATACGAGGGGGGAGTGTAAATCTAAAGTATTTATCTGAAACATGTACAAGCTTCAATACAAAAGCCCTGGGACAGGCTGAGTCGGTCTTGATGACAATTACACGTGAGCACCTGGAGGCTCACTTATTTATTAAATGAATGAAATTATTTAGGGCAGGGGTCCCCAACCTCCAGGATCTCAGGCCTGATGATCTGAGGTGGAGCTGACAAAATAATAATAGAAATAAAGTGCACAATAAACGTGACGTGCTTGAATCAACCTGAAACCACCACCCACCCCTGTCTGTAGAAAAACTGTCTTACGCGGAACCAACCTCTGGTGCTAAAAAGTTTGGGGACTGCTGGTTTAGGGTACTCAGAGCTCTTTTTCACTCACTTTCTGGTCCTTAATTATATCAAGGATAGATGAGGTTGTCAGGTAACTAACTCAGGGTAAGTGAAGTTTATAGTGTGTGCGTGTACATATATTATACTGTACCTTATAAAAATACAGATATAACAGGAGCTCAGGCTCAGGAATCTACGCTCAAAACGTGGTTTCAGCCCATACTGGCTGTGTGATCTGGAAAATATCCTAAACCTCTCTGACTCGGGGCTTTTATCTGTAATGGGGCAACAATGAAGGTATCATTTCAAAGGGCTGTTGTGAGTCTTGAGATCATCTTTGTGAAACTCAGCAAGGTGCCTGATATGTCATGCATTCCATCAGTGATAGTTGATATTATTTGTTTACTGTGTCCTTCCCACTAGACTGTGAATGATAATGTTCTCAGAACCTGTCACAGTTCCTGGGATGTGATAGGTTACACACAAATATTTAACATGTTACTAGAAACTACAAGATACTTTGCCTCTGTTCAAAGATACGTACATGTATATTGACATCATCTCAGACAGGAACTGCTATTGTAAATATTGCTGGACTAGGTAGGAATCAGCAGGTATAAAATGAAGCGAAGGCTTCCCTGGTGGCTCAGTGGTAGAGAATCTGTCCACTAATGCAAGGGGCACCGGTTAGATCCGTGATCCGGAAGATCTCATGTGCCACAGAGCAACTAAGCCTGTGGGCCACAGCTATCGAGCTTGTGCTCTAGAGCCTACGAGCCGCAACTCCTAAGCCCACGTGCCACAACCACTGAAGCCTGCGCATCTTAGGGCTTGTGCTCTGCAACAACAGAAGACACTGCAATGAGAAGCCCACGCACCGCCGAGAGTAGCCCCTGCTCACTGCAACTAGAGAAAAGCCTATGCAGCAACAAAGACCAAGGGTAGCCAAAAATAATAAATACATCAAAATTATTAAAAAGTAAAATGAGACTGTACAGGCTTGGGCTTAGCCATCAGAATTCCTGAAAATTGTGTGGGTAAATCCCTGAAATGGAATTATGTTTTCCTGTTTCCCTTCTAACAGGCTACTTGTTTTCCTGATGAAAAATTCTTCCTCCTGCAATATTTTGCATAGAGAGACCATCACTTTCAAAAAGATAAGGCAATTAAGAGGGTAAAGAGGGCTTAACAAGTTGAGTGTAGAAATAGCAAAGTTTTTCTCTTTTTTGGAGGCATTCAGATTCTGATCTGAGCTGTTCAGCTTTTAAATAACATTGCCTCAAGTTACCTGGGGAATCCTTTCTGGACACATTGACCCTGGAATGTCTTTGGGATGTCATGGCTCCACTACATTTTATCCTGTAATTTCTTCTCTCATAACCGCGCCCCACTCCAGCCCTCCAAAAGTACCAGGCTTTATTTAAAATACAAACACAAAGAAAATCAAGATTATACAGAGATGTTAGGAACCAGCGCCCTGCCTTCAACTTTCAATCCTCTTATTAATACTCATGTCATGACTCTTGTCGAGGGAATGCTGGGGTGTCAGTGTCCTCAATCAGCGTTCTCTCAGTCACTTTCATTAGCAGCCATGTTTTCTTGACAAAGGATAACAAATGGACACTGTTGGTCCCTAATGTGCTTTTGACTACGGATCTTGCACCATTTCTCCGTGAAGCAATTGCAATTATTTGTCATTTTAATATGACTTGGCAAGGAGGTCTAAAAAACATGGCTATTATTCATCAGTATGTATATTTTGTACTTATATTAATATTAGAATATCATTATTACTCGCCTCACATTGTATGAGCAAGATAAAATTACACCATGTAAAAAATGCATTAAATTCTCTTTGGCTGCACTCATATAGCACAAGTAAATGTAATTTAAGAGCTTGTACCATTTATATGCTAAACACTACCATTTATTATTATTAGTAAAGAAATACTTTTACCTCTGCACTAATGGAAAGGATATCAATATGTTCTCATTGTTAATTGGAAATAATGTAGCTAATGCTAAAACTCAAACCTCTTAAAGTGTATCTATCCATCCTTTTACATCCTGAAATGTTCTAGTGCCTAATTTTTCTATCATGTTGGCATAATGTACATTTAATTTTGATATTAGAATATAGCTCTGTAATTCTTTCATTATGCATTCTTTCAGAGGCTTTTGCACAGAAGATTACTCTGAAACCTTTGAAATTCAAGAACTAGCTTTGTACATAACTACTCATAATTTTCAAGCGACCTTCTCTCAGTGGATATAGTAATGTTGTATTATAAGTGTGATGAAACAAGTGAAATTTCTATCCAGTTCTGGGTAGTTTTAAATTACTTCTGTAATTGTATCAGTCCTTTTTTCTAATTCCAAGCTAGAGTTAAGTAAAATTCAAGTGTGTTGTGAATAAACAATGTTTTTAATAGCTATATGCTAAGCCAGTGGAAGGAGAGGGAAAATTTACTAGATTGTTTCTTTGAATTAAGAGCAGCACACATGCACACACATATTCATACTTTAATAAGAGTCAAAGAAAAGCCAATCAAGTAGATGTTTGCATTTCAACATAATAAGATCTGCATCATCATAGCTCAAGGTAAAATAAGTAAATTAAACTTTTTTTTTTTTTTTTTGCTCAATTACAATTTTTTCTTTCATTATTTACTAGGTGCCTTAGAATAGGCTAGGTTTCAGTTCAGTTCAATTCAGTCGCTCAGTCGTGTCCGACTCTTTGTGACCCCATGAATCACAGCTAGGTTTGCACTTTTTAAATCACCTACTGTATACAAGAGACTATACTAAGGCTTGACTTCAGTATCATTAAACTTACAAAATTGGGAAGGGGAGGGTGGGATGAACTGGGAGATTAGGATTGATATATGTACATTGCCATGTGTGAAATAGCTAGTGGGAAGCTGCTGTATAGCTCAGGGAGTTAGCTCAGAGCTCTGTGATGAGCTAGCGCAGTGGAAGTGGAAGGTGGTGGGAGGGAGGTCCAAGATGAAGGGAAGATATGTAGACACATAGCTGACTCACCTTGTTGTACAGCAAAAAACTAACACAGCATTGCAAAGCAGTTATACCCAAATTAAAAAAAAAAGTTGTGGAACCAAGAAATAACCTCTTAGATGAGAAAGAAAGCAAAGGGCAAACATTAAAGCAAAATATCTGGTTTGTTTGTGTTGGTAAGTAGGAAGGGTAAGATGGAAGATAGGAAAAGACTAGAAACAATTAAAAGAGCATTGCCAAATTTCCAGTTATAGGATAACTGGAATGAAATAAATTGTGCTGAAGAGAAATATGTATATTCAATGATACTCATCCCATGACTATGTATAAAGTAAGGGACTGTTTAAATGAAATATAGATGACCTTTCAAAGACTATAGCTATGAAAACACTTAAAATTATGTCTTAAGGGTGTAATTTTAGATGCAGAGATATAAAAATACATCAAGTAAAAGTAGATTTTTAAATGAATGTACTCACATATGAAACACAGATATATACATGTATAAAGCAGTATGCTACAAATATTCACCAAGTGACAAGATTATGGGTGCTTTTAATTTTCTTCTTTATACTTTTTGTGTTACTCAGATTTTCTGCAACAAATATATTACTTTGTCAGAAAAAAGTCACTTAAAAGGCATACTAAAATATTAATTAGAAGATTATTTTTTAATGTGTAGAATTTAAAACCTTTATTTTCATACCTCAATACTGGACTAAATTATGGGTTTCTGTTGAATTTATTAGGAGGCTTAAATTTGTGCTAAATAAACTTTTGGCCCTTTTTAATGATATTTTAAATAGTGATGCTTAATATTTTTTAAAGTATCCATAGGAAAGGCTCAACCTTGTAGGAGGTATATTAAAAACTTGCTCCCAGCCTAAAGAAGTCACAGAACCTCTAGGAAATACCAAAAGACTATTTTTTAAGAGAAACAGTAATATCATCCAGCTTTTTTCGAGGATTGAATCACTCACTGACGGTTTTATCCCAGGGTCAAATTTGAAACACAGATGGATTCAAAAAGTCATGAAAAATTATGTAAGCTTTTACTGAACACCTTTTGAGGAGACAGTGAAACACGAACTACATTACAAAAAACATGGCAAAATTTCCCCCCAAATGCTTTTGAGCAACTCTTCTTTACCTTGAATTTCCAGCCCTAACTTACTCCCTTTCCTGGGAGTCTTTATGGTTTTCTGCTTGTCTGCACGTTTCATCTATGCCAAAGTTCCTACAGCTTTCTCCTTCCTCTCAAGTCATTACCTTCCTTCCCTCTCCAGAAATTCCGTTTCTATGGGAAGATCATTTGTCATCTTGGATGGAATCTTCCAGTTTTATTCTCCACCATCCATTCTAGTCAGCATCGCTGTTTACTTATCTGTAAAAATGTGAATATTCTTTCCAACCTCAGAATAGGCAACTAGGGTAGCCTGCCATATATTTCATGTTCAGTAAATGCGAGTCTCCTGCACTGCAGGCAGATTCTTTACCATCTGAGCCACCAGGGAAGACACAGTTCTTGTTCAGTAAATATTAACACACTCCTTTACCTAAAATAGCTGTTTTAATCTTGTCAATCTCTTCTCAACCACTTTTAAAGTAGTCAAAATATCAGGTTGTGCATTAAGAGCTTTTCTACCCTATTATCTTCTATGAAACAAAATGCAAAACAATCATTAAAAAAGAATCTAATTTCATTAGAATAGGACATGGTTACAACATTAAACAATTCTGAAGAGTAGCTATAAGCCAGATGCAGTAAAATTTGGAGTGATGTGAGGGAGATTTGAATGAAAGCCTACATCTTTGATATCACATGGATCTTGCTTGCCAAAATCTCTTTTAGGTGAAACTGCTCTGATGGGCCCAGAAATTATCTTTTTCTTAGAACAGATGAATGTTTAGAAAGTTTTAGCAATATCCATAGACTGTGTTTGACCCTGAAGAATATTAGAAAAGGTAAGTCTGAGAGAAAGCCCTCATAAATCTTTCATATGAAAGAAACATATATAAAATCCCTAAATAAAAAAGGAGTGACCCTTAATACCAGAAACTTAATACAAGAACTTAATACCAAACCAAGATGTCATAAACACTGATAAAAGAGTAGACAGGTATAAATTCTGATGACCTTGGATCAAGCAATGGTTTTTTCCTTTCTTTTTTTTTTTTTTTGCATTTATAGTATTTTTTATTTTTAATTGGAGGATAATTGCTTTGCAATGTTGTGTTAGTTTCTGCCATACAATATGCATTGGCCGTGTGTGTGTGT
Organism: Bos taurus; assembly: GCF_002263795.3. Lineage (NCBI taxonomy): Eukaryota > Metazoa > Chordata > Mammalia > Artiodactyla > Bovidae > Bos > Bos taurus. The sequence goes on along the minus strand of NC_037340.1, from coordinate 30,458,643 downwards.
GTATATATCTACCGATATATATACATATATATATATGTATATATATATATATCTCCCCTCCCTCTTGCGCCTCCTTCCCACCATACCCCTTCTAGGTCATCACAGAGCTGAGCTCCCTGTATTATATAGCAGCTTCCCACTAGCTATCTATTTACACATGTTAGTGTGTGTATGTCAACGCTGCTCTCTCAGTTCATCCCACCCTCTCCTTCCTTACTGTTCTCCATAGTGGCTGTATCAATTTGCATTCCCACCAACAGTGCAAGAGGGTTCCCTTTTCTCCACACCTTCTCCAGCATTTATTGTTTGTAGATTTCCTGATGATGGCCATTCTGACTGGTGTGAAGTGATAACTCCTCATAGTTTTGATTTGCATTTCACGAATAATGGGTGATTTTGAGCATCTTTTTATGTGTGTGTTGAGCATCTGTATGTTGTCTTTGGAGAAATGTCTGTTTAGGTCTGCCCATTTTTCAATTGCATTGTTTGTTTTTTGAATATTGAACTGCATGAGCTGTGGATCAAGCATTCAATATCTCAAGGACTATGGCAATGACAAAGCAGATAGTCTAACAGAAGACGTGTGTGTGGAGGGGGGCTTCCTTGGTGACTCAGCTGTAAAAGAATCCACCTGCAATGCAGGAGACATTAGTTCAGTCCCTGGGTTTGAAGGAAATGGCAACCCACTCTAGTATTCTTGCCCGGGAAATCCTATGGACAGAGGAGCCAGGCAGGCTATACTCCATGGAGTTGCAAAAGAGTCGGACACAACTTAGTAACTAAACAACAACAGTGTGTGTGAATCAACCAGTTTGAAGAAGCTGTTCTCTAATAATACAGTCTTAAGAAACTATACATTGCATGAGAAACAATATTGTGAGATTGAAGAAATAGGACTCAGACCCATTGTGAGTATGCTTTGAAGAATTTTAAGGGTTTTTTTTTTTAAGAGGATATTGTTTGACCTCAGGCATTAATAAAAGTCTCAATAAAAGGTCTCTTTTTCAGTTAACTTCATAGCCCTATGACCATATAAATGAAACTTGAAAATTCAGATTTTCAAGATAATAAAATTTTATCTAATAAAATAGTACCTATGGTACCTCATTGTGGTTTTGATTTGCATTTCTCTGATAATAAGTGATGTTGAGCATCTTTTCATGTGTGTGTTAGCCATCTGTATGTCTTCTTTGGAGACATGTCTATTTAGTTCTTTGGCCCATTTTTTGATTGGGTCATTTATTTTTCTGGAATTGAGCTGTAGGAGTTGCTTGTATATTTTTGAGACTAGTTGTTTGTCAGTTGCTTCATTTGCTATTATTTCCTCCCATTCTGAAGGCTGTCTTTTCACCTTGCTTATATGGCTGCAATCCAAAAGTATACAAGCAATAAATGCTGGAGAGGGTACAGAGAAAAGGGAACCCTCTTACACTGTTGGTGGGAATGCAAACTAGTACAGCCACTATGGAGAACAGTGTGGAGATTCCTTAAAAAACTGGAAATAGAACTGCCTTATGATCCAGCAATCCCACTGCTGGGCATACACACTGAGGAAACCAGAACTGAAAGAGACACATGTACCCCAATGTTCATCGCACTGTTTATAATAGCCAGGACATGGAAGCAACCTAGATGTCCATCAGCAGATGAATGGATAAGAAAGCTATGAGCTATGGTACATATACACAATGGAGTATTACTCAGCCATTATAAAGAATACATTGAAATCAGTTCTAATGAGGTGGATGAAACTGGAGCCTATTATACAGAGTGAAGTAAGCCAGAAAGAAAAACATCAATATAGTATACTAACACATATATATGAAATTTAGAAAGATGGTAACAATAACCCTGTATACGAGACAGCAAAAGAGACACTGATGTAAAGAACAGTCTTTTGGACTAGTGGGAGAGGGAGAGGGTGGGATGATTTGGGAGAATGGCATTGAAACATGTATAATATCATATATAGAAAAAAATAAAATTAAAAAAAATAATAAAATAAAATAAAACAGTACCTATGATGCAGCTTAATAACTTACATGGAACTTGTTAAACTTTAAAAAATTACTTAATGTAGGAGCATCACATTGGTTAAACTGGATGATTCCAGAATCTGGGATGAGAGTATGAGCTAACACCAATGTCTTAATATTCCTTCAATCTAGTCATTATTTTTATGTATCTAAAATACTGATCAGGAAATATCAATAAACTATTCACAAAGGAAATTCAGACACAAGTGACAACTAAAAATTTAGAGCCCAGAATTAGTGATTTATAAAAACAAATAAAGATCTATAGACAAAAGTGAAGAGAACTAAATATATACAAATTTTTTGTTGAATGATAACAAGAAAGTACTGTGATAAAAGGGGTATTTTCAAATTGCGAAAAAGAAATGAATAGAGGCTTGTTTAGAAGAACCCAAAGATATGATCAGTGCAATTTTTAAAAAATGATAATTTTAGAATGACACTAAAGGGAAACACTAATAAATTAATCACGAAGTTTTTGACAGTACTCCTACAGAGTGTAACTTGAGTCTTAGGCATTTTTCTTTTAAGGTAAAGTTCAAGGTAACAAAAAAGTAGGACTTGTAAATATGTACCTAGTGTTAAAAAGAACCTGTGGTGGATTCATTTTGATATTTGGCAAAACTAATACAATTATGTAAAGTTTAAAAATAAAATAAAATTTAAAAAAAAAAGGCAAATTTAAATTTATTCAACTTTTAATCTCTTAAGTGTAATAGATTGCCTTTGTTGAGTTCTGCACACTACTGTTCAATTCAGTTCAGTTGCTCAGTCATATCTGACTCTTTGCGACCCAATGTACTGCAGCACGCCAGGTATCCCTGTCTATCACAATTCCCGGAGCTTACTCAGCCTCATGTCCATCAAGTCAGTGATGCCTTCCAATCATCTCATCCTCTGTCATCCCCTTCCTTTCCAGCCTTCAATCTTTCCCAGCATCAGTGTCTTTTCAAGTATATCAGTTCTTCGCATCAGGTGGCCAAAGTTTTGGAGTTTCAGCTTCAACATCAGTCCTTCCAATAAATAGTCAGGACTGATTTCCTTTAGGATGGACTGGTTGGATCTCCTTACAGTCCAGGGGACTCTCAAGAGTCTTCTCCAACACCACAGTTCAAAAGCATCAATTCTTTGGTGCTGAGCTTTCTTTATAGTCCAACTCTCACATCCATACATAACTCTGGAAAAACCATAGCTTTGACTAGATGGACGTTTGTTGGCAAAGTAATGTATCTGCTTTTCAATATGCTGTCTAGATTGGTCATAGCTTTCCTTCCAAGAAGCAAGCATCTTTTAATTTCATGGCTACAGTCACCATCTGTAGTGATTTTGGAGCCTCCAAAAATAAAGTCTTTAACTGTTTCCATTGTTTCCCCATTTATTTCCCATGAAGTGATGGGACTGGATGCCATGATCTTCGTTTTCTGAATGTTGAGCTTTACGCCAACTCTTTCACTCTCCTCTTTCATCAAGAGGCTCTGTAGTTCTTCTTCACTTTCTGCCATAAGGGTGGTGTCACCTGCGTATCTGAGGTTATTGATATACATGCACATCACTTGTACATGTGCATATAACCTCTGTATGATTTTAAAGAGTATTTTAATTTCAAAGTCAGCTATTTGAGAATGAAGAGGGATACCCTACTGAATTAGCAACAATGTGAACAAATCTTTGTGGGGCAAAGGAAGGCAGACACAACAGAGCAAATGCTACAACCTTCCCATGTGTATGAAATTCAAAATAGAGAAAACTGAAACCTGGACTTCCCTGATGGTCCAGCGGTAGAGACTCCACCCTTCTGCTGCAAGGGGCAAGTGTTTGATCTCTGGTTTGGGAACTAAGATCCCACAGCTGCACGGCATTGCCAAAATTTTTTTTAAAAAAGAAAGAAGAGCTATAGAAAACTACTATTCAGTATAGTAATTCTGAGATTCATTTTGTCACATGTATCAATTGTTCATTCACTTTTATGGCTGAGTAGTGTTTTGTTGGGTGATCATTCCAGTCTGTTTATTCATTCACCTATCCAGGGACATTTGGGCTGTTTTCAGCTTTGCTTTTGCCCGTAACAAGTAAAGCTGCTGTGGACATTTGTGTAAATATATGTTTTTATTCTCTTAAGTAAAACCCTAGCAGTAGAACAGTTGAATTCCACAATAGGTAAACATATCCATTTTAAAAAACCTGTTGAACCATTTTCTAAGGTGGTTGTACCATGTTGTATTCCCATCTGCAATAGAATTCCACCTGTTCTACATTCTTATCAACTCTTGATATGGTTACTTTGTAATTTTTTAATCATCCTAATGAGTTTATAATAGATCTCATTATGGTTTTAACTTGAATATCCTCGATGTCTAATGATGGCTGAGCATGTTTTTAAATTATAGAATATCCAAACTAATCTGAAGTGTTAGAAAGCAAATCATTTGGTGCCTGGGCTGGGGCAACAATGGTGAAATACAGAGAAGAAAGATTTACAAAAGAGGCATGAGTAGCTTTTAGGAGTGACAGAAATGTTTTTAGTTTTTATTGTGGTGATGGTTTTACTGGTATAGATACATGTAGAAACTCATTGTGCACTTGAAATATGTGTGTCAGATCAGATCAGTTGCTCAGTCGTGTCTGACTCTTTGCGACCCCATGAATCGCAGCACGCCAGGCCTCCCTGTCCATCACCAGCTCCCGGAATTCACTGAGACTCACGCCCATCAAGTCAGTGATGCCATCCAGCCATCTCATCCTCAGCTCAAAAGCATCTAGGGGTAATAGGAATTATCTGGAAGGGAGCTTGTGAACTTCCTGGGGTGATAGACATATGTTACTTCTTGACTGGGGTGTTGATTAGTCAGGTGTTTGTATTTGTCAAAACTCACCAAACTGTGTGCTTGAGATCTGGGTGCTTCACTATGTGGGCTTCCCTGTTGGTTCAAACAGTAAAGCATCTGACTGAAATGTACTTCACTATATGTAAATTTTCCTTCAATTTTAAAAACTTCATTGTTTAAAATTTTACTCCACAATGTCCCTATACTAGTTCAACTAATTTTGCAAAGTTGTGATTTTTTTCTCAGCAATTAAGTTTTGAGTTCAGTCTTTTATTTCTTACTAAGTGTAAATATTTATATTTATGTCATGCTGCTACTGCTACTGCTAAGTCACTTCAGTTGTGTCCGACTCTGTGCGACCCCATAGACGGCAGCCCACCAGGCTCCTCTGTCCCTGGGATTCTCCAGGCAAGAACACTGGAGTGGTTGCCATTTCCTTCTCCAATGGATAAAAGTGAAAAGTGAAAGTGAAGTCGCTCAGTCATGTCCGACTCTTTGCGACCCCATGGACTGCAGCCTACCAGGCTCCTCCATCCATGGGATTTTCCAGGCAAGAGTAGTGGAGTGGGGTGCCATTGCCTTCTCCGATTTATGTCATAGGAGATCAACAAACTGGCAAATTAGTAACAGAAACTGGTAGTATGCAAAGAACAGTCTAGTTGAGTGAGAGACACTCTTACTATCTCACCAAAGAACTTACTCATTGACCTTTGAAGTCACTTGGGAGACACAGAAATTTCAGTTTCACAAGCAGGGTCAAGAAATCATTGAAACGTTACAAAATTGTGACAAACATCATTTTCTTTCTTTTTAAAAAGAATTTTTGAAATATAGTTGATTTACAATATTGTGTTAATTTCTATGTACAGCAAAGTGGTTTGTATACACATATACATATTATTCTTTTTCATATTCTTTCCCATTATGGTTTATCATAGAATATTGAATATAGTTCTCTGTGGTATACAGTAGGACCTTGTTGTTTATCCATTCTAATATACTAATTTGCATCTGCTAATCCCAAACTCCCAATCCTTCCGGCCCCCACTCCCCTCCCCCTTGGCAACCACAAGTCTGTTCTCTATGTTTGTGACTCTGTTTCTGTTTTGTAGATTCATTTGTACCATATTTAGATTCCACTTTAAGGCTTCCCTGGTGGCTCAGAGGTTAAAGTGTCTGCCTGCAATCAGGAGACCTGGGTTTGATCCCTGGGTTGGGAAGATCCCCTGGAGAAGGAAATGGCAACCCACTGCAGTATTCTTGCCTGGAGAATCCCATGGATGGAGGAGCCTGGTGGGCTACAGTTCATGGGGTCGCAAAGAGTCAGACACGACTGAGCGACTTCACTTTCACTTTCACTTTACAAGTGATATCATATGGTCTTTATCTTTCTCTTTCTGACTTACTTCGCTAAGTATGATAATCTCTAGGGCCATCCATGTTGCTGCAAATGTCATTATTTCATTTCTCTATGACTGAGTAATACATACACACACACGTATATAAATACACATAGCACATCCGCTTTATCCATTCATCTATCAGTGGACTTTTAGGTTGTTTCCATGTCTTATGTCTTAGCTGTTGTAAATAGTACTGCTATGAACACAGAGGTGCATGTGTCTTTTGAATTATAATTTTGTCTGTGTATATGCCCAGGAGTAGGGAGCAGGAGAGACATCATTTTCTTATATTCATGTTTGATGCCACTCTATTGAATGCTAAGAATTTTTTAGAGGAGATCTTCCTTAAGTAAGAACCCAGTATCTGTGACGACAGACTCAGAGGTCGTTCCCCCATGATCTTCGCCTCTTGGTGGTCAGTCCCACTTTTGCATAATCCCTTCTTGAGCGGCAGAACCTGTGACTCTCTTCTAAGCAACAGAATATGGCCAAGATGAGAGAATATCATTCTTATGATTATGTTACATTACATAAGGTCCTGTCTTTGTAGCAGTCTCATTCCAAAGACCCTCCCTTCCTAGTTGGATTTGAAGAATTTAAGGAGCTGTGTCTGAGATTCCACTTGGCAAAGAGTTGTGGGTGGCCTCTGGATGCTGAGGGCAGCTGACAGTCAGTAGAAGCAGGGATGTCAGTCCTACAATCAAAAGAAAATGAATTCTGCCGTTGACCTGAGTGACCTTGGGAAAGGATTTTTCCTTGGTCAAGTTTCTGGGTGAGGATGCATTTCCTCCAACATCTTAATTACAGCCATATGAGACCTTAGGCAATGGATCCAGCTGAGCCATGCCTAGACATCCATCCCATAGAAACTCTCAGATGACAAGTGTGTGTTGTTTTAAGCCACTGCATTTGCGTTAATATGCTATAAGCAATAAAAAGCTGATACAGTATTTCTCTTGAATGTGCTAATTAAAGCTCTTCTTATACTTTCTGTGTTCCCTGGACTTCCCAGTTTATTGCTGAAGCTTCAGCTCAGGTCACAGACCAGGGGCTCCAGAGTCAGTTCCTCGGCCAAGTTTGATGATGTTGGCACAGAAATCTGCTATAGCTCGAGCATCTAACAAGACCAGACACATTTCTTCAATTCCTCAGAAGAGATGAAGTTATGGCTCCATCTCAGGCCCAGAAAATAATTTCCCACCTGTACATAATAAAGGCTGTGCTCGTACATTCAGCTAAATGATGTTATGAAGTAAGCCCAGGCTAAATAAACTTAATAAAATAAATATGTAATATGGGAGAGAAATCAGGGTGTAATTTTGGCAGTTTAAAATTTTGAGTTGTACATATTTGCCTTCTTAGTTAAATGACTTTGAAAGCAACTTCTTAAAAAGATCTCACTGTCAAAAATATTGAAAGAATTCTTAGCATTATCACATGACTCACATTTCAGAGCTTCTCATTTTGTGAGGTCAAAGGAGAAAAGTTACAAAGGAATTTTTATTTTCAGTTTTATTTGTTTTACTTAATGTTTTAAAGTTCAGTACCATAAAAGAACTTTATTACCTGAATGACCTTTTCTTGTCTTTAATGCAAAATAATCTTATCTTAGTTTTACTGAAATGGTTCTAAATTCTTGTTAAAGTTCTTCAAATCCTGAATATCTTTGAGTTTATTTTTTAAAGCATTTTATTAAAGACATAACACTTTTTTCTACAGATGTTTAATTTGTTTCTCTATAACACTTGCAAAATCAACGTTGAGTCTAGATTTAATTAATATATACAATAAAACAATATATGTTCCAGTTTGTTTTACTCAGCTCCAGAGTAAAATTTGTTTTATATTCAGCTCTAGAGATCGTATTAAAATAACCAGAGCCAAACATTGAATTCTGTCATCTTTAGGTATTAGTATCATTAATCAATCAGTAGGTATCAAGTTCTTATAAGGTACAACACTATGCCACAAATGTATATGTGTGCTTCTAATTATATATAGCAAAGTTTTTAGTCTTAAACATTATTTAAGAGTTATAAAGCAAATACAGAAGACTACATGCGATTATGTAAGTGAATAAAAAAAATTCATTGAGCCCTTGCTTTGTTTATATATTACATGGAGACCTTGGAACTGAATCAAACTGTGTGATTGAACTGAACAATAATTTTTAAACGATGTAGTCAATAAGCTTAATATAAGGTCAAGAGCTAAATGTCTTTCTGCAGAAGTGCAGAAAATGATAACCAGGAAGGCTGAATAGATTAAGTGTGTCTAAGTGTCTTCCTTGTGACCAGAGAGTATTAAGGACTCTGGGACATTTAAATACAGAGTACATAGTGAGTGTACTCTTTCTTAAACAAGCGATCTGCGGAACACTGTGCAAGAATAATATTGCATAGATTCATGCTCAAACAAGTAAAGGGTGTGATGCTTGGTTATACCTCTTGGTGGCTCACAATGCGTATACACTGGCATTTTAAAGCTGTTGAAAAGTTCTATAGTAGATGAACCTCTATCATTTTAACACAGTATTTTCAAAACATATTCAGTGGGAGTCAGCATCATCAACCTTCTGGTTCCAACCAGTCTAGGGTCTACAAGCTTGTTAGCAACATTCCATTAACTTCTCCCACCGAGTGGGGGTTCCAGTCCCTGAAAAACAGCTCAAAGATGTTGTATGTGTCCCTTGAAGAGGGGACCAGGACCCTGCCCCCAAGGCTGTGCAATTGTTCCATTTGATTGCTCCTCCCTTGTCTCCACATGCCCCCCCTTCCCTAATTAACAATTATTTGAACCTGCCCCTTTGAGTTCAGGGAAGGTGATGGAGGCTGAATGAAGCCTAAGTGCCTGTAATCAAGAAGTGAGGGACATGGGCTTTTGTACCCCAGAGCCCCACTCCTTCTCAATTTCAAAAGGAAATGCCTTGGTAGTTAAATTCATGTTGATAATGTATAGCCAAAGCAATATTCTGAAGGCAGCTGGGGGGTGAATTCTAGTACAACTGAGTACAGTTAAAAAGTTTCATGTATCCTACCAGAGTCCCTAAGAACCAGGGAGCTGGACACTGGTGCTTCTATTGAACAGAATTACAACTGGGCTGGAAACTAGAGAACTGACCAAGACCTGTACATTTCAATCTGTTCTACAATCATAGATCTGAGGAGGAATTAAAGTGCCAGTCAGGCAAAGAACAAGATGAAATGCAATTTACCCGTAAGATTTTGTCTAAAAATAATGAGTCAGGAAAGATTTCTTCACTTGAGCATGAGTAGGAGCTGAAGCAGAAAGGGCTAAAGAGGAAACTGTGAATTAAATACTGCAGAAAAAGAGAAAGGAAGAATATCCATGTGGCTTTGACACTGATCCACTATGTGATACACAACAAAATTTTGTATTGAAGTGTGAAACTGTTTATGAACTCCAGAGAAAGTAGGAAGCTATAGCTATTAAGAAACAGGAATAGGGTGTCAGAATAGTCTGGAAATAGAACATACTGAGATGGGAAAAACAGGCTAAAATTAAAAAAAAAAAAAAAAGAAATGAATACAGGAATGCTCGAAATAACAGTAGAGGACAAAACTCAGGGTGCAGAAAATTAACAGTAGTGAAGAAAACAGTTACTCTAAGTACAGTGGGGAAAATACAGTAGATATGAAAGACAGACTCAAGCAAGCCAGTAAACATGGGCAGGAGCAGGTGAAAGAGAAGGAGCTGCTTCCCCTTCCTGTTCTTGTCCAATTCACAGCACATCCTGACCTTTTGTTCGTCAATTTTATCCCTTTTTTCCCAGATGGAAGGGACCCAGCTACTTGCAGGAGACCAGTGTTCTGCTGTCTCATCCAGACCATAAGATCTAGAGAATTAGGCTCTTCCCTTGATGGGGAGTTTGGGGAAGGAGAGAGTAAATTTATTCCACGGTGATATTATGATCCAGTACTTTGGGTAGGGGACCCTGACAAATACATAAAGATTTGAATCTAGAGATTGAAAGAACCATATGGAGAAGCCAAATTAGGCTAGAGAATGTAGCTTCATTTGGACTTTAGGACATGACCTTGAAAGTTTAGGAGACTTTTTTGGGGCCATGTGTCTTTTTTTTTTTTTTACAGTTGTGGTTCTTTATTTTTCATGTATTTAGTACAGTGTCCTGGTGCTTTTGCCCCTGGGGATCCCTGAGCCTTTTGTCGACAGACAGGGGCTGTTATATAGAGGCAGGGTTGCATTTGCCAGACTATAAATATACAACTCAAGAGTGTGACCTTCTTTAAGTGATATCAAAGGCCTTAGCAAGCATGCAAGCTCTAGAAGCAGCATGGGTCTCAGCAAGGGTGATGTGCACAGAGTTGCCTGGGCAGATGTTGGCCACTCAGGTACCAATAAGCAAACACGAGGTGCACAGGCTCAGCAGGTAAATGCCAGCCACGATGGCTTCAACCAAACTTCCAGCAGCCCTAGAATGGAGACTGTTGCCACCTGTACTTGGAATTCACAGATACCGCTTGACCTGGTATTCCAAGTTAGATGGAGGCAGGATTCAATATTTCTAGACGTGGTTGGGCAGAACTGTATTTACTGTAAGGCATTTGAGTTCTACATGTACTGTGAAACATTAGCAAAATTCTAGGTTTAAAAATGTTGGATTTGGAGGGAACAGGAATTCCTAAACAGATGAGTGAAGAGCTCTCAGTAACAAAGAAAAAAAACAAAGAATCACAACTTCTTTTATAAAACAAAAATTACCTCGTGCTCACTACTGAATATTTGTGACATTCCCCCCACCCTCAAAAAAAAATTCACAAGTTGGAATCTTATCCTCAATGTAATGGTATTTGGACTTGAGCCTTTGAAAGGTCCTTAGGTCCTGAGAGTGGAGTCCTCATGATAGAATTAGTGCCCTTGTAAAAAAAAAAAAAAAGACCCCAGAGAAGCCCCTCAACCCTCTTCTACCAAGTGAGGACACAAGAAATCTGTCTATGAATCAGGAAGCAGGCTCTCACCGGATACTGAATATGCTGGTGCCTTGATCTTAGACATCACAGCCTCAAAAACTGTACAAAATAAAATTCCACTGTTTTAAGCTACCCAATCTAGGGTATTCAGTTATAGCAGCTTGAATTGATTAAGGCATCTCACTATTAAAAAGAGAGAAAAAAACAATTAAAGGTAAAAAAGAGTAAATAAGCAAATATCAGCTGTGAATAATCATGAAAAATCTTAAGTAAAGTATTAGCAAATTAAATGAAGGCATAAATGTAGCAATTCCACTCCTGGGTGTATATCCAAAGAAAACAAAAACACTAATTCAAAAGGATGCATGCACTCACCATGTTCATACCAGTGTTATTTATAGTTCTCAAGATACAGAAACAACCTAAGTGTCCCTAAACAGATAAATGGATAAAGAAAATGTAATATTATATATATGTATATATTTGTGTATGTGCATGGTATTTATGTATATGTAAAGTCTATCATAATAGGGGCTCAAAAACATTGAATGAATAGATTGTAGAATGGGTAGGTGGATAGAAGAGTGAATGGATAGATGATAAGTAGATGGTTAATAGAAAGATGGTTGAGCGGATAGATGATGAGTAGGTGGAAGAATGAATGGATGAATAGACAGATAAATGGATGGATAAGCAAATGATTAAATGAACCAAACATGTTTTTTAAAAACCACTATGTGCATAAACGGTTTCAGAGTCACCATCTTCTAATCATGGCATTATAATCATTAAATCATAAATAATTGAAAAGTTCTTACCAAAAAAAAAGTTCCATTTTCAAAAACTAAACAGAAACTATGATATTCTTAAAAGAAAAAGTAATAATAGCTATGCTTTGAATTCAACACTAAAATTTCTTTTGTGATCAAAGTAGAACAAATATTTTTTAAACAGACAGACTTTAAAATTATTTAAGTAGGGCTCCAAATAAATTTAGATAAATCTTTAAATTGATTTACCTCTCACTTCATAATGTGTGTAAATGTAGTATGACAGGCTTCAAATATTTGGAGGAATGTTTCATATAACAAAGGCATGTAGAGTTTACTTTAGGAGAAATCTTCAATACTTTCTAAAATAGGCCGTAAAAATAACATAGGCATCACTTTGATCCTCATGAGTATACTTTATTTGTCCTTGAAAAAAAATATATCCAATGTACCTTTCAGAATGATTTATTAGGTGTTATTGTTATGGTGCTCAATATTGTTCAATACCGAACTACTATACTGATTACCACTCTCCATTCAGCTTTAGTTCTATCATGTGCTTTTATTTACCTCCTGAGGCAAAAACATTTTAATTGGTTTAGAGAAGCTTGAACTCTCTTTTATCAATGACAGATTTCATCAAAATGGAACTAACCCAAGAGCAACAGTCCAGGGCAAAAAAAAAAACTACACGAAAATAAAAGCATGATCCACTTTGGGTTTCTAAGTTTTAAGATGCACAAACCAACAGTTTGTTTTTTTTAAGTGTGAAAGCTAACACAGCATTGTAAAACAATTATACTCCAATAAAATTTAATTTAAAAAATTTTTAAAGAGAAATAAAGCCTCTTTGTAATCTAAGAACTTTTTTCATATGTATATAAAACACACATATGTGCATACACACTCATATATGTGTGTACAGATATACATATATGCACATATACATACATATGTGTATCTATAAACACATATGAAGAAGTGAAAGTGTTAGTCGCTCAATCATGTCCAACTCTTTGCAACACTATGGACTGTAGCCCACCAGGCTACTTATCCATGGATTCTTCAGGCAAGAATATTGGAATGGGTTGCCGTTCCTTTCTCCAGGGGATCTTCCTGACCCGTGTGTGTGTGTGTATATGTGTGTGTATATATATATATATGTGTGTGTGTGTGTGTACACACACACAGAAATGTATAGTGCTTAGATATAATTCTACAGAAAGTTTAAGAATTATCAAATACATTAGTCTGTCTACAGAAGTCTATAACATTACAAAAATGACAAAAATGGTTTATACTTCTACCTTAGGGAAAGTATTACTCGATGAAAACAAGTCAGTGCTTCTCCCGTTTTGTTTTGTTAATGGGCTGCTTGCCGAATTATCCACACATTAAATTTATGGAATACTGCAGTCAATTTTGAAATAATTTGCAGCTATAGTAAATCCTGCTAACTGCATAAACTTAGGCAAATGGTGCATTATTTTAATAGGTTTGTATTTCTTTATTCATTTCACAATGCTCCATTATTTATGAACAGTAGCATAAGAAATAATTTGCTTGCTGCATAGAAACTGTATTTGTTTAATAGATTTTAGTTCCATGCAGATTTTACTATTTCAAGAATGGAAGCTAAATTGCTATTTTCACAGAACCAAACATTAATTGTAATACACATGCAAAACAAATACTACAAATATTAACCACAGTGATAGCCAATATTGGTTACTTCTTTTAAGTTTATTTTATTGTGATAAGAGCACTTAAGATGGGATCTACACCTTTAACAAATTTAATTGTACAATACAGTACTATTCCCACAAATACTCAAAAGAATAAGTACTGGTAAAGATATAGAGAAATTGGGACTTAGTACACTGTTGGTGGAAACAGAAAATGACACAGCCGCTGTGGAAAACAGTATGGATATGCCTCAAAAAATAAAAAATAGAACTATGAGATAATCGAGCAATCCCACTTCTGGGTGTTTATCCAAAAGAACCAAAATCAGGATCTCAAAGCTACACCAGTAGTCCCATAGTCATATGGTCAGTGCAGCACTAATCATCTTTGCCAAGATTCGGGAAAAATCTGAATGTACATCAGTGAATGCTTGGCTGTCCTTTTTGCCAAACAAGATGACAAAAACCATAAGGCATTAGACACAAAAGGGCAAACAGAAATAAATTCAAGTTCTCCCAACATTCCCATGGCAAATAGGCACAGCCCATCCTTGCACTGAATTTTAGCAAAGGTATTCATGTATAAATCTGCAGGCACTCTGCACAAAGGAAAGATAAAGTGTGTGTACACTGTTTAAAGTCAATGATAGATTTCAGTGAATTCGAGTGAATTTCAGTGAATTCACCTATCAGCAAATTCTCTGTCTATGCCCAGTGAGTCTTCCATAGAGCTAAATTGTGCACTAATTTGTATTGCTCTTTCTAATATGAATTTGTTTCTTTTTAATTTCTTTCTATGTTAAGGTGAGCAAAATCCCCTGAGAGCCACAGACACTGACCTTAATGTTTCTCCCTGCAAAGTGAGAGGCTTTTCCAGCACAGGAAGTTCATTCTAAAGAGTAAAGTCATCTGATATTACCTAGTCGTGAAATAACAATGACTTCAGTGAGTTGGTGAAAAAAATTATTCTCTTCTAAAAAGCAAATGTGCAGAATAGGTAGAAATGTAGGGTCATCTCTGTAATGTAATATAAAGAGTATAGAACATTGATTTCTTTCACTCACAACAGTAATTCCAGTACATTCACATATTATTCCAATGCGATGAATAAACACGTGTATCTAGACACTTCATTACTTTGAATCAATAGATATTCTTTGTTGCAAGCAAACCAAAAAAATTCTGTGAAAGTACACTTTCAGCAGACAAAGCAATCAAGTATCTATGGAGTACCTGCTCTATGTTCAGCTATGTGCTGGGGATTATGAAAGATACAGACAAAACCTAAGTCATGGTTCCTACTTTTAAATAGCAGCTAAAGTTTTGGTTAGGAAAAAAACAAGACGAATGCCTGAAACAACATCAAACAAAAAATATCAGGTTGCTTGAACATTTCTTAGTCCCAGCCACAGCTCAGCAAACCTGCAAAAGCATAGGTAGCAAATATGTTAGTTTTAAGGAAACATAAGGTCTCCATCAAGATTACTTAACTCTGCTGCTATAGCAGAGATAATCCTAAATGATGAGTGTGTCTGTGTTTCAATAAAACTTTATTTATTAAAAGCAGGTTGTGGGCCAATTTCTGACTCTAGGTCCATTCAGTAAGGATGTTTACATTATGTTGATGTCTTAGAGAGAACAAGATTTTTCTCTTTTAAATTTGTATTTATTTTTTATTGAAATATTGATATAGAATATGGTATAGCTTTGAGGTATTTATGTTAATTTGACACATTAATACAATACAGTTACCATTGTAGCAATAATGGTGGGCTGTAGTCCATGGGGTCTCGAAGAGTCGGACACGACTGAGGGACTTCACTTTCATTTTTCACTTTCATGCATTGGAAAAGGAAATGGCAACCCACTCCAGTGTTCTTGCCTGGAGAATCTCATGGACCGGGGAGCCTGGTGGGCTGCCGTCTATGGAGTCGCACAGAGTTGGACACGACTGAAGCGACTTAGCAGCAGCAGCAGCAGCATATTACATAATTATCCTTTCTTTCAAGTGTTTGGAATCATTATGTTCTAGTCTCTTAAGTTTGATGACAATAATACTGTATTGTCTATGATCTAGTGCTTCTTTACTACTTGTTATAAGAGTGTACCCTTAAACTACATCTGTCCAATCCCCCTTTCCCTATTCCCTGGTAAGCACCATGTTACTTTCTGTTTTTATGAATTTGATTTTTTATATTAAAATGATACTAGACAGTATTTGTCTTTCTCCATCTGACCTTTCTCACTCAGCATAAAATGCTCAAGGTCCCTCCTTGTTGATGCAAATGGCAAGATGTCTTTCCTTCTCATAGCTAAATAATATTCCATTGTATATGTATTTTTTTATCCATTCATTCATTCAAGGGCACTTGTTACCATATCTTGACTCTTGTAAATAATAATGCACTAAACACGGGAGTGCATATATCTCTTCAATATCCTATTTTCATTTCCTTTGAATACACACACACACACACACACACACACACATACCCAGAAGAGGAACTGATACATCATATGGCAATTCTATTTTTAATTTTTTGAAAGACCTCTCCACTGTTGTCCATAATGGTTGGATCAATTTACATTCCTACCAACAGCATACAAGGGTTCCCTTTTCTCTACATCCTCACCAGCACCCGTTATAATCTGTCTTCTTGATGCTACCTCTTCTAACATGTGAGGTGATATATCATAGTGGTATTGATTTACACTCCCTAGTGATTAGTGCGGAGAAGGCAATGGCACCCTACTCCAGTACTTTTGCCTGGAAAATCCCATGGACGGAGGAGCCTGGTAGGCTGCAGTCCATGGGGTCGCTAGAGTCGGACACGACTGAGCGACTTCACTTTCACTTTTCACTTTCATGCACTGGAGAAAGAAATGGCCACCTACTCCAGTGTTCTTGCCTGGAGAATCCCAGGGACAGGGAAGCCTGGTGGGCTGCTGTCTATGGGGTCGCACAGAGTCGGACACGACTGAAGTGACTTAGCAGTAGCAGTGATTAGTGATGTTGAGTATCTCTTCATATACCTCTTGGTCATTGGATATCTCCTTTGGAAAGATGTCTGTTTAGTTCCTCAGCCCATTTTTAAAATAGATTGTTTTTGTGTTTTGTTGTTATTGAGTTACATGAGTTCTTTATATAATTTGGGTTATTAACCCTTTATCTGATACATGGCTCACAAAACTTTTCTCTCATTCTGTGGCTTCACTTTACATTTTGATTCTTTTGCTATGTCGAATATTTTAAGTTTTATGTAATCTCATTTGTTGACTTTTATTCTTCTTGTTTGTGCTTTTGGTGTCATATCCAGAAAATCATTGCCAAGACCAGTGTCAAGGAGCTTCTTCCCTATGTTTTGTTCTTGAAACTTTATGGTATTTCATCTTATGCTTAAATCCTGGATCTGCTTGGAGTTAATTTTTGTGAGTGCTATAAGATAGGGCTGCAGTATCATTGTTCTTCCTGTGTTTATCCTATTTTCCCAGAACCATTTGTTCCTCCTCACTGCGTTCTTGGCTTTCTTGTCAAACATTAGTTGACTGCATATGTGGAGGCTTAATTTTGGGCTCTCTATTCTGTTCTATTGGTCTTCGTGTCTATTCGTGCTAGTCCCATACTGTTTATAACTTTGTAGTCTAACTTGAAGTCAGAAAGTGTGACGCCTCTGGCTTTGTCCTTTTCCCTCAGGTCTGCTTTGGCTCTCTGGGCCTTTTGTGTTCCATAAAAACTTTAGAGTTTTTCTTCTACTTCTGTGAAGAATGTCATGGGTATTTTCATAGGGATTAGGTTGAATCTATAGGTGGCTTTAGGTAGTATAAACATTTTATCAACATTCTTCCAAGCCACGAACAGAACATCTTTCTGATCTTTTGTGTGATTAGTTTCTTTCATCAAAGTCTTGTAGTTTTATTCTGCAGATATTTCACTTCCTTGGTTAAATGTATTCAGAGGTATTTCATTGATTTTAATGCTGTTGTGAAAGAAAGAGTCTTAAATTATTTAGTCAGATGTTTCATTATTAGTGTATAGAAATGCAACTGATTTCTGTATGTTGATTTTGTATGCTGCAGCTTTACAGACATCATTGATTAGTTCTGAAACTTTTTTGGTTGATGCTTTGGGATTTTCTATATACAAATTATATCACCTGCAAATAGCAACAATTTTACTACTTCTTTACCAATATGTATGCTTTGTATTTCTTTGTGTGCATAGTTTCTCTTAGCAATGATTTCCCATACTATATAGAATAAGAGTGGTAAGAGTGACGTCTTTGTCTTTTTTTCTAATCTTAGAGGGAAAAGCTTGCAATTTCTCTCCATAGCATATATTGTTAGCTGGGCATCAGTCATATATGGCCTTTGTGATGTTGAGATTATGTTCCTTCCAATGTGTTCAAGGCTTTTATCATGAAAGGATGTTGTATTTTGTTGACTTTTTCTTCATAAGCAAAGGTTTGTTAGTTTTTTTAAAAAGATGTCCATCTTACCAATTTTTTTAGTTTTAAGGATGTGATTTCTTTCTCTTCTCTATGAAAATTTTTCCTAAGCAATCCCACGATGAAGCCATGGTGAAAGAACTCAAAAGCCAGTTTTAAGCCAAAACTGTTACAATTTTGAGCATTGAGAAGAATAAGATAACATGATTGTTGAATATTTGATAAAACATTAAATCAGTAAAAATCCATTACTCTGTAATGCTGCTGCTGCTGCTGCTAAGTCACTTCAGTCGTGTCCGACTCTGTGCGACCCCATAGAGGGCAGCCCACCAGGCTCCCCGGTCCATGGGATTCTCCAGGCAAGAACACTGGAGTGGGTTGCCACTTCCTTCTCCAATGGATGAAAGTGAAAAGTGAACGTGAAGTCACTCAGTCGTGTCTGACTCTTAGCGACCCCATGGACTTCAGCCCACCAGGCTACTCCATCCATGGGATTTTCCAGGCAAGAGTACTGGAGTGGGGTGCCATTGCCTTCTCTGTACTCTGTATTAATACCCCCAAAAAAGGAAAAAATGGGGGGAATAACTCATTGCTGCCTTCTACATTGACTATTAAGCCAGTTTTTTCTTTGAAAATTAGAAATCAAAGAGAAAACTTAAAATGCATGTACCTTTGCCTTTTCAATAGGATCTGTATTTTGAAGTTACCATATGACCCCAGTTCATGAGGAAAACCTTTACTTTACTTAAAATGACCAGCAAATAATCACAGAAGGAAGGATAAAATTAAAAAAGAATCACCATTTTTCAAAGTCCAATGAAATTATGTATTCAGACTAGGATTGCAAATTGATTTTAAAACCATTACACAAAACATTGATTAAGAAATGGATCTGTATACAGTGCCGAAGTATACCACACAGATTATTTCCTGATTGCAAAAGGAAAATTTAATGTGCAATAAAGGGACAAGGCTGTATTCTCCCTAATCTGATGGCCAACTCTTAGTTTAAAAAGCAGTAGGACAACCAGATATTATGTGTTTCTAGATATAATGCATTATGAAATAGACAGCATCACTTATGGTGCATTATACAAAAATGTTTAACGTGGTCTAATCAAAACTTTGAAACAAAATTCTAGGTTTTCAGAAATACAAGTTATTAAACTATAAAATTAAATGGCACCATGTGAGAGAAATGAGGCAATGTCCAAATGGTAGAATATTCGACTAGGTAAAGTTAGGTTCCTGTGTCAAGAAAAAATTTTTGATCAAAAGAGACTTATGAAATTCAGTTCATTTTGATATTTGGCAAAACTAATACAATTATGTAAAGTTTAAAAATAAAATAAAATTAAAAAAAAAAAAAAAAGAAATTCAATATGTAGCCCTGGATTCAATAATGTTCATACAAACCAACTGTGAAGGACATTCAGGAAATGATTGGGTAAATTTAAATGTGGATTGACTATTAGATAGCACTAGGGAATAATTATTAATTTTATTAAGTATGATAATGTTACATTGTTTTGCCTAATTGTATAGTGTCCTTACTTTTTAGAAATGCATATTCATTTTTATGTGTGGAATGTTATAATATCAGTAAATCTCTTTTAAATGCTTTTGAATAACAAGCGTTAAAAACAGAGTGTCATTCCACTAACTACCACACATTCTCTATGAACCCAGCCCTAGGGCATTCTCTATCTGGCACGTGTTATGTTGCTTCTCCGTGAAATTTGTCATTAGCAATAAAGACTTGTTGTTTGGTTGTTTCATTATTTGTTTGGTTGGTTACTTACTCATATCCTTCCTTCAAAATGCAAGTGTTATGAGTTGTGGGATCTTGTCTATAGTATTTACAATTGCACTCTTAGCCTATGAATAGTATGTAGCACTTAGTAGATGCTCAGTAAACGTTATTACAGAAGAGGGGGTAGGGACTTGCCTGGTGTCCAGTGGTTGAGACTCTGAGCTCCCAATGCCAGGGTGCAGAGTTCGATCCCTGGTCTGGGAACTGGGATCTCACACGCTGATTGGCCAATAAAAAAATAAATGGCATGTAAATTTTAAAATGGGTAGGGCACACTTTTATTATACTGAATCTCCATTACTGGTGAAAATTTTCCTTTGAAGATTTCCTTTGCTTAGTTTATGGCCTTCCCTGGTGGCTCAGATGGGAAAGAATCTGCCTGCAATGCAGGAGACCCAGGTTCAATCCCTGGGTCAGGAAGATATACTGGAGGAGGGCATGGCAACCCATTCTAGTGTTCTTGCTTGGAGAATTCCCATGGACAGAGGAACCTGGAGAGCTATAGTCCATGGGGTCACAAAGAGTCGGTCCCCAATGAGTGACCAACACTTTCAGTTTCCACTCTGCTTAGTTTGACATTTGGTTTCCTTTGGAAAATGTTGACAAAATTGGGAAGAGGCTGCTTTTTTGATTTAACATATGAATATAGTTTGTGTTGTATCCTGCCAGCTAACAAAGGGGGTAAAATGACAGAAAGATATGAGATTTAAGTGCAGAGTTATGTGAAATCACATGTGAACAGTCTGCTGTGCGCTGCTGGAAGACATCCCTGTGAAGTTCAAAAAGCTGAGTGCTCTAGCACCTGTTTCTGAGCTATAACCTGTTTACACTTTTCATAATAAGATGAAACTCAATGTTTTCGGAAAGCCAGTACATGAGCGTTCTAAACATATCCTGTTGGAATTAAATCTTTAGTCCTAAAAATAAAGCTTGCAGTGCTCCGATGAAAGAAAATTAAAACATTTTATTTAAAAAAATGTGACACTGAGACTCATAATCCAAAGAAACTGTACCAGTGTGAATAGGAACATCTTTTCTACCTACAGGAGGCATATATTACAGTCAAGATCCGATTTAAATTTATAGGTTACAGAGACTCTTTGGCTCGAGAAATACTAGTAACAGATTTTTGTCATATAGAAAGAGACTGAATTCCAGAGAGAACTAATAATAAGACCATATGCTTGTCATTTTATGACTTGACGTTGAATCTGCCTTAGATAATGAAGGCCACCCCAAAAGTCCACTAGGTCAGAGGTCCCCAACCTTTTTGGCACCCGGGACCAGTTTTGTGGAAGATAATTTTTCCATGGACCAGGGGGTGGCAGGGGGGATGGATTGGGCTTGATTCAAACACATTGCACTTTTTTAAACTTTTCCTTTTGTATTGGAGTATAGCCAATTAACAATGTTGTGATAGTTTCAGGTGGACAGCAAAGGGACTCAGCCATACATATACATGTATCCATTCTCCCCCAAAGTCCCCTCCCATCCAGGCTGCCCTGTAACATTGATCAAGCACATTGCATTTATCGTGCACTTTATTTCTGATCTAATGTAGCTGCTGCTGAGCTGACAGGAAGTGCTGATTCACGGCCCGGAGGTTGGTGACCCCTGCACTAGGTGACATGTCTAATGGCTTATTCTGTATCTCTTACTCTAATCAAAACATGGAGATAAGCGTTACAAATACTGTCATAGCAACAGAAAAGCACTGTTGCATGACCATGTTTTTACCAGGTTACAATTTCCTACAACCAGAATTCTGCTTAGTTGTCACTGAAAGGGAAGATCATAAGAAGAAGCATGGAAACACTTAGAATAGGATATAGTCAATAATGAGATGTGAAATCTGTCTTTCCCCCAGCTATAGTAACCTCATCTAGTCAACAAATATACATTGAGATTTAACTACTTGCCACACATTATACTAGAAGCTGAGACTACAAAGAATAAAAGGAACATAGGATTTATCCCCAAAGGCAAAATATGGTAGTGGAAATTAATCAGCAAAAGCTATGTAAATAGGGCAAAATACATCCCAAAGCTACACAGGGATAGATCACAAAGTCAAGGTTTTAATATTGATGCTTTTCTTAAGAGGTACAGGGTAATCTGTTAAATAATCTGTTAATTCTATGGCTTGAATGTTTATGTCTCCCCGCCCTGCAAAATTCATATGTTGAAATCCTAACCCCCAAAGGTGATGGTATTAGGTGAGATTTGGGGAGGTGATTAGATCCTCCACTGGATGATATAAATGACTTGATACCAACCTCTCACTGAAAGGACTAGCCTTCATTCTTTACTGAGCATCTATTGTATACCGGGCACTCTCCTAAGCTGTAGAGATGCAAAAATTGTTAAGAAACCAGTCCCTGCCTCTAAGGAGCTCAGATGTGTAAGCCATGTGGCAAATATGATGATGAGTAAGAAAGAGAATTACAAAAACTCAGCCTGGGTATACAAATGGAAGTTTCCTGCAAGAAAGGGGATCATTTTAAAAGATGAAAGAGATTGAACTTTTTATGGCTTGGAAGAAAGGAAAAACACTCCTGGAGGAGATGTCGAAGAACTGAGTTAAGAGTAAGAAAGAAATTAAGAGTAAGAATAAGAAAAAGTTAATATGTCATAAGCTAATTATATATCTTTTGGGGGGAAAAAAGAAGGACTTAGGCCAGAGATATATTTTATTTACTTGGATGATGCAGAGTAATTTGAATTATTAAAATCAGTTCGAGTGCTACAATCCAGAAGGACTGTGTCTCAACCTGAGGATTTATTATCACTCAGCCATCTGTGACCAATAGTCCCTACAGAATTGTTCCAAATTTATTCTCCAAAGTTAAATCTATGATTGCAAAAAAAAAAAAAAAAAATACTGGCTCCCTTTCAGTAGGTGAACATCTGGATTCATTTGAAACAGGTAAGAATCAGATACCTGATATCTTAAATTTTTAATGACAATAAGGAATAATGTGGAAATAAATTATTCTATTGTAATACAGTAGAAAAAATTAAGATGTTGATAGAATGCTAAAAGTGATTGGAACACTGAAAGGTCTACAAAATTGTCAGATACAATTGGGAAGATTTATTTGTAAAACAGTAGGCTGTAAGGGTGTGGAAATTGTTTAATTTAGGATTCCTAGGCCCAAATTTTGTTTAAATTGAAAGATTAGTCATTTAAAGATTTTCCTGAAAACGCATTTCAAATTTGAATGTCTACCTGTTAGATAGTTTGCATATGATATGGTGGGCAAAGGAGTGGAGTCGGCCTCATTCTCAGAGAACAATATAATCAAAGAAAACAATATAATTAAAGAAAAATCTTTAATTACAGTGTCTCTTAGATCAAGGACCTAGGAGTGTAAGAGTCTTCAGAAGCACCAGGTTGAATCGACTGCCATTTGTCTTGAACACTAAGAAAATCCACTTTGATGTCCACTTTTCCACAGGCCCTTTGTACTTCCTCCAGTCCACTGTAGGGGTCAGTAGAGATGGACATGTAGTTCCTAATCTTGAAACCTCCAATCTGCCAAACCTCCAATCTTCAAGCTGTCACACAGAAAAGGGTTGAAGGACAACATCCTTCTGCCCAGGCCACGAGAACAGAAGCCAAGCTGGTCTCAAGGCCACTTCTTGCCCAGGGCACTAGAGACTGAATATTGGTGTCAACACAAAAGTCACATGTTGAAACCTAACCCCCAATGTGATGGCATCTGGAGGAGGGGCGATTGGGAGATGATTAGGTCATGAAGGTGGAACCCACATGAATAGGATCAGTGCCCTTTTAAAAAGCGATTCCATAGGAACTTGCCTGAAGGTTCACTGGTTAAGACCCACTACAAGGGGCACAGGTTTGATCTCTGGTCAGAGAACTGAGATTGTGCATGCTGCACAGTCAAAAAATTGAAAAGGTTCCAGACTCCATGGAGCTCCCTCACACTTCCTACCACATGAGGATATAGTGAGAAGGTACCCTCTATGAAGGAGGGTCCTCACCAGATGTAGAATTTGCAGATTCTTACAGTCTCCAGAACTGTGAGAAATCAATGCATCTTGCTTATAAGCCAGCCAGGAGTGCTATGACCCATGAGGTCATCCACACAGGACAACTGGGGGTTAATATGCAATGGAGGGAGTGGATCTCAACAGGAGGCAATAGCATGGCTAGAAATGAAGGATCCCACATGAAAAGGCCAATCCTGGCCCATATTGCTTATTGATCAAGAGCCGAAGCAGACCAGTGGGGACTGAGGGTTGGGGGAGCTCTGAGAGTCACTTCTGGCACCCTCACCAATAACTGTGAATATCCCTTCCTTCCTCAAAGTGTGCGTCAGAGAAACAAATATTGTATATTAACACATACATATGGAATCTAGAAAAATGATACTGATGAACCTAGTCGCAGGGCAGGAATAGAGGCGCAGACATAGAGAACAGACTTGTAGACAAAGAGGGGAAGGAGAGCAGGGGACAAATTAAGATAATGGCCACTGACATATATACACTGCTATTTGTAAAATGGCCAGTGGGGAGCTCCTATATAGCACTGGGTGCTCAGCTCTGTGATGACCTAGAGGGATGGGATAGGGAGACAGTAGGAGGGAGGCTTAAGAGGGATGGGATATATGTATACCTATAGCTGATTCACTTCATTGTACAGCAGAAACTAACATAACATTGTAAAGCAATTATACTCCAATTTTTAAAACATAATGGGATTATCTGCACATGGACTTTCGTATGAGTTTTTGTATATTCTTTTGAAAGTGAAAGTTGCCCAATTCTGTCTGACTCTTTGTGACCCCATGGACTATTACAGTCCACGGAATTTTCCAGGCCAGAATACTGGAGTGGTAGCCATTCCCTTCTCCAGGGCATCTTCCCAACCCAGGGATCAAACCCAGGTCTCCTGTATTGCAGACAGATTCTTTACCAGCTGAGCCACCAGGGAAACCCAAGAATACTGGAGTGGGTAGCATATCCCTTCTCCAGCAGATCTTCCCAAGCCAGGAATTAAAGCAGGGTCTCCTGCATGGAAGGTGAATTCTTTACCAATTGAGCTACCAGGGAAGCCCATGAATTTCTGTATATTCTCTTAGCAAGAATTTATTAAAGGGCTCTTACTGGGTAAGTGTAGAACTTTTAAAGGTAATATACATACCCATAGCCAAGATCTCTTCTAGAGAGAGTCCATATCAGTTCTCACACTCACCAAGAGTCTATGACGTATAGCCAATAGTCAGCAGTATAATTTTTTTTAAATAGTAAGGGGTAACAAACAGATGAAGAGTTTTATCATATTATGATAAAGTGCTTTTATTTGTTACTAATGAAGAAGTGAGAAATAGATTTAAGGGACTAGATCTGACAGGCAGAGTGCCTGATGAACTATGGACAGAGGTTCGTGACATTGTACAGGAGACAGGGATCAAACCATCCCCAAGAAAAAGAAATGCAAAAAAGCAAAATGGCTGTCTGAGGAGATCTTACAAATAGCTGTGAAAATAAGGGAAGCGAAAAGCAAAGGAGAAAAAGAAAGATACACCCATTTGAATGCAGAGCTCCAAAGAATAGCAAGGAGAGATTAGAAAGCCTTCCTCAGCGATCAATGCAAAGAAATAGAGGAAAACAACAGAATGGGAAAGACTAGAGATCTCTTCAAGAAAATTAGAGATACCAAGGGAACATTTCAGGCGAAGATGGGCTCGATAAAGGACAGAAATGGTATGGACCTAACAGAAGCAGAAGATATTAAGAAGAGGTGGCAAGAATACACAGAAGAACTGTACAAAAAAGATCTTCACGACCCAGATAATCACGATGGTGTGATCACTGACCTAGAGCCAGACATCCTGGGATGTGAAGTCAAGTGGGCCTTAGGAAGCATCACTACGAACAAACCTAGTGGAGGTGATGGAATTGCAGTTGAGCTATTCCAAATCCTGAAAGATGATGCTGTGAAAGTGCTGCACTCAATATGCCAGCAAATTTGGAAAACTCAGCAGTGGCCACAGGACTGGAAAAGGTCAGTTTTCATTCCAATCCCAAAGAAAGGCAATGTCAAATGCACTCATCTCACATGCTAGTAAACTGATGCTTAAAATTCTCCAAGCCAGGCTTCAGCAATACATGAACCGTGAACTTCCAGATGTTCAAGCTGGTTTTAGAAAAGGCAGAGAAACTAGAGGTCAAATTGCCAACATCCACTGGATCATCGAAAAAGCAAGAGAGTTACAGAAAAACATATACTTCTGCTTTATCGACTATGCCAAAGCCTTTGACTGTGTGGATCACAATAAACTGTGGAAAATTCTGAAGGAGATGAGAATACCAGACCACCTGACCTGCCTCTTAAGAAACCTGTATGCAGGTCAGGAGACAACAGTTAGAACTGGACATGAAACAACAGACTGGTTCCAAATAGGAAAAGGAGTACGTCAAGGCTATATATTGTCACCCTGCTTGTTTAACTTATATGCAGAGCACATCATGAGAAATGCTGGACTGGATGAAGCACAAGCTGGAATCAAGATTGCCAGGAGAAATATCAATAACCTCAGATATGCAGATGACACCACCCTTATGGCAGAAAGCAAAGAAGAACTAAAGAGCCTCTTGAAAGTGAAAGAGGAGAGTGAAAAAGTTGGCTTAAAGCTCAACATTCAGAAAATGAAGATCATGGCATCGGGTCCCATCCCTTCATGACAAATAGATGGGGAAACAGTGGAAACAGTGGCTGACTTTATTTGGGGGGCCTCCAAAATCACTGCATATGGTGATTGTAGCCATGAAATTAAAAGATTCTCACTCCTTGGAAGGAAAGTTATGACCAAATTAGATAGCATATTAAAAAGCAGAGACCTTACTTTGCCAACAAAAGTCCGTCTAGTCAAGGCTATGGTTTTACCAGTGGTCATGTATGGATGTTAGAGTTGGACTATAAGGAAAGCTGAGCACTGAAGAATTGATGCTTTTGAACAGTGGTTTGGAGAAGACTCTTGAGAGTCCCTTGGACTGCAAGGAGATCCAACCAGTCCATCCTAAAGGAGATCAGTCCTGGGTGTTCATTGGAAGGATTGATGTTGAAGCTGAAACTCCAATACTTTGGCCACCTGATGTGAAGAGCTGACTTATTGGAAAAGACCCTGAAGCTGGGAAAGATTGAGGGTAGGAGGAGAAGGGGATGACAGAGGATGAGATGGTTGGATGGCATCACCGACACAATGGACATGGGTTTGGCTGGACTCCAGCAGTTGGTGATAGACAGGGAGGCCTGGCGTGCTGTGGTTCACGGGGTCACAAAGAGTCGGACACGACTGAGCAGCTGAACTGACCTGAATGAGATTTAAATTGTTTTCAACTTTCTGTCACTTGTGTGTGTATATGTGTGAATCAGTTATTTTAGACTAGTATGCTTTTAAAGGGACTGTAATCTCTACACATACTAATGTCATCTCACACTGAGTATAATATAACTTGGTCATAAGATTCTTCCAACATATGACTTTCAGCTGTTTGAAGGAGGCTTTAGAACTACACAGTATTCACATTTTGATAGAGAAAAAAATAAGAATGTTTGCTCTATCTTTTCTAAGATGGTAAGTCAAAGAGCTTAAATTTGTGGAGAAGTACCCTAGGTTTTGGTTTAAGGTAAAACAATCTTATAGCTATTTAAGTACAGGCAGCTCATTTCTTCAACAATGCAGTTCCCAACACTTTTTCTGTCTTTTTCAAAAGCAAAGTGTGGGGATTAAGCTCATTATTCTAAACAGTGAGTAATATAGGTGGAACTTATCTTTTGCTTCAATCGCAGTGCATCTTTTACGATAATACACTTATATTTCCTTGTAAGGGATCCATAATCATTCCACAAGAGAATTTTCTCAACCACATAATGTTTCTTAACCACTCGAAGAATTATTTTAAGACACTTAAATATCTTTCAAGTGTTCCCTCCAATTTTTATTTTTAAATCCTGAAGTATCTAGTGAGCATATAGTTCTTTCTTATAACTATTTTCTTTTTTAGAATGGGTAAAAACTCACTGTCAACACATTAGTGCAAGACTGATGTAGATAATTTCAAAGCCAGTAGTCATGGTGTTCAAAAGTAGTGATCCTTTGCATGTAACCACATATTACATTTTGACCATTTCATTGATTGAACAGCCACTATGAGCTGACACTATATTCTATGGTTATGAATATGAGCCAGACAGAAGCTCTGCAGTCAAGGTGCTTATGGTTGGGTTTACGAGATACCGTGTAATACAAGCTGAGAGGTGGGAGATCAGAGAAGGATTCATTAAAGAATTATTTCTTAATTAGGTTCCAAGCAAGGAAGTCATATTTAGACAAATGACAACCGTTTTTGTTCCACAAAGAAAGAGAAAGCCTGTGTAAAGGGGATGGAAAAGAAAGGGCCAAAAATATCTCTATAATGCAATCCATTTTGACTGCCAAAGGAGTTCGTGCTGGGAGATATGTAAAAAGGAGTGTCATAAACAAAGTATGTACAAATCCTGAGTTATAAATTATGAAGGAAATACCACATTTCATTTCTAGGATATTCATTATAAATTCTAGAATATAATAGTTCAGTAATATACTATAGGTTGGTGATGTTATGTCTGCCTGGGAAAAGAAGACTTATTTATAGCAAGAGTTACAGCTCCCTCTACAGGTCAAAACTAGAAAATCTTCGGGTGGTTTCAGAAATAAATGTAATGGTTAGAACAAAGACTGAACATTTCATTATAAACTGCCTTGTAAAACAGCAATGTCTTGGAATATATTCCTTTAATCTAAACACGCATTTTCTTTTGTTATATATATCACAATTTAGAAGCTTTGTTAGTAAGAGAAAAGACTCCAAAAGTCTGAGGAAACCGTTAAAGCCGTGAATTGGAAAGTATCACAATTCTTAAATGAAGCTCCCCAAAGCTTTTTCTTCCTCAGCATCCTTGTCTCTTCTGCCTAATTCCGCTAATCTGCGTGTGCTAAGTCACTTCAGCCTTGTCCACTCTTTGCGATCCCATGGACTGTATCCTGCCAGGCTCCTCAGATCATGGGATTCTCCAGGCAAGAATACTGGAGTGGGTTGCCATGCCCTTCTCCAGGGGATCTTCCTGACCCAGGGATTGAACCCACATCTCTTAGTCTCCTGCAGTGGCAGGCGGGTTCTTTACCGCTAGCGCCACCTGGGAAGTCCAATCCCACTGAAAGTCACAGCAAACACTAAATCTGTCATTACACACACTTTCTAACTACCTAGAAGAGAGTTATGCATAAATGACTCACTTTGCAAGCTTATAAAAGCACTGTTTTTATCCCCAGTCTGCTAAAACACCAGCATCAGAAGAAGGGTTTGCCAGTCTGCACTTTTAACAATTGCCCCTGAGGGATTCTTCTCAGACCAGTTTGGGAAACACTTTTCCAATGCAAATCTTCTTTAATAAACTAAAACTCTTCCACTACTAACTTGTTGCTGAACAGCTGACTCCTGATTATCCTCAATTAATTAGCACCACCTGTTTAACAAAAGTGAATGGTTCCCTATTGTCTATTAGATCAAGTCTAAAACCTCTCTCTGGCAGGAACTCAGGCTCTCCACCAGCTGGTCTCGTCTCATTTGCTCACACCCCCTTCCAAAGCCCCGATGCCAGCTGGGCTTCTCTTTCATTGGCCCCCACTCTGCCATGCATCTCCCCGCAGAACAATTACCCCTGCAGGAAAATGTTACTTCTCCACTGTTTCGATGTCTATCTCAAGTCTTAACATCTCCTGGACTGACTGTTGTGGCCTCTCATGGTCTTAACTCTCTGAATCCTATATGATCTTCATGTTTTAGACTCACTCCAAAATGCCATACAGCAGGAGTCCCCAGCCCCTGGGCTACAAACTAATATGGGTCTGAGTCCTGTTAACATCTGGGCCACACAGTAGGAGGTGAGCAGCAGGGGAGCAAGCAAAGCTTTATCTGTATTTACAACCGCTCCCCATCACTCACATTACCGCCGGGGCTCCGCCTCCTGTCAGATCAGCAGCCACGTAATAAATGCAATGCATTTGAATCATCCTGAAACCATCCCCTCCCCACCCTGGTCTGTGAGAAAATTGTCTCCCACAAAACCGGCCCCTGGTGCCAAAAAGGTTGGGGACTGTTGCTGTAGAGTATTTGTTTTCTTATCAACTTATGGGCCAATGTGCATGCCTACCCCCAACAGGCTAATAATTTGGCTGCCTTCTAATTCATTCTAGTTAAATATTAGTTTAACCATTTTGTAAAGGAGAGGCTAATGTGGTATGGGGGGAGAACATAGGAGGAGCACAAAGCCCAGCCACTGTTCTGCTGTTCCCAGAACCTTCCCATCCTGCTCCCCACAACACAAGCCCTGCAGAATGGCATGCCCTCTAGGGGACTCACTACTGCCCTCACCATCAAGCTACTTGAAAGTATTTATTCTGACAATACACAGTGCATATTCTCAGAAAATCTTTGTAATAAGATCTTCTCAGTTTTAATCATTTTCTTCTGATGCTCTGCACAACCTACAGATGTAAGAGTACAGATGTGGGGCCAACCTACTTCATGGCCAGTGCTATGCATATTAGAGATAGAGATCTTGAAATGTTCAGATATTTTAATTTTTTGTGTACATTATGGGACCTATCATAGTTGATCTACAGGTCTGTGATAGATACTGGGGGAGTTTACCACAGTCATGAGCCATCAACATCTGTCACCTACTAGCTCTAGTCCAAAGATATTAAAGGGACTATAAATTCAGCATTTTCATAATATTATATTGATGATTTTAGGATGCTAGGGTACAGTATGCATAGATGTACAAGATACTGTATATATAATATATAAGTGTATACACTATATATTGCATATAATTATATATATATAGTACAGTATATGTGTGTGTGTGTGTACATGCATGGTAAGTCACTTCATTTGTGTCTGACTCTTTGCAACCCCATGGACTCTAGCCCACCAGGCTCCTTTGTCCATGGGGATTCTCCAGGCGAGAACACTGGAGTGGGTTGCTATGCCCTCCTCCAAGGGATCTTACCGACCCAGGGATTGAACCCACGTCTCCTGCTTTGCAGATGGATTCTTTACTGTTGAGCCACTGGAGAAGTCCAGTATGTGTGTGTGTGTGTGTGTGTGTGTGTGTGTAATTTAGGTTTGGAATTGGTGAAGTGACTTTATGCTAAGTAAAGTATGCTTCTATTGAAGCCATATGTGTGTGGGGGGGGGGGTATGACTTCAATAGAAGTATACTTAACATAAAGTCACATCTTCACCAATTCCAAACCTAAAAAATTAATTAATACTTCCATTTCTAGCTATATAACTAACTAGTTAACCTGAAAATACCAACAGTTAAGCATTATAAATGATATGTAAAAATTAGCAAACATCCTTTTGAATACATCAAAGACAACATTTTTAAAAATAACCTCCCATGGACCCATCACCTACCCCAATAACCATCAACCCATAGCCAGTCCATGGCCTTATCTAAACTGCCATCCACTTCCCTCCCTCCAAGATTATTTGAAAGCAAATCCCTTACAACAACCATACATATTTCCATATGAATTTCTAAAGAGAATGACTTTCTTTTTTAACAAAATCGAATGTAATATTGCATCTAAAACATTCCTTGATATTATTAAATATCTAGTATTCAAATTTCCAATGGTCTTAAATTTACATAAATGAAGGTTGTTTTAAATTAGAAACATTCAGGGCTGGTTTCTTAAAAATAAGAGAAGATATTATCCAAATTTTTTTTAAAAATTTAAATGCCAGGCATATTTGACACAGAACCAAACAGAACTTCAGTAATTAGAAAACTAATATACTTGCTACAACAATAGCCCCTGAATATTCAAACTTTTAACGCTATTGTGTTGACTTCTTTGACATAAAGTGTTTGTCTGCAGTTGTGTCCCTGCTATTGTGAGCTAGAACATCAAGCTGTTCTGACTAAGTGTATTATATTCAGGACTGAATCCCAGCCAGAACCCCATCTAGTGCATGAAATGTGGAATGTATCCAATAACAGTTTGTTACTTTATTTGAAATGACCAAACTGCCTTGGCCTAAGTGTTCTTACATAGCTGCTGCTGCTGCTAAGTCGCTTCAGTCGTGTCCGACTCTGTGCAACCCCATAGACGGAAGCCCACCAGGCTCCGCCGTCCCTGGGATTCTCCAGGCAAGAACACTGGAGTGGGTTGCCATTTCCTTCTCCAATGCATGAAAGTGAAAAGTGAACGTGAAGTCGCTCAGTCGTGTCCTACCCTCAGCGAACCCATGGACTGCAGCCTACCAGGCTGCTCCGGCCATGGGATTTTCCAGGCAAGAGTACTGGAGTGGGGTGCCATTGCTAACAGGCATCTATTGGACATGGGTACACCTATTTTCCATTAATTTAATTAATAAACCAAGACAGAGGAGAACATATGTATCCATTTTGTCTGATGAGGTTGCAAACTAGCTATACTTGTTTTCTGTTGCAGCAGAGAAAATTGCTACAAACTTAACTGACTTTTGACAATACCCATTGGTTATCCCTTAACTGGGTAGGTCAGAAGTCTGGGATGATGAGATTCGGATCTCTACTTATATTCTTACAAGGCTGAAATCCAGGTGTCAGCAGGCTGATCTGTTATCTGAAAAATCTAGAATTCACTCAGGTTGTTGGCAGAATCTAGTTCCTTTGTGGGTGTAGGACTGAGATCCCCATTTCCTGGCTGCCTGCAAGCCACTATTAGTTCTCAAAGGTTACCAGCATTCCTTGGCATATGACCCCCTCCATCTTCAAAGCCAGTAATGATGCATCGAATGTCCCTCAAACGTGGAATGTTTGACTTCATTTTCTCCCATCAGTCAGTTGAAACTCTGCTTTTAAAGAGCTTGTTGGCTTAAATTACGCCCACCCAGATCACCTCCTTTTTCCTTGTAAGTTGATATAGTCACAATAATATAATCATGGGAATGATGTCTCATGATATGCAGAGATTTGACCTCATTCAAAAGACAGGGGGATTATTATCATTAGATGAGTGTCATAAGAGACATTCTTAGAATCTGCTTACTGCATGTCAAGTGAATGACAATAATTATTTTTTAAAAAGATTGAGCATAAATCCATCAATTCAACAAACAGTGATGATACTCCATCCATATACTAGATGCTGCTGATACAAAGATTAATAAACTGGGAGCTTCACTGGTGGTCTACTGTCAAGAATCTGCCCTTCAATGCAGGGGATAGAGGCTTGATCCCTGGTGCAGGAACTAAGACCCCACATGTCTTGGGACAATTAAGCCCATACAGCAGTGAAGAACCCACATGCCACAACTCAGACCCAAAAAAGACAAAACTAAAATAAATAATTTTTAAAAAAATTAATAAACCATAGTTCCTTCCTTCAAGGAGATAAACTTCTGAATAAGTATTTACTGTTATGAGGCTCTAAAATGTACAGTGATGGCATAAAGAAGGAAGTTCAGTTCAGTTCAGTCGCTCAGCCGTGTCCGACTCTTTGTGACCCCATGAATCGCAGCACGCCAGGCCTCCCTGTCCATCACCAACTCCCAGAGTTCACTCAAACTCATGTCCATCGAGTCAGTGATACCATCCAGCCATCTCATCCTCTGTCATCCCCTTCTCCTCCTGCCCCCAATCCCTCCCAGCATCAGAGTCTTTTCCAATGAGTCAACTCTTCGCATGAGGTGGCCAAAGTATTGGAGTTTCAGCTTTAGCATCAGTCCTTCCAAAGAAAGAAGGAAGAGATGGGTCTAAATCTTGACACAGAAACTAGGTGGATAGTAGAACCAGATGCTGAGATCTAAGCAACATACCAGATCCCAGAGAGCTTTGCATGCCACACTTCAGGATGTGTACTTTATTCTGCAGCAGAAACAGAGTCATTGGTAGCCATTAAGCAAGAGAATGACATGAGATTCCTCCAAACACTTGACACCCAGCTTATGAATTTGTCACTTGCAATAAATAGTACACCACTAGCTATACCATATGCAAACTGACTCTCATCATGGCTGTATCTGGAAGAAGAGAATTCAGACAAACTGATCTAGTGACCAGAAATGTTAGTGCAATTTTCAAGGGAGTCCAATTTATAACTAGATCCTTGCTTAAGCACTGGGAAAATCTGACTCAGCCTGGCATCTCCTCCATCAGTATTCTGTGACAAATTTCTAATTTCTATAATCTATTATGTCATACTTCCAAAATTCCATGACTTTCTCGCCCACCTTTGCCAGGCTTTCAACTACCCACCAAAAAAAGGTTTTCTTTTATAGATTGGAATTAAAGCTTTGCACACGCGCACACACACACACACATGCAAAGCTGCACATTTTATACCTGCTGTTGCTTCCTGAGAAAAGGTTACAGGAATCTCAAGTAAATTTTAATGAGGGAAACTCTTAGGTCTCAGAATTGATTTATGTGGGAAAGCATTTGAGAGTGTGTAGTAAGTGCATGGAGAAGGCGATGGCACCCCACTCCAGTACTCTTGCCTGGAAAATCCCATGGACAGAGGAGCCTAGTGGGCTGCAGTCCATGGGGTCGCTAGGAGTGGGACACGACTGAGCGATTTCACTTTATTTTTTCACTTTCATGCATTGGAGAAGGAAATGGCAACCCACTCCAGTGTTCTTGCCTGGAGAATCCCAGGGACGGGGAACCTGGTGGGCTGCCATCTATGGGGTCGCACAGAGTCGGACACGACTGAAGCGACTTAGCAGCAGCTGCAGCAGCAGTAAGTGCATGGTTGACATGAATTATCATGTAGGTGTACAGAATTCCACATACATCGTCCTTTTGTTTTAAAGACTAGCCAAGTTACAGAAACAGAATCATTTTTAAATGTCACTGTTGGATCTCTGCTTGCTCTAAAGAACTAAGGATTTAGAAAATAAAATTCCTGCTTCCTGAAATGGACTCATCATTAAGTTTCTTCTTGTTGGTGAAATGTATTGTTCAAAACAATAAAAGTGGGGAAGAAACGACTATTTCCTGATTAAGAGGAGAAGAAAAAATCAAGCAACTCCCTTCCCATTATCTTCTGTACTTGTACATCTTTGCCTGTCTCCTCCTGTTAGCAGACATGTGTATGACTCATGAGATTCTATTTGAAGTTTCAGCTCAACTATTCTTTCCCCGGTATGGAGTTTTCCATCAAAATCCATGAAGCAGAGAAACAGAGGAGCCTGAGCATTCACGCTTCCTGACATACAAAAAAAAAAAAAAAAAGTGAACGTTTTAAATGGGCTTTCCTGGTGGCTCAGCAGTAAAGAATCTGCCTGCAATGCAGGAGACCATGGTTCGATCCCTGGTTGGGGAAGATCCCCTTTAAATAGGAAAGATCAAAAATCAAAATATTAGAGACACAGATGTAGAGAGCAAATGTATAAAACACCAAGGAGGGTGAAGGGTAGGATCAACTGGGAAATTGGAATTGACATATATATATATATATATATATATATATATATATATATATACACATATATACACACACTGCTGCTGCTGCTGCTAAGTCCCTTCAGTCGTGTCCGACTCTGTGCAACCCCATAGACGGCAGCCCACCAGGCTCCCCCGTCCCTGGGATTCTCCAGGCAACACTGGAGTGGGTTGCCATTTCCTTCTCCAATGCATGAAAGTGAAAAGTGAAAGTGAAGTCGCTCAGTCGCGTCAGACTCTTAGCGACCCCATGGACTGCAGCCAACCAGGCCCTGCCTCCATGGGATTTTCCAGGCAAGAGTACTGGGGTGGGATGCCATTGCCTTCTCAGGGGAACTCTATTCAGTGTTCTGTGGTGATCTAAATGGGAAGGAAATCCAAAAAAGAGAGGATATATGTATACATATAACTGATTTGCTTTGCTGAACCCAGAAAATAATGCAACATTGTAAAGTAACTATACTCCAATAAAAATGTTTTAAATCAAAATATTACTAAAAGTTTAAAGAAGCATAGTATTACCTTCCCTGTAGATATAATTCCAGAAATTCTTATCACTAGAAGATGAAAAATTTCCAACTTCTAAAAATTAATTTCTGACACATCTAAATTTCTCAAAAAATGTTTTATTTTATTCAACAAAAAAATATTTTCTGAGAACCTGTTATGTACCAGTATTATACTAGGCATGGGAAATATTGGGTTAGCCAAAAAGCTCATTCAGGTTTTTTCCATAAAATCTTATGGAAAACCCAAAAGACTTTTCTGGCCAACCTAATACAATGGAGAACAAGCCACCTTGTCAGATTCTATTTTAGAGTAGAGTGTTAGGAATTCTATTCAACCTTGGAATACCAACACACCATGGGAAGCTTTTAAAAAAAATTTTTTTTTTCGCTTTTTGTTCATTTTGTTCAGTTTTATTGAGATATAGCTGACATATAGTATTGTGTAAATGCAAGATGTACAATGTGGTGATGTGGTACATATTAAAAATTATGACCACCATAATCACCACTTTCATCACATCACAAATTATATCTTTTTGTGGTGAGAGCATTTAAGATTTGCTCCTCTAACAACCTTCACATGTACAAAGAAGTATTATTAACTATGATCACCATGCTGTACTTTAGATCCCCAGAGCTTACTCATCGTATAGCTCTTTTATTGCAGCGCATGGCCTCTAGGGAGTGCAGGCTTCAGTAATTGTGGCACACAGGCTTAGTTGCCCTGCAGCATATGGGATCTTCCCAGGCCAGGGATTGAACCCATGTCCCCTACATTGGCAGGCAGATTCTTAACTACAGGGCCACCGGGGAAGCCCGAAATTCAACTTTTTAACAACATACAACAAAAAACTCCACAGTAAGGGGATAGCTTCTAACTTGATACATTATATAATTTCTAGTGATGGATTTTGTTAAACTCTTATCCAACTCCAGCTAAGTAAAGGATATTAATTTTTGACAACGTTTTGCAAAATGATGAAGTTGCTTCTTGGAAGAAATCAATTTTATATACTGATTACACTAGGTCTTTTTCTGACTTAAAGCAGTATTAGCCCTGGTTATGTGATCTTAATAGGTATTTCTCTTTTGGCTGCCACGTAAACTACAGGATTAAGTTTTATTTTATGCATTTGTGTATTTACTTGATCATTTTTAAAATAAATTATTTATTAAACCACTATTATAAGTAGTGTTTTGCTAGGTGTTTGATTTGAAGGCTTTGATCTGCTTGAGATAAAATAGAGATGAAATTAAAATATGTTAACAATATTAATTAGAATCATTGGCACATTTATTTTCCATATATGGATTTTTAAATTATTTTACAACTAATGCATATTTATCATTTTAAGAAAGTAGAAAAACAGATAAGAAAAATAAAATGCATGTTTTAATTATCGATAATTTCACCTTCTAGTGATAAACAGTATTAATACTTTATATCTTTCTATTTTCCCCCCATACATATTGGGCAGGGCAAAAATAAGATATCAGTAGTTCTGTCCTCACTCAAAATGAAACTGTGCCAGAGGAGTTCCTTGGTGCAGAGTGCGGTTGTAGGAGACAGGGAGACACAAAGAAAGCAAGATTGTCATGCTGCTGCTGCTAAGTTGCTTCAGTCACGTCCGACTCTGTGCGACCCCAGAGACGGCAGCCCACCAGGCTCCCCCGTCCCTGGGATTCTCCAGGCAAGAACACTAGAGTGGGTTGCCATTTCCTTCTCCAATGCATGAAAGTTAAAAGTGAAAGTGAAGTCGCTCAGTCGCGTCAGACTCTTCGAGACCCCATGGACCGCACCCTACCAGGCTCCTCCATCCATGGGATTTTCCAGGCAAGAGTACTGGAGTGGTGTGCCATTGCCTTCTCCGAAGATTGTCATATCACGTACCTATTTTTCCTTTTGTTGCTTGTGCTTTTATCATATTCAAAACTTCATTACCTTAGACCACTATCATGAAGCTTTTTTCCTAGGAGTTTTACAGATTCATATCTTAATTTCATCTTTAATCTATTTTGAGTTATTTTTGTAGAGAGTGTAAGGTAAGGGCCCGCCTTCATTCTTTTGCTTGTGGATATTCAGTTTCTCCAACATTATTTGTTTTGGAGACTATCCTTTTCCAATTGTATTTTTGGCACCCAGTAGAAAATCAGTTGACTGTATATGCATTCTCTGCTACTGGTTGATAAGTCTATTTTTACACTAGTATCGTACTGTTTTAATTACTATAGTTTTTAAGGTATTTTGAAATCAGGAAATGTGATCTGTCCAGCTTTGTTCTTCTTTTTCAAGATTGTTTTGGCTTTTCATTGTCTTTTGCAGTTCCATATAATTTTAGAGGTGTTTTTTTTTTTTTTTTCCCTGTAAAAAATGCCATTGAAATTTTGATAGTGATTCCATTGCATCTGTAGATCTCTCTGGGCTGCATGGATATTTTAACAACATTAAGTGTTTCAATCCACAACCGTAGATATCTCCATGTATTAGCCACTCACAGGAGGAGGAGAAATACTGCATGAGTCCACTTATATGAAGTATCTAAAACAGTCAAACTCAGTAACAGAGAGTAGAATGGTGGTTGCCAGGGTGTGCAGGGAACGAACAATAAAGGGTTTTGCTGTTTAATGAGTATAAAATTTCAGTTACACAAGATGAATAAGTTCTAGAGATCCTCTGTACAACACTGTGCCTGTAGTTAAAAATTATATATTGTACACCAAATGTTTGTTGAGAGTAGATCTTGTGTTGCGTTAACACAGTTGTTTGTTTTTTAAAAAAGGAAGCAAGATTGATTTGAATGATTTACATAGGAAAAAAACATTGGAAGAGAATTAAATAGATCTGGGATATGAAAAGAAGAGAGAAAAGATTATAATGAGAGAGTATTTATGTAATCAGGAAAGAGAAAGAATAAACTTTTTATTAATAGTATCAGATGTGGGCTGTAGGTATCAGAGGGAACTTTAAGTAATGTGTGCTGAGTATACCACTATAAACTTTAAAATGTATTCTCAAATTTTTGGAGAATTTTATACTGTCATTTATTTGAATGAAGACCAATAGGTGATTCAGCTTTATATGAATAATACATCTACATATTTTATGATAGCTGTGGGTTTTCTGCCCAGCCATAATCATTCCACTTTTTCAAATGATGACATCAACTTTCTAAACCTAGTGGGTTCCTGGCAGTCACATTTGTCTGACACAATTTTATTCCTCTGTCCACAGTTAATACACTAAGGATAGACATCATATATTCATGTATTCTTAGCCCAGAGTCTCTCCAGGAATTTGGAGCTCAGATTTGCAGAATGTCAGGCGGTTTCTAGGTATAGCTGGACTATAATATATGAAACTGAGTTTTAGGATAGACAAATTCATCACATGGATCATAGAATAAGCAAATACAAATAGCAAAACAGAGATGAAAGATGAAGAATGCTTGTAAGTTTTTAATATGTGGTTTAGTCTTTTCCTAAGAAGTTTCTCCTAAAAATGTAGCTTTGGAATCTTTGAGACATCTCTTTATTTTTTTAATAAATTCCCTTTCTTTTGCTTTGGCTGGCTATAGCTCAGATTGGTTTCTTTCCTTTGCAAACACATGCAGGCACTTGTACACACACATTTAATAACCTACTTGTTCTTTTTCAGTAATACCAAGAGTATATTTATATTAATAAATATGGTTTTACCTCATCAACATTCATTACTGCACAGTACTCTTGCCTGAAAATCCCATGGACGGAGGAGCCTGGTAGGCTGTAGTCCATGGGGTCGCTGAGGGTCAGACACGACTGAGCGACTTCACTTTCACTTTTCACTTTCATGCATTGGAGAAGGAAATGGCAACCCACTCCAGTGTTCTTGCCTGGAGAATCCCAGCAATGGGGGAGCCTGGTGGGCTGCTGTCTATGGGGTCACACAGAGTGGGACACGACTGAAGCGACTTAGCAGCAGCAGCAGCAGTTTTATGTTATAGTTCCATAATTTATTTAACCAATAACTATTTTTGTATAATTTTTACCCTCAAAAGAAAATCCTTAGACATATAGTTTTGCACATTTATTTGATAATTGCCTTAGGATGAATTTACAGAAACGCAGTAATGTACATGCTGGATCAAAGGGCAGGTACTTTTTGTGAGACTTTTGAGACATGTTGAAAAAATATCCAAAAATGTGTGTGATAATTTATCAAAATATCTATAAAGATTTTAAATTGTCAGTAGGAAAGGAGACAGTATCTTATTTCAAGATGTAGCCCTTTAATCTCTAGAGCAATATGGTATTTGTTCATGAGGGTCATTTTATTTTTTCCTTAGTTATTAAGTTTTTTGGTGCCTTCCCAAAATCTGCCTCATCTCCTCACCAGGTGACCAGGCCCATAATTAGGGAAAGTCACAATATAAGGCAATCAGGAAGAAAAGACCTATGCTTCAAATGAGCTGCAAGATACAGAAAGAACCAGGCAAATTTGCATAGGATTAGATTCTGAGATTTTGATGAAGGAGGCAAGTGTGTAAGGTTGAATTTGTTATTGTTGTTTAGTTGCTGAGTTGTCTCAGACTCTTTGCAACCCCATGGACTCTAGCCCACCAGGCTCCTCTATCCATGGGGTTTCCTAGTCAAGAATATTGGAGCAGGCTGCCATTTACTTCTCCAGAGGATCTTCCAGATTCAGAGACTGACCTGTTATCTCCTACATGACAGCAGGTTCTTTACCACTGAGCCACCTGGGAAGCCCCGTAAGGTTGAATACACAATCCAGAGATGCAAGATTTAATATCCTGGCAAAGACTCCAGGAGGGTGGTACAGTTTACTCCTAGAAGCATGGAAAAAGCAATGGGTCCACACAAAAGGAGTTTGAAATTCCAGAGTTGCCATGGATGATGGTAGCAAAAGGGATCCAAAGGCTAAGAGAGGTGTGCCTGCTAGACCAGAAAATCTGTCAAATGATTATGTTCCATGGGAAATCCTGTGGGAGATACCATTTCCAGGCCATAAGAAATGCACTGTTGAGAGATCACCAGCATCATTAAGAACTTCAGTGTTAGATCTCCCGTGTTTTAGGATGACAGCTGAAGTGTTCTTTAAAGACCAGGGCTCCTGATCACGGTGGGGATAACAGTTCCCTCTAGATTTTAGAATTGAGGTGAATGCGAATAATCATAGGAAGCTAAGTAGATGCAATTGTAGTGGATAGCAAGGTTGGAGATGGTTTAAAGAACACGGCATCCCCTAAGGGCAAAATGGATGGGCAGCCAACAAAGGTACCTCCCAATTTGCAAAAACAAAATAAAGGATGGTGAATGAAGACAGTTGCCCCAATTTAAATAAAAGATGATCCCTAGGCCAGCTTCCAGACCTAATCCAGGTTTTAGGCATGGAATTTATTGACCTGAGATAGGGTCCCCAGGAAAAAAAGACCTTGCAAGAATGTATCAGATGTACACACAGTCGTGATTCCCTTAGTGCATTCCCAATAGGACCTAAAGGTTTTTACTCAGGTAACTGTGCACTGAAGAAGGGAAGATTTCAGCATTTCTTGAATTCTGAACACAGTGTCCAAGTTGACACTGATGCCTAGGGACCTGAAATGTCACGGAGATGGGGCCTTGAGGCTTCCCTGGTAGCTCTGGTGGTAAAGAATCCACTTGCAATGCAAGAGACAAGGGTTCAATCCCTGGGTTGGGAAGATCTCCTGGAGAAGGAAATGGAAACCCACTCCAGTATTTTTGCCTGGAAAATCCCATGGACAGAGGAGCCTGGCAGGCTATAGCTCATGTGATCAAAAGACATGACCTAGGGACTAAACCACCACCACAGTGTTGCATGACATCATGAGGGTGGGACCCTGGTCTAGTAAGTCTGGTGTCCTTAAAAGAAGAGATCTCTCTATCTCTCCCTCCCTCTCTCCCTCTCTCTCTTTTGTCATGCCTGTGCACAGAGGAAAAGACAGAGGAACCAGAGATCAAATTGCCAACATCCGCTGGATCATCAAAAAAGCAAGAGAGTTCCAGAAAAACATCTATTTCTGCTTTATTGACTATGCCAAAGCCTTTGACTGTGTAGATCACGATCAACTGTGGAAAATTCTGAAAGAGATAGGAATACCAGACCACCTGATCTGCCTCTTGAGAAACCGGTATGCAGGTCAGGAAGCAACAGTTAGAACTGGACATGGAACAACAGACTGGTTCCAAATAGGAAAAGGAGTATGTCAAGGCTGTATATTGTCACCCTGCTTATTTAACTTATATGCAGAGTATATCATGAGAAACACTGGGCTGGATGAAGCACAAGCTGGAATCAAGATTGCTGGGAGAAATATCAATAACCTCAGATATGCAGATGACACCACCCTTATGGCAGAAAGTGAAGAAGAACAAAAGAGCCTCTTGATGAAAGTCAAAGAGGAGAGTGAAAAAGTTGGCTTAAAGCTCAACATCCAGAAAATGAAGATCATGGCATCCAGTCCCATCACTTCATGGCAAATAGATGGGGAAACAGTGGCTGACTCTATTTTGGGTGACTCCAAAATCACTGCAGATGGTGACTACAGCCATGAAATTAAAAGACGCTTACTCCTTGGAAGGAAAGTTATGACCAACTTAGACAGCATATTAAAAAGCAGAGACATTACTTTGTCAACAAAGGTCCATCTAGTTAAGGCTATGGTTTTACCAGTGGTCATGTATGGATGTTAGAGTTGGACTGTGAAGAAAGCTGAGCACAGAAGAACTGATGCATTTGAACTGTGGTGTTGGAGAAGACTCTTGAGAGTCCCTTGGACTGCAAGGAGATCCAACCAGTCCATCCTAAAGGCATCAGTCCTGGGTGTTCATTGGAAGGACTGATGTTGAAGCTGAAATTCCAATACTTTGGCCACCTGATGCAAAGAACTGACTCATGTGAAAAGACCCTGAAGCTGGGAATGATTGAGGACAGGAGGAGAAGGGGACGACAGAGGATGAGATGGTTGGATGGTATCACCGACTCGATGGACATGATTTGTATGAACTCCGGGAGTTGGTGATGGTCAGGGAGGCCTGGCGTGCTGCAGGTCATGGGGTCGCAAAGAATCGGACACGACTGAGCGACTGAACTGAACTGAACTGCACAGAGGAATGATCATATGAGAACAGAATGAGAAGGTGCTCGTGT
Source organism: Bos taurus (assembly GCF_002263795.3). Classification (NCBI taxonomy): domain Eukaryota; kingdom Metazoa; phylum Chordata; class Mammalia; order Artiodactyla; family Bovidae; genus Bos; species Bos taurus. The sequence continues at coordinate 30,415,517 of NC_037340.1, read as the reverse complement.
ACAAGCTGGGAAGACAGGTCTCACCAGAAACCAACTCTGCCGTCACTTTGGCCTTGGGCCTTTAGCTCCAGAACTGTATTAGAAAACACAATTTTTTTGTTTAAGCCACACAATCTGTGGTATTTTGCATGGCAGCCCCAGCACTGCCTTTCTAATATGTATACACGAAACTTTCTTCAACAAAAGACTTTTTAATATTGTATCTGCTGTATTATTTGCCTCAAATGTCTTCTTTATAAATTTTGTAAAGAATGTGTGGTGAAACCCTCACTGTCCGGTTTTATCCTTCTGTTACTATGTAGCAGCAATGCTGCTGCTGCTGCTAAGTGGCTTCAGTCGTGTCCGACGCTGTGCGACCCCATAGACGGCAGCCCACCAGGCTCCCCCGTTCCTGGGATTCTCCAGGCAAGAACACTGGAGTGGGTTGCCATTTCCTTCTCCAATGCGTGAAAGTGGAAAGTGAAAGTGAAGTCGCTCAGTCGTGTCTGACTCTTAGCGACCCCAGGGACTGCAGCCTACCAGGCTCCTCTGCCCATGGGATTTTCCAGGCAAGAGTACTGGAGTAGGTTGCCATTGCCTTCTCCGTGTAGCAGCAATAGGATGGAGAAAATTGGCCTAAATTCCAGGAATGGTCTCTGGTTGGTATTAACTAATCATTGCAATCACATCACTCTTCTTATGCACTGGTTTCTAACTTTAAGCTTAAGCCAATCAACAGCATAGCGATCCCCTGGCAACAGAGCTGGATTTATTAACTAAATTAGTGAAACTGAGGAAGAACACTTGAGCAAAAGCTGAAAAAATGTTCTCTTTATTCCGCTGAACATGAATGAGGAAGTAGCCATTATTCCAAAACTCCAAGTGGAACCTACAGTAAAGTGTATACTGAGGAATTGTGAGAATATTGGTCCTTGATGATATTGTTGAACCACTGATTAACCAATCTTAACCTTTATCCTACTTTTGGACTATTAATTATGTGGACCATTTTCATTAATATCTAAGTCCCTTTCAGTTGAGTTTCCTAAAACATAAACCTAAAAGCATCTTAACTGATGCAGTAACCAATTGATTATTTTTTCAGTAAATATATAATGAATGCCTTCTTTGACCCAGGCAGTCCCCCAGATTCGATGAACGAAGCAGAAACAATGCCCTTCCCCTCAGAGAGTTAATTCCATCCAACTCTCTTTATTTTGAGTCTCCATCCTCTGTGTAATTTATTCTATCATAACTTTATGCATGGCTTTAATCTTTCATATGCATTCTGGGAGAGTTATCCAAATTTGTGTATTTTAGTGCCAAACTGATTACTTACATCACTAATTATGCTCTTTATTGCCTCCATTTCAAATCTATCTTCTTCTGTGTTTTTGGTATTTTTCACACTCTTTCTTCCATGTATATTCACTCTGTTGTTGTCGTTTTTGGTAGCACCAGGCAGCATGCAGGATCTTAGTTCCCTGATCAGGAATTGAACTCCAGCCCCCCATATTGGGAGCAAGGAATCTTAATCACTGGACAGCCAAGGAAATCCCTATATATCCCTTTTGTAACAGTCATTTCTATTTTCTTCCTTACCTATTAACACTTTATTTCATATTTTCTATCCTTATAATCTTTTCTGGATCAAGGGAATTTTTTCTTTATACTATGAAGGATGCAAACAGTGTCTTGAAATTCACTTCCAAAAGTATGTTCCCCTAGAAGCATCTTGTCATCCTTGTAGCTTCAACTATTTTCTTCAACTTTTAACAACAAAATATTCTTGATTTTTCACAGTGTCTTAACTTATATAAACTTATTGTTATGTATAATACATGTTATATGCAATAGATAGTCACTTTGTATAAAATTTCTCTGTAAAAAATTGAGCAGAAAAATTTTCAATAAATATAAAGGATACTTTCTACTATCAAGGAAAACAAAATCTCAAAGAAGATAAAAAGTTCACCCTTGTTGAAAAATCATGAATTTACTTTCTGGACATAAAGGAAAAAATGCAAATGTAAAATCTTATGATTTTTCACAGAATGGATAAGGACCTACAACCAAACTTTGAAAAAGCATAATGGCAGAGAGGAATTGAATATTAACACAATATGTCTGGGATATGCCCTCACTCTATTTTTGAGCCAAGAAAAATATTCCCCACTTTTCACTTACCACTCCAACTGGAAAAAGCTTAGATCTGAAAATCAAAGAGATCCTCCCTGCCCATTTTAAGCCCTAGTAAAGACAGAATTGCAGTATGTTAGGATAATTCATGGAGAGGATGAGATGCATATCATTTATTATCACAATTTAATAAAAATAACATTTGGATTATTCTATATCTTTTTCCTCTAAACTTAATCACTTACTGTACTACAGAGCAACTTCAGTTGTTAAAATTTACTCTTTTCACTCCTCATTGTGTAATGAAAAGAACACATAACTTAAAAGGATGTGGCTTACTGTAGGCTCCAATACTTATTTCAGTGTAATTTTTGAAAACTAATCTTGATTATGAAATGACGATTGTTACAGAGTTGTATCATAAGAATCAATGAGAGTAAGTCTGATAATAAATTTGAAAATGTGCCTTTGAACCATAGAGGTGTGCTAATAAATGAGAATTATATATTACAACTTATACTGAAGGAGAATTATGTTAACATTTCTTAGTTTATAATAAAACAAAATGTATCCAGTATTTTGATAATTGTATCATTTAACATGTAGCCCCTAACTTGGATTTCAAATGCCAAATAAATTGTATTTTGTCTACCCTGAGCTGAGTTTTCCATCTGCTGATCTGCTCATCAAATTGATGCAAATGATTTTAAGTAGGTTTGTTTCATTTCTTGACATTTGTGTTGTGTACATTTTTAGATTTGTGTGTGAGTATACATTTTTAGTATTTCTAAAGAACTGTATTATTTTCTATTTCTTTTTCTCAGATCATCCACACCAACAATGCAGGACTAATTAGCTTAGACAAGCTATGGGTTCCTGAAATCACTGAGGAGAATTACAAGAAACCTCAAAGTAAGTTCTTTTGGTGAGTCACAACTTCTTCTTACCACCTTCTGGGATCATGCTGTGACTTTGACAAGCACTCTCGAGGGAAATAGCTTTGCCAGTTTACACAGTGAACCAAAGGCAGAACTCAGAAAGGGCAGAGCCAGTTATCCTCCACGCACTTTCTTAATGCCGGTGCGTATGGGGTTCGCCCATTCCATTCCAGGCTGACACCCACAACTGGCTGCAACGTGGAGAGATCGCCCAGCGGTGTTATTTCTGGGAATACTGAACTATAAAGAGATCTCTTGACAGAGGTGTGACCAGTGTAATATTTAATAGCATCTTTAAAAAAATAACCCTTACACAAATAGACATTGAGTGTTGTCTTGCTTTTCTCAGTACAAAAAAGAAAACATGCAGAGGTGTTCTGTTACAAATGCAAGAGTTGTTAGTTACTCAGTCCTGTCCTGCTCTTTGAGACCCCATGGACTGTAACCCACCAGGCTCTTCTGTCCATGGAATTCTCCAGATAAGAATACTGGAGTGGGTTGCAAAGGAGTATTTTAAAAATTATAAAATCTTCTGTTGCCTTGTCATATATGGCCTTTATTATGTTGAAATATGTTCCTTCTATACCTAATTTACAAACCCTTATCATGAATCAAAGTTTTTTGCCACATGCTTTTTTTGTGTTTATGAGAACATATAAATTTTTTATTCTAGTAATATGGTTGAGCACATTGATTTCTGTATGTTGAACCATCCTTGCATCCCAAGGATAAATCTCACTTTATCGTGGTGAATGATGCTTTTCATGTGCTTCTGAATTCTGTTTTAGAGTGTTTTTGCATCTATATTCATCGGGGATATTGGCCTGTAATTTTCTTTATGAAATGAGAACTTGTGATAATCTGAAATTATAAAGCATACATTGGTCCTGTAGATATCAGAATACATAGTTATTATTTTTGGTTACTCGTTGCTTTGTCAACAAAATGGCACACATTATATCCTGAAATTTCTAGAAGTATTATATAAAGTAGAAGAATCCAGCCAAGTTTATTCCAGGACATAAATTTCAACAATATACATGTTTTAAACAAAATCATAAAATCAAGGTTCCTAAGGTACAAAAGTAATGACCAAAGCCTTTGGAAAAAGGAAGATGTTTATGGGTGCAACTACTCCAAAAAGGTTTTTGGTTTACAAAATTCAAACTATAATACAATGGCACCACCTGTTGATGGAATTGTAGAATTGAAATCCTAAGATTACAGATACAATATCAAATATTTATTGGAATTACAAATCAAGGTATGGATATACACATCATTGACTACTGATTAGGTGAAATCTATCGGTGAGATGGTTAGGTGGTAATTGACTGGCTTACATCAATTGTTCTTTGACTTTCTGGCATTCTGTGGAATGGCACAGCATTTCTTTAAGGGCTAATCATTTCTTGAACATAGGAAAGTATATACTTACAATTAGTTTTCAATATTTTTAATTGAAGTATATAGTTGATTTACAATGGGTGTTAAGTTCTGTTTTGGGCTTCCCTGATGGTTCAGATGGTAAAGAATCTGACTGAAAACTGGTTTCAATCCCTGGGTTGAGAAGATCCCCTGGAGAAGGGAATGGCTACCCACTCCAGTATTCTTGCCTGGAGATTTCCATGGACAGAGGAGCCTAGCAGGCTACAGTCCATGGGGTTTCACAAAGGTGGACAAATTCAGTTTTATGTATATACACACATTCTTTTTTACGTATTCTTTTCCACTATGGTTTATCATAGGATATTGAATATAGTTCTTTATGCTATACAGTAGGACCTTGTTGTTTATCCATTCTATATTTAAAAAGCTTACATCTGCTAACCGTCATCTCCCATTCCATCCTTCCCCCAACCCCTTTCCTCTTGGCAGTCACCAGTCTGTTCTCTATGTCTGTAATTCTGTTTTTGTTTCATAGATAGGTTCACTTGTGTCATATTTTAGATTACAAGGGCTTCCCTGGTGGCTCAGAGGTTAAAGTGTCTGCCTGCAATGCAGGAGACCTGGGTTTGATCCCTGAGTCAGGAAGAGGCCCTGGAGAAGGAAATGGCAACCCATTCCAGTATTCTTGCCTGGAGAATCCCACGGACGGAGGAGCGTGGTGGGCTACAGTCCACGGGGTCGCAAAGAGTCAGACACGACTGAGTGACTTCACTTTAGATTACAAATATAAGTGACATCATATGGTATTTGTCTTTCTTTTTCTGACTTACTTAGTATGATAATCTCTAGCTGCATCCATGTTGCTGTAATGACAGTATTATATTCTTTTTTATGACTGAGTATAAATGTATATCAGTTCAGTTCAGTTGCTCAGTCGTGTCTGACTCTTTGTGACCCCATAAATCGCAGCACGCCAGGCCTCCCTGTCCATCACCGTCTCCTGGAGTTCACTCAAACTCATGCCCATAGAGTCGGTGATGCCATCCAGCTATCTCATCCTCTGTTGTCCCCTTCTCCTCCTGCCCCCAATCCCTCCCAGCATCAGAGTCTTTTCCAGTGAGTCAACTCTTTGCATGAGATGGCCAAAGTATTGGAGTTTCAGCTTCAGCATCATTCCTTCCAAAGAACACCCAGGGCTGATCTCCTCTAGAATGGACTGGTTATGTGTCTTGGCTAATGTGAATAGTGAAGCTATGAACATAATGGTACGTGTATCTTTTTGAATTATAATTTTGTCTGGATATATGTTCAGGAGTAAGGTTGGTAGATCATATGATAATTCTGCTTCAGTTTTCTGAGGAACCTTCATACTGTTTTTCAGAGTGGCTATAATGGCAACCCACTCCAGTGTTCTTGCCTGGAGAACCCCAGGGACAGCGGAGCCTGGTGGGCTGCCATCTATGGGATTGCGCAGAGTCGGACACGACTGAAGCGACTTAGCAGCAGCAGCACACCAACTTATATTCCCACCAACAGTGTAGGAGGGTTTGCTTTCACCACACCCCACTAGAGTTTGTTATTTGTAGACTTTTTAGTGATGGCCATTCTGACCAGTGTGAAGTGGGCCCACACTGCAGTTTTAATTTCTATTTCTATAAAGAAAGCTGAGCGCAGAAGAATTGATGCTTTTGAACTGTGGTGTTGGAGAAGATTCTTGAGAGTCCCTTGGACTGCAAGGAGATCCAACAGGTCCATCCTAAGGGAGATCAGTCCCGGGTGTTCATTGGAGGGACTGATGTTGAAGCTGAAACCCCAGTACTTTGGCCACCTGATGTGGAGAGCTGACTCATTTGAAAAGACCCTGATGCTGGGAAAGATTGAGGGTAGCAGGAGAAGGGGACGACAGAGGATGAGATGGTTGGATGGCATCACCGACTTGATTGACATGGGTTTGGGTGAACTCCGGGAGTTGATGATGGTCAGCGAGGCCTGGCGTGCTGCGGTTCATGGGGTTGCAAAGAGTCGGACACAACTGAGCGACTGAACTGAACTGAATAACTAGCAACGTTCATGTGTCTCTTGGCCATGTGTATTTCTTCTTTGGAGAAATTTCTATTTAGGTCTTCTGCCCATTTTTTGATTGGGTTATTTTTGGTTGTTGTTGAGTGGGATGAGCCATTTATGTATTTTGGAAATAAAGCCCTTGTCACTTGCATCATTTGCAAATATTTTCTCCCATTCTGTAGGTTTTCTTTTTATTTTGCTTATGGTTTCCTTTGCTATGCAAAAGTTTGTGGAAAATTTGTCCAAAAGATGACAAGTAAGGGTCTCTGTCTTGACATAGAATCTAGATGGATCAATAAAGAGCCACATTTGAGAATTTGTAATGATGTATCTTCCTCACATAGGCTGCAGTTATCATTTTCACTCTCTGTGTGGCCCAGGAAAATTTCATCTCAGAAAGCAACACAAAATTGATCTATGGCAGCACAATATGCAAATTCAAAATTTCTTTGAGGGACAAATACTCCATCTAGATAATACAGTCATACGAGATTCCCACAAACCAAGCTTAATTTAAAAACAAGTTTGGGAGTCCCCTGGTGGCCTAGTGGTTAGGATTCTGGGATTTCAGTGCAGTGACCTAGGGTCAGTGCTTGGTTGGGGAACTGAGATCCCACAAACTGTACAGTATGTCCAAAACAGGAAAAAAAGTTTATAATCCAAATCATAGAACTAACAAAACATTTCATAATAAATGAGTTAGAAAATACTATTATAAAACTTCTGGAAAATCTGGAAAACAATCAAAGATTTTGATTTGTATAAATAAAAATGAAACAATTGAGATTTAAATTTTCAATTAAATTTGCTAAAAGCAGTAAAGACAGAGGTGAGCAGAGATTAAAACATGAAGACTTTATTTTACATATATATTATGTAGAGAAAAATAAATGGCATATATGGAAGACAAGTTGAGCATGGGAGACTGAGTGACTAAACCCAATGTATGTGTTAGGATTTCCAGAGATGGATAATAATGGCTGAGAAAAAAATATTAAAAATTAAATGGCTGAAATATTTTCCAAGTTGATAAAAGACATAAATTTACAACTTGAAAAAGTACAACAAATAGCAAGCAGGATAAATAGAAATGACCCACACCATATAACACAGTAGAACAGTAGAAAACCAAAGTAAAGATAGGGGAGAGTGAGAAGAGAGAGGGAAGAGAGAGAAAGAGGGAGCTATCTAGTGTCTCTTCCTTTTCTAATTAGCACACCAGTTCTATTGGATTAGAATACCATGTTTATGATGTCATTTAAGCTTAATTACTCCTTTAAAGGCATTGTTTGCAAGTCACATTGAGGCTAAGGCTTCAGCATATGAATTTGGAAGAGGCACAATTCAGTCTATGGCACCTCCTTAATCTGGCATTCTTCACTCATCTCTCCAGTGACACTAATGCCAGGCTCCTGCTGCAATATTTCATGCCTAAACGTACATCCTTCCTGTCTTTGCTAGTCAAAATTCTATCCAGTTCAGGGGACTTCCCTGGTGGTCCAGTGTTTAAGACGATTGCTTCTAATGCAGAGGATGCAGGTTTGATCCCTGGTCAGAGAATTAAGACCCCATATGCCACACAGTGTGGCCAAAAAACTAAATTCTGTCCAGCTTAAACTTCTCTGATGTTTTCTCCAGCTCAAATGCAGCAAGAACTCATCTTCCACCTTTCTCCCCAAGGTTCCTGGTTCAAACCATCAATATAGCTAACATAAGAATAGCATTTTTCATTATGCATTTTTTTTCTGTGAACTCTGTTAAATCCCATAATCCCTGTATGATGTAATTATTAATAAGTTTATTTTCTGTGTGTGGCATCTGAGTCTCAAAGTGCTTACTTATTATATCAAAATAGAGAATATTTAAATATGTGCATGTTTATACAGAATGGCACCATTCACTGATAATGAAACATGAAAGGGGAGGTTTTCTGGGGCAAGATATTTGATTTGGCACATACTAAGTTGGAAGTACTTGTGATACATCCAAGTGTGTATCTTATATACTCAGTTAATATAGTTAGTTCTGGATTAATATGCAAGTTTGAAGTTGATCTTAGTTAAAATGTTAGCACAACTAAATGACAAGTGGCAAATCACCAACCTCTTTAATTCTATGTGTTAGTGAAAAATAGTGCTAAACTGTTTACTCTTTATACTTGCTCAACATTCTTTTTCTTCTCACTCCTTCTACACATCTTAACTTCTAATCAGCCAGTTTTTAAAATCAGAACTGGGCATGATCTAAAGTAAATGGGATATTAAGAGATGATTTAAATTTAGTCCTTACTATAAACAGAGAAAGCACAGTTAAGTGATTCATCCAAGGTCACGGTACCCAAATAAAAACTAACATCCAGCTTTTCTAATTCCTATAAAAAATCTATTTCGTTAGGGACGTCCCTAGTGGTCCAGTGGTTAAGACCTCCCCTTTCAATGCATGGGGTATGTATTCAATCCCTAGTTAGAAAGCTAAGATCTCACATGCCTTGTGGCCAAAAACCAAAAAACAGAAGCAATACTGTAACAAATTCAGTAAAGACTTTAAAGATGGTCTACATCCAAATAACCTAAGAAAAAAAGTTTAAAAAAATCTATTCCATTATACTGTGGCCAATGATTTCCAAACAGTTTTCTGTAGAAATAAACTGTGAGAAACTCAGTGAAAAAATGATTCAAATATAATTCCATCTCTTGCTCAGTTCGGTTCAGTTCAGTCATTCAGTTGTGTCTGACTCTTTGCGACCCCATGGGCTGTACCACGCCAGGTTTCCCTATCACCAATTCCCGAGCTTACTCAACCTCATGTCCATCAAGTGGGTGATGCCATCCAATCATCTCATCCTCTGTCATCCCCTTCTTCTCCCTCCTTCAATCTTTCCCAGCATCAGGGTCTTTTCAAGTGAGTCAGTTTTTTGCATGAGGTGGCCAAAGTATTGAAGCATCAGCTTCAGCATCAGTCCATTCAATGAATATTCAGAACTGATTTCCTTTAGGATGGACTGGTTTGATCTCCTTGCAGTCCAAGGGACTCTCAAGAATCTTCTCCAACACCACAGTTTAAAAGCATCAGTTCTTCAGTGCTCAGCTTTCTTTGTAGTCCAACTCTCACATCCATACATGACTACTGGAAAAACCATCGCTTTGACTAGATGGACCTTTGTTGGCAAAGTAATGTCTCTCCTTTTTAATATACTGTCTAGTTTGGTCATAACTTTACTTCCAAGGAGCAAGTGTCTTTTAATTTCATGGATTCAGTCACCATCTGCAGTGATTTTGGAGCCCAAGAAAATACCGTCTGTCACTGTTTCCTTTGTTACCCCATCTATTTGCCATGAAGTGATGGAACCAGATGCCATGATCTTCATTTTTTGAATGTTGAGTTTTAAGGCAGCTTTTTCACTCTCCTCTTTCACTTTCATCAAGAGGCTCCTCAGCTCCATTTCGCCTTCTGCCATAAGTGTGGTGTCATCTGCATATTTGAGGTTATTGATATTTCTCCCAGCAATCTTGATTTCAACTTGTGCTTCATCCAGCCTGGCATTTTTCATGATGTACTCTGCATATAATTTAAATAAGCAGGGTGACAATATACAGCTTTGATGCACTCCTTTCCCAATTTGGAACCAGCCCATTGTTCCCTGTCCAGTTCTTTAAAACTGTTGCTTCTTGACCTGCATACAGATTTCTCAGGAGGCAGGTAAAGTGGTCTGGTATTCCCATCCCTTGAAGAATTTTCCAGTTTTTTTTTGTGATCCACACAGTTAAAGGTTTTGGCATAGTCAATAAAGCAGAAGTAGATGTTTTTCTGGAACTCTCTTGCTTTTTCAATGATTCAATGGATGTTGGCAATTTGACCTCTGGTTCCTCTACCTTTTCTAAATCTAGCTTGAACATCTGGAAGTTCTTGGTCACGTACTGTTGAAGCCTCACTTGGAGAATTTTGAGCATCTCTTGCTTGACTTTATTTAACTCAGCATTTAATGACAGAACCCCTTTTCCACCACGTATTAGTAGGAAATGACATTTTATGTCATACCTGAGCATGACAGTGGTGGATTTATAAGGAACTGAGATGTGTTTAGTTTGATGCAAAGAAAAGAATTTCATGTGCTTGACAGATTTACACTGTTATTGGAAGCCAAGGGGCATATACATGAAATAGTTTTTATTAATAAATACAGAGAGGATTGTTTTAGTAACCTGCTTAGAACTTACCTTATTGTAGAGTGGATTTCTGAAAGATTGATTTCTCTTAAACAAGTGGTGCAAATATACTAAATTCGAATCTGAGGGCTTCTAGTTGGAGAAGAGCCCTTTCATGGTAGTTGCTGGTAACATGGTCATGAAGCTGTTTTGCCCTTTTTTGACAGGGAAATTTGGGAAAAGACAACAGAATAATTCAGCATGGAGTTAGTATTTAATAATGAGTAATTCTGTTTCTTTGAAATAGTGAATTTGGCTAAAGAGAATTGACGATTCTGGTAATCTAAGCCCAGTTTTATAGAGGTGCCCTGACTTGAATTTGAAAGAGGAATACTACAAATAAAATTTAATATGTTAACAGGAAGTTTCTGATATTTTTAGACTCTCTTTTAGGATTAAAAATCATTTATGCAACCTATATGTCAACCTGCTCCACTGTTCTTGCCTGGCAAATTCCATGGACAGAGGAGCCTAGTGGACTACTGTCCATGGGGTCGCAAAGAGTCTGACATGACTGAGCCACTGGGCATTCATGAATATGTGCATCTTAATGACACACATCAATTTAATAAAAACTATAGATGGTCCTGGGCTTTCCTTGTAGCTCAGTGGTAAAGAATCGGTCTCCAATGCAGGAGACCTGGGTTTGATTCCCCGGGTTGGGAAATGGCAATCTGGAGAAGGAAATGGCAACCCACTCCAATATTTTTGCCTGGAGAACCCAATGAACAGAGAAGCCTGGAGGGCTACAGTCAATGGGATCACAAGAGTCGGACATAAGTTAGCTACTTAGACTAAGACACATAGATGTTCCTAAGGAAAAAAATATTGTAAATATGGAGCAAGATAAATATGCCAAAGAAAAATTACATAATTTTCAAGTCATTATAAAAACGAAAAAGGCATTATCCTCCTGTACCAGAAATATATGCAACAAACTTGACTGTTACAATTATTATTTTTCTAAATAATTACTAACTAAAAAAATGTTAAATGAACATTAATTTGCATTTCTAATGTAGTGTAAGTAACTTCACAATTCAAATGTAGCAAGTAATGAATAATTAAGCAACATAAATAATTTAACAATCAAATATTCCTTGTTAAAAATATGTCCAGCTAATTTAAAAATTTAAAGTATGTTGCAAATAGAGAATATAACCTAAAGGTAGAAAGATCATGCATATTAACATCTACCCAAGATTTTGCCAGTTTCATCACAGCTGAAAACTAAGAAAAATCATGGATCAAGAAATATTTCATTAAATTTTTTTTTGAAAGTATTTCTTTCTATTCATGGACAATTATATCTATAACTATGTCTCTATAATAATGAAAAGAGAAAAACGTGGCAAACACCTCTGAACTTATTACTGATTTTAAAAAAATGCAGTGTGAGAGTTGTGAGTTAAGTTTTATTTGGGGCAAAATGAGGACTATAGCCTGAGACAGCATTTCAGATAGCTCTGAGAAACTGCTCTAAAGAGGTAATGGTGAAGGTCAGTATATATGTGATTTTGGTGAAGGGGGTGTACATGCAATCAAGCACATATTTTTGGAAGGTTTTTGCTAGTCACAACAAGCAGTTGTCACCATGAAGGATTTTAGTGCTTTTCTAGATATGACAAGATACTAGAATTGGGCTCATAAAATCAGCTCCTCAAAATATCTAACTATCTGAAGACCTGTTCTGCCCTTTTTTCCCAGAGCACAGAATGCTACATTTCTGTTCTTCACCCTGAAGACCTTTCAGGGGTGTTAAAAATCAGCAGCTGCCACAGCACATGATTTAATCCTTGTAGATTAAAGGTAGATGCAAGCTCCCATGGCAAATGCCAATTTGTAGTTGACATTACAGTTCTGCCACTTACAGGATCTATGAACATTGGCCCTTCTATGTCGTTTAGGAAGTGAAATAATTGTGCAAATTATAAATCACCTGTGCAAATAATAGACATTTACTTGGACCAGTCACTGGTACTTCCCCTCATTTCCTTACTTCTTGAATTCTTAAGTTCCATAAGTGAATTCTCAAGCTCCATTAAGGCAAGTTTCATTCTAATACTGAGATCCAGCTATATTCAAGGCTCTCTATTAGTTACTACGAATAAGACAGGTCCTCCTCTTCCTTAAACATCTTCCACAGGAGAAAAGTAAATAATTATTTGCAAATTACAAATGACAGTAATTGTCATAAGCAAGTTACAAAATGACAACCCACACCAATATTCTTGCCTGGAAAATCCCATGGATGGAGGAGGCTGGTAAGCTATAGTCCATAGGGTCACAAAGAGTCAGACAAGACTGAGCAACTTCACTTTCACGAAATTTCAGAAGCTAAAAATTTTCTTTTATATTGTAACAACTGGAGAAGGCTTTACTACAAAGTACCATTTCTACTATGTGAGAAGTAGAGTGAAAAGTGGAAGTGTTAGTTGTTCAATTGTGTCCAACTCTTTGTGACCCCATGGACTGTAACCCACCAGGCTCCTGTGTCCATGGAATTCTCCAGGCAAGAATACTGGAGTGGGTAGCCATTCCCTTCACCAAGGGATCAGCCCAAACCTGGATCCTGCATTGCAGGCAGATTTTTTACCACCTGAGCCACCAGGGAAGCACCAAGAAATGGAGTATTTCTTGCCATATCAGTAACCAGGGATATCACAGTAATCAGTGATTACAGCACTCCAATGTGAATTCCTGAGCCCTAAGGGCATTCAGGAAGAAGGGTACCTGTGGACTAGCAGCCACCAAGACTGTAGCTACTCCCTAAGGTGAGCCCCAGTGGAGCTCAGGATGTGAAAAAACACAGGCTACTGGCCCAGGATAGCTGAGATACATGGAAAGAAATGATTTCAGTGATCCCAGACTCTTGCATCTTCCCACACCTAGAAAAGCACTAAATTCTTTAACTTGGGGTATCTGTGCTGTGCTTAGTCGCTCAGTTGTGTCCAGCTCTTTAGCCTGCCAGGCTCCTCTGTCCAGGGGAATTCTCCAGGCAAGAATACTGAAGTGGGTTGAGATGCCCTCCTCCAGGGGAATCTTCCCCACCCAGGGATCGAACCCAAGTCTCCTGCATTGCACGTGTATCCTTTACCATCTGAGCCACCAGTGAAGCCCAAGAATATTGGATTGTGGAATATCTGGCTTCCTTTAATTAACAATAATCTTTTGATGTTCAGACTACCTGCCCTTTGTTGCAAAACTTCTATCAACCTGTCTCCTCCCCTCGCCTCCTCAGAGCAGTTGTCTCAGGGTTACTAGAGATGCTGTCTCCTGGCCTTAAAGTCCTAAAAATACTCACTGAATTAAAAAAAAAAAAAAAACTTTGAATTTTTAGGCTGTATTTTTTAAGTCAACATACATCTTGAAGAATGAATAAGATTTGGTTTGAAAAACAGGATAAAGGATACTTCACAAGGAATAAAGATTGGGAAGAAGGCTATGGATAGGGTTCAGGTACTTTGAGCAATTCCTTTTAACAACAACAAAGGTTGCTTAAGTCAAAAATAGAGTATAAATTAGCAAACTCTGTTATTTGCTGCCTGGAAGGAGCCCATCAGATTTTTGCCTTTCTGTTTGAAATTCCAAATTCAGCCAGAATAAGTTTTCTTCTTTGTAAGTGTCACAAATAGAAAATTTTCAGTTCAGTTCAGTCGCGTCCAACTCTTTGTGATCCCCATGGACTGCAGCAAGATTCCCTATCCATCACCAACTCAGGGAAACCACTAAATTTAACTGAATGCTTGTCAATGATTGAAACCTGGTCTTTAAGCTCACGTGTTGCCCATATACCCTACAGTCTTCAAAATTGTAGGTAAAATTGCTCTACCATTTACAAACGGGCAGCTTTGAATCTGTTTTCCTGTAAAGAGCTTTGTAATTCTGAGTTATGCTTGGGTCAGGCATTTCTAGGCACCCCACTCCAGTGCTCTTGCCTGGAAAATCCCATGGGCGGAGGGGCCTGGTAGGCTGCAGTCCATGGGGTCGCTAGGAGTCGGACACGACTGAGCGACTTCCCTTTCACTTTTCACTTTCATGCATTGGAGAACGAAATGGCAACCCACTCCAGTGTTGTTGCCTGGAGAATCCCAGGGACTGGGGAGCCTGGTGGGCTGCCGTCTATGGGGTCGCAAAGAGTCAGACACGACTGAAGAGACTTCTACTTCTACTTCTTCTAAGTCGCTTCAGTCGTGTCCGACTCTGTGCGACCCCATAGACGGCAGCCCACCAGGTTCCCCCGTCCCTGGAGTGGGTTGCCATTTCCTTCTCCAATGCATGAAAGTGAAAAGTGAAAGGGAAGTCGCTCAGATCGCGAAGTCGCTTCGCGATCCCATGGACTGCAGCCTACCAGGCTCTTCCATCCATGGGATTTTCCAGGCAAGAGTACTGGAGTGGGGTGCCATTGCCTGCTCCGAAGCGACTTAGCAGCAGGCATTTCTAACATTCATTCGGCCACATTCTTCAGTTATGTTGATAGCTGGTTTAACTTGATGTGACTTAGCAAGAGATTGAGAACCTTCAATTTATGGGCAGCTCTCCACACAGACATGAATGTTTCCTCAAGGAGACTCAACCATACTCTTAAAGCTGTAGTTTGGCATAATTAATATTACAAATTTTAAGGTATAGGTTATGTTCTGAGTCCCAGGGCTTGGGCCTGGGGTCCTAGGGCTAATCCCAAAGCAGTGCGGAGAAGGAGGTATTCTACAATGGTAGAAATATGCCAACGCCCACGGGACGCGATGCTCCTGCCAACACAAAAGCAGCCACCGCACGACAGCCCCCTTGCACTGAGTTCAGAAAGGCCAGTAGCCCGAAGAGTCCCCAGCAGCTCTTCTCGCCCCACCCCCACTTCCGCTTCCGGGGAGGCGCCGCCTGCCCCTCCGGCCGTGGGGGCCGCAGTGAAAGAGAAGCCGGAAGTGGCTCCGGTACTTCCGGTACGGGAAACTCCTTGCTGCCGCTCCGACCGGGCTTGACAGGCGGGGTCTCTGCAAGTAGGTCTCTCTCCTTTTGCCTCCCTCCAGTCTGACCTTCAAGCTCGTTTACCGCCGCCGTCCCGCCACTCTGGTCTCGGAAGCCGCCCCTTCCCCATGTGCCGGGGCAGGAGTCCTGAAAGCCAAGACCAGCTCGCCGGCATCCCATCATGTCCGAACTGACTAAAGAGCTGATGGAGCTGGTGTGGGGCACCAACAGCAGCCCTGGTCTCTCTGACACCATCTTCTGCCGCTGGACGCAAGGTACCCCGGCTGGACTCAGGCTTCCAGCCCCCGCTTCCTTTTGCCCCGAGAGAGTCGAGCCCTGACGTCTCTCGCGCCAGTCCCCTCCCGTGCCCTGCACTCTGTCCCAATTCCCCTGCTCTGCACTGACACTGGACTTTCTAGAAACGCCCTACCCTTCCAGGGGGTAGAGGTTGAGTAGGAGAATGGTTCCAGCTGGCAGCTAAAGACCCGAAGTGCCCCTGCCGCTCCCTGGGCTGCCTCTTGGGCTGGAAAGGAGAAGGGGGCGGCAGTCGGGCTGCAGGGTGTGACACTGAAGGTGTGCCCTGTGCCTTGGTATCCATTTCTCAAGACTTGCTCTGGCCTCCTGGGTCTTCACCCCCGAACGAGGCTTCATCTTGGTGTTTGGTCTAATTTTGGAGAGAAGGGAAGTCCACGTGAAACTCACTGTGGCTAATTCCACGAAACGATTGTGCAGTTTGTATTTTAATTAGGCGATTAGGCGTGGTACTCGGTGAAAAATAAAACGCTGCTGCAAAGTGTTTTCTACACCCCAATATGCCTGATTTTGAGGTGATTTAGTATCTGTTCCGTGACTCATAGAACTTGCTGCGCCGATCTGATTATTCAGACAGGATTTTGAATTATATAAGAAGTTTTGTTAATACGAATAATTGTGAAATAGAAGACACACACACACACACACACAGATTTAATTCCAGAGCTGTCCCAGGCTCTGCGTTGGGCAGTTCATGCTAGTAATCATCCCTATCTCGTGCCTTTTAATATTAAAACGAAACGGACACATTGGTTAAGGTGATAAAGACTGGTGAGGTTAAGTGAAGTTAACAGCATAGTCTTTGAAGTCAGAAGGGTAGGTAATGTATTTATGTAAAACATCACAAGCCAATGGAATAGTAGCTATTTAGTACTCTTATTAAAATATTTTGTTATGAAAACATTTATTTAGAAAATACTGATTCTCAAAGGATTTGGGGTAAATTTAGCATAGTAGATCTATGTCTTTACTTCATAATGTTTACTTAGAAACAAACATTTAGGGTTTAAATAATCTCTTCTTCCCTCAGATACTTCTAAGGCCTGGTAAAAACAGAATCATAATGTGTAACAGCTAGTTAGGTTATTTAGTTCATTACTCTTTGTTTGAAAATGAGAAAACGGAGTCCTGAAGGCTAAATGACCAGGCCAAAGTTGCATGAATTGGTAAGAACTGGGAGTGAATTACAAGTCACAGCTCTGTCTTGTTTTCCTTCCTATTTTTAACCAGACATGTAATTAGTTTTGCTCTTTCTACACACCTAATTTTGTCACTTAGCTAATTTTTTTCAGAAATCATGGGCATTTACATTTGCAAGTTCTGTTTTAAAACTTATTTTCCTATTTGTTTTATTTATTCTAGTAACGAATAGCCCTAAAGTACACAAGATTGTAAGATTGGGAAAGGTTTTACTTTTTGTTAATTAAGCAGTAATATAGCACAGAATAGGGTGATATTTGGCCTCATTTATTTTAGTACTGTGTTGCAGATACAAGGAGAATTCAGAGAGGCAGTTCTAATAATGGTTAGGAGCAGGAGCAGTCTTTGGAATAGAAATTCTTTGGTTCTAGGTTCAAGTTTTTTAACTTAAGCCTCGGTTTCCTTCTCTGTGGAGAACAGATAATACTAGGGCCGATCTTACAGGTTTGTTGTGAGGATTAAAGGCAAGTGTTTAACACAATATCTGATATAAACACTCAGAAAATGATAGCTTAATTTAGAAAGTGCTTAATTGTAGAATAGATCAAGCCAAAGATCACTCTCTAGCCATGCCCTGACAGTTGCAAGAAATTATTAATTAGATCACGTTGTAATGACACATTAGAATGCTCTACCATCTTGTAGTCAGAGGGAAGTTCCTTAACAAGATGTGTTCAATCAATATCATTTGAAAATAAAAGGTTATTTACTTTTTGTTCTTTACAGAGGGCAGCTATATTGTGGCTGATTCTTCAAGGTCTTAAATTGATCATGGTTTTAAGGCAACCGAATATGTATTTTTAAGTTATCACTTCTGAATCAGAGAGATGTTGTTAGTGGTTTTGCTCTGTTGACTTTGTATTCATTTATTCTTTCTCAGAGGAGACAGAAATTGCTGAAGGTTGCTGTGGCAATGATTTGGGAATGACACAAGACACTGCTTTGCTGTACTTGACTTACTGCATTCGTAATGTGACATCAGCTTTGGCTTTATTTCATCATCTGTAGCTGTGCTTTGAATTGACAACTGTTACCTCATTATCTTTTGGAAGCAAGTTATAGATGTAAGGTCTTTGGTGTAAATATTTATAGAACTATGTCCAGGAATATTCCATTTATGAAACTATACTGATTGGTCCTGTTAAATTCCTTTGATATGTTAAACAGCTTTAGGAGTTTCCCCCTCCCCTCTTTAATTGATTTGGCAGCTTTAGATAATATGTTAAAGCATGTAAGTGCAGGAGTAGCACATAGGTGTGTGTGTGTGTGTGTGTGTGTTCTTTTAAAATTCATTTGGCAGTTTAAGATAATTCTCTTTTGCAAATACTTTTTTTTTAAAGAGAGAAAAGTAGGGTTTTGGTGTGAGTTTTTTTGGGTTTTTTTGCAGTTTTTATTTTAAAGCCAATAAGTCATATAATTTAAAGATTTGAAGTTGTTTTGTTGTTTAACTTGGACATTTACTCCCTACTCCTGCTTGCTTCCCTCCTGCTCAATTGTTGCTAATGCTTTTTAAAGGAAAAAAAAATTTTTTCTACTTCATTATTTGTAAATATCATTTATTCTTCCTTCCTTTCTCACAAACTGAAGTGTTCCAGGCTTACTTGATAGGGCACAAGGGAAGACAAATAACAAATATGGCATAGTATATATACTAGAGGGTAAAGAAATAGGAATTATAGGGTGAAGTTGCCTGGAAAGGCCTCATTTTAAGATGAGATTTGAACAGACTCTTGAAGTAACTGCATTAGTCACGCAGGTATCTGAGGAGTATTCCAGGCAGCAAGGATAGCCATCATAAAAGACTTAATGCAGAATACATCTGGTTAAGGAACAGGAAGGAGGTGAGTTTGGCTGGAGACAGAATGAGGGAAGAGGGGACCAATAAAGATGATATTAGAAACAGTATGGCCCAGATCACTAAGATTTTATAGGCCATTGTAAGGACTTTGGTTTTTATTCTAAATGAGATGACGGGTCATTGGGAGGTTTGGAACAAAGGAGAGACACGACATGACAATTTTTAAAGGACTGACCTGACTACTAAATTGAGGACGGACTGTAGTCCTAGAGTGAGACAAGACCAAATGAGAGAGAATTGCAGTAATCCAGGGGGTAAAAGACGGTGACTTAGCCCGGGAGAGTGGTAGTGGAGGTGGTTGGAAGTGGTCAGGTTGACCTCAACCCAGCAGAACCAGAATAAGAGTCCTCATGATCTGACAAAAGTAAATATTAATCTTATTACAAAGGAAAACATTTTGGCTGGTTGAGACTTTGTTTTCTTTTCAGTATTGATTGTCTAGCCAGTGTTTGGCAAATATTTTCTTTAAAGGGCCAGTGACTTTATTGTCTGGCATTGCAGCAGAAGCAGCCCTTGATAAGATGGGTGTGGCTGTGTTCCAAATCTGCATTTGAAAAACAAGCCAACCCTGTTGTACATTATAAACTCTAAGAACCCATCTTTTCCTTTTTTCTACCCAGTTCCTTCGAGCTTTAAATTACTTCATTGTTTCACCTAAAGATTAGCCAGAAGAGAAACCCAGTTTTGCTGTTTATTGCAGTTTAGTGTGTTTTAGGGTAGAGGTGGAGTGTTTGGAGCTGCGGTTGTTTGAAATTAGTTTTGCACTTTCTGTGTAGGACAGTGTTTACTATATGATTAAAAAAAATGATTCTAAACAACTTTTGAAAAATTGAGGGGTCAGTAAAAATGTAAGTTTAAAAATGTAATCAGGAGTTAAAACCATTTGGGTTAAAATCCAAAAGTGTGATGTGAAGGTAAGTCAGTACTATGGATCATATAATTTCAAAGATCTTTGTTGTTGTTGGAAACCTTTTATTTCCAACATAGATTTTACTTTCTCAAACCTACCTACATCGCATTTGACCTAAAAAAATCAATTTTTAAAATCTCCAATTTGTAACCTTATGTGATAAAGTCAATTTCTTGGTACTTTGAGTACATAATGTATTTTTAAGTTCAAAATATTTATGATAATACTTACATTTGTATTATGCTTCACAGTTTTTGAAAATCTTGCTTAATCTTTGCAACAACCCCAAGAGACGGCAAGAGATAAATGTAGTTATCCTCCTGTTTATAGATGAGGAGACTAAGGCTCAGTTCAGATTCCACTTAATATTATCTAACTTATAATGACAAATGAAGTCTTTCTGTGTAGTCTTTTGTTTACATGGAAGACTAGAAGAACTACATAGGCAATAGTTGTCAAACTGGTTTGAATAAGTAAGTCATATGAAAATAAAAGACTAGGAAATTGCAAAGAGGTTGATGGCTTGGGTTTAAATTAGTTATGAGCCGTAAAATTGAGAAAGACGTCTGTGTCTGTAGTGCTGTCCGGTGTGATACAAAATCATATGCTTAGGATCAGACGCTAAGGTAGACGGCTAATTTCAGATCTAATTAGTAAAACAGTCATTTTGTGATAAGTTAATTCCTCTTAAAACTAGGAAATAATACAAATATGAGAACACTTGACAAGAAAAATAACGATATCCTAAAAAATTCCAACTCAAGTGAAACATTATAAAAGGAGATGCCTACATAGCATAGTCCTGTTTTAGGACAGAAAAGTTCATTTCCATTTGTTTGACTTTATTACATTTTAAGCTGTAAGAGCCCTTGTTCATTATCAAATTAACACCCTCAAGCATATATGCTGCAATTAAACAGAATTTGGTATAAAGCAGATCTGCCTAGAATTCTCTCCCTGGGGTTTTATCTCTAAAGTACAAAAGCAACTCATCATAATGTACTTCAGTCTAAAAGCCCCACCCATGGACCTTGAAAACTGAAATACATTATTAGTGATTTTAAGAAAGGCAAGAATCCATTGCTGCTGCTGCTAAGTTGCTTCAGTTGTGTCCGACTCTGCGACCCCAGAGACAGCAGCCCACCAGGCTCCCCCGTCCTTGGGATTCTCCAGGCAAGAACACTGGAGTGGGTTGCCATTTCCTTCTCCAATGCATGAAAGTGAAAAGTGAAGTTGCTCAGTCGTGTCCTACTCCTAGGGACCCCATGGACTGCAGCCCACCAGGCTCTGTCCATGGGATTTTCCAGGCAAGAGTACTGGAGTGGGGTGCCATTGCCTTCTCCGAAGAATCCATTACTGATTCTTATTTATGACATACCCTGAAAGTTTGGAAGAGCTTAGTTGCGCCTCTGCACTTAGGCCCAAGACCAGTGACCCTTTTTTTCTTGCCATTAGGAAAAGAGGTGGATGAAGAGTAGAGGTCCCTTGGCTTCCCCTCTTGTTTCCAGGTTGGATCTCAGTTTCGCTTGTCTTGATGAGATCACCAGCACCCTTAGTTCTCACTTACTAAACTTGCCTTATTAAATTTGCCCCATCCATCATGCCTGTTTTTTAGCCTATGTTTAGCGTGTCCTCTATTCTGTTTCTCCCAACGTGTTGTGTGTTCCTGGAGCAAATTGTGGTCAGCATCAGTACAGGTGTACTAATTAAACCTTAGCTGAGCCCTCAGTATTTCTCTTAGTTCTTTATCCTGTTGACTCTTATGTGTTTTTTGGAATTAATATTCTCAGTTTTCTATGCCCCTCATTCTGTTGCTCTCAGTCAGTAACATCTCTTCACTTTCTCTTTGCCCATATTTCTAAGTTGAAAACTGGCTAAAGTTGTCTTTTTCTCAAGTTTATTTAAATTCAGGGCCCCATTACACTCTTAAAAATTATTGAAGACTTCACTATGAAAAAAAATTGAGACCTATGGCATTATTTTACATTAAAAAAATCTCTTCAGTGTCTAGCTCATTAGAAGATAGCTGGATTCTCTCACTTGCTTCTCCATTCAGTCTGTTACATTCAGTCTGTTGTTTTGGTTGAAGTGTATGCAGAAAATCCGTCTTCATACATATAAGCAATTGGTAATATGGGAGTATCATAATAGCATTTTCAAATAATTGTGGATATTCTTCTTTGATACTACACTGAAACTCAGCAAATGGTAGTTTCTTAGAGGTTAGTTGAAATATGAAATCCGAAGCCACATTAATGAACAGTTGTACTGTATTAAAATGCAATCCATTGGTTTGTCTTGTACTTTGAGTGGATCTTCTACCCGTGAATTAATTTGTAACCATTTGCATCGGTTGTTTGGAAATTATTGGTCTGCTGGTTTACGCAAATCTTCCAAATGTTAACACATATTATTAAACAATATCTAAAGTCATATTTATTATTATCTCACTGATCCTGTCAGAAAAATCTCTTTTGAGTATTGGGAAGTTTCAAGCTCACAGTGCTGGCCCTGAGTTTTCCAGAATTTTAGTTAATCACTTGAAAGCTTGAAATTTTATTGCTGGCAAAAGTGCTGTCAGTTTATTTTTTCCTTGAAGTATCAGGCTCACTTCATTTACTTCTGAGAAAAAGTCTAAATAATCATAGTTTGTTAGTAGCTCTTCAGAGTAAAAATAACATTCACAGACAAGCTGTTAGTTCAGCTCACAGTTCAAAAAATTATACATCTGCTTTTCTTTGAGACACCTGTACAGGGTACGTAGCAGAGGTGCTTCGTGGGTAGTTTCCGTTATGTCATACAGACTATTTTTTTTTAAGTACTTTGTATTCAAAGTCAAGATTTAATAAGATGAGCATTAGCAAGAGCTTTTTCTGTGTGTTGGAGAGCATATCAGGGTGTCTCGGTATAGCTTACCGGCATTGCCTTGATGTGTGCTGAGGCGCCAGTAACATAACCCGCTCTTTGTTTTGTACCATCACCGTGAATATCAAACCGAGAATCTGTATTATAGTAAAACTGATTTTCACCTCTAGCAGGTTCCCTAAAAGGTCACTAAAATTTCCAGGGCTCTGTAGACCATACTTTGAGAACCTCTTTATCCAGTCCAGCACTACTGTGTACCATCTCAGCTTTCTCAGAACTCAGCGTCCTTATCTCTTTTTCCATTTGGTCACTCTTTTCCTTCTCTTAAACTCATGCCCTTTGGTCTATAAAATAATAATTCTTTATCCAGCTACCCTTCAAGCTATCATCCTTTTCACCTTCACTTGTTTAACACAGTTTGCAGCTTCTCCTTCTGCTTGTGTTCTGAATCACACCTCAACTCTTTAAAATTTGACTGCTCTTCCTAACATTCTAAGTTTCCTTTTTTTATATTCCCCGTGGTGACATGCTTAATCCAGGGTTTTCATTTATGTTTTTATTCCACTCAGCATTTGAAACAGGTGACTGCCTGCTTTTCCTTTCTGGGGCCTCACTGTGTTTTTTCTCTTACCTTTCAAGTCTTTGTCAGTCTTCTTTGCTGACTCAGCATCTGCTTATTTCTTTTTCTTTTTTTTTTTAATGTTAACCGCCTTCATTATCTTTGTTCTGTGTTGTCATTCACTTTAACTGCCATGTTTAGGGTGATTCAAGTTGCTATCTTTAATCTTCACCCCTGCCCTGAGCTCCAGACCCATATCCCTCCCCCCGCCACCCCGCCACATTTTAGAGACTGAATTTAGAAACAAACATTTCCATTATCAGGCTTCTCAGATGGCTCAGTGGAAAAGAATCCAGCTGCCAGTGCAAGAGACACAGGAGACATGGGTTTGATCCCTGAGTCGGGAAGATCCCCTGGAGAAGGAAATGGCAACCCACTCCAGTATTCTTGCCTGAAGAACCCCTTGGACAGAGGAGCCTGGCAAACTACAGTCCATGGGCTCACAAAGAGTTGGATGTGAATGAACTCACCCCCTTTATCTTTCCTCCCAAAACTTCAGCAAGTATTCGTTGAGTATTAACTGTATTAATAATAACACACTAGGAAAACAGTGGTCAGTAAGAGAGGCAAGATACTTGCAAGGCAAGACATAATAAACAAATGAACAATAACGTAATTACAGATGATGATAAGTCCTGGTTGGTCTGGGGAATGGTAGGAAGGATTTACTTAGCTAGACTTGTCAGGGAACATCTCTCCGAGGAGTTAATACCTCAGCTGAGTCTTTTAGGATGAGAAGGATTCAGCTATGAGAAGGGTAAAGACCATTTCATGCAGAGAGAACAGCCGACACCAGGGCCCCAGGTAAAGACCTTGAGATGTTCTGAGGACTAAGACCACTGTGTATGATGAAGGTAAGAGTGAACTGAGGGAAGGTGGGATTGAGAGATCATATAGGGTCTTTTTTAGGCAATGAAAAAGGAGTTTGAATTTTGTTTTAATTTCAGTAAGAAACCATTTGAGTGTTTTAAGCAGTCTGTAAGAAAAATTGATTTCCATTTCTAGACTATTTCTCTGGTAAATTTATGGTGAGTAGTTAAGGGGTGGGTTGGGAGTTGGGATGTGGGTGAAATGGGGTAGGGGGATCCTGACTGGAAATTCCTAACGGTGTTCTAGATGAAAGATGATGGTGGTTAGAACCTGAAGGTGAACCAGAAGCGGAGTGGAGATGGACAGATACAGATGTGTTTTGGGCCCTTGAACCAAGAGGATCTTATAAGGTGAAGCCTTAAAGATAAGTGGGAGTTTTTTGGAGAAAGTGTTTCAAGTGGAGGGAACATGTTCAAAGCATGAGAAACCAGAGAGAGAATGGATATTTGAGGGTCTGAAAGAAAGTCTGCACACCTGGAGGCTAAAGAAGAAAGTATCAAAGGATAAGATAGGAGATATAGGCAGAAGCCAGACCATACAAGACCATGTTAAAGAATTTAGATTTTGTCAGTGACTGGAGTTCCAGTCAGGGCTCTATTTGGAGATTACCTGATTATAACCCATAGTGGAAACCTTGGGAGTAGATGAGTTACACAGGGAGAACATGTAGAATGAAGAGAACAAAGACTCTAAAGACAAGACCTGAAGAACTTCAGCATTTAGTTGCTGATCGACATTGATACAGAGTAGAAACAAAAAAGGAAAATTTGGAACAAGAGGGACCACTAAAGCCAAGGGCCAGAAGGTTTCACAAGTCAATGGTGAGCATTTCAGATGATTCTCTTGAGAGGTCATTGGTGAATTTGGTGACAGTGAGTTTGATGCAATCACAGGTTGAAAACCAAATTATTGTGGGTTGAGTTAATTGGGAGATAAGGAAATTAAGACAGTGCATACAGACAATTAGGTATGCTTTGAGCGAGTGGTGTTTGGAATCTTGGATGGAAATTTTTTTTTTAATGGTCAAATGATTTTTTAAATTAAGACTTTTCCTTTTAGAACAGTGTTATTTAGGTTCACAGCAAAATTGCGGGCAAGATACAGAGATTTTCCCACATACCTCGTGCTCCCATGACGTGCACAGCCTCCTCCAATGTCAATATCTCCCACCAGAGTGTTTGTTACAATTTTGAACCTACATTGACTCATCATTATCACCCAAGGTCCACAGTTTTTATTTGTGGTTCTATACATCCTATAGGTGGTGACAAAAATATAATGGAATGTATCCATCATTATAATATCACAGAGTATTTTCACTGCCGTAAAAATCCTCTGTGCTCTATCTGTTCACCCCATCCCCCACTCCCCTCCCCTTGGCAGCCTCTGATCTTTTTACTGTCTGCATAGTTTTGCCTTTTCCAGAATGTCATATAGTTGGAATCATATGGTATATAACTGTTTCCTCCTTGTTTTTTCACAGCTTGCAAGCCATTATTTTTTATAAACACCGAATAATATTTCATTTTCTGTATGTACTATTTATCCATTCCCCCACTGAAGGATATCTTGGCTGCTTCCAAGTTGTGGCAATTAGGAAAGGTGCAGTAAACAGTGTGTGTAGGTTTTTTTTGCGGGGGGTGGGGGTGCTAAATTTTCAACTCCTTTGGGTAAACAAGGACCTTCTGGTAGAATCTTAAGGAGAATTTTCATTTTTAAATAGGAGGTACATGTTTAAATCCTATTTGAAAGGGATTGAAAGGTAAAGAGAGAGGAGGTGGACTGGATTGGTGTCCTCCATACTATTTGTTAACTCACTTGCTACCTAGTGTCTCAAAGTAGAAACAGAGTTAGGTCTAATTTCTTACGTACCCAGCCTTTGCTGCACTTGCATATGTTCATCAAATCTTAATTTTTACCTTAGAAATACTGTTTGTATATAGTGTTTTCTCTCAACATTAGTGTTGTTTTTATTAGTCTGGCACTGTCTCCATAGGTCTGTTGAAATGGTCTCCTCCCCATTCTGGTCCTTTAAAGAAAGAAGCAAAATACCAGTATGGTTGTGTTACTGCTTTAATTAGTACGTGTCATGATGTGGCCCTTCCCAGTATGAATGTCCTGTCATCTCTGCTTTCTCACCATCCTGCCCCATACAGCCCTTCAGCTGCATGACATTTCCCTCTGATCCATGAACTTGTCCTGTTCTTACCACACCTTTTTCCTTTACTAAAGATGTTTTCTTTACCTGAAAGTCATTCTCCCACCCTTGCCTTTCTGGTAAAGTTCCATTCAAGGTCAGCCTTCAAGTCACCTGTTATGACTTGATTTAGGCAAAGTCATTCCTTTCAGTTTCCTCAACACTGTCTTCATACTTCTGTTGAAACATTCATTTATTCATTTATTTCAGTGATTTGTTTGTATGTCTGTCTTCATCTGGACTGTTGGTTTCTCCAGATGAGGGACTTTGTCATGCATGTCATTTATACCCTGGATGTTTGGTGTCGTGTCTGAGGGTCATGAAATATTTATTGGATAAATGACTGAATTATAACCATTAGGTATGTTGAAATTGGAAATGTTTGTTCTAAAGCTAAGTACCCGGAGGCCTAGGGAGGTGAAATGATTTCCTGAAGGTTGTACAGATAGTAACTCACCTCTCCTGACTTTGGCCGCAATATCTCCACAGTGTGCCGTGTTCTCTGTGGGAGCTTGTCCTGGCTGCTCTCAATCAGTGCGACTTGGTAATACTTGAATTAAGATGGAGCCAGTATGAGCACGTTTGGTGTGTATGTGCTGGGCTTAGCTGCTCAGTCATGTCCAACTCTTTGCAACCCCTTGGACTGTAGCCTGCCAGGCTCCTCTGTCCATGGGATTCTCCAGGCAAGAATACTGGAGTGGGTTGCCATGCCCTCCTCCAGGGGATCTTCCCAACCCAGAGATCAAACCAGGGTCTCCCACTTTGCGGGCAGATTCTGTACCATCTGAGCCATCAGGGAAGCCAGTGTGTATAATGCTCTTTAATTTTTAGCTTATAGAATGTGACTCAAAGATGAAACTAAAAAAGATAACTCTGTAGAGGGTCCTAAAATTTCTGTTTAAATTCAGTAAACTGTCTAGTCTTTCTTCCAGTATATTAAATTACTTTTAAAAAATCAGATTGTGTCCTTTTACTGATGTCTACACTGTATCTCTTTAGTCCACTTAATAGGGGGCCCTGAGTGCAAAATTGTGTGTATGTGTGCGTGCACGTGCACTTGACAGGGAGCCTAGGTTCCATATCTTTTTTCAAAGTGTTCTTTTATCCTCCAGAAAGCTGAAAACTATAGCAATGGACTGACTTAAAGATAATTTGCTGTTGTGATAAGTGATTCTCTATCAAAGCAAAGTACATTAAAAATTCTTTCAGCTACTACTTGAATGACATGTTTAATCTTTGCTGCTTGCTTTCATTTTTAGGGTTTGTGTTTAGTGAATCAGAGGGATCTGCATTAGAACAGTTTGAAGGTGGCCCCTGTGCTGTTATTGCACCTGTTCAGGTAACATAGACTACTTTACCAACTCCTTAGAGGGACGTGTTCAAACGTTCCCTCCTTGACTTTGTGTTTTCTAATACCTGTTCTCCGTGTAATCATGAAGCATGATCAGTTACCTCTTAATTTGTGTTCATGTAAATTGCTTTAAATGTCTGAAATAAAAATGAATTCAGAATGTGAGTAGCTTATACAGCAGTAGCCATTTGGCTGACTTTAACTCCAAATTTTCTATTATGTTTTCTTGAAAATAATGAGCATGACATCTTACACAGTGATCCTATTGAGTAATAATAATTTATGCCAAAGGTAGTTATACCGTAATCATGGTACCATTTGTATTTGTTCTGTCTCTTAAAATGACTCTTCAAAAAAGTTGAAGATGAGTTAATATTTTCATGGCCTAAAACTTAATCAGATTTTAAAGTAAGTTGACAATATATACTGTTTTAGGCTGTAGCTTTTTGGTCTTTAAAATAAAATCAGTAACAGCAGATTTCAAACAATTCCCAAAATTTAAAAAAAAAAAAGATTTTTTTTCTTTGCACACGAGAAAGGGTGAATTTCAGTGTGTGTATTTGATTTTGAATTTTTATGTGTTGTATTGTTTGAAATTCAAAGGCTGATTTGCCATGAACTATTAAATTATTAAAACGGAGAATTGAATTTTCAGTTTGCTGTGATATTTACGATATCTAGACAGCAGTATAACTTCAGAACTGTTAAAAAGAAACTTGAATTTATTGCTTGTTTTAATCAGCACATTTTGAAAATACATTTTTAATGTGGTATTTATTATTCATTGGGCATAAAAAATGCTTTCCTGACTGTTAGTTGCAAAATAAACTTGTCTCTCAAACTCCATGCACTTACATTGTTAAATTTAAAGTGCATTTTCTGAAGAAGAAATGTTTTCCTTTATGGTTGATTCTAAAATATATTCTTTGTAGGTCATTGTTTCCTCTTTAAAAAGTAAATTTGATACATTTTTTTCATTAGTAGATTTTTTTTTAATTAAGAAAAATTTGAATGAGCTTTGCCTAGGGATTTTGGAGTATAAATAAATTTAACTATAAATTAGTTATTAGGGCTGTTGAACAACTGAGGTAGGTTTTGGTTTGCTAGTAGGAATCTTCTCTGAATCTGAGGATTCTGTGTCTTGTTCGTATACAAGATAGATTTTATTGCCACTGACCCTCTTGGGCCGTGATAGTACCTCAGTGAAGTGAAAGTGAAGTCGCTGAGTCGTGTCCGACTCTGCCGCCTGTGGACTGTAGCCCACCAGGCTCCTCCGTCCATGGGATTCTCCAGGCAAGAATACTGGAGTGGGCTGCCATTTCCTTCTCCAGATAGTACCTTAGAGTCTTTATTACCAGTCTATGAATATACTTAAATGCAAGATAAACAGCAGGAATTTCATGTTTTATAAAATTCAGTATATTTCCAAAACGGTAATTATTTTTGCAAGTGGAGTTGTTATGTAACAGGAAATAATTGTAATATTCAAAATTAAGATATATCTTTGAGGTAGTAACTTAGCTTCAAAGTCACATAAATGTTTTTGGTTATAGAATTTTGTTTGTATTAATATTTCAATGTAAAAATGAAAACTAAATTACTGAGAGTAATGAAGGGAAGTGTGCGAGTTGGATGTTGAACTTTTTAAAACTGAACTCTAGAACATGGCACTTTTGCTAGAAGAATAGACATTATGGAACCAAGTAGAAAATACAGTAGTAGACCATGTTACATACAATACAAGTTTACCTGGAATTAATCGCATATCATAATAAGAAGGAATGCAAATCAATGATGAAATACAATGTAGTTTAGTAAATGCTACTGATATGACAGGTTGATAATTTGAGGGGGAAAACTGAATCTGGGTTGTCTCGTACCATGTACCAAGTTTATTCTTGATATAACACTTAACCATGGTAAGTTGAAAATAATGGGTTATCAACCCTCTAAGAGAATAAATGAGTTCCAGGCTCAGAAAAGTATCTGCAGGTAATGTTAGCAATAAATGTATATCTTTCTTAGACAAAGAACTCGTACACATTGGTTAGAAAGACCCTTAAACCTCAGGGGTGAGATGGGCAAGTATATGCAGTCATGGCAATCATGTGATGCTGCACAACCAAAAAATCCAGATGCCCAAGCTCACTAGGAATCCACCAAAGTACAAATAAAACTTTTAAATAGGTTCTTTTGCTTACTCTTCCTTATCTTTAGATATAAAATAATGGCCCAAAGGCTTACTCTTCCTAATCTTTATATATAAAATAATTGCCAGTGCATATAAGGGTCGGGTGATGCTGGCACACTCTGTAGCTACAGATAACTCTATGTAGTATAAATTTGTAGTATGACTGAGGGAAGGAATTTTACATTATAATTGAAACCATAATAAAATAATGCAGATTCTTTGATGAGAATAATTTTACTTCTGTGACTCTTTGCTGAAGAAATAATCCTTAAGATCGAAAGGTTGTATGCAAGAATTAGCTTTTTTAGAGCAAGTCCAAATATGTTTTTTATTTATAGTAGTTTTAAAAAATTGCAAATAACCTAATGCACAGTAACGTCATGTAAACATGGAATGATGTTGAAGTAAATTTTAATAGCTTGGTAGACAGAGATTGACTTATAAATTATGTGGAAAAACAGAAAAATGGAAAACAATCACATACCCATTAGGCTTCTCACTTAAAATTTCAAACAGGTATGAAAGAAAGACTGGAAGGAAGTATATCAAAATGTGAATGGTGGTTCTATTAGTGGTGAAATAAGGTTGTCCCACCTCACTTTTCCAGTTTTACAATATAGTTATGTTACTCAATTTTATGGTCTTTGTTATTTGGGGAAAAGTCAGAAGCACTTGGTTGTAGTATTTGTAGATTTTATTTCTGTGAGAATATCATAGAATGTTACTTATTTTTTTGTTAAAATGTTTAGAATTGATAGCTTATTTGGTGCCAGGTATTGTGCTAAGTGTATTACTGGATCATCTCATGTAATCCTCATTACAACCTTTTAAAGTTTGTGCTGTTATTTTTAATTAGTAAAATAATGGAACCAGAATTCAACTTTAGGTCTATCTAACTAAAAGTAGTTCTCTTATCTGTATACTACTGTTTTCAGACGTTGATGAGTAAGAATGAAATGGCAACCCACTCCAGTGTTCTTGCCTAGAGAATCCCAGGAATAGGGGAGCCTGGTGGGCTGCCGTCTATGGGGTCGCACAGAGTCAGACAGGACTGAAGTGACTTAGCAGCAGTAGCAACTAAAAGTAGTTTTCTTATCTGTATACTACTGTTTTCAGACACTTATGAGTAAGAATCACCATAGTAACTACTTTTTCTTGAATCTGCCTGCTGGAGATAAAGTAGGTAGAGCATCAGGATCTGCCTCTTAAATAAACAAGTCAGGTTAACTACACTTTGAGAAGGAAACAGTATTATACTCAGAACTGCTGTCTATCAAAACACCAATGTAACCTAGTTGGCACACTTAAGAAAAGGTTAAAAATGGGTTTGTTTTTTCTTTGGGATCTTAAAGCTTTTTGAGTTAAATCAGAAAGTTAGGAACTCCTTATCAGTGACCCACACAGTGGTATTCCTGTGTCACAAATGAGAACTAGTACAGAACCACTTTTGTATTTAGCTTTCTTTGCTCAAAGGAATCAAAGAGAAACGTGGGTTTTTTTTCCTGGTCCATAGGGCCTTCACTCTGTGAATGAAGCAGTAAATTTCTTTTTCAGTTATGTGGTTATTATTTGAGTCCGTTCTATTTGCCAAAAAATATGTACTACAAAAGAAGAATTGTATCGATCTAGAATCAAGTTTATAGTAGTATATTCTAAGTAAGTAATTATGTTCAGTTACTGGTGAATGTGAAGGGAAATTATTTGAAATTCTATAGCACTATTCAAAAGATCAGAAAGGAGGTAAATTAAGTGGGTTTTTTTCCCACTATAGAATAAAAGAATGATATAAGGTATGTTTATAATAAATTCTAATAATTATTGCTTTAATTGTATAAAGGCATTTCTTTTGAAGAAGCTCCTGTTTTCTTCTGAGAAGTCTTCTTGGAGGGATTGCCCAGGTATGATAGCTGTCTTTTATCAACTTTTACTCCATCTTTTATTTTATAAGTGATTGATGCAGCATTCATTGCCAGTAATTCAGTTGAAATTATCTGTTTTTAAAAAGTAAACTATCAGTTACTTTTTCGTGAGGTTGACTTTTTAAATATTCCCGAAAGTTTCATGAACAGTGACTCTAGATCTTAAAAATGTGTATTTTGTAATGTGGTTTTCCTAACTGAGGGGGTAAGACAGGTTTTTACAACTAAGGGAAAAATCTTTTGGTGCACTGTTAAATGGTAGCATACCATAAGGGAGGATCATTTATGTTTGTATTGTCTTATTTAGCTTTGAGCAAAAACTCAAGATTATCTTTGTATTGCTGAACCTTTTAGTATAACACTTTACACAATGCGAATACTACTGCAGGTAATTCTGAGTTAAATCGCAAATGAAGCTTTCATGGCTTCTGCAATATGATTAAATCAGAGAACTGTATGTGCTACCTGATAATAACAAACATTTGCATCCTTGACAGTTTACAAAGGTATTTTCTTTACTTAGACTGTCTTATGTGAACTCACAATGACTACTGAAAGAAGGTAGAATATATTATAATCGCAGTTTTGTGTATAAGGGCAGAACAGCTTTCATTCCAAACCATGCAGGTACCTTCTATTAGTGGTTTTAAATTTAAGAGATAAAGTGTCACTGTCATGTATTTTTAATTAATAACTGAAATGCAAAATAAATTTCAGTAGAGAAGAAAGAAACTATTCAAAAGAGACTGTTACTAGCATGAACATTTTATTAAATTTCTAAAATTTCTTGCATAGAAACATTCATATTGATAAGAAATTTTTGTAGCATTGTCATGTTGTAAATGCTGTGGTGGCTGCTGCTGCTGCTAAGTCGCTTCAGTCGTGTCTAACTCTGTGCAACCCCATAGACAGCAGCCCACCAGGCTCCCCCGTCCCTGGGATTCTCCAGGCAAGAACACTGGAGTGGGTTGCCATTTCCTTCTCCAATGCATGAAAGTGAAAAGTGAAAGTGAAGTCCCTCAGTCATGCCCGACTCTTAGCGACCCCATGGACTGCAGCCTACCAGGCTCCTCCGTCCATGGGATTTTCCAGGCAGGAGTACTGGAGTGGGGTGCCAAAGTGAATAGGACAGTTCCAGTCTTTAAAGAACTCTTAGTCTGTCTAGGGAGAGAGAAACCTCCCTCTAGCATAAAATTTTACATGGGGTATATAGCTATCTTATCCCCTTTGTTTGAAAGCTTCAGAAAGTGGTACTGCTTCTGGAGACGAACACTACTCGAAAAGGGGAGGGTGGCTAAGGTTCAGGACAAAGTTGAGCATTGTGCTATTTTTAATAAATGTCTGATGCTCACATCACCACAGTACAGTATCAGTGGTTTGTATACTATGCAGCATAACCGCAACGGGCCTCTGCTAGTGTAATGGATTGTGTCCTTATATGTGCTGATGGTATCTCATTATCCTTCCCCCTGTGGGACTGGGAGATCAAAGACATGAGACTAATTCAGAAATGGGGAGAAACAGAGGTCCCCACAGGCCCTTAGAAGACCTGGTTCTACAAGAAGGGAATCCTCATGCCTGAAAGGCTCTGTTTGCAGCCTAAGAAAGGGATAATCAGTATCAGCTTACTCCACATAGCATATTCTTTCCTCTGATGTTTAATTCTGCATTTTCCAGGATTCTTTTTCTCCTGAATGGAAATACTCAATAGCAGTGACATTTTAACCCTCAAGCACATTGTTTTTCTAAACTGTAATTGAAGATCAGTGGTTTATGGATTTCTGCCCCACTAAAAAATGCTCGATTTTCGTCACTAAATTAACACATTCTTAACATTGTTATTTGACAGGGTTTTTTTGTCCCCCACAGAGAAAACCATTGTAACTTATGCTTCGGTTATTTTTAGAGGAAGAGCGGAAGGAACTCCTTTGTCATACCTTGTGTGATATTTTAGAAAGTGCTGGTTGTGACAACTCAGGATCCTACTGCTTGGTTTCTTGGTTAAGAGGAAAGACAACTGAGGAAACCGCTAGCCTTTCTGGGAGCCCTGCACAGTCTAGTTGCCAAGTGGAACATTCTTGTAAGACACACTTTTATTTCCTGAAGTAATTTCTTGTCTGTGTGTTTGAATAGAACTATTGGAAATTTTAAAGAGAGAACAAGATTTAAACGTTGTATAAGATCTGTTTTTTAGCCTAAGCTTACTTAATCCTTGAGCTTTGTTAGTTTTCATTTCTCTTGATAATTTTAATTGCTGGAGGATATTACATTTGTTTATTTTTTCTTTGATTTTTGGGGAAAAACCATAGGAACTGCATCTCTTAAAGTAAACTTAGTAAAAGTTCTAGTTAACTTCTACTTGATGACAGTCTCTTTTCAGCTTCGGAACTCTCATTTAGAAAGCTGAAAGAACATATTTCTGTTTTCTTTGCTTCAAATACTTCAGTGCTTCAAATACTTCAGTGTTTTCCATGGTATTGGGAAAAACAGGGAAATTATTATGACTGTTTTTTACATTAGGAAATGTCTTAATTATCTTCAGCTGTTTCCTAAAGCAAAAATGGGGACACTTTTCTTCCCTGTGTTGTTTCTTTTCCTCCTGAACGTTTTGGACAAGGTTACTATAGATGAATTATTTTGAGATAGTTTTTTTATTATGAGTTTTAATTTTGCATTCATTTAAGTTTTTCATACCTTGAAGATTTCTCTTAAAGAAAAATAACAGCTCTTCTCACTCACAAGAATTATATATTCTATATATTATATATTCTATATATTATATATTCTATAGAATTATATATTCTATGGTTTTTAAAAATTCTTACATAGTTGACCTACAAACTGCCAGAATGAACTAGTAAGATTGTACTACAGATAAAGAGTTGCTTTTCTGGTTTTCTTTTAGAAATTAACTTGCTTGTAGGTTGCTTTTGGTAATTGATAGTTGTAAGTGCCTTTACTAAATAAGTGACTTGTTCGACTTACAGTGCAATCCATTAACTTTCGTCTCTGTGGAAACTGTAGACACCCAATTTCTAAAAAGTAAATTTCAGTTGCTATGGTATATATCTTGCTCTCCCTATAGAATTGTCTATGAGGCAAGTTGTATCCTTGAGCCAACATGTCTCTATGATGTCAGCATCTTCTCTCTCTCACCTTTGCAGTTACAATGGCAAATTCTACTAATAGTACATTTGCAAGAAATAATTTTTCAAATTTAAACAGTTGAATGGCATTTCCTTTTAGGCCTTTCAAACATAGCATTTCAAAAAGAATTTAATATATTTTTAGAGTTAAAGAAAACAAGTGGAAAATACTCACAAGGTTGATAATCTAAAAATGTCATTAAGGCTGGTTTTAAAATATTTTCCAGATTTTACTGGATTGCGTAAAAGCATGTTTAATAGTTTAGGATATTAAAATCTTAATAGGAATAGATGAAGAGGTTAGAAGTTGTTTTAAAGAACACGTGGCTAAACGTACTCCATGTATTAATATTATAAGAAAATAGCTTTTTGCTAACATTTTTCATGAGTATCCTAGTAAACTATGTGCTCACTGGATGTGCTGTGCATTTCTGTGTGGATGGGTTAAATTGTTCTAGGTTAAATGGCCTTCTGATGTTAACTTTGGCACTTCAGTAACCTATGTGGGCATATTATATTGACTCTGCCTCCGAAAAACATTTTTTAGTAATTTTCCAATTTACTTTGTCTCATTTTTAAAATAGACATGAAATGAAACTATTATAAATTGATTTTTAATGTTATATAAATTTGAGAAGTTTTAGTAATTGAAAATTCACATTAGATGTTGACAATGAAATGAACTTATATTAAAATTTATTCCATATAACAATCTGTTTTACCTGTTTTTTCCTTTATTCCCAGCTATGTTCTTTTTCTTGTGTTTTATATTTTTCTACCATCCTGCCTGCTAAGCTTTTTATTTTGCTTGCCTCTTTACTCTAAATTACTATCTCTATGTCAACTTTCATATTGTACACTTAGTAAAATTATTTAGATAATCAGGTACCACAGAGAAATTAGTACAGTTTGGAAAAGATTAGGCAGAAGGTTTATTTTATCTTGAAAATTTACATGTGAAGTGTTTTTCCCCTTGTCAGTATTACGTTGTGTACAAACATTAATTTCATTGGCTTTTGTGGTGTGTAGTTTGGCTTTTGGTAATGCACACTTATTTGCAGTAGTGAATACTCAGGTTCAATTTCAGTTTGTTTCCCACACACAAATCAAAAGATTATTTAAATGAATCCATTTGGACTTTACAGATGTTAAGTAATTCAAAACATTTGAAAATTAAGTCTGGACTTTGAAAGGCTAAAATAATGTGACATTTTTTATTGTAAATCAAAATTTCAGTTTTGAATACATAGTGAAACAGTTTCTTCAGTTCTCTAGTGAGGATTAGTATTTGAAAGTACTAACGTTTATTTAATAAGGTATATATGAAATTGTTCCTTGTGATTAGAGTGAGCATTTTGATCTGTGTAGGATTTCTTGAAAGATTTCATCTTTGTGGAGCTGAGACTATCTGGGTTCAGATCTCAGTTCTGCTGTTTATAGCTTTTTGCTCTTGGGAGGATTCTTCTTTGGGCCTCAGGTTCCTCTACTGTAAAATGGGATAGTAGGGTTGTTTGTGGATTAAATGAGATTAAGGCCCATAGAGCATTTAAAAAGGGGCCTGGAACTTAGAACTGTGCTAAGTAAGCATTACTTTTCATTTAAATGCTTTCTTTGATTTCCTTTGATTTCTTAAAATTTTATAATTTTATTAGTCAATATAATCTAAATAAGATGCTGAAAACTTGTCAACAGTTAGTTATACAAGTAGATGAGGAAACAAACTTAAAGCTGTCGTTGAACCTGTGTACTTTCAAAGTTCTCTGCCTTTTTATACACATTTGTTTAATAATGAAACATCAAGTCTAAAGATTTTATATTAGAGGAAGATTAGCTGTGAAGATTTGACTTGGCTCTAAGAAACAAAAGATGATTTAGAAGTGCAGGACACATTGCAATTATGTGTGAAGCACTATGATTGTCAATGCTTTCTCACATGTTATTAACTATTCTAGCACAACTGAATTCAAAGAAAATGTTTATTATTTAATCACCTTTCTACATTCTCAGTATTAAAATCCATTTTAGTTCTATTCATGATACCTAAGATGTTGAAATATAAATTTATGTTCAGTAAAGTGGAAAATAAACTGAGAATTCTAAGGAGTAAGGAAAGAGGGAAACTTTTGATTGCTTAAAAGTATTTACAGCCTGCTGTGTGTATCTTGTGTCATTTATTTGCCATGTGTAGTGCTGAAAAGTGTCTTTTATGTATAGCTGCCTTGGCTGTCGAAGAGCTTGGCTTTGAGCGATTTCATGCATTAATTCAGTAAGTAACATTGGAACATTTAAAATACTTAACCTTGTGGACACATTTGCCATTTTAAGTCTGTTCATACTGTGGAAAGGTACTTAGATTTGTATGCTTGAGGATTAATTTGTTTTCAGATTTTTTAAAAAAAGAATAATTTGTCAATATGTTCTTAAAATATTCTGATTCCCAAATTAACTTTGGAAATACACTTTTTATAACATTAAAGGCTTTTTCATCATTATAATGAAAAAACATTTTAGCTTAATGTTTCTCCAAGTGAAAATAAAGATTTCTAGTATGATAAGTATTTGTGTTATTGCTTATTGTCAAAATATGCTTTCTATAATTTTCATTAACAGTGCCATATTTTCATTAGAGTATTTAAATTTTTTGTTGTGAAATAAAAGGTAAGGATAGCTATGTTGGTAGAATTGTGAGTGGCATTTGATTTGAAATACAACGTTATTTTAAAAGAAGCCACAAATGTACACCTTATCCTTGGTGTTCACATATTTGTTAAATAATTCTCAAGCTTTAAAAAGTCAAGTTTCTTTGTTCTTAAACAATCCTAGAAGAGGACCACCTAATTCCTTAAATAACTGTATGATCATTAAAGAAGTCATTGATGTCAGACAGTTCACCTAAGAGATGAAGAGGTTCGCTACCAAGTAGGCTTTCTATTTTAATGGTACCTATTACGTATAATGACAGTTGTCAGCAATAGTTTTGGCTTTTAATGGCTAAATTTATATTTGAAAATTTGAGACACAAAAATCTCCTGTTTGTATGTATGCATTTTAATGTAGAAGACAATTTTAAAATGTTCCCATTTATGAATGTAGTCAATCTCATCATCATGTTAATACTTAATTCTTTTTTCCCCCCAGAAAAAGATCATTCAGAAGTTTAGCAGAATTAAGAGATGCTGTCTTGGACCAGTATTCAATGTGGGGAAACAAATTTGGAGTATTGCTTTTTCTGTATTCTGTGTTACTGACAAAGGTTGGTTAAAGAAGATGTTTTTCTGATTTTTTTTCATTTTGAGTTTAGTATTTTTCCTGCTGCAGAAAGAAATTTTACTCCTGATGTTGTTTCTAAATCTCAGAATTGAATGTCTTGTGCCAGTAATGAAGAATAAGTCTCTCTCTCTCTTCATTCACCTGTTACCTAACCACTTTTCAAGCTTCACCCATGATCTTCTAGACTGCAGAGATTCATCAGTAATGTTCTAATTATGAAGTGCAGTGAGGTCTTGGGTATTTTATTTTCTTTGATCATAGTGGAAGCACTTGACCCCTAAACCCCTTCTGGAACAGCTGTATCTGACACCAGTCCCTTCTTAGCTTACCTGATAAATCACTGTACTGGTTCTCTTTCTGTAATGCCTCATAATTACTTTTCTGCTTATAGCTTCATTTCCATCTTTTCCTGTTAGTTACCTTTGTATCCTCTCAGCTTACCTTTATATGGTTCATTCTGACCTGTACATTTCTGGTCCTGCCCTTTTCTGCAAGTGCCAGCCTCACATCTCCAGTGACCTGTTTGGTTTGAGTTATCCTGCTGGATTTGCCATATCTGGAGTCAGACTTCATTCACTTGATAAATGTTTATTGAGCATTGACTGTTTATTAGGGACTAAACTTACAATGTGGGGTACAATTTTTGTTTAATCATTCCTCTTCGATGTTGTAAACAAAAAAGTAGACCCCTTAATAGTTACTTCCATTTGGCAGTGTTTTTGGTGTGTGTTTGTTTCATGCACAAAGCGTAGTGGGACAATAGAAGGCGTGCCTCAGTTCATATGGTTGAATCAAGAGCAGACCTTGTAGGCATCACTAGATGGATGGGGAGAAGTTTTCTGGACAGAATAACTATGGGAAGAAATTCCAAGCTGTGGGAACAACAGGTATAAAGACATTATCTTAGCGTAGCATAATATACCAGAAAGGCAACCATGGAAAATGAGAATGGCATATATGTAAGAATTCTTGTGCAAAAATACTTAAAATCTCATTTCATGTGGCCAGAATTGGAACAAATCAAAAATTGTGAGCAGTGGAGTAACAAGATCTTTCTGTTGCTAAAAGGTTCATTAAATTGGTATCAGAGTTGTGCTGGAGGGAGTTGGTATGTGGATAAGAAGACTAGAGTCAGGGAAACTGAAAGAGTAGTTCCTGAAATAGGTGACCCTAAGCCGGAGCAGTGATCATGGAAATGGAAAGAAAAGGAGCATATTTTTTAGAAGCATGTTTTAAACTTAGAAATTTTAAATCATTTAGGAGCATATTTAAGAGAAAGAATGAAAAGTAGTTAGTAGTCAATTAGCAATGGGGACTGGCAGTGATGGAGGTCCCGAGGATGCCTGGTTTCTTAATGAGTTCATCATGACTGTTCAGTACTCTCCCAGTTCTTACACTCAAAACTTTTGATACCTCCTCTCTGTCTTGTCATTCACAGCCAAGAAAACTATCATGTCTAGTTCTTCCTTGACCTGGTCTTTGAAATAAGGTCCACTCTCTCCCTAGTGATTTTTGGCACTTGATTATGTTATTCATTGTGACTTTGTGATGGTCCATTTTGTATAGTTGTCTACAAGGAAGGCCAGTGTGAGATCTTAAACTTGTTTGTATCCTTCTACAGTATTTCCACAATCATTACTATTTTGATTGTTGATTATCATCTCTTTAATTTTTAGAAATGGCCTGTAATCAAATGGAATCAATGGTGAATAGCACAGTGAATGGCTGTTTATCTTTGTCATTTTGAAATTGATGGAGATAAAATGCCGAGGCCTTCTTGTACTTATCCAGTAGCTAGACCTTTAGGGATTTGGGTGATCTTTGGGGCGATAAAAAATACCAGAAAATTGGCTTTCAGGAAATAAGAAACTCCTGCCCTCCTAGTTTACATTTTGTCAGTGCACATTTGAATGACCAATATATAAGAACACACAATCACAAGAGAATCTTCCATTTTCTTATGTATGAGAAATACCTGTTGTGTATTTAAATGTACATCTTTATCATGTGTGTATATATTTAGTGTTTTAATGATCTAAGAAAATACATCAGGTACCTCAGTAAGTATATTGGGATCAAATTTAATTTCACCTGAAGTTAAATGAGTATTAACTTTCAGATAAAATAATTTTCTCCTCACTTCTCTTGAAACTTAAACACTCTCTCTGTCTTCCCTCTCTGGCCCTCCCCCCCACCCCTTTAACTCACGCATTGAATCTGTTACCTGTTCTGATGTAGAATACACAGAAGAAAAGATTCTAAGAATTAACTGCTTCTCACCATTTTCATTTCAAACGCACCCCCCATTTCAAATCTGGATAATTCTTTGGGAGAAAAGTTACTTATATAATTGTGTTTTATTAATTCATAGGATAAACTGGTTAGTTTTTAAACTACCATAATTTTCATTTTTAGTTTTAAAAATAAGCCAATGAATTCTTGGTTTCTTTAGGGCATTGAAAACATAAAAAATGAAATTGAAGATTCGAGTGAGCCTTTGATAGATCCTGTGTATGGACATGGCAGGTAATTAACTAAAATCTATTATTTCCTTATACGGACTTCAGGTTTTAGGACTGATAATATGCACATAAGATAACACACTGAGTCAGATAATTTTGTTTGTCGGTACGGACAGCTTAAAGTCTCTGAGTATGAGCAGTCTTACGCTTTATACATTGCTTTTAGGTATGAAGTATTAACTTACACTTTAGGTCTATGTATGCACTGGGTTTATTGTAGCAAATAGTTTCTTTTAGGATGACAATGGGAATATTTTAACAAATTTTACTTGATAGTGCATTCATGAAATTTTCTAATAGATGAAATTTGCTCACGTTAACTTAGAAATAAGTACACCCATGTGTATTTGTGAATGCTTTCCCTGTTTGCGGGAAAAAAATTTTTTTTTTTTCTTTTTCTCTGAGAAAACCCTACCTCTCAAGCTTTTTATAGCTATTTATGCTAAAAATTGATGACACAATGACTGATTGTTAACTCACTCCAAAACATATTTCCTTTAGATCTTTCTGCCCCAGAGGTTAAATTCACATGTCTTGTATCAAACACAAAATAATAAAAAGTATATATGTGTTTTTAAGGTGATTATAAATAAATTAGCAGTCTAAGTATCATTTTGTTAATCTATTTTAATATGATGTCTTGAATAAAGTTGTTAAATTTATGTGATTATATAGAACAACAAATGCCACTGTGGTGACACAGGAAGTGATACATTTAGCAAGGTTGTGTATAAAATGAGAACTGTAAGGTTTTTCTGTTTTTTAAACAACATAATTTAATGTAAAAAGTCATGATTTTATGCTTTATCATAAGAGTAATTTGTTTTAAAAATTAGTATATTCATACTTTAATTACTTTTTAATCTTTATTAATAGCCAAAGTTTAATTAACCTCCTGCTGACAGGACACGCTGTTTCTAATGTATGGGATGGTGATAGAGAATGCTCAGGAATGAGTAAGTATATTTATTCTTTGTTGTGTTTATTTTGTTTATGATGAGTACTCCACTAACATACAGTTGATTGTTGATTCATCTGTTTAATGGTTCTGTGTTACTTAGAGGTTAAGATAAATGCTTTAGTATAGAGGAATCGCTTACAGTTTTCACAGCACTATAACATGAAGAGCATAGACTCTGGAGGCTGACAAACTTGGGTTCAAATCACAAGTATATGACTTGAGTCAAGTTACTTAAGCCTTTAGCTCTCTCTAATATAAAATTAAGATTATAGGACTAACTTGTTTAGAAAAAGTCATAGGTCTTTGGATATATGTAAAATTAAAATGTATATATATGTAAAGTTTGTACTTATCTAGTGATATCTGTCTGTAAGTCGAGAGCACTATTGAATTTTGCTTAAAATTGAAAAATTATGAGTATCGTGATTTGAAGTATTTAAGAGTCTAGTGGTTTTTTTCCTGTATTACTTTTAAGGTTTGTAATTTCCTTTAAAATGCTGGGTAAATTTAAGGTTGTCTGAGAATTTTAAACCACCATCACCTCCATCTCTGGTCTCAATTATTTCTTTCGTATACCTTCATATGTTGCCAGGAACGTTGAAGTCAAGCACCTTTGGCCGATCCATCTAGTTAAGGAGAGCTGATATACAGCTCTGCAAAAGATTCCCTGTAGCTTATTGTTACTTGGTCAGTCTGAATTCATTTATTTGTTCTTTCAGCATACGTTGAATAAGTTAAAGGCATGTTAAAGGCATGTCAGACTCTTAAGTATGTAATACTTG
This sequence comes from Bos taurus, assembly GCF_002263795.3. NCBI lineage: Eukaryota > Metazoa > Chordata > Mammalia > Artiodactyla > Bovidae > Bos > Bos taurus. Next base: position 30,372,865 of record NC_037340.1, on the reverse strand, counting down.
AAGTGTGTGATATAGAACAGAAATCATGACTCCTGTAGTTCACAGGGAAGTTTAATTTTTCTCCTAAAATTGGATAAAACTGTCAACAAATTACAGAAGCAAATATTATGACTGAGAAAATAATAGTTACTGCTTTCTGCTCCTATTTAAATGAATGAATCTTGATCTTAAATTTAAATTTTCTCAAATTTTAGAAATACATGGAGTTAATAGAAACATGAAAGAAGACAATATTAGGGGGAAAAATCAGTAAAAATGACTGAATTTCAAAATTGAAGAGCACCTTAACACCATCCAACCTTTCACTTAACTATTTAAGAAATCTAAGAGGTACCCTTCCATCCTACATTAGCTAATGTATACAAAATTATCTCAGTGATGAGGTGAAAATGAGAACCTAGTTTAGGTGATTTCTGGTAAAGGTCAAAGTTCAAACAGTAAAATTCACTGACAAAAAAAGTAGTGAGCTGAACTTGCTCTATATTTTTGTAATTGAACCCATCCTGTTCTTGAGCCCTCATTCTGATTGATAGCTGAAAGTATTCAACCCTGCTAGTCAAAGACATGTCAGATTCTCAAGTCTTCCATAGGCTTTTCTTCATGCTATATATGGGTTGGCCAAAAAGTTCATTTGGGTTTTTCCATTACATCTGAAAAACTTTTTGGCCAACCCAATACTTACAGGATATTGGTCAGCTATCCAGTTTAGATTGTTGACATGTACTAATTTATCCTTTTCTGTTTCTTGAAATACTAGCTTTCAAAGCTATTGTCTGGCAGTGTTTTTTTTTAAAGTATAGTTTAAATATCAAAACTAAGTAAAGACTTTAAAATATTATCTTGGAAAAGAAAATAGACATGGTATATTTCTTGCATTCTCCCTTAATTGTTATGAATGTTGGCTTAAGGTTGAATCTGTTTTCATTCACCAAAATTAAAATGAAAATCCATACATGCATCCAGCATCTATTGGATATTTTTCTGTCTGACAACATGGGGGAGATTGTGATATATGTATTATACAAAGGAAAAATTATAATTAAAGAATTACTAGTTTTGCAAATCTTTAGGCAAGCTGCTTTACTTCTCTTGTCTGCAGTTTCCTAATTTATAACTCAGGGAGGTAATACCTTCCTTAAAGAAATGTTAGATTATGAAGATTAAGATAAAATTTCTAAAATGCCTCAACCAGCTCGTGGGAATACTTGGCCTTTCCTCAAAAGAGGAAAACAAGAGCATGCACACAGGTAATTATAATGCAAGGTGAAATGAACACAAATTGAAGTAAAGTATGATAGAAGTTCAAGGAAAGGAGGAAACCTTTCCTACTGTGTTTGCCTTGGGATGAGTGGGGAGCCATTAAGTAGGAGTGGCCATTTTAATGAGGCCACATGGAATGAGAGAGAGGGAAAAATAACAGGTTTGTGTCTAGAGACAGGGAGACAGACCAGTCTGATTAGAGCAGTGTATCTTAATCCCGACTATGTGTTCCTCACTTAGGAAGCTTAAGAGTAAGTCAGTACTCAGGCCCCAGCTGAGAACAAATAAACAAATTAGAATTTCTGGGTAGTGGGGTCTGGACATGATAATTTAAAAATTACCTGTACATAATTAGAATGTACAGCCAGATTTGAGGAGATAAAAGCATTGACTGTGAAGAACACAGAAAAGATCATAAATAAAGGTTGGGTAAGAAACCAGAGGATCTTGATACTGAGAAGTTTAAACCTTAGTTGTCAAGTGTTAGGAAGAGAGTCATTGAAGGCATTTAAGCAGAACAGTAACATAAGACAAAATAAGAACTTGAACCTGTCAGCTTGTATGCATAGGAATGGGATGGGATGACAGGTCACAAACTAGAACAGGTAGTCAGTGGGTGGGAAGTAACAGGATGAAATAGGTGTGGCAAAGGAAGAGAAAGAGAGCCACTAGGATTGTGTACTTCATGCCAAGCAATATGTTTGGGTGTGTATCTTCTCAACCTCAGTTGATAGTTAAGAAAACGGAGGCTTAGGTCATTTGTAATTCACCCCATGTCCAACAGCAGGCGTCCACGGCTTCTGACCACAGCCCAGGCCTGTGCTCAGTCCACCATAGCATGTTCTTCTGCTCGACCCCTGCCTCTGGGAAAGAGCCTCTGGGAAAGTAGAATCTGTAGAATTCCGCTGTGAATTAGATAGATGAGAGTAAGGTACAAATAACCAATAGGTTTTCAAATGAACTTTATTGAGTGAATGAATAAGTGCAAGAAACATTACATAGGAAGTCAGCTTTAAGTCACTGTTTTGGTAGCAGAGAACAATTCTTGTCCTCAGGTATTTCATTTTCTTTAAACAACTGTTGACAGTTATTAAGAATGCTGATCCTGTGTGCCACAGCTAAGACCTGGCACAGCCAAGTAAATAAATAAATAAAAATAAATAAATAATAATAACAACAGAAAGCCCATTATCCAGCAGTGACAAGCATCATCTTAGCAGTGCCAACCTCTGTTCTTAATATTTAGTGACTGTCTTCTTTTCTCCTATTTTATTCACTTCTTTTCTTAAAACTACTCTATGAAGGTCTTAGAATAAAGGAAACTAAGGCACCAAATTATCTTATTTCATGCAAACAAGCTGGAGTTTAAACCACAGTTGTCTGGTTCCCTTACAACCAGCATAGTTAATCATCATGATAGACAGCCTATTACTTTGCCAACAAAGGTCCGTCTAGTCAAGGCTATGGTTTTTCCTGTGGTCATGTATGGATGTGAGAGTTGGACTGTGAAGAAGGCTGAGCGCCAAAGAATTGATGCTTTTGAACTGTGGTGTTGGAGAAGACTCTTGCAAGTCCCTTGGACTGCAAGGAGGTCCAATCAGTCCATTCTGAAGGAGATCAGCCCTGGGATTTCTTTGGAAGGAATGATGCTGAAGCTGAAACTCCAGTACTTTGGCCACCTCATGTGAAGTGTTGACTCATTGGAAAAGACTCTGATGCTGGGAGGGATTGGGGGCAGGAGGAGAAGGGGACGACAGAGGATGAGATGGCTGGATGGCATCACTGACTCGATGGACGTGAGTCTCGGTGAACTCCAGGAGTTGGTGATGGACAGGGAGGCCTGGCGTGATGCGATTCATGGGGTCGCAAAGAGTCAGACACGACTGAGCGACTGATCTGATCTGATCTGAACAGAGTTTTCAGTGTGAAAATAAATATATAAGATGATATAGAAGAATTTCATTTTATTTAATTTCACAATAGCCCTAAGAGGTAATTTTTTGCCTCATTTATAGAGAGAAGCAGAGATTGAAAATTTTATCCAAAGATTTTTTTTTTTTTTTTTTGTGATAGAGTTAAGTGAATGAGCCATGCTGAATTTCTCAGTCAAGGAGAATGAGGACTAAGAATAGGCTATGAATTTAGCAGTTAATGAGGGCTTTCCCTTAAAAGAGCAATTGAAATAGAATCCATAGCATAAGGAATAAATATTTTAGGAATGCAGGCAAGGACATTTTGCTGGTGAAAGGATGGAAAGAGAGGAGTTCATTGCCTGGTCATAAGACCAAGAGATGGTATACACCAGTTTTGTTTTAAGGCATAGAAGTCTCCTAAATTGTCTGTTAGGAGGAAAACTGCTTTTAATAGAAGAGATAGTAAATGGAGTTGATGGTAACAGTGACGTTGGAAAGATACACAGTTCTTCTAAAACAAGAAGAAAGAATGTATTGAGAAAAGAAAAAGGCATTTTGAGGTATCAAATATTTAAATTGGGAGAACTTTGGAGAGTTTGAATTTGTCCACTGACAATGAATGGACAAAGTTAGAGGCATGTAAAGGAGAAAGAGTTTACATCCACTGCTTTAAGAAGGAGTATAAAGATGAATTATGAAAGGAATGTGTAAATGTGCAATCAGAGTTAAGAGCTCAGATGAGGTTACATAGAATTATTTAGAGTGGATCCAACCAATAAAGGTTACAGTTAGGCTTCTGTTCTTTTTCTTTTTTTTAACTAATAGATTTATTGAGATAAAATTCACATAATTTACACATCTGCCATTTAAAATGTATAAGTCACTGGTTTTTAATATGTTCTTGAGTTGTGCAGTCATCACCATATCAGTTTCAAAACATATGTATCATAAAAGAACCCTTAAACCCATAAGTAGTCACTTCCCCTCAGCCACCATTAATCTGCTTTCTATTTCTGTTGATTTGCCTATTCTGGACATTTAATAGAATCATGTAATATCTAAACTTCTGCACCAGGTTATTTCACTTAGTGTAGTATTTTCAAGGTTCATCCATATTTTGGCATGAACCAGCACTTCACTCCATTTTACTGAAAAATATTTCATTGTATAGCTTATACCACATTTTCTCATTTTCTTTTTTCATTCATCAGTTGATGGACATTTGGTTTGTTTCCACTTGGCCATGATAAGTGATGTGGTTAGTAACATTTATGTACAAATGTTAGTGAGAAGATGTTTTTATTTTTCTTTAGCATCTACCCAGGAGTGAAAATCCTGGGTCATATGATAACTGTGTGTTTATTTAACCTTTTGAGGAATACCTGTTAAACGTTCATATGCCAAATTACCTTTGGAAATTTGCTTTACCGACTAGAAGAGTATAAACTTATGCTTGCAGTGTGTAGTTCCTGTTTCTCTACGTCCTAACCAGCACTCAGAACTTTGACTCTTTAATATTTTTGTCAGTCAGTTTACTGACACTTGGTAGCCTATTTTGATTCACATTTCTCTGATTCCTAGTGAACCTGCACCTAATCATCTTTTCATATGTTTGTCAACTTTCAGTGTTTTCTTTTTCTGGGAATTGTCTGTCTTTTGGCGTTTTAGAAGGAGAGGTTATTTTACTTATAATTTCTAGGGGTACTTTACAAATTCTTAGTTCTTTATGTATTAAATCTGTTGTAGATACTTTCTCTCAACCATTTCTGTTTTCTTTAACTTTGCCACTGCTACCTTTTATATACCAAAGCTTTCATTTTTGATGAAATTAAATCATTTGATCTCTTTGAGGGCTTCTGGGTTTGTTTGTTTGTTTTTACATTTTTTTCTGTGTATCTATTCTGTGTTTCTCCCACCCCAAAGTTAAAGCTAGCACTGCCTAGTATTTTCTTCAAATGCTTTGGTGGGCTTTATTTCTTTTTAATGTTTATCCTGTTAATCCATCTGGATTTTATTTATTTATGAGTGGTATGAGATAGAGATCTACCTTTTTATTTTTTTCCCAAAGGATTACCAAATATCCCAATTCTAACTTCCCTAGTGGCTCAGATGGTAAAGAATCTGCTTGCAATGCAGAAGACCTAGATTCGATCCCTGGGTCAGTAAGATCCCCTGGAGAAGGGGCAAGCGACTGCAGTATTCTTGCCTGGAGAAATTTCCAGAGATGTCTGGCAGGCTACAGTCCATGGGGTCACAAAGAGTTGGACACTGCTGAGGGGGACACACACACACACACACACACACACCCCCCCTAGATACTGGGGACACACACACACACACACACACACCCTAGATACTGGGGACACACACACACACACACACACACACACACACACACACCCCTAGATACTGGGGACACACACACACACACACACACACACACACCCCCTAGATACTGGGGACACACACACACACACACACACACACCCCTAGATACTGGGGACACACACACACACACACACACACACACACACCCCCTAGATACTGGGGACACACACACACACACACACACCCCTAGATACTGGGGACACACACACACACACACACACCCCTAGATACTGGACACACACACACACACACACACACACACACACACACACACACCCTAGATACTGGGGACACACACACACACACACCCCCCTAGATACTGGGGACACACACACACACACACACACACACACACACCCTAGATACTGGGGACACACACACACACACACACACACACACACACCCCCCTAGATACTGGGGACACACACACACACACACACACACACACACACACACCCCTAGATGCTGGGGACACACACACACACACACACCCCCCCTAGATACTGGGGACACACACACACACACACACACACACACACACACACACACACCCCCCCTAGATACTGGGGACACACACACACACACACACACACACACCCCCTAGATACTGGGGACACACACACACACACACACACACACACACACACACACCCCCCCTAGATACTGGGGACACACACACACACACACACACACACACACACACACACACCCCTAGATACTGGGGACACACACACACACACACACCCCCCCCCTAGATACTGGGGACACACACACACACACACCCCAGATAAAATGCAGAGCTCCCAGTTAAATCTGAATTTCAAATAAGCAATCCTTTTTAGTGGGAGTATGTCTTGTTTAGTATTTGGAGTATACTTATACTGAAAATTTTAATTTTGTATCTGAAATTTAAATACAACTGGGCATATTGTATTCTTATTGGCTGAAATTGGCAACCCTGGCTAGATGCCAACTCTGTAGCAACCTGACTTCTCAGGAATATAACAACCAGTTAGTGGGTTTTTAAAAAGCTCTTCACTTCAAAAGTAGATTTCACAAAGTTCATGGCTCAAAGTGCATGTACCCTTACCTGTAAGTGAGATGAACCAAGCCTTTTTTGGTATTTTTAAAAATTTTAGGTATTCCAGCATTATTAAAAAAGCCTCCCCCCTCCATTTTTAAACTATAGATTCTTTTTTAAATTTTTATTGGAGTATAGTTGCTTTACAGTGATGTTAGTTTCTGCTATATCATAATCAGCTGTACATATACATGTATCCCCTGTTTTTTAGATTTCCTTCTCATTTAGATCACCACAGAGCATCAAGCAGAGTTCCCTTTGCTATACAGTAGGTTCTCATTAAATTAGTTATCTATTTTACGCATAGTAGTGTATATATGTCTATCCCAGTCTCTCAATTCATCCCACCCTCCTTCCCCCCGTGGTAACCATAAGTTTGTTCTCTACTTCTGTGTCTCGAGTTCTGCTTTTAGATAAGACACAGGTGTACCATTTTTCTGGGTTCCACATATATGCATTACTATTTGATGTTTTTCTTCTTCTGACTGACTTCACTCTGTATGACAGTCTTTGGTTCCATCCACGTCTCTGCAAATGGTACAGTTTCATTCATTTCTATGGCTGAGTAATACTCCATTGTGTGTAGATTGTTTACTTACTCAGTGACCTTACATAGTTTCACCCCAGCTTATATTTTCAGCCCTCACGAACTTATCGATGCTTGCACAGAATCATGCTACTTACTTTCATTTCTTTGTGCATGCTGCTCCTTGTGCCTGAAGACTTCTATCCCTCCCATCTCTGCTCGGCCAATCCTTCAGCTGCCACTGCTTGTGCTGTCCCCAGGAGTCCCCTGAGACCCACAGCTGCTGGTCATCTGTCTGGTCTCTGAGCATTTTGCCTTCATCATACTTATCACATTCTACATTGTCACCTACTGTTGAGTTTTTTTTTTTTTGGCGGAGGTGGGGAATTTGACTTTTTTTAAATTGTAGTAAGAACATTTAACATGAGATCTACCCTTGCAACGAATTTTTAGAGTATGGTATTATTTATAGGTATGAGATTGTACAGCAAATCTTATTTGTCTTATGTAACTGAAACTCTTCTCTCTGTAGAATAGCCTCTCCCCATTTCCTCCTCCTCTACCCCCTATCAGCACCATTCTACTTTCCGCTTCTGAGTTTGTTTTAGATACCTCATCTCAGTAGAATCATGCGATGTTTCTCCTTCTGTGACTGGCGAACGTCAGTTAGCCTAAGGTCCTCAAGGTTCATGTATGTGCACATACGATAAGATTTCCTTCTTTTGTAAGTCTGAATGGTAATCCTTTGTATGGATGTTGCACGCTTTCTTCATTCATTCGTTGCTAGACATTTAGGTTGTCTGTTTCTCAGCTGTTGTGAACAGTGCGGCAATGAACATGGGAATGTGGTATCTCTTTGAGATCCTCATTTCACTCTTTTCAATTAAATACACAGAGGTGGAACTGATGGATCATGCTCTGCTCAGTCGCTTCAGTCGTGTCCAACTCTGTGTGACCCCATAGACGGCAGCCCACCAGGCTCCCCCATTCCTGGGATTCTCCAGGCAAGAACACTGGAGTGGGTTGCCATTTCCTTCTCCAGTGCATGAAAGTGAAAAGTCAAAGTGAAGTCGCTCAGTCGTGTCCAACTCTTAGCGACCCCATGGGCTGCAGCCCACCAGACTCCTCCATCCATGGGATTTTCCAGGCAAGAGTACTGGAGTGGGGTGCCATTGCCGATCATACAGTGGTTCTATTTTTAATTTTGGGGGGGAACCTGCATCCTGTTTTTCATGTTAGATTCCCACCAACAGTGAACAAGGATTCTACACATCCTCCCCAGCACTTACTACTTATCTTTTCTGATTTTGAGAATGGTTATCCTAACATTGTGGTTTTGATTTCCTCCTCTCTGATGATTGGGGGTATTGATATTCAGCATCTTTTCATATACTGTTGGCCATTTGTATGTTTTCTTTAGAGAAATGTCTAAGTCTTTAGCCCAGATTTTTTTGTTTAGCAATTTGTTTGGTTTGGGGAGTTACTTTTTTTGTTTTTTTTAACGGTGAGTTTTAGGAATTCCTTGTATGTTTTAGGTGTTAACCCCTCATTAGATACATAGTTTGCAGAGAGTTTCTTCTTTGTCTTCGTAGTCCTGGTGATGCCTTTGTATTCCCACACTGTGCTTAACATTGTTCTTTTCAATACTGGCCCTCAGGGTGTTTGTTAAATAAATATAGTGCAAGTATGTGCTTTCCAAGTCAGTATCAAGTTTGAAAGGCCTAAGAAGGACTTCTTTAGACACCCTGACAGTAGTGCGAAGTGATAGCAGGGAGCAGAGAAGGGTATGGAGAAGCAAACTCGTGAATATATGAAACTACAATTTGATACAGTCTGACTGACTGAACACAAAGGTGGATAGACACTTAATCATGGTTAGTTTTAATTGCTAGGCTAAAAACAAGAGAAAGTTCTGAAATATAATGACAGAATTATTAGAATTTTCTGCAAACTTAAACAGATTTCTTGGAGACTTAGTGAGAAAAGTATAGTTAGTGTAACTAAATTCTGTAAATTTTAATATGTGAGAATAGTATGTCTTCACTGTAATTATAACTTTGTACAATAATATTATTAATGATGCACTTTAGCTATCAAAATAAGATAAAAATTTTAAGTACATAGGAATGATACATTTTACCATTTACAATATTACCATTCAAACAACATGGCTAAACATGTGATTACTGACTGCATCTGAATAATTCATTATTCAAGAGTTTTGAAAGCTGATTTGGTGTATTTAGTAGCATGATATTATAAATATAGTATTCCAGACATCTGTAAGGAAATAGATGATGTAGTAATCAAGTCATAACACTAGGTGGTGGTAACTGATTTTAGAAATTAAAACGTGAAATAGTTTCTTAACATGTATTATTTGAACTTGAGAATATTTAGTGCTCCTTAATTTTCAGAATGAAGAGGAAGAAAAAATTTGAAAGGCTATGGGGTACCATCTCTTCCTATCTGGGTTGCTAACCCTCACTTTCTCTTTTTGGTCTGAATGCTATGCCAACGATTTTCAGATTTCTTGGTCTCATGACCTTTACGTTATTAAACATTATTGAGAATCCAAAAAAGCTTTTGCATATTTGGTTTATAAGAAAATAATAATCACTGTTTTTGGGGTTGTTAAAAATTAAGACAGAGAAATAAGTCTAAAAGCAACTTAGACATCCCTGAGAATTCTAAGCAAAACTTGGAAACTGTAGCTGTGTCTCCTCTGAGCCTGTAAGAAGCTAGTGAAAAATACAAACTGTGTGTATACATGCCTTCTATTAATTTTGAATTTACAAAAATTAAAGCTTAAACAACCGATTCTTGGTATACACATTTAGATGTTGTGCTTAAGGATACATAGTCAAATATTTACAACAAAGCAAATAAGTTGATATTATTACATTAATTGATAAAAACATGATATCCTACAGGAAAATGGACGATACATAACCAAATAGTAAAAAGGGTGTAGAGTTAAATATATGTTGTGTTTATAGTGGACATAATTTTTTACTAGAAAAAATATTCTTTTTAGAAATATGTATGGTCCCAAATTACTGTTACCCAAGTTACTATTATCCTGATACTTAATGTACTTTAGCTGAAAGCTGTAGTGTATGAAAAGAATTTATTACCATTATAGTTACATTTCTGATGTGGAATAGTCTGTCTTTTCATTTTCTGTGCTTTTTCTGCTCTTATCCATTTCCATGATCATGCTGATGATTCCCTAAAGCTTTGTATCCAGTTCTGACCTCTTTTTCCATGTTCCTGAACCTTACTTCTAGTAATGTACCCATCTCTCTCTAGAAGTCCTCAAGGTCACTGAATTCTAGTCTAAAACCAAACTCACGCTCTCTCTTCATACCACTTTAGAACCTAATTCTTTATTCTCTCTCTCAGTCAGTCACCATTTATCAGGTTCCCCAGGCTAGAAACCTTTAAGGAAGCTTTGACAAATTTTTTACCCCTTGAATACATTGATTTTTCATACTTCTTTGCCATTTCTTCTCTTTAAATTATCTTCTTATCCTCTTCTTGGCCTGGAAAATTCCTACATATGCTTCAGGATTCAACTCAGATGTTAACACTTGCATGCACCTGCATCTGGTCCCATCACTTCATGGCAAATAGATGGGGAAACAGTGGAAACAGTGTCAGACTTTATTTTGGGGGGCTCCAAAATCACTGCAGATGGTGATTGCAGCCATGAAATTAAAAGACGCTTACTCCTTGAAAGAAAAGTTATGAGCACCCTAGATAGCATATTGAAAAGCAGAGACATTACTTTGCCAGCAAAGGTCCGTCTAGTAAAGGCTATGGCTTTTCCAGTGGTTATGTACGGATGTGAGAGTTGGACTGTGAAGAAAGCTGAGTGCCGAAGAATTGATGCTTTTGAACTGTGGTCTTGGAGAAGACCCTTGAGAGTCCCTTGGACTGCAAGGAGATCCAACCAGTCCATTCTGAAGGAGATCAGCCCTGGGATTTCTTTGGAGGGAACAATGCTAAAGCTGAAACTCCAGTATTTTGGCCACCTCATGCGAAGAGTTGACTCATTGGAAAACTCTCTGATGCTGGGAGGGATTGGGGGCAGGAGGAGAAGGGGACGACAGAGGATGAGATGGCTGGATGGCATCACTGACTCTATGGACGTGAGTCTGAGTGAACTCCGGGAGTTGGTGATGGACAGGGAGGCCTGGTGTGCTGCGATTCATGGGGTCGCAAAGAGTCGGACACGACTGAGCGACTGAACTGACTCACTGACACTAACACAGTGAACAGATGCTCTTAACACCACTGTAAGATGTGTGTGTTCATCTAAACAAAGAGCACAAGTTTTCTCATCTGTCTCCTTTGATAAGCTCTTAGCCTTTGTAAGGGTTTCCCTCGTAGCTCAGTGGGTAAAGAGTCTGCCTGCAATGTAGGAGACCTGGGTTCAATCCCTGGGTTGGAAGATTCCCTGGAGAAGGGAATGGCTACCCACTCCAGTATTCTTGCCTGGAGAATCCCATGGACAGAGGAGCCTAGTGGACTACATACAGCCCATGGGGTCGCAAAGAGTCAGACACAACTGAGCGACTAACACTAGCCTTTGTAAAGCAGGTACTGTGTTCTGTTCTTCATTATTTCCACAGTCTTAAGCTGCTGCTTGTGTTTATTTAGAGGAGAAAGGGAAGGTATCAAATGTCTATCAAAAGTTAACATTGAATATAAAGTTTTATAAATGCATTTAATGTACATACAAAGGCTCTATTACCTAATCTATTGGTATTTTATAATGAATAGGACTATCACGGTGACTTGATGTGAACTCTTAACAGTAAATATATGCTAGACTTTTAAGGTACAATTTTGGGTAAAAGTTTTGGTGTAGAACATATATATGTATGTGTACATATGTATTTATATTGAAGTACTTTTCAGATCTGTATGCTAATGCATTGCTGACTTTTTTGTTGCAGAACTTCTTGGTATACATGAACAAGCTGCTGTAGGATTCTTAACACTCATGGAAGCTTTAAGATACTGTAAAGTAAGTTGATTTTTAAGGTCCTTTGAATGGTTTTTATTCACTTGTCCACTGTTACAGAGAGCATTTTTCTCCTATGACAGCATATTTTAGTTTACTGCTGATAGTGTATACTCTCAATTCCTTTTTCATCACCCTTTCTGAACTGACAGGCTTATCAAGGATAGAGTTAAGCTGGCCGATCATGCTGAGTTTCCTATTTTTTTAGGCTCATTCCTTTTGAGGGTCAGAGGCAGAACCCACTTTGAAATAATTTATGAAAACAGATATCCATTATTGAATATAAATAAAGCTTTTGATAAACTGAGGGGAGAGAATGTCCTATTTGATCTTCCATACTAACAATATGTTTCACTGAAACAACTGGTAATATTTTGTCAGGCATAGTAAAACAATTAGCTAAATGCCTGAAATTCTAACTTTTGTCTATTTCATCTGAAAAATGATTTCACACTAAAAGTAGAAAGACCCAAGCATTTCACAGCATTAAACTCTTAACACATGTGCTAGGATTAGAAGCTACCATGAAGTTCTCACTTTTTGATACATATCTCACTACTTTTCCTGCATAATCTGAAATTACTATGGATATTCCAAATAGTTTTAAATGGAGTTTAAATCATTAATGATTTGCATTTAATAAGATGTTCTGATTTTGCAAAAAGAAGTAGATCTCCTATTCTTTTCCAGTTTAGAATGGTGGTTCCATAGCAGTGGTTCTAGTGGTGGTGATTATTTTTAGTAACAGTAACAGTCCTTTCCTGCCTGCCTGCCTGCCTTCCTCATCTTCCTCATCCTCCATCCCCTCCCTTCCTCTCCTTCCTCTATTTCCTTTCTTTTTTACTAGACAACATTCGCCTTTCATGACAACACTTGCACAGGGATGATATGGACATGATGATCAAATGACTTCATCCTGCCTTTATTCATTAATAGTAATTGTCCTGTCAAACAGTAGTAACTCTTACATTTTTAGTGACTTCAGTTACACAAGCTAAAGCTATCCTGAGGCAGTCTAGCAACCAGGGAATAAAGCTGTGTCTCCTCCCCAACACATCCACAAACAACCATTCATATTCCCAAAAGTGTGACTGTGTATGCACATAAAAAAATGACGACTAGATAGAGATAATGGGTGTTAATTAGCTTGATTGTGGTGATCTTTTTACAGTATATACATGTATTAAAACATCAAGTTGTCCACCTTAAATATGTTGTTTTTGTATGTCAAAGATACTTCAATGAAGCTGTTTTCTAAAAAGTGCACGGTGTGTGTTTTGCAGGAGGATAGAGAGTGAAGGTGATATGTTCTGAAATCTTCACCCTGTGGCCTTAAGGCCCTGATGGTCTGGATTCTCTGTCCTCCAGCCACACTGTCTCTTGTCAGTTCTTCATACGTGCCAAGCCCTTACCTTCCCTGGGTTGGAAAGATCCCCTGGAGAAGGAAATGGCAACCCATTCCGGTTTTCTTGCCGGGAAATCCCATGGACAGAGGGACCTAGGTGGGCTGCAGTCCACGGGATTGCAGAGAGTCAGTCATGACTTAGCGACTAAACAACAAGCCCTTACCTGATGAATCTTTATACTTCTTTCATTTCTGCCTGGAATACTCCAGCTGAATGGATCACTCCTCTCTCCTTCAAGCCCTAACTCAGATGGTACCTTAAGGGCCTTTTCCTGGACCATTTCCCACTGACTCTTTTCACATTTTTTTGTAGGAATAATCACTTTGTAATGACCTTTTTTGTTGGCTTAGTTATCTTTTTTTTTTTTTTTTAATCTTGAATTTTTCTATTGCCCTTAATGGAATATTAACTCTATGAAAGCAGTCACATTGTCTTTCTGGGTACATATTAGATGCTCAGTAAACATTTGTTGAATGAATGAGCAGACAGTTTCACCACAATGGTGAGCTCTTCTAAATATGCACATTTGATTTTCTTTAACAGTTAGGTAGAACAGAGGAATGTTTGTTTTCTGCCTAAGATCATAGTGGGAAGTCATTAGCTGCTGTATAGTCTCCTGTTACCCCAGTATTACTGCCTTAGTACTGCCCTAGTATTACCGGTCTAGTGTTCTAGCAGTATTGGTGGTGTTTTCTAGGGTTTAAAGATATTTCTTATGGTAGGATACAGCACACAGATGCTCAGATAGATGAAAGGCAGAACACTTCTGTTACTTACAGCTGTAAACAAGAGAAAGCTCCAAGACAGGGCCAGGGAGAGAAGGAGACCTGTAGACAAGGCACTAGTAGACTGCAGGCCTGAGAGCAGCTTCCTTATGGGAACTGGTGTGGAGTTGGCTGGGGGGCCGTGCAAGCCATGCCTGGCCCCACTGTGGGCTGGCTGGTTTGAATAGATTCAGTGGGCTCTGGGGCTTGGGAGTCATCCCTTGTCTGGTACCGGGCTCCAAGGCGATTAGGGCCATGCATGGTGGCCTGGAGTGTGGGAGACATATCAGGGAGGTTTGGACTTCATCAGCTGCCTTTTTTAAAGGAAGCTGACGAGCCCCTAGTGAGGACCTCGAAACTAAGTGAAGATAAGCATTTACAAAAGAAGAAAAATAAAACTCTTACACTGTGGTGCTCATCTGTATATAATTATAGCTGTCCTTCTGAAAAAATATGTATACTTGGAATTATATACTTTTTATCAAACATTTAGAGAAACAGCAGTAAGGAAATAATTGTGTTGTTAATGGATTTTGTGTCTGAATGTTTTCCTTTTCTTTGATAGTGTAGCAAATTGCCCTTTAGAGTTAAAATGATCAATTTCATATTACTTTTATCATATGCATTCATTAAGACAAAGGAAACAGTCTCTCTCTGGCTCTCTGGCTCTCTTTCTCTCTCCCTGTCTCCAGCTCCTGTGTGCATGTGTCTATGAGAGTGTACTGAGATGAAAGGTTGACTCTGAGTGCTTTGGGGTGTGCACTTTAAAAAAAAAAGTAGATATAGAACTCCGATGCCATAAAATTCACCATTTTAAAGTATATAATTCAGTGGGTTTTTTTGTGTATTCACAAGCCTCTGCCATCATGACCACTATCTAATTTCAGTACATTTCCTCACTCCAAGATCCTCTACACGCTTTAGCTGTCATTTCCTCATTCCTTGCCAGCCACTGGCGCCTTTTTGACGCTGAAGCTTTGCCTCTTCTGGATAGTTCATCTAAATGGAATCGAACAGTATGTGGCCTTTCATGTCTGGCGGCTTCTTTCACTTAGCATAATGTTTCCATTGTTCATTCCTGTGTATTAGTACTTAATTTCTTTTTTATGACCAAATAATATTCTTTTGTATGATTTATCAATTTATATCAATTTTGTTTTTCTCTTTAGTAGTTGATGGACATTTAGATTGTTTCTGATTTTTGACTCTTATGAATAATACTGCTATGAACATTAATATATAATACTAACATAATAATGTATAATACTACTGTGAACATGAGTGTTTTGTGGACATGGTGCTGTTTCTCTTGGGTGTGTACCCAGGAATGAAATTACTTGATCACATGGTATCTGCATAATTTTTGGAGGAACTGGCGAACTGTTTTCCAAAGGGGGGGTGCACTATTTATGCCCTTTCAATTTATTTATTTTTATTATTACAAAACACTGCATGAGTTCAGCATTCATTTACCCTTTGATGCCACTGTATATAATTTTATCCTCATTTTTTTTTACTTCTACCTTAACACACACACACGCTTACACACTGATACATGCCCACTTTTTCTAGAAGAGGAATTAAACAATGTCTAAACTTTGCATCACAAGAGGTAGCATGATGTAATGGAGAGCTGCCACATTATGTGTCAGAAAACATGAGTTTTAATTCCGACTCTCTGCTAGTTAGCTGTTTGAATTCAGACCAGGCACTGATCCTGTGTATCTTCTGGTTTCCTTATGTAGAATGGACGGACTTGGCCGAAAACCTCTGAAATCCCTCAATTCTGAATCTCTGATAAGCTTTGTCTTCTCCTTTTCCTTTTACTGTTATCTTCTGTATTGTCCTCAGATCACCCTTCCTCCTCTACTGGTTGTTCATTGTGATTAGCACATCCAGCTCATGTCTCCCATCACAGATCAAAAAATAGTTTTACTCTCCCACTGCCCTCCTAATGGTCACAATAAGGTGGTTGAAAACAGGACACCATGGCGAGGCTTTTGGCCGCTCAGTGATGAATAGTTGACCCTGACTGACCGCTGCAAGTAGCCACTTGGGATTTCCCAGCTCCAGTGGGGGTTGGGGGGCGGGTGAAGGCCTGTGTGAGAAAAGAAAACTCAGCAAATGTAATTGGTAAGGTTACTTGTTTTTCAGAGTCCTTGTCCATCTAACAGTGTGAGTGACTGATGTGAACATGGTCAGATTTCACAAGTCAGTTTTTCACCTGTTGAATTTTAAGCTTGCTTTTTCTCTGTCACACAAAAATGATACCCTTAAATTTTCGGTGCTATTGTTTTTATAGGTTAAGTGTGTAACCTTGGAGGCAGGCTATAACATATAACTTTTTAATGTATTTTAGAGAGAATTAATATTGTGTAACTTTGAACTTACTTCCTGCCATAAAGAATCAAGTGAAGGATTCTTTACTATTCCTAGATGGAAGTATGTATTTTGCTTTAGAGAGTCTATTTATTATATTGCTCTAAGTTCTTTGAAGACAGGATGTTCTTAAGGCTTTTTCTCTTATTTATTCATGTATCTACTCACTTGTTAATTTATGATTATTTTCCTGATAAAGTAATTATCATCAGATTTATAGTTTTAGAGTTTGAAGTACCAAGCTGAAATTCCTAGAAGTGGCCTAAATTTTATCTAAGATTTTCAGTGAGACATGAGAATGATTCTTAGGGTTACACTAATTTCTTTTTTGCTGTGTTAAATCTGTATTATTATTATTATTATTCTAGTGGAATGATGCAGTATAAGCTTTGCCCTGACAGTCTTTATAACACTCATTTTTACATTTAACGTTTGACCTTTATGGGTAAGGCATTCTGGCACAATCCCATTATTCCATTTAAATATGAATTAGGCACTTTAGTGATGCTTCAAGCATTTGTTGGTAAATATTTAACAGGCAATATAAAATTTTCTTTTACTTATTTTACTACCTTTGTTCTAGGTTGGCTCTTACTTGAAATCTCCAAAATTCCCTATTTGGATTGTTGGCAGTGAAACTCACCTGACCGTGTTTTTTGCCAAGGTATGCTTTGCAGGATCTCTTTGTTGTTGTTTTTAAGTTTGACATCAGGCAAACAGGTAATATTACATCCATATTTAGTTTGAATCTTTATACAGAGTTCAGTGGATTGTTTCAAAATCTAAAAAAGCAATACTAAAGGATCATACTGCTTATACGATTGTCCTGCTCTAGTTTTGGGATCATTTCAGTCAAGTCTGTCATGATTTAGTTATAATTTCTTTATCGTTACCAACTTTACAAGTTTGACTTCTGATTTTTTTCAGAAATCACTGTGTTATGGTGAAAATAATTGAAATTAAATGTTTTGAGTTACTATTTTCTAGAGGATAAAAATCTAATTTATGTGATATAAAATAGTTTTAGTTACAACATCTAGGAAAATATTTTGAAATTTATTAATAGTTCAATGATTTAGAATTCAGTTGCTCTTTTAGGATGGAATATTTCCACCGTTTTAGTATATATAGTATAACAATATCGAACTAGGTTAAATCCATTTGAATGTGTTTAAAATTTTTGCCCCCAGAAAAGTGTTGCTAAATCCAAGGCTTTATAATCTTTCTCTTCCCACAATTGACTGGTTTAGAGCTTTGAATTCAGAAGCCTTTGTTACCATCCCAGCCTTGCCACTTCCAACATGGCTCAGCCTCTTCGCCCATGTCTTTAAAATAGGATTTAGAAATAGGATCTTGTTCTTAGGATTGTTGTCAGGCTTAAATATAAAACATTTAGCAGAACCTAGTACATGTTAAATGCCCAGTAAATCTTAGCTGTCATCATCGTCATCATCATTGCCTTTTTCATTATTCTGGTATGCCTGCATAGACGTGCTAGATGTTGGACTAAAGGGAGAAAATAAAGAATTCTATTTTTGATGTTTCTTAATCCTGTTGCACTTTGCTGATCACTCTGCGTGCTCTTTCAGCTTGTACTTGTTAGTGTTCTTTATTTGTGTCTGTTGTAAGAAGTATGAATTATATAAATTGTACTAAAGACTAAACTGACAGTGCTAGGTTTAGTGGATCTGTTTCATTATTTATTACTGTATTTTTATTGTGCTGGCAAACATCCAGCAAGTGGTTTTAGTGGCAGATACAGGCTTAACCTTTCCTTACAGGGAAAGCTATAAATACAATTGAAAAGTACAGATCTTACTGATTTGTTGTATTTCATCTGACAGCTTTTGCTGTTCATTTCCCTCCTGAAGTAGAGAGGAAGACGTTAAAAGCAAGTGTAACCTGCAGAAACTAAACACCTAATTCCCTGACTGAAGATTTCATCATTTGACTAATTTTAGTGTCAAGTGTTATAAATTTCCAGAAAAGGAAAACAGTTCCAGTTCACATACAGAAATGTGTTTTCAAGTCAGTTATTATTTTTATCACAGCCCTATTCTTTAGCGTTAGGAAAACTATTAAATTCTATGAAATATAAAAGACAGATAAAATGTGGTTTTTAATTTTAACTTTTTATTTTGTATTGGAGTATATAGTTGATTAACAATGTTGTGATAGTTTCAGGGGCACAGCAAAGGGACTCAGCCATACATATACATGTATCCACTCTCCCCAAAACTCCCCTCCCATCCAGGCTGCCGCATAGCATTGAGTAGAGTTTCCTATGGACCTACAGAGTTTCCTGTAGGACCAAGGTCCTACAGTAGAACCTTGAAGATAAAACTATTTTAAATCTTAAATTTTATGAGTGATATTTAAGAAATGATTTTGTTGTCAAAATAGCAGAAAAGATTTCATGGGAGATTAATACAAGCAACAGTGTCGGTTGAGCTATGTAACAGTGCAGACATTCTGTTTTCAAGCATTGATATCAGGTATGTCGAGAGTGTCGTGGGAGTACGCACCATTCTGTGAAATACACACTGCCCCCTACCTGTCCTGGTTTGCTTTGTTGTTGCCAATGAAGTTCCCTTTGTCATTCCCAAGATGCACAGTTGTTCCCCTCAAGCCTTTTGTCTCATGGCTCCTGGTCAGTAGTGAGCCTTGTGTGGGGCAGGGACTCTCATTGATTTTCTTATCCACAGACCTCAGCCACATGCAGTGAAGAGTTGAATTGGACTCATGAGGTACATATATAGAGAAAAAACAAAGACCCCTGCAACACCCGTTGTATGTAGGCCTCAAAACACACTCAGTGTACACTGTGGAAATCAGTCAAGATTTTTCAACCTTTGTTTGTTTTTGGCTGCGTTGGGTCTTCGTTTCTACATGTTGCTTTTTCTGGTTGGGATGAGTTGGGGTCACCCTTCGTTGGGGTACGCCGGCTTTGATTGCAGTGGCTTCTCTCGTTGTGGAGCCCAGGCTCTAGAGCACAGGCTGAGTTGCCCCACAGCATGTGGGGTCTTCCTGGATCAGGGATTCAACCCATGTCCCCTGCGTTGGCAGGTGGATTCTTAACCACTGCACCACCAGGGAAGTCCAGTCAAGGTTTTGAATCTGTCTTCATTTATATACATCCTCAAAGCTACTAATAATCCTAATAGGAAAGTGCATGTAAATTTAAAGTGATTATAGAAGTTTATGTTAAGATTTTAGGTTCTTCTGCTGTTAGAAATCATTCAATTTGTATATTTCAAATACCTTATCTCTCTTTTAGAACTCTTAATTAAATTTTGTGCTAATTGTTTTTACACTTACCTTTGTGTAGTTTAGTTGCTCAGTCGTGTCCGACTCTCTGCGACCTCATGGACTGCAGCACTCCAGGCTTCCCTGTCCATCAAAGTATAGGGAATTCATTAGTTTCATGAATAAAGCCTTTGCACAAATTTCCCACATTTAGGTTCCAGTGACATTTATATCTTGTAAAAATGTTTTTTCATGACTCACTCTGAAGCCTCTTAAAAGCATGGTACTTCTTTTTCAGTGAATTTTAGAGCAATTGAATTTGGATTGCTTGCACATGGTATCTTTAAAAAGTTACATGTAAAGAATTTTTCCCTTTGAAATAAACTGTTACAAAGCTGGAAGAACATGTAAATGGTAAATGATATTAATAATGTGCTCAGTCTCTGTTGTGTCCGACTCCTTGCAACCCCATGGACTGCAGCCCGCCAGCTCCTCTGTCCATGGGGATTCTCCAGGCAAGAATACTGGAGTGGGTTACCATGCCCTCTTCCAGGGAATCTTCCCAACCCAGGGATGGAACAAACCTAGGTCTCCTGTATTATAGGTAGATTCTTTACCATCTGAGCCACCAGGGAAGCCCAGTATTAATAACACTTGATAATATTTACTGGGTCCAAATTTAAATTTTTCAAAATTTTATTCATGTAGTGTTTGCCATTTAGGTAATATTGTAAACTTTGTTGGTTTTTACATTACAATAAGATCTGTTATTTGATCATACTTTCTTGGATATTTATATATTTGAGTAAGTGATTTTGGCAGTGAATTTATTTTTGTTATTGTTTTTGATTTGTTTTTGGTAGGTTTATTCACTCGTATGTTCCTAACCTGAAATAACACAATTTCCCCTCTGTCTCCCTCCCCCAAAACTTAAAGAGAATATTGATACCTTTTTCTACAAAACCTGTTTGTCAGGAAAAGTATTTTGTGTACGCTGACTTCTTTGTACTGATTATGATGAAATACTATTTAAAAAGCATGTTTTAAGGTCATGATTTTAAAGGCAGTCTGTAATTTGGCATTGTGTTGGGTTGGCCAGAAAGTTTGTTAGGCTTTTCCATAAGCTGTTACAGGAAACCCAAATGAATTTTTTGGCCAACCCAATAAAATGCCTTTGAAAAGCAATAGACTTTCTCATGTGACTTATACACTGGGAGTGATTATAGTCGCAGTTCTCTTCATTTACGTATGTACCCATTTCTTACATATTTACAGGGTTTATTTACTATGTGCCTGGCATTATGCCAGGTGCTGTGAATACAGTGGTGAGGAAAAAATAGATTAGGCGCCTGTTATGGATGTGTGCATTCTCATGGAGGAGGCATTAATCAAAGAGTCACACTTAAAAAATTAAAGCTGTGATGGGTGCTGACAAAGCACAGGTCTCTAAAGGTAGATTAGAGGAAGATTAGGGATGTCTCCTTGAGGAATTGATGTTGAAAATGAGCCCTGAGGCATCAGTAAAATTAAGCTACAGGGAAAGGGAAAAAAGCAGTTCCCACAGGGAAAATAGTTGGAGCAAGCAAATCACTGCAGAAGAAAGGACTGTGGTGCGAACAGCTGAAAGAGAAGGGGAGCCCTGAGGCTTGGAGGTGGGGGCAGGAGGAAGCTGCAAAGGTAGACAGCCTGTGCACGCTCTTCTAAGAGTAAGGGCAGCCACTGGAGTTTAAAAATCGGTGCTGGGAGTAGTTTGAGGGAGAGATAGGAAGGAAGGGAACAGGACTAAAAGTACATTTTGAAAAAACTCACTCTGGCTAACTGTAGAAAGCAGACACTGAAGGGTATCCTAGGGACTAGATAAACAAGACTCCTGTAGACTTCCTGATGAGCAAAAGGTAGTTTGATCCAAGGTATCAACGGTAGACATGGATAGACGTACAGCTGATCTTTGAACAATGTGGATTTGAACTGATTTTACATAGATTTTTTTTTCATTAGTAAATACTACACAATTTCTGGTTGGGTGGATCTCCAGTTGGTTGAATCTGTGGATACAGAACCACAGATACGGAGGAACTGTGAATACACAGGGCCAATTTTAAGTTTCCTGTGAGTTTTTGACTGTGCTGAGGGTCCGTGTCCCCAACCCCTGCATTGTTCAAGGATCAACTGTATACAAATTTGAGAGATTTATTCCTGAGTTGACAGAACTTGGTGATAGATTGAGATAGGTGAGGAGTGAGAAGTCTAATGAGATGTGTGTTTTTAATAGACCGTAGACCCTCAGAAAACTCCACAGCTTTGCGCTTGTCAAATGCAGCTACTCATGGTTAAGGCCATTTATTTTTCTTTGGCTACATTGACAAGGTCAAGATATTGCAGTGAAACGGCCCAGCCAAAATAACCCCACAGTGAGGTTTACAAGGCCTGCCCACACAGACAGTGCTTTTTAGTCTCTCACATATTAAAAGACCACCAAGGATCATGAGACATTTGAGAAATGTTAATGTGAAAAACAGAAATCAGAACAAATAGGGAAAAGGAGCTCAAAAGATTAGAGATAATGTAGGACAATGAAGGCATCAAAAGAAAATTGCAAAAAACCAAGAACCATAAGAGAATTTACGATGAACTCCATGAAACTATTGAAGCCGTGAGGAAAGGACATTTGAAGGACAGAAGAGAAACCGAAAACTTCCTGAAAGAACTGAAAGACAGATTGGAGAATGCTCTGCCCTAGGTCGTGGCAGTAGTTTCCTAACTGACGAGCATGCTGTTGCCCTTCATGGAGCTTAATAGCTTCTCAATTCAGCAATAGAATGAGCCTATTAAATGGAGTCACTTCATGTCATTGGCTCCCTTTTCACTAAGAGTAAAAGCCAGTGTCCTTAGAGTGACCCCCTCAGCCCTCCCTCGGCTCATCAGACTCCCCAGCGCCCTATAAGCGTGTTTCTTGCTCCTCTCCCCTCCTGTCTTGCTTGGCCACAGTGGCTTTTCCTGTACCTCCAACGGGAAACAAGCCCTCCACCCCTGCTCTTGCCTTTAGGATCTTGGAGTGGACGTCTGTATCAAGGATTCCTCCCTACCTTCATGTCGTGCATGGCAATCCGAGCGCAGGTTGGAAAACAATCTCCAGACATGGAGCATTTCAGAAGGGAGTGACTTTATTATTAAGAACAAAGAGCTGAGATAATGAGGGCACTGTGAGCACAGTGGGCTGACCACCTGGCAGACCAGGGAGAGCTGACTTAGAATCGTGGGCCTGTCAAGAGAGAGCCGACCCCTTTCGTGGGTTAGTAGTCAGTTTCTGTAGCCTCAAGACAAAATTCTTGCTGAAAGGGTGGCATTAGGTGATTGGTTAGGGTGCTATAGGGTGAGTACTTGAGTGGGCATTTTTACCAGGGAACTGGCTGGTAAGGATGTGAGGACTCATGGCAATGGTTGCTATGGGGCTCAGTCAGTTCTGGGAGATGACCTTGGTGGGGGACTCTATGGCCTTAGTACAAGGCCTCACACCTGTGACCTTGGTATGGAACTCTATACTTCAGATCAGAATTCAAGTGTCAGTTTCTTAGTGAGGCCTTCCCTAGGACCCTTTATAAAAATCTCAGTCCTCCTCCCTTTTCATTAACAGTCTCTCTCCCACTTATTTTCAAAATAGATATTTTTTAACTGAGGTAAAATTCATGTAACAAAATTAACCATATTTGGCACATTTCACAATATTGTGTAGCCATCACCTGTTATCTAGTACTAAAACATATTCATCACCCTGAAGTAAAACCCCAGATCTATTTAGCAGTTACTCCCTATTCTTCCTGCCTGGAATCCTGGCAGCCACCAGTTTGATTTCGGTCTCGATGAATTTCCCTGTACTGGATATTTCATATAAATGAATCATACAGCATATCACCTTTTGTGTCTTGAGGCTTATCCTTATGTTAGCCTGTCTCAGCGCTTCAGCCCTCTTCTGAAAGAATGATCCTCCACTGTGTGCATGTCACACAGTGTGTCCACTCATCAGTGGATGTGTGGTTTGTTTCTGCCTGGGGTTACGGTGAATAGTACTGTAGTGAACATTGCTACACAAGGACCTGTTTGAGTCCCTGTTCTCAATTCTTTTGGGAGTTTGGTATCAATCTAGAACTGGAATTGCTGGGTTATATGGCAGTTTTATGTTTTAATTTTTGGGGAAATGCCAAGCTGCTTCCCAGTGACTATACCATTTTACATTCCTACCAGCAGTAAACAAGGGTTCCCAGTTCTCCACATCTTTGCCAACACTTGTTCAGTTCAGTCACTCAGTCGTGTCCGACTCTTTGCGACCCCATGAACTGCAGCACGCCAGGCCTCCCTATCCATCACCAACTCCCGGAGTTCACCCAGACTCAGGTCCATAGAATCAGTGATGCCATCCAGCCATCTCATCCTCTGTTGTCCTCTTCTCCTCCTGCCCCCAATCCCTCCCAGCATCCGAGTCTTTTCCAACGAGTCAACTCTTCGCATGAGGTGGCCAAAGTACTGGAGTTTCAGCTTTAGCATCATTCCTTCCAAAGAAATCCCAGGGCTGATCTCCTTCAGAATGGACTGGTTGGATCTCCTTGCAGTCCAAGGGACTCTCAAGGATCTTCTCCGACACCACAGTTCAAAAGCATCAATTCTTCAGCGCTCAGTCTTCTTCACAGTCCAACTCTGACATCCATACATGACCACTGGAAAAACCATAGCCTTGACTAGACGGACCGTTGTTGGTAAAGTAATGTCTCTGCTTTTGAATATGCTATCTAGGTTGGTCATAACTTTCCTTCCAAGGAGTAAGCGTCTTTTAATTTCATGGCTGCAGTCACCATCTGCAGTATTTTGGAGCCCCCAAAAATAAAGTCTGACACTGTTTCCACTGTTTCCCCATCTATTTGCCATGAAGTGATGGGACTAGATGCCATAATCTTTGTTTTCTGAATGTTGAGCTTTAAGCCAAGTTTTTCACTCTCCTCTTTCACTTTCATCAAGAGGCTTTTTAGTTCCTCTTCACTTTCTGCCATAAGGGTGGTGTCATCTGCATATCTGAGGTTATTGATATTTCTCCTGGCAATCTTGATTCCAGCTTGTGCTTCTTCCAGTCCAGTGTTTCTCATGATGTACTCTGCATATAAGTTAAATAAGCAGGGTGACAATATACAGCCTTGACGAACTCCTTTTCCTATTTGGAACCAGTCTGTTGTTCCATGTCCAGTTCTAACTGTTGCTTCCTGACCTGCATACAAATTTCTCAAGAGGCAGGTCAGGTGGTCTGGTATTCCCATCTCTTTCCAAATTTTCCACAGTTTATTGTGATCCACACAGTCAAAGGCTTTGGCATAGTCAATAAAGCAGAAATAGATGCTTTTCTGGAACTCTCTTGCTTTTTCCGTGATCCAGCGGATGTTGGCAATTTGATCTCTGGTTCCTCTGCCTTTTCTAAAACCAGCTTGAACATCAGGAAGTTCACGGTTCACATATTGCTGAAGCCTGGCTTGGAGCCAACACTTGTTACTGTCCCATTATTAGTATTGCCATCCTAGTGGGCATTAAGTAGTTGTTGTGGCTTGATTTACATTTTCCTAATGACTGATGATGTTGATCATCTTTTTATATGCTCTTTGGCCATTTGTATATCTTCTTTGAGGAACTGTCTGTTCATGTCCCTTGCCTGATTTTGAATTCGGCTGTTTGTCTTTTTATTAAACTGTAAGATTTTTAATATTTTCTGGTCACTAGGCATATAACATATATTTTACTTACTTGTTTTAGGTATTATCTCACTAGTAAGCTCAATGATGGCAGAATTCGTGTCCACTTTGTCTCTTCCTGTTTCTAGCACCTAGAACAATGCTCTATAGATTTTTGTTAAACAGATGAAGATATAAATTAGCAGAATACACTGAAGATTTATTTCACATTGTGATATAACCATGTTGGTACTTGATAAAGGGGGAAAATGGAGCTGCATATGCTAAGTTGTCTTTTATCATAAGAATTCAATAGATCCCTAAGCTTGAAATCAAGAAATAACTGTTAATGCTTGCAGTATCCTATATGGAGACAAAAATAGAAGAACTTACTTTTTTCTTTGGCCTGATCAACTTAAATACACACACATACATACACAGATTCTTTCTCCAGATGAGTGAATAAAGAAACTTCTTTGAGTATTCATAAATAATCATTTAAAAATCTGTCTTCATGGTTTGAGGATGGATGAGAAAATTGTTTCTATTCAGTGAAATAACTTTCTTTTTGAGATGAACAGTATATTTTTAGGACTCACATCCATACATTACTGCTGGAAAAACCATAGCCTTGACTAGACAGACCTTTGTTGGCAAAGTAATGTCTCTGCTTTTTAATATGCTGTCTAGGTTGGTCATAACTTTCCTTCCAAGGAGTAAGCATCTTTTAATTTCATGGTTGCAGTCACCATCTGCAGTGATTTTGGAGCCCCCCAAAATAAAGTCAACCACTGTTTCCACTGTTTCCCCATCTATTTGCCATGAAGTAATGGGACCAGATTCCATGATTTTAGTTTTCTGAATGTTGAGCTTTAAGCCAAGTTTTTCACTCTCCTCTTTCACTTTCATCAAGAGGCTCTTTAGTTCTTCTTTGCTTTCTGCCATAAGGGTGGTATCATCTGCATATCTGAGGTTATTGATATTTCTCCCGGCAATCTTGATTCCAGCTTGTGCTTCTTCCAGTCCAACGTTTCTCATGATGTACTCTGCATATAAGTTAAATAAGCAGGGTGACAATATACAGCCTTGACGAACTCCTTTTCCTATTTGGAACCAGTCTGTTGTTCCATGTCCAGTTCTAACTGTTGCTTCCTGACCTGCATACGGGTTTCTGAAGAGGCAGGTCAGGTGGTCTGGTATTCCCATCTCTTTCAGAATTTTCCACAGTTTATTGTGATCCACACAGTCAAAGCCTTTGGCAGAGTCAGTACAGCAGAAATAGATGTTTTTCTGGAATTTTCTTGTTTTTTCTTCTCTTTAATTATCAGTTTTCCCTTTGACTCATTAACTTCCTTTTTTACATTTGGTGGTCTCAGATTAAAATTATTTGGCTCACTTTCATATTTTCTTCTTGAATTGGAACTAATTATGGAGCTAATTTTCAATGCGGATTCAAGATGGTGCTCTAAATTTGACAATATGATACTTTAATAGTATTAGAATTATATCTATAAAAGGATAGACAAATAAATTTAGTGGTTTTGTTTTCATTGTGCATTTAAATCTCTGGGATGGAAGCTGCTGATTCAACATAAAAATAGTTGGAACCTACCTGTGACATCTAGCTTCATCTTCAGAAGATCAGTGACTAATTTCCTTGATAATCCATTTCCAACTTTCTTTTGAAGCCAGGAAGATGAGTTTTACATTCCTTTTTGCTCTCTTTTATGGTTTTAAAAGGACTCCTTGTATACTGTGTAGAGTGTTGCCTTTGACCTTTCCTATGATAAAACAGGTTTCCTTTTAGATAAGTACACATGAAAACACATCTCTGTTTAAATGCAAAGTATATGGAGAAACTGAATTTAATGCAAAAGAGAAACAAAACATTGAATTGTTCCTGCATGAGCTGACTCTTTTTACAGAGGTATCTGTTACTGGGAATCAAGATAGAATTCTTTATACAGAGCATGCTCTTTTTGTGTTCTTACTCTTTGGTGTAACATTAGCAGGACTACTGCAGTTACATGTTAGAACTTTTTTTAGGGCGTTCAAAAGTTGAACCATTCTACTTTATCATGAATATATTCCTGTACGTGTATTAACACAGTTTTAAGGAAAAGAAGCAAAATGAAGCTTTATAGATTTTATCATAAAGAAAATTAACTTCTATGTATCTTTCATTACTGATAAAAGTCTTAGAACTTGGAATATAATTAGATTCACAGTTGGGCATTTTGTAATACGGTTTTCCTATGTATTAATACGGTTTAGTCATCCCATCCATTTATCCTAAGTAAATTTTAGAGTTTTGTGCATTTGTTTAAATTTCATGCCTTATTTGCCTCAGAAAGGAAAATGGATTTAAGAGCTAAAATATTACTGTTTGTAGTTTAAATCATAATTGTCATATTTTTGTATTTTTTATGAATTTTTTTCTATTGTCTCAGTCATGTCCATGATATCATGCAGTGTACTGAAACTAGTAAACTCTTTCCATTTGAATTTGTGTCTTGTAGCTTTTTGTTACATTAGAACCCAGATCATTGTCCATACAAGATATGGTATTGCTGATATATGCCTACAGGCATTCTGTTATGAGTAAAGTCTATGAGTTTTTGTTTAGAATCAGCATTGATAAGTCCATACCTCTACCTGTCCGTCTAGAATTGATGAAAATAATTGTGGCAAATAGAGTGGGTTGCAGAAAAGGCCTTATAGCATATATTTAATGTATGATGAAAGTGAAATTGAAGGTGGCTCAGTCATGTTGCCTCTTTGCGACCCCAGGGAACTATATGGTCAGCATCTTGTGTGCACTCCTCATTCAGGCCTCGGTGCAACCCTGTGAAATAAGTACTGGTTTCATCTACATTTTAGAGTCTGGGACCAGTGAGAAATAACACCTCCTGGCTAAAGCCTGAATTCTGTTCACTGAGCTTTTAAATACTTCTGTCCCTTAGGAAAGCAAATTATGATACTAGGGTGAACTAGAGACTGAAAGAGGGGAGAGGTGTGTGCAGAGGAGATGGCACTAGAATTAAAGGATGTAATGGAAACGGCAACCCCCTCCAGTGTTCTTGCCTGGAGAATCCCAGGGACAGGGGAGCCTGGTGGGCTGTTGTCTCTGGGCTCGCACAGAGTCGGACATGACTGAAGCGACTTGGCAGCAGCAATGTATATTAGACTGAGACGAAATGAGGAATGCACTCTAGGCTTGGGAAAAGAGGAAGCAGAAAGAGATGTGGGATGTGAAGCTCTGTGCTGTATTTGGAGAATAATAGTCGGTTCATGATGGCTGAACTATATTCATTGTGCTAAGAGATAAGATGGAAGCAAAAATTGGGATTAGATACAGCACCAACTGGTATAATCATTTCTCCTCTGACATCTCACTGTACTCTGCTTATCTTGATAAGCTATGCATGCTTATCTTGATATGAAAGGCTAACCATGCCTGTTCATGGAAGTGGAACAACCTTCGTAAGAACTTTCTCTCTGAAGCTGTGATGAAACTTACAGAGTATTAGAAGTTGAGTACTGTCAGTATTTTTCACAGTTAAACCTTGTTTAAAATAGTAGAAAAGGAAGGAGGCTGTGGGAGGATCTAGGGTCAGGGATGTCCCTTACTTTGCACTTATACTAATCCAGGACTACGAAGTTTAAATGACCAGTGTAGTGTTGTGTGGACTATAGTTTCAGTCATCTTTCTAGGCTTCTGTTTTCACAGGAAACATAGGAAGTGTATATATGTGTATGGAGATTCCTTCTGTGCAGCTTATGTGGCTAAAATTCACGTCCATGGGTAGCACGGAGGAATAGAAGAGGAAGAAGCAGGTCAAGGATGAACAGGACGAGCAGATATTATACATGTGACATAAACTAAAACCTCAGCTAGAATGTTAGGGTTTAATTCCTTTTGCCAGCTTCCTGAAGTCACAACCAATCCTAAAGTTTGAGCAGTTCACACAGCAGTATTCAAGACGGGTGGGGTGGGGCAGTGAGAACAGTCACCCCAGGCCAGAGCAGGCATTTGGCCACTGAAATCGTCTAGAACTGCCTGCATATGACAAGGATAAAGAGCAATTTGACCAAGTCCATTTTATTATGTTTAAACTCTGCGGCCAGTGTCCCCTCTTTTTGCTGTGCTGAGGCACACTCTAACCTTCTCCCCGGACACACGCCCCGAAGCTTCTCTTAATTTGCAGGGTGGCCACACGTGTCCCGCAGGTGCCTGCCTCCTGCTGTGAGGACTTCGCACGGCCACAGGTGGCCCTCACAGCTTCTTCCAGGAGCTGGCAGGATGTCACTTATGCTTCTGTTTCTTTGGCCAGCAATGGCACCTAACCAAACCGTGATGGCAGTGGGGCTCAGGAGTAGACCCCTGCCACAGAGAGGTACTACAGAGCCCATGACAACAAGCAGTGATTATACTCACAGGAAAGTGCAAGGAATTGACATCAACTGCACTGTCTTATCACCCTGGGCTACTGTGGGGCCAGGTAATGTCACAGAGTTTCAGTTTGTTTAAAGGATATAAAGAGTCTTAGCCTAGAAATGAGGAATTTTTGACCATCAGATTGATTTTTGTTATAATATGAACATCTACCATTTTAAAAAAAGCCAGATAATCATTTTTCTTGAATTTTGTAGGTATCCATGTGCCTAGAGAGTAACAGCTCGTGTTCGCGGTTTTCTTCATGACATACAGTGGTTAAAGGGGCAAAGAGCTTTTCTTGGCCCAGTTCTTCAGAGTAAACAAGAGAGAAGGTTATTCTAGATGTCCAGAAGAGCAGGACACCTTAGGCCTGAGGGATGAATTCTTTGGCATAAAGCAGTGGAGAAGGCTAGAGGGATCCCTGCAGTGAGTGGTCCAGTCATAGCGATAGGGAGGAAAAGAATCCAACCGGTGTTAATATGAATCATCATAAGGATTTCAGCGCATCATATTGAAGACTTTCCTTCCATTGCCTGGTCTTGTTTACACATTTAGAGTTTTATGTTTCTGTGCAGAAAGAATCTTGAAAGGCTTTGCTTGTGTTATTTTCTACTCTGACTTCGCTGACACAGCACAGGTCAGCACACAGCAGTGAGCTGTTGTGGGGTAACTGGGACTGCTGCATATTCGAGCAATCATGGAAGAGTAAGAAAAAAGGCCACTGTCCTACCTACTTTAAAGAGCATTAAAAAATATATATTTATTTATTTACTGGGCTGCCTTGGGTCTTGGTTGTGGCAGGCAGGATCTTTTGTTGTCATTGTGCAGTGTATGGGCTCAGTAGTTGCTCTGCCGCATATGGGATCTTAGTTCCCTGACCAGGGATTGAATCTGAGTCCTCTTCATTGGAATGCGGTTTCTTAAACACTGGAGCACCAGGGAATTCCCTACTTGAGAGCATTTGATAACTGATTTAAAATCTTATTTCTTAGTGGTTCCCAAAGTATTTTCCTTAAGTAGTTAATGAGCAAAGTCAATATGGAACATATAATAAAGTGATTTTTAAAGCAAAATTTTACTTAAAGTCTAAAGAGTAATTATATCCCAGTTAGCTTTGTGTGTGTGTGTGTGTGTGTGTGTGTGTGTGTGTGTGGAAAGACTCCTCATAGCACTATAAAATGTTGTCTGCAAGCTAGAATGTAATTTATATGTGCATGATCATTCCTGAAAATAGATAAGGTTCTCAGGGGTTCTTTGATTACTCATGACAACAGATTGCTCTTGATAATGATGAAAGGTATAATAAATAAGCTTTAAAGACCTTTCTGGTAATGAGCTACATATTAACATCTAGCTAACACACTGAACACGGGCCTTCCTTATATTTCCGTAGGTATTTTAGAAGCATAGCTAATGTTACAACATTTTAAAAGGTTTATGGTGGATAGACAGAGCTACACGAAAAAGAGATATTCATTTCATGACTCTAGGATATTGGATAGTCCCATTACACCTCAGGGTTTTGTTTTGTTTTTTTTTTTTTTTCCATCTTCTCTTATAGTACTTTGCCAGTTAAGGAAAGGTGGATGAAGCCAGATAACTTTAAAAGCTATATTGTTTAGCAGTCTCTGTTGACCAGTAAATTGGCTGAGAAGGAGGTGTTTGCTATAACATTCCTGTGATTAAAGCATCCGATTATATTTAACTAGTGTAGAATACTACTTTTAAAATAAAATTAATGTTGATGATAAATCAGAATTTAGAAGTATTGCTAATTAAAATATTTGACTCCCAGGTTTAGATTCTTTTGTGGGAGTACCTTAAAGAGTTTTGGATGCAGTATATACTGAAATTTTCTCCTAAGTACTGCAACTGGGGAAGAAAAAAAAATGCTTACAGTTGTCCTTGCTGCCTTAGATAATTTGGAATTACATCGTTGGAATCTATTTATTTGCAACTCGGTAGTTTCTTGAGGATGGGGGATATGTGAGTTTGAATTTTATTTTAGAAAGTAATTTTAAGAGGATTTTAATAAAATTCACGGAACATATTTTTCTTTCTTCCATTAGATTGTGATGTCTTTATCTCATCTAATAGGCTTGACAGGTATTCAAAACATTATGGGTATGTAGGTAGTTATATGGGGAAAATATGTTAAATATGTAGTCTAAAAACTATTGCCACATTTAAGTCTTAGATATAGAAAATCTAAGGGTAGGATTCTCTTCATATTGTTCTTCACATTTATACAGTTTTTACATGAGTTCTATTTTATATTATCCTTTCTAATTAAATCATTTCCTTTATGTGCAATGAAAAAAATTTGGCAGTTATATCTCACTAAAATATCTTGTCTTAAGGTTGAAAAGGACCCTTTCTCAATTAATGAAATTCTACACTTGCTGTTCAAACTTGCTGTGCAGATATGAAATAGATGTAATATTACGATATCGCCAAAATTACTACATGGGCCATCCTACTCCAGGTCTTACACAGGGAACCTTGTTTAGAAGTGTTGAAGTTAAATAAATTGGTAAAAATGAGTGTTGGAATTTGTAATTTTAAACCAAATTAGAAAGTTACAAGTTTGGAGTTCAGCATGAAGCACTTTAATGGGAATAGAAGGTGGTTTTGTAACTTGTCCTGATTTCATATATAAACATTTAAACATAAATTTAAACAAGCTTTAACTAAGAGATCTTTTTCTACAGTAATCTAAAAAGCATTGTAAACACTCAAAATAAGCAAGCCAACAATCAATTTAGAAGACTGTTTTTAATTTATGGATGAAAACTTTTGGAATGTTTGCCTTAGAATTTATTGTAATCTTTTGTGGTTTTGGTAGGGGGACTTCGTGTTTTTCTTTTCCCCTCTGTGATACAAACACATCTTAAAATCAGTGATATGAGTTAAGAACAATTAATTCCTAAGGAGTATGGCAGATTAGCTATTAGTATATTACTGAAACCAAAGGAGCAAAACAAGATTTTTTTTCTCTTAATTATTCAAGACACAGTTTGCTTCACTAGTAATGACAGTTATAGTTGATGGTTTTATTATATGGAACCCGACCACAACCACTGGGTTGTATTTTAAGAGGAAAAAGGAATTTCTGTTTTGGTAGTTTACTTCTGAGGGTTTTTCGTTGTCTCCTCATAGTGTTTTGAGATACTTGTTTTAACTTTTAAACGTCAAACAAGAAGTTCTCTAAATTCCTTTTTGGAAATACTCCATCCTGACATCTTTGCTATAATCTCCTTTCACCTGTTACCATATTTTGCCTGGCAGACTCTCCAGCTTTGGTCTCCTTTAGTCCTCATCGCCTTCTTCTGCTGGCCTGTGAGAGGCCTACGACTGGCACCCACTGGGTGGCATAGTGTTAAGACAGCCAGTGCTCCACTTGGGTTTTTAACCATCTCCTCCAAACTGCATGTGTATTCTTCCATCAGAGCGGATTCCCCTGCCTAACCACTCCCTGTCTCTCACAGTTCTCCATCCTGTTCAGCTCTTTCAGCAGTTTCCCTGGGCTGTGCTCATTCACATGGTTTCTGCCTTTGATGATTCCATTCCGGCTAGTGAGAATTTCCTACCCTCTTTTCTGTTTCACATGAGAGCCAAAGTACCTTCTTTGTAAAATTTATTAAGGTGATTAAGACATCATTATATCCCCAGATATGTCAAAAGAAGGCATGTTTACTACATCTTAGAGCATTGAGGGGGAAAAATATAATATATTCTCTAAATCATGGGTTGGTAAACTATGGCTCACAGGCTAAGTCAAGCCCTACACCTATTTTGTGAAATATTTATTGGAACACAACCAGGTGCTCTTGTTTATGTATTATATTATCTTGCTGTTATGCATTATTTTGCTACCTTATGGCCTGTGAAGCCTAAAATATTTACGGTCTGGCCCATCACAGAAAAAAATTGCCAACCCTCACTCCAAATGAACACTTGTTAAACCAGAGTACACCAGAACTTTGCCCAGGCTTCATCTGATATTTCTATATTAGGCCATCACTGTTCAAACAAGAATTAAGTACACGTTTTCTGAAGCCTAAATTGTTTATATGTTTATAACCGGAGGCAAGAGATCAGCAGTGAATGTTTTTGTTAGTCTATTTTAATTTTCTTTTTTTTTACATAAGCATAGTATTTATTTATTTGTAGCACTTGAAACTTAAAGATGAGACATCAAGTAGTTAATAAATTCTTTTCATACTCCCTTATTTTCTGAAATCTTTAATGTCAGAGAATTTGATGCCAACCTTTTCCTCAGGCTAGAACTGGAATCTTCCTTGTTCCCCAAACTTTATAAACGGTGGCAATTTCCCAAAACTTCACTTTGTAGGAAGATTTAAAAGATGCTTCATTTATATTCTCTGCCACCTCTTCCCCGCAAAAGATTCTTTTTGTTTGTTTTTTACCAAGAAAAACATTATGCCCGTTCCTTCTACTTAGATCACAGTTTTAATTAATATTTAGAAATTTTGAAGTAATGTGTTAAAACTCATTTCGAGCTCTGCCTCATCACTTACTAGAAACAAAGGTTGAAATGCAACAGGTGGTGAGTAGGAAGAATGACTTTATCTTCATCTTGTGCTTCCAAACCCTCCCCTTTGCATAAGAGCTCATCTACAGCTGTATACCTTTTCCTTCACCAGCGTTTCAGTGACTTTGCTCCTCCACAGATTCCAACATGTGTTCTCAAGGGGACAATTGAAAAAGAAAGGAGAGTTGGAAACAGTTTCTACATGTAGAAACGTTTGCAATTAAGGTTTGGGAGTGGTAAAGGAAGCTAAGTAATAATAATAACAATAGTCTCAATGCTATTAAACGCTCCCTAAATCTGAGAACCCACACTACAATCCTGGCCTTGATACAAAGGTGATTGTAGAGCTAAGGCTGTACTGGTGATGTATTAGAGAAAGGAAAGCATTTTAAGAAATACTGTTCAGACTAGGTTAAATGAACAAATTTAACCCAAGAATCGGGTAGTATCTGTAGTACCAAACTACAGTGCCTTTTTCCTTTGGCTCAATGATCCTGCTCTGGAACTCTGTCCTACAGATACAACTGTTCATGTCCTATAGATATGACTGTTCACGTATGAAATCACATGTTCCAGTGTATTTGGTACAGCAGTGGTTATGGTAAAATGTTACACACAATCCAAGTATCCAGCAGTAAAGGACTGGATCATAAAATCAGAAAGGCGTTGAAAGTTCAGCCAGATGAAAGCATGGCCCTTGACATGTGTATTAATGATACTGAAAATGCAGGAAAAGGAGACCCTAAAAGTTGGTATCAAGGGATGGTAAAAGGGAAATAATTGTACATTACCAGATCTACATTATAAAGTAACAGATTTTTTAAAATTATTTTATCATTTAATACATTAAAACTGTGTAGGGGCTTGTATATATTGCCTTGTTTTGACTCCCATACCCATTTGATACCTACTCCCCATTGAATGGAACATACTATTAAGGTGCTCAAACATGGTCAGGTGAGAACTACTCTAACTGACCCTGAAGAGTTTATTCCTTCATCTTTGAGATAAGGGCAAGATGATTAGGACAAAAGTTATTTAGTGCATTTCTTTAAAATTTGTTTCCATGGAGAAATAGCAATTTAAATTCTATTTAACATTTATATCCCACTTTTTTTAAAAATTGAAGAATAGTTGATTTACAGTGTTGTATTTCTGCTGTACAGCAAAGTGATTCAGTTATACAAATATATATACTCTTTTTCATATTCTCTTCCATTGTGGTTTGTTACAGGATACTGTATATAGTTCCCTGTGCTGTACAGTAGACCATGTTGATTAGCTATTTTATATATAGTTATTTGTATGTACTAATCCCAGGCTCCTAATTTATCCCTCCCCCATCCCCTCCCTGCTTTGGTAATCATAGGTTTGTTTTCTGTGTGAGTCTGTTTCCATTTTATAAATAAGTTCATTTTTTTATATTTTAGATTGCACATGTAATTGATATCATACAGTATTTGACTTTCTGGTGTATTTCACTTAGTATGATACTCTCTAGGTCAGTCTGTGTTGCTGCACATGGCTTGATTTTATTCTTTTTTGTGGCTGAGTAATATCCGTGTATGTGTATACCACATCTTTATTTCTTTCATGTCTTAGCTATTCAGATAGTGCTGCTGTGAACACAGGGGTGCATTTATCCTTTTGAACCATGGTTTTCTCCAGATATCTGCCCAGGAGTGGGATTGCTAAATCATATGGTAGTTCTATGTTTAGCTTTTAAAAGAATCTCCATACTGTTCTCCATAGTGGCTGTACCAATGTACATTCCCACCAACAGTGTACAACCGTTCCCTTTTCTGTGCACCCTCTCTAGCATTTGTTATTTGTAGACTTTTTAATGATGTGGCCATTCTGACCTTTGTGAGGTGATACCTCATTGTAGTTTTGATTTATTTATTTTTTGAATTGTATGAGGTATTTGGATATTTTGGAAATTAAGCCCTTGTCAATTGCATCATTTGCAAATATTTTCTCCCATTCTTCAGGATGTCTTTTTACTTTGTTTATGGTTTCCTTTGCTGTGCAAAAACTTAAGAGTTTGATTAGGTCCCATTTGTTTATTTTTACTTTTATTTCTATTGCCTTGGGAGACTGACCGAAGAAAACATTGCTACAATTTATGTCAGAGTGTTTTGCCTATGATCTCTTCTAGGAGTTTTATGGTGTCATGTTTTATATTTAAGTCATTAAGCCATTTTGAGTTTGTGTGTGGTATTGAGGTGAGTATTCTAAGTTCACTGATTTATATGTGGCTGTAAATCAAGTGTGTGGGTTTATTTCTGGACTCTGTTCCATTGATCCATATGTCTGTTTTTGTACCAGTACCATGCTATTTTGATTACTGTAGCTGTGTAGTATTGTCTGAAGTCTGGCAGGGTTATGTCTCCAGCTTTGTTCTTTTTTCTCAGGATTGCTTTGGCAGTTCTGGTCTTTAATGGTTCCGTATACATTTTAGGATTCTTTGTTCTAGTTCTGTAAAAAAATGTCATAAGTAATTTGATAGGGATTGCTTTAAATCTGTAGATTGCTTTGGGTAATATAGAGATTTTAATAATAATTCTTTCAACCCAGGAGCATGGGATGTCTTTCTGTCTCATTAAGTCATTTCCAAATTCCTTCATCAGTGTTTTATAGTTCTCACCATATGAGTCTTTCACTTCTTTGGCCAGGTTCATTCCTAAGTATTTTATTACTTTTGATGCGATTTTAAAAGGGATTTTTTTTGTACTTTTTGATATTTCATTGTTAGTGTAAAGAACTGTAACAGATTTCTGTATATTAATTTTGTATCCTGCTATATTATTGGTTATTTATCAGTTCTAGAAGTTTTTATATGAAATCTTTAGGATTTTCTACATATATGTCATCTGCATATAATGAAAATTTTACTTCCCTTTTATTTTGAATCCCTTTATTTTTCTTGTTCAATTGCTGTGGCTAGGACTTTCAATACTATGTTGATTAGAAGAGCTGAGAGTGGACATCCTGGTCTTGTTTCAGATTTTAGTGGGAAAGCTTTCAGCTTTTCACCATTGAGTTTTATGTTGGCTGAGGATTTGTCATAAATAGCATTTGTCATGTTGAGATATGTTCCCTTTATACCTACTCCTCAAAAAGGAATCAAGATGGTAAAAAGAGAAGCTTGGGAAACTTGCTCTCTGATAAGGTTTGTCTGAATGAACATAATTATAGGCAGATGCTTGGACCAGATATATGAATAGGGGAAAACAACTAGAGCCTATATTCTAGTTTCATGTTGGTTAAGTGTAGAATTTCATAATGGTTAAAATATGTGGAGTAAAGCTTTGTGAAGAGTCCAGGATAACATTGAATTTTATGCTTATTTTTGGTAAGTTGTGGCTTACTTTTAAAGAAATTCATCATGATAGAGAATAAGTTTTATAGGGGGAAAAAACCTGCCTTTTGGATATTTCCTTTAATAAAAGTTAAAATTCTGAACATGCTGAAGTTGTTATTGATCTGTCCCTAGGTCGTTGATATAACATGCTTTCTAAAGTAAAAAATTTCAAATGAATTCTTATGTAATTGTTGTCATATCTCTGGATTTAATTTTTAGATATTTGAAAACTAGAGTATATTTTGTTATTTTTCATTGGCTATTACTATACAACAAAAAATGTCATTAATTTTTAGAGATTCAGTTTTATAGTAATTACTTATGCAATATTAGACTTTTTCAAGAGTTATATAAAACTTTATATGTCATTCTTACAGCAGTTCTCTGTGAAGTATTGCCATTTTTCAGAGGTAAAGTTAAGGCCCAGAGAGTCATACAGCTATGATACAAATATTAACATAACTCACAGTATTTTGATTCCAAATGTCTTCATTTCTCTAGCCTTGTATTTATTTTGTTTTTAGTGTCATGATATTGCAGCTTGTTGATAGCATGTTTTTTTATGTTTTCAGGATATGGCTTTAGTTGCCCCTGAGGCTCCTTCAGAACAAGCCAGAAGAGTTTTTCAAACTTATGATCCAGAAGGTAAAAGATTTTATTTTTTACTAACATTGTTTTATATCTTTATATATTTGAAATACATTGATCCTTTCCTGAGTTTTATTTTTAAAGAGTTGTTGGATTACTGAATGAAATCTATCTTGGACTAGTTGAAAGTTTTAAATAAGAAACAGTGGAAATGAGAACCAAAAAAAGTGATCATCATATTCTCACAAGGAAGGGTTTTGTTTCACATGGTACTTAAGTATGGTTACTTGAATCTTGACTTCTGATGGTGTTAAACAGGGAAAAATACTACTTTTGAATTAAACTTTCTTAGCAGTTTTCAAATAAGCAGTACAGTATGATTAATTCTAGTCACCATGCTGTATATCACATCCCATGACTCATATTATAACTGAAGGTTGTACCTCTGACATCTTTTACTCCTTTCACCTACTCCCCCACCCCTTGCCTCTAGCAACCACCAATTTGTTCCTGTATCTGTGAGCTCAGTCTTGTTTAGATTCCACATATAATTGGGATAATATGGTATTTGTCTTTGTCTGATTTACTTCACTTTAGCATAATGCCCTCAAGTTCCAACCATGTTGAGGCAAATAGAAAGAGTTCCTTCCTTTTTTATTGGCTGAATAATACTCCATTTAGTGTATAGACCACATTTTCTTCATCCATTCATCCACTGATGGACATTTGGAGTGTTTCAGTATCTTGGGTTGTAAACAGTGCAGCATTGAACGTGAAGATGCATCTCAAGTAGTGTTTTCTCTTCCTTCAAATAAATACCCAGAAGTGGAATTGCTGGATGATGTGGTAGTTCTTTCTCTTTTTAACTTTCTGAGAAACCTCCATACTGTACTCCATAGTGGCTGTACATCCCCACTAACAGTGCACAGGGGTTCCCTTTTCTCCACGTCCTCTCGAACACCTGCTGTTTCTTATTGTGACTTTGATTTGCATTTCCCTGACAACTAGTGGGTGTTGAGTACGGTTTCATGTACCTGTTGTATATAATCAGTATATCTTCATAGGAAAATGTGCATTCAGAGCCTCTGCCTCTATTTTAATCATAGTGTTTGGGGTTTCTGTATTGAGTTCTGTGAGTTCTTCACATATTTTGTATAGTAACCCTTTATCAGATGTGAGATTTGCAAATATATTCTCCCATTCAGTAGGTTGCCTTTTCATTTTCCTTTGTTACACAGAAGCTTTTTAGTTTGATACAGTCCACTTGTTTATTTTTGCTTTTGTTGTCACATCCAAAAAAATCAATGCCAAGAGTGTCGTGGAGCTTACCACCTGTGTTTTCTAACAAGTTTTAAGGTTTCTGGTCTTACAGTCAAGTCTTAACTCAAAGTGGATCAAATTATGTGTGTGGTGTAAGACAAGTGGTCCAGTTTTCACAGTACCACTTGTTGAAGAGACTGGTCTTTATTCATTGTATATCATAACTCCTGTGCTGTAAGTTAATTGTCTATTTATGTGTAGGTTTATGTCTGGACTCTGTTTGTTCCATTGATCTGTGTGGCTGTTTTAGGTGAGCACCTAAAAACAGGGCA
Organism: Bos taurus; assembly: GCF_002263795.3. Taxonomy (NCBI): domain Eukaryota; kingdom Metazoa; phylum Chordata; class Mammalia; order Artiodactyla; family Bovidae; genus Bos; species Bos taurus. The sequence continues at coordinate 30,332,625 of NC_037340.1, read as the reverse complement.
GGGCACCCAGGGGTAGACCTTCTGGGAGGAGATACCGGAGCAGCACTGATGAAGACGGTAGGAGACCATTGCAGCAGGGGCTGCATGTGCCCCGCCCCAACTGCTGGGGAGGCCTGCATGGGTTTTCCTTTTCCCCCAGGTGGTGAACTTCCTCCCAGGGCAGCCCTCCTGGTGTCAGGCTGCTCTTGGCTGGGGGATACTTCTTAAAAGTGGTGTACTTTTCTACACCACTATCCTCAATGTATCTTGGAACACCATGGGGTTTTTCCTTCTGCTTCATAGCCCAGTGCTATCCTCGGACTGTTTTGTTCAGTTTGTAGTTGTTTGTTGTTTTGTTGGGTTTTTGTGTGGGAGACATGAGTTGGGGTCTCCAAGCCTCCATCTTGCTGATATCACTCCCCAGAATATTTCTGTGTAATACTGTGGAAGAAAATACAGAAGAAGAAAAACAAACTTTATGATTTGTTTTTGAGCCAGATCTTAGCTTCTCTACCACACTAACAAAGGTTGTTTTGAAAAGTTCATAGATAGATAGATATCACTCTGTTGTCCACTGTATCATTGTTAACTAGGTGGTTTTGATCACCTTTGGTTAGGTGATGGTCACAACTAACTGAGTTTTCCAGGATAACCTTAAAACTGAGTTGTGCCTTCTATTCCCTTGTAAATTACCATGTAGGAACCTACGTTGTTGGATTAGTCCTTATCAACTGATGAATGCAGTTATTTTTATAAATTCATTTTCTTCTGTCTTGAGATTTTTTGTTCTTGGAGATGTACTCTTTCAGTCACACAAATTCTAGGAATCTTGGTAACCCATATAACTTTAGTTACCTTTCAGTCTATAAGTCTGCTTTCTTATGTATCATCAGATCAGATCAGTCGCTCAGTCATGTCCGACTTTTTGCGACCCCATGAATCGCAGCATGCCAGGCCTCCCTGTCCATCACCAACTCCTGGAGTTTACTCAGACTCACCTTCCAAAGAAATCCCAGGGCTGATCTCCTTCAGAATGGACTGGTTGGATCTCCTTGCAGTCCAAGGGACTCTCAAGGATCTTCTCCAACACCACAGTTCAAAAGCATCAATTCTTTGGCACTCAGCCTTCTTCACGGTCCAACTCTCACATCCATACATGACCACAGGAAAAACCATAGCCTTGACTAGACGAACCTTTGTTGGCAAAGTAATGTCTCTGCTTTTTAATATGCCATCTAGGTTGGTCATAACTTTCCTTCCAAGGAGTAAGCGTCTTTTAATTTCATGGCTGCAGTCACCATCTGCAGTATTTTGGAGCCCCCCAAAATAAAGTCTGACACTGTTTCCACTGTTTCCCCATCTATTTCCCATGAGATGATGGGACCATATACCATAATCTTCGTTTTCTGAATGTTGAGCTTTAAGCCAGCTTTTTCACTCTCCACTTTCACTTTGAGGCTTTTTAGTTCCTCTTCACTTTCTGCCATAAGGGTGGTGTCATCTGCATATCTGAGGTTATTGATATATCTCACGGCAATCTCGATTCCAGCTTGTGCTTCTTCCAGTCCAGCATTTCTCATGATGTACTCTGCATATAAGTTAAATAAACAGGGTGACAATATACAGCCTTGACGTACTCCTTTTCCTATTTGGAACCAGTCTGTTGTTCCATGTCTGGTTCTAACTGTTGCTTCCTGACATGCATATAGGTTTCTCAAGAGGCAGATCAGGTGGCCTGGTATTCCCATCTCTTTCAGAATTTTCCACAGTTTATTGTGATCCACACAAAGGCTTTGGCATAGTCAATAAAGCAGAAATAGATGTTTTTCTGGAACACTCTTTCTATGATCCAGCGGATGTTGGCAATTTGATCTCTGGTTCCTCTGCCTTTTCTAAAACTAGATTGAATATCTGGAAGTTCATGGTTCATGTATTGTTGAAGCCTGGCTTGGAGAATTTTAAGCATCACTTTACTAGCGTATGAGATGAGTGCAGTTGTGCGGTAGTTTGAGCATTCTTTGGCATTGCCTTTCTTTGGGATTGGAATGAAAACTGACCTTTTCCAGTCCTGTGGCCACTGCTGAGTTTTCCAAAAAGAAAATTCTTCATTTTTAGTCACAAACTAATCAGCTACCTTACTAATTTGCTCCCCACCCCCACCATAGTACTCTTGTCTGTGTTCTGCACCACGTTTGGTTTGTAACTTTCCCATCACATATAAAGTAAAGTGGTTTTGCAAGATAGGCCAGAAATCAACTACTCATTTCTTTCCAAACTTCATAGGTACAGTTCACAAAGCTGTTTTTGGTTGAACCATGGTGCCTGAACAGAACAGTTTATGTAAGTGTAAAGTTAGGTTAGCTTGAATAATTGTCAGAACTGTGATTGAGCAGCTTCTTATATCAAGCCCTGTGCTGGTCCTGGGGCTATGTCTTCCCTGCTGTCCAGGGGCCAGAGAAGCAAAGCAGCAGGGAGACATGGGACAGGAGACCAGGGCAAAAGCAACCACAAAAACACCCGACCTTGCCTCAGGGCCAGAGTCACATATTTTCTCCACTAAGAGTTCTACTAAATTGTTTGTTAGTAAAGGATTGATAATAATAATAGGTAAAGTATGATACAACCTTTAATAAAAATAATTTATTATTTTCTTGACTAAGACCAACAGCGTTTACAGTCTCCTCAGTTAGATCTCTTCTAGGAAATGGCAACCCACTCCAGTATTTTTGCGTTGTCCATGGGATTTCCAAGCTTGGCGGGCTACAGTCCTTGGGGTCACAAAGAGTCAGACACAACTTGGCGACTAAACAGTAAACAATAACTAGCTCTCGATTTTCTCCTCTGTTCCTAAGAAACTTTACTCTTAGCATCTACAGAGGTTTGAATATGTTACAGTCCCAGTGCTGGGTCCTGCCTCCTCTCAAGCTCTCCCTCACCTGCTTGAACTCCTGACACAGCTGTTCTCCTGCAGCTCTCTGTCAGCTGCGGCCTCTGCTAAGAGAGACCTGCCAGGTTCCCCTTGTCTTCCCCAGGTTTTCCCAGTGGGAATCACAGTGGGTGCTTCCTTTTCCTTCACGTCCAGCTCTGACTTCTTCTCCCTCATGAACTCTCATCATACCAAGCAGGTTGTTAACTCACTCCACTGTCACGCTCCTTCCCAGCACTGCTCTGCGCTATGTCCCTCCTCTCATGCTCTAGGAGCTGGGCACTTCTTACCATCTGTTTACCTGTTTTTAAAAAGCAAAACTCTTTCACATTTGTAAACAAATAGCTTTTCCCCTCCTTTTCAAATGTCTTAAAACACAGCCTAACTGTATGTGAATATTGGCTCTGTAGCTGCTCACGAGCTCACTGTCACACACACAGTGCCCCCTCTCATCCTCCCCATTCTTCTGAGGTGGAGCGCCTGCACAGGTCTGTTTTATATTCATGTGGTTAAATTACTGATGCAAAAAAAAAAAAAATATTACTGATGCATTCACATTCTCCTTTTTTCTTGTGTGCTTCTTAGCCCTGCTTGGTGTGTGTGTGTGTGTGTGTGTGTGTGTGTGTGTGTGTGTGTGTGTGTGTGCGCGCGCGCGTGCGTGCGTGCTCACTCTGTGTGTGTGTGTGTGTGTGTGTGTGTGTACGCGCGCGCGCGTGTGTGTGCTCACTCAGTCGTGTCCGGTTCTTTGCAACCCACCAGCATGGTAGCCCATGGACTATAGCCCACTGGGCTCCTTTGTACATGGAATTTTCCAGGCAAGAATAGCTTGAGAAGTCAACAAATTGACTCTCAGGTTTGCTCTGCTGTTGGTATTGAGGTTATCTTACCATTGTGTCTCCATTTCCATATTCTTTGTGGAACCAACCAACTAAATCCTAGATGGCATGAGTTTCATCTGCTTAGACTTAAGGCTTCTTTTTCTAAAGACCTTGTCTTGATATGAATGACTGCTAAAGAATAAAGTAACTTCAAAATCAGTGTTTTAAAAAGGTAATTCCGAATCTCCTCTTCTGATCTTGGGTATATTAAAAGTCTGTGAGGTATTGAAAAAATGCTCTCCAGTCTCTAGTTATACTGTATGTATAAAAAAATAGTCACTGGCTTATAGTCACTGCTGTGCTCCGTGTTTACAAGCTGTAAATCTCATAGGCTGCTTAAAAAGTATTGGAGTGGTTATGTTTTGAGGTAAATCATGTTTGAGTTAACGAGGTCATTGTGTTGTTTTCCTGCTTGTTGTTTGTATCTTATACAGCCAATTAGCTTTTTTGAGGATGGGAGCAGAGTCTCAGTTACAGTAAGAAGAGATTAGGCTGCCTGCCATTCAGTGCTCCTGAAGAATATTGTAATACACACTGCCTGTGTCGAGTGATACATGTGATAACCCATAAACACAGAACTGTTTCTGTCTGCCAGTGACCTGATAAAGCCTGTTTTACATTTGGAGATGCTAAGCTTTCAGCTGTAACCTAACTAAGCAAAATGAATAATTTTTTTCTACCTTTCAAACTCAAGTTAGGCTTACAAAGCTGGAATATTTTCACAGGTGCCTTCAAACAAGTTCTTTATTCTCTATATTGTAAATTATTGGTAGCTTGACAAACTGGAATTATTCTAAACCCCCACTTTATAAAACTATGTTTAGGAAAATTTTTAATTATCCTAAATGATTCTCAGCCTTTTAGTCAAGGCCAGTCTTCATATGAATAAGCATGTGCTTAAGGAGGTTTAAGAAAATACTTTAAAAAATCATAACTTCTTTATTTCCTTTCTGGTAGAGACAGAGTACATGCTACATCCAGAAAGAGCAGCTATGCTTTATATTGTGGTTTGATGACAGAAGCAGGGCTTGTGGACACCTCATTTTCCAAGACAAGATTTTTATTTTTATTATTCTAATCCCTGAAAAGGGGTATCATTTTGGAAGCTGATCAGAAGCCAAGACAGTGTTCAGAAATGAGTAAATGGGTAGAGGAATTCGAGTGTTGTACATTTAAGGGAATCAACAACTTGCTTGTTTAAAAGCACTGTGATTTCAGACAGCCCTACAAGCTTTTTTTGTGTGTCATGCTCTATTGCGTCATCTGAGTTTGGGCCATTTTCCCATCCTCATTGAGCCCCAGAAAAGGAGTATTTTCTATTGACTAGTCTTCATCTACATTTGAGTCTACTCTGCGTCCCAACTTTTTTTTTTCTTTGGCTTTTATTTAAGTCAGGTCTGTTGATTTAAGTCAAGAGATATCTTTTCTTGATCTTATATTATTAGAGATCTAAATAGCAATCGATCATGAAAATCCTTTCAAAAAGTTAAAAAAACATTGTAACAAGAGGAATTTATTGGTAAAGGATTATTTAAGTTGGATTTGTTAAAGGGAATTTAAAGGTTTACATTTCAATAAATATTGAAAAATATACCTAATTAATAGTTGTTATAAACTTAAGTAGAAAAAACTTACATCATTTAAATTTGTAAGCCTGTTTAAGAAGTAATTTGGCTTTAAGGTTTCCTTGGTGTTCTCAGGTAGAAGTCATGTGGTTATTTTTGTATTAAAAACTAACCTTGAAAATAAATCTTTGCCTATGTGCTCAAGAACACTAACAGAAAAAAAGAACCTGATAGACACTGTGCCCAAAATAAACTGAATATGCTATTCCTTAACTCTTTGTATCCCTCTTACTGACTTTTCATGGTGTCTGTGATCAGCAATAATAGCGTTTCTTGAAGTAAACTATCTAAATTGTGTCTGTAATATTTTTTCTCAGATAATGGATTCATACCTGACTCACTTCTAGAAGATGTGATGAAAGCATTGGACCTTGTTTCCGATCCTGAATAGTAAGATACATACAAAGTGTTATTTATTTAGTGAGGGGGGAGGGTGGGAGGACTCTTAACTGCCCCACGTGGCCATTGTCTTCATTAAAAATGTACACCATTCCATCTATAACTTCTATAAATTTGGGATCTTTATTATCCATGGGAAGATCTCTGTCTAGTTAGGTGGACACATCTTTTAATCAAATACATAATATATTGATCAAATATAGGTTATTAAAAGTCACCTTTGATCTACATTTCTTTTTTTCCCTTTTTCTGAAAGTGTATCTGACAGTGAACAAGCTTTAGCTAACAAACATTTAAGGAAAGGATTCAGCAAAAGCAGCCCAAAACAAATTGGTATACACAGTTTTTAGAACTTGATACTATTCTGTTTTCAGTTAGTTTGGCTTATTTTCTTTGAAAGTATGAAATATGTATAAACATTTGCAAATTAATCACATGTGAAATAATGTCTTAATCTCACCACCTAGAGCTGGGATGTTACCCTGTCTTAGTAGACATAATTGGTGATTCCAACTTAAAGAGGAGAAATTCAGAGACAGTTGAACCAGTCCAATAAATGGTATAATAGTAACTACCGTATTTATTCTCAACTGATTACCAAGTGGAGATCTTTTTGTTTACATTGCTCTAATACTCAAGAGAGACTTGAACTCGGATAATTTTGGTTACTAAGAAGTCTTAAGATGGGAAGGAAGAAAAAGGTCGTTATTAAAGTTAGCACAGCTGAGTCAAATTGTTTTTTCTAGAAATAGCTGTAAGATTGGACAGTTACTCACTTGGTCTTTTGGTCCAGTCACATTTATAATGTTTGATGGCCATAAGCTAACTGGACTGTATCAAGGATTAATAAATATAGTAAATATATGTATTACTGTATTCTTAAAGTAAGCTAAAGGAAAGGTTATTAGGAAAATCATCAGAGAAATATATTTATGATATATGTATATATTGATTGAAAAATACGTGTGTGTGTGTGTGTAAGTGGACCCTGGCAATTCAAAGCCATGTTATGCAAGGCTCAACTGTATAAAAGTTACCTTTATAACCTGAGAGGTAATATGGAGAATAAAAATGTTCTGAAAAGACCCTTTTCATTTTTAAAATTCTTTAAACTGCAATCCATCTTCTCTGCCTTCTTTCTATACATAGTACCTTTCAGCAACCTCAGTGACACCAAATGCTAAGGGCTCTGCCAAGCGCTACTCCAGTCATGCCACTTCTTGAAATTCAGTGTACTTTATTAGCTCTTTGAGAATTGTCTTACCTTTTTTAACCTTCAGTTTACACTGTCTAAGAATTTTAAACCTCCACCTTATTTGGTTCTTGAAAGTAAGCTTTTCAGGAGATGTTTTTGATTATCCCCCCGTACCGCTGCCTTTGACACTGTTCCTTTTTCTCTTTAACGTAAAAGAAAAAAATGTTTATTTTTAAGCCTAAATGCCTCATTTGGTAGCTAAATTCAGGGATACCTATGAAGCAAAGGGAATGTGCTTTTGGGAGGCTATAGGCCTGCTTTTACAAGCCTGGGTTTTTTATACATTACCTAATAAGGAACAATATTCCAAAGTCATCATCATAATTTAAATTCTAAATAGTAACAGATTACTCTGGTTTAAAAATAACCAAGTTTTGGCAAATTAGATGTCATTCCTGTGTATTTGTCATTAAGGGTCTAAAAAAGAACAGCTCTCGGGATTTTTGGCAGTCAAATGTGTTGCAGTACCATTTAATCATGAAAGAAGAAAAATAAGCTTTTTTTTTTCCTGTGGTATCCACTGTTTTTCTTTTCTCTCTCTCCATAGTATAAATCTTATGAAGAATAAATTAGATCCAGAAGGATTAGGAATCATATTATTGGGTCCATTTCTTCAAGAATTTTTTCCTGATCAGGTAACATTGTTTCATTCTATTGGGATGATCATATTATGATTATTTCAGCATTTTTCCCTACTAAACATGTTCTAACATGCAGATATTAGACTAAGCACTATTATTATGTAAATACTTGCCCAGACCAAGAGGATAGAAGGGCATGTGTGTTCCAATACAGTAATATAAAATTTTGATTAAAGGACAGAGGTGGTGAAAGAGTATATACACCAATATAGATACTTTGATACTGTTTTCTAAAGAAAGATTCTCTTAATTCCCTCCTGCCCCTGGGAAACTTCTCTCAGGTCCCTATTGTCAACAATTTGGTATGTATCTTTAGAATTTTCTCAACGCTAACAAAGAAGGTTAAGGAGCCTGTGTGTAGTGCGAACTCCTACCAGTGCTCCTGTATCCCAGGAGAATTTTAGTTGCATTAAAGAAGACCCTTTGAGTGCAACTGTACTGTTTCATGTTGGGTCATGTCTGTGTCACTGGCTAATTCTACAGCCTACACTTACTTTTCCTCCTGTAGGAGTGCAGGGTTTTACCACTCCCTCAAATTATTTAGCAGGTGTGTTGTGATTTCATCAGATACCAGCATGGTTTACAGTAAGAATAGCAGAAGCAGCTACCATTTAATAAGCATGTACTATGCATGAGATACTGTGTACCTTCTAAATTGTGTATTATTTTTCCCCGTGAGGAAATTGAAGATTAGAGAACTTAAAAAAATGGCTTAAGGTTACACTGCTAGCATGAGGCCGATACAGGCTCCAGTGTAGGTTGTCTAAGCCCAGAGACAAAGCATTTTAGCACCGTTACATTACCTTTTGTTGCTATTTTATGCCACTTGTTACTAGAACTGCAGTAAAATATTTATTTTGTAAGTTAACTCTGAAAATCATCAAATCATTTATCTAAGTAATTGCACTGACTCATGTATAAATTAAGATGGTTGATATGTCTTATAAAACTTTCGAGTGGGATACAAAAAAGAGCTTGGATTCTAGACATGAAAAGTTAAAAACAGTTAAAAATACGAACTTTTAAAATATGATGCACAAATTATTGAGACAACTGGAAGTCCAATTAGTATATTTAAGGAAAACTTAAAGTATGATTTGAACTAGATTTTGTAAAACAAGAGAAGTTGAAAAAAAAATCACAAATGTGCACAGAGCTGACAACAAAAGGTCTTTTCATGGGAAGATGAGGAATATGCTTGTCTCAGAGAACTGAGAAAGGTGAGTGGCTGGGGACAAGACTGGAAAAGCAGCTTAGGTCCTACGTTTTTAGGATTCTTGGTTACAAATCCCAGCATGAACTAAACATGAGCAGGAAGGAGTAGCTCAGAATACCTGAAGGATGGAAGAGGTAGGTAGTGCCTGGAAGGTGGGTTCCAGGAGCTTCTGGGACTGGGCCAAGTCTCATCTCCACCCCCATACATGCACATATTCAAAACCATAAACTACTGTAGAAGACCTTATCATAAAAATCACCGCTCCACCAATTTCCAGTCTCTTCCCCAGATGCGACTATTTCGGCTTTTAGATTTTATAGTACTTAAGTACATAAATCTAAGTTTCTTGCTTTGTCAACTGATTCCTTAATCAAGGCTGTAGAATTAAGAAGCTTCCATTTTACTTTGAATTGCTAGTTAGAAATGGCCTGATATAAAGATTTACAGTTTTAATTGTTGGTTATTTATAATATAGGGTTCCAGTGGTCCAGAGTCTTTTACTGTCTATCACTACAATGGATTGAAACAGTCAAATTACAATGAAAAGGTATGATAACTCAGTATAATTTGTCTTCACCTGAGTTGATAAAATACAGGAGTATGTATTACAATGTCTGAGTCCCATAAAACTGATGCCTAAGCAAGGAGGTTATTCTAGGAGTCTCTTACTGTCACAGCTTATCTTAGACCTGGACTCGTGAGATCATCATTGGAATTTTGGAGTAGTGGTTTCACTGTAACAAGGTAACTCATCTACATACATGTTGTTACCCTTGGTGTGCAAATATTACAAAATCAAGTTTAGTCCACTGAAGTTACTGATCCACTTAAATGAAAGAAGGGGCAAGAGGCAGACTTTATTTTAAAAAAAAAGAAATCTATTTTAAAGGATTTAAATTAATAACCATAACAGCGAGCATTTATTGAGGATGTACCTAGAATTGTCATCAACACTTTGTTTTCTCCAAAGTTTCACCCCACCCCGTGAACTAAGTATTCTTGCATATTCTCCGTTTCCAGTAGAGAAAACTGAGGCACAAAGAAGGAAGCAGCTCACCAAGGTCAGGCAGCCAGGAGACAGCAGAGCTGGAGCAAAGGCCTGGTGTCTCCCTCCAAGCCTGCGGTTCACCCGCTGTGCTCCGATTTTGCCTCCTTGAATCTCGGACAAGGGCCCACGGGTGCTTCACTTGCAGATGTACTCACCCACTCCACAGCAGAAGCTTGGTCTTGCCAATTCACCCTCTTTGATTAATGAGCTTGGCAACACATGAGATATATCTACTCTGTTTGCATTTATTCCAGTTAAGAGTCACAGTAGATACAGCTCATATTAGGACTAAGGCCTAACATGCCTTTTTAATTTGAAGTACCCATGCTGACTTCATGTGTATTTGATATACTGAGGATGGCTACAGAAAACAGATCATCATGTGCATTAGGGCAAATCTAAACCTGCCCCTAAAATTTACTTTTGTTTTCATAACAAAATATAAATTAGAACTTTTACTAAATTAGGGCCAAAGATCTTTTCATAGGAGGGTAATTGATTGATACCTATTTTGAAAAATAGAAATTGTCAGTAAGAAAACTTGTATGTTTGGTCCTAATGTGTAAATGAGCGCTTCATCTAGTTGTAAGTTCTGTGTAGCCTTGTACTAGAAGGTAGTTTGTAGTCACAAAGTAGTTACTTGCCTACACAATCCCTGCAAGGTAGATCAGTCAAATATTATCTGTATTTTACAGATGAAGCCTCTGGGACGGAGATTAAGCGACTCACCCAGGGTCACACAGCCAGTCACTGTCAGAGCAGGGACTGGAACTGAGTTCCTGAAACCCAGTCTTGTCCTTGGTCTGCTTGCCCATGCTGTATGTGTATAGTGTATAATAAGTTTTTAAGTCATGCTCATGACAAGTGTCTGACATGACTAACAAAAAGATCAGAAATCAAAGATGAACTATTAACCTGACAACAGTACATAAGAATTAGAATGCAAAGCATGTATTATACTATTAAGCTGCAAAGGTATAACATAAAGTTACTTACAAGCTAGAAATGTGGTAGACCGCTTAGAAGATACTATTAAAAATACCTGAGGAAACAGGTAGCAGGAGAAGGCTGGCCAAGTGGAAGGGAGCCTGGCCCACCAGGGCAGCCCAGGCTGGTGAGGCCACAGAGGAGATCATGGTACTCAGCCCTGAGCACTTCTGCTCTAATGCTGTGAGCAAGGAAGGTTTCTCATGGAAGGGAGGTCTTGTCTTTCTTGTTCATTATGATAACCTGCTATATGCTTGGTGGACAATTTTTCAGAAAAAGAAGTTTTGCTTTAGAGAGCTAAAAAGCATGATTACTTAGGGTTTTAATAGTAAACTTACTCCATCAAACCTAGAACCTAATTAAGAAACCAAAGTACCTGACCTAGTAATAGAAAATACTCCACTCCTGTAGTTAATGTTTTTTAAGGAGACTCCAACTTAAGGCTTAAGTTTATGTTCTTCCAAGATAAAAGCTATAATTACAATCATATGTATCAGCCACGGAATGTGAAAATCATTATACATACTTTTTCAACACAGCAGGCTTATTCTCTTGTCTTTCAAATTATGCAATTAGAATATCCTGATAGAGAAATTAATGACAGTGTTTTCATATATACAGTGAGTGCTTATAAATGCTAACTCATTGTCAGTATGTTACTTCATAGATAATGTCTAAAAGTTTTTTAAATTAGAATGAAACCTTTTTTGACGTCCACCTGCCACTGCATATCAATTACCTAGTTTTTTATCCATCAACCTTTTCCTGCTATTTCTGTTTCTGACTGACGTCTTTTTTTCTCCATGATTTTTGGTGCCAAACCAAAATGAAGAGCACTTCAGAAGTATTTAATACAATAACAGAAAATTTCATTGACAAATATCCAATTTGCTTCCAGCTCTGGAAATTCAGCACTTTATTTTCTGCTTTCATTATAAGTCCTTCTCAGAATATATAGCTGTATTTTTATTACAACTTTTTATCTGAAATAAGGCAGCATTTGAATGATGAGGCAACATTTGAAGAATGAATTTTCTTTTATCAGAAGCAGTACGTTCTTTGTGATTTTTTAAAATCCCGAATCATAAACACAGTACCCTGTTTGCTGGTCTATGAAAAAGTCCCTCATAAGACTTTGCTAAGATTGATTGACCTCAGTGGCTTGCTTCTGTTCAATAGGTAATGTATGTGGAAGGAACCGCAGTTGTTATGGGGTTTGAAGACCCCCTGCTACAGACAGATGACACGCCCATTAAACGCTGTCTCCAAACCAAATGGCCATACATTGAATTACTCTGGACCACAGATCGCTCTCCTTCACTAAACTGATTTGCCTAAGTATTTATAAAGAAGATTGTAATAGCAGATGTTGAAAAAAGGACGCAAGACTGGCAAGTGGCCCAATGAAGCTATACACTGGTATCACTGATAAACTGTAAATAACAATTAAAGACACATTTTCAGTGTTTAAGATATGTTTAAATTATTTGTTTTAAGGCTTTATGTTAAAGGTTACCCTATTTAAATTCTTTATGTGAAATTTACTAGCAAAACTAAGCTTTAATCAAAGTTCATCACTGTTGCAGTCAGATAATTTGGTCATTTGCCAAATTACAGACATCATATTACAATAGCATTTTTATATTAAGTATCAAGGTTACTATTTATAGACTTCTACTTTGGGATTTTATTTCATTCAGGCACCGTTTATTGTTTAAGTGATTCTGGCATGCAATACATCAGCCTCCACATTGACATGCAGAAGAATTTTTACCTTTATTATTTCTAAAATCTGGTTTCCATTAGAAATATTGATAAATAACAAATTATCAACCTCAATCTTTGACAATTGGCTTAGCTCTGGCATGTGTATAAAAAGTAGAAACTATAAGGGAACATTACCATTTATTCACAGATATATAGAGGATGTATTTTAAAAAATGATAGGAAAGAGAATCTGTTTGATAGTCTTAACACTGTTAACTTTCACTGTATTGCCAACTACACATTTCCAAATTTGTCCCAACAGCCCTGTAAGCCAGCTTTCTTGTATATTTATAAATGTGATAAATGCATGAGAACATCTGTTATTACGTTAGTATATTGCATTATTTATTATGATCCTAGTCGATGGCCTAAATAAACACTTTTTTTCTTTAACTTTACCCTTGATTTGTTTACATTCATAGCTCAAAATAACATACTCTTAAATGAGTCTGCCCAGTAGCCCTACCAGCACAGAACAAATGCCTTTTGGACTCACACAGCACCTCAACAGGTCCTTGCACTTAGCAACTCAAATGGTCAGAAGCACCAAAACCTGGGGGACAGCTGTCTTCGTAAGTGGACCAAGCCCCTTCCTGTGTACTTTCGAAAGCAATTACTGTATTTCAGTAGTTTTGTTGCCCAATAATTTGAAATGTGAATACCCAGAAAATACTTCACTTAAGGCAGACAAGATAGCCTCATAATGAATTTCAGAACTGAACTTTTACTTCAATAATATGTATTTCCTCTATAAATCTCTTGGGGGTTGTATTTATATTTTTGTACACATTGACAATGATAAGTAGATTTTAGCATAGGAAAGCCCCCAATTTTATATATAACAACTCCACTGTATTAGGAGTGTGTTACGAGCTACTACAATTACAGCTGTAAAATGTCAGTATTTGGGGTTAATCTTGCTTATTTCCAAATGGATATAAAATATTATGCTAGAATTAGTTCTCTAACTCTGCTCCTAAATTCCATAAGGATTATGAAAAACCGTAGATTCTATTCATAAACACTGAGTCTACATCATAATCTGTTATTCTTAACAATTGTTTCATAACAAACCATTCTAAAACTTCATGACATAATCATTTTATAAAGCCTATGGCTCAGGGGTTTGAACAAAATACAACGGGAATGGCTTGTCTGCCTCTTAGCCTGGAGGCCCAGCTAGGAGAGTGTAGGTGCCTTAACTCCCATGACTGGGACCTTAGCTTGATCTGACAACTATCTAACATGACATTAGACAACTGCAGATAACATTTTCTTTTCACGTCCATGTGGGATACTTAACCCTAGACCATAGGCTGCACCATAAAACAAACCTAGAAAAATCCCCAAAAGTCTGGAGATTAAGCAGCACATTTCTGAATAACCCAAGGGTCAAAGTGGAATTGCAGTGGGAATTAGAACATATTTTTTGCTGAATGATAATGAAAATAGCAGACAGCAAAATTGTGGGATAGAAATAAAGCAGTGCTTAAATGCAAATATGTAACTTTATAGAAAGTTGGGAAAATAAAAAGGTAAGCTTTCATCTCAAACTGAAAGTAAATAACAATGCAAAAACAATCGTTCACGTGCAAAGGAATGAATTCAGACTTCTACTTCATGTTCTATGTAAAAATTTAAAAGATCAGAGATCTACTTGTAAGCTAAAACTATAAAAGAAGAAATTTTCCTCGTCACAATAGGTTAGGCAGTGTTTCTTAGAATACCAAAAACAACAGTAGCAGCAAAGATAAATTGAACTTCATCAAAATTAAAAGCATTGTGTTTCAAAGGACACCATCAAAGAGATGAGATGACAACCCACAGAATGAGAGAAAATATTGGAGACTCATTACCTCATAAGGAATTTGTATCCAGAATATATAAAGAAATCTTAACAACAAAATTTTAATGGCCATATGATTGGAAGAGATACTACCAAAGATGATAAAAAAAAAATGTCTAGTAAACACATGAAAACATGCTTAACAAAATCAGTCATAGGGGAAATTCAAATAAAAGTCATGAGATACCATCTTACCTACCCAAGGATGTTTAAATTAGAAAGCTAGACAATAACAGCTGTTGGCCAAGATGTGAGGAAAATGGAATTCTGCAGTAGTTGTTGGGGATATAAAATGGTGAAATCACTTTAGAAGAACAGTAGTGCAGTTCTTCAGAAAGTTAAATCAAGGGCTAGTGTATGACCCAGTGTTTCCACTCCTAGGTATACACCCAAGAGAAACAACATATATACCACAGAAACTTTTCTTTCCATGTTTATAGTGGTGGTATTCATACTAGCCATAAGTGGAAACAGCCTAAATGTTTACTGATGGGTGGATAAATAAGTGTATATACATATAATGAAAAATCACTTGAAAATTAAGAATAATGAAACGTGCTACAACATGGATGAACTTTGAACACCTGCTAAGAGAAAGAAGCCTGTTGTAAAAGGCCACATATTATGATTTCATTTATGTGAAATGGCCACAGTAGGCAAACCATAGAGGTAGAAAAGGGGTTAGCAATTGCCCGTGCCTAGGATGGGGATTGAGTGGGGCAACAGAACTGGGAAATAACTGCTAATGTATAGGGGTTTCTTTGGGGGTAATAAAAATGTTTTATCAAGTTGTGATGGTTGCATAACTGAATATACTAAAAGCCACAAAATTGTAAGAAAAAAGATAAAAGGAGAAATCCATGAAACAACAGTTCTATACTATGAAAAAAGCAACACCAAAAGACCTCTGGGTGGGGGGCAGGGTGGGGGAGCAGGGAAGGAACTAATAAAAAGGATAAAAGTAAAACAAATGATTAACACCAAAAAAGGAAAGGGGAACATTGCTTAAAATTTTCTAGATATTAAAAAGACAGGAGTTAAGAGTACATTCAAACTTGTTATTTTATCTTAAAAAGAGACATAAATTTAAACCTCATGGAAACAAGCAAAAACCTATAATAAAAACAAAACATAATAATAAACAAAAGATGAATCTAGACATACTACTACAGAAGATCATTAAACCACAGATGAAGAGATCAAGAGAATGAGGAATTACAAAACAGCCAGGGAACAATCAACAAAATGGCAGTAAGTACATACCTATCAATAATCACCTAAAGTGTATATGGACTAAATTCTCCAAAATACACAGCATGACTGGATAGATTTAAAAACAAGACCCATCTATATGCTGTCTGCAACAGACTCACAGATCGTAAGGACACACACTGAAAATGAAGGGATGGAAAATGATACTCTGCACAAATGGAAGACAAAAACCTGAGGTAACTGAACTTTTATCAAGCAAAACTGACTTAGACAAAGACTAATAAGAGACAAAAGATAATTATAAAATGATAAGTCAATCCAATGAGAGGATATAACATTTGTGAATTATACTCAACATCCTGCTGCTGCTGCTAAGTCGCTTCAGTCATGTCCAACTCTGTGCGACCCTATAGACGGCAGCCCACCAGGCTCCCCCGTCCCTGGGATTCTCCAGGCAAGAACACTGGAGTGGGTTGCCATTTCCTTCTCCAATGCATGAAAGTGAAAAGTGAATATGAAGTCACTCAGTCGCGTCCAACTCTTTGCAACCCCATGGACTGCAGCCCACCAGGCTCCTCCATCCATGGGAATTTCTAGGCAAGAGTACTGGAATGGGGTGCCATCGCCTTCTCCGATACTCAACATAGGAGCACCTAAACATAAAGCAGATATTAACAGCCCTAAAAGGAGAAGTAGACATCATAATAATATTAGGGGACTTTAATAATCTACTTTCATAAACAGAACATCCAGACAAAACCAGAAAGGAAACATTGGACTGAAACTACATGTCAGACCAGATGGACTTAACATATACAGAACGTTCCATCCAAAAGCAACAGGATACACATTATTCTCAAGCTAATATGAAACATTTTCTAGGATATATGATGTTAGGGCACAAAACAAATCAACAAAGACGACTGAAATCATATCAAGCATTTTTTTCTTCTGACTACATTGGTATGGAAAACAAAAGAGCAATCAAAAACTAAGACAAGTGAAAATGGAAATAAAACATACAAAAACTTACGGGACACCAGAAGCAGTTCTAAGAGGGAAGCTCATAATGATAAGTGCCTATGTAAAGAAACAGGATCTCAAATGACCTAACTTTATTCCTTAAAGATACAAAACAGAAATGAATCTCAAGTTCATATAAGGAAGGAAATAAAGATTAGAGTAGAAATGAAATAAGAGTAAGCTGGGGTAGGGAGCGAGAGGGAGGGGATATATGCATACTTATGGCTGATTCATGTTGTATGCCAGAAACTAACACAGCATTGTAAAGCAATTATTCTCCAATTAAAATTTTTTTAAAAAGAAACAGCCTTAAAAGACAAAAGGTCATTGAAATGTAAGAGCTAGTTTTTTGAAAAAATACACAAAATTGGCAACATTTGACTAAGAAAAAGAAGAATACTCAATATCAGAAATGAAGGAGGAAACACAACTGCACTTAGAAATACAAAGACTCATAAGAGGCTATTATGAACTATCTTAGGTCAACAAATTGTACAACTTTGAAGACATGGAAATTTCTAGAAATATACTACCTATCAAGACTGAATCATGAAGAAAGAGAAAATCTGAATAAATTCATTACTACCAGGGAGATTGAATCAGTATACCTAAAGTTAATTCAATGCTATGTGCCACTTATATCTCAGAATTTTAAGGATAGGAAGGTATGAATTATAGGCTAAGCAAAAGGTAGACATGTCCTTTGAAAAGTAAAAATGGTAGCACTCAATCGTGTCCAGCTCTATGCAACCTCATGGACTGTAGCCCTCCAGGCTCCTCTTTGCCTGGAATTCTGCAGGCAAGAATACTGAAGTGGTTTGCCATTCCCTTCTCGATGGGATCTTTCCGACCCAGGGATCAAACCCAGATCTTCTGCATTGCAGGCAGATTTTTACTGTCTGAGCCATCAGGGAAGACCACACACTTCCTTTATTAAATAAAGGCTGGTAAAAGCACCATAATTCTCTTCTTTCAAAAGCAAACATTAATTGTTGAATAAATAGCACAATATACCATTGTTCTAGGTTTGCTCAAGCCCCTTCCAGGAAGATAAACGATAAAGCAAGAAGAAAACTGAACTTAAGCTTATAAAATCTAGTTTTAAACCTGGCTCTATCAATTTATTAATTGAGCAAGCATTTATCAGCTCTCTCCTAGACATAAGTCCACTTAATATTTTGAATCTTAATTCCTCTGCTATGAAGTGAAGTGAAGTGAAAGTTGCTCAGTCATGTCCAACTCTTTGCAACCCCATGGACTGTATGGTCCGTGGAATTCTTCGGGCGAGAATACTGGCATGGGTAGCCGTTCTCTTCTCCAGGGGATCGTCCAAACCCAGGATCAAACCCAGGTGTCCCACATTGCAGGCGGATTCTTTACCTCCAATGCAGGAGACACCAATTCAATCCTGGGTCGGGAAGATCCACTGAAGAAGAGATAGGCTACCCACTCCAGTATTCTTGGGTTTCCCTGGTGGCTCAGCTGGCAGAGAATCCTCCAGATTTTACAGAATATGTAAAAATAACTATTAATTTAATTGAAGAAAATACATGACTCAATATAACATGGTATTTGGTTCAAAAGTGAGAAAGGAGTACGTCAAGGCTGTACATTGCACCCTACTTATTTAACTTATAAATGAGTAGAGTACATCATGTGAAATGCTTGGCTGGATGAAGCACAAGCTGGAATCAAGACTGCTGGAAGAAGTACCAACATCCTCAGATATGCAGATGACACCACCCTAATGGCAGAAAGTGAAGAGGAACGAAAGAGCCTCTAGAGGGTGAAAGAAGAGAGTGAAAAATCTGGCTTGAAACTCAACATTCAAAAAACAAAGGTCATGGCATCCAGTCCCATCACTTCATGGCAAATGGGTGGGGAAAAAGTGGAAACAGTTACAGATTTTATTTCCTTGGGTCCAAAATCACTGCAGAGAGTGAGTGCAGCCACAAAATTAAAAGATGCTTGCTCCTTAGAAGGAAAGCTTTGACAAAACCAGTTCAGTTAGTTCAGTCACTCAGTTGTGTCTGACTCTTTGCAACCCCATGGACTGCCACACGCCAGGACTCCCTGTCCATCACCAACTCCCGGAGTTGACTCAAACTCATGTCCATTGAGTCGGTGATGCCATCTGACCATCCCATCCTCTGATGTCCCCTTCTCCTGTCATCAGTCTTTCCCAGCATCAGGGTCTTTTCCAATGAGTCAGCTCTTCACATCAGGTGGCCAAAGTATTGGAGCTTCAACATCAGTCCTTCCAATGAATATTCAGGACTGATCTCCTTTAGGATGGACTGGTTGGAGCTCCTTGCAGTCCAAGGGACTCTCAAGAGTCTTCTCCAACACCACAGTTCAAAAGCATCAATTCTTTGGTGCTCAGCTTTCTTTATAGTCCAACTCTCATATCCATACATGACTACTGGAAAATCCATAGCTTTGACTAGACGGAACTTTGTTGGCAAAGTAATGTTTCTGCTTTTTAATATGCTGTCTAGGTTGGTCATAACTTTTCTTCCAAGGAGCAAGCATCTTTTAATTTCATGGGTGCAGTCACCATCTGCAATGATTTTGGAGGCCCCCAAAACAAAGTCTCTCACTGTTTCCACTGTTTCTCCATCTATTTCCCATGAAGTGATGGGACCAGATGGCATGATATTACTTTTCCGAAAGCTAAGCTTTAAGCCAACTTTTTCACTCTCCTCTTTCACTTTCATCAAGAGGCTCTTTAGTTCTTTGCTTTCTGACATAAGGGTGGTGTCATCTGCATATCTGAGGTTATTGATATTTCTCCCGGCAATCTTGATTCCAGCATGTGCTTCATCCAGCCCAGCATTTCTCATGATGTACTTTGCATATAAGTTAAATAAGCAGGGTGACAATATACAGCCTTGATGTACTCCTTTCCCTATTTGGAACCACTCTGTTGTTCCATGTCCAGTTCTAACTGTTGCTTCTTGACCTGCATAGAGATTTCTCAAGAGGCAGGTCAGGTGGTCTGGTATTCCCATCTCTTTCAGAATTTTCCATAGTTTGTAGTGATCCACACAGTCAAAGGCTTTGGCATAGTCAATAAAGGAGAAAGAGATGTTTTTATGGAACTCTCTTGCTTTTTTGATGTTCCAGCAGATGTTGGCAATTTGATCTCTGGTTCCTCTGCCTTTTGTAAAACCAGCTCAGATATCTGGAAGTTCATGGTTCACGTACTGCTGAAGCCTGGCTTGGAGAATTTTAAGCATTACTTTACTAGCATGTGAGATGAGTGCAATTGTGCAGTAGTTTGAGCATTTTTTGGCATTGCCTTTCTTTGGGATTGGAATGAAAACTGACCTTTTCCAGTCCTGTGGCCACTGCTGAGTTTTCCAAATGTGCTGGCATATTGAGTGCAGCACTTTCACAGCATCATCTTTACGGATTTGAAATAGCTCAACTGGAATTCCATCACCACAGTGATGTTTCCTAAGGCCCACTTGACTTCACATTCCAGGATGTCCGGCCCTAGGTGAGTGATCGTACGATCGTGATTATCTGGGTTGTGAAGATCTTTTTTGTACAGTTCTGTGTATTCTTGCCACCTCTTCTTCTTAATATCTTCTGCTTCTGTTGGGTCCATACTATTTCTGTCCTTTATTAAGCCCATCTTTGCATGAAATGTTTCCTTGGTATCTCTAATTTTCTAGAAATCTAGTCTTTCCCATTCTGTTGTTTTCCTCTATTTCTTTGCATTGATCACTGAGGAAGGCTTTCTTATCTCTCCTTGCTATTCTTTGGAACTCTGCATTCAAATGGGTATATCTTTCCTTCTCTTCTTTGCTTTTGGCTTCTCTTCTTTTCACAGCTATTTGTAAGGCCTCCTCAGACAGCCATTTTGCTTTTGTGCATTTCTTTTTCTTGGGGATGTTCTTGATCCCTGTCTCCTGTACAATGTCATGAACCTCCATCCATAGTTCATCAGGCACTCTATCAGACCTAATCCCATGAATCTATTTCTCACTTCCACTGTATAATCAATAAGGATTTGATTTAGGTCATATCCGAATGGTCTAATGGTTTTCCCTACTTACTGCAATTTTAGTCTGAATTTGGCAATAAGGAGTTCATGATCTGACTGGGAGTCAGATCCCAGTCTTGTTTTTGCTGTATAGATCTTCTCCATCTTTGGCTGCAAAGAATATAATCAATCTGATTTGGGTATTGACCATCTGGTGATGTCCATGTGTAGATTCTTCTCTTGTGTTGTTAGAAGTGGGTACTTGCTATGACCAGTGCGTTCCCTTGGTAAAACTCTATTAGCCTTTGCCCTGCTTCATTCTGTACTCCAAGGCCAAATTTCCCTGTTACTCCAGGTGTTTCTTCACTTCCTACTTTTACATTCCAGTCCCCTATAATGAAGAGGACATCTTTTGGGGGTATTAGTTCTAGAAGGTCTTGTAGGTCTTCATAGAACCATTCAACTTCAGCTTCTTCAGCATTACTGGTCAGGGCATAGACTTGGATTACTGTGATATTGAATGGTTTGCCTTGGAAATGAACAGAGATCATTCTGATGTTTTTTATATTGTAGCATATTAAAAGAGCTGAGACATCACTTTGGCAACAAAGGTCAGTATAGTCAAAGTTACAGCTTCTCCAGCAGTCATGTACAGATGTGAGAGTTGAACCTTAAGGAAGGCTGAGCACCAAAGAACTGACGCTTTCAAATTGTGGTGCTGGAGAAGACTCTTGAGAATCCCCTGGACTGCAAGGAGATCAAACCAGTCAATCCTAAAGGAAATCAGCCCTGATTTTTTTTTCCAAATATTCATTGGAAGGCCTGATTCTGAGGCTCCAATACTTTGGCCACCTGATGTGACGAGCCAAGTCATAGGAAAAGACTCTGATGATGGGAAAGATTGAAGGCAAAAGGAGAAAGGGGCAAATGATGAGATACTGAAATAACATCAGCAACTCAATCAACATCAATCTGAGCAAACCCCAGGAGACAGTAGAGGACAGAGGAGCTGAATGTACTACAGTCCATGGGGTCATAAAGAGTTGGACTGACTTAGGGATTGAACACACTTATATCAGGGTACTTGACTTAACAATTTTCTAAGCATGAGCAAAAAAACCTGTTATCCTCTGCAGGTTTTTTATCTGAGTGTAAGATTGACAGTACAGGTTTTTTTTCCACTATATTCCAAATCAGAGTTAACACTAAACATCTCTACTGAAGAACACTAACTCATTCTATCAACACAATGGTCACATTATACAACAATATTTTCTTCCCTGTCAACTGCACTTTTTTCCTTATTCACACTAACTGATGTTACATATTAAATCAATTGACTAATTCCAAACAAATATTTTGAGCAAAAAAGCAAATGTGAGCAATTTCCAGCTGTCTCATAGAATTAAGTTAAAACATTTTGTCTATAAACACACATAGAATCTTGTTAAAGTTTAACAGCGAAATATGCCATGTCAAAATCACACTGCTCTGGAAGAAAATGTTTCTTTTCACTTAATACTCATATACCTGTATTTGTTTTCTGTTACACTTCTTATTTACTTGCTTTTACAAATCCTAGAAAGTGAATGGTTAGATAGCATTACCAACTCAATTGACATGAATTTGAGCAAACTCTGGGAGATACTGGAGGAGAGAGGAACCTGGCGTGCTGCAGTCCATTGGGTCGCTAAGAGTTGGCTGTGACTCAGCAACTGAACAACAACAAAAGAAATTCAGTACCATGTTTTTCCCATGTGGCAAAATTCCAAAAGAAAGCAGAGACATTACTTTGCCGATAAAGGTCCGGCTAGTCAAAGCTCTGTTATTTTTTTCCAGTAGTCATGTATGGATGTGAGAGTTGGACCATAAAGAAGGCTGAGCACCAAAGAATTGATGCTTTTGAACTGTGGTGTTGGAGAAGACTCTTGAGAGTCCCTTGGACTGCAAGGAGATCCAACCAGTCCATCCTAAAGGAAATCAGTCCTGAATATTCATTGGAAGGACTGATGCTGAAGCTCCAATACTTTGGCCACCTGATGTGAAGAGCTGACTCATTGAAAAGGACCCTGATGCTGGGAAAGATTAAAGGCAGGAGGTGAAGGGGATGACAGAGGATGAGATGGCTGGATGGATCACCGACTTGATGAACATGAGTTTGAGCAATTTCCAGGAGCTGGTGATGGACACGGAAGCCTGGCATGTTGCAATCCATGGAGTTGCAAAGAGTTGGACATGACTTAGAGACTGAACAACAACAAGTAAAATACAGATTATTTCCTTGCAAGAGGCTGGAGCCAGAAGTTGACATAATGGATGCTTCTCAAGGCAGTGTAGATCCTTGACCAATGTCCTACCATCCACTAGCTACAAATCATTGAATTAGTTCCTTGGTTTCCATACTGGTTTCTTCATCCAAGAAATGGGTTGTAAGAGTACTAAACATAATGAATAAATCTTATGGCTTAAATAAGTAATGTGTATTCTTTTTTTTATCCTCCATATCCCATGGCTTCTAGGATCTTAGTTACCCCACGGGGGGTTCAACTTGGGTCCCAGCAGTGAAATCGTCAAGTCCTAATCACTGAACCACCAGGAATTCCCAATGATGGGTATTCTAATTGTTCTTAATTGATGATCAGCTACCTCACTTGCCAACCAACAATTCAGGATCCTGATCAACTGAAAATACTAACTTTCTAATGGAGACAGTGCACAAATCTGTTGGGAGTAGACAGAAAGCTATAACTACACTTAAATATTCCAGCTCCAAACCAACTTTTTATGGTTTCCAATAGAAATGGGCTTGTGACCCACCTACTTTGTTAATCAGTTCAGTTCAGTCTCTCAGTCACATCCGACGCTTTGTGACCCCATGGACTGCAGCACGCCAGGCCTCCCTGTCCATCACCAACTCCCGGAGTTAACTCAAACTTATGTCCATTGAGTCAGTGATGCCATCCAGCCATCTCATCCTCTGTCATTCCCTTCTCCTCCCGCCTTCAATCTTTCCCAGCATTAGGGTCTTTTCAAATGAGTCACCTCTTAGCATCAGTGGCCAAAGTTCCTGAACACAGGAACAAATATTAAACTGATTCTCGACACTATCCTGAGCTTAAAAATGACCATCTTGCACAGCCATGGTGAGCAAACAGGGCTTGATGTATGAGTGGAAATTCTTTCGCCATATTGAAGAGAAAGGCCAAGACCATATTCTGCTGACATCAAGATTACAGAACATTTTCAGTGAATGATAATAAATAATGATGAACACTATGCTAGCAAAATATAACATTAACATCTTCATGTGTGAGATTATTATTTTTTAAAAAAGAATAAAGATATTTATTTATTTAGCTGTGCCATGCAGCTTGCAGGATCTTAGTTCCATGAAGAGGGATTGAACCTGGGACCATGGCAGTGAAAGCCCAGAATCCTAACCACTAGGCCACTAGGGAACGCCCATTGTGTAAAATTAAAGGGAATCATGTGTAAACAAAATGAACATGGGATCCATCCCTCATGAAAAAAGGATACCAAACCAAGAAAACCTATCCAACCAAAGAGAAAGAATTGGAAAGTTAGATATATTTATCCCCCCAGCTTTCTTGAGGTATAACTGACAAACTAAAAAACTGTTTCTATTTAAGCCATACCATGTGATGTTTTGATTATAGGATCTAGTCTTATATGAATGAAAAGAGTGGTAAGATTATCACCCCTTTCAATGTAGAGCCATCTGGCACCACAGAGCCCTTTGAACTAGAGACCAACCAAAGTTAACCTCAAACCAGATGTGGTAGACGTGCCACCTACCACTCAATGAGAAGCCCACACACTGCAACTAGAGAGTAGCCCCCAGTCGCCGCAAGTAGAGAAAGCCCGCATGTAGCAATGAAGCCCTAGTGAAGCCAAAAATAAATAAATCTTTAAAAAAGGATAAGAGGGGTCAAACAAATAATGACATTTCTTCACTTTAACAATAACTCAGAAACACCACCTCCTGCCAACAGAATTTCAAAAGGTGAACCTTTTTAGATTATTTTCTACCAACATTTCAATCTATATATCCAAATAAGAGCTAATACTTGATGAAGCAATGATAAAGAAGATGACTGAGATTCAAAACCTATAATCCTGGAAAACTTAAAACAAAATATGGAATTTTGGTCAGGATGGCTAGGGAAAGTGAAACTGGATATATATATGCAACCTTGAGATTTATGCAGGTGAAGCAAAGAAATTACAAGAAGCAATAGTATTGGTCCTACAACTTTATCTTGGTTCATGGCATCGTATTTACCAAGACAATTATGACAATAATGTGTCCATATCTGAAATATTGTTGAAAAATAAAACCAGAGTTCATGGGATTATAAGAGAGAATCGTGGTCTACCAAACCAAATTACAGGAGAAGTCTAAAAATCTACAGAGGGGACAAATGACATTCTTACAGAAGGGAGACATGATTCTTCTTATATGGAAAGACAAGAGTCTAGTCTGCATGGTGACAGCTTTTCATGATGGCAACCCACTCCAGTACTTTTTTTTTTTTTAATGGTTAGCACTTTCTTAGCAATATTCTTTTTTTTATTCTTTTTAATTTTTTTTTATTTTTTAACTTTACAATATTGTATTGGTTTTGCCATATATCAACATGAATCTGCAACAGGTATACACGTGTTCCCCATCCTGAACCCTCCTCCCTCCCCATACCATCCCTCTGGGTCGTCCCAGTGCACCAGCCCCAATCATCGAACCTGGACTGGCGACTTGTTTCATACATGATATTATACATGTTTCAGTGCCATTCTCCCAAATCATCCCACCCTCTCCCTCTCCCACAGAGTCCAAAAGACTGTTCTATACATCAGTGTCTCTTTTGCTGTCTTGTATATAGGGTTTTTGTTACCATCTTTCTAAATTCCATATATATGCATTAGTATACTGTATTGGTGTTTTTCTTTCTGGCTTACTTCACTCTGTATAACAGGCTCCAGTTTCATCCACCTCATTAGAACTGATTCAAATGTATTCTTTTTAATGGCTGAGTAATATTCCATTGTGTATATGTACCACAGCTTTCTTATCCATTCATCTGCTGATGGACATCTAGGTTGCTTCCATGTCCTGGCTATTATAAACAGTGCTGCAATGAACAGTGGGGTACACGTGTCTCTTTCAATTCTGGTTTCCTCAGTGTGTATGCCCAGCAGTGGGATTGCCACTCCAGTACTCTTGCCTGGAAAATTCCATGGACGGAGGAGCCTGGTAGGCTATACTCCATGGGGTCACAAAGAGTTGGACACGACTGAGCGACTTCACTTCACTTTCCAAAGCATCTACAGGAAAGGAAGACAGGAGGACTGGCCATCAGATAATTAAGCCCGTTTATGTATTAGGGTATAATAAATATACGAAAGGAGTTGATTGATCTGACAAAACTCAACATCTTTTCATGATGGAAAGTCTCAAGAAAGTGAGTATAGAGGAAATATATTGTCAACATAGTAAAAGCCATATATGACAAGCCCTCCACTAACATCTTACTCAACAAATGAAAATTACTATTTTTTCCCCTAAGATCAGGACCAAGACAAGGATGTCTACCGTCACTGCTTTCCTTCAGTACAGTACTGTGAGTTCTAGTCAGAGCAATTATTCAAGAAATAAAAGGCATTCAAATTCTAAAGGAAGTAGTAAAACTATCACTATTTGCAGGATACAAAAATCAATACACAAAATGATGTTGCATTTCTATATACTAATAAACTATAGAAAGAGAAATTAAGACAACAATCCAATTTACAGTCACATCAGAAATAATAAAATACCCAGGAGCAAATTTAATCAAGAAGGTGAAAGACTGGTACACTGAAAACCTTAAGACATTGATGAAAGAAATCTAAGACACAAATAAAAGATGTTCTGGGCTCATAAACTGTAAGACTTAACAGTATTAAAATGTCCATACTACCCAAAGTAATCTACACTTCAATGTAATTCCTATGAAAATTCCAATCCCAAAAAATTCACAGACACAACAGAGGAAACAATCCTCAAAGACATATGGAACAATGAAAGACCTCAAATATCCAAAGCAATCTTGAGAAAGAAGAACAAAAATGGAGGCTTGCTGCTTCCTGATTTTAAATTATATTACAAAGCAACAGTAATCAAAAGAGTATGGTATTTGCACAAAAACAGACACTTAGATCAATGGCACAGAACAGAGAGCCCAGAAACAAATTCACATATATATGATCAACTAATTATGGCAAAGAGGCCAAGAATATATTGATACAACAGGGAAAGAATAGTCTCTTTAATAAATGGTATTGAGAAATCTGAACCACTACATGCAAAAGAACAAAACTGGATCACTATTTTATACCATACACAAAAATAGATGTACCATACACTCACAATAGATGAAAGATTGGCACATAAGACCTGAAACCATAAAACTCCTGGAAGAAAACATAGGCAGTAAGCACCTTGACATCAGTCTTGGCAATGATTTTTTTTTTTTTTGGACTTGACACCAAATGCAAAGGCAACAACAAAAAAAGTGGGATTACATAAAACTAAAATCTTCTGTACAGAAAAGGAAACAAACACAATGAAAAAGAGCAACTTACTGAACAGGAGAAAATATGTGCAAATCATATCTGATTAGAGGTTAATATCCAAAATACATAAAGAACTCATAAAACTCAACAGCAAAAGACCAAACAACCTGATCTGTTTAAAGAAGCAGAAGAGGGACCTCCCTGGTGGTCCGGTGGTTAAGAATTCACCTGCCAATGCAGGGGACATGGGTTTGATCCCTGGACCAGGAAGATCTCTCATGCCTCAGAACAACTAAGCCTCTATGTCTCAACCACTGAAGCCCGTGTGCCTAGAGTCCATGATCTGCAATAAGAAAAGCCACCGCAAGAGAAGCCCAAACAATGCAACTAGAGAAGGCCAGAGCACAGCAACAAAGATTCAGCACAGTCAAAAATAAATAAAAGAATAAACAAAACTGTTTAAAAAAGGCAGAAGACTTGAAGAGACATTTTTACAAAGAAAACATACAGATGACCGAGTACATGAAAAAGTGCTCAAGATCACTAGTTATCAGGGAGTAGAAATCAGAATGCAATACCCCATCACAGCTGTTAAAAAGGTTATTATCAAAAAGACAAGCAATAACAAGTGTAGGTGAGGACATAAAAAAAGCAAGCCCCTGTGTACTGTCAAGAGGAATGTAAATTGGTGCAGCCATTATAGAAAATAGTATGGACTGTCCTCAAAAAATTAAAAATAGAATTACAGTATCATATGATTTAGCAATTCCCCTCTGGTATTTATCCAAAGAAAATGAAACCACCAAATGAAAGGATATATGCATCCCTATGTTCACACTATAACATTATTACAATAGCCAAGCGTGGAAACTATTCAGTGTCCATTGATAAATAATGAAAATATGGTATACATTTACAAGGGAAAATTATTCAGCCATAAAAAAAAGAAGATGTTGCCATTGTGACAGTATAGCTGGATCTTGAGGACATGCTAATTGCAATAAATCAAGCAAGAAATACAAATACCATATGATTTCATTTATATGTGAGTTTAAAAAAAATCCAAGCCTACAGATTAATGCTTGCCACAGGCAAGTGTTGCAGGGTGAGAAGGTCAGAAGGAACAATCTTAACGAATGAAAAGGCAACATACAGAATGGGAAAAAATATGGGCCCATGATGCGACTGACAAGGGCTTAACTTTCAAAATACGAATAGCTCATATAACTCAACAACAGAAAAAACCACCCAATCAAAAAACCGGCAGAAGGCTTAGACATGTCTCCAAAGAAGATACATACATAGATGGCCAACAGGCACGTGACTCTGCTCATCATTGCTACTTATCAGAGACACACAAATCAAAACAGCAATGAGGTAGCACCTCACACCTGCCAGAATGGCCATCCTTAAAAAGTATACAAATAATAAATGTGGAGAAACGGGAACCCTCGCACACTGTTTTTGGAAACATAAACTGTGAAGCCACTGTGGAAAACAGTATAGAGGTGCCTCAGAAAACTAAAAATAGAATTCCCATACGACCCAGCAATCCCACTCCTGGGCATATATCCAGATAAGACTAAAATTCAAAAAGACCCATGCACCCCTGTGTTCATAGCAGCACTATTCACAATAGCCAAGAGAGGGAAGCAACCTAAATGTCCACTGACTCATGAACGGGTTAGCAAGATGTGGTACATAAATACAGTGGAATACTACTCACCCGTAAGAAGGAACAGAAGAATGCCATCTGCAGAAACATGGATGCAGTCAGACATTATCATACAAAACGAAGTCAGAAAGACAAATATATATAGTATGATTTAACTTATATGTAGATTCTAAAATATGTCACAAATGAACCTATATACAAAACAAAAACAGGATTATGAACACAGAGAACAGACTGATGGCTGCCAAGCAGGAGAGGGTTAAGGGAGGGATGGAGTGGGAGGCTGGGGTGATATAAGCTGTTGTATATAGAATGGATGAACAACAAGGTCTTATTGTATAGCACAAGGAACTATCTATATTCAATATCCTATGGTAAACCATAATGGAAAGAATATAGAAAAATAATGTGTGCATATATATGTACTCTTGCCTGGAAAATCCCATGGACAGAGGAGCCTGTTAGGCTGCAGTCCATGGGGTCGCTAAAAGTCGGACACGACTGAGCAACTTCACTTTCACTTTTCACTTTCATGCTTTGGAGAAGGAAATGGCAGCCCACTCCAGTGTTTTTGCCTGGAGAATCCCAGGGACGGGGGAGCCTGGTGGGCTGCCGTCTATGGGGTCGCGCAGAGTCGGACACGACTGAAGCGACTTAGCAGCAGCAGCAGCAGTTATATATACATATAACTGAATCACTTCACTGTACAGGAGAAATTAATACAACACTGTAAATCAAGTATTCTTCAATTTAAAATTTTTTAAAGGTACAAACTTCCAGTTATAAAATACATAAGTCTTGGGAAGTATTTACAGCATGGTAACTAAAGTTAATAATATTGTATTGCATATCTGAAAGTATTAACATTAACAGAGTAGATCTCAAAAGTTCTCATAACACAAAAAAACTGTTATCATGTACGGTAATGGACATTAACTAGACGTACATTGTGGTGATCATTTTGCAAGATACACAAATACCAAATCATTTTGTGCATACCTGAAACTAGTATGTCATAGGTCAATTATATCTTAATTTTATTTTGTTTAATTTTTATTGGAGTATCGTTTTTTTACAATGTTGTGTTAGTTTCTACTGTCATCAAAGTGAATCAGTTATATGTATATATGACTCCTCTTTTCTGGATTTCCTTCCCATTCACGTCAGCACAGTGCACTGAGCAGAGTTCCCTGTGCTGTACAGTAGGTTCTCATTAGTTATTCATTTTATGCACAGTATCAACAGTGTATATCAGTTTTCAATCTCCCAGTTCATTCCAACCTTACCGCTTTCCCTCTTGGTGTCCATACGTTTGTTCTCTGTATCTTAGACCTTTAAAAAAAAAGAAAGAAAGAGAATGAAGAGGAAAAGAAAGGAATAGACAGGTTCGGTCGTCCATCCATGTGGGAAGGTAACACTTATGGCGAAATAGCCTTCTATCCTCACACCAAGTTTGGGAGTAGATGAGGAAGGGTCTCCCCTCCCTAAAACCCAGTAAATGAGGCACCAGAAGAAACAGATCCGACTGAGACAGTGGCCAGACGAGGCACCTCCCAGACAGCAGCTACAGGGATGTGTCAATATGCTGTTCTGAACAAGGAAGAGGAGCCTTGGAACAGGGGTGATGAGGTGGCGGAACAGCCATCGCTTCTATTTGCTGGAGGCACCAGGAGATGTAGTTGTGCGTGAGTTATCTCCAGGTGGCCCAGCTACAGCAGCACTGCAGGGTCTAATACTTCATTTCCTCAATTCAGTTCAGTTGCTCAGTCGTGTCTGACTCTTTGCGACCCCATGAATCGCAGCATGCCAGGCCTCCCTATCCATCACCAACTCCCAGAGTTCACTCAGACTCACGTCCATCGAGTCAGTGATGCCATCCAGCCATCTCATCCTCTGTTGTCCCCTTCTCCTCCTGCCCCCAATCCCTCCCAGCATCAGAGTCTTTTCCAATGAGTCAACTCTTCGCATGAGGTGGCCTCACACACAGGTAAATAAATGCACAGAAGGGAGCTCCTCAGCACAGTCTAAAGAACTCACCCACATGCCCCCTTGAGAGGGCAGCATTTGGGAACCCACTGAAATGAGTGTATCAATGGCATTAGTGATGGCTAGGGCTTCCCTGGTGGCTCAGATGGTAAAGAATCCGCCTACAATGCGGGAGACCTGGGTTTGATTTCTGGGTCGGGAAGGAGGAGGAGGAGACAACCCACCTCAGTATTCTTGCCTGGAGAATCCCATGGACAGAGGGGCCTGGCGGGCTACAGGCCATGGGGTCCCAAAGAGTTGGACACGACTGAGCAACTAACACTTTCACTTTCAGTGATAGCCAGGAAACAGGTGAGAATCAACCCAGAAGGGACTGCATGGCTTTCTCAAGACATCCTTCCCTCTCCGCTCCTTCCTTGCTCTGCATTTTCCAGCATCTTTCCGAATACTTTCCCTACCTCCAATCCAAAAGGTCTGAGTCCCCAGTTCAAGCCCATACTGATCTAGTGAGGTTAGGGAATAGAAGGAGATGAGATTGCCACTGAGTTTGAAATTAAAGTTTGAAACTGGATTGATTTAATAACTGTAAGTGATGTGTGAGGTACCAAGAAGAGTCGAATTCATAGAGTCAGAAAGTACACTGGTAGATGTTAGGGGCCTGGGTGCAGGGGGTGGGGAACGGGGATGGGAAGTTAGTGTTTAATGGAGACAAAGTTTTAGTTTAGGAAGGTGAAAAATTGGGAGGATGGATGATGAGAGCTGCACAACCCCGTGAGTGTACTTAGGGCCACTGAACGACACAGCTAAATGTGGTTAAAAACATAAAATGTTTTGTTATTTTTACCACAATAAAAAAATTTTTTTTAAAAACTGTAAGTGAGCTAAAAAGGTAAGGAATCTTAAAAGTTATCCTTAATTCCCTTTCTTTCTCTCTACACCAGGATCAAGCCAAAGGAGCCTGTTTGTTTTACCTTCAAAATATGTCCATAATTCAACCACTTCTCACCGTCACCCTGGTACACCACACATTCTAGTACCAGCTACCATTCTCTTTGCCTGGATTATTGTGAAAAGCCTCCCCACTGTATCCTGACTCCCAATCCCGCCCCACTATAGCCTATCTCTAATGGGGCTGACAGACATCCTACTGAAATGCAATTCCATTCATGTCACTATCCTGTTCAACTCTCCAGTGGGTGCCCTTCTTGCTCAGAATCAAATCTGAGTCTTTACAGCAGCCCATAAAGCCACACATGACCCATACCCACACATGATCCATACCCACACCACCCCTATTTTCTCTCTTATTTCCTGTTCAAGTAGCACACATGCCCCTGCCTCAGGGCCTTTGCACTTGCTTTCCTTTTCCTTAAAACTCCCTTTACGCAGAAAACCCAAACCTCAGCCCCTTCTACCCTTCAAATCTTTGCTCAAATGTCACTTTCTAAACAAGGTCACCTTTGACCATGCTATTAAAATGCATTTCCTTTTCCAGGACCCCAGTGGGTCTCCTCCCCATTTTATTTTTTATTTTTCAACTTAGCCCTTGAATACATCTAACATATTTTGCTAGTTGTGGTAGGGTACGTTCCCAATCATTTGCAGTCAGGGTTGTTCATGTGTCAATAAAACATGAGAGGCAGTAATGCATGGTACTGCTGAGCAGAAGCTGTAAGGGGCACTGCATAGCTCCACCATCTCTCGTTTCCCTCTGTCACAAGATCTGCATGTCCCAGAAAGGGATTTCTCCTTGACCTTGAAGGAGGAATGGAGAAGCAGCCAACCTACAGAGACCATATACAGTACATCCCCTACCTACAGACCTTCAAATGCCAACTTCCGAAGATGTTAACAAGTGTTTGCATATCAAATCACGTAAAGGTGTAAGCGATATCACAGCTGTCCGCTGTCTCCTATTGCTGACGACCCTTCAGCTCTACCGTCTCCCACCCCCTCTCTCTCCTCCAGTCAGTAACTCTTCCTACCTGTTCACTCGATGCCAGCCCGTGTGCCAGCTGTTGTACTCTACTACTGTACTTTTCAAGGTTCTGTACTGTAAGATTAAAATTTTGTTTTTTATGTATTATTTGTGTGAAACTATTATAAACCTATTACAGCATAGTACTAGAGCTGACTGTGTTAGTTGGGTACCGAGGCTAACTCTGTTGGACTTAGGAACAAATTGGACTTACAAACGGATTCTCAGAATGGAACTCGTTTGAATGTGGAGGATTTACTGTTAACTCAGTCCCTGTTTACATTATATGTAAACTACCTAAGCTAACTGATATACTTGTTTATTATCTATATTTTCCACCAAAATGTAAGTTCCATGAGAGCAAAGATTTTTGCTTGTTTTATTCACTGCTGTATCACTGGTGTTTAACACACAGTGGGAACTCAATAAGCATTTGTTGAATGAATTACTCTAGCCAAGAATTTGTCATAGGAAGGGAAAGAGATTAACAAATTATGATTTAAACCGGTGATTGGGGAGAAAATACCACAGCATTGAGATCACACAATAGTAAACCAGATCACACAAAAGTAAACCAGTGTGCTTAGAGAAAGAAGGTGAAAATGTTAGTCACTCAGTTTTGTCCGATTCTTTGCAACCCCACAGATGGTAGCCCGCCAGGCTCCTCTGTCCCTCGAATTCTCCAGGCAAGAATACTGGAGTGGGTTACCATTCCCTTCTCCAGGGGATCCTCCTGACCCAGTGATTGAATTCTGGTCTCTCTCATTGCAGGCAGATTCTTTACTGTCTGAGCCACCAGGAAAGCCCTTGGTGCGTAGAAAATGCTGATAAATGTTTGTTATGATGTCTGCTATTATTACTTGTAGGTCAAGGAGTTATATCCCATTGAAATTAGGATGAAGTATAAATGCTGAAGGTATTTTGGGATGGGAAAATTTTGTGTTAGGGCTAGAACACTGGGATGGTGCAAATTTCCAAATGGCCTTTCTCACAGCGCTGAGAGCTGGTAATGCTTACAGCTGGGAGTTTAGCTGTGGTTACATTCAGGGCTCTCAGTTCTTTGCCATGTGACGTTACAGCTGCTTGGGCTTCTACATAGCATGGTAGCCAGTTTCCAAAAAGGAACATTCTGGGACTTCCCTAGTAGTCCAGTAGTTAAGAATCTGTCTTCTAATGCAAGGGACATGGATTCAATCCCTGGTTGGGGAACTAAGATCCCACATACTGCAGGGCAACCAAGTCCATGCACCACAATTATACAGCCCATGTGCCACAACTAGAGAGATGCCCACAGGCCAAAATGAAAGATCCTGAGTGCTGCAACTAAGATCCGGTGCAGCCAGGAATAGATACGTATTAAAAAGAAATTCTCTTAAAAAAAAGAAGAGGAGGAATATTCCAGAAGGACACATTTCAAACTATAAGTGCCAAGCAAGTCTCCATGCATGTTTCATTTGCTGATGTTCCACTGGCCAAGGTTAGACACATGGCCAAGCTCAGAAGCCATGAGGGAGGCAGCTACACCAGAACGTAAGCACTGGGGAATACGGGTCATGGTGGGGAGCCGAGGGGACATCTCAGGGAGTGACTGGACCAAAGGCAGGCCTAACATCCAGCATCTCAAATTTATCACTGTATCTAAATGAGAACTAACTTGGATGTCCACTTCACACAAACCAACTTTCCAAGACTGTGGTTTAGAAGTGATAATGCCAATTCATTTTTCTTGAGAAATCTGCCTGCATCAAAACTTGGAACCACACACACAGGGGCAGCAGCAGGTCCTCATGGTGGGAAGGGTCAACAGGAGACCACATGGTAGTTCACACGGTAAGCAAAGAATCAGAAAAGAGGAAGCTCTGCGTTGTCAAAGAGGCATTTTCAGCAAACTAGTAATACCTAATGTGTTATTCTCCAAGTCCAAGAATATTTCCATCTCAATCTGTGGAAATGGCCGTTAGATTTAAAGTAATGAGCCCTCTGGACAGTGCTAGTCAGAGAAACCAGATTTCACTCTATAAATTTCTTCTTTAAAGACTCAGGGTGGGCCTTCCCTGGTGGGCCAGTGGATAAGACTTCACCTGCCACTGCAGGAGACATGGGTTCAATCCCTGGTCTGGGAAAACTCCACATGCTGCAGGGCAACTAAGCTTCCACGCCACAACCACTGAGCCCAAGTGCACAACTACTAAGCCCATGCACCCTACAGCGTGTGCTCTGCAACAAGAAAAGCCACCACAATGAGAAGGCCACACACCAAATCAGAGAGTAGCCCTCGCTCATCACAACTAGAGAAAGCCCACTTACAGCAACAAAGACCCAGCAGAGCCAAAAATAATCAATTAAAAAAAAAGACTCACCGTGAATGTATGCAATTATTATTTCAAAATTAAATAACACCAGGTTACCAAGGACACACCGACTGCTAGTTTAAATTGCTTGTTTCTGGATGAAATTCAAGGATATTGGTATCAATGGCAAAACACATACATAATACCTCCCAGTTGATTAATTGCCCAAATACATTCCCTTCTTGATGCTTCTACTTAGCATCAGTTATATAGACTGGAATGTACCCTATTTGGGCATAAAATTTGAAAACAAGTGTTTAGAAACATCCATCTGGCATCACCCTCCAGAAAGTTAGGAAAATATAGAAAGACAAAAGAAGGAAAAATAGATCCATGATGTGGGCCATGACTAGGGGCAGGAAAAATCAGAGGAGCAAATAAAGATGACTCCAAAATATTGATTTAGGAGTTTGAAAAAACTGGAATTTGAGGGAAAAAAATCATTTGGAATTGGATGGAAAAACATAGGATGATGACTTATTGGAAGAGGGGAGGGTCTGTGAGGGGCTGTATGTATTTACTCTACAGATATCTATTTTTAATTTATTTTTGGTTGCACTGGGTCTTCATTGCTGCGTGCAGTCTTTCTCTAATTGAGGCAAGTGGGGCCTACTCTCTAGTTGCGGTGTGCGGGGGCCTCTCATTGGCACCTTCTCTTGTTGCAGAGAACAAGCTCAGTAGTTACAACATGTGGGCTTAGTTGCTCCACGACGTG
The DNA here is from genome assembly GCF_002263795.3 of Bos taurus. Classification (NCBI taxonomy): domain Eukaryota; kingdom Metazoa; phylum Chordata; class Mammalia; order Artiodactyla; family Bovidae; genus Bos; species Bos taurus. Next base: position 30,296,554 of record NC_037340.1, on the reverse strand, counting down.
TGGGACCTTCCAAGACCAGGGATCGAACCCGTGTCCCCACATTGGCAGGTGGACTCCCAACCACTGGACCACCAGCGAAGTCCCTCTCATTCTACAGTTATCTTTTGAGCTCCCACTATGTACTAGACACTGCTCTAAGCTCCAGGCTCCGGTGGGGAGTAGGATCCTGTCCGGAGAGTGACAGACAGCAAACGTATAATTTGGGGTAATAATTTATGAATGCCACAAAGAAAACAAAACTAGGAAATGGGAGGGGGAGTGGATGGGACTGTCACGGGAGGTGAGAACCACGTTACCTTGGGAGGTCAGGGAAAATCTGAGTCCTGAAGGGTGAGGGTGAGCTGGCAAAGGGAGTATTTGGGGAAAGCACTGCAGGCAGAAGGAACAGCAAGTGCAAAGGCCTTGGGTGGGAACTAGCTTTGCATGTTTGAAAGTTGGAAATGGAGAGAGGCAAGGTAAGGCACTGGTTTAGGGAAGGGAGGCAGAGGTCAGATAAAACAGGAGCTTTAAGTAATAGTTAGAAGGATCGATTTTATTCTGATAGCAATGGGGCACCCTTGAAGAATACTATGTAAGAAAGTGATAGGATCTGCTTTTAAAAATCACTTGTGTTGCAATATATAGGTGTATGAAATCATCATGTTGTACACATATCTCAATTATACCAGAATATAGCTAAGGGGTAAAAGATCACTCTGGCTGCTCTATGGAGGATGTATCATTAAGCAGTAAACATGATGAACGTATTTGCCAAGCAGAAATAGAGACACAGTTGCAGAGAACAAACGTACGAATACCAAGTGGGGCAGAAAGGATGGGATGAATTGGAAGACTGGGGTTGACACACATCCACTGCTATGTATAAAATGGGGTTCCCAGGTGGCGCTGCTGTAAAGAACCTGCCTGCCAATGCAGGAGACATGAGAGACACGGGTTTGACCACTAGGTCAGGAAGATTCCCTGGAGGAAGGCATGGCAACCCACTCCAGTATTCTTGCCTGGAGAATCCCATGGACAGAGGAGCCTGGTGTGTTACAGACCGTGGGGTCGCAAAGAGTCGGACACGACTGAAGTGACTTAGCGCACACACATGCACATATAAAATAGATAACTAATGAGAACCTACTGTATAGCACAGGGAGCTCTACTCAGTGCTCTGTGGTGACCTGAATTGGAAAGAAATCCACCGAAGAGGGGATATATTTATACACACAGCTGTTTCACCTTGCAGTACAGCAGCAACTGATACAACAATGTACGGCAACAATACTCCAATTTTTTTTTTTTTTTAAAGGAGTAAAAGCGGAGGTGAGAGACCAGTTTGGAAGCTATTGCAGGTCTCCAAGGAAGAGGTATTGGTCTAGATGAGAGTTCCAGCAGGAGAGGAGTTGAGACATAGTAATATTCTGTCAGTGGATATATTTTGATGGAAGATGTGCTGATGGATCCAAGGTGGGCTGTGAGGAAAAGAAAGTAACCTTGCAAGACTAGCACCTGCAGAGCCCAGAGGGAGAGACACTGAAAAGGAAGGAGAGACAGACACAGATTTGGAGAGACAGTAAAAGCAAGGATTGTAAGACATTTAAGCTGGGGCCATTCTCTAGGTACCTGGAAACACAGGGCTAGAATTTAGGTGAAAGGTTAGGACTGGAGCTATAGTTTGAGACTTCTTAGACTATGTATGAAGGTTGCACTGTTCACATATTCTAACAGACTAAGCATAGAGTGGGAACAGGAAGTCATGGCATTCTTACTTAGAAACTAGCAGGATAGGGCTTCCCTGGTGGTCCTGTAGTTAACAGTCCATCTGCCAATACAGGGGACACAGGTTCCATCCCTTGTCCAGGAAGACCCCACAAGCAGTGGTCAACTAAGCCTGTGCACCACAACTACCGAGCCCGTGCACCCCAGAGCCATACCCCACAACAAGAGAAACCGCCGCCACGAGAAGCCCGCGTGCCACAACTGGAGAGCAGGCCGCATTCACCACAACCAGAGAAAGCCTGCATGCAGCCGCGAAGACCCAGTGCAGCCAAAAAAGGAAAGGGGGAAAAAAAAGAAACTAGGTGGATGGCTTTGGGATAAGGATGGTGAAACAGAAGCACCTGAGCTTACCTCTTCCCATGAAAACACCAGAGTCACAACTAACTGCCAATGATTGACAAAAAATGACCGAAAACTACCAAAAAAGATATTCCACTTCCACAGAAACTAGTAGAATGAAGAATAGTTAGGGGACCAGTTCCAAGAGGGAAATGACCATAAGAGGGAGAGAGCCGAGCAGCCTGAAGCTGCATAAACACAGGCTCTGGGTGACTTTGTCTACTAGCGATGACCTTGTTTGTCAGTTTGTCTAATTTAAGATGATGCTCCAAAGGCCTTAGTGATGCAGGAGGATGATGGCATGGAAAGGGCCCATCTATTTTTAAAAGGAATTCTTAGCAATCATTGAAAATGGAATCAGCTGAAATAATGAGATACCACGGAACATCCTGACACTGGAACATTATTCAGCACTAAAAAGAGCTGTCAAGCCATGAAAAAACATGGACGATCCTTAAACGCATACTGCCAAGTGTAAAAAGCTAATCTGGAAAAGTTACATAGTATATGACATTCTGGAAAAGATAAAATGATAGAGACAATAAATACATAAGTGGTTACCAGGCATTAGAACTGAGGAAGGGACAAACAGAGCACAGAGGATTCTTAGGGCAGTGGAACGATTCTGTAGGATACTACAAGGGGGATACACAAGTGTTTATTCTACAGCAAAGTCCTAGTGGAGTTCTGCCACACAATTTTAGAACAAATGCCATATATCACTATTTTATTAACTACAGAAGTTCTGTCCCTTTGATTATTCTGCACTGACTGGCCAACCTGATATATGTTTTACATCTTTGATATTAAAAAAGACTTTTAAGCTCATTTGCTTAACACAATCTTTAAGGACCAAATTAAGTTTTTAGAATGCATGGAACTGATTATCAACTTCAACAAAGCCTGAACTGTAGAAAACCTTTGCCATTCAGTGTAATATTTCTGGATGTTTTTACTTGAACACTGCAACAGAAATGACCACAAAACAATGCTTGTGTATATTAAAACCTGATAAACTTTTCAAACTACATTTATCATTAGTCTTCAGCCATAGCAAATTGCAAACAGACCAAGTACGCTTTTGGTAAGACATGAATTTGCTGCCACCAAGAAATTATAGCAAAATGAGAAATCACTTGTCTTTTCTCCCCTGTGCTTTAAACAAGTGTAAAATAGCTTAAATTACACTTACTGAGCAAACAGATAAAACCAGTTCAAGGCATCTAACAGCACCACTAAGCAAGGGAAAATATTTATCACTGCAATTAAGCAATGCCACTAATATTTTTATCTTTAATCTTTGTTAACATTATCACTAAGGATAAAAAGGAAACCTTGGACTACTCCATTGAGACTCTGGAGAATGGGACCACAATTCCAGACTGGGTGATACCCTTACAATTGCAGCTATTTCTTTTCTATAGTTTTGATATTGCTGTTCTGTCCCCACCATCCCCTCAAGCTCCCTTGTTTAGCCATAAAATACATGGAACCTAGTAAAATAAAAACAGGTGGAAGTATCTCAGTATTCTCAATGTGAAAGAACACCAGAAGTTCAGATGTTCTGTTGTGTTGGGCTGGGTAGCAATAAAACAGACAGGCTAGAATAAAATAAATAAAACAGGCTAGAAGTTGTCTGTTATAGCTATTAAGAACTTTACAAGGTAAAATCTTATTATAGGACTTCACAGCCTGTCTCTATGGGAACTGCAAAATATCAACACATGACTTTGAAATATAGTGTTCCTCTCACTGAACACAACAAACCACACTGGAGTTGGAAGAAATCTTTTATGGCTAAATTGTTATTTATAGTCCAAACTTACTCTCATGATTCCTAAATTAGGGTTAGGTTTAATTTACATGTCTTATACTCATCTGTGCTCATAAGAAAACTATAATACCTAACACAGGGTGATACAGACCCAGGCACAGAGAGACGAATAAAGCAGGATGGAGCATTCAGAAATGAGCTCATCTGTGTGTGTAATACGTAGTATTTCAAGTCAAAGGGAAAAGGATGGTTGATTCAATTGCATGTCAATATACATATATTTAAGAAAAAATTAGTTCAATCTCTCCCTCATCCCCTGTAATAAAATATATTTCAAAGGATTTTATATTGGAGTTCCTGGTGGTTAAGCATCTCCCTGCCAATGCAGGGGACATGGTTTCAATTGCAGCTCCTAGAAGATTCTACATGCTGTGGGTCACCAAGCCTGTGCCCCGCAACTACTGAACCCATGTGCTGCAAATACTGAAGCTCACTTGCCCCAGAGCCCATGTTTTGCAACAAGAGAAGCCAATGTAATGAGAAGCCTGCACACTGCAGGTTGATCTGCTACAGGAGACCACTCCCTTAGGATTGGAAGTGGTGACTTTTAGCTAATGCACAAAAACCACACAGAATCTAGGAAAATGAATAAACAGAGGAATATGTTCCAAACAAAAGAGAAAGAATTCAAGAAACAAACCTTAATGAAACAGAGATAAGTGACTTACCTGATAAAGAGCTCAAAATAATGGTCAAAAAGATGCTCACCAAGCTCAGAAGAATAATGCATGTACAGAGTGAAAATTTCAACAAAGAGGTAGAAAAATATAAGAAAGTACTGAACAGAAATCATGATGCTAAAAAATACAATAATTAAGCTGAAGTTTTTAATTGAGGGATTCAACAGCAGAAAAGATGAAGTAGAACAAAGATCAGGGATTTCCCTGGTGGTCTAAGGGAAAGACCTCAGAAAAGTGGAAAGTGGCTAAGACACCACATTCCAACGCAGGAGATCTGGGTTCAATCCCTAGCCAGGGAACTAGATCCCACATGCTGCAATGAATAGTCTGCATGCCTCAGCTAAAGATTCTGCACACTGCAAAGAAGACTGAAGATCCTTCATGAAGCAACTAAGACCTAGTGTGGCCAAAAAATCAACTATTAAAAAAAAGAAAAATGAAACATTAGCAAACTCAAAGACAGGACAGTGGAAATCACTCAACTGGAATAGAAAAAGAAGGAAAAACAGAATTAGAAAGTGTAAAGATAGATTAAGGGACTTATGGAACAAGCAAGTACACCAATACTCAGATATAGGAGTCACAGAAGGAGAAGGGAGGGCAGAAAGCTTATTTGATGAAATAATGGTTTAAAATTTCCCTAAATTGGGGAAAGAAATAGGCATATAGATCTAAGAAGCCCAAAACATTCCGAAAAAGATTAATTCAACAAGACACACATGGAGACACATTATAATTAACAGGGTAAAAGTTAAAGACAAGGTTTTAAAGAAACAAGAGAAAACCAACATTATACACAACAGAATCCCCACAAGACCATCAGCAAATCTTTCAACAGAAATTTTGCAAATTGAAGGGAGTAGCACTATATATGCTAAGTGCTGAAAGACAAAAAATTGCCAACCAAGAATACTCTACCCAGAAAAGCTTTTCTTCAGAATTTAAGGACAGAAAATGAGTTTTCCAAACAAGAAAAACTGAAGAAGTTTATGACCACTAGACTGATCATACCAAAAATAAGTTTTTAAAAGTAAAAGCAGGTTCTTTAAGCTAAAAAAAAAAAAAAAAGGTACTAATTAGTAACAGGAAAACATATGAAAGGATATAAATTTCAGTGGTAAAGGTAAAAATCAATTCTAATGTTATTATGGTGGGTTATCACACATAAATCTAGCACAAAGCTTAAAAGATAAAAGTATTATAAAATAATACATAATTTGCTAAAGTATAACAAGATAAAAATGAAACTTGTGACATCTAAACAAGGGCGAGCATTTCAAAATGTACAGCTTCAGTATACATTCTAACTTAAGTCATTATTAGCTTAAACTAGGCCGCTATAAGACATTTTGTATAAGCTTCATGTAACACAAAGCAAATGCCTATAATAAATATACTGCAGATAAACAGTGAGGAATCTAAGCATACTATTAGAGAAAATCATTAAATCACAAAAGAAAAGAGTAACAGAAGAAAGGAACAAAGAACTTCCAAAACAGCAAAAGAACAATTACAAAATGGCAATAGTAAGTTCATACCTATCAATAATTACTAAGATGATGCTGTTAAAAGCGCTGTACTCAATATGCCAGCAAAATCGGAAAACTCAGCAGTGGCCACAGGAGAAGAGTCTTGAGAGTCCCTTGGACAGCAAGAGATCAAACCAGTCAATCCCAAAGGAAATCAACCCTGAATATTCACTGGAAGGACTGATGCTGAAGCTGAAGCTCCAATATTTTGGCCACTTGATGTCAAGAGCTGACTCACTGGAAAAGACCCTGATGCTGGGAAAGGTGGAGAAGAGACCCTGATGCTGAAGGCAGGAGGAGAAGGGGATGACAGAGGACGAAATGGTTGGATCGCCTCACTGACTCAATGGACATGAGTTTGAGCAAGCTCTGGGAGTTGGTGATGGACAGGGAAGCCTAGTGTGCTGCAGTCCATGGGGTCACAGAGAGTCAGACACAGCTGAGCAACTGAACTGAACTGAGACTAAATTCACCAATCAGAAGTGACAGAATGGCTGAATCAATAATAATAATAAAAACCTCAACTACACATGGCCTATAAGAGACTCACTTCACCTTTCAGGACACACACAGGAACCTGAAGGGATAGAAAAACATATTTCATGTAAACAGAAACCAAGAGCAAGCCAGGGTTGCTGTTCTTACATTTTAACACAAGCTGTAATACGAAAGGTCACATAACGATAGAGTGGTCAGTGTGAACCCGAGCAGGACCAGGTGCCCAGTTGGGACAAGTCCTTTCCGTCCCCCATTTCTTATTTGTAGGAAAGAGACTTCATTTAGCCTCCTTGGCAGATTCAAACAGTGGCTAATCAGAAAATGGAGGGAATACAGAAACAAAGGAAGGGCAAGCAAGTAACCGTAGTGTAGGGTTGTGGCTCCTTCTCAAGGGAAATATACACACTCAATATGAATTCAGATTGTTTTTTGATGTGGACCATTTTTTAAGTCTCTATTGAGTTTGCTACAAATATTGTTTCTGTTTTAGCTTTTGGTTTTTGGTCTTGAGGCATGTGGGACCTTATCACCCTGACCAAGGATCCAACCTGCACCCTCTGCATTGGAAGCTGAAGTCTTTTTTTTTTTTTGGAAGCTGAAGTCTTACACCACTGGGCCACCAGGGAAGTTCCTGAATATGAACTCAGTATCTTTGAATTCTTACGCAGGAACGAAGATCCCCATCCAGGTGGAGGATGGTAACTTCAAACACAATACAAAATTTGAAGAACACCACCCTATTACCTCCCCATCAACCAATCAGAAAAAAAGTCTGCACACAAGGGAAGATAATGAAGACTCTGATCTCTTTCCCAAATGATTAACTGTGATTAACTTCTCCTTTCTCCCTTTAGAATTTTCATGGTCAAGTAGAATCTTTGGAGTAGGCTCTTGCATATGAGTCTGCCTTCTCTCCAGGTTGTTGGTCTCCAGAATAAAGCAAACTCCCAATTAATACTTATATTGGCTTTTGAGTAGCAAGCAGCCAAACCTGAGTTTGGTAACAAATTTGACCAAAGCATATAACATGCTTTGTTATATACAACCAACACAGGAACACCTAAATATATAAAGCAAATAACAATCCTGAAGGGATAAATAGACAGCAATACGATAATAGTTGCAGACTTCAATACCCCCACATTCAACAACAGTTAGATCATTCAGACCAAAAAATCAATTAGAAAACACTGGACTGGAACTACATGTAAGACCAGATGGAATTACAGGACATTTTATACAATATTCCATCCAAAAGCAACAGAACACATTCTTCTCAAGTATACATGGAACAAAACCCAGGATAAATCATATGTCAGAAGATAAAAGAAATCTTAATAAACTGAAGGCTGAAATTATGTCAGGCATCTTTTCTGACCACAATGGCATGAAACTAGAAATCAATTACCAGAAGAAAGACAAATGAAAATGTAAACACAACATACAAAAACTCAACGGGATACAACCAAATAAGTTCTAAGATAAATATTGATAAATGCCCACATTAAGACACAAGAAAAAAATCTTAAACATCTTAACTTTATGCCTCAAGGAACTAGAAAAAGATGAAACTAAGCCTAAATTTTGTAGTAAGATGGAAATAATGAGATCAGAGCAATAATACATGAAATAAGACACTGAAAAGGCGATAGAAGAGATGAAATCAGGAGTTGGCTTTTTGAGAAGAAAACTGGAAGGCTTTAGCTAAACTCACCAAGAGAAAGAAAGGACTCAAAATCAGTAAGGGAGGAGGAAACATTAAAAGTGATACCACAGAACTACAAAAAAAGAAAGAGAGACTATGAACAATTATGCCAACATACTGGACAAGCTAGAAGAAATGGAAAGATTCCTAGACACATACATGATACCAAGACTCAATAATAAAGAAATAGAAAATCTCAACAGAATGATCACCAGTAATAAGATTGAATCAGTAAACAATAATCTCCCAACAAACAAAAGTACAAGACCACCAACTTCATTAAATTTCATCAAACATTTAAGAATTAACCAATCCTTCTTTCAAAAAAAAAAAAAAAACAAGAGGAGGGAACACTTTCAAAATGGTTTTATAAGGCCAGTTTTGCCCTGATATCAAAATGAGACAAGAACTTCCATGGAGGTCCAGTGGTCACAAACCTGCCTGCCAATGCAGGGGACTCTGGTCTGATCCCTGGTCTGGGAATATCCCACACGCTGCAGAGCAACTAAGTCTGTGCGCCACAACTGCTGAGCCCACGCGCCCTGGAGCCCGCGCGCCACAAGATGAGAAACCGCAGCAATGAGAGCCTGCGCACGGCAGCTAGTCAGTAGCTCCCGCTCGCCGCAACTAGAGAAAAGCCTGAGCAGCAACAAAGATTCAGCACAGCCAAAAATAAATAACTAAATTTTTTTTTTTTTAAAAATAGTAATAAGGTTAAAGCTTGGGGAAAATAGCCCTGGAAGAGACAATATCCTTTAAAGCCTAAGGCTCTGAGGGGAATCCAACCACTGCTCAGCAAATTCCTAAAACCCGATTCATTAGGCCCTGCCAGTCCCCCTGCAACACCCGGACTCTCCCTGTTCAGAAGCCTAACAGGGAGTTACCGGTTTGTGCGAGACTTACAAGCAGTGAATGAGGCCGTCATTCCTACTCACCCAGTGGTGCCAAACCCTTAACGCCCTCCTCACCCGAGTGCCAGGGAGCGCCCAGTGTTTCTCTGTTTGGACTCAAAGATGCATTTTTCTGTATTCCCCTACATCCAAACCCTCAATACCTTTCCACCTTTGAAAGGAGGGACCCTGAAGCCCTGGAGGCTACCCAATATACATGGATGGTGCTTTCTCAGTTTCTGGGAGGGCCCCCACTTTTTGGAAAAGCATGCACATGAGAACTGAGGGAACTGAGCCTTGAGAAGGGAACTCTGTTCCAATATATTGATGATTCGGTGCTAAGCAATGAAACCAAACAAGATTCGTATTAAAACACTGTTGAGCCCTAAATTGTCTAGCAAAACCAAGGCTTAGGTCTCACCGCAATGGGTTCAATATATAGGATGTGTTTTCACCTGGGAAGGCGGGACGAGGCACCAGCCCTGGTCACAGATCGGAAAAACAGCAGTGAGTGCATTACCAGCTTCAACCACAAGGCGGCAACTCTGAGGCTTTCTCAGGATGGCTGGGTTCTGTCCCAGCGAGTGAAAGTGGCTCAGTTGTGTCTGACTCTTTGTGACCCCATGAATTGTAGACCACCAAGCTCCTCTGTGCATGGAATTTTCCAGGCAAGAATACTGGAGTGATTTGCCATTCCCTTCTCCAGGGGATCTTCCTGATCCAGGGATCAAACCTGCGCCTCCTGCATTGCAGGCAGATTCTTTACCATTGGAGCCACCAGGCAAGCCTGGATTCTGTCCTGTCTGGATTCCAAATTATAGCCTTAGAGCCAAAAGCCTACATGAGGCTCAAGGGAGGAGAAAAGGAACCCCTTCAATAGAATAAGGCCCACCAGCTTGTGGGGGCAGGGGGACTTTGAGACTCTAAAGCCTGAGCTGAGTAGACACCAGCACTGGGGCTTCCAAATTTGGACAAGCCCTTTACCTTCTATGCTCATGAGAGGTCAGGGATAGCCATAGGAGTCCTGACACAAAGCTGGGACCAGATTAGAGACCAGTGGTTTACTTTTCACAACTGAACTTACTTGCCCTGGGTTGGCCAAGCTGCCTGCGGGCCATAGCAACCACAGTCCTGTTGATTAGTGAGGCTTCCAAGCTCCCTCGGGGCAACACTTAGATGTGTTAACCCTTCATCAGGTACAATCTGTGCTGGACATCACTGGTTGACTGGAGGAAGGGTAACAAGATATCAGGCCCTCCTAATGGATGCCCCTGAAATTACTGTAAAGGTGTGCCAAACCCTGAACCCAGAATCTCTGCTTCTAGCAGTCAAGAGAGGAGACTTAGAGAATCAGTGTGTAGAGAGCCTAGAATAAACTCAGTCCAGCAGGTCTGATCTTCTACATGAGCCTCTTGACAGCCTTGAGGTCGATTGGTTTACTGATCGAAGCAGTTTTGTAGAAATGGGACCCAAAAGGCAGGGTATGGCACAGTCAGTCTAGATGAAGTCATAGAAATCAAGGCCCTGCCACCCTGGACATCAGTCCATAAGGCTGAACTGACTGCCTTCACAACAGTTTTGTAGTTAGGGAAGGAGAAGAAATTAAATATTTTACTGACTGTAAATGTGGGTTTCATGTGCTATATGCTCATGCTGCCATTTGGAAAGAGAAATGTTAATCACTAGAAATTCTGTCATAAAACATCAAGATTTGGTCCTGGCTCTTTTAGAAGCAGTGCAGCTCCTGACCCAGGCAGCAGTAATCCACTGTGGGGGCCGTCAGAGGGATGGATCCTTCGTGAGCCAAGCGCATGGCACAGTTGATCAAACTGCAAAACAGGCAGCTCGACTGCAGGAACCTGAACAAGTTACGACTCTAGTGATGGGCCGCCCCTGCACTCCCCAGCCTCCCCCAGTACTCCCCACAGGAACACAAACATGCTGAGAAATGGGACTCTGAGAAAGGAAGCGCAGGCTGGTGCAAGGAGGGGGATAAGGTTCTAATTCCTGAGGCCCAACGATGGAAACTCACTGAGAGCTTACATCCCATCCACTATGGGAGGGATGCCCTATGGGACTTAACACAAAAGGATTTTTCAGGGAAGGGGCTTAAAAGAACAGTAAAACAAGTAACACGTGCCCATGATTTATGGACCCATAATAACCCATGTGTGTGTGCATGCAGGCTCAGTCATGTCCAACTCTTTGTGAACCCCAAGGACTGCAACCTGCCAGGCTCTGTTCTGGGAATTTTCCAGGCAAGAATACTGGAATGGGTTGCCATGCCCTCCTCCAGGGGATCTTTCCAACTCAAGACCAAATCCACATCTCCCACATCTCTTGCATTGGCAGGCAGATTCTTTACCACGGAGCCACCTGGGAAGCTCTGTGATAACCCACAGATCTATCTAATCCCTCCTTCATTACTCAGGTCAGTTCAATGCCAAGGGCCATATCCAGAGAAAGACTGGCAGCTAGATTTCACTCAAATGCCCCCATGATCAGGATGTATTAATATCTTCTAGTGTTTGTCAATATTCTCATAGGATGGGGTGAGGTCTTCCCCACCTGACCTGAAAAGGTTATGGAAGTCTGTAAGTACCCCCTGGTTTTCTTTTTTTCAGATTTTTTAAAATGTGGACCATTTTTTTAAAGTCTTTATTGAATTTGATACAATACTGCTTCTGTTTTATGTTCTGGTTTTTTTGATCAGGGGGCACGTGGGATCTTAGTTCCTCAACCAGGGATTGAACCTGGATCCCCTGCATTGGAAGGCGAAGTCTTAACCACTGGACCACCAGGGAAGCCCCTGTAAGTCCCTTTTAAAAGAAAAATTCCTTGGTTTGGACTTCCAAAGTCCTTGCAGAGTGCTGGCAGGCCCTCTTTTATACCCAAAATCACACAGGGGCTCACAACAGCCCTAGCGACAGACTCCAAGCTACACACCTTGGGGCACCCCAGTCTTCAGTGAAGGCAGAGAAAATGAACCTCACTTTAAGGAAAACCTTAGCAAAAGCTCTGCTGAGAAACTCATGAACCCTGCACCAACTTGCTTCCTACTGCACTCTTCAGGGTCTGGGTAGCCCCCAGGAGTGGTCTGAGACTTAGCCCATTTGAAGTGACCTATGGGCAGCTTTTTCTTACTGATATTCTACCAGATGAGGATGTGAGCCAGGCCCTGAGAGAGATTATTAATCTAGGAACACCCCTTCCCAACAACACAAGAGATGACTCTGCACATGGACATCACCTGATGGTCAATACCAAAATCAGATGATTACATCCTTTGCAACCAAAGATGGAGAAGTTCTATATAGTCAGCACAAACAAGACCTGGAGCTGTCTCTGGCTCAGATTATCAGCTCCTTATAGCAAAATGCAGGCTTAAACTAAAGAAAGCCAGGAAAACCACTAGGCCAGTCAGGTACAACCTAAATCAAATCTCCTATGATTATACAGTGGAGGTGATGAATAGATTCAAGGGATTAGATCTGATAAACAGAGTGCCTGAAGAACTATGGACAGAGGTTCATAATATTGTGTAGGAGGCACTAGCAAAACCATCCCAAAGAAAAAGAAATGCAAGATGGCAAAGTGGTTGTCCAATGAGGCTTTACAAATAGCTGAGGAAAGAAGAGAAAGGAAAGGTGTATTTAACTGACTGCAGAGTTCCAGAGAATAGCAAGAAGAGATAAGAAGACCTTCTTCAATGAGCAATGCAAAGAAATAGAGAAAAACAACAGAAGGGGAAAGACTAGATATCTCTTCAAGAAAACTGGAGATATCAAAGAACATTTCATGCAAAGATGGGCACAATAAAGGACAGAAATGGTAAATACCTTATAGATGCAGAAGAGATCAAGAAGAGGTGGCAATAATATACAGAAGAACTGTACAAAAAAGCTCTTAATGACCATGATAACCACAGTGGTATTTTCACTTACCTAGAGCCAGACATCCTGGATTGTAAAGTCAAGTGGGCCTTCGGAAGCACTGCTGCCAAAAAAGCTAATGGCGGTGATGGAATTTCAGCAGAGCTATTTAAAATCCTAAAAGATGATGCTGTTAAAGTGCTGCACTCAATATGTCAGCAAATTTGGAAAACCCAGCAGTGGCCACAGGACTAGAAAAAGTCAACCTTTATCCTAATTCCCAAGAAGGGCAGTACTAAAGAATGTTCAAACTACTAGACAACTGCACTCACTTCTCAGGCTAGAAAGATTATGCTCAAAATCTTTCAAGTTAGGCTTCAGCAGTACTTGAATTGAGAACTTCCAGGAGTATAAGCTGGGTTTAGAAAAGGCAGAGGAACCAGAGATCAAATTGCCAACATTCACTGGATCATAGAGAAAGCAAAGGAATTCCAGAAAAACATCTACTTCTGCTTCATAGACCACGCTAAAACCTTTGACGGTGTGGATCATAACAAACTGTGGAGAACCCATAAAGTGATGAGAATACCAGACCATCTTACCTATCTCCAGAGAAACCCGTACGTGGGTCAAGAAGCAACAGTTAGAACTGGACGTGGAACAATGGACTGGCTCAAAATTGAGAAAGGAGTACCACAAGGCTGTATATTGTCACCCTGTTTATTTAACTTACATGCAGAGCACATCATGTGAAATGCTGGGCTGGATGAGTTACAAGCTGGAATTAAGGTTGTCAGGAGAAATATAAATAACCTCAGATATGCAGATGATACCAATCTAATAGCAGAAAGTGAAAAGGAACTAAAGAGTCTCTTGATGAGGGTGAAAGAAGAGAGTGAAAAAGTTGGCTTAAAATTCAATATTAAAAAACTAAGATCATGGCATCCAGGCCCCATCATTTCATGGCAAATAGGAGGGTAAAATGTAGAAGCAGTGACAGATTTCCTCTTCTTGGGCTCTAAAATCACTGCAGATGGTGACTGCAGCCATGAAATTAGAAGACGGTCGTTTCTTGGAAGGAAAGCTAAGACAAACCTAGACAGTGTATTAAAAGACAAAGACATCATTTTGCCAACAAAGGCTCATAAGTCAAGGTTAGGGTCTTTCCAGTAATCATGTGCAGATGTGAGAGCTGGACCATAAAGAAGGCTAAGCACCAAAGAATTGATGCTTTCGAATTAGTGCTAGAGAAGACTCTTGGCAGTCCCCTGGACAGCAAGGAGATCAAACAAGTCAATCCTAAAGGAAATCAATCCTGAATATTCATTGGAAGGACTGATGCTGAAGCTAAAACTCCAATACTTTGGCCACATGCTGTGAAGAACCCACTCATTGGAAAAGACCCTGATGCTGGGAAAGATTGTGTTGGGCAGGAGAAGAGGGCATCAGATGATGAGATGGTTGGACGGCATCACTAACTCAATGTACATGAACTTGGACAAACTCTGGGAGATGGTGAGGGATAGGGAGGCCTGGTGGGCTGCAGTCCATGGGGTCACAAAGAGGCAAACATGACATGGCAGCTGAACAACAACAGGACAAGTTCAGAAAGTAATCCAGGACCATGCCCACAAGGCATTGCCAGAGTCCACTGAAAATACAGAGAAAGGAGCCACTCCTTTGGAAATAAACCCTGGGGACAAACTTCTTAAAACCTGGAAAGAGGGGTCTCCTGAAGATCAGCCATTACCAAAATGGAAGGGCCCCTATAATGTAACTTCAACCATTCCCACTGCTGTTGAGTGGCAAGGGGTATCGAGTTGGGTACATTTGTCCAGACTAAAAGCTTTTACCTCCAGAAGCCCCGCAGGTCACAACAGAAGAACAATACACCTGTGAGCCAGTGGAAGACCTGATACCTGTTCAGAAGACAGGCACCATCCACATAGGTAAAATGACGTCGTGGGGGGGGCTCCTATCTGAAGCTCTAACGGGACTTGGGACGTCTCTTGTTTCCTTGGCTGATGTGGTGCTTGACAATCATCTGGCCCTTGAGTACCTTTTGGCAGAGCAAGGTAGAGTTTGTGCGATAACTAATACTTCCTGCTGCGCTTGGATCAAGGCAACAGGACAGGTTAAAGTTGATGTTAAAGAAATACACACCCAGGCGAAGTGGGCTCATAATTTTGGCACAGGTGATGTCACTTTCCTTGTCTGGTCAACAGTTAAGGAAGCCCCAAATTAACTTGGTTCCTTTCCTTGCTAGGCCCTTAAATGGCTATTGTTATTCTCCTTTACAGCCCTTGTTTTGTTTAACCTTTTAGTTAAGTCTGTGTCTTTTAGGCTCAGACAGTGTGAAGTGAGGCTCATGATGGCTCAAGGAATTCAGCCCAATCCAGTGGAAAATAGCCCAGATCCCTACAGGTCATTGGAACAGTCAGTAAGGGACTTCTGCACTTCTAGGGAAGGCTAGGGTCTGTGGCCCCTGTCCAGCAGAAAGAAGTTTCAGAAGAAGAGACCTTCGGCCCTTTAAGAAGGGGAGAATGAGACAGGCCTAGGACCTTTTGCTGCAATGCTTTCTCTGGGCATACCTCTCCTCAAGCAACAAAATACAGAGAAACTATATGGGACTAAAAATAACTGTGCAGGCATAGTTAGGGCAAGTTCTGGAAGAAAAAAAACATACAAATAAACCAAGAAACCTGCCACTTCTCAAGAGCCTGGAGCAAAATCAGGGTACTGCACATGCCCCTATCCACACAATACCACCTAAGGGGTGGGCAAACCACCCCTCTGGCCCAATCCCTGGACACACCCCTACCCTCAGCCCATATAAATAATAAGCTCACTGCCCTCCCCCAGAGAGCCAGCGGGAAAGGGAATCCGATGTTTGTTCCTGCTCCCTTCGCTGCAGCAGGAGGCCCAGTAAAGGCCTACCTGAATTTCTTGTCTGGCCTCTAGTCAATTTCTATTGATTAAGGAGGTCAAGAACCCTAGTTAGTAACATAATTAGCTAAGAAAAAGAAATAAAAGGCATTCACATTTAAAAGGAGGAAGTAAAACTTCTCTACTTGCACATGACACAATATATTTTATACAGAAGACTAAAGACTGCACTAAAAAATTGTTAGAACTAATAGAAGAATTTAGTAAAGTTGCAGTTACAAAATCAATTTACAAAAATCTGTTGGGTTTCTGTACACTAACAAACTATCAGAAAGAAATCAAAGGGGGAAAAGATCCCATTTTAATTGCATCAAAATAATAAAATATCTAAAAATGAATTTAACAAAGGAGGTAAAGACTTGTACATGGAAAATATACAACACCGATAAAAGAAGAAGACACAAATAAATGTTCACAGATTGGAAGGATTAAACTGTGAAGATTTCCACGCTACCCAAAACAATCTCCAGATTCAATGAAATTCTTATCAGAATTCCAAAGGGATTTTTAATAGAAACAGAACAAATGATCCTACAATTTGTATAGAACCACAAAGACCTTCAGTAGCCACAGTAACCTCAAGAAGAACACAGCAGGAGGTACCATGCTTCCTGATTTCCAACTATATCACTTACATTGTTATATATATTATCAGATAATATATATTTATCATATATAATAAATATATATTATATATAGTATTATAGCAATAAAAACAGTATGGTATTGGCATAAAAAAACATACACACAGATCAATGGAATAGAGAAAAGGGCCCAAACATAAACCCATGCATATGTAGTCAATTAATTAACAACAAAGGAACAAGAATACAGAAGAGGGGAAAGAAGAGTTTCTTCAATAAGTTATACTGAGAATACTGGACTGCCTCATGTGAAAGAATAAAACTGGATCACTCACTATTTTACATTAAACACAAATATCCACTCAAAATGGATTGAAGACTTATCAAAAGATTTGAAATCATAAAATCCTAGAAAGAAACATAGGAAGTAATCTCCTTGACATTGGTCTTGGCAATGATTCTTTTTTTTTGATTTGACACCAAAAACAAAAGAAAAATGAAAAATAAACAAGTGGAACCACATCACATTAAAAGTTTCTGCACAGCAAAGGAAATCGTCAACAAAATGAAAAGGCAGCCTATGGACTGGGGGAAAATGTCTGTTGTAGTGTTGGAGAAGACTCTTGAGAGTCCCTTGGACTGCAAGGAGATCCAACCAGTCCATTCTGAAGGAGATCAGCCCTGGGATTTCTTTGGAAGGAATGATGCTAAAGCTGAAACTCCAGTACTTTGGCCACCTCATGCGAAGAGTTGACTCGTTGGAAAAGACTGATGCTGGGAGGGACTGGGGGCAGGAGGAGAAGAGGACAACAGAGGATGAGATGGCTGGATGGCATCACTGACTCTATGGATGTGAGTCTGGGTGAACTCCAGGAGTTGGTGATGGATAGGGAGGCCTGGTGTGCTGCAGTTCATGGGGTCGCAAAGAGTCGGACACGACTGAGTGACTGAACTGAACTGAACTGAAGGATATGTCTGATGGCGACTAATATCCAAAATATATAAAGAACTCATACAGCTCAACTGCAAAAAAACAAAACAAAAAAACAAACCCAAACAATCTGATTAAGCTACAGGCAGAGGATCTGAACATTTTCCTGAAGAAGACAACATACAGATGGCCAATAGATATGTGAAAAGGTTCTCAACATCAATAATCATTATGAAAATACAAGTCAAAACCACAATGAGATGCCACCCACACCTATTAGAATGGTTATTATCAAAATGACAAGAGGGAACAAGTGTTGGCCAAACTTCAGAGAAAAGTGAACCCTTGTGCACTCTTGGTGGGAATGTTAACTGGTGCAGCCACTATGGAAAACTGTATGGAGATTCCTCAAAAAATAAAAAATACAGCTACTATGTGATCCACTTCTGGGTATTTATCCAAAAGAAACTAAATCACTACCTCCAAAATGTTATCTGTGTCTGCATGTGCATTATTATTCACAATAGCCAAGACAAAGAACATCTCAAGGGTCCATGGATGTATAAACATACAGAAAATGTGAAATACATATATATGTACATATATAAATAGATATTATTCAGCCACAAAAAAGGGAAATCTTGCCTTTTGTGACAACATGGATGAACCTTCAGGGCATTATGCTAAGGGAAATATGTCAGCCAGAAAAAAACAAATACTGTGTTATTTCATTCACATGTGGTATCTAAAAACACAAACTGAACTCATAGATACAGAGAACAGATTGGTGTTTACCTGAGGCGGGAGGTGAAGTGAAATGGCAGAAAGTGGTGAAAAGATGCAAACTTAACAATTATAAGGTAATAAGTCTTGGGATGTAATGTATAGTATAGTTACTATAGTTAATAATAGTGTATTACATATTTGAAAGTTGCTAGAAGAATAATCTTAAAAGCTCTCATCAAAAAAAATTGTAACCATGTGACATGATGCATCAATGATAACTAAACTTGTGGTAGACATTTTGCAATACATACATATGTCAAATTATATTTCATACCATGGACTTATGCAACGTTATATATCAAATATATCTCAGTAAAAAACTAGAAGAAAGAGTATTAGAATTTTAAGAGTATTAGTAAAAGTTCTAAGTGACTTTATATGGCCTTGGGATGGATTACCTAAAGTGGGAAAATAATAGCACTAACATAAAATTTTACAATTTCTGTGTATAGACAACCATAACTAAATTTAAAAAGGAAATGACAAACTAGGGGAAAATACACATACGTGGCTGACCACCACCCTGCCCCAGTGAGAAAACAGGCTCAGGATACAACAGGAAAATGCCTCTCTAAGCTTTAGTCGCCCTCATGAATAACTGGGAATCACGATAATACATGTATAGAATTCATGGCTGGTCCAACACAAGCTCCTAATGAAAATGATTTTATTAATGCATGTGTATGGTGTGGAAAAGGTCAGTTTTCATTCCAATCCCTAAGAAAGGCAATGCCAAAGAATGCTCAAACTACCGCACAATTGCACTCATCTCACACGCTAGTAAAGTAATGCTCAAAATTCTCCAAGCCAGGCTTCATCAGTATGTGAACCGTGAACTTCCTGATGTTCAAGCTTGTTTTAGAAAAGGCAGAGGAACCAGAGATCAAATTGCCAACATCCGCTGGGTCATCGAAAAAGCAAGAGAGTTCCAGAAAAACATCTATTTCTGCTTTATTGACTATGCCAAAGCCTTTGACTGTGTGATCACAATAAACTGTGGAAAATTCTGAAAGAGATGGGAATACCAGACCACCTGATCTTCCTCTTGAGAAATCTGTATGCAGGTCAGGAAGCAACAGTTAGAACTGGACATGGAACAACAGACTGGTTCCAAATAGGTAAAGGAGTTCGTCAAGGCTGTATATTGTCACCCTGTTTATTTAACTTATATGCAGAGTACATCATGAGAAACGCTGGACTGGAAGAAACACAAGTTGGAATCAAGATTGCTGGGAGAAATAACCTCAGATACGCAGATGACACCACCCTTATGGCAGAAAGTGAAGAGGAACTCAAAAGCCGCTTGATGAAAGTGAAAGAGGAGAGTGAAAAAGTTGGCTTAAAGCTCAACATTCCGAAAACGAAGATCATGGCATCCGGTCCCACCACTTCATGGGAAATAGATGGGGAAACAGTGGAAACAGTGTCAGACTTTATTTTTCTGGGCTCCAAAATCACTACAGATGGTGACTGCAGCCATGAAATTAAAAGACGCTTACTCCTTTGAAGGAAAGTTATGACCAACCTAGATAGCATATCCAAAAGCAGAGACATTACTTTGCCAACAAAGGTTCGTCTAGTCAAGGCTATGGTTTTTCCAGTGGTCATGTATGGATGTAAGAGTTGGACTGTGAAGAAGGCTGAGCACCGAAGAATTGATGCTTTTGAACTGTGGTGTTGGAGAAGACTCTTGCGAGTCCCTTGGACTGCAAGGAGATCCAACCAGTTCATTCTGAAGGAGATCAGCCCTGGGATTTCTTTGGAAGGAATGATGCTAAAGCTGAAACTCCAATACTTTGGCCACCTCATGCAAAGAGTTGACTCATTGGAAAAGACTCTGATGCTGGGAGGGATTGGGGGCAGGAGGAGAAGGGGACGACAGAGGATGAGATGGCTGGATGGCATCACTGACTCGATGGACGTAAGTCTGAGTGAACTCTGGGAGTTGGTGATGAACAGGGAGGCCTGGCGTGCTGCAATTCATGGGGTCGCAAAGAGTCGGACACGACTGAGTGACTGATCTGATCTGATCTGATGGTGTGGATTTATATTTGTGTTTGTATGTGCACACACACATGTACAAATGCATTTACACAACCAAGGCATCTCCCATTTGGCCTAAAACTGATCATTCTGAAAACTGAAAGCCCTAAGAAATGCCTCAACCCAACTGGGACAGCTGGTCACCCTACCACAGGCATATAGAAAAAAGGGGATGGAAGAATATGCACAAAGATTTTCAAAGGACTCATTTCTGGGGAGGAAGTTTTATAGATAGTTTTTCTTCTCTTCGTTATGCTTAGTTGTACATTCTAATTTTTTCATAAGTGTTTTATGATAAGGAAAAAACCACATTTATTCTAATTTGACATTTAAAAAATGGAATATAGCCTCTAGAACTATTCATAGCTATGGAATAATTTCCAAAATATAGACTGGGTCAAATATGAGCAGTGCTTATAATATGGGAAAATCTTCCAGCTCCAAGACATGACATGCTATCCATTTGCCAGAACCAAAGGAGTATTCCCTGTGCATGTTTTCTGTACTTTTATGTCTTTTCCATGACAATTAGCATGGAAAATACAATATAAATGTTTCAATTCAAGGCATGTTAAACAGTTATATTAGCATGCAATGCTCTTAGTGCTGTCAGTAAAAACTGGAGATTCTTCACATTTCTATCCCATTGAATGCACTGACATTTGTGATATCATCATTTCAAGACTGACTTATATGCTAAAGCTTTATCCATTAGTTATTAAAATTATGATTATGTGATGAACTTGATATTATAAGGATAGATTTTTTTCAATTCTTAAGTTGAGGGGGGTTATTTTTATTCAATTTCCTTAAAATTGGAACTGTTCCTAACATTAATACATATTTGGAATTGTCTCTCTCTTTTTTTATTTCTTGGTGGAGGAGACAGGTCCCAGAACTTTGAGGAGGGGGAAAAAAATACTACAGGATATTTGCATTATTCTTTTAGTACCTGGGGGCTGCAAGTTGCATGGAATACAGATGTGGCTGCTGCTGCTGCTGCTGCTAAGTCGCTTCAGTCGTGTCCAGAGCATGACAAACCATAAGGCAACCTCTTCTTGTGACCAGAAAAAGCCTCACAATCCACAAAAGTTTCCCCAGTACCAATGGGATTGTCTTGCATTTCCTTATTTAATGCCAGCAAGCTGTTAATGGCTCAACTCAAGTCTCTCCAGTTATTGTATTTTTGAATACTTCCACATAAGAACTAGAATGTCTGAGTTGTTAAAAGAAAAAAAAATTTTTTTTGGAACAGTGGAAGCACTCAAGACAGCCTCTGATTCCCTAACTGCTTCCTAGAACGAAACTCAAAATACAGGCACACACAGACAGAGACATACACACACCTGCTGCCAGGACCTCATGGAAACAGACTTAACCCAGTAACTCGGCCCTCTTCAGGAACCCAGGCTCTCTGATTTAAACAGCTCACCTACATTACTTGAATCCATTGAGCCATAATTCCAGTACATTTGAAATCCTGTCTTTGGAACCTAGCACCATTTTCAATCAGGCCCTTGTACTTAACTGCCTCAGCCCCCTCCTCGGAGAATTGTCTGCGCTTATCACTGCTGGCCTTCATTAGGGAGCCCAAATCACACACCTGGGATTACATTACTGCTGTATATCAACTCCTCAAGACAAACGGTCTCTTTGCCCAAGACAAAGGGCCTCTTTTCAGCAATTGCAGTTAATCAAAACCAAATTGAGCTGTGGGCTTTCCTGCTCTTCAAAACAAAACAAAAACAAAAGCCAGGCCAGACCAGAAATTACTCCTCTCTGTCGCTCCAAATGCATCTCCCATTCCTTCTTTCTCACTCCCTCCCCTTACCCCGGTACCCTCCATACACAAACCGAAAAAGAAGGCCATCAGGCAGACTTTCTGATGAATTCATGAAAACTTACTTTCTGTCTACTTTTATACTTCTTAGAGAAGCTCTACCAAATATATACGGAATACCCCTTCAAGAACATGCAACTCTGTGTCTTCACAGAACTGCATCAGAAATGAGGTCACCCAAGTCCTTGAAGATACACACAGGCTGACAGCAAGCTGAGCTCTATGAATGGCTGGGAGCAAGTCTAGAGGAAAGC
Organism: Bos taurus; assembly: GCF_002263795.3. NCBI lineage: Eukaryota > Metazoa > Chordata > Mammalia > Artiodactyla > Bovidae > Bos > Bos taurus. The sequence goes on along the minus strand of NC_037340.1, from coordinate 30,274,059 downwards.
AAGCAGCATGGCAACACTCAGCCTATAAAGTCTGCACACAAAGCAAAGTGCTGGGGCTCAGGCCAACTCAAGAACTCAAGACTGAGGAAACTGAGCTAATGGGCATGTTGACCTCTTGTTTAAAGGGCTGTCACAAAGGTAGCTTGTTAACCCACGAAGAGCCCACTTTCACACTCTCTGGTTTCTAAGTATGGGCAGTAGCATTCGTGTTCTTTTGGAGCACACGGTACACATAGCTTCTCTCCTTTCCAATCTGGTACCTGGTGGTAACCATTTCCTTTCTCCACAGGTAAGCAGCCACAGGCTGGCTCCTGTAAGGGCTCCTCCCCAACCTTCCTGCCTCTGTCTCCCCCTATTTTATCTCATGCCTAGAAATAAGAGTTAAATTTCCTTAACACATTTTTATTTGTTTGACTGTAGTGGGTCTTTGTTGCTGCACTCGGGTTTTCTCTCTAGTTGTGGCATGCAGGGGCTATTCTCTAGCTGCAGTGCATGACTTCTCATTGCTGTGGCATCTCTTGGGCAGAGCCCGGGCTCTAGGGTGTGGAGTTCAGTAGTTGTAGCACGTGGGCTCAGTAGTTGTGGTTTACGAGCACAAAGGTCAGTAGCTGGGGGACACAGGCTTAGTTGCTCCACAGCAGGTGGGATCTTCCTGGACCAGGGATCAAACCAGTGTCCTTTGAATTGCAAGGCAGATTCTTAACCACTGGACTACCCGGGAAACTCCTTAATACATTTTTCTTTAACCTCTCCTGCCCCAGAATCGACTGCTGGCTCTACATTTATTAAATTTATTAAACTGTATGCATTGTTTTGATTTTACAAAACTGTTTATGGTTTAAAGGGCTGTTCATGTTTTGATTTTACAAAGCTGTTTATGGATTAGAGGGTTATTTATGTTTATGGATTAAAGGGCTACTATGCATTCCTTCCCCATCATGAAACCACCTTCATCTCCAATTACAAACAACAGCTCACTCTCCGTCTCATCCTCTATCAACCACAGCTCCCACAGGTCTGTCTTCAAGTCCAACTGGAGTGCATGGAGACGATGCATCAGAGCTATTGCATTCTGAGCTACAGCAACAATAGCACTGACAGAAACCCATTTGCAACTCAGACTCGAAGCAGAAAGTGATTACCCTGCCTCCCTCCCCAAAGCTGTTTAAAACAACCCAGGGTATGATAGTTGGACAAAGAGAACCACAGTGTCCAAAGAGAACAAAGTCCACAAGGAGAACCCAAACAGGTTAATCCACATAGAGAAAAGAAAGAGAGATGTAATGTCAATTTAATGGGTCTAGCCAGCATTTGCAGAATCCAAGAAGACAAGCAAAATCTTCTCTTAAAAAAAAAAAAATCAATTCATGAAGATTCATCAGTTAGAGACTACATTGGGAGCAATGACATTAGATTGGTTATTTTCTGTGTTTAGGAACTTGGAAGCCAAAAAAAAAAAAAAAAGTCACAGCATAGCAGGTGCAGATCAAATTGCTGGAGAAAGAAGATCCTACACAAGAGTCTTTAACCCACCTAGGTGACTGCTGCCACAGGGTCATGAATGAGGAACTAAAGTCTGTTACCATAACCCACCAGATGTTCCTTATAGCTCTGAGGGAGAGATTTGGAAAAATATATCACTGCTTCCCAGGTGGCACTAGTGATAAAGAACTCACATGCCAATGCAGGAGACGTAAGAAAAGCAGGTTCGATCCCTGGTTGGGGAGATTCCCTGGAAAAGGAAATGGCAACCCACTCCAGTATTCTTGCCTGAGAAATCCCATGGACATAGGAGCCTGGTGGGCTACAGTCCATAGGGTCACAAAGAGTTGGACACAACTAAAGTGACTTAGCACATACTCAGTTGTATACAGCTCTCATTTCTTAGCATGAGTTCAGCCATTATTAGTAAATCCTTCTGTTGGGTTTATAAGACACCTGCTCCCCTCCTAGAAGGGCTGGATAGATTCTTATGGGCTCTTCCCTAGAGGCCTCTGATTATTTAACTAGTACATTTCATTTAAAATCACAGATATTTCTCTGAGCCCACCCAATTTATGTCTCCCTCTGCATACAGCAGCTGCCTCCTAAGGAAGGAGATGCGGGTTCAATCCCTGGGTCAGGAAGATCCTCTGGAGAAGAAAATGGCAACCCACTCCAGTATTTTTGCCTGGGAAATCCTACAGAGGACAAAGGAGCCTGGTGGGCCACAGTCCATGGGGTTGCAAACAGTTGAACACAACTGAGTGACTAAACAGCCACTGTATATAGCACTAGTTATATATGTATCTGTATGTTTCTTTTTTAAAAAATTTATTTTGACCACAGTGGGTCTTCACTGCTGCATGCGGGCTTTCTCCAGTCGCAGCGTGCAGGCTTCTCGTTGCTATGGCTTCTCTTGTTGTGCAGCACAGGCTCCAGGTGCTCGGGCTTCAGTAGTCCAGTGCGTGGACTCAGTAGTTGTGGCATGTGGGCACACTGCTCCACAGTACGTGGGATCTTCCTAGACCCAGGATTGAAACCATGTCTCCTGCATTGGCAGGTGAATTCTTTACCAATGAGCCAACGGGGAAGCCCTCTGCATATTTCTTAGTGTTTAAATATATTGATGTAATTTGGTCCCATATTCCAAGCAAAAAACTTTACCAGATACTATGGGGACACAGTGTATACACAACACATTATTCTTACCCCAAAGGGCTAACCATCAAGTAAGATGAAAGACACAGTAAGTCAAGAGTTAAATAATGATGAAGCAATTAAACATTAGCTTGGTCCTGGTGTAGCTGCTATGGGAATCAGAGGAAGAAATCCCACTAGGACTGGGTGTTCTTCTGTGGTTTCTTTCCTACATGCAGGAAGTTGTAATAATTTTCTTACTAAGTCTTGCAGGACATTTTGGGTGTAGCCCCTTCACCTACACTCAAAAATGGAAGTTTAGGTGTTGGGCATGAGTTGTGATGCTCCATCCTCCACACATGGAGAGGGTGTCGGGGAGAAGGTCATTGACCTCTAGAGACCCAAGAACTAGCACCTTTGCACACATGCATGCTAAGTCGCTTCAGTCGTGTCCGACTCTGTGCGACCCCATAGACGGCAGCCCACCAGGCTCCTCTGACCCTGGGATTCTCCAGGCAAGAACACTGGAGTGGGTTGCCATTTCCTTCTCCAATGCATGCATGCATGCTAAGTCATTTCAGTCATGTCTGACTCTGTGTGACCCTATGGACAGCAGCCCACCAGGCTCCTCCATCCACAGGACTCTCTAGGCAAGAATACTGGAGTGGGTGGCCATTGAGAGGAATTTAAATCAGAACCCTGTAGAATCTCAATCCCCAACCTTTTTTGCATCAGAGGCTGGTTTCATAGAAGACATTTTTCCCACAGATGGGGTAGGGGAATGGTTTGGGGATGATTCAAGTGCATTATATGTTCCATGCACTTTTACTTCTATTATTACTACATCAGCTCCACCTCAGATCATTAGGCATTGGATCTGGAGGTTAGGAACCCCTGCTGTAGAACATCCAATCAGAAATTCCATCCAAAGAGGCTAGAAGTAGAGAAAGAGAAGAGATGGAGAGAAAATATAGGTATGAGGGTGGCCACTGGCTAGAATGCAAAGAAGCCAGGATAAGTGAAACCAGAGGATAGGCACAGAGTTTAGGAACATTCCCCATGTCAAAGACAACAGCTGCAGTAGCTTTTATTGAAAAGAATTGCACCTACGAGTTTTAGTGGGCTGAGTCATCAAAGGGTTCACTGAATGTAGACATCGCCTCCCACCAGGTGTGACCCTTTCCCATCAAGAAGGAGGGATGCACTCTTCCCAGGGTCAACCCTAATGCATCCTAGCACATTTCTAAGGTGAAAGAGGAGTTCCCATGCCTATGTCTCTGACTGATTTTAGTGCCATTGGATGCTCAGAACCTCTTCCAGCACACACTCAGGGATCTCAAGTGGAGAAGGCAGTCTGGGTCTTAGTGATCTAGATGAACATTAACAGAATGCATGGAGGTCTGAAGACCTTGAAGACAGCATCTCCTGTTACTCTGGAGACCCAGAAGTTGCGGTCTTCTAGCAGCTGGCTCGAGCAGAATTACATTGTGTCTGGAGGCCAGCCCAGACTCACAAATCCCCCCAGAGTCTAGCATTAGTTCTAAAACTCCTTATATGTATATGCTGACAGCTTCCTTAATACTGACCAGCTGTTAGGGTAACAGTAGTGCCAGGGATGACAAAGGACCAGCAGAAGTGGAACACTGATGGATACCAAAGGGAGGATTCTGGCCAGTGAGACATGGTGAGTCATTACAACTGAATTCTGTTGTGAATACAAAGAGCCCATGTCTTTTTCAGCAAGAGGTGCTACTCTGGAGTTCTCACTTGCATATTAACTGATGCAAGCCATGTGGCTGATGGTCTGTGTAGAGTGGGCAGATGGAACCAGAAGGTCTAGGACAGTCAGCTGTTTGGTCTGACCACAGAATCACCTGGGATATTAACACTACAGATGCTTGGGACCCATCCTTGACCTACGGAATCAGAATATTCAGGGGTAGAGCCTTGGCGCACATGCATTTTCAAACTCCACAAGTGATTCTCAGGCATAGCTTGGGTGGAGAACTACTATTCTTGAACAGTGCTCTACAAAATTAGGGTACAAAATGAGGACTGAATTCTGGTATTATGCAGTCAGCTAAACTGTGGAGATATATGGGGCCAGGAAATCCATGATCAAATGTGGTAGGTAGCAGAAGATCTTAACAAAAAGGGTGACAGCTGTTGATCCAGTGGTGAGTAGATAAATATACCTTCACCATGTGGCTAGAAGGCAAGTATTGGATTAGCCAAAAAGCTCATTTGGCTTATTTCATGACTGTTACAGAAGAACCCAAAGGAACTTTTTGGCCAACCCAATACTTAATTCTGTGTGAGATTATCTCCCTTTAGGTGGTACCAGGGAAAGAATAATACATTTTAGTCTGTGCTAAGTGCTTCCCCAAGAATATTATTTCAATTATCTTTCTTGGAAGAGAAGAGAAAGTTACAGTGGACATGGTTAAAATTAGGTATCAGTAATTTTTTGAAATATATCATTAAGTATAAAGAACCTTCTTCTGGTCATCTTGAGCTAGCCAGATACATCTTTTATCCCTAAGTATTTAATTCCCTAAGTTAAATAAGGTGGTACCAACAAGATTTGAATCACTGCTCTTCTGAATGGATTTGACTGAGTAAATAAGTCCATGGCTTATACATACTTGCCATCAGAACAAGAACCAACAGTGGAAACAAAGCTTAACTCTGATAATAATGGGAGGAGAGGGGAAGGAGGAGAAGCAGAACAGCTCTAAGAAATTAAAGCTCTTTGACAAGGGAGATGACTGCAGGGAGGATTAGCTGAGAGTCACCTTCTTCTGAAGAATATCCCCATAGGAAAGAAAAGGAAAAAATGTAATCTCAGCACCCAGTCATGCCAAGGTACGAGGAGATTATTAACCTTTGCCAGCCACCTACATGCCCACCCATGAAAACATCCTCCTTGTGAGCTCTGGTAGAAGAAGAGCTCATTGACAGTTTATTGTTGCCACCACATCCTTCTTTGTCAGTAGGTCACACTGCATTTCAAAGTTCCTGATGTTGACTGCTCAATTTGATGAAGACAAGAACAGGTTCCAATGGTTCAGATTCTAAACAACTCAGTCAATCAATCCATGGATTGTCCATGAGTTGGCAGCATAATATAATGTCATGACAGATAGAAGGCCACTCAAAAAGGTGGATCACATTTTATGTTTTGAATGGGATCAGGGGTCAGCTGGGGTACTGCCATTGTACCGGCAGAGGACATGGGCTCAGCCTCCCTAGGTGGCTGTGTAGAACAATCCTTCATCCATATTTTTTTTTTCTTTTGCACCCTCCAAATTCCATGACTGCCTCTTCATTTCAGGCAGGGGCCATGATACATAAGCCATCACTGAGAGTTATCTCATCACAAAGTTTTGGGGCTAAAAGGACTCCCTGTGAGGACACTTAGTCAACAGATATTTGGGCTACCAAGTATATCAGAGTTCCCTGGAGAACAGAACCACTAGGATATACTGCGTGTGTGTAGATAGCGTGTACACAGGAGAGTGAGAGCAGTGTAGTGAGATGGAAAGAGATGTATTTTAAGGAATTGGCTCACACAATTATGGAGGTTAGCAAGACCAAAATCTGAAGGGTGGGCTCGCAGGCTGGAGACTCAAGAAAAAAATCAGTGTTGCAGTTGAAGTCCAAAAGCTGTCTGCTGGCAGAATTCCCTCTTACATGGGGGAAGTCAATCTTTCATTCTATTCAGGCCTTCATCTGATTAGATAAGACCCACCCACATGAGGGAGGGCAATCTGTTTTACTCAAAGTCCACCCATTTAAATGTTAATCTCATGCATAAACACTCTCACAGACACACCCAGGTTAATGTTTGACCAAATATCTGGGCACTACAGTCCAGCTAAATGGACACATAAAATGAACCATCACAGTGCCAAATGGGTACACTAATCAGCCTAGAAGACCATCACTCCTCAAGCATCAGAGAGTATCAGGTGCCAGAAGTCAGTAGCAGGGGTGTCCTTCCCCAGGTTGTAGGGTGGTGGCTAAAAGAACTAGGTATAGATAGACCCCAAATCCTTAAAACACCACCTGGCCAGAATGGGAGTCATTCTCTCTGAAAGTCACAGTGTTAGAAAGAATGAGAGAGACTAACACTGCCATCTGAATAGACTCCTTATTTCTAGCACACATTAGCACAGGGTTCTGAATAAGGATGGAGAGATGTGTCATCTTCCCAATGAGTTGGAGCAAAGCATCATCTCTATTAGAGTGAGGCCAAGAGTGGACTCTCGCATACTTCAAACTCCACTCTGCTGGAATACTGGCTTTTCAATGCTTTGAGGGCTATATCCCAGGCTTTTGTTTACCATTTGTTTTCCCAGAAGTCAAATTAAAATCTCTCTGGAAAAACTCTTAAGAGTAACACTGTGGATCATGTCCACCTTTATGAATTTCACAGGACAACACATGAATAGGAGAGTCTATCCTGTAGAAGATTTTGGTAGAAGAAGACTATTGTGTCTCAATCCAGGGCAGTTAAGGTCACCACTGTCTCTCTACTGAAAAGTGACCCATCCAAAGCCAGTAACAAGCTTCCCAGGTGGTGCTAGTGGTAAAAAATCTGCTTGCCAATGCAGGAGACATAAGAGACGCAGGTTCAATCCCTGGGTCAGGAAGATCCCCTTGAGGAGCTAATGGCAACCCACTCCAGTATTCTTGCCTGGAGAATCCCATGGACAGAGGAGTCTGGCAGGCTACAGTCCATGGGGTTGCAAAGAGTCAGAAACGACCGAAGCAACTTAGCACGCATGCACAAAGCCAGTAAAACCAACAGGAGAGCAGAGAACCCATTATCGCTGCTGCTGGTGAGCCACCATGAGGGGTCTTGTCATACCCTGCAGATTTGGAAGTTCTGAGTTCCAAGTTTGCTTGCACTGACAAACCCAACCAGTGATCTAAAGAACTTACATGATGTGAAGTAAATCAGACCAAGCCTAAGAGAAGTGAGTTGAAGAACAATATAACCGATCCCCCATCTCGATACCCAGCAGGCTGTAGACCCCTGAGACCAGGGTCTTGGTTTTGTTCTCTGTGGTATCCCCAGAATCTGGCACATAACAACCTCTGCTCAGGAAACTTTTGTAGACTGACTGATTGCTAATTAAATCAAGTCCAAAGCAATCTTTTTGTAAGCATGAACACGTATCATCACAGTGGTCAAAAAGGAGTGGGATTTTTTTTTGTAGGAAAATTGGAATGATCTCAGAGTGATAAATTTTTGAAATGAATTCATTTATAAAATGGCCACTGTCTCTGCCTGTCTAATTGGCCCTCTGTAAAATGAGACTGGGGAATGGCATATTTACTTAGCACCCATACCACACTTGGGGGCACATGTGATAGTTAAAATTTGGCAGGGTAGTGACACCTAAATTACTCATTCATAACAACCCTTTTCCTTCCTAGCAGAGAGACAGCATCCCAGAGGATTCTACCAGGCTGTTTAATCTGTCTGGATTTTTAACTTGTTGGTGGCAGAGACTGCATCTTATCCCCAAACCTACCCCACTGCTTGACATCTAGAGAGTCGATGCTCAGATGATGACCATCAAGTGCTTATATTTTTAATGTTTTTTTGCCCAGTAAGGAGACTGGAGCATGGGGGAATTTCAGGAAGCCTGTGATAATAGAAAGTTGGTAATGTGCACAAAGCTGATAACGAGGGAATATCAGAAAGAATTAAAAGGATTAACAGGATATTGACAAGGATATGTAAGGATGGGCATGATAAAGGACAGAAATGGTAAGGACCTAACAGAAGCAGAAGAGATCAAGAAGAGGTGGCAAGAATACACAGAAGAACTGTACAAAAAAGGTCTTAATGACCTCGATAACCACAATGGTATGCTCACTCACCTAGAGTCAGACATACTGGAGTGTGAAGTCAAGTGGGCCTTAGGAAGCATTACTACAAACAAAGCCAGTGGAAGTGATGCAATTCCATCTGAGCTATTTCAAATCCTAAAAGATGATGCTGTCAAAGTATTGCACTTAATATTTCAGCAAATTTAGAAAACTCAGTAGTGGACACAGGACTGGAAAGGTCAGTTTTTATTCCAACCCCAAGGAAGGGAAAGTGTTAGCTGCTCAGTCGTGTCCAACTCTTTACGAACCCGTGGAATGTCCACGGAATTCTCCAGGTAAGAATACTGGAGTGGGTTGCCCTTTGCTCCTGACCTAGTGATCGAACCCACGTCTCTTTCATCTCCTGCATTGGCAGGCATATTCTTTACTGCTGTGCTACTTTACTGCTTTGGAAGCCCTGGCCCCAAAGAAGGGCGATGCCAAAGAATGTTCAAACTACCATACAACTGTGCTTATTTCACATGATAGCAGGATAATGTTCAAAATCCTTCCAGCTAGGCCTCAGCAGTACATGAACAGATAACTTTCAGATATGCAAGTTGGATTTAGAAAGGGCAGAGGACCCAGAGATCAAATTGCCAACATCCATTGGATCACAGAACAAGCAAGGAAATTCCAAAAAAAATCTATTTCTACTTTATGGACTATGCTAAAGCCTTTGACTGTGTGGATCACAGAAAACTGTGAACAGTTCTTAAAGAGATGGGAATACCAGGCCATCTTACCTGCCTCCTGAGAAATCTGTATGCAGGTCAAGAAGCAGAAGTTAGAACAATGGACTGGTTCAAAATTGGGAAAGGAATACGTCAAGGCTGTATATCGTCACCTTACTTAATTTAACTTATATACAGAGTAAAAAGTGTGAAAGTCACTCAGTCGTGTTCGACTCTTTGCAACCCCGTGGACTATACAGTCCATGGAATTCTCCAGGCCAGAATACTGGAGTGGGTAGCTGTTTCTTCCTCCATGGGATCTTCCCAACCCAGGGATCAAAACCAGGTCTCCCACACTGCAGGAGGATTCTTTATCAGCTGAGCCACCAGGGAAGCCCTATGTGCAGAGTACATCATGCAAAATTCTGGGCTTGATGAAACACAACCTGGAATCAAAACTACTGGGAGAAATATCAGCAACCTCAGATATGCAGATGATATCACTCCAATGGCAGAAGGCAAAGAGTAACTAAAGAGCCTCTTGATGAAGGTGAAAGAGGAAAGTGAAAAAGCTGGCCTGAAGCTCAATATTCCAAAAACAAAGATCATGGTATCCAGTCCCATCACTTCATGGCAAACAGATGTGGGAAAAATGGAAACAGTGACAGACATTTTTAGGCTCCAAGATCACTGTGGATGGTGACTGAAGACATGTAATTAAAAGATGCTTGCTCCTTGGAAGAAAAGCTATGACAAACCTAGACAGTGTACTAAAAGAGCTTAGACATCACTTTGCCAACAAAGGTGTGTATAGTCAAAGCTATGATTTTTCCCAGTAGTCATGTATGGATATGAGAGTTGGACTGTAAGGAAAACTGAGCAGCTATGAACTGATGCTTTCAAATTGTGCTGCTGGAGAAGACCCTTGAGATTCCCTTGGAGTGGAAGGAGATCAAACTAGTCAATCCTAAAGGAAATCAACCCTGAATAATCATTGGAAGGACTGATGCTGAAGTTGAAGCTCCAATACTTTGGTCACCTGAGGCAAAGAGCAGGCTCATTGGAAAAGACCGTGATGCTGGGAAAGATTAAAGGCAAAAGGAGAAGGGGGCAGCAGAGGATGAAATGGTTGGATAGCATCACTAACACAATGGACATGAGTTTGCAGAAACTCCAGGATTTAGGGAAGTACAGGGAAGCCTGGCATGCTGCAGTCCATGGGGTCACACAGAGTTGGCCACACAACTTAGCGACTGAACGACAACAGGATATTGACAAATAGAGCAACACCCAAGGAGAATAACTAGAACATTAAGGAGGTGCCAGTGGTTCCCTGGCAGTCCAGTGGTTAGGACTCTGAATTTTCACTGCTGAGGGCCCAGGTTTGATCTCTACTTGACAAACAAAGATCCCACAACCCACATGGCAAAATAAACAAGCTAATGCATCTCACAACTCAAACAATTCCACAAGGACTTTGTCTTGAGGCAATTCTCATAGTTTGGGATATGAAAAAGTACTTTATAGACATTTCTCATTAAAAAAACCAAACATGTAAAGATAGGTAACCAGGCCATGAATAAGTACTTATACTACCAGGATGTTGAATAGATTCTGATTTATATGAAAGGATATAGAGTAAGAGGTTAGGTCTTACGGAGCTTCAAAGAACATGGAAGGTAGAGTTCCCAGTTTTAAAGAGCTTACATATTATACTTTTTCTTTTTTTTGCCTGCTGAGGCACTTTATTTGCACAGATGTTTTACATCCTTAGCAAAAGAATCACAGGATTTTCCCCCCTGTGTGTTTTTGTGTTGCTTCTTCATGGTCCATGATGCAAGCCAAGGCTGTCAGTACAATGAAACCAGACTGATACGACAGGATCAGGTCATTCTGCCCTTTTTCTAGATCTCTGAGATGCACATCAAATCTGGGGCTGATGCACATAACATTTGGGCACGCCACACTTGCTTCACCTGCCTGTAAGGTTCCCAGCAGTTTTCACAACTCTGTGATCATCAGTGATTTCACACTCGCCAAGGCAACCATGCTTCACCATCAATAACTAGAAACCAGATGATGACAGGACAGCCTAATAAGAACCTGGGGTTTGCCTCTCTTGCTGGCACTGTTGATACTGTTGAGAGCATCAGCCAGACCTTCCTGCGCACCATGATGGCCATATGGAAAGATGGCGGAAAGCTACGCTTTTTCCTTAACAATAACCTGGACCAAGTGTTATAGCAAGAAATAAAAATAATCAGGGATTATTATCTGCTCAGATAACTGATATGTATAATTATATATATAATCTTTAAATATCTAAAATATCATGTTATATACAAATATATATTACAAACATTATTCTCTTTCATAAATCAAGTCATAGGTTAAAACCCCACAGGTAAACAACAAGGTCCTACAATATAGCACAGGGAACTATATTCAATATCTGGTGATAAACCATATGGAAAAGAACATGAAAAAGAATGTGTGTGTGTGTATATATATATATATATATATATATAACTGAACCACTTCTCTGTGCAGCAGAAATGAACACAACACTGTAAATCAATACTTGAATAAAATAAATTTTTAAAATAAAAATTCAAACTTAAATCAACCTTGAATATTTACTGGAAGGGCTGAAGCTGAAGCTCCAATACTTTGGCCACCTGAGGCAAAGAGCCGACTCATTGGAAAAGACCCTGATGCTGGGAGGGACTGGGGGCAAGAGGAGAAGGGAACAACAGAGGATAATATGGTTGGATGGCATCACTGACTCAATGGATGCGAGTTTGAGCAAGCTCTGGGAGATGGTGAAGGACAGGGAAGCCTGGCATTCTGCAGTCCATGGAGTTGCAAAGAGTTGGACATGACTGAGTGACTGAACAACAACAAAACCCCACAAATATACTGTCATCTTATAATAGGAATGGAGGGATTTACTACTTTCAAATGAGTAAGCCTTAAAGTTTTCATCATGTTGAATGCTGCCGAAAAATCTCCAGCTCCTCTCAGAACCCACTCATCCCATTATAACTATAAAGTGGACCCATTATTAATGACTGTATTTTCATTCTTGCAGGGCAATGAATCTCAACGATTGAGGTGCATGAATACTTCAAGGAGCTCATGAAAAGTGTGGACTTTTCTCCCAAGAAAAATGCTTTATATTTTACTTCATTGTAGATGATTTTTGTTTGCAAAGATCCACTACTTCAAAGGTGTATAGCTGTGTTTTTCATGTAAAAATTAATGTATGCTGCTGCTACTGCTAAGTCGCTTCAGTCATGTCAGACTCTGTGCGACCCCATAGATGGCAGCCCACCAGGCTCCCCCATCCCTGGGATTCGCCAGGCAAGAATACTGGAGTAGGTTGCCATTTCCTTCTCCACTACCTGAAAGTGAAAAGTGAAAGTGAAGTTGTTCAGTTGTGTCCGACTCTTAGCAACCCCATGGACTGCAGCCTACCAGGCTCCTCCGTCCATGGGATTTTCCAGGCAAGAGTACTGGAGTGGGGTGCCATTGCCTTCTCCAATTAATGCATACTTCCTGAAATAAGGAATAAGTGCGTCCTTGGTAGCTCAGATGGTAAAGCATCTGCCCGCAGTGCGGGAGACCGGGTTCGATCCCTGGGTTGGGAAGATGCCCTGGAGAAGGAAATGGCAACCCACTCCAGTACTCTTGCCTGGAAAATTCCATAGACTGAAGAGCCTGGTAGGCTACAGTCCATGGGTTCGCAAAGAGCCAGACACGACTGAACGAGTTCACTTTCACTTTCACAAAATAAAAATTGAACTAAACTAAAATTCACAAATAATAAAGAAAATCTTACCTCTGCTCATGTTTCAGCAAACAGCTGAACTTTGTTTGGCCTTGAATAAGAAGTTGAAATTATAACGAGGTCCTGGTTACAGTGATGTTCATGTCGAGGTAATGTTTGACATCTACTCAATTTTGACTTTTCTTTCTGATGGCCGTAATGGAAGAAAATCCCAATACACAAAAATCTGATGAGGTGTTCAAAGTCAGAGTTCCATAGTTCATTTTGAGAAAGGCCTGGGACCTGGGATCCTTTACTGCTGTGCTGCAATGCTTGTACCTGGACAAACATCTCCTCAAGCAACAAAATGCTAAGAAACCATAAGGGACTAAAAATAACTATGTGTATGCACAGCTGGGGCAAATTCTGGACAAAAGATACACAGAGACAAAAAAAAACCCCAACTGCTAGACTGCGCATGCCCCCTTCACACAATAGCAGCAAAGCGGTGGGCAAATCACCAAAATCACCCTCCAGCCTGACCTCTGGACACGCTGCTACCCTCACCTCATGTAAGAAATCAGCTCACCTCTCCTTGGGGAGTGAGCAAAGGAACTTGTTTTTTGTTCTGCCTCCCCCACAGCTGCAGCAGGGACCCCAATAAAGCCTTGCCTGAATTTTTTGTCTGGCCTTTTCTATTGATAAAGGAGGCAAGAATCCTGGTCAGTAACAACTGTGTTAGAAGAGCCCAGGCTTATATCAATTCCTGAGATTCCAGGAAACCCCAATTCTCTGAATTGAATTAATGCCCCATCATCTCCTTTGTCTTGGAGAAGGCAATGGCACCCCACTCCAGTACTCTTGCCTGGAAAATCCCATGGACGGAGGAGCCTGGTAGGTGGCAGTCCACGGGGTCGCTAGGAGTCGGACACAACTGCTCGACTTCACTTTGACTTTTCACTTTCATGCATTGGAGGAGGAAATGGCAACCCACTCCAGTGTTCTTGCCTGGAGAATCCCATGGACAGAGGAGCCTGGTGGGCTGCCGTCTATGGGGTCGCACAGAGTTGGACACGACTGAAGCGACTTAGCAGCAGCATCTCCTTTGTCTATGAGGTGACCTTAGGAAAATCTGCATCCTTGTTATTCTCCTCAATGATTTTTTTTTTTTAAGGAGACATATCATAAGCAGAGACACTAAGGCTTAGGAGCATCTGGATTTCTCATCCCCCGGTTCTCTACCCGCCTCATTCACAGTCCCTCAATCCTACTGGCTTGCATACTTGAAAGTGAAAAAAAGTGACAGTCACTCTGTCATGTCTGACTCTTTGCGTCCCCATGCACTATAGCCCACCAGGTCCCTCTGTCCATGGGATTTCCCAGGCAAGAATACTGGAGTGGGTAGCCATTTCATTCTCCCAGGGATCTTCCCAACCCAGGGATCAAACCCTGCATTGGCAGGCCGATTCTTTACCACTGAGCCACCAGTGAGTCCTTGTCTATTCCCACCCATCTACAACCTTCTCCACACAGCTGTGTCCTACGCAACAGCCAAAGAAGATCCCAAACCTACTGCAGCCAAACAGAAGGATAACAACCCGAGTGTGGTCTGAACCATTTTCCGCCAGAAGCACTGTTAACAGCGTGGTTGGGTTTTGTAATAAATGGTTCCCTTATGAGGCCATTATGAGCACACCAGGTGGGCTGGCCTTTCGCTAATTCCATTTGTTCCTATGAAAGAACATGTTCCAAGCTCCACACAACCCATAAACACTGGCTTTGGTAGCACCATGTGTTCAGAGCTCAGGCATTGCTTGCAGAGGAAGCCACACTTGAACTTGACAAAAGTTTCACCCTCTTTAGTTTTAAGAGAACAGGGCAGAGATCCAGGTATATTTTACTCCTATGGGACTAAATACATGATTTACGCCTATCCACAGCCCAATTGTCAGATACAGATGTTAACATCTTTTAAAGTTTAAAATTAAAAATGGAAGGCAAAAGGAATTCACACTCTGGAAGTGCACTTAAGCCCTTCAAATATTTTATCAAAATCTGTAGGAGAAATTTTACTGATCACAAAGAAATCATAGCAGTAAGTTTCCATTGCTGACAGGGTACTCTATCCAATACTCTGTAATGACCTATATGGGAGTAGAATCTAAAAAAGGGTGGATGTATGTATACGTACAGCTGATTCACTTGGCCACACAGCAGAAACAAATGCAACACTGTAAATCAACTACGCTCCGTCACGTCTGACTCTTTGTGACCCCATGGACTAGAGCCCACCAGGCTCCTGTTTTAGGATTATCCCCATGAGAGTAATGGGGTGGGTTGTCGTTTCCTCCTCCAGGGGATCTTCCTGACCCAGGGACTGAACCTGTGTCTTCTGCATCTCCTGGATTGCAGGTGGATTATTTACCACTGAACCACCAGTGGTAAAGGAAGCCTGTAATATCAACTCTACACCAATAAAAATTCATTTTAAAAAAGGAAGATAAGGGCTTCCCTGGTGACTCACTGGTGAAGAATTCACCTGTCAATGCAGGGACATGGGTTCAATCCCTGGTGCCGGGAAGACCCCACATGCCGTGGAGCAGCTAAGCCTGTGTGCTAGAAATATTAAGCCTGTGGGCCAGAGTCTGGGAACTGCATCTACTGAAGCCTGAGTTGCCCTAGAGCCCATGGTCCACAACAGAGAAGCCACCACAATGAAAAGCCAGTCACCACCGCTAGAGAGTAGTCCGCGCTTGCTGAGACTAGATAAAAGCACACGGCAATGAAGACCCAGCACAGCCAAAAATTAGTTAATAACTAAATAAGGAAGGTAAAAGCTTCTAACCATCTGTTTGTTCACTGCCAGCCAGACCTCTATTTCCTCAACATTTTAAGAGCAGACTGGAGAGCTGCCATATTCACTGTGTTATCCTACAGGGCCCTCCTGGGCCAACCAACCTAACAGGGAAGCTGAAAACATCGTGATTTGTCTCAGATTAGAGACAACTGCCATCTCTCCAGATTGCCATCTCCCCAATGTGGTCAAAGTTGAGCCTTGCTATGTAACAACTGATTCCTGATTAGCTTTGGCCTTGTGTCCTCAGAGGCTAAAACCTCCGCAGAACACTAAGTTGGACACAGAGAGAATGTCCTTGGAAGGGCGGGTACACAGTCAGCCAGAATGCAACTTCCTGTCCACCTTCAGCTCCTAATGCACAGCTAGCATCTCCACGCTCAGCGGCTAGTTAATGAGAACGAAGCTGCTGTTTGAAATCTGTCTAATGCGTGATTAATTGAAGACACACAAGCTGACGTGTTGCTCTGGCATTATTACAATGTAGTGGTGTTTTCTGGTCTCACCAATGGCACAAATCTTCATCACAGCAAGCTTTCTGTGTTTGGGGTGGCAAATCTCCAGAACAGTGTTGTTTGGCAAAAACAGGCGTGTTTTTAGCAACAAAATCCAAGACAATTGTGTACTACAAGGTGAACCCAGCTGAGTGGGGGCCAATTAACTGAGCATCTGGTACATCTGGGCCCAAGTTATTAACCACAGTCTTGATTACCTTCACGTGTAAAACAAACGAATCTACCACGGTCTAGGTGTATTTTACTTTTTTTTTTTTTCACTTAAGTCAGAGATTCAAATTTGTCTGCAAATGTTCTCTGGACATTGGAATGTTCTCTGGATAATTCCGTGGGGGCTTTGTTTGTTTCTTTTAGTTTCTTGTGAAGGTTTTTTTTTTTAATCTACTTAAATATTTAGGTTTATATCCCTAATAAAAGCAATTATTTGTGTCGGATAGCACATTTTTGAATGAAACAAAAAGAACCTCCAAGTCAAAGTGACTTCAACATGAAAGAGTATTTAGGGGTCGCTCACCTGAAATGTCAATGAGTGAGGATGTCGTCAGATGCGGTGCGGTCAGAAATTGAGCTCCATGAATCCGAGCTTTCAGTTCCTCCTCCAGAATGGGGGCCAACAAAAACTGGAGTTAGATACCACCTCCTTCCCACCCTGGAGGAGAAAGCAAGTGTCTCACGTCGCGTCTATAGTTCTATAAACCAATCACGTCAGCTATTAGAATGATAGGCACTGATTGGCTTATGCCCGAGGTACAAGCTCCTTCCCAACCTATCATGTGGCCAGAAAGATGCAAGAGGGCTGTTAAATTATGCCAATCTATCCGTGGAATTCCTGCTGGGTTCATCAAACCTGAAACACCTGAATATTCTGCAGAGAGGCAGAGGGAGGGGTGGGGTGGGGTGGTGGGGAGGTTCACTATAGAAATAGGAAAGAGAGGTAGCGCATGCTACAAAAGCAACTATTGAATGCGAATGGCACCATTTTCTTAAAAAAAAAAAAAGCCACTTTTTATTTTTATAATTGTCATTAGACATTACAGATATTTTTTTAGAAGCAGCATACTTTTAAGAGTGGAAAGAGCAAGACAGCAATCAGACAGTATCTACGCAAAAGAACAATTTTATGGATATTATCATGGTTAGGAATCCAAGTGTTCTGGAATCTGAGACCTTTGATTTAAGTTGTATCTCCAGGGACTACCCTGGTGGCTCAGTGGTGGAGAGTCTGCCTGCCAGAGCAGGAGACACAGATTCGATCCTTGGTCCTGGAGGATCTTACATGCCCAAGGGCAACTGAGCCTGTGCGCTAGAGTCCGGGAGCCACAACTACTGAAGCCTACGCACCCTAGAGCCCATGCTGCACAGCAGGAGAAGCCACTGCGATGAGAAGCCCCCCCTCACTGCAGCTAGAGAAAACCTCGTGCAGCAGCGAAGACCCAGCACAGCCAAAAATAAATAAATAAATAAAATCAGTAAAAGAAAATAATTGTATCTCCATCACTAACTAGCTGCCTGATGTTGGGTAAGTCATTTGGCGTCTATGTCTCATAAATGAGAATAACAATTAGCATCTCCATCATCAGGACTAATGAAAACATTCATTCAAGTAACTCTTCTAGCAGTAATAAGTGTGCCATGATGCTATCCATCTTTCAGAATGTGGCTTCTATGGGCAGGGACCTCACCTGCCTTATTTACTGCTGTCCTCAGTGACTGGTGCTCAATAAATACTTGCAAATGAATCTCCTTTGCTCTCTCAACACCAGAATAAAGAAGAGGAAAGAGTTAAAGAAATTAGGGGCCAGTACAGCTGGAGCCAGTTCTTGGTTGGCGGCCAGCACGAAAATCCAGAAGGAATGGGGTTTGGAGCTGTAGATCCACTTTGACTGCTGTTGGAACTGTGCAGCTGACAGGGTCTGGAAGAGAAGAGAGTGAAGTGTTTGCTAAATCCCACAGCACAGGCTTTTTTTTTTTTTTCTTTTTGAGCCTGAGAAGCAAAAGGCGAAACTGGATCATCTGGTTCAGTAACATAATCTTAAAATAAAAAGAAAAATCTGGGAGTTTCTCTGTGGGAAAAAAAGAACAAGAGGATTCAAAGGGAAAAAAAGACAATAGAGGATTCAATCCCAACCATCTAAAAGCAAATATTGTTTTCTGGGATTTTCAGAGGTCATCTACAGAAAGAGAAAAAAATTACAAGAGGAGGAATAAAACTGTGGAGATGTTTCAGATATGGGGACTCACATGCATCTTTAAAATATACCTACAGGAATTACTTACTCATACAGATAAACATGCTCAAACTTATACTGGTCCTCCCCTGCCTCATCTGCTGGATTCCTGCCAAGATGTGGCACAATATTGACTGCAAAAATGGGTCCTGTTTTGTGAGAAGAAACAAAACTAAGCTAAACTCTGTTCCCAAGATAAGTGAATCCTCACTTTGGAATATTCAGAGAAACAATATAAGACAGAAGTCATGTGGAAGATATAACAAAAACACCGTTTTGCATATTTGTTTAAAATAGACTTTTAAAAATATGTATTTATTTGGCAATGCCAAGTCTTAGTTGTGGCAGGTGGGATCTAGCTGCCTGACCAGGGATTAAACCTGGGCCCCCCGCTTTGGGAGCACAGAGTCTTAGCCACTGGATCACCAGGGAATTCCTTTAAATAGACTTTTCATTTAGAATAGTTGTATATTTACAGAAAGCTTACCAAAATACATAGATATCTAAGCAGTTGCCATATATATCCTGTACCTAGTATCCCCTGCTACGATCAAACATGAGTTTGATACATTTGTCAGGACCAATGAACCAATTTGACAGTTAGTAACTGAAGCTCATACCTTATTCAGATGTCTTCAGTTTTTACCTAGTCCTTTGTCTGCTACAAGATTCCATCCAGAGGGCCACATCACATTTAGTCATCAAATCTGCTTAGGATCCATTAAACTGTGACAGTTTTAGACTTTCCTTCATTTGGGTCACCTTGACACTTAGGAGAAATCTGGGCAGGTATTTTGTAAACTGTCCCTCAATTTGGGTTTGTCTGATGTTTTTCTTTTGACTTGACAGGAATTTTAGTTTGGAGGAGGAAGACAAGTGTCCTTCTTACCAGATCATATTAAGGGTACGTTATCAGCTTCCCTTACCACTGATGACGTCAGTCTTCTGTACTGTTACGCCCTTTCCATACGATGCCTTTGGAAGAAAGTCATCGAACCCAGTGTAGAGAGCTATGTTCTACCTCCTCAAGGGGACAGTGTCCACATACATTTTTTTTAAAGTTTCTAATGTATAGGTATTTGTCTCTTCTTTCCACTTATTTATTTGCTCAATCATTTATATTGGTATGGACTTGTATTAGTTTACTAGCACTGCCATAACAGTGACTGGCAGCTTAAAAAATAGAAATTCATTTTCTCACCATCCTGATGGCTGGAAGTCTAAGATCAGTAGGGTTGGTTCCTAATGAGACCTCTCTCCTTGGTTTGCAGATGGCTGCCTTCTCACTGCATGCTCACGGCGCACGTTCTGAGGGAGAAAGATTTCTGGTATCTCCTCCTCTTAAAAGGGCACTAGTCCTTTTGGAATAGGGCCCCATCTTTATGATCTCATTTAGGCTTATTTTCTCCCTTAAAGGCCCTATTTCCAAATATAGTGTCATTGGGGATTAGGGCTTCAGCAAATAATTTTTCTTTGGGTGGGCGGGACACAATTCAGGCCTCATACCTCAGGGCTCATAATGATTTACTTTACACCTCAAGTTATAATCCAATACTATATTACTTATTTTGCTTTTCAAGTAGCCTTTGGGAGCTCTTTCAGTTGATTCTTGCCTCCCCTTGATAAACTCCATCAGTTTGGTTTTTGAGTACTTCCTTATTTTCTTGCTACAAGATATCCCAGGTTAATCTTGTCTGTTACCTGCTCCCAGGATTAGCTGTTTCTCCAAAGACCCTAGTTCCTTCTACTGGAGAATGGTATTAGAAACCCACATCCGGTACCTGGGTTTGCTTGTTGCTACTGGGTATTGTTGCCTTTGGGCCCTCTCACTTCTTTCAGTGCTTCCTTGTATTGACTTTTCAAATAATCTGATATAGTGTCTTGTCCCAAACCTAGAAAAGAGAAATAGATTGATAGAAAAAGTAAGTTCTGAGGAATCAGACATCCTGTGATTGACCCTGTTTTCACCACATACCTCCTGCAAGTAAATTCTTGCAAGTTACTTAACCCCATCAAATTTAGGTTTCCTTATTTTTATTTATTTACTTTCTTAAATATGTATTTATTTATTTGGCTGAGCTGGGTCATAGTTGAGGCATATGGGATTGTTAGCTATAGCATGTGGGATCTAATTCCCTGATCAGGGATTGAACTCAGGCACCCTGCATTGGGAACATGGAGTTTTAGTCACTGACCACCAGGGAAGTCCCTAGGTTTCCTTATTTTTAAAAGGGTATATTTAAAAATATGTAAGGGAGATCCCTGGTGCCTAGGATTCCAGGCTTTCACTGCCTTGGCCTGGGTTCAATCCCTTATCAGGGAACTAAGATCCCACAAACCATGGGACCAAAATCATTAAATACTAATAATATGTTAAAAGAGATTATGTACATAAAAGACAAAACAAAACATAAAGCTCATGACCAATAAATATTAATAATCCCTTAGCATAAATAGGCTACCTATTATGTCTGCAATTTGGACTTCTGAGCAAGAGATAATTGCTTTGCACAATATTTTTCTCCACGTGCAAAATCCAATGCAAGAATCAGCTGACTTATTAAGATTCTCTCCTGTATTTCAAACTTGTTGTTCTTCAGTCACTAAGTTGTGTCCAACTCTTTGTAACCCCATGAAGTGCAGCATGCCAGGCTTTCCTGTCCTTCACTATCTCCCAGAGTTTCCTCAAACTCACGTCCATTAGATCAGATGCCATGCAACCATCTGTCTGTCACTTCCTTCTCCTCTTGCCCTCAATCTTTCCCAGCATCAGGGTCCTTTCCAATGAGTTAGTTCTTTGCATCAGGTGGCTAAAGTACTGGAGCTTCAGCTTCAGCATATTCCAATGAATATTCAGGGTTGATCTTTAGGATGGACTGGTTGGATCTCCTTGCTGTCCAAGGGACTCTCAAGGGTCTTCTCCAGCACCACAGTTCAAAAGCATCAGTTCTTCAGCACTCAGCCTTCTTTATGGCCCATTAACCCATTTAGTCCTCACAAGTCTATATGATTTGCTGTTTGTATCTTCATTTTACAGTTGGGGAAACCCAGGCACAGAGATGGTAAGTAACTTGCCCACATACAGGTAAATGGCAAAGCTGAGCTATGGACCCGATATCTGGCTCCAGAATTCATATTCTTATTACCTACTCTTTCTACATATATAAGCAGCACTGGTTTCTAAACAGAATCACAGGGTGACTGAGCTGACAGCAATGATTGGAGTTCAAGAGAGAAATGTTAACTGTGTTTAAAGCTAATCTCTCTTCTCCCAAGAATGAGATGCAACTGGATAAGGCCACACTGTAACTAAAGGCTAAATAGCAATCTTAATATCACTATAAAAAGAACTAAATTTTAGAGCCTTTCTCTCCCTGGGATTACCATTATTTACAGGATTTGGTATGAAAATATGTAGTGGAACAACTTTTTCAAGGATTTCGTAGGAAATCACTCTAACATCTATTTTGAACAAGTCCTCCTTGCAAACCAGTAGAAAAATGGCTAAGCTTAATCCATTTGGTTTAGTTTTCTCCTTCCAGAAATGCTGCTTGGCATCTTTCTTTTTAACTTTATGAGAGTGTTTTAGCTTTCATCTGCTGGTTTTAATTTAACTTGTCATATTTCTATTTTTTTGTGCATGTGCCCAGAGGGCTTTGGGAAAAGGACAGATTTTTTAATAAGTCGAAACAATAAAAGCCAGAAAGGTCAACTTTAGTCAGTTAGTCACGTTTCAAGCCATCTAAGCAGAAGACAAGAAATTCACTTCCAACCTTCAGATTGTTCTCTCAAAGACTGCTAGCCCTGGAAACAGACTAGGGCACTGCTGCAGAGAGAGACTGTAAGTGGTCAAGGCCATGCGCACAGATGACTTACTGTCATGGTAAGCAGGAGGCTTCCTTACGTAAGTTACACAGATGACAAAAGGCACAGATGCCACAGGAGGCTTGTTTAACATGGGCACTAGAATTCTTAACTTGATTCCATATCTTAGTTACAATCTGCTAAGATTGACCTTCTCTAAGTCAGGGACACTAAAGGACACCAAGCCATAAGGTCCCTTGTTTTCCAGATCTGGGTGCGCAGTGTAGCAACCACATCTGTTTTAAAAAGTGGCATCATGAACAGTCCATTATTCTTTGGTGGATCATGTGGCTGTGTTCTTATTTGAAGGAAAATGATCTCCTAAAAGCTTCCCTACACCCATTCTTCTCTAACCACACCCTATTAGTTCTGCTCCTGGCACTGTTCTAGTTAACTATATTCTCATCAGGTTGGCATCTCCTCACTAGAACGTAAGCTCCAGGAAGGGAAGAACTATATCTCTTAAATTCACAATTATATCTCCAGGGCTGGCACTGTAAATAAGACACAGTTGGTGTTCACATCTGTTGATGGGATAAAAATAAGGAATAAGCAAATAACAAAGTTAGGTAGGGCCAATGAAATTGAGTAGAATATAGTCCTTGCTTGAGTGATATTGAAATCTGATTTGGATTTTGCAGTTAGCTGGGAAAATATGAAATATAGTTCCTTCCCTTCCTTCCCTTCCTCCTTTCTTCCTTCTTTCCTTTCCTTCCATCCTCTGTGGCTCTTTTCTTCTTTTTCGCTTTCACCTGATTTGCAAAGTACCACAAGGAAATAAAGATGGTGATAAATGTGGGCAAGACCGACTCAAATTTGGGAACTTTGTAATGAAAAGTTCATCTAAATTGTTTGAGACGAAATCATTTTCTCACAAGAAAATCCCACACACTTTAATAGGATCACAGACACTAGAGGGCAGTCCTAGACACCCTCATGACACCTTCCAACCTTGAAATACACATAGCAATCTAGTCTAGGGTTTAAATCACCTTCAGATGGCCAATCAGATGCTCCAGCCTTCACCTCCTCCCATAGGTGGAGGACTCCTTCATGACGTCCCCACCTGTTTGTAGGAGATCTCTGGAGTCCTTTGCCCTCCTCTGAGGGCTGAATGAAGGGTAGCAGGAGGCCACAGCTGCTGTCTGCCCCTGAAGCCCACAACTATTACCCTTGTCCTTGGTCCATGGAGCTGCCTGTAGCACTGTGTTCACGAAAGACTCTCCTCTCAAGTCCTGATGCAGTGGGGTGAAGATTTGTGTCCGGCACTCCACCCCACCTCCAAATTCCCATGTTGGAATCCTAACCTCCAGTGTGATAGTGTTAGGAGGTGGGACCTTTGGGAGGTCATGAGAGCAAAGCCCCGTGATGGAATTAGTGCCTTATCAAAGGAACCCCAGAGAACTCTCTCAACCCCTTTCTGCCATATGGGAATACAATAAGAAGTTGGCAGTCTGCAACCTGGAGAGGCCTCTTGGGAGAACTCAACTGTGCTGCCATTTTGATCTTGAACTTCTGGTCTTCAGAAGTGAGAGGATTAAATTTCTGTTTTTAATAAGCTATCCAGTCTATGGTATTTACTTTCAGATACCTGAATGACTGAAGACACAAGTGAGGAGAATGCTTACTTTTCATCTTAAGTGACTCTCTTTCCCTGGGACCAGAGTAGTGAGGCCCTGCAGCCCAACACCTCACTGAAATTTAATAATAATAATAAAGCCAATCTAATATATTCCTTTGGCACTGAACTGAAACATAAGCCCTTGGGAAACTGGAATTCCCCATTGCAGATTCCAAATTTACAACTAAGATGTTGTGAATTCTTCCCCTGGAAGTTTGCCTTAGTCACTATGGCCAACCCATCAGATGTGTGTAGGTTTTTCAAGATTCTGGAGTGAACTGGCCCTAATTAAAATCTGTAAATCAAGATCCTTCATATAAACTCAACTCCCCGGGGTCTTTGACTCTCAGGAAGATTTATCCCCAGATGTCAGGGCTCTGGAAGAGCATCATTGGCCTCATTTACCTTCCTTTTTTAGAGGAAGAACTGTTTTTATTTATTTTTATTTTTGTTTAAAGCAGAGTTGTATTTAAAAGGCTCATTCTAAAAAGAGATCGAGTTGGAGTCTGGTTTTGACTAGTGGGAATTTTCCTTCAGCTAAACCAACTGTTGACTGTGCTTGAACAACTGCCAGCACAGGGGCCATGGGCTGCAGCACTTTTAACTTAAAAGTGGCTAATAAAATCATGAAGGGAAATCATAAAAGAGAATTACAAACAAAATTATCAAAAAGAAAAAAAAAAGATTTTACTATAATGAGATTCACCCTCCAGGAACCAGAAATAGGAGATCTGCAGACATAAGCTTATGCTAGCAGAGACGCTTGACAGACTTAAGAGTTGTTTGCCCAATCTAAGTTTAATTGACCAGTTTATACTAGTAGGTAGTTTCTAATATTGCAGAAACACTGAGTCCAGTGGGCAAAAAACAAAAACAAATTAAAAAAAAAACCTTTGAGATCACCTCAATTACCACAAATATAAAAAGAGACTGAAAAACTATCTTGCATTGGGTGCTTAATTTTTAAAGCTGATGGAATCTTCAAGAGCATATTATTTTTACCTGGGCTTATTTTGTCAATGGTTTAAATAACATATTGTAGTTGTGGTGTATTAATGAAATAATCAGGTATGGACTCTCTTGGTCCTTGATTTGGAGGCAAGATCAGTTTTTGTTTTTTTTTTGGGGGGGTGCTATTTTTTTAGTCACACCACACAGCATAAGGTTCCCCAACCAGAAACTGAGCCCATGCCCCCTGAAGTGGAAGCATCATGACTAAAACCACTGGACCACCAAGGAGGTCCCAGGATCACATGGGAACCACGCCAATCAGTAAGGATCACATTTTATCATATAAGGAAGTAGATTTAAACATAGTGGGGGACAGTAATTGGTTATTAAGTAACAAATATATTTGATCTTCTGTTAAGAAGTATGCACTAATGGTTAAATGTTACAGCATCTCTATTTTTAAATATTTTGTACATGGCTACAAACCAGAGAAATATTTTTTTTTCCTGTGGTACTCTTTACTTATTTATTTTTGGAACGTTTGGGCCAAATCTGTTCCATCTTTGACCTTTGGGTTCTTTTCTTTTCTGTTTAGGGAAACAACTATGCATACCTTTCTCAGCATTAAACATACACACGCACTCACAGGCATGATAAACAATTACCAGACTTGCTTTTCTGACAAATAAATCAGTGCTAGAAGACCTTTAAAATGTCAAACTTCTCATTCAGCGTAAGACCTGTCATTGTCCATGTGTTTCTCTGACAGTATCCCAGGTTTTACTGATTGGCGTGGTTCCCATGTGTCAGAATAGTGAAATGTACAAGACCCCGATTCAGACCTATTCTGTCCCTGTAATTATTACAGTTTTTTTCCCCTAGCTTCTTGTGAGATTTTACTCTTGTCCCAGGTTTTTGGTCTCCAAGGGTACGTCAAAGAGCTTCAAGTTAGTTTGCTTTTCCTTCTCTCTTTGAATACCAAACGGAAACAGTGACAGACTATTTTCTTGGGTTCCAAAATCACAATAGATGGTGACTGCAGCCATGAAATTAAAAGACACTTGCTTCTTCGAAGAAAAGCTATGACAAACCTAGACAGCATATTAAAAGGCAGAGACATCACTTTGCCAACAAAGGTCCATATTGTCAAAGCTATGGTTTTTCCAGTAGTCATATACGAATGTGAGAGTTGGACCATAAAGAAGGCTGAGCGTCAAAGGATTGATGCTTTTGAACTGTGGTGCTGGAGAAGACTCTTGAGAGTCCCTTGGACAGCAAGGAGATAAAACCAGTCCATCCTAAAGGAGATCAACCCTGAATATTCCTTGGAAGGACTGATGCTCCAATACTTTGGCCAACCTGATTCAAAGAGCCAACTCATTGGAAAAGACCCTGATGCTGGGAAAGACTGAAGGCAGAAGGAGAAGGGGACGACAGAGAATGAGATGGTTGGATGGCATCACCGATTCAATGGACGTGAGTTTGAGCAAACTCTGGGAGATACTGAAGGACAAGGAATCATGTGTGCTGCAGTCCATGGGGTCATAAAGAGTCAGATAGGACTGAGTGAGTGAACAACAACCAAACCCTTTGCTGTGACCTCTTATAAAAGTACACAGCTGCTGTCATGACTTGCAAGCATACCCAAAGGGCCAGACCAGAAGCGCTTAATACTTCAGAAAAGTGACTTCTCATTTTTGCCATAAATTTCAAAAATATGCCTATAGACCGAATAGGCTGAGAAACTGGTTTTAGCATCTGAGAGTCCAAGTTCAAATCACACCAGTGGGGCTTCCCTGCTGGCTCAGTGGTAAAGAATCCACCTGCTGATGCAGGAGATGTGGGTTCAATTCCTAGTCCAAGGAAGTCCCGCACGCTGCACAGCAACTAATCCCCTGCACCACAACTATTGAGACTGTGCTCTGGAGCCTGGGAGTAGATAGCTACTGAGATCCACCTGCCCTCGGAGAAGGCAGTGGCACCCCACTCCAGTACTCTTGCCTGGAAAATCCCATGGATGGAGGAGCCTGGTAGGCTGCAGTCCATGGGGTTGCCAAGAGTCAGACATGACAGAGCGACTTCACTTTCACTTTTCACCTTCATGCATCGTGGAAGGCAATAGCAACTCACTCCAGTGTTCTTGCCTGGAGAATCCCAGGGACGGGGGAGCCTGGTGGGCTGCTGTCTATGGGGTCGTACAGAGTTGGACACGACTGAAGCGACTTAGCAGCAGCAGCAGCCACTTGCCCTAGGGCCCATGCTCTGCAATGAGAGGCCCATGAACCACAACTAGAGAGTATCCCCCGCTTGCTGCAATGAGAGAAAAGCTGGCACAGCAATGAAGCCCCAGTGCAGCCAAAAATAAATAAATAAAAATTATTAAAAAAAATAACACCACTTACTTGCTCTGTAAATTTGTATATGCTTGTAGCTCTCTGAACCTTAAGGCCCTCATCTGTACAGTGGAAAGTGACACTGTATAAAATGTAGGCTTGTTGTATAAATCAATAACAATTGTGTTTTAGAAGAAAGGAACAAGTATATGAATCCAAATATATGGCAATATGATATAATCGGCTGTATTGGCAATATAATGAAGCTGTATATTGTCACCCTGCTTATTTAACTTATACTCAGAGTACATCACACGAAATGCCAGGCTTGATGAAGCACAAGCTGGAATCAAGATTGCCAGGAGAAATATCAATAACCTCAGATATGCAGATGACACCACCCTTATGGCAGAAAGAGAAGAATTAAAGAACCTCTTGATGAAAGGTGAAAGAGGAGAGTGAAAAAGTTGGCTTAAAACTCAACATTTAGAAAACTAAGATCATGGCATATGGTCCCATCACTTCATGGCAAATAGATGGGGAAACAATAGAAACAGTAACAGACTTTCTTTTGCGGGGGCTCCAAAATCACTGCAGATGGTGACTGCAGCCATGAAATTAAAAGATGCTTGCTCCTTGGAAGAAAAGCTATGACTAACCTAGCAGCTGCTGCTGCTGTTGTGTCGCTTTAGTCGTGTCCAACTCTGTGCAACCCCATAGACAGCAGCCCACCAGGCTCCCCCGTCCCTGGGATTCTCCAAGCAAGAACACTGGAGTGGGTTGCCATTTCCTTCTCCAATGCATGAAAGTGAAAAGTGAAAGTGAAGTTGCTCAGTCGCGTCCGACTCTAGCGACCCCATGGTCTGCAGCCTACCAGGCTCCTCCGTCCATGGGATTTTCCAGGCAAAAGTACTGGAGTGGGGTGCCATTGCCTTCTCCTTGACTAACCTAGACAGCATATTAAAAGCAGAGATAGTACTCTGCCAACAAAGGTCTGTCTAGTCAAAGCTATGGTTTTTCCAGTAGTCATGTACGGATGTGAGAGTTGGACTATAAAGAAAGCTGAGCGCCGAATTGATGCTTTTAAACTGTGGTATTGGAGAAGACTCTTGAGAGTCCCTTGGACTGCAAGGAAATCCAACCAGTCAATCCTAAAGGAAATCAGTCCTGAATATTCATTGGAAAGACTCATGCTGAAGCTAAAACTCCAATACTTTGGCCACCTGATGCAAAGAACTGACTCATTGGAAAAGACCCTGATGCTGGGAAAGATTGAAGGTGGGAGGAGATGGGAGCGACAGAGGATGAGATGGTTGGATGGCATCACCAACGAGATGGATATGAGTTTGAGTAAGCTCTGGGAGTTATGATGGACAGGGAAGCCTGGCGTGCTGCAGTCCATGGGGTCACAAAGAGTCAGACATGACTGAGTGACTGAACTGATGTGGCAATAAGTAGAATTTTCTTCCCTGACCTACCCATATCTTGAATTAAAAGATCAGGAACATGCTGGAAATATCAAAAATCAAGAGAGTAACAAAAGGGGGATACCCTGGCCATATGCTGATTTATACAAATCATTTTATAATATTGAGCTACTTCTGTCCAAAGAATTGATACTTTTTAACAGTGATATTGGAGAAGATTCTTGAGAGTCCCTTGGGCTGCAAGGAGATCCAACCTGTCAATCCTAAAGGAAATCAGTCCTGAATATTCATTGGAAGGACTGATGCTGAAGCTCCAATACTTTAGCCACCTGATGTGAAAAAGTGACCCATTGGAAAAGACCCTGATACTGGGAAAGATTGAAGGCAGGAGGAGAAGGGGACGACAGAGGATGAGATGGTTGGATGGTATCACTGACTCAATGGACGTGAGCCTGAGTAAGCTCCGGGAGCTGGTGATAGACAGGGAAGCCTGTTATGCTGTAGTCCATAGGGTCACAGAGTCGGACACAACTGAGCAATTGAACTTAACTGAACTTCTGTCCAGTAGGTTGGTAAGTGGACCAAGTGCATGTCTAAGAATATGCTGTTACTTTCTACCTATTCAGGTGTTCCACTACCTTTGCCTCAACCTAAATCTTGCCTGCAATATGATGAATTTGCAAATTTCAGCATGCAGTCACAGGAAATGATGGAGTCGGGGCTATTTCCCAGCCTCACTGTCTCCCACAGCTCTTTTTCTGCCCATGTGTATATTGCATGTGAATTACTCATTGAAATTTACTCCAGGGAATATCACTTCTATTACCAATAGTAACCTGACCCAGAGTAGCAGACTTTGTATCCAACACAAATGAACTTTTGGAGGGAGAAAAAAGTTTTCTACCCTCTCTGCTCTTAAGCCCTTGTCTGGGAAAGGACTATTCAGTTAGGAAATAACCCAGATGTGATGATTTGCTAGGTAATCTTCTGATAGCTTATTCATTTTTAGCATTTTTACAGGGATGAGACAGGCAAAGAGGAAAACATAAAATTTAAATCAGTCTACCAAGTGTGTTCTGATGTAAGACAAAGTCTAGCTTTTCAATGGGAGCACAGATTTTCTGTGGGTGGACTCCCACATCTACTCCATTAGACTAGATCACTGCTCTGAATCACAGTTTATGATTCCAGCTTCTTGGGGATCCCACACTAGTAACAGATTCAATAGGTCCAGAACCTAACTCACTATATTCCTCCCATTCTGTTCTCCTTGCCCCATTGCTACTGTCTGTGATTCTCCTCTTCTAAATTGATACCTGTAGACTCACCTTGGGTTTATCCTTCACTTCATTCTGCCATCAGTCTGCTGGCCCTTTTCCTGTTAATTAACATTGCGGGCTTCATTTCCCTTCCATCTGTTTATCATGTCAGAGCCCTCATCACTCTGTGCGTTTGGGCAACAGCCACTTGGCTTTCTCTTCCTTCTGACAATTGACCTCTTGCCCCAACACACACATCCTCCACTAAACTTCCAGAATCCCTGTAGAACCCACTACCTTTGCCTCAGTAACTGTTCTTGTTATTAAGATCCTTTCTTAGGAGGTCCATCCTTTCCTTCCACTCCTCCCCAACCCACATTTTTATTCAAATCCCTTGCACAACCCTATCATCTTGGCCTCTGTGTCTTTAATACTTGGCCTCAATCACTCTGTCCACAATGTCCAAAGCCATGCCTCCTATTCAAATTTCTGCTTAAATTACCAAGGAATCTCATTAAAATGCTGTGGACCCTAGTCCCCTCTCTCCTCTCTAGTCTTCATTTTCATTTAAACCCAGCGGCATCCTGTTTAACCCTTAATTGCTCTCTTTCCCTGTTAATTCTGTTTCCCTGGAAGACTGCACGTTATGAAAAGGCTTCTGGTACCACACTTCTCCTTTGCCTTTTCCCCCACTCATCTTTTACTCCCTCTCCCAAGCAGAAGACACAGAAAGAGATCAATAACACCCATGGATTGGAACTGACGTTTGAACTCCTGCAGATGCCCAGATTCCAACCTATACCCCCTACGCCTGCTGTGGGTAAACTGTAAATTCCAACATTCCCAATTTTGTTAGTCCTCACCACAATTACACAAGGTCACAGAAATTTAGGACCAAGGCATGTAACCTGCTCCATGTGTCTCTGAGAAAGACCTAAATAAAATCTCCAGGATTGCTTTATTAGTTACCTCTGCAGGGAAGTGGAGGTGGGGGAAGAGAGGATTATTGGATTTAAACTTTTATTCGGATCTTTAGGCTGCAGAGGTAATGCCAAGATCTTGGCTTTGTCTGGCCTCTTCCCTCGCGGTGGGGTACGCTTTCACATCATCCATTTGGGAGAAACCAGAGCAAAGCCTCGCCCGACGCTGAGCAGAGGCGGGCGGAGCGGCTTTTGGGGCGGGGGGGATTGCTTCCAAAGCCAATGGCTTGAATTGGCAAGCGGGAGGCTCAGATAGTTCTTAAGATACAATTGCAGTAGAAAGCCAACCCACTGAAACAGGCGCCTGGCGCCGGCCGCCCGCGGGGGCGAGGACTGTCGGTGAGTTACCGGCTCCGGCCCGCAGTGTGCGGGCCGGCCACTAGGAGGCGCCCCGAGCGCACCGGGGCCCCCTCCCGCCGCCAGAGGAGGGCTCGCATCCCCTCCGCCAGCCCCCAGCCGCGGGATCCGGCGGCCAAGCAGACCGCAGGGGACACGCGGAGGAGCGCCCGGGGCTGTCACCGCGGACGCGTCGCGCGCATTGACCCGGGACCGGGGCTCCCCGGACCGCCCGCCGCCACGCCCGCCGTTTCCCAGCCGGGGTCCTCGGCTCGCACTGCCCGGTGAGCACCATCCGGCCGGAGGGCGATGTCTGCCCGGCCCCGCCGCGGTCCCCGGGTCAGCCGGGCACCGCCGCTCGCGCCCCTCTGCTGCTTCTCGGCCGCTCTGGGGATGCTGTGGTCCCCCGCCTCGCAGGCGTTCAACTTGGACGTGGACAAGCTCACGGTGTACAGCGGACCCGAAGGCAGCTACTTCGGCTACGCGGTGGACTTCCACATACCTGCCGCTCGCACGTAAGTCGCCCCAGGTGGGGTCCCTGCCCCTCTGCCGGGGGACCCAGGCCTGTCCCCGCAGCCTGCTGGCAGGCGATCCCGAGCGTCCATCCCGCTGCCCACTTGGGGTCCCGTCCGGTTCCCCGCCACCAGCCTCTACCCTCCCCTTCCACGCTGAATGTCCTTGTGAACTTTGAACCAGGGACATGTCACTTGCCTCGGATCCGAAAGTCCTGGGGAGCTCCAGGGACAAAGACTGGAGCATCGTGCAAAGGGGAAACACAGGACCGAACAGACTCAGGCCAGTTAAAACAAGGACCACAACACGGTCTGTTTATACATAGCCTGTAACAATTAAGCGTCTGGGCTCAAGTGCTGTCTGCTATAAGCAGCTGGGCTCTGTCCTTTGCTAATTCTCACTGCACCCCCCCCCCCCGGCCCCCCGCAATCTCTCAACTCACTGTATACATAGCTCCACCTAGAGAAGAATTAGGAATATTTGCACCCTCTTCCAAACCAGGTTTCAGACGCCCGCAGATTTCCAAGAGGAAATCTAGGTTGACAGTCTGTCTCCATCATGAGTACGTTTCCGATTCCAAGAGTGATTTTGTCCAATCTCTTCTCAGGGCGAGTGTCTTGGTGGGGGCGCCCAAAGCCAACACCAGCCAGCCAGACATCGTGGAAGGGGGAGCAGTCTACTACTGTCCTTGGCCCGCCGAGGGGTCTGCGCAGTGCAGGCAGATACCATTTGACAACACCAGTAAGTGGTATTTGTCATTCTCAACTGTTGGTTCTGGAGTGCCAGAGCCCTCCGGGAGTCAAGTCCCCACTTCGTAGAATTTGGCCTGTCTGATGGGTCGGTGTTGAGGGCGGTGCAGGTTCGGAGAGAAATCAGCTTTTTAAAGCCCAAGTGAAGGGGAGGAAGATGTTAAGTGCACCCCAGAGAGGGAACAGTATTTTGAGCTTGGGTATTTGAATGCACCCTGGTCACTGCAGTTTCCTTACTATTCTGAGATAAGGGTGTTCTGGGTGAGTGGATGGTTTGGAGAACACAGATGTTACTCCCTGATCTTGATTCTGGAGAGAATTTGGTTATTTCCCAAGAACAAATCTGGAAAAAGACATAGCCTTAGAATTTCCAGTGCCCAAACTCGGGAGGCAAGAGTCAGCTGCTGCAGACCCAGACATCACTCCATGTTGCTATTTAATTCTTTACAGAAAGAAAGCATTTTCTTTCAAAATATTGGACACTGGATGCAAACTAGTACAGGCAGAGTGTGGATGGATTACATTCATTTCCAAAATCCCTAGACAGATGTTTCTTATTTAATTAAAGGGAAAATACATTTTAAACAATTCAGGCTGGTTATGTTTCCTCTGGTGTTTTCTCCTTGGGTCTTGAGAAAATAATCTAAACTTAATGCTTTCAAAAACATTAACGCTGAATGTTTTAATTTGTACCTCCAAAACTTTATGAATTCAAAAGGTATATGTTATTGGAAAGCAAATATCTCTTTTCAGAAAAATGTGAACATGTCAACTCAATGTTCTTTGATGAACAATCAATTAAAATACCTTTTGCACCATGGAACTATTATATGACATCATTCTTCATTATTGTTATATTAGTATATATCTAGAATTTACGTAGAATGTCAGTTTTCACAGAATTTTGATGAAATTGGATGGATATTTACCTGTTACTTTAACTGATTTGCATTTTTTATTTTAAAGGAGAAAATAATTTCCATTCTAAGAATGTGGAAATTATGTCACAGAGAAAAGTCCTATGCAAGCATTACCTTGAAATATGACCAAATTAGGAGATATTCTATAAATGCACTTTTAAATTATGTTTTTCATATGTGTCTATATATGGTCACAGTAGCTCTTTTACCATTTAATTAAATAATTCAGTTATTTCATACCACTTTTCATAAGCTTTTACTTTAAAGTTTAACTATTAGAAACTGGAAAAATTAAACCACTTGATATTCATTTGTGAAAGAAATCTTTCAGTTAGTGATTGAATCAGGACTTTAGATGCTTCTAAATACTGACTTCTAGCTTAATTTTAAAATTAATTTCATGAATAAGAAAAATTAAGCATAAAATTAATGGTATTTTACTAATACATGTCAAATATTTTATTTTTAAAGTATTTTAAGTGTAAGCCTTGATAAATAAAAACATAAATTTTGGGCATTATTTGAATTTAAATTTAGTGTTAGCATTTGGAGACATGTGATGTGTTTTTACCAAGAATCAATCTATAGTCATGGGCATGAATTTAATAACTTTCTAGAATATTCCCATAACATGTCAACACATCAAATCAGGATCTGGTTAGTACATTTTTCCTTTGATAAAGGAAGAATCAATGTCTGTTCAGGTAAGTCACACCTGAAGACCTAAATATTAATCCCAGATGTGACAGATGAACAGATGAAAACCAGAGTATACAGACATGAGTATGAATTTTTAAAAACTGACCACTTCCATCCCCAAAGTTCTGATGTTACATGACAGCAGGTAACATTTTCCAAAAGTTCATTTTAAAGTAACTGTTTGGATCTTCGAATTCAGTTTCCCACAGAAAACTAATGTTGAAAGATTGTGCTTTGATTTCCAGAATAACCCACAGGAATGCACTTAACCCTTACTCTAGCTGAATTGTATTTGCAATGAAAGAATAGGGGACAATCTAGTATGTTTCTGGCAATTAAATCAATAGGAAAATAGTAAGAGTGTTGAGAAAAGATCAGCATTCCTTGAAGACAGGGTAGATGGCACCTTCTGGGCAGGTTCTCAGGAAGACATCGGAACATCTCAAAGGGTTTTTGAGATTAATGTTGTTGGTTCTACATTATGTCTTATTTTACTTCTAAATGGATGGAGTTTTTTTTTTTTTTTTTTTTTTCTTGAGAGATGTATGCATCTTACTATCTTATATTCGCAACCATAATCGCTGCAATTTGAGAATTTGTTAGTGGAACAAAGTGAGGGAAAGAAACAGGGAGGTAGATAAGTGTTTCTGAAATATTTGAGCAAGAAATAAAAAAAAAAAAAAATAGCAAGGCAGAGGAGGCCACACAACATTAGTAAGAAATGAATGGTCTGTGATGGAATGCACAAAGCAGTGACCTGTGAAAGCCTATGGGAGTTTCCAAGAGCGAAGATTAAGAATGATGGAGCAAAGGAAGTTCCTTGTGTTAGCCATCAGAGGGTACTGTGGGCCCAGGAACCTTGGCTGCTCCTGGGAATGGCCTGAGAATGGGTAGGGGAAGAGGAATCAGAGGATTGTGGCTCAGGGGTTTGCTACTGAGTGGGAGCCAGTACACTACACATCATTTCTACCAGTGACTTTATCCATGAACCCTAAGACGATAGAACTGCCAGTGAATGCCATTTGCTGCGAAACTGTGAAAGGGAGGGACAGCAGGAGCCCACAGAGCTGTTTCTAGTCCGAGTGTCAGTTTTGTGGGCAGAATATAATCTTGGAACCAAAGATAGAAGGCAGAAATAGGCATTCTGACTCTGGGTGTTGCAGTCAGCATTACCAGATGCAGTGCATTTATTCATCACCTACTATGTGCCTGTCACTTATCCACACTATTTCTAATCCATACAGTGAAACAACCATGTAAATCCTGTTTCATGAGTAAGGAGGCAGACATCAAAGGTGTTAAAAGATACATCCAAGGTCACACAGTGGTAAACAGTAGATGCAGGACTGGTCCTAACAGACTGCAAGTTCAAGGTCAGATCCTGTGGAGCTGAGGCACTGCTCATCTTCCTCACCCTTCCCCCAGTTTCCCACCTGAAGTTACCTTCACACGTTCCAGTTAAAGTGATCCTCCAGAGAAGATCTGAAAGGTGAAACGGTTTGGGTACAGGGTTATGGAAGCCAGGGGTCACAGAGGTAGCCATTGTCAGAGTGGGAATGATGGCTTGTGCAATATATGTCCCCTCAGAGTCCCCATCCACTGTCTCCTGTCTTACTCTCTGGCCATGAGCAGCAGCGTGCGCGTCCAACGTGCACCAACCCCCTCCCCCTCAGAGGAAGAAAATTCCTCTGCTTGACAAAGTAGCAGCTCCAAGTGCTGGACATCCACAAATTGACATGCACGTAACAGCGTGTGGTGTCAGGCATCAATAAATATCACATTGCAAATATTCCTTTGTACAGAGAATCCTGACTGTCTCTGTCTTCCACCCTGTCTGCTTTTACTATTACATCTGAATTCAAGACATTCTGAGTAAATTTGACCTTTTAATGATGTAGTTTCAACTTGTTCAGGCCCCTGGGGTGTCTACAAATTAATATTCGCTGTGGTAACCTACTAAACTCTCTCAGCCTAGACACTGGAGGAGACTGGCCTATAATTTAGTCCCTGAATCTGGTTGTGATCTTGAACTTTAGTTTATTTAAGGTCAACTGCCTGTTTTTTTGTAAAGTCTGCCTTTGAGTTTGAAATTTTTTTCATTAAATAGTCATTGATTTTATTTGTACTTTATCCTGTAACTGGGATTAAAAAAAAAAACTACTTCTCATCATAAATGCAAAAACAGAGGAAGCTGGGAATCGCCTAACACTTCAAATGCATGAATACTATTAAAATCTGTGGTCCTTTCAAGTATGGAAAAAGGAAACTTTCGGGAAGCATATGGTGGTGGGGGAGGTGCAAAGTGCAAAGAGTAGATAATTTTCCTGCTCTGTGCAAAATCAAGTGGCTCCAAAAATCCCCTTCTCTCTTCTCCCTTCTGTCTTTCCCCCTTACTTCACTAGAATAAAATTCCCCCACCCCCAAATTGATTTCTTTCCATTTTGGTCCTAAACTGTGCCCCACGTCTTAAATGTAAAACATCGCATCTGCCAAATTCATGCCTTTCCTTTCTAAATCTATTCCAAGGTTCATTGTTTTTCTACTTCCTACATTTTCCAAACCCATGTGTGGATTACAGAAAAAGCCCTGAATCCCAGCTCCCCAGCTAGAAGAGGGGTGAATGAGACAGATACTCCATCTTTGCAGTGATAAGAAGGCAAATTGCAACAATGGTAACAAAGGCATAGAACACAAATATTTGATTGTTTGAAATACTCAAATGAAACATTTTGAGGAGAAAGATAATAGCATGAGCTAATAACTGATCATCATCACAGCATTAGTAATACAGCTGGGAACGCTCCCAATCAGAGACCCACTTAAAGAAGAAACAAGAGGAAGTGGGAGGTACCATTGAGATTTGGGAGTCATCTGAGAAAGACTACCAGAATTTGCCTGACCTTAATTTAGCATCTTATATATATATATATTTAAAGCTTAAAATGGAAGACAATTTGGTTAGGATATTTCAAAGCTCTAGGAAGCTAAGATTTTTGTCAGAATTGTGTTGTAGCTTGGAGACCGGAAGCCTTTGTTGGAGGGGGCAGGCAGGAGTCTGTTTTATTTTGTGCCGAGGGAGCCACAATAAGAAGCAGCTTAAAGCATCTGGTGCTGTGATGGGTACAGGGTTGTATTTTGATAGTATTGGGTGTGCCCTTTTTTTCTCATGTGAGGGTTGGGAAACATATTGGTCACATAAGCCTTGCTTTTCTAACTTCCTCAGAAAGAAATCAGTTTTTGTTCAATATCAAAGCAGAGGCAAATGGAGGGCACAGCTACCTCCAGTAAATGACAGAGGAAATAACAGAAATGTGATAGAACTCAGACAGCAGAAATCTGGACTCTGGTGAATTCAATTGAAAGTGGAAAAAAAAAAGGTGAAAGCTCAGTGATAATCTGCACCTTTGAGAATTAATAATTGCCAGAGTTAGTGTCTTACTACTTGTACACTTATATATACATACACATACATGAACATACATACACACATACATATATGCACACATGCACGCACGTGTGCACACACACACTCTTTAGGGCAGAAAGCTTACTCTGCCAAGTACTTCTCTTACTGAGTCATCAGGGGTAATTAAGCTGGAAGGCTGGCTTACTCTAGAAACAATTCATGATGGCTCTCAAACTGATGGGCTGGCCTGACAGATGCAACCAGCATCCCTCAGCTTCTCCCAGTTGACTCAGACTTTCATGTGACAAAATGCAATAGCTATCGAGTCCTGATATGAGCTGGGAGGAGGCAGTGGTCCCTACAACACACAGCCCTGGAGGAAGCAATTAGAAAAGAGGAAGTCCTTGAAACTCCAACCAGAAATGGGAAACAGATCTGCTCTATGGCTAGTTGAGTAGAATGAGCATTAGGCGCCTGTTGCTTAATCTGCAAAATTCTTTCAAGAAGCTGGAAGTGTGTGTGATGGAAGAGGCTTCCAGGCTCTTGGCAGGAAGAATCCGTGCAGCAGCTGTAGCATTCTGGGAGAAATGTAGGAAATTGTCTTGAAATTGTTCTGAAAGCAAGAAAAACACACTGGCACACTGAAGCCAGCTGGTTGAGATGTGAGCATTCAAACTTTACCTGTTGTGTGTAGAGAATTGTATCTGTGAGTTGTGTTGATGGAAAGAGTTGCCAACATTCCTGACAAGCTGAGCTCAGCAGTGCCCTGAAGGACACCATCCAGAGACACAAGCGTGGATTTTTGAGGAAGAGAGATAAAAGACTAATTCTAGATCTTATTGAAAGTGCTCCCTTTAAAAATATTTCATTTTCAAAATTCAGTTTAAATACATCTTCAGAAAACATATTAGTGTATCAATCAAGGTGTATCTGTATAATGAAACACTAAAATAGATTAAAAGTAGTTTTGATTCTGGGTTAAATTATATGAGGACTTGAGGTAGATAAGCAAATTGTGATGCACAGATAGGCATTCAATACTTTAAACACTGGTGTTGCTCTGTTAGGGACCTCAGCCAGGCAACTCTTAGACTAGTTGAAAAGGAACAGGGTTTAACGCCAGCCCTGCAGAAAGGCCAGCTCCTGGATCTCTGAGATTTGAACCCAAAGATCTGCAAGTTGAGAAACTCTTCTAGGTCCACAAATACTGGTGGAAGTGATTACTTACCCTTTTAATTGTTTTAGTAAAAGTAAAGCATACCTTACAAAAACAAGTCTTTGCAAAAATAGTTGGGCTTCCCCAGTGGCTCATCCACCTACAGTGCAGGAGATGTGGGAGACATGGGTTTGATCCCTGCGTCAGGAGGATTCCCTGGAGGAGGATATGGCAACCCACTCCAGTATTCTTGCCTGGAGAATCCCATGAACAGAGAAGCCTGGAAGGCTACAGTCCATAGGGTTGAAAAGAGTCAGACACAACTGAGTGGCTGAGCATGCACACATAGAAAAGGTTGCCAGGCATTAGAAGTGAGAAGGAGGGGTGGTCTGCAAAGGGGAAGATTGAAGGAATTCGGGGAGCTAATGGAACTTCTTGTGTCTTGACTGTGATGGTGGTCCATAACTATATGTATACATCAAAAGTTGTTGAACTGGGAACTTTGCTGGTGGTCCAGTGGTTAAGAATCCATCT
This sequence comes from Bos taurus, assembly GCF_002263795.3. Classification (NCBI taxonomy): domain Eukaryota; kingdom Metazoa; phylum Chordata; class Mammalia; order Artiodactyla; family Bovidae; genus Bos; species Bos taurus. The sequence continues at coordinate 30,234,769 of NC_037340.1, read as the reverse complement.
GCCAATGCAGAGGACATGGGCTAATCCCTGGTCTGGGGAGATCCCACATGCCTCAGGGAAGCTAAGCCTGTGCGCCACAACTACCAAGTCTGCACTCTACAGCCTGTGTGCTGCAAGAAGAGAAGCCACCACACTGAGAAGCCCTTACAACGAAGAGTAGCCCTTGCTGGAGACAACTAGAGAAAGCCCACATATAGCAATGAAGACCCAGCACAACCAAAAATAAATAAATGAATACAAAGAAACAAGATTGTTAAAAAAGTCATTGAACTGTACATCTCTAAGAACGAATTTTACTGCATGTAAATGAAACCAAAAAGAGAGAAAGAAAACATTATGGAGTATGCTAGAGAGTTATATATTTGATATGATATTAAGGCTGGTTGTATGGCCATTGCTATGATCATGTGAGTTTAAACTGTTAAACTACACGAAGGTCTGATGTGATAATAGCTGGGAGTATAAGGACACATCCCTGAAAGGCTAAGTAAGTCGCCTTACTGCCCCCAAACAGGGGAAAACGTATGTCAGCTCATCACGTAGGACTCTCTTTACCATTCTTTAAATAAAGAATACTATGACCAGAATCAGAGAAGGCAATGGCACCCCACTCCAGTACTCTTGCCTGGAAAATCCCATGGATGGAGGAGCCTGGTAGGCTGCAGTCCATGGGGTTGCTAGGAGTCGGACATGACTGAGCAACTTCACTTTCTCTTTTCACTTTCATGCATTGGAGAAGGAAATGCAACCCACTCCAGTGTTCTTGCCTGGAGAATCCCAGGGACGGGGGAGCCTGGTGGGCTGCCATCTATGGGGTTGCACAAAGTTGGACACGACTGAAGTGACTTAGCAGCAGCAACAGCAGCATGACCAGAATGTGTGTGGCAACACACCCATGTGAAGGGAAACATGCTGAATCAGAATAAATCTTTGCAACGAAGCATCATATTTGGTAATTCTCATGTGGTTGCTGAAATTCAGGCATGGGGTCTCCCATTGATCATCACTGAACTAAGGAGCTCTCACTTCAGACACATTTTTGTAGTGACCAAAATTCATGTAACTGCCCTGCAGGGCATTATTAACTTATTCGCATTACATCAATTTTATTCTTAGGCTCTGATGTTTGACATATGGACACAGATCTGTGTGTGATATTGCAGAATTCTCTATATCAATCAGCCCTGATTTCAGGACAGGTCAAAATTCGAGAAAAGGACACACACCACTGCAACAGGAATAGGTTTCTTTGAGAACCCGACACAGTCCACGTTACTCACATCATCTCACTCCAGGTGGAGCAGGTCAGAGCTAACTCTGCATCCAAACTGCCCATGTTATGGCTCCATTTCTAGTCTATTGTTATTCCCCATGATTTGCCCACATTTCCGTCACAGTCCAGCCCTGCGTCCACATGGCTTCCACGGTACATCATGGCAAAGCCTACCTCTCAAGCATGCATTACACACACCCATGTCCCTACTCACTCTGAGCCTGTGTCCTGGTTCCTCTCTCGTAACCACCCAGAACATTTTATTTTCCAGCAATGATTTTCTGGTATTTTTCTGGCTTCTCTCTTTCTACAATTCCCAGTGGAATATGTGTTTCAGAAATTAATTCTAAAGTTGCTACAAATTCTAAAATCCTTAAAAAAAAGAAGGGGCATAATACTAAAAAATAACATTTTCAAACATCCTGAATGAGGATGTATATCCCATAAATGATGTTATAAATCACACAATTGGGTATGATAGACCCTTAAAAATGAAGCCCACTGAGAATCAAGATTAAAATGGGGAAATGCTTTTGTTTTAATGTTAAGTGAAAAAAAATTCAAAATTGTGTCTACAGCCTGTGGAAGAGCACAAGAGGAGAAGGGCAATGAGAGGCTATTGGGAAATATAGTTAAAACTGTTTTTTTTCTTCTTTTCCTAGTGCATTTATTACTTATTATTAAAAACCTTGAACAGGTATTCATTTATGATCAGGAAAAATAATAATAAAACATGCAAAGATTTCTAAACGAAATTATTGAGTTCACTGAAGTATTATGAAGATTAATAGTGGGAGACCATGGCTCAGGCTTTGTGTTGACTGAAAGCAGTCTTAATGGTTGCCTCGTTTGTCTTGGGTATACTTGGTAGAGTAGTTTATAAATGTACTCATTTACATATAACTGCTTATGTTTCAAAATACTGATGATCAAGGATATTTTCAATACCAATTGTGTGTGTAAAAATAAGAAGATGCTATTTATCACCTGTTTCTATTCTAGATTCTACATCAATAGAAACATTAGGCTTGGTGGTCTGACACCAAACATAAGCTTGGTGGTCTGACAATTTCTAGAGACTTTAATTTATTTATTATTATTATTATTGATTTGTTTATTTGGCCATACTGAGTCTTAGCTGTGGCATGTGGGGTCTTAGTTGAGGCATGCAAGCTTTTAGCTGCAGTCTATGGGGTCTAGTTCCCTGACCAGGGATTGAACCTGGTCTCCCTGCAGTGGGAACATGAAGTCTTAACTTCTGGACCGCCAGAGAAGTCCCAAGACTTTTAGAATAAAGAGAGCTGTTAGCAGAGGCCAAACTGTCTTCCCGAGTCTTCCGGAAACACATCCAGAAATCAGATTTAGTCAAGTACCCAGACATCTCATGATCCAGTGAGGTTGACACATAAAATTAACCAGCACGTCTTCTTTGTGACTCACAATATGTATTCTCCTAGAAAAGGCACTGAGAATTTGTGAACTAAAGAAACCCATTGGATTCGTAGGGTAGACTATTTTTTTGACAGTCATTATTTCTCCTCACATCTCTTAAGCCGAAGAATGCAGGGATTACTCTAGTATCAAATAACTCTGGATCTCTTGGCGTAAACCAGCCAAGGTTTATTGCTTGTTCACACTGTCTGGTTAATATGAGCTGGAGAGGAGCCTCTGCTTATACAAGTGACCCAAAGACCTGGCCTGATGGAGATTCCTGATTGACACGTGCTTTCAAGGCCACTCTAACTGGGAAGACTCATGGCAAATTGCACCTCGTCTAGTAAAGCTTCCACGTGGAATTGACATTTACTGCTTCTCCTCGTGTTTGGTGGCCAGACAAACTAGGAAGTTGGCCATGCCATCTTATTTGAATATTTGATTATCTTTGTGTTAGATTGGTATGTTTATGCACATCTGTCAAAGTTGTTTATACACAGTTTTTAAAAGAATACTAGAAATGAAATGCTATAGAATTTAATCCTTGAAAATGTTATTAAAACAGTTTTCTTCTACTTTTTTTTTTTTTTTTTTGGCATGCTGCTGGCAGTATCTTAGTTCCCTGACCAGGGATTGAACCTACTGGATTGCCAGAGAACTCCTTAAAGTTGATTTCTTTTTCTCTTTTTTTTTTTTTTTTTTTGTTGGCTGCACCTTGCAGCCTGCAGAACTTCCCCAACCAGGGATGAATCCCATGCCCCCTGCAGTGGAAGCATAGGGTCTTAAGCACTGAACCACCGGGGAAATCCTAATATTCTTTATTTCTAATGGACATACTCTGTAGGACATACTTTTTGGAGGCTCTGAAATAAAATAGTTCTTTGGGGCTACAGTTCTTATCCTTACGTTTGTGGTAAGGAGCAGACAAGACACATGGCAAAGAAACAAATGTGTTCCTGTCAATAGATGCAAAGACAATGGGTGAAATGCACACTGACAATAAATTCTCAACTTGTTCCACCTGGTGTCCAGTCTCTGGCACAGATACTGACTAGGGAGACTGAATACCCTTCATCCTTTAAGTCAGGCTCTTTGGGTGACATATTAAATCAGAATGTCTTTTTCCCTCAAAGCACCCTTTGGTTTACTTTAATTCATTTTTATTTATACAATGCAGTTGACCCTTGAACAAGAAGGATTTGGTCTATGCCAGTCCACTTAGGACATGACTTAGTGACTGAACAACAAATCCACTTAGGAGGACTTTTTTTTTTAAAGTAAATACCAATTATTACAGGGCTTCCCTGGTGGCTCAGATGGTAAAGAATCTACCTGCAATGTGGGAGACCTGTGTTTGATCCCTGAGTCAGGAAGATCCCCTGGAAAAGGGAATGGCTACTCATTCCAGTATTCTGGCCTGGAGAATTCCCTGGACAGAGGAGCCTGGTGAGCTACAATCCATGGTGTTACAAAGAGTCAAACATGACTGAGCACCTAACACACATTATTACAGGATCCTCAGATGGTTGAGTCTGCAGATGCAGAACCTCATTATGGCAAGCAGACTATCTGCCTCCATAAAGGCATCTGGAAAGGAGAACATCTGAGGTTTTAGTATCCATGGTGGGTCCCAGAACCAATCCCCAGAGTTGCCCAAGGGTCAACTATGTTCTCTTAAGAAACAGCAGAGTTGAAATTAAAGCTTAGATGTGTTGTCATTTTAGTTGCTAAGTCATGTCCAACTGTTTTGTGACTGACTACATGGACTGTATGTAGCCTGTCAGGCTCCTCTGTCCATGGGATTTCCCAGGCAAGACTATTGGAGTGGGTTGCCATTTTCTTCTGCAGGGAACCTTCCCAACCTAGGGATCAAACCTGAGTCTCCTGCACTGGCAGGCTGAACCACCAGGGAAGCCAGTAAACTTAGATTTAACAGTAAAACCAAATTTCAGCAACAAGAGAAATGTTAAGAACTCTCTACAAGCAGTTGTGGTCCTTGACCCTGCTTGTATGGCCATGAACTTACCCTTATGGAATTTACAGTGAAGAGTCAGTGACAAGTTGACAAATAGTATGGTAAGGCCAAAGGGAGCAGAGAGTGGTGTGTGTGTGTGTGTGTGTGTGTGTGTGTGTGTGTGTGTGTGTATGTGTGTGTGTGTGTTTATACACACACATGCACTTTTTTCTAATTCTCTGGGGTATTATTTTCCTGTTGCTGCTGTAACAACTTACCACGTACTTTGTGGCTTTGAACAACACAAGTCGATTACCACACAGTTCTGGAGGCCAAGTCTATAATATTAGGTTTCACTGGGCTAAAATCAAGGTGCTGGCAGAGCTGTGCTCTTTCTGGAAGCTCTGGGGGAGGATCTGTTTTCTTGCTTTCTTCAGCTTCCAGAAGCTGCTCACATATCTTGGTTCATGGCCCTCTTCCATTTTCAAAGCCAGCACTGTCAGCTTGAGTCTTTCTTACACTGCTCTGCCTCTGGTTCTTCTTTTCTACCTCCTTCTTTCACCTTAAAATATCTTTGTTATTACTTTGGACCCTGCAGATAATCCAGGATCAGCTCCGTATTTTAAGTCAACTGGTTAGCAACCTTAATTCCATCCACAAAGTTAATTGTCTTTTGTCGTGCAGCCTAACATAGTCTCAGGTTCAGCGTATTAAGATCCAGACATCTGAACTTCCCTGGGGGTCCAGTGACTGAGACTCCGCACTCCCAATTCAAGGACCCTGGGTTCTGTCCCTCAGGAGAGCTGGATCCCATATGTTGTAACTAAGAGTTCACATGCCTCAAAAAAGATCCTGCATGTCACAGCTAGGACTCAGAGCAGCCAAATTTAAAAAAAGAAAGCAAAAACATGTAGACGTCTTGAGGGCTATTTTTCTCACTAAAGGTGGTCAGAGAAAGTTTCACTGAAAAGGTGATATTTGAACAGAGGCCTAAATTAAGTGAAGGAAGAAACCATGTAGTGGAAGGGGGGAAGTTCTACATTGTAGGACAGTCAGGGTTGAATCTGGAGAGAAGAGTGTTCTTGGGAAATGGAGAAGACCCACTGGGTTAAACAGAAGTCAGGAAAAGAAAGATAGAAGATGAAGCAAGACTATCTAGCACCTTACAAGTCGGTAGGACTTTGGGTTTTATTCTAAGAGTGATGGCAGTCAATGGTGGTTTTGAGTAGGCAAGTAACAGAATTTGATTGTTTTAAAAAGGATTGGTTTCGTAGAATGTAGGCAACCACAGCAGAAGCAAGGGGAGACATTCCCATCGTCTGGTGATAGAAAAGTGTGGTCTGGGTTGAGTGATAGCAGTTAGGGTTGAGTGATGGCTGGATTTGGGATTGATTTGAAAGTGAAGTTGGTAGAATTTTCTTTATGGATCAGATGAAGGATACAGAAGAAAGAGAAAAATTTGATCTGAGCAACTGGAGGAATGGGACTGAGACAGGGAACAGGGGAAGGAGCAAATCTCAGAGAAAGTATCCAGTTGAGTCCAGATAGGAGAAACTGGAGATGTTTATCAGACATCAGAGTGATATCACATAGGAAGCTGGATAAATAAACCTAAAGTTCAGGCAAGAGGCTTGGAAATTTACATGTGGAAGTCGTAGGTAATTTTTAAGGCCATGACTGATGGAGAGAATGAAGAGAAGTGAGGAGAAATAAAGTGAAGCAAAGAGAAGAGAGAAAGGGAGAGAATGGGAAAGGTCACTTTTTTATCTTAATTTTTTTTCTAAATTTATTTATTGTTTTTGGTTGCACTGGGTCTTCGTTGCTATGCACAGGCTTTCTCTAGTTGCAGCAAGTGTAGGCTACTCTTCGTTGTGGTGTGTGGGCTTCTCATTGCAGTGATTTCTTTTGTTGCAGAGCATAACCTTTAAGCATGTAGACTTCAGCAGTTGCAGCACGTGGGCTCAGTAGCTGTGGCTTGTGGGGAGACTGGACCCCACTTCACTGGACTACCAGGGAAGTCCTAGAGTCCCTGACATTTAAAGAACAATCAGTGTTGAGGAGGAGGTATAAATAATGCTAAGAAGAAGCTGCTGGTTAGGCAGAAGAAGTCAAGAAGCCAGTAAAGAAACTCATCTGAGGACTTCCCTGCGGACCAGTGGTTAAGAATCTGCCTGCCAATTCAGGAGACTCGAGTTTGATCCCTGGTCCAGGAACTAGATCCCCTATGACTCAGAGTAGCTAAGCCTATGGGCCACAACTACTTAGTCTGTGCTCTAGAGCCCAGGAGCTGCAACAAGAGAAGCCACCACAATGAGAAGGCTGTGCACTGCAACTAGAGAGTAGCCCCTGCTCACCGCAACTAGAGAAAAGCCTGTGCAGCAACGAAACTCGTGTCAGTTGGAGTAAACTTGGAGAAGGCAATGGCATCCCACTCCAGTACTTTTGCCTGGAAAATCCCATGGACAGAGGAGCCTGGTGGGCTACAGTCATGGGGTCGCTAGAGTCGGACACGACTGAGCGACTTCACTTTCACTTTTCACTTTCATGCATTGGAGAAAGAAATGGCAACCCACTCCAGTGTTCTTGCCTGGAGAATCCCAGGGACGGGGGAGCCTGGTGGGCTGCCGTCTATGGGGTCGCACAGAGTCGGACACGACTGAAGCGACTTAGCAGCAGCAGCAGCAGCAGCAGCAGCAGGAGTAAACTTTGAACATTTGATTTGATAATAGAAAGTAATTGACAGCTGACAAAAGCAGTTTGCGGTGGTGTGTGTTGGGAGAGGATGAGAGAAGACCAGCAGGAGACAGCCAGTCTATAGAGTCATTTTTCCCCAAGGAGTTCTGCCCTAATGGGACTCCAGAAATGTAATCATCGAGGAGACATGATAGCGTGTTTGTGATCTCATAGGACTTCTTCCATCCAGTGGGAAACAATGATGCTGAATAAAGGAGGAGAGGGATGTGCAAAACAGATTCCTAAGTAGATGAAAAGGGATGAGAAGGACTTTACACAGATGGAGGCACTGGCTTTGGAGAAGCATAAAGGTGATCCATCCTCAGTGAGCAGAGAAGGCAGAGTGAGAGTAGGTTGGTGGGTTTGGTAATAGAAAGAAGAAAGTGATCCTTTTTCATTTCTTCTATTTTCTCAGTGACATAAGAAGCAAAATTATCAACTGAGAGTGAGCAGGTAGACAGAGAAGGCTGGGGATAAGGAGAAAAGTTAAATAGTAATAGCCAAATGGCTGAATGAATTGAGCAGCCAGGGATTTCCTGGTAGTCCTATTTAAAATCTGAATTTATTTGGGGAAGGAGGTGATTCTTTCATTTCTTGATATCTTCTTTAACTGTATTATGTAAATGAGCAGAACACCCATCCAAGAAATTGCTTTTGTCATACCAACAGAAGTCCAAATGTATTTCCAGAACAAACCTTACACATGGCCCAAGTCAAATTACATACGAAAAACATTTCAAATGATTCTATATGATGTAGAAACAAATGTCTGAAGAACACTGGCAGGCCCTATTGGTTATTAAAAACAGGAAGTTGGAAATGTGATCTTTATTCTCTGGAAGACAATATAGATGTGGAAATAATTATAGCAAAAAATTTATATTCTCATCTTGATCGGGTAAACTGTATAACAGCAAGATTGTAATACATTTACTATTGCTATCCCAAACCCATATTTATGAATGATTATTAGAATTCTAAAAGCGTACTTTCAACTCATTTAACTTTATTCGTTACTTAGTTATATAAGGAACCAAACACTTAAATAGTGATATGAAAAAATAAAAGCTTCATGATTTCCAGAAATTTGTTAGACTAGAGGAGTGAGCTAGAAGTCTCTTAAATTCTAAATGGCTGGGTGGCTTTAGAAAACAACAGCAAGTGTATCCATGGAGGAGGAATGCCAATGACCTTTCAGTTACTACTTTATACATTTCTTTATACAAGTTCTCTTACTTTATATTGTTTGAATTTTTTAAAAATGGTAATCTCAAAGAATTTCAGTTTGAAAAGAATTTTTGGCCCTACACTCTGTTGTATTCTATTCCATTCCACTTTTTTTCACAAGCATTTATTTACTACATTTTGTCCCGTATATTCTCTACTTTCTTACCCCTGTGTGAGTGACTGTCATGCATGGCCCTACATTTTAAAGCAGGTTTTTAAGGAAGCAATTTGGATTATTTGGCAAATAAGGAGGAATAGAATTTTGCAAGAGCAGCTTCATGAATAAAGTCAGGGAGTGAGACTCAAGGGACAGGGAAGGAGCTCTCTGAATGGTGGGCTATCTGAAGATCAGATGCAGGGTCTGGGATCTACATTGTGGAGGGTGGGATATTTAGAGCTGATCTAAGAGGTAAAGGCAGGAAAACGTGTGTGTATTTGCACATGTGTGTATATGCATACATTTGTATATAGCATACATATATGATACAAGGAATAAAACTCAGTTATATAGAATGTTTCATTGGAATAACATATTTCTGTCCATCAGTGGGTGAATGTGTAACACACACACACACACACACATTGTTGTTGTTATTCTTGTATAGTTGCTAAGTCATGTCCAACTATTTTGCAACCCTATGGACTGTAACCTGCCAGGCTCCTCTGTCCATGGGATTTTCCAGGCAAGAATACTAGAGTGGGTTGCCATTTCCTTCTCCAGGGTATCTTCCTGACTCAGGGTTTGAACCCATCTTCTGTATCAGCAGGCAGATTCTTTACCACTGAGCCACCAGAGAAACTATATATATATATATATATATATATATATATATATATATATATATATATATATATTCACAATGGAATACTACTCAGCCATTACAAAGGAGAGATCCCCTGCCGTTTGTGTCAACATGAATGAATCTTGAGGGGCATTATGCTAAATGAAATGAAATAAGTCGAATAGAGAAAGACAAATACTATATGATATCTCTTATATGTGGAATCTTAAGAAAAAAATCTCACAGAAAAAGAGATCAAACTTGTTGCTACCAGAGGTGGGGGATGGGGGGCAGGACAAATGGGAGACGTGGGTCATAAGGTATAGATTTCAAGTTATGAAATAAGTAAGTACTAGGGATGTGATGTCAGGGAAGGCGATGGCACCCCACTCCAGTACTCTTGCCTGGAAAATCCCATGGACGGAGGAACCTGGTAGGCTGCAGTCCATGGGGTCATGAAGAGTCGGACACGACTGAGCGACTTCACTTTCACTTCTCACTTTCTTGCATTGGAAAAGGAAATGGCACCCCACTCCAGTGTTCTTGCCTGGAGAATCCCAGGGACGGGGGAGCCTGGTGGGCTGCCGTCTGTGGGGTCGCACAGAGTCGGACACGACTGAAGCGACTTAGCAGCAGCAGCAGCAGGGATGTGATGTGTATGTACCATGTTGACTATAGTTAACAACTTTTATATGGCATGGATGAAAGTTGTTAAGAGAGTTAATCCCAAGAGCTCTCATCAGGAAAATAATTTGTGTGTGTGTGTATGTCTATATGAGATAATGGATTGTAGTGATCATGCCATGTTGAATGTAAGCCAAAACATTATGTCATACACCTTACACAGTGTGTGTGTATGAGTCGCTCAGTTGTGTCCAACTCTTTGGAACCCCATGGACTGTGGCCCACCAGGCTCCTCGGTCTATGGGATTCTCCAGGCAAGAATACTGAAGTGGGTAGACATTGCCTTCTTCAGGGGATCTTCCCAACCCAGGGAATGAACCTCGTCTCCTGCATTGCAGGCACATTCTTTTACCATCTGAGCTACTGGGCAAGCCCTAATACAATGAAGCCCTACACAATGCTGCATGTCAATTATATCTCAGTACAACTGGTGGGGGAAAGAATAACACATTTTTTAATATTAAATTATAAAATAAATTAGTGTGGTATTTCCTTAAAGACTTGAAAATTCACAATAAGATGATCAAGCGTATAAAGGCTGCAGAGGTATTCTTTCATGGTTTTTAATTGTGGTTTCGGGATATAAGGAAGCATTCATTTGGAAGTTTCATTTTCCTGGACATAAAAATTGATCCAGAGTCTTTTCTTGGATTTGTTTTTTTTAGACACGGAGTTCTCTGGCCATCAATATTTTGTTTTGAATTTTATATAGATCTATTCCTTGTTCTCCGATAGATAGTACAATTTAAATGAAACATTTATAGCATATGCTGATCAAGGGGAAGATTACAAACAAACAGTTAAAGACTTCCTTTCCCCTTTTCCTGATTAAAAATGCCTGGACAGCTCCTGCAACAGCTTGAAGAAAATCCCTAGTGTGAAACACGGAAGGTGATGACTGGAAGTAACAGGGAAACTTACTGTTTTTCTGGGACGGGGCTGAGGACTTTATAATAGTTTTCCAAAGCCCTCCACCTGCCACAGGGTTTGCTTGCGCCTGTTGTTGGTTTGAGTTCTCTCTCCGGTGGTGAGCTAGCCTCACTCTGTGTAATTCCCCCCATTCTACTCAAGAAGATTAGAAAAACCTGCCTGTGGCCCATGTGGGCACCACATCTACACTCCCTCACCCTGCTCAGAGATTAATACTCCTATGAAAAAAGAGCCGAACGTTAGTAGATTTGCGACCCACTGGGTTGTACCTTGATTGCCTAGAGACCAAAGCTATCAATTTAGAGAGACAGCTTCAAAGCCCAGAAATGTCAGACAAACCAAATCCACTTGATTGCCACCACCCATCACTCAGATTAGCCTACAGATCTGATTGTTTTTTCTTCTTATTTTGCCACATGGCACAGCATGCAGGATCTTAGTTCCTAGACTAGGGATCAAACCTGCACCCCCCCTGCATTGGAAGCTTGACCACCCGGGAAGTCCCCAAATCTCTAGGTTTTTATCTTTAGGTTTTCTTTTTTTAGATCAAAGATGTAACAATGTTTACTGTAACAACTCAAATAGTACAGAAATATACACAATTGAAATATAAACAGTCAATAAAATATGTACACTCCCTGCCTTCAAGAAAACCATCAGGAACAGTTCTGTGTCTATACACTTACACACCCAACATTTTGAATTGAAAGGATTATACTGAACGATATACTATACAAGCTTCTGAATGAATAGATGGGAGTTTGGTAATTCACTCAATAAGCATAGAGGTACCACTACTTGTTAGGCACTGACTTAGAAGTGGAGAGTACAGAGGTGAAGCAGAAGACATCTCTGTTCATGGGATTCTTGTATATCTGGAAGAGAATGGATAGCCAGTAAACAGACAAACTAATAAATAAAACCATCTCAATGAATGGTAAGTGCTATGAAGAAAAGTCTAAAGGGTAACAGGAGAGAATGACTTAGGGTCAGATTAACTAGCTGCTTAGGGAGGGAGTCTCGAAGGAAGTGGCATTTGAGCTAAAACCTGAGTAACAGGAGGGAAGCAGCCTTGCAGAAAACAGCGGGAAGAATATTTCAGGCAGTGGGAGTGAGGAGACAGTCATATGCAATGAGGAGACCGAAAAGCCTGGGCATGTTTAGGAAAGGCGGTGTGTCTAAACTAGGAAAATGGGAGGAGAGGATGTTGGAGAGGCAGGTGGGGGGCCAGGTCATGCTGGACCCATCCGGCCACGTCAAGAGGTACCATTGCAGAGGTGCTATGACAACAATTCAGGGAAAAAAGATGGATTTTTCAGTTCGTGGTGCTAAGACAACAGGCCTTTAAAACTGGAAATAAGACACCCATGCCACATCCTATAGAAAAACAAATTCTGGGTGGACAACAATCCACATAAACAAAGTTGAAACACTAGCAAAGATTGAGAAGATACTGGCAACATATATGTGGGGAAATAAATCAGTACTCAGAATATATATTGAATTCTTCCAATCAATGAGACTAAAATTAAACCAGGAAATGAAGAAAGGATATGAACTAGCAATTCGCAGAAGAAAAAAGTGTATGGTCCATAAGCATAAAAAGATGATCAACTCTACTGATAATCGGGGAAATGCAAATGAAAACAGAAAAAATGAAAGTCCATTTCATGGTCCTCCAGATTGACAAAAACTTTAAAGTCCTGCAGTGGCAGGAGTTGAGAGTCCCTCTCTCATGCCTTGCTAGTGGGCATGGAAATTGGGCTACTTTGGAGGTCGACTGCCATAGCTGATATACATGTATGATGATTGTCTATGACCTGGCAACTTTATTTCTAGTCTGATGTGAGAGAAACTCTTCTCCATATGCAGAAGATGGGGGTAAGGACTCACAGGGCACACGTTTGTTATAGTAGAAAAACTGAAAACCCTAACATTCATACGTAAATGGAATGGATAAATAAAATGCAGAAGGCTATTCAATGGAATACAATACTGCACAGGAATTTAAAAGAATGAGTTGGACCTGCTATCTATCTAATCATCAAAACATGGATTACCTCCCCAAAACATAAAATTGAATGTTAAACACAACTACACACTCTTCTATACAGATAGTATAATACCATCTTTTTTCTGTTAAAAAGAACACACAAAAGAATAGTTTGTCAATAGTAAACTGTTGGCACACTACAACAAAATCTGATCCACCACCTGCTGTGTCTGTCTGTAAGTGACGGATAGGTTCTACGTTTTGTAATGATTGGGGGAAAATTTTTTTAAAGAGTAATATGTAAATGACACATGAAAATTACATGGAACTCACCTTTCTTTGTCCCTAAGTCAAGTTTTACTGGAACACAGCCAAGCTCATTTTTTAAAAAACATATCCATTTTTTAAAAAACAAATTGTCACCTGTATGGGTGGGATGGGGAGAGAAGTGGGAGGGATGTTCAAGTGGGAGGGGACATGGGTAAACCTATGGCTGATTCATGTTGATGTTTGATAGAAACTAGTGCAATACTGTAAAGCAATTATCCTTCAATTAAAAATAAATTAATTAAAAAAATACTGTCTGTGGCTGCTTTTGCTACAGAGGCAGAGGTGAGTAGTTCTGACAGACCATAGAGAGTACAAAGCCTGAAGTACTGATCCTCAGTCCTTTATGGAAGATACCTGCAGACCTCTGTTCTGTGTTTTACTCAGACACTATTTTTTAAGTGTTTGGGAGTATACACATCACATTCATGATGGTGGCTACCTCTGGAGAAGGAGGGGCAGGGGAGTAGAACTGAAGATAGATGTCAAAGGGTATTGTGATGTCTGTAAATGTGAAAAAACTTTAGGTTTCAGTTCTACCCGGTGGGAATACAAGTGTTTGTTACATAAGACTTTGAATCTTCCTGTACTTTTTCTTTAAAGGCTCAGAAAAGCTAAACACAAAAATATATTTTATAGACAATATTTGATATTAATGCATCTAAATCTGTCATATATATATATACACTTTTAATTTTTGATTGAAGTAGAGTTAATTTTACAGTGTTGTGTTAGTTTCAGTTATCAATGTTGTTAATTATTCAACAATGATTCAGTTGTACATATACCTGCATCTATTTTCAAATTCTTTTACAGAATATTGAGCAGTTTCCTGTGCTATGGAGTAGGTCCCTGTTGGTTATCTGTTTTAAATATAGCAGTGTGTTCATGTCAGTCCCAAACTCCCAATATATGTTTTAATAGTTGAACAGTAGTCTTATTTATAGATAACAGGAATTTCTTTTTGTGATGGTTTTGATTTGAGATTCAGGATCTCTCCATGAATTTATGAAGTATCTGATTTCTTCTTCCCTACAATGCCTGTTTAGGTCCTAAGATCTATTTTCTATTGAAATTTAGTCTTTTTCTCTTATTGATTTGGGGACTCTTTTACATATGAAATCTATTGATTGTTCCTTTGAAAAAGAATCATCTGGATTTTCATTTATTTACTTTGTTAATAGTCTCCCATCACTTCAGTTCAGTTCAGTTGCTCAGTCGTGTTCAACTCTTTGTGACCCCATGGCCTGCAGCACACTAGGCATCCCTGTCCATCACCACTCCTGGAGTTTACTCAAACTCATGTCCATTGAGTCGGTGATGCCATCCAACCATCTCATCCTCTGTCGTCCCCTTCTCCTCTTGCCTTCAATCTGTCCCAGCATCAGTCTTTTCCAATGAGTCAACTCTTTGCATCTTTGCATCAGGTGGCCAAAGTATTAGAGTTTCAACTTTAACATAAGTCCTTCCAACGAACATTCAGGACTAATTTCCTTTAGGATGAACTGGTTGGATCTCCTTGCAGTCCAAGGGACTCTCAAGAGTCTTCTCCAACACCACAGTTCAAAAGCATCAATTCTTTGGCTCTCAGCTTTCTTTATAGTCCAACTCTCACATCCATGCATGACCACTGGAAAAACCATAGCCTTGACTAGATGGACCTTTGTTGGCAAAGTAATGTCTCTGCTTTTCAATATGCTGTCTAGGTTGGTCATAACTTTTCTTCCAAGAAGTAAGTGTCTTTTTATTTCATAGCTGCAGTCACCATCTGCTGTGATTTTGGAGCCCCTAAAAATAAAGGCTGCCACTGTTTCCCCATCTATTTCCCATGAAGTGATGGGACCAGATGCCATGATCTTTGTTTTCTGAATGTTGAGCTTTAAGCCAACTTTTTCACTCTCCACTTTCACTTTCATCAAGAGGCTCTTTTGTTCTTCTTCACTTTCTGCCATAAAAGTGGTATCATCTGCATATCTGAGGTTATTGATATTTCTCCCAGCAATCTTGAGTCCAGCTTGTGCTTCTTCCAGCCCAGTGTTTCTCATGATGTACTCTGCATAGAAGTTAAATAAGCAGGGTGACAATATACAGCCTTGACGTACTCCTTTTCCTATTTGGAACCAGTCTGTTGTTCCATGTCCAGTTCTAACTGTTGCTTCCTGACCTGCATACAGATTTCTCAGGAGGCAGGTCAGGTGGTCTGGTATTCCCATCTTTTTCAGAATTTTCCACAGTTTATTGTGATCCACACAGTCAAAGGCTTTGGCATAGTCAATAAAGCAGAAATAGATGTTTTTCTGGAACTCTCTTACTTTTTCGATGATCCAACACATGTTGGCAATTTGATCTCTGGTTCCTCTGCCTTTTCTAAAACCAGCTTGAACATCTGGAAGTTCACAGTTCACGTATTGTTGAAGCCTGACTTGGAGAATTTTGAGCATTACCTTGCTAGCATGTGAGATGAGTGGAATTGTGCGGTAGTTTGAGCATTCTTTGGCATTGCCTTTCTTAGGGATTGGAATGAAAACTAACCTTTGCCAGTCCTGTGGTCACTGCTGAGTTTTCTAAATTTGCTGGCATATTGAGTGTAGCACTTTCACAGCATCATCTTTCAGAATTTGAAATAGCTCAACTGGAATTCCATCACCTCCACTAGCTTTGTTCATAGTGATGCTTCCTAAGGCCCACTTGACTTCACATTCCAGAATATCTGGCTCTAGGTCAGTGATCACACCATCGTGATTATCTGGGTCGTGAAGATCTTTTTTGTACAGTTCTTCTGTGTATTCTTTCCATCTCTTCTTAATATCTTCTGCTTCTGTTAGGTCCATACCATTTCTGTCCTTTATTGAGCCCATCTTTGTATGAAATGTTCCCTTGGTATCTCTAATTTTCTTGAAGAGATCTCTAGTCTTTCCCATTCCATTGTTTTCCTCTATTTCTTTGCATTGATGGCTGAGGAAGGCTTTCTTATTTCTCCTTGCTATTCTTTGGATTTCTGCATTCAAATGGGTATATCTTTCCTTTTCTCCTTTGCTTTTGGCTTCTCTTCTTTCACAGCTATTTGTAAGGCCTTCTCAGACAGCCATTTTGCTTTTGCATTTCTTTTTCTTGGGGATAGTCTTGCTCCCTGTCTTCTGTACAATGTCACGAACCATTGTTCATCAGGCATTCTGTCTATCAGATCTAATCCCTTAAATCTATTTCTCACTTCCACTGTATAATCGTTAGGGGTTTGATTTAGGTCATACCTGAATGGTCTAGTGGTTTTCCCTACTTTCTTCAATTTAAGTCTGAATTTAGCAATAAGGAGTTCATGATCTGAGCCACAGTCAGCTCCAGGTCTTGTTTTTGCTGACTGTATAGAGCTTCTCCATCTTTGGCTGCAAAGAATATTCCATCTGATTTCAGTGTTGACCATCTGGTGGTGATGTCCATGTGTAGAGTCTTCTCTTGTGTTGTTGGAAGAGGGTGTTTTCTATGACTAGTGCATTCTCTTGGCAGAAATTTTTTTAGCCTTTGTCCTGCTTCATTCTGTACTCCAAGGCCAAATTTGCCTGTTACTCCAGGTGTTTCTTGACTTCCTACTTTTGCATTCCAGTCCTCTGTAATGAAAAGGACATCTTTTGGGGGTGTTAATTCTAGAAGGTCTTGTAGGTCTTCATAGAATCATTCAACTTCAGCTTTTTCAGCATTACTGGCCGGGGCATAGACTTGGATTACTGTGATATTGAATGGTTTCCCTTGGAAATGAATAGAGATCATTCTGTCATTTTTGAGACTGCATCCAAGTACTGTATTTCGGACATTTTTGTTGACTATGATGGCTATTCCATTTCTTCTGAGGGATTCCTGCCCGCAGTAGTAGATATAATGGTCATCTGAGTTAAATTCACCCATTCCAGTCCAGTTTAGTTTCCTGATTCCTAAAATGTTGACGTTCACTCTTGCCATCTCCTGTTTGATCACTTCCTATTTACCTTATTCATGGACCTAACATTCCAGGTTCCTATGTAATATTGCTCTTTATAGCATCGGACCTTGCTTCTATCACCAGTCACATCCACAACTGGGTGTTGTTTTTGCTTTGGCTCCGTCTCTTCATTCTTTCTGGAGTTATTTCTCCACTGATCTCCAGTAGCATATTGGCACCTACTGACCTGGGCAGTTCATCTTTCAGTGTCCTATCTTTTTGCTTTTTCATACTGTTCATGGGGTTCTTAAGGCAGGAATACTGAAGTGGTTTGCTATTTCCTTCTCCAGTGGACCATGTTTTGTCAGAACTCTCCACCATGACCCGTCCGTCTTGAGTGGCCCCACATGGCATGGCTCTTAGTTTCACTGAGTTAGACAAGGCTGTGGTCCATGTGATCAGTTTGGTTAGTTTTCTGTGATTGTGGTTTTCATTCTGTATGCCCTCTGATGGAGAAGGATAAGAGGCTTATGAAAGCTTCCTGATGGGATAGACTGACTGAGGGGGATACTGGGTCTTGTTCTGATGGGCTTGGCCATACTCTGTAAATCTTTAATCCAATTTTCTGTTGCTGGGTGGAGCTGTGTTCCATCCCTGCTATTTACCTGGGGCCAAACTATAGTGGAGATAATAGATAATGATGACCGCCCTCAAAAGATTCCATACATGTACTGCTACAGTCTGTGCCCCCAACCCTGCAGCAGGCCGCCAGCAACTCACGCCTTTTTTGGAGTCTCCCGGACACTCACAGGCAAGTCTCCTGTGGGGTCACCATTCCTTTCTCCTGGGTCCTGGTGCACAAGGTTCTGTTGTGCCCTCCAAGAATCAATTTCCCATTCTGTGTAAGTTCTGACAACTCTATGGTGGGGTTAGTGGCGACCTCCTCCAAGAGGACTTACGCCATATCCACACCCAGAGTCCCTGTCCCTGCGGCAGACCACTGCCAACCCGTACCTCCATAGGAGGTGCTCAAAGACAGTTCTGTCTCAGTCTCTGTGGGGTCCCTGGGCCCTGCTGTGCACAAGGTTTGTTTGAGCACTCTGAGCATCTCTGGCAGGAATGGGGTTTGCTTCTAAATGTGAATTCGCCCCTCCTGGCACTTAAGAAGCTGTAAATCACATGCAGTCACTATACAGCTTTCCTCTAGCTTTTGGCTTAGTTTGGGATATACCAAGGAGAGAATTGCTTTGGTGACTAATGGCTCCACCATCTCCCACTGGCCCTTCCAAGAGTTCTCTGGAGTTGACAATGCACTTTGGGTAACCTGTGCCATCCTTCTACTCCAGAGGGATGTGTGGTCCTATCTGAAATGCATTGCCTCATGTCACAGGAGTTTGGTCAGCAAATAGAAACCACTTTGGGCTTTCCTGGTGGCTAAAATGGTAAAGAATCTGCCCACAATGCAGGAGACCTGGGTTCAATCCCTGGATTGGGAAGATCCCCTGGTTGAGGACATAGCAACCCTCTCTAGTATACTTGTCTGGAGAATTCCGCAGACAAAGGAGCCTGATGGGCTACAGTCTACAGGGTCACAAAGAGTCAGACACGACTGAGCAACTAAGCACAGAGTATTATAGCCAGGAAGGAATTTCATGCAGACTGAGAAGTATATGTTGGATGATTGGAAAGACTGGGGCTGGGAAGGTCAGAAAGGTCACTGTATCCTATACTAATACATATATGTGGAATCTAGAAAAATGGTCTGACAGTGAAAGTCACTCAGTTGTGTCCGACTTTGCAACCCCATGGACTATTGTAGCCCACCAGGCTTCCTCTCTCCATGGAATTCTCCAGGCAAGAATACTGGAGTGGTTAGCCATTCCCTTCTCCAGGGATGATCTTTCTTGCCTAGACACAAACAGAAATGCTTATATTTTCTTTTTATAATATTTATTTGGTTGCATTGGATCTTCATTGCGACACGTGGGATCTTTTGTTGAGGTGCACAGATTCTCTAGTTGTTCAGTGTTCAGACACGCAGGTTCAGTCATTGTGGCACGCAGGCTTGTTTCCTCCATGGCATGTGGGATCTTAGTTCCCTGACCAGAGATCAAACCTGCATCTCCTACATTGCAAGGAGGATTCTTAACCACTGGACCACCAGGGAAGTCCCAGAAATGTTTATGTTTTCAACGTTATGCTCTAATCTGTAAGATGCTCCAGTTCTTTGCCTGTTGGGTGCATTTTAGGTGAGGATTTCCAGAACTTGCTTTTTATTTTTTAAAAGTTCAGAAATGTCTAAAGCATAATATTTTAAAGAAGGAAATTCGCAATTTTCTTCTGACATATCAAAGTGTCAATTTTTGGTTGAGACCTAAATATATATATATAGTTTCTTTGTTTGAAAAGTCTGTAATCATATGTAAACTCAATGGAATGTTAATTACATTTATACTTTGGCCTCATTTAATAGAAGTTAAAAGTTCATTTGTAATGCATTCATTATAGAATCAAGGAGGGAAAAGCAAAATGCATACCAAAGAGAACACATACTAATAAGATGCTCTAGTATAAATGTCTTTTTGAATTCATTAACCATTACTGAGGAAGTTCAGTTAGAACCATGTGGTTAGAACCATGTGGGAAATATGTCGATTGGCAACAGGAGTGAAAGAAAAGATATTTGCTTTTTATTAAGACCCGAAGTGTGTCATAATTGGGTTGAGTTTTTACTCAGATGGTCCCCTCGTGCTGACATCTGCCAAGTGTGGATAAAGCTGTGTTGAGGTGTTATTTTCTGTGGCTGCATAGACATATGTTACTCAGTTAAAAACCGGGAACCTGGAGTCCTTCATGTTTCCAGCTAAGCCATGCCTAGGAAGCTGTGCTTCCTGGACCAAGGGGATTCCAGGTAGTTTTACTTTCAGAAAAGATTTGGAATTCCTCAGAGTAGTTATGAATGTTTGGTCTTCCATCTGATACAAATCAATGACCAAAGTGCAGATTCCAGACTGTCAGAGTCTACATCAAGTTTGCGGTACCCTTATCCTTGAAAATGTAAGTCATTTAAAAAAATGCTTTACGTTGTGAACTGTCATGTTCAAATATGTATTTCCATTTAACAGGTATTTTTCTAAGTGAAAGGTCTAGCTTAGACTTAATCAAATAGAACCCCCCGCCATGTGTATGAAAACTCATTATCACGTGTTTTAATTTGCTGCCAAGTGTTACAAATGATTAATGATCTATATGTCCTCCCTGCCAGACAACAGAAAGATAAGAGTAAATGGAACCAAGGAACCTATAGAGTTTAAATCGAATCAGTGGTTTGGAGCCACAGTGAGAGCTCACAAAGGAAAGGTGGTGGTGAGTATCGCGGGGTGCTGTTGGGGCTGCTCTGGAGTAATATGTACACTGAAATGTTTTAAAACTCGTATGTACAAAAATCCATTCATGCAAGAACGTATCAGATTTTCAAAGATAAGCTTATCGGCATTACCAAAAATATTAGTGCTTAAAATTAAAGAATCTATTTTGGTCTTTAAAGCAACAGGAAATAAGACTGGTTTTCCAGAAAATTGGGTAGATCTTTTCAAATATTT
The DNA here is from genome assembly GCF_002263795.3 of Bos taurus. NCBI lineage: Eukaryota > Metazoa > Chordata > Mammalia > Artiodactyla > Bovidae > Bos > Bos taurus. The sequence continues at coordinate 30,213,917 of NC_037340.1, read as the reverse complement.
CAAAAACTAATAAGGAAGATAGAAAAATAAAAGCTAAATCCTAAAAAGGTACATATTTTATTGCTTAAGATTGATTTAAAAGGCTGATAGAAATTTGACCTGAAAAATAGTATTACTGCTATTAGGATTGTTTTAAAGTTAATCTCCTGTGATATCATTGATCCTCTTTAGAAATATCAGAAAGTTTTCTTTAAAAATACAGCTACCATAGAGGATCCTACTGTGATTTATGTCACAAAGTGTTCTGCCTATGTTTTCCTCTAAGAGTTTTATAGTTTCTGGTCTTATGTTTAGGTCTTTAAATTCATTTTGAGCTTATTTTGTATATGCTATTAGAAAGTGTTCTAATTTCATTCTATTACACATAGTTGACCAGTTCTCCCAGCACCACTTGTTGAAGAGACTGTCCTTTCTCCATTGTATATTTTTGCCTCCTTTGTCAAAGATAAGGTGAACACCTTATAGGTGCGTGGATTTATCTCCAGGCTTTCTATTTTGTTCCATTGATCTATATTTCTGTTTTTGTGCCAGTACCATACCATGTATGGCAAAAACCATCACAATATTGTAATTATCCTCATATTAAAATAAATATATAAAAATATATAACTACCAATTGCATGGTTCTCTGAGTTCACTGATACTTTTTAAAGATTTCTCACTCCCAGATAGAGATCTTTTGGCTTTAAAATGCTGTGACATTATGATTCTCTTCTCTGTAGTTCCAAGTGATAATACATGTCTAATTTATTGAGAAAGAACGATATTAAGCTGATCTGAAAATATATTTTGTTGGGGAATTTTTTTTTACTGGTAGCCCTAATTTACTTACAAAATAAAGCAATAACTTTGGCTTTTAGGATTTGTTTAAAGCTCTTTGAATTATGATTTAATAAGAATAAGTATCTAAAGGAAATGATTTGCTTATTTGACATAAAACAGGTATCAAATATAGATAACCCTCTTTAGTTACAAATACAGCATTTACAGTAGGTTCTCTGTAGAATTGTTATTTGCTTTAATATAGTTCTCAAATTCCAGAATTGATTAAAAAAAAAAAAAAAGCAAACTCTTTAATCCTTTAGTGACTTATGATGTATGTGAATAACTATTGAAAAGCTAATTCCATCTATAACTACTTGGGGTTAAAAAAAAAATCTTTGAATACCGTATTGATTTTAAGTCTTCAAAATTTATCTGTAACATTGTGCATTTATTCAATATTTGTAGAAGTGTTCAGAGTCACTGAAAATATAAATGACACACCATGTTCATAATAAAAATGTTTAATTTGAGAGCATGCTTGCAATTTCAAAATTATGTGATAGAAAATAGAATACTATAAAGTTCCTTTTCAGTTTTAATAAAGAATTAAGTTCTACCCTATGTGACAATTATTAGAACATCAAATTGCTATGAACCGAAGTATAGTTTTGAATATTCAGGAATCATATGTGTACATGTTACGTCTGGGTCAAACCCCAAATATTGTCATATCATTGTGTTTCACATCTGTGTGAAACTGAGCTGGTATAAAAAAGATAACTTTTTAGGACAGAAAGCAGGCAAGCACTGGAAAGAATTTTCATGGCATTGAAATATTCTATGGTGGTGTGGAAAGTGAGGCGAATTGGCTTATACTGAGTCACATAGGTAGTGCTTTCCCTGTTCAAACTCCTTTTTAGCATTCCACATTATGTTAAATACACCAGGGCTTCCCTGGTGGCGCAGAGGTTAAAGCATCTGCCTGCAATGCAGGAGACGTGGATTCGATCCCTAGGTTGGGAAGATCCCCTGGAGAAGGAAATGGCAACCCACTCCAGTATTCTTGCCTGGAAAATCCCATGGACAGAGGAGCCTGGTGGGCTACAGTCCATGGCGTAGCAAAGAGTCGGACACGACTGACTGACTTCACTTTCACTTTCATTATGTTAAATGTCTTAACCATATACCTTCTCAGATCACTAATAGGGCCCTAAGTTAAGAAACTTAGATGAGTCAGAGAGTTTTTCAGTATTGGCCAAGACATTACAATCTAGAAGAAGACAAAAAAACAAAAACAAAAACCCCAAACTTAAGTTTTTGAGCAAAGATAATTTATATTCTTAAGTAAGAAGGGTGCTACTTTGTAAAGTAATCTTTACTAAAAGTCGTTACACATTAGACTAATTACCAAGGATGTGTTTGGAATCATGAAAAGACTTTAAAATTGGGATCTGCCTTCCATTTTATGGCATTGTTTCAAGTGTGATGTCATCAAATTTGGAGAAAAGCTAGTGGTTCCATATTCTAGAAAAATATGTATTTCTATATCCTTAGAAGTGAGCACTTGAATATTCAGAAAAGAACACAAGCTAGCAAAATAGAAGTCAAAAAGGTGCATGTGTTTTTATGGCTTCTCTTGTTCCTAGCACAGTGTTCTCTGCTTAAAGAGGATTTCATGTATCATCTTTTATATCTGATAATCTTTCCAATATCATGCTGTTGTTATAATCCAAGCTTCTGAAGAAGCAACCAGAGGATTTCACTCAAGAATCATATTTTTCTTACCATTATTTAATTTTTGTTTTGTCATGAATAAAAATCATTAAATGAAAAATAAGCCCACTGTGATAAGGGGGTATCAGTCCAAATGTAAGTCATCATTTAAAAAAAATAATCAGATACACCCTCACTGATAAACCAGGGGAATCCACAAAACAGAGGTTTATAACCTCATCATCTTTTGATTTGAAAAGAGTTTTCTTCAAGTAAAAATTAGACAAAGAAAGAAACTAGTTCTTATTTTAAGACATTGCACTAATTCATTCACTGTTTAAATGGTCATTTGCTTTTATGCAGATCCAATTTTAAAAAAAAGAACATATGAGTCCTTTACCTTTCATAAATATTTACTTTTGTCAGGCTACTTTTATTTGATTTAAAATCCTGTGGGACAAAAATCTCATTCTTTTGTATATGTTTAATTTGTTCCAATTCTATGGAGTATTAGTTGAGAAATTGACTTAGGAAGTTTAATTAATTCTGACTACCAAGGTACTCATTAGCATACTGGAGGCCAGTTAAGTCATCTAATAATTTAGCATTGTTTGTTACAAATTTAGGTCCATAGTATGTGGAATCTACATTAAAAAAATATTTATTGTCTTTGATGTTTCACAGGCTTGTGCTCCATTATATCACTGGAGAACTCTTAAACCAGCACCAGAAAAGGACCCAGTTGGCACTTGCTATGTAGCCATTCAGAATTTCAGTGCATATGCTGAGTACTCTCCTTGTCGGAACAGTAAGTTATTTTTATTCTTGAAACTGAACTTAGCTCACTAGTTTTTCTGCAGTAGCCAATGCAGGTGATCCTTAAACACCACTGCCAAGGGAAAAAAGCATTGGCATAAAAGACTGACAGTCTTACAGGAGGCCTTGCTGCGACATGGGAACCAGAACATGGAATCCTGCTGATCCTCTTCTGTATTTTAGAAAATTTCTGTTTCTAATTATTCTGCAGTCAAATTGATTGGCTCCTTATTTTAGGCCTTAAGCTCTCCGTCTTTATTCAAAACTCACTCTGCATTTGAAAAATACTAACTGTCCACTTGCTAATTGCAGGAATGGTGTTAGTTAGCATGTTGACCTAGAGGCACGTGAGCAGGTCTCCATCTGGCCTGTGTTCTCACTGGCTGTTGTGTTCTTTGGCATCTGTGTACTCTGGTTGTCAGCATGATATACCTTCCTTCTTTATGTGTTTAATCCCATTTTTCAAAATATTCTGTACATTTGGAGTCCGTGTCTCATCTGGCAGTTCTGGGAATCTCCTGGTGAAGTATCCTTTAAAGCAAGCCTGTAAGCGCCATCTTCGGAGCACCGCTGTTCAACCACTTCTTTTGGGAATATCACACAAGGACCTTGGGACAGTACTCTGGATTCATGGATCTACTCAGAGTCCTTTTGTGAATGCTTCCACTTTCCTGTCATGTAGAGCATTGGGGTTTATCCGCAAGAAACCAGTGCATTTTTATTCTTATTCTTGATAATTCACAAGACCATGTTAGAGAAACAAATGGCATTGAAAAGAACATTCTGATGACTGATTTCAGGATATTGATTAAAAAAAAACTCAACCCAAATTAGATTCCCAAAACTATAAGTAAAGTTTACCTATTTCATGTGAATATTTTTAAATTTCAAGATTAATTTAGCCAGATAATGAGCAAATTGATATCAGAGATCAAACAGTGAAGTAAAGAATGGATCAGGGATATTAGAAGGTTCTTAAAGAGGCCTCTAAAATGTAGAGATCAAAGGGTCTGGGAATGAAATAGTTAATTCTGGGGGCTTGTGGATTTTGGTAAGGATTTTGGTAAGAAGATTATAACTTCCTGTTTTAAAAGACTGAAATAAACCAGGCACTTTCTCACATCTTGGCAAGTGTCAGCTGAATTGAATAATCAGTCAACTCAGAATTTTATTTTGAATGGCTTTAAAAGAGGTATTGCTCACAGGTAATAGACTCAATGATATCTATAGGTAATGAATTCAATGATGTCTGTGGTCTCAATGCTGAGCACTAATTAGTCTATTATTAAGGGAATAAAGCAGAGAACAAGAGAAAGCAAATCTCTGCCTTCAAAAAACATATTCTAGTTCAGAAGAGAGATAGCATATGTGTAATTAAGTAAGCTCAGGTCCAGCAATTCAACTTCTAGGTATTTATCCAAAAGAAATGAAATCACTGTCTTGAAAGGGTATCTGTACCCACATGTCCATTGCAGCATTATTTACGATTTCCAAGACATGGAAACCACCAAAGTTGTCATCAGTAGATGAGTGGATAAAGGAAATGTGGAATAGAAATTGGATATAGATATATACACAATGGAATATTATTCAGCCATAAAAAATAATAATAAAATCTTGCCATTGACAACAACATGCATGGGCATTACACTCAGTGAAATAAGTCAGATAGAAAAAGAAAAACATTCTGTTGATATCATATGCAGAATCTTAAAAAAAAACACAAACTCAGAAAAAAAGAGTACAGATGGGTGGTTGACAAGGTTGGGGTGTGGGCTAAACGGGTGAAGGTGGTCACAAAGCACAAACTTCCAGTTACAGGATATATCCTGGATGTAACTATAGTTAATGATCCCACATTGTACAGTTGAAAGTTGCTATGAGAGCAGATCTTAAGAGCTTTATAAAACTGTATGTGGTGGTGGATGTTAACTGCATTTACCACAGTAATCATTTCACAGTATATCCATATTATTGTTGTTGGACACTTTGGACTGATGTTATGTTAAATCAATTATATCTCAACAAAAAACTTTAAAAATAAATGTTTCTAATAAAACGTCAGGTAGTGAAAACTGCTACAGAGAAAAATATAGCAAAGCAAGAGAGTAGGGAGGGACATGCCTGGGTGGGGAGAGGAGCCTGTTTGGACAGGACGGTGGGAAGGGCTTCTCTTAGCAGTTGTGACAGCAGGAAAGCAGGGGCTTTCCAAGCACAGGCAACAGTCATTAAGAGGGATATTTCGTGTCACGTTCCACTCAAGGTGTTGTGCCCCTGGGTTCAATAAGAGGTCACTGTAGTAAGTCCCCTACATATGAACCTTCAAGTTGCAAACTTCCTAAAACGTGAATGTGGGTTTGCACGTCCAGTCACGTAAGTTAGGTCACACGTCTGGCATGCATTGGCACATGCACGCATGCTCTGCAAGTGGCTGTGCTTTTGTGTACTTTACTGTACAGTACAGTACAGTAGTACAGTGCCTTTATTTCAAGCCCAGGATATCTGGAAGCAAGTGTAAAAGCAGTGATGATGTAGCTGGTACTACTGCATTGTTAGATTAAAAATGTTTGATTTTTTGGTGGGTTTTTTTTTATGTGTTATTTGTGTGAAAAGTTTTATAAACCTATGACAGTGCAGTATTACATAGCCGATTGTCTTAGTTCAGTATCTAGGCTGTCTTTGTTGGACTTACATCTTACAAACAAATTGGGCTTACCAACACTGAGAACTGAACTTGTTGGATGTAGGGGACTTACTGTATTATTACGCTTAAGGTGAAAGTCAGGTAGAGCAATAAATTCTGAATTTATTCATACAATTAATGATAGAGCTTAGATTCAAACCTGAACTCGTTTCATCAATTTTTACACCCATCCATATCATATTTATCATGATTTACTAAAAATACCTCCCCATAGCAGTAAACTCTTATGGCTGAAATGACAAGTTCATCATTTGCATGCCTCCTGCCTCGATGACATATCTTATTCCAACCACCATCAAGGATGACTGTTTAGAAAACTTGTTACTGCTTCTTGTTCTGTCTTTTATCTGACTGCCCACGTGATAGGAAAGCTCAGATTAAAATACTGCACAAGACATCTAAACTTGTGGGATAAGAGTTCCAGGGGGAGTTTGAATTATTATCTAAAAATTTTAATTATAGTATGCTTGCATTTTGAATTACATGGGTACATTATGTTGCCAATTTATTTAGGACTTACTTTCCTAAAGAAAAGAATAGCTTGACAAAAGTAGTAGTGAAGTTTATGTTGAACTGAAGAATAACCAAACAAATGGCCAGGAATTCTTTCCTCTCTAGCACACAACTCCAATGTTCAACTCTCTCTTACTGGGAGTACTTCCTCTTCAAAGGCACCCAAGGAGCCCACTTCCTGTGTTCTCTGAGGAGTTCACAGTTCATTAACACAAAGCAGCTTGTTCATGAGTGTGTGGTCAGTATCACAGAACAGAAATATTACTTTCAAAAGAGGATTCCAAGAAGCCACTCATGTTCATTTCACACCACAAAGCCCCGTTACTGACACTTTGAGCATTTTGGTTGGTATTCCGCTCATTCATATTAATGACATGCCTGTCACTTTACGGTCATTCATAATTCAGGTGGTGAGAGTTTACACACACCCTTCCAATCTCCTTGGAAAGCAAACACATGAGAGCATCATTCCCTGAACTCCTGAGTTTACTCTGGGACATAATTGTCAAGTTCACAGATGCTCTGAAGTTCTGGGAAGAAAGATTCCTTCAGCTCTCATAAACTATAATTCTAAGAGAAAAACTTACTTTACAGAGAAAATAACCTCCCATTTCTATCATAATCACCACTTCAGTGTTTGAAATTAGTTATTTTCTTAATGGATTTTGTGAAAAATTTTTCTTTTTTCAATTTTTTTAGTTTCCTGTTTTGAAGCCAAGTGATTTCAAAGAATGGTCCTGTTTCTTCCTTTCTGAATAATTTACAATATTGAAAAAGTCAGAGTTGATTTTCAAAAGGATTTCTAAAAAGGTTTATGCATTAAAATGTATTTCTTAAATAGAGTCAAGATTACACATGTGTGTTTACATAATCATATATCATGTATTCATCTATATTTCTGAGTACATACAAGTATTTACATGGACTTCTAGAAGAATGGTACCTGGACATTTGAGGTTATACAGATGAGACTTTAAGGAACTCTGCAACATTCATAATTATGAACCAGAAATATAGTTATAAAATAAAATATATTGTAAGGTATTGTGCAGTAAACATCTGTTATAAGGATAGATCTGTTAACTATTTTCACCAGAAAAAAACAAACAAAAAAGCAATAGCTGTTTGGCGGGGGTGCACAGGAACCTTTTGGAGGTAATGAATATGTTTATTCCCTTGATTGTGGCAGTGGTATCGTGCTATCAGGCATGTGTCTAAACTCATCAAAATGTACACATTAAGATGTGCATTTTTGTATATTAAATATACCTCAGCAAAGCTGGAAAAATAGAACTTAGCCTAAAAGAGCCCACAAAACATCAATTGACATTTGAATTAAAAACAGATCGCAAAAAAAAAAAAAGCACAATAGAGTATATGAGGTAAAAAGTATTTTAAAATATAAAGGGAGCATCTGGAAAGAATGGCTGATGACAGTGCTAAAATTAGCTAAGAACTAACCAAAGAAAAGAAAAAACAGAAGACATTCTAGGAAAAGCTGCAAAGGCCAGATCCATTTCAGAAATCGTCTGCAACAAGCACATGTCCAGCCTATAAATTCTTCCTGTGATGATATGCATTTCCTTTCCTGCCCTCTTATTTTAGTTTCCATTCAGGAGTATCCTTGATAAGAAAGGGGTAATTATTTTCATGTTTGAATCTAACAGGATAATAACTGAGATTCCTTCCACTGAACTGTATTTTGGTTTTAATTTAAGTGCTTGAGAAATTGTAGATGGTCTTTTAAAGTGCGATTGACAAGTAGTACATTCTTCATTCTGATGTCCCAGGATTCTAATATGCTTGGAATCCACATGTTGACCTGCTTATGGTTTAAAAAGCTGTGTAATAAAATCCAATTGTACATTCACTTAGTGAATTGCATTGCAGAGAGTGTAAAATAAGCCATTGCTAGAGAGTGCTCTCTTTTGTGAACCCTAGTGTCCCTGTGAGATGCCTTGTAATCAGAAATGCAATGTCCAAATTTACCTAATGATAATAGAATAATTTGAAGTTCATTTTGTATGAGAGATCATGAAAATTAAAACTCTCATCAGCGCTCCCGGCAGAAAGTATCCACCCACGTGAGCCAGTTTAGCTCTCTTTTTTCTTGTAGCATTGCTTCAGTCAGAACACATGGGTGCCCTAGAAATACAGTCCTGCCATTTGGGAAACTTGGAACATAATTGAGAGAGGGACATACTATTTCTTCAAATAAACATGAGTTGTAAAACCTAGTATCATAACTTCGAGGAACATTATTCCTATTGATCTTAGTATAAAATGACAGTGCCATTTGGGATAAGAAAACAGATTGAACTCTTTAAGAAATTACTTAGAATAAATTTTTAAAATAAGTAATAGAACACATACATTTTAAATTTAGAAGTCTATAGGGAAAACAAGAGCGTATCCTTGTTATTAAAAATATAAAATATATTAGAATTTAATTATTAAAAATATATCTTGGGAATGATAGCATTATATATTTGTATCTTTTGATCATTCCAGGCAATGCTGATCCTGAAGGCCAGGGTTACTGCCAAGCAGGATTTAGTCTGGATTTTTATAAGGTAAATTCTTTTGGTCTTATAGCTTCTAAAATTTATTTTATCTGTTTGATTTTTTTTTTTAATCCCCTGCCTCTCATTCCCACTTCTATCTACCCCCTAATAACTGCCACCATCAAAGGAACATTTAGGTATATAGCTAACCTGTTTTGGCAATTTCTTTAAGTTTTTTTGTTTGTAATAATCTATGTGTGTGATAATCTGTTAATAGAAAAGAAATACACAGGTTGAAAAACAACACCCTGTTTTTAAATGAAAATCACAAAAACTTAGTAAAGAAATATGTTTCTAAAAAGATCACAAGAATCTATAATTTTTATCTCAGCTGTAATTGGATGATTAGATTTCACATTACTGTTAAAATTCACATATCCTTTCACAAAATTAAAAACAGAGATATCTAGTAAGAATATTGGAGGCAAAGATGCCGTGGTTTTGAAAAAAATATAAATCTCAACATCTAAAATCTTACTTTCTTTGTCTTGTGTGTTTTTCCCCACTGAAAGTTAAGGATGCAGGATATGGAAGGTGGGGTGATAAGTAAAACGGAAAATTTTTATCTGGAGTTCTGACAGTCTCTCTTGGGGAAGGATGGGTCAATGGCACCCCACTCCAGTACTCTTGCCTGGAGGATCCCATGGATGGAGGAGCCTGGTAGGCTGCAGTCCATGACGTCGCTAAGAGTCGGACACAACTGAGTGACTTCACTTTCACTTTTTCACTTTCCTGCATTGGAGAAGGAAATGGCAACCCACTCCAGTGTTCTTGCCTGGAGAATCCCAGGGGCAGGAGAGCCTGGTGGGCTGACATCTATGGGGTCACACAGAGTCGGACACGACTGAAGTGACTTAGCAGCAGCAGCAGCAGGGAAAGATAGGCATTACTGTGACCTTGAAATAAACAGGAACCAATTTTTCTTTTCATTGCTATAGTCTAGAAAGACCATGTCTGCAGAACTGTGCATCATGAAACATGTAGATCTTTTGCTTACCTGAAAGTGTTAGTTGCTCAGTCGTGTCTGACTCTTGTAACCCCATGGACTGTAACCCGCCAGACTCCTCTGTCCATGGAATTCTCCAGGCAAGAATACTGGAGTGGGTTATCATTTCCTTCTCCAGGGGATCTTTCCAACCCAGGAATCGTACCCAGGTCTTCCACATTGCAGGAAGATTTTTTACCATCTGAGACACCAGGAAAGCCCTTTGCTTACCTGAGGCAGTGCCAAAAGCCTGAATATATATATTCTCAGGGGAGAAAGTTTTACTTACCTAATTGAATCTAATTAAAATTATTTAATGTGATAACACATAAATAACAAAGCTATAAAAGGAAAGAAAATGACTTGCATGACTCAGATATGAGGGCCTCTTTTAAAAATTACTTTATGTATGCAAATTGTCTGGGCAATGCTTATGAACAGTGATTTATCACCCTTTAAAAAAAATCTCAGTTTTTCAATTGTTGTTGCTGTTTCTGTTTTGTAGAATGGAGATCTTATAGTTGGAGGCCCTGGAAGTTTTTATTGGCAAGGTATGTCCTGTTAGAAGAGAAGAAATCTCCTTGGTTGTTTCTAACAAGGAAATGAAACAGAAGTAACATCAAGTGCTGACTTTTTATTATGTTAATTTTATCTCCAAATTGTTAGTTTCTCCAGTGAAGGAAGCATCATTTCATTTTGCATTGATACTTTGTGATATAAATGATACTTTACAGTACTGTGACAACTACATTCCTTTATTCATCAAATGCATATTGAGGCCATGCCAGACTTTGTGCTGGATGCTGAGGATACAGTAATGAGTAGGAACTTGCAGAGGTTACCATCTGGAACTTTTTGGCCAGCCTAATACTTGAGAAACTCCAGGCACGAGACTAGCAAGGAAAGGTATGTCAAGACAGGGCTGTGAGAGCATAGGAGGCTTCTCTGGGGTGGTCCCATGCAGGGGTGTCTTCTAAATGCTGGCTGACAGATGAAATATAACCTGTGCTCTGCAGTGAAAGCACCAAGTCCTAACCACTGGACGACCAGAGAAGTCCCATGAATATGTTTCTGTCTTTTGTAACTGAATAGGTGTAGGTGGATCCCAGTCCCTGAGATGGAGAACACTGGAAGACGGAAGACGATGGGTTGGGAGGGAGCTGGGGAAGGCAGATGATGAGTTTGCTTTTGGTTATGTTGAATATGAACATGTTTGAGATGTCCAAGACTTTTCATGTAAGTATTTAGATGTGTGAGCTTAAACTCAGAGAAGATAGCTAGGCTAAAATAAGAACTAGCATGCTGGTGATAGCTGAAGCCAGGAATGTGAATGGGATGCCTAAGGAGAGATTACAGAGAATACAGACAATTTGGCTGTCAAGTTTAGAATAAAGATAGAGTAGAATATGAGAGAGATGAATAGTTGAGTGAAGTGTTTTGTTGTTTTTTAATGGAAGACACCTGATAGTGTTTAAAAAGCCAATGTGAAAGATACAGGTGAGATCAATTTACGGTAAAATTTTACATGAAATTACTGTACTGTTTAGCTTAATTCGTAAGTATACAGACATGAACATCAAAGAATTAACCTTTGAAGTCTTTAAACATTATTTTGTAAACTGGAAAGTAATATACTTTGTGCAGTGGTTGAATAAAATGTGTGTATTTGAAAAGATTTTGTTCTTAATCACTTGATTAATTTCACATAATTCTTTCTTTACATTGAAAAAAGGATATGATCCCAATGATAGGCTGAAAATCAGCCATACCAAGGGCACGGGGATTTGTCTGAGACAGATACTTTAAATTTTTACTCAGTCTTAAGATTATAGAAGCAACTAAAGGAAATAAACAGTGTGTTCATGGAAAGAGGGAGAGGGTATTCAACTTTTACCCACAGAAAATTGGCACATTCTACAGACATTGTTCAGAAACGCATGTGTAAATACAATCATCTTAATATAAGAGCAGTCATTTCAGTCACGGCCACTTGGAGATAGTCATGGCCTGGTTTAACAGTTTTATTCTTTTGGAACTTCAAACAGAAAGACTGTGGGAATGGGTGAATTCCCAAGGAATAATTTGGCTTTAAATTTAATATTCAGTGTTAGTCTCTTGAAAGCAGTCCTCCAGTTTTCTCCCAAAGAACATGAGATCACACTTTTTCCGTAGATGTCCATAATAAATATGGGAATGCATAAAAGTTTTAGTGGAACATTGCTGGCCGTCTTTTTGATTCATGTCTATCTCAATACAATCGTGTTTCGAGACTTCTTATAGTGAATTTATTTGGGGAGATTAGCCAGTGTTCTTATCATATCAGTGTTGGTGGCCATGGATTCTCTTTTTGCTAAAACTCTGTATCTCACTGGGCCTCCCTGCTTTCCATTGTCTTACTTTTATGTTTTGTGCTTATATTTTAGCATAAAGTGTGAATGACTTAGAGATTATGGAATTTCTTCCTTTAGCTTAAGCTGATATGTTTTACAATCTATTAACTTAGTAAGTGATTTACAGCTAATACATCTGTACTCTGAGAGAACACAAAAAGTATTACTAGAAGGCCAAAAAGGACCTTGTTTGTAACGCAGAATATTCCAACAGCAAAACCACATGACCTTCGTGACTGTACTCAAGCTCTTTCCAGAGGTCCCCAACATTTTTTATGCCAAGGACCGGTTTCATGGAAGACAATTTTCCCACAGACTGGGGGTGGGGGATGGTTTCAGGATGATTTAAGCACAATAGAGTTCACACTCTTAGGAGAATCTAATGCCACCACTGATCTGACAGGAGGCAGAGCTCAATTGGTAATGTGAGCTATGGAGAGCAGCTATGAATACAGATGAAGCTTCACTTGATATCCTGCCTCTTACCTCGGGCTCAGAGACTCCTACTTTAGGTCAGAGTTGCCCCATCTGTAACAAGATATATTTTGGCTAGATGATCTCAAAGCTAGAGGATGTTTCCTATAGCCAGAACAGTCAAGAATAAAAATTTAGTCACGTAAATTTTGCCTACAGGTGTCTTCACTCTTAGATATGGTTATCATTTGGATGTGGAAGAAGTATGTAAAGGCAGGAGAAAACAGATACAGTTAAAGGGTACAGGATTAACAGATGCAGACTACTATATGTGAAAAAAATAAGTAACAAGAATATACTGGATAGCACAGGGAATTATACCCATTATCTTGTACTGATCTCTGAAATATTGAATCACTATGCTGCATGCCTGTAACTAACATAGTATTGTAAATCAACTATATTTTGATAGAAAGAAGGGGAAGGTGAGATGAATCGGGAGATTAGGATTGACATACATACTCTACCATGTGTAAAACAGATAGCTAGTGGGAAGCTGTGGGTAGCACAGGAAGCTCAGCTCAGTGCTGTGATGACCTAGAGGCGGGGGATGGTGGGGGTGGGGTGGGAAGGAGGTCCTAGAGGGGAGGGGATATTTGTATACACATAGCTGATTCACCTCATTGTACAGCAGAAACTAACACAACATTGAAAACAATTATACTCCAAGAAGAAAACAGAAAAAAAATGTTATGTAAAAAAATTACATAGTTCATCTTTGGTTCTTCTGTCAGCATGGAAAGCTCTAAGCAACTGCTAGTGACTTTACCTTGCAATTCTAGAGCAAGGCAGGGAAATTCACTGTCAAAAATGCAAAGCAATCTCATGATCATTTTCAAGAGCATGAGTGTTGTTCAAATGCCTTGTGTCTGCGTGGGGAGGGTCTGACTTGCGCATTCATTCAATTAACCTATTAATCTGTTCGAGCACAGGTCAGGTGATCACGGCCAGTATTGCAGATATCATTGCAAACTACTCATTCAAGGATATCCTAAGGAAATTGGCTGGAGAAAAGCAGACAGAAGTGGCTCCAGCTTCCTACGATGACAGTTACCTTGGTGAGATGCATTGCTTGAGATATTTGTGATATCTCAAAAGACAAGCATATGAAATGTTGAGGCAAATTTTATTCCTCACTCATTTGATAATATATGGCACCTTACGGAAATTTTCTTACTAGCTTCAAGTGGACTCTTAACTTTCTTGTCTTTTGATTCAGCTGTTACGTATAATCGACATAGTTTGATAGCTATTTTCTAGGCTCCCTGACAGTCTATTGTACATAAAATATTTTGCCAGTTGTAGATATTGTGTATCAGTGAGGATGCCCTGTGCTACCTGGGCAAAATGATGGTAGTCTTTTCCAGTTTCTAGAAAGAACAGAAAACTTTCCAGTTGCTGAAATGTTCTCAAAATGTGCAGCCACACAATGCCATTTCATCACTATTCTTTCTTTGGTATTGTAGTGGCATTTTGACTCCTAATGAACTTTAAAAAAGTGTAGTTCTCTTTTATCACCTTACCTCATTTTAGAGCCAAGTAAAATTCGTGGGGAATGATCATCGAAGGTTCAAGTACAAATTGACACTTGCTGTGGGTACTTGTCATCTACCTCTGCAAGGCTTAAATCATGTGCTGCTGCAGTTGCTGACCTTCAACACCCCCCTGAAAGGAGTTCAGGGTGGAGAGCAGAAATGAGGCACTGTACACTCTGGGAAAACTGGCAGAACAAGTCTTCAGATAATTAGATATTCTCAGGAGATGATTTTATGAGCCCCAGTTCCTGTATCTCCTCACATCTAGAAAAGCACGAAATTCCTTCATGGTGACGACTGCTCCTTTTGACTAGCAGAAACCTTCAGTGAAAAATTATGTGCTTGATTGCATATACTCCCCCTTCACCAAAATCACCTATATACTGACCTTCCTTCCTAGCTCTTTGGAGAGTTGCTCAGAGCTATCTGAAATGCTGTCTCCTGAGCTATAGTCCTCATTTTGCCCCAGATAAAACTTAATTTGCAACTCTCACATTGTGCATTTTTCTTAGGTCAGCAAAGGTATTAAGAAGTAGGCCTTGTTGGTGATCAGAAATAGCAAAACCTGAGCGTGAGAGTTAACCTTTTAGAGTAATGATATCTGATTATGATGAATCAGCAGCTCTTGAAATGCAAAGACCACCATTCACACGTAAAGATGGGCAATGGAGCGTTCCTACTTCTAAAAGGGACCTCAAATCCAATCACGTAGCCACACTCAGAAGGCGCAGATCTATTATACTTCTAAGATTTAGCGTACGTCTTGGCTTGATTAGTTTTTCTCTTCATAGAATTCTAGACTTTTATATTACAGTATTTGTCAGGATTTCTGCACAGAGTAGTGCTATGATAGTTCCTTCATGTTTCTAGATTATGGATCATTTGTAAAGGCATCAAACGTCTGATTCTCTTGTCTCTTTTCTTTAAAACAGGATATTCAGTTGCTGCTGGGGAATTTACTGGGGACTCTCAGCAAGGTGAGAGACATGGTTGAAATCAAGCCATCTGTAAAACATGGGAAAAGTAGAGTGACCTGAAAAAGCTCTTTTAGGAATGTGATTTTTAAATGATTCTGAAACTTTTAATCAAC
This sequence comes from Bos taurus, assembly GCF_002263795.3. NCBI lineage: Eukaryota > Metazoa > Chordata > Mammalia > Artiodactyla > Bovidae > Bos > Bos taurus. The sequence goes on along the minus strand of NC_037340.1, from coordinate 30,198,368 downwards.
ATTACATTTAAATAACTTTATAGCATCGTAGCCATATGAGGCTGCAGGCTGCAAAGTTCCTAGTATGATGGTTGATTTCTATTTTTTTTCCCCCAAACTTATTTATTTTTTATTGAAGGAAAGTTACTTCACAATACATTTCTGTTTTTTAACAAAATTCTGAATGTTTATGGGATGTGAGAAGCAGTGGTTGCCGTGTATCTCAGATGGCATAATCACCCTTCATGTTTATTATTTGACAGGTCTGATCCTGAAATAAGTCAGCTCCATTTTCTCTGAGCATGGTGTCTTTAGGTGCCCAGAGTAAACATCCATACATGTATCTATGTTTGTACCCATGAAGCTGGAATGTAGTGTAAGACCTATAATCTCTACGCAACACTCAACATCACCATTTGAATGGCTTTTGCAAACTTACTGTGCTTATACCTGAACTCCTGTTCATTCCATTTAAATGTGCTCTCCCTTCCATCAGCTCCATCTCAGTTAGTGACAATACCATCCTCCAAGCTGCTCAAGCAAAATACCTTGCAAGTCAGCCTTGGATTGTGCTCTTTCCTCCACTCCCTACCCTTATCCAATCCATGAGCCAATTCTGCTAACTAAACTCAAAAGACAGCCAGAATCTGACTCTCACTTCCTCCACAGCTACCAGTCTCAGGTCTCCATCAATACGTTTGCAGTAGCTTCCTAACTGGTCTCCCTGCTCTCATCTTTGCCCTCCCGTAGTCTAGATCCAGTAGGCAACTGGTCCTTTAGGAACAGAAGTCACATTGTGTTACTTCTTTGCTCAATGAGTCCCCAGTTCATTCAGTGTAAATCCTGAGTCTTCACAATGACCTGAAAGACTCCGTTCATGAGAGCCCATTTACTTTAACCTCATCTCCTTTGGGGCTTCCCTGGTGGCTCAGAGGTTAAAGTGTCTGCCTGCAATGTGGGAGACCTGGGTTTGATCCCTGGGTTAGGAAGATTCTCTGGAGAAGGAAATGGCAACCCACTCCAATATTCTTGCCTGGAGAATCCCATGGACGGAGGAGCCTGGTGGGCTACAGTCCACGGGGTTGCAAAGAGTTGGACACAACTGAGCAACTTCACTTTCACTTTTCTTTCCTTGTCCTTTACTCCTCACCCCAGCCATCCTGCCCTCCTTGCTGTTCTTTGAATTCTCCAGATACACGTCTACCTCAGGGCCTTTGCACGTGCTGTTCCTTCTCATTAGAACGTATGTCTCCCAGATCTCCATAATATTTTACTCCCTCACTTTCTTCAGTTTTCACTAAGCTGTCATCTTCTTGCCAAGACCTCCCCAACCACCAGGTAAATCATAATTCCTTCCTCCTCCCAATTTGAGCACCCCCAGTACCATTTTACCTGCTTAGTTCTTCTACTGTATACTCATCCCCTTCTAACATGACATTTAATGGACTCTACTTTTCAAATTAACTGCCTCTTCCAGCTCAAGTATAAACTTCATGAGAGTAGAGAATTTTGTCTTCATTCCCTGCTGTAGCCTATGATTGCCTGTCAGTGTTGATTGAATGAGTGAATTTATTGATACTACTTAAAAGTCCAACATCTAAACCCAAATGAATCTTCTCTGATTATTAACACTCCAAAAGCATGAATGCCCAACTCTGCTAGAGTTTAGTATGTGGGGTAGAATTAATGCTAGAATTTGTGCTATATATTTAGGAGCAGGTTTGAGGAAAGGGAAATTTGAATGGAAGGGGACTTTTTTCCCAGGCTCCCTTCCTTTAAATTAAACTAACATTTTAACCCCAAAGGATAGTTTAGATTTATAGAACTGAAAACTGGAAAGATCTTTGATAATCAATCAGTTCCAACTCCTGTCTTTTGTAGGTGACTGGAAGAAGTTAGGTTCAAGGATTGATCCTGGGTTTATAGAAGACCCAAGGACTAAAACCACTGCTTTCAGAATCTAGAGCCATATCATTGTGCGTTGGAACACGCGGCCCCCTTTTCACCAGAGTTGCTTCTTCTATCTCTATTATCAAAGCTTCCTTCTTTGCATACTCTTGGCTATGAGGATGCCCTAGAATTCTGTTCCAGGGCAGCCAGGCTCAATCATTTATGATATGAGGTTTTTCCTTAGGTAACTGAAATTGCTTGAACACTGTCCCTTAGTGGGACTGCTGCTGCTGCTAAGTCGCTTCAGTTGTGTCCGACTCTGTGCAACCCCATAGACGGCAGCCCACCAGGCTCCCCCGTCCCTGGGATTCTCCAGGCAAGAACACTGGAGTGGGTTGCCATTTCCTTCTCCAATGCATGAAAGTGAAAAGTGAAAGTGAAGTTGCTCAGTCATGTCCAACTCTTAGTGACCCCATGGACTGCAGCCTACCAGGCTCCTCCGCCCATGGGATTCTCCAGGCAAGAGTACTGGAGTGGGGTGCCATTGCCTTCTCCGCTTAGTGGGACAGGAGATGTTATTTTGTACACTGCCACGGGACACTAGTTCAGAAGACAGTGAAAGCTGGAGAAACCAAAGAAAGAGGTTTAACTGACAAATCACACACACATCTGAGAAGGCAGGCTTATGTTCTAGAAGCTGAAACGCATGGAGGCTCTGGTGGAGGCAGGTGATTCTAGAAGTACAACTTTTGAGTCCCCTGTTTTCTTTTTCTGTAGCAGAGGCAAAAGCCAATGCAAAACTGTAACTTCAAACTTCCGGCTGTCTACGTGATCCATGATAGTTACTTATTCAAAAAGTACCATCTTTAGCTGATTTGTTGAATAGCTTTAAAGTAGACTGTGTAATTTACCTTCTAAATGACTTTTCATCACAGAATTGGTTGCTGGAGTTCCAAGAGGCGCACAGAATTTTGGATATGTGAGTACTAAGAATGTTTATAGGGTATTTTGCATATGTGCAAAGAATCATTTTTTTTAAATCATTTTAAAGATTTAAATCTTTGAAATCTTTTAAAGTGCCCTTAAAGATCCACACTTGTTTGCTTATGCAAAGGGAGGCTAGATTCTTTTCTGATCCATGTATAGGATCAACTCCATCATTTGTGGGACCCAGTGTGAAGTGAAAATGCCTGGCCCCTTGTTTGAAATTCTTAAGGATTTCAGGACAGTGACAGCTGGGCTATCCAAAGGATAGGGCTCGTCTGAGTGTAGGGCCCTGCCTGACTGCACAGGTCACATACCCATGAAGTTAGCCCCGTCCTTGTGCATAATTTGGGAGTAATTGCTGAGGATCCCATTGTTGACATGATCAGCATTTTAATATGCCTCACACAGTAAACACAACAAGGTTGATTGTTACGTGACTAGTGTATTAGTTTTCAAGGGCTGTCATAAGAAATGACCCCAAATTGGGTGGCTGAGAACATAAATTTGTTCTCTCCCAGTTCAGGAGGCTGGAAATCTGAAGTCAAGTTGTGACGGCCAGGTCGTGCTCCTTTCCACACATACGGGGGAGGATTCTTCCTGCCTCTTCCAGCTTCAGGTGGCTCTGCCTTCCCTTGGCGTGTGGCAGCTTCACTCCCATCTCTGCCCTGGCCTCCGTGTGGTCTTCCTCCATCTATGTCTGTGTGTCCTCTCCTCCTTTTATAAGGACACCTGTCATTGGACACAGGGCCCACCCTAAAGCCACTATGATTTCATTTCAAGATCCTTAACTTTACTTATTTCTATAGAGACCCATAAGCTCATCTTCCAAAGTTCTGGACAGATATGAATTTTGGAGGGCTACTATTCACACCCATTACACTAGTTGCCATGAAAATAGGAAAAGAAAATAAGTAGGTCTTATGAAAAGAAAAGCATTTAAAATATTTTTTAAAAGTCTGATCAGCTTGTAATAACTATAGATTTTAGGCTGGCTGGATAGAATTGAAAAGAAATATTTTTGCTATATGTAAAACACTTTCAAATTTCTTTTTTTTTTTTTTTGCAAGAAGCCATAATCATCAATGTCCCATAATAGCATATGTTCAGAAATGAAATTTAGACTAAATTTTTGATTAGATAACTGACCATCAAATTAGTTGCTCTAAGCATTCTTGAATTCAAATATAATTTCTTTACATCCAATTAGTGACTGTGCATTCTGTCTGAAAGGATTCCAGAAACCATAAATAAAAAGTTCAACTGCATTTTTTTTTAAGATCATTCTATGGGCTTACTTTTTTTTTTTTTTTACATATAGAGCTAACCATTTATGACTTTTCACAAACATTTATAAATGATTTAAGTTATACTTTTAAAAAAGTTCTCCAGTTCTATACCAAATGAAATAACCTATCTAATTTCTCTGATTTCAGGTTTCAATCATTAACTCTACAGATATGACCTTTATTCAGAATTTCACTGGTGAACAGGTAAAGACATTTTAATGTCAAATAGTGAATGTCACTCTGCACTATTATATATTCATATTATTCATTCATAAAATAAATATTTACCTAGTACTTACTATGTTCTAGAAACTCTTCTAAGCACTAGGAGTATAACCATGTATCAGACAAGATCCCAACTCTAACGCAGCGCTACAGGGGAGGCAGTTGAGGAGATAACAATTAATTAATAAACAAGTATGTGCCCATGATGATTTCATATACTGCTAGGTGATATAAGGGCAGAATATGCTTCCTACAAGCTAGTGGGAAGCTGCTATACAGCACACAGAGCTTTGTGGTGACCTAAATGGATGAGATGGGCGTGGAATGGGAGGGTGGTCCAAGAGGGAGGGGATATACATATACATACAGCTGATTTCCTTCATCATACAACAGAGACTAACACAATATTGTAAAACAGCTATACCCTAATTAATTTTCCAAAAAGCCACTAATTGCTGAAATCTGAGAATAGTCCTATTATGTTGCAGTCCTGTATGTAATCTGCCTGGTGATTGGTTCTGGGTACCCGCCTTCCCTCTGAGAAGACACAAGCTTCTTCTAGTTTTCCACATATTGGTCAGAGTCAACGGGTCTAGACTGTCCTCCTGCCCTCATAGTAAATGGAACCCTCACCAACCCCAAAATATATGGAAGATGACAAAGTCTCTGATTCTGGTCCCTTTCTCCCAGGGACTAGATTTTTGCCCCTTAACCACTGTCACTGGCTAAGATCTTATTATCAATGGGTCAATTCTCTGAAAGCAGGCTGCTGGTATCCTGATGACCTGGGGTCACACTTCATTCCCCACTCTGGGTTTTCCTGGGTCTTATGACCTGTTGAAATTTGTCACACTTTTTTAAAAGGATGAATGTGGCCCTGTTGTGTTAGGGAGGCAATTCTGAACTGAGTTAGTCTCTCTAGGCCACCAACTTTCTCTCCTAACCACCAACCCAGGTTCTGGAACTTCTAGAAGCCTCACATTTGAATCTGGCCAAGTGACCATCTTGGCCTGCTGGATCCCAGGAGGATCCAGCTTTAAGATCCTGAAATGCTCAGCTCTTAGCTAGACACAGAAATTTGGAATCATATATTTGTCAAGCAATTTTGATAGTTTTTTGTTAAGAATACAGAGCATTTTTGACATTTCTGCTCCAATTGGGGCTTTAGTCTATCCATGACTGTGCAGTTTTCAACAAAGCATTTAACAATGTCTCTCATGAGACTCTTGTGGTAAATACAGATATATAAGGCTGCGATGATTGTGCAGTTGGGTGAATTTATACATTTTGAACAACTGTTTTCAAGTGGCGATAATTAATGGTGTATGAAAATATGGCAAGACTTCTCTCTTGTCTTTTTGTTTTACATTTTTACCATTAAAAACTCCTTAAACATTGTTAAATTTGGCCTTTCTGTAACTTTTCATCCTCAATACCACCTAGTTATTCAATCTTGAACCTCAGAATTTAATACATAAATGATGAAATTCCTCTGAGTGAGGTCACACAGTGCCACACAGAAATAAGAATTTCACTACATGTGCGCGGATTAAAGAAAAGACACGGGAGAACTGAATTACTGCATGACACAGTCAAATGAGGCATTCATTTCCTCAACAAAGAGAATTTTGCACCTGGTACCCGGGGCTTAGTCCATAAAAATACTGTAGACTGGATGACTAAAGCAACAAACCTTTATTTCTCATGGTTCTGGAGTCTGAGAAGTCGAAGATCAAAGGGTAGTCAGATTTTGTGTCTGGTGAGAGCCTGCTTCCTGGCTCACAGCCATCTTCTCACTATGTCCTCATGTGGAGGAAGGGACAAGGCAGCTCTATGGGGTTCCTTCTCTACGGACACTCATCCCGTTCATGAGGGTTCTACCCTCACAACCTAATTACCTCCCGAAGGCCCCACCTGCTATAACAACTGTATATGTTTGGAATAGAGAAAAGAGGTGGCAGAATTAAATTATTGTGTTATACTTGTTAACTCATCTGTTTATTTCTTTTGCAAAGAGTATCTGGCACCTACCCTGAGTTATACCTGGTTAGACAATGCAGATACAAGAGTGAACAACACAGACCAAGATCTCTGCCTTCCATGGAGCACAGTTTACTGTAGACTATAGGCTGATTAAATTTGGAGGTGATCGGAGGCTAAGTAAGCTAAGGCGTTGGATGGCAGATGTGGAAATGAAAAACCCTGGCAGGCAAAAACTATGGGCCAAGTCTGAAAAGATTATAAATCTTGAAAGCATAGATTGAAAAACAAAAATATAAGAGCTAGAATGTGGAGAGATTAGGTATACTGGTCACACTCACAAACAACTTAGAAACCTTAACAGACTCAGTTTGAATTGATACTGAGACATGGTTTAGCCCCAAATGAAAACCTTTTTATGCTTCAGTGGTACAAAGAGACCAAAGTCGAGAGTGTCTGTCCTACTTAACTTCTGTCAGTGTGCTCACGGGGTGTCATCTTTTCTTTGGTATCACATATCTGTAAGCAAGATGGTGAGCTGCAATCATTTCCATGTGCGATTTCATATGGAAATGGAATTAGATTTATTCTGTGATGTTCAAGATTGCAGAACTAGGCAGGAGGATTGAGGACTAGATATTATAGAAGGACCAGTTTTAGCAAAAAGTATTCTAAAAGTTATCTGCAAATTGAATGGATTGATTGTTGAACATCTCCAGAGGTTGTCCGAGCAGATGTCCGGGCTGCTGTGGGGAGCATTATGCGTTAGGTCAGGGGTTAAACTAAATGACTCTAAGACTCTGTCCACGTCTAAGGGTCTATGAATTTAAATGCAAAAGATGTGCTGCAATGTGGCCAATCTTTCAGGGAAAATTGAGACATGACTTTTTGAACACAAAATGTGTTATTTATGGTTTTCCTTTGCAGATGGCATCTTATTTTGGATATACAGTTGCAGTATCAGATGTTAACAATGATGGGTAAGTTTATAAGAACTTCCTCACTCACTGAATATTATAGTCATCCTGAAAGATGTTATATTTTTTTCTTCATGAAATACATCCTTCTATATTTCCTCAACAAGATAGAGGCTCTCTTGTTGTTTTTTTTTTTTTACTTCAGCGCAAGAGGATATAACTACTGAAAAACTCTCTATCATCCTTTTTAATGTCTTTACCACATCTGCACTTCTAAGAAAACACTATTATACTTAGTTTTATCTTTAATTTCATGAATTGAATAGTACTTGGCCATTTGAAATCCATAGCCATTGAGGAATTTGTTCATCTCTCTTTTTAGCACATGATTCATTCATAAAATATTTGCACATAAATATTGTTTCTCCTGTTATTGCATACTGGAAACATCCATGCAGAAGATAAAATAATAATGCTATTTTTTCAGATTATGGCAGTAAATTACAGTTGAACTTGGATCAAACAGCATGATAAGTTATGGTTGTGTTTAAGTCATTACTTCAAAGAAACATTATTAAGCATCTCTCAATCCACTAAAAGCACCTGACAGATTAAACAAATGATTAAATAAGAAAACCAATAAATTGAGATGAACTGATTATCTATCCAACAAGTATTGTTGGAGCACCTACTATATGCCAGACATAGTTCTTGGATGCTCAGAATGTAGCGATGAGTAAGGAAGAATAGGGCTCTGCTTTCACGGAGCTTATATTTTCATAAGAAGCACAGCTCTAAAAAATCTTAACTGTGTTCCCAGATCTGGGCTAAGCACTTTAGATACATCATTGATAGACATTAGCTATGACCTTGGTATAGCTAGAAATGAACTTTATTTATTATGTGATGCCCTATGATTGGAGATAAGTTTGGTAACTTTTGTATCTTTTGGAAAATATCTTTTTATTGTTCTTTCATTTAACATATATCTGTTGAGCATCCTTTAAACACCAGCTCTGTTCTAGCACTTAAACCTGTGTTTAAGTCTTTACTCTGTTTTGGCTTTGATGAGAATCTGTTTATTAAATGTGCATTTTATTAGTTTCCATTATTTTTATAAAGAAATGCAGACTTCTACTTTACAAAAAATATAAAATCATAACTTCAGTTATTTTCACCCAAAGAACTTTAATATTGTCCTTAATGATGCTAAAAAAAATCGGTTATCAATGGTTTTTAATGTCATGGCCTATAAGAAAAATCAGTTTGTTGGATTATATTAAAACTAAGCATACTAGGCTTCTGTCATTAGTTTAACTCATAAATAATTTTAGAGAATCTATAATTCCTACAATTTTTTAAATTCACAAAGCCCTTTCTAGCTTTCCCAGCATTTATCAGTGATTAAGGAATGATAAGTGAACATTATTTAGCAGAGTTCCATACTAGAATTGAAATTTAATTCTTATTCTTTACCCAATCTCTAATTTTCCCAAATCTTTCAAGTCCTGGACCCGAGTGAATGTTGTGCAGTGACTCAGACTAGGGTTAAGAACATCACCGAACTAATTGACCATTCACGGTTCAGAAGTTAGGACCCAGGTTCTGTGGGGTTGAAGCCGACTTTCCTTTCTCCATCTGAGGGATAATTAAGTACTAGTGTATGTGAGATCACCTAGTAAACACGTCATCCTATCTACCCACTACGCAACAAAAGCAAAGTCCCTACAAATGCTCCAAAACCCACCACGGGGGAAAAAAGGTGGTGTCATTAACTAATGTGACCAAATTAATAAACTGGTGAGGATTTCCCCAGTATCTTTTTTATTTAAAGAAACACCCAGGTATCAGAAGTAGACTTCAAAAATTTAGACTAAACAGTTGTGTGCATGCTGATTGGTCATTGATAGGGTCAAGCCTGGGACTGTTTTGAAAATATTCACAAGCTGCTGAAATTAATTTCAGTTTAGTTATCTTAAAACAACCAGAGCAGTGAAGTCTTTCTGTGTAAACTCTGTTAGGAATTTCTGGACAAACTTAACAACAAAGGGAGATAGTATTTTCCTCTTGAACTTAAGCAGATCTGTTTTTTATTTTCTTATGGCTTTTTGACCCTTTTAGTATTTATACTATTTCAGAAATTCACAGAAATACAATTTAATCCATTGGATTGTCCTAGCCTCGGCAGATCTCAAAGGAACTAAATTTAGAGATTCTTAGCAGTTGGTTAACTTGAGAGCACTTTAGAGAAAATTTATTTGAAAGGAAGCAGCTTTGAGTAACTGTGTTTTGGTGCCAGATTTAGTCCAAGTGGATTCTCTCAAAGAGGAGAAATTGTTATGATGCGATTAAGCAGAAAATCTAGAAAATTAAAGCATAAAGAAGCTGCAGATTAAATTGATTTCCATAATGTAATTGATAAGCCATATTAGTTTTTGCCTGTCATAAAACAATTATATCGATTAGATATCAATTCTAATATAAAGCCTCCTAACCTGCCTTCTCTTAATAAATAACTACATTCTGAAAATCAGTCTTGGGTATTAGCATACACTAAGAACTGTTGAGAAAGAAGAAGAAATGGAAAATTTTATGGGTTAAAGTTAAATCAACATATTAAATGTTATTTGGCTGTAGAAAACTTAAATTCAGATTCTTCATAATGAATATTCTCGTTGATGGGTTCCCTCATCCCCCTTCTCTCAGTATATTTATGCTTTTCTCTTCAGAAAAATATTTATAATGTTTTGCCTCTAACAACATGTGAAAGGACGAGAACCTGCGTCTTACATTATATTGTTAGAGTGGACATAATACTTTTTTAGACATAAAAAAGAGACACAAATAAATGCATAGAAACTGAAAAAGAACTATGCTCAAATATTAGACAATTCAGATAAGATGAAGTTTAGTGTATATATCCTACTTTTATACCTTAGATCTCATCCAAACCACCGACATGACCCAAGCAGAGAAAGTGGCTTTTAGTGAAAACCTCATCATAAATAGTATTTCTTCATCATTGTTCTTTTTTGAGATTATATAATCTTGTATATATATTATATATTTTTAGAATAGTACCCAGCTGTTATACAACTGCTTTTTCAGAAGTTCAGTGAAAAGCATCCTTTACTAATAAATATTGTTAAACTTTAAACTTGAATTGAGTCTATTCAAAAAAAGGATTTGAAAAATAAATTTTGAAATAGCCTAATAGCATGCATGGCCTACTGCAATAGTTTTTCAGTGGCTTTTTGGCCTGTGGGTTCATAATTAGAAATACATTTGACATTGCAACCCAGTATACACACACAACTGAAACAGAAGGTTTCACGGAACAGTACTTACTCTTATTATGTGCCATGCACTCACTCATATTTTCTATTTCATTTTTCAAAATTGCTTGTCAAGACCCATTAAATTGATTTCACAATTCACTGCTGCTGCTGCTGCTAAGTGGCTTCAGTCGTGTCCGACTCTGTGCGACCCCATAGACGGCAGCCCACCAGGCTTCCTCGTCCCTGGGATTCTCCAGGCAAGAACACTGGAGTGGGTTGCCATTTCCCTCTCCAATGCGTGGAAGTGAAAAGTGAAAGTGAAGTCGCTCAGTCGTGTCTGACTCTCAGCGACCCCATGGACTGCAGCCTACCAGGCTCCTCCGTCCATGGGATTTTCCAGACAACAGTACTGGAGTGGGGTGCCATTGCCTTCTCCTCAGAATTCACTAATGAGTTTTAAATCAAGATTTTAAAACACCAGCCTAAACAATAATATATATTGTGACAGTTAAGTAGTATTATTGTTAACATAATTTTGGCACTAAGTGCAAAATATTCTACAAGGCACATTGAACCAATTGAATCCAAGATAGTTATTGTCTCTCAGCTTTATGAGAACACAATTATAAATTGAGAACAAATGTCTTTCTCCTTTTTGGCGTTTAGAACATTTTAGAAGACTTACACTTAAATATCTAGGGAACCGTATCTCTATGAAAATAAATCAATGTTGTCATACTCCTCCAAGAATCCAAAGATTGCACGGATGTGCTAATCTTTCACAATGATAGGTCGAATAATTTTGCATTTCTAGAACTCCCCAGTGTTGGCGGTGAGAAACACAGTAAGGCAATGTGTCAGTCCCCTGTCATGTTATATCCTCAGGGACCAATTGTATGGCTTTGCTCCTTCTTTGGAGAATGGGAAAATGGTCCCCATCAATCTCAGCGCTAGAGGACCAGGGGATTTACATGCCTTTGAACTTCAAGGCAGCGGCGCACACAATTAGGTGTTTAACAAATACCTCTTTATCCTGGCAATAATAATAACAGAAATACAAAAAATAACAAATAGCTCTTCATCCTGGCAATAATAATAACAGAAAATTTAAAAATAAATACATAAGAAATTGAACATTTTCCTCCAAGGAAAATCCCGAAGCTTGGAACAACCCCAGTCCCTACCTCCCTCTTGGCCCAGACCATGGAAGCAGAGTGAGAAAATGCATTTGGAATAGTTTTAAGAAAATATTTTACCTAGTGGCTCGGTTGGTAAAGAATCCACCTGCAGTGCACGAGATGCAGGTTCGATCCCTGGAAAAGGAAAATGGCGAAGATCCCCTGGAAAAAGGAAATGGCAACTCATTCCACTATTCTTGCCCGGGAAATCCCATGGACAGAGAAGCCTGCCCGGCTATACTTCACGGGGTCACAAGAGTCAGACACGACTGAGAGACTAAACCACCACCACCACCACCAGCAATCAATTGCTATTTCTTTCTTGAAATGTTATCAGTCTGAAAAATTATCTACTAGTTTTCTGTGATAACATCTACTTTCACAAAGGAAAAACCTAAATTTGTATTTGGGAGGAAAATTTTATTTTCTGCCTTTCTAGTTAGTATGAGAACCTTCTCTGGCCTCTGTTTTATTTAAATGGAGGTGCCGAAAGAAAAGAGGAGGATAGGCTTTATTTTAAACCTTATCACTGCAAGAAAACTTCGTAATATAAATGTACAATTAAATAAATTGTGGACAAATTTTCATCCATGTTTTCAAAAACCTAGTTAGGTCTTTCTGATATGTTTTACTTGTGTAAGTATGTTTCCTGGAAATAGGCTAAAAAGCTGAAAAGAGTGAAATATCTGTGGTTTTCTTAAAGTAGTCATTTTTAACATAGTTTGAAAGGTTCAATGTGATAATTCAGCAACTCTTATTTTCTTATGGCATTCTATTCTGAAGACATAACAAAGCAATGAAAGAAATATGATGACTGTAAAATGTCTCCTGGAAAAAAAAATAAACCAGTGGAAATGTACTCGTCTCATTGATTAGAAGTCTACCCAAAAGCAGCTCATGTCTGTGCTATTCTCTCTCTGGTCCCTGCAGGATGGATGACATACTGATTGGGGCACCTCTCTTTATGGAACGTGAATTTGAGAGCAGCCCCAGAGAGGTAGGGCAAGTTTATCTGTATCTGCAAGAGAGCGCCCTCGTCTTCAGAGACCCGCAGGTGCTCGCAGGCACCGAGGTTTTCGGGAGATTCGGCAGTGCTGTGGCACATTTAGGAGACCTGAACCAAGATGGATACAATGGTAATTTATACCACTGCATGGAAATTACTTATGTGCCATAAGATCATGTTACTGTTACATGAAGCAAGCAACAGATTTCACGGTGCTGTATGTGAAACAGTTCTTATGATTGGTCTTTAATAAATTATCTAAAATTTCAAGGTAATTTAAACTTTATTTAGTTTGGGCTAATATAGATGTTGGGGCTTCCCAGATGGCACAGTGGTAAAGAATCCACCTGCCAATGCAGGAGACGCAAGAGATGTGGGTTTGATCCCTAGGTCAGGAAGATCCCCTGGCGGGGGAAATGGCAACCCAATCCAGTATTTTTGCCTGGAAAATTCCATGGACAGAGGAGCCTGGCCCAGGGATCAAACTTAGAATGCCTTCTAAGTACCCTCTTCTCAGTAAAACATGACAGCTCACACAAAATTTTGCATACATTTTCAGGGCCTTAAAGGACCAAGGTATAATGGGTTTCTTGACATTCAAGGGAGTAACAGGATTTTGCTCCAACAAAAGAGCTTAGGGAGTATTCCCATCAAATCAAAGTATTCATTAATACCTTTGGCACATGGTCATGTACTTTTATGATTTCTTTGAAAAAACATGTCTCAGCAATGTATGGTAACTTTTAAAGCACCATAAAACATAAAGGCATATTAAAAGCTCATGGTTCCAGGGAAATTTTTTAAAAAAAGACAAGTTCATCTTCAACTGATGTGTTGCTTTCAAAAACTGCCCTATTCCTGAACACCAAATGAAATAAATAATGCTAAATTATTGGTGGAATCATCTTTTTCATTCTCTTCTCTTCTTTTTGTCTTTTCTCTCAAACCTTTAATGATACTTTTGAGAGCTAAGAGAGACATTTCTAATGACCTAAAAGGGGTTCTGTCTCTCTGAGCCTTGGTATCTCTAAAATGATGCCCAAATGGGATGAAACCAGGGGACAGATGTCAACTCATGGATTCAGAGGATATGAGAAAGGTACCCCTTTCCTTCTGCAACAGGCTGAGTTTTTTGAGAGTTTATCCTTACCTGTTAAGTGAAAGTGGGTTTATGATCCTTGTTATATAGTAAAAATCAATTTACAATTTATGTAGTCTTATCAGACTTACTTAGGAACAAAGATAAATAGAGGACAAAATGAGGATGCGCAGTGATGTCCGTGGCACAGAATTGTTATGCTATTGTGTTATTGGTGCTCTTTTTCATGTAAACCTAAGTAGTTAGGTGCATTGTTTAGAACAATCCTGTTGAACACAGAAGGTCATTTTCATTTAGTCCTAAGTTTAAGTGGGAGATGGTTGTTAGGGCTCTTTCCCAGTTTCTCAGAGGCCTTGACTATGAAATGACTCTTGCCTACATCATGGGGTGATGTCATCATTCAAGAATGTAATCTTTGTGAAAGAAGATGTTTATTACTTTTAACAAGAAACTCTAAGTACCCTGCAAATGTGCCTTAATTGGTCTATCCAGCCCAGTGCGCTGACCCAGCTCTTCCCCATCCCTTACTAAGTTTCCACGTAGACCACCCTCTGGCTGCTCTTCAGGTGGGCCAAGCTCCTTGCATCCCTGGGCCTTTATACAGTCGTCCCTTCTTCTTGGACTGCTTTTCCTTCTGATTCCACATGGTTCGTTTCATCTCGTCCCCAGACTTCAGTTTCTAGGTCAACCTTATAGACATCTTGTCTGAACACTTCATCTAAAATAAGAATCCAGTCACTCTCCATCACATCAGTATTTTTAAGATCCTCTACATAGCATTTGTCACTTTTCAATCTTTCCTTGATTCTGTGTGTGTGTGTGTTTTCAACCATGCTGCCCAGCAAACGGGATCTTAGTTTCCCAAACAGGGATTGAACCCGTGCCCCATACATTGGAAGGATGGAGTCTTAACCACTGGAAGGCCAGGGAAGTCCCCCCTGATTATTTCTTTGTTCAAATTGTCTATTCCCCACGCTAGAGTATAAACTTTTGAAAATCAGTGTCTGGTTCACCACTGAGTCCACTGTACCGGACACATAGTAGGCACTTGGTAAATATTTTTTGGATGGATGAAAGGCAACGGATAATTTCCTCTTGCTGTAGTCCTACATATTTTTTTCTGGAAAACCGAAGAAGCCCTTTGGATTGTTGCTGTGTGTACTTAATTCTCAAACATTCTTCTTTAATGAGAAATAATGTGTCTCTGTCTGCAGACGTTGCCATTGGTGCGCCCTTTGCAGGCAAGGATCAAAGAGGAAAAGTGCTCATTTACAACGGGAACAAGAATGGCTTAAACACCAAGCCTTCCCAGATTCTGCAAGGAGTGTGGGCCTCCCAGGCTGTCCCTTCTGGATTCGGCTTTACTTTAAGAGGAGATTCAGACATAGACAAGAATGATTACCCTGGTAAGTTTTTCTTCCTTTTCACATGAGAAAGTCTGCTTCCTAGAAAGGACCATTCTCTGGACCTTGCAGCGTGTTTAAGCAGCTCTCTTGTGCAGGCTGAGCTTGCGCATGCACAGGTTCTTTGGGTACCATTCTAGAGCAACTTTTCGGAGAGTCTGAAGACAGACAAAACAAACACTCCTTTTCCTGTCAAGAGATGATGTTAAAAAAGCAAGATGGCTTTTAAAAAAACTGCATTGGACATAAAACTTATCAACTTTGTAGCAAAAATTTTTATTTGAAACCCCGCAGTAATCTGGTCTCCATCGACCAAGACAGCTTACGTCAGAGACCTTTTTAGAGTAATTTATTTTAACCCTATAATTCCCTGTTGAGCTCATAGTTCCTATGAATTCACTTATGAACCTCAACATTTCTGTCCTAAAACTCATGGTTTGGGAGCATAAATATTTTCCACCCGTGTTTGGGGGTTGTCCAAAGATAGACTGTTTTAAAGCAAAGCAAAAGGAACTGGTTCTTGATACAGATCATAAACAATTCTTGATTGCCTAATTCATTGTGAGGATTCATCAGAAATCCATGTAGCACAGCTAGATAATTCATGTTTTATGCACACTGTCAGAAAGTACGGATTTGTCTTAAAGGATTGTTTCAGTAATCAGGGTTATTAGCAGAGAACATTAGATTTCTTGGTTTTGTGGTTCAGTTTTCCCTTTTGTGTTGGTTATTTTAAGGTGGTTTCAACAAATACTTAAAGATCATTAATAGTTCACTGACAGTTTTGACCATTTATTGAGACCTTGTCTCTTTCTATCACTTCTATCCTCATTGAGTATTTTCCATATGTAGAGCCTTTTTCTGGTCTGGGGCAGCATTCCGAGAAACTGGTTGCTGAAATATACATTACTAATTTTAATCCTTCAACTTTCTTCTCCCCTCTGGATTGGGCAGAAAGGATACTACAACAAATTCTTATAAATTTGCCAGAAATGTTTCATGGCACTATAAACATTGTAGTGGGCTCGTAGCAGATGTAGAATTATATTCTATATGGATGTGTTCTAGCTGAGGCAATTTCAAGAGCATCTAGTGAAATTTATTTTCTTAGGTTTTATTATACTGTCTGATCAATGATGGTTAGGTTTTCTTTGGGGGAGGGGAGTCTCATATATATTTTATTTTAAATAATCCCCAAATTAGATTCCCTATGTGATGTCTTCCCAAACTATGTCATCTCTTGATTATATCTTTTTTCATCCTTCTTAACAATCAGCAAATGGTCACTTGAGGCCATCACTGGTCAGTAACTTTGTCCACTGAGGCTGATTCACTTTACAGTGATTAATGATATTAATACAGTGTATCCATCTGTCTATGAGAAAATATCCTGTTCTCAGACAGGACCATTCATGCTGCTTAGGTGAATTCTTAACCTCAAGATAGTCTTGAGGGTTTCAGAGTTCATGGGTGCATCTCGGTTAGTAGACCCGAGTTCTGGCTCCAGTTCTCTCTCAGCTATAGATGGCTTGCTTATGCTTCATGATCTTGTAACATTTTCCTTCATCCTCATCCTCTTGCAAACATCCTCTTACAAAATGAATGCCATTCAAAGAAGCCTTTTTGTCTTGACACCAAGTCCCCAGGGACCTAATGAGAGGAAAACTGCCTTATGGGCAGGTAGCTGGATCCTATTAGCTAGTGCAGCAGATTGGAAATTTGCAGGCATAATTCAGGAATCAGACATGGAACTTTCCTCATTTTTCTATAAGCAAATGCCCTTTAACCCTCAAGCTTCCATTCCCACTATGGTATTGGAAAACCTCAACCTTGCAGTCATGTCTAGATTCAAGACTCAATATCACTTGGGTAAATATGTGTTTGGATTCAAAACTCTCTCTTTCCTCCCTCTGCAGCAACTCTGCCAAGAAATGGAACAGCAAAGGCGGGGAGCCTTTTGTCCAGGGATAGAGAAAGGGGTTCCTGGACCAAGGACATAACCTGTAGCTGTTGGCCTCTGGCTGAAGGATGGCTCAGTCTCTCAGTGTTTGACATGTTGCTCAAGCTTTGGTGATTAATCCAGTGGTTTGCTCAGTGGCCGCTGCTCAAAAGTTCCATGTGTCCTGGTTCCTCCTTGTCCTATTTTGGCCTCTTCTGATTCCCCCTCAGCAGGTGCTTCTGTGCCACCATTGGAACTCATAGGTCAGGGTCTTCAGGTTTCAGAAATTGCCTTTAAGCTTATTCTTCCTTTGGCCATTGCTAATTTTCCACCCAAGCATCTGTTACTCCAGCACCTAAGAGGGCTGCAATCTTCTTGGGTTTTGCTTGAGAAGTATTGTAGCAAAAACCCTCTTTTCCCCCAAAAGGTTATTGGGTGGCATGCTTTATAGACTCTGTAGTTTACTTTGCAAACTCTGTGTTCTCATTCTCCATGATCTGTCTTGTGATTTTCCAAACCAGTCAGTCTTTTCGGGAAATTATAAAGAAATGCAGTTCTCTTTCCCTCTGGGGTCTTGCTCCTTCAAATCAAAAGAAATCTATCTTCAGATCATTGTCCCTTCTATGAGCTTTAAAATCCATTTGACAAATTGAATTTCTTCTCCTAGGGTGTATCTCCTCATACTTGCTAAGCAGTGGTTCTCAATCTTGGCTTCACATTAGGATGTGCTGGGGAAATTTTAAAAATCCTTATACTCAGGTCACCCTGCAGAGCAGTTAATTCAGAGTCTCCAGGGAGTAGAACTCAGACCACGGTCATGTATTTAAGTGAACTGGGTCTTTCTAGTGTACAACCAGGCAGGGAACTAATGATCTTAAGCAAGATTCCCCCACTTTAATGAACATCTGGATCACCTGGGCCTCTTGTTCAAATGCAGATCCTGATTCAGTAGGTCAAGTGGGTGGGCGAGACTCCTCATTTTCAGCACGTTCCCTGGTGACACCCTCACTGGTGACACTGCTGGTCTTCACACCACATCCCGAGTAGCAGATTCTGAAACAGCGTGACGCCAGTTACCTGTTGTGCCTGTTACAAGCGTGCGTGCTGTTGCCTTCATCGTGCCCAACTCTTTGTGACCCCCCTGGGCTACAGCTTGCCGGGTTCCTCTATCCATGGGATTCTGCAGCTGAATGCATTGCACCCGTTCAGATGTTTTGACTTCCTGGGTCTGGAATGCGGTTCAGGGATTTGTGCTTTTACCCAGGACTGTACTTTGAGAAATGCTGCTCAGGAGTGCCTGTTTCCCATGCTCACAACAGAGGGATGTGAATTCTAACCCTAACCTACTAGCTGAGCTCCAGCATTTTATTTACTCTTCACTCAGCTGTCAAACCAACCTGAGGCTCTTTTCTGTGGATTGCCTCTGGGTGGTGATGCCAGGGCACACCTATGCAGTCGCCTCATCTGAGGATGTTAAGGAAATCCCACTGAAAGTATTTCTTGCAATGCTCAACATTTCCTAGAAGTTATCTGTGCATTTAAAACAATGCCTTACTACTTTTCATTTAAAATATATTGTCACATTTGTTAGGAACTGACCTGTTTAACCTGCCTTAAGCCATAAAAGGAGCTGTTTATATTAAGGCTACAGAAATAACTCAAGGGAACCTAAGGACAAGGATTCTGCCCAGACATTGGAAGGGACTGACTGGGATCCAAGCCTGTCAGGACTTTCCTTCTCTGGTCTCTCTCTCTGTGCATCTGTTCTGCTGTCCAGCGTACTGTATTTCTCTGAGCACCAAGTGCTGTTTTGGTGCCAGAATTTGCATGTTGCAGTCATGCTCACCCAAAGAGACTGTAATTTACCTCAGTCCCAAGTCCTGGGAAGGAAATCTCATAGACTTTGAGGCAAATGGCGATGTTTTCCAAAGAAAGTCAGAGTTGTCTTGGGGATTGTGC
Source organism: Bos taurus (assembly GCF_002263795.3). Classification (NCBI taxonomy): domain Eukaryota; kingdom Metazoa; phylum Chordata; class Mammalia; order Artiodactyla; family Bovidae; genus Bos; species Bos taurus. Next base: position 30,179,242 of record NC_037340.1, on the reverse strand, counting down.
AAGCATCAAAATAGATAACCATTATAACTCCCCTATAAAGTAAAACAGAATACCCCCAAGATATCAGTGTTGTGTCAAGAAATGATGAAAGTACTTTAAAAGAAAAAAATTTATTTTTAAATGAAGGAATAAAAATTATTTTTAAACTGCTCATCAAAATTTCTGTATTTGTCCCTCTAGTTCAAAGTCTAAAAGGAAAATAAGTGAGAAATTCTGTCATTTATTTGGGAAATATGTAGTCGTATTTACTATCGGCTAGACACTGCTCCGCAGATTTTGGGGAGGGGTACTGTGCAAGGAAAGACAGAAAGTTAATCATAACTAAGTGGTAGCTCAGCTGGGGACGAATCCACCTGCAATGCAGGAGACCCCAGTTTGATTCCTGGGTCAGGAAGATCCGCTGGAGAAGGGATAGGTTACCCACTCCAGTATTCTTGGGCTTCCTTTGTGGCTCAGCTGGTAAAGAATCTGCCTTCAATGTGGGAGACCCGGGTTCAATCCCGGGCTGGGAAGATCCCCTGGAGAAGGAAAAGGCTACCCACTCCAGTATTGTAGCCTGGAGAATTCCATGGAACTGTACAATCCATGGGGTCACAAAAGACTCGGACATGGCTGAGCGACTTTTACTCACTCACTCACTCACATGGCTATTTCATCCCCTAGACTGATTAAAAATCAGATTACTTAGTACCTTGAAATATCAAAAGCATAGACATGCAAAGGTGGTTTCATTGACATCTGTCTGCAAGTTATAGATATTCTGTGTTTGGGCAGGACCAGACAGTCTTCTTGTCTTGGAGAAAAAAGGAATGCTGGCAAAAATCAGGCATGGGCCATTTATGTTGCTAACATTATTACAATTACAGCCAGTGTTACTCCTGATAATTAAGAGCCCAAACCATGCCAGCCACTGCATAGATAAATATAGCTTATATATTAAGATAAATATAGTTCATATTCCTTGGAATATTATTTCTGAATCTCTCTCCTCTATATACCTGGGTTCAGTCTCTGGGTTGGGAAGATCCCCTGGAGAAGGGAACAATTACCCACTCCAGTATTCTGTCTGGAAAATCCCATGGACAGAAGAGCCTGGCAGGCTACAGTCCATGGGGTTGCAAAGAGTCAAACATGACTGAGTGACTTTCGCTTTCACTTTCCCACTTATATGTGTATATACATATGTGTGTGTGTGTGTGTGCGCGTACACACATATAGCAGGAGAGTACATGGGGTAAAGTTGGATGACACTACTTTTTTTGGGGAAACATCAAACCAATATCAATACAACCATGTTAAAATTGGCAAAATGGCTGTGAAGGGGAAGGGAAATTGGACTGTCTAGGTTCAGATTCCCATGTGTCACTGATAAACTGTGTGATAATGGAAAGTTAATTGATTTCTCTGAGCTTCTAATTCCTGGAAGTGCTCAGTCACTCAGTTGAGTCTGACCCTTTGTGTCCGCTTGGACTGTAGTAGCCCACCAGGCTCCTCTGTCCCTGGGATTTCCCAGGCAAGAATACTGGAGTGGGTTGCCACTTTCTTCTCCAGGGGATCTTCCTGACCAAGGGATAGAACCCACTTCTCCTGCATTGCAGGCAGATTCTTTACCACTGTGCCACCTGGGAAGCCTCCTTATCTGGTATTATGGGGCCAATAATACCGACTTCACTGGGCTGTGTGTGCTCTCACTTTCTAGGTTGGGAGAGGAATTTTACAACGTGTTGTAAAATGGCTCAGAGTAGGAATGATGACTCGTCTGACTAACATAAACAGAATCAAAGCTACTGCACTTCCAGACATGTTGGACCACATAAGACACTGAAAAATGGCATTCTAGGATTCTAGAGATAGACAGTATAGGTTTAAAACTTGGTTCTGCTATCTTCTAGCTATATAAAAATACAACAGTTCCTTAACCTCTCTGAACTTGAATTTCCTTATCTGTAAACTCAAATAGTAGTATGTTGGTATAAGGATGAAATGAGATCATCTATGGCAAATAGTTGGGGAAACGGTGGAAACCGTGGCTGACTTTATTTTTTGGGGCTCCAAAATCACTGCAGATGGTGACTGCAGCTATGAAATTAAAAGACTCACTCCTTGGAAGGAAAGTTATGACCAACCTAGACAGCATATTAAAAAGCAGAGACATTACTTTGCCATCAAAGGTCCATCTAGTCAAGACTATGGTTTTTCCAGTGGTCATGTATGGATGTGAGAGTTGGACTATAAAGAAAGCTAAGCGCCGAAGAATTGACCCTTTGAACTGTGGTGTTAAGAAGACTCTTGAGAGTCCCTTGGACTACAAGGAGATCCAACCAGTCCATCCTAAAGGAGATCAGTCCTGGGTGTTCATTGGAAGGACTGATGCTGAAGCTGAAACTCCAGTACTTTGGCCACCTGATGCAAAGAGCTGATTCATTTGAAAAGACCCTGACGCTGGGAAAGATTGAGGGCAGGAGGAGAAGGGGATGACAGAGGATGAGATGGTTGGATGGCATCACCGACTCAATGGACGTGAGTTTGGGTAAACTCTGGCAGTTGGTGATGGACAGGGAGGGCTGGCGTGTTGCAGTCCATGGGGTCTCAAAGAGTCGGACATGAATGAGGGACTGAACTGAACTGAGTAATATTAAATGAAGTTTAAATTACTATGAGACTATATAGAGCACAGTTTAATAAACAGTAGCATTCAATCATGTCTTTAAAACAATGCAATATTTTGGATATATTCTTTTTCTTTTTTATTAATTAATTTTTACAGAAGTATGCTGCTGCTAAGTTGCTTCAGTCGTGTCCGACTCTGTGCAACCCCATAGACAGCAGCCCACCAGGCTCCCCTGAACCTGGGATTCTCCAGGCAACAACACTGGAGTGGGTTGCCATTTCCTTCTCCAATGCATGAAAGTGAAAAGTGAAAGTGAAGTTGCTCAGTCGTGTCCGACTCTTAGCGATCCCATGGACTGCAGCCTACCAGGCTCCTCCATCCATGGGATTTTCCAGGCAAGAGTACTGGAGTGGGCTGCCATTGCCTTCTCCGTTACAGGAGTATAGTTGCTTTACAATGTTGTATTAGTTTCTGCTGTACAGCAAAGTGAATCAGTCATATGTGTACATACATCCCCTTTGGGTTTCCTTCCCATTTAGGTCACCACAGAGCACTGAGTAGGGTTCCCTGTGCCATAGAGCTTCTCGTTAGTAATCTGTTTTATATGTGTTAATAGTATCAGTAGTGGATAAATGTCAGTCCCAATCTCCCAATTCATCCCACTCCCCTGGAGGTAGTCTTTTTCTTACACACATTAGCTGATATTATTTTCTTCTGCTTATTCAATGTCCATGGTCCCCAATCTTAATTTGCACTACTTCATTTGCTTCCCCTGCCCCTGACCAACAGGAATATGAGAACAAGAACATAGTTATTGGGACTCTGCCAAGTTGAGAACCATATATCAAATTCCTGTTACGCCAGTGTTCTGTGGCAGACTGGATGGGAGGGCAGTCTGTGGGAGAATGGATACATGTATATGTATGGCCGAGTCACTCTGCTGTCCACCTGAACTATTATAACGTTGTTAACTGGCCGTCTGCATGCATGCTAAGTTGCTGCTGTTGTGTCTAACTCTGTGCGACCCTGTGGACTGTAGCCTGCCAGGCTCCTCTGTCCATGGAATTCTCCAGACAAAAATACTGGAGTGAGTTGCCACGCCCTCCTCCAAGGGATCTTCCCAGCACAGGGATCGAACCCACCTCTCTTATATATCCAGCATTGGCAATATCAACTGGGGTTGAACTGGGGTGATGATAACGGCAACCAAAAGGAAGGAACTGAGGGAATTGTGTAAAGAAAATGGGCAAGACTCGGTAAAGACCGGCTCTGATGAAACATAAAGGCGGTGAGGGTGAATAATCAGTGACGTTAAAGATGACTCTGGGGACTTTCCTGCTGGTCCAGTGGCTAAGAATGTGCTCCCAAAGCAGGCGTCCTGGTTTCAATCCCTGGTCGGGGAGCTAGATCCCACATGCAGCAGCTGAGTTCACGTGCTGCAACTAAAGATCCCACGTGACACAAGAGTATATAAAAAATATTAAAAAAATATATTTATAAAAAGATGACTCTGGAATTTTGATCCAGTTTACCTGAGAAAAGTAGAATGTAATAATAGATCAGCCTGGGGAGATTCAGCTATAGAGACAAAGAAGTTCTACTCTAGAAATATTTGGAATAATCTTCCTAACATCTTGCTTAACCACACAGTATTTTTTTTAAACGTCTTCCAATAAATATTGTTATCACATACATACATAAATAGTAGTCCTAAGTACTTTCATTTCTGGCACCTGAATTCTTTTTTTGGAAAAAGAAAATGCAAATATGTTCAGGTATCTATGTTGGTGCTTTTTAAAACTCGAGTTGACCAGAGGAGTATATTATATACATTATTTGAGTGATAGCATTTCAGAGAAGAAATAGCTGTGGTAGTGAAGAATCTCTAAAATTCGGTGATCTGGTCTAATCCCATTAAACTTGATTGTATAACAAGGCCATCTGGTAGATGCATAGTGCAGACTTTGTAGGGTGGAGAAGGTTTTGTTGAGAAATAGAAATCTTACCGGCAACAAAAACTGAAGGTAAACATGGGCTGAGTGCCAAGACTATCATTGTCTTGCTCTGGCCCCTAATACACAAGATTATATCATGGAGCCATCTCAGACAATTATACTAAATGACATAAAATGACCTATCATATTTCATATTTTAACGAATGCTGTGTGTGTGTGTGTGTGAATGTGAGCAAACACCCAAGCAAACTCACATGCAAGAAGAAATGAAAGGGTGACTTTAACCAAAGGGAATAATGAATTTTAATCAAACCCTGAGCTCCTTGAAATTGATTTGTAGTTTGAACTAAATTCAATCTTACAAAGTTTATTTTTACTTCTCAAAGTGCTACTCAAGGTTTTATGAAAAGCAAAACATTGTGTTCTTCTTGAGCAAGATTTTCATAATTTCATTATAAATATATTAGACATTAGAATATTGTTTCTTATAAAATATCTTATGAATTTAGATTAAATTGAATTAAATCAAGTGAAAGTTCTTGGATTTCAATCCAGCAGTGTCATAAAGTAGACGTAAAAATGAATAGACAGATAAAAGACTTGAGTTCTAGAACGAAGGTTTTAGTAACTCCGTGCCTCTGGGTCTTACTCTCCACACCTGAAAGTGATGTGGAACTGTGGAATGCTTATCCAAGGGTCTTTTTAAACTCTAAAATCTGATTCTGTAATCCAAGGGCTAGACTTACTGACTTCCAGATTTCTCTGTAATGTTGAGTAGATTATTAAGGACTCATCTTAGAAAAAAAATCATTTAATAAAATCATACAAGATTTTTCCTTAACTTTTTCTTGAAAATAATTTTTGACTGGCAGACAAGTTGAAAAAATAGTACAGAGAGTCCTTCACCCAGCCTCCCTTAATATATTAGCACCTTGCATAACTATCAAGATGTGATCACCTAGAGCCAGACATCGAGAAGCCTGGTGGGTTACGGTCCACGGGGTCACAAAGAATTGGACACAACTGAAGTGACTTAGCACACATATAACTATAGTTGACACTTTTCAAAAGTATGACTAGACATTTTGAAGAATGTCCTTGAATTTAAGTTTGCTTGATGTTTGCTCATGATTAGATTGAGGTTCTGTATTGTTAGCAAATGCGCGCGCGTGTGTGTGTGTGTGTGTGTGTGTGCATGCTCAGTCATGCCCGACTCTTTGCAACCCCATGGACTGTAGCCTGCCATGTACCTCTGTCCATGGAATTTTCTGTAAGAATATTGGAGTGGGCTGCCATTTCCTCCTCCAGGGGATCTTCCTGACCTAGAGATGGAACCCGCGTCTCTTACATTTCCTGCATTGGCAGGTGTATCTTCACCACTGAACCACCTGGGAAGCCCATTTTTGGGAAGAATACCACAAAATGTGATGCCCTTCCCAGTGCATCCCAGCAGAAGGCACACGATGTCTGTTGCCCTTTTGCACTCTGATCACTTGTTTGCAGTGATGCCTATCAACCAGGTTTCCCACTGTAAAGTTACTATTTTTCCCTTTGCATAATAATTACTTTTGGAGAAATACCATGAGACTATGCAAATATCCTATTTTTCATCATACATTTGCCCACTAATCTTAGCATTCATTGTTGATGCTCGCCTACAACCATTACTATTATTGCATTGTGATTTTCTGTTTCCATCATACCTTCTACACTTACTAATTGAAATTCTAATACAATAAAAAGACATCTTTTTTATCTTTTATTTATTCAATTTTAAAAAATATCTGGGTTAACTTGTATATATTTTATTCCAGTACTGTATTTATTTTTGTTGCTTGAATTGTCCTATATTTGGCCATTAGTAATTCCATCCAGTTGGTTCCTGTGTTCTTCACCATTTCCCATTCTTTTATGAGCATCTTCCTTACTTTCTGACAACATAAGATACTGCAAGCTCATTTTTCATTTTCCCTGGAATCAACCATTCCTCGAAGAGCTCTATGCTAAGTCACTTCAGTCGTGTCCGACTCCGTGCGACCCCATAGACGGCAGCCCACCAGGCTCCCCCGTCCCTGGGATTCTCCAGGCAAGAACACTGGAGTGGGCTGCCATTTCCTTCTCCAATGCATGAAAGTGAAAAGTGAAAGTGAAGTCACTCAGTCGTGTCTGACTCTTAGCGACCCCATGGATTGCAGCCTAATAGGCTCCTCCGTCCATGGGATTTTCCAAGCAAGAGTACTGGAGTGGGGTGCCATTGCCTTCTCCGTCAAAGAGCTCTAGTTCTTTTATTGAAGAATGGTATCTAGAAACCAAGGTCTGGATACTAGGTGTTCTTATGGCTTAGGGTGTCAAGATAAGACTTGTAATGTACTGAATTCTATAGATTGCCGTATTCCCATACATTATACTAAATTTCAAACCATGAATATTAACTTGAAATCAACAACTTACATTTTTATTTTTCAACCTGTATCTTGTAAGTTAGCATTTTTGCATTTGTCAACAACAGGTATTTTGGCAATGTTAATCTTATTCAGCTAATGTTGAAAACAGCTACTAGTTTTCTTCATTTTAAATATGATAATAGAATATTTTCTGATTATATGGTGGCTCAGAGGTAAAGAATCCATCTGCTAATACAGAGACACAAAAGCCACAGCTTTTTTTATATTGCTTCTTAGTATGTTCTGTAACTCCTTTGATAGCCAGGCATGATGTACTGGGTAAAAGGAACTGCTATAAATAGACCTATACTAATATGGCGGTAGGTTTTGGCTGGGGGTTGGGGCGGGTGGATGTTTTATGGTGTGTGATTAGATCTCGGTCTTTTTTCCTGTATCACTTTTTACTAAAGTTTTTCAAAATGATTTGTAGATGTTATAATACTTTATTTTTATTTTTTATCGGGGTATAATTGTTTTAAAATGCTGTGCTAGATTCTGCTGCACAATGAAGTGAATCAGCTATATGTGTATATACATAATCTCATCCCTCTTCCCAACATCTGCTGAATCAGTGAAAAAGCAAGAGAGTTCCAGAAAAACACCTATTTCTGCTTTAATGACTATACCAAAGACTTTGACTGTGTGGATCACAATAAACTGTGGAAAATTCTGAAAAAGATGGGCATACCAGACCACCTGACCGGCCTCTTGAGAAACCTGTATGCAGGTCAGGAAGCAACAGTTAGAACTGGACATGGAACAACAGACTGGTTCCAAATAGGAAAAGGAGTACATCAAGGCTGTATATTGTCACCCTGCTTATTTAACTTATATGCAGAGTACATCATGAGAAATGCTGGGCTGGATGAAGCACAAGCTGGAATCAAGTTTGCTGGGAGAAATATCAATAACCTCGGATATGCAGATGACACCACCCTTATGGCAGAAAGTGAAGAACTAAAGAGCCTCTTGAAGAAAGTGAAAGAGGAGAGTGAAAAGTTGGCTTAAAGCGCAACATTCAGAAAACAAAGATCATTATATCCGGTCCCATCACTTCATGGGAAATAGATGGGGAAACAGTGGAAACAGTGGCTGACTTTATTTTTTGGGGCTCCAAAATCACTGCAGATGGTGACTGCAGCCATGAAACTAAAAGATGCTTACTCCTTAGAAGGAAAATTATGACCAACCTAGACAGCATATTAAAAAGCAGAGACATTACTTTGTCAACAAAGATCCGTCTAGTCAAGACTATGGTTTTTCCAATAGTCACGTATGGATATGAGAGTTGGACTATAAGGAAAGCTGAGCACAGAAGAATTGATGCTTTTGAACTGTGGTGTTGGAGAAGACTCTTGAGAGTCCCTTGGACTGCAAGGAGATCCAACCAGTCCATCCTAAAGGAGATCAGTCCTGGGTATTCATTGGAAGAACTGATGTTGAAGCTGGAACTCCAATACTTTGGCCACCTGATGTGAAGAGCTGACTCATTTGAAAAGACCCTGATGCTGGGAAAGATTGAGGGTAGGAGGAGAAGGGGATGACAGAGGATGAGATGGTTGGATGGCATCATCTACTCGATGGACATGAGTTTGAGTGAACTCCGAGAGTTGGTGATGGACAGGGAGGCTTGGTGTGCTGTGGTTCATGGGGTCTCAAAGAGTCGGACACCACTGAGCGACTGAACTGAACAGCCCTCTTGGACCTCCCTCCCACTGACCCCTTATCTGGCCCCTCTAGGTCAGCACAGAGTGCTGAGCTGAGCTCCCTGCACTATACATCAGATTCCCACGAGCTATCTGAGCTCTCAGTCTTTTAGTGAGCCTATTCTTCTGGACTATGAGCTTCACACCTGCTTCTGAGTTGAGACAGGATGGCTAGGGTGGGCTGAAGTTGGGTATTTTCCTTCCTCCAGGTTAGACTCTGATAATACCCCAGTTATCTCTGGTTGACTAGCTTCTCCTGGCAGACCTTTTTAGGGAGAATAGAGTGCTCCGGTATATTTCTGATTGGTTTCTTCCCTCTTCCCCTCTGTTTTCTGATGTTCACTGGGGAGATACAGGAGAAAAAAACTCACAAACCTGGCCCTGTGGAAACCCACTAGTGACTAGACCTCTGGAGGATTTAATTCTCAGTGTTGTCCACACTGAGCTGCTTACACTTCACCAATACAGTCTGGGTTTCCCTGCCCCCTGCTCTGGTTCCCATGGAGGCTGCTGCTCTGAGAAGTTGTGTTTCTCTGCATTTGCCTGGGAGTCTCTCCAACGTGGAGGCAGCACTGTGCCCTGTGACCTCACTGCTCTTATGGATCTAAGAAGAGCCATTGATTTTTCAGTTCGTTCAGCATTTTACTTGCTCAGATGGAGCGGTGACTTCCAAGCTTTTTACATGCTAGACCAGAAACCAGAAGTCGGACAGTTTAAATCCCAACTGACTACTTTCCAAGCATTCAATTGTAGGAGCTGGCTTCTTTCTGAAACCCAAGGTACCATTAATAAGGCAGGATATCATGTATCCTTGATCTTTGTTGTGTTAATAAAAACTCTGTGGCCAGCCATGGCTCATTTTTTTTTAGAGGGGTGGGGTGAGTGGGAGTAAGTTCTCCTGTAGTTAGAATCTATCCTTATTTCTGACCTCCCAGTGTCTGTTCTGGAGAAGGCAATGGCAACCCACTCCAGTACTCTTGCCTAGAAAATCCCATGGATGGAGGAACCTGGTAGGCTGCAGTCCGTGGGGTCGCTGAGAGTTGGGCACGACTGAGTGACTTCACTTTCACTTTTCACTTTCATGCATTGGAGAAGGAAATGGCAACCCACTCCAGTGTTCTTGCCTGGAGAATCCCAGGGACAGAGGAGCCTGGTGGGCTGCCGTCTATGGGGTCGCACAGTCGGACATGACTGAAGCGACTTAGCAGCAGCAGCAGCAGTGTCTGTTCTTCATATAAGTCATTTTTAAATTTATGAATATACGATTTAAAAACCGTAGTTTAGTGTCATTCACTGAAGCATCCCATCTATCTTTGCACACCCTGGACATCTTCCCGGGAGTTCACTTCCCACTTAGGAACCCAGTTCAAATATCACTTCCTTGGAAACCCTCTCCTGACTCTTGTCCTTCCTCTAAAAACACTTCTCTCAGATTGAAATGACACATTTTTTGTGGTCTTTTGATAAATGCCTCTTTTGCCCCTTGAGACTGGACACTTTATTAGTTGAGGGCAAGCCCTGGATTTAATTTTTGTCATTATGGAAGCCTAGTACTTCAAGCAGTGGCTGGCACTGGAGGCAGCTAGTAAATGTTTGTTGAATGAAAGAATGAATAAGTGAATAAATGAATGAATAAACCCGTTTTCTCATAGCCAGATACGTTCGCATATAAACTCTTCCCTCATCTCTTTACCTGGCAACTATCTTACAATTCTAAGTCCAGTGAGCTATCTTATTCTTGTGTAAAATAATAGACGTGGACAGAAAGACAATTACCATATGATATCACTTATACGTGGAATCTAAAATATGACACAAATGAAGCTGTCTATGAAACAGAAACAGACTCACAGAGGTAGAGAACGGAGTTGCGGCTGCCAAGGGGGAGGGATGGGGAAGGATGGACTGGGAGTTTGGGATTAGCAGATGCGAACTATTATATATAGGATGGATAAACAACAAGCGACTTAGTGTACAACAGAGGGAACTACATTCAGTATCCTATGAGTAAACCATAATAGAAAGAATATGAAAGGTGGCTCAGTGATAAAGAGTCCACCTGCCAATGCAGGAGACATGGGTTCAGTCCCTTAGTTGGGAAGATCCCCTGGAGAAGGAAATGGCAACCTACTCCAGTATTCTTGCCTGGGAAATCCCATGAACAGAGGAGCCTGGCGGGCTACAATCCATGGGGTTGCAAAGGAGTCTGACGTGACCTGGCAACCAAACAACAGAAATTAACGCAACATTGTTAATCAGCTATACTTCAATAAAATTTAAAAAAAATAGACATGGAAGTCAAGATGGTGATGATCCTTTAAATAAACTTGGGCTTCTTCTCCTAGGATTATGGGAGGTGCCACTCAAGATGGTGCACTTATTCTTGGCAAGCAGAACCCTTGACCTTAATTCTATAAGCCCTGGGCATTTCAATGCCAGATTTCTAGACCAAGAGAACCAGTATCCAGCTTGATAGAAATAGCACCAATAGCATATTGGAGTCAGGGGGCCCATATTCTCATTTATTCACCCATCATTTTCAGCTCTGTAACCCTGCATGTAACACTTGTATCTCTGAACTTAGCTTCTCTAGCCTTAAAAGGAGGGTCATCAGAGCAATGCCCTATGGTTCAAGATTGTTGTGAAGACAACTTGCAAACCATAAAGAACTCTAAACAGTCAGTATATGTTATTTCTTAACCTCACCCCTAAAGAGAGGTGAGAGGGACCCGAAAGAAGCTCTAATGCTGAGATTCAGATGCTCTAATGCTTTGCAGCAGACCTAGCCCTATGCTTTAAGGCAATGACTCACATAAAATTCCTAGAGCTTCCTTCCTATAAGAGGAGAGCCAGTGATTTCCAAGATAACTAAGACAGCAGCAAAATCCTCTTTAGTATTTCCAATCTGCAAGCCCTGTTCATGTGACACTCTTCTTTCTGTATATGGCCATCATCTTTTATTTTTTGCTCACATTTTTCTGGGATGACATTAGTAATAGCCACTTTCCTAAAAACTACCAACCCTAATAGAGTTTCATGAGAGCTTGAGTGTACAACAGAATGTGTGGGGTCTGGCCAGCATTCCGGCTAAATTGTGATTAGGTGAAGCTCATTTGAGGGGTGCTCAGCCCCTCTCATCTCCAGCTTTCTTTTCTTTCTATCCTTAACAGCTCCTCTACATCAGCTGCAGAAGCTGACAATGTTTCCTCTTCTCAGATGGGCAGTGGAGAAGGATCTAACATCCTTGTTCCCATCCAAATATAAATGGTGGGGGTGGGGGTGGGGGGAGTAGGTTACACCCAGGGGACTTGGATCTAGTGAGTGCTGGCTTGCATCTTTAACAAGCCCCCGTGGAGAGCTGACTGATAGACTATCAGTGCTCGAAGGGCAGAAAATGTGTCAGTTTGCTCACTGCTGAATCCTTGGCAGCTGGGACAGGACTTGGCTCATGCTGGGAGTTCAATCACAAGTTGCTGAATGAGGGTGTTCAGTAGAGGGAACCACTACACATATCTTTTCTTCCTCTCCTCCCTCTCTGGCAACTCTATACATTTGTGTCTTAGTGTATCAGTTTTCTTGGGCTGCCATAACAAAGTACCATACGCGGGATGGCTCAAACAACAAAAATGTATTTCCTTGCATTTCTGGAGGCTACCAGTACAAGTTTGAGATGTGGGCAGGATTGGTTTCTCCTGAGGCCTCTTTCTTTGGTCTGTAGACAGCATTTTGTTTTTGTGTCTGCATGTTGTCATTTCTCTGTGTGTGTGTCCAAATTTCCTCTTCTTACAGGACAGCAGCCAGATGAAATGAGGGTCCACTCTAATGACCTCACTTTAACTTACCTCTTTAAAGACAGTTTCTCTACATAGTCACATTCTAAGGTACCAGAGATTAAGACTTCAACATCCAACTTTGGGGGGTGGGGAGATGCAATTCAGTTCATAACACTTAGCAGACTTTTAAAGTCCCACAGAGTTTTTAATCATAGGATTTTCTCTGTCAGGATGGATGTGAGAACAGTGTTTTAATGGGACAGTGAAACCAGCAGGACCTCCTGGGGCTCCTGGACATGAAAGTGTTTCTTTGTCCCCCTGTGTCTCATTTGTAGGGAGTAGACTTCACCCTCCACGGCCTATCCTGAGTTCCAAAGGGCAGGTTCAAATAGTTGTTGATCAGGAAAGGGTGGGGATCCAGAGACAAGGGAGGAGTAGCCAAGAAACAATATACAGCCTTGGGGCAGGTCATCATTCCACCTCAAGGGATATACACAGCAATATCTTTGAGGTCTTCAACAGAACTAAAACCCCCAATATTTAGAAAGTGTTAATTCATGAAGTTAATTCTTAATTAATAAAGTTAATTCTTAACTTTAGAGAAGGTCACAGTTTGATAATCTCTAGAACCAGAGAAGCTCCTCAAGAGACCACCTGAGGCCAGATTAAAGGAATGCAGGTCCTGTACACACCTGCATCCTTATCAGCAACCCCACCCTTGAACCATCCCACCCCCCTGCCCCTCCTCCCCCGCCCCGGTTGGGACACAGTTTTGAATGGCATGAGTCCCTGTGTTCCCCTTTGCCTGGCAGAGCAATAAAAGTATTCTTTTCTACTTCACCCAAAACTCTGTCTCCAAGATTGAAATCAGCACTGGTGTTCAGAGGCTGAGTTTTCAACATCAATACCAGACTCTTTTGGAGACTGTGAAATCGTTCCCAATAGGCAGCCACTTATAAATGAGAATGGTCCTAAAGAAATAAACTTTTCTCCAAAACGGTTTTAGCGACTGGACAGTACACATATTATAAGTGTGACCACAACAAGAATAAAGTGAAATGCCTTTGATCCAGTGACATGGACCACAACTAGCAATCCATCCATCAGCGGTGGGGAAAGGGCAGTGCCTACAGCCACAGGATGCTAATAACATGCAGAAAGCGATTTTCGTACGGCAGACTCCTCATTTCATAGTGCACTTTTATTTTTGTGGGATTTTTTTAAAAAGAAAATAAACCCTCAGTAAATTAGAATGTTGCAACCTAATACCACAGTCCAGCTCATAAATGTTTTCCTTCAGAGTTCATTTGGAAGCATTTCAGACAGATTGTTAGGATTATTACTTACTGGGATAAAATTATGCTTTTTTTTTTTTTTCAAACATTTCTTCCTCTACTTGTAAGCCTCCTCTCAGTAATACTTTGCATGTTGCAATAAAAAAGCAAGAAAAAAAATCTGTCTATTTTTAGATGAACACATTTGCCAAACTCAAGGAGACTTATCTAAATGCCTGCTTCCCACAGACATGGGCTGTTTTTCCAGTGCCAAACTCATAAGCCAATTTTTAACCCGCTTAAGAGTCAACATGGCCATGTTTCCACCCATCATTTTACACATTATCTTTAATCCCATCATTTCTCTTAAAATCATCCTGGTATGAAAGTGAGCAGATCTCAGGTGGGTCCAGGTAGACATCTGTACTTGACAACCCTCATTCATCTTTAAAATGCTGCGGGAAGGGGCTTAACAGAGATGGAGCCAAGGTGGTGATGAGGAGTGTCTGGAGGAGATGCTGTGGGCTGTGAGCATCGGCAATGCCAAGACAGGAGCCAGAAGTCTATGGATGAGGAGCTCAGGGAGCTGAGTCTTAGAGGTGGGCCAGTGAGATGTCCAAGTCTGGTTGAACCAGGGAGAAACCCAAACCCTGTTCCATAAAGGAAGCGAGATGAGACACAAACCATGCAGAAGCCTAGCTGACTCAAGAGACAAAAGAACAGTCCTGGATTGTATATCAGAGCCGAGAAAGTGGTCATGTGACCCCCAACAAATTGTACTGAGCTCTTGGCTGCCTTGTCTGGAGAATCTTGAAGACTTCGCCAGACTTTTAGCAATCAAGAGCAACTTGTCCAAAGTCAATAGGAAGCCAGTGGCAAAGTGAACTGGAATTTACAATTCCTAAATTTTTACCCTCTATTCAGAAATTTTTCACTTGAACAACACTGCATTTAAAAGAGGACTTTAAAGACATTATAGGGATTTAACAAGAGACAATTTACAAATCAAAATCAGCCTGTAGGTACAAAAACTTGTACACAAATGTTTATAGTGACTTTCCAAAAATTGGAAACAATGCAAGTTTTCCTCAGCCAGGGATGGATAAACAAACCACGAGTGAGTGAAATACAGCTCAGCAATAAAAATGAGTGAATTACTGACACATGCAAGATCGTGGATGAATCTCAAATGAACTAAGCTCAGTGAAAGAAGCCAATTCCAAAAGGCTAACTACTGGTACAGCCACTATGGAAAACTCAAAAAGCTAAAAACAGAGTTACCATATGATCCCGCAGTCCCACTCCTGGGCATATATATACCCAGACAAAACTATAATTCAAAAAGATACATTCTCCCCTGTGTTCATTGCAGCACTTTTTACAGTAGCCAAGACATGAAAGCAACTTAAATGTCCACCGACATATGAATGGGTAATGAAAATGTGGTACTTGTGTGTGTGTGTGTGTGTGTGTGTGTGTGTATGCATACACACTGGAATATTATTCAGCCATAAAAAGAATGAAATAATGCTATTTGCAGCAACATGGATGGACCTAGAGATTATGATCCTTAGTGAAGTCAGAAAGACAAATCCCATATGACATCACTTATATGTAGAATCTCAAATGTGACACAAATGGACTTGTCTGTAAAACAGATACAGACTCACAGACACACAGACAGACTTCTGGTTGTCAAGGTCAGGGGGAAGGTCGGGGAGGGATGAATTGGGAGTTTTGGATTAACAGATGTAAACTATTTATAGATAATGAATAAATAACAAGGTCCTACTGTATAGCACAGGAATTATGTTCAATAACTGGTAATAAACCATAGTGAAAAAGAATATGAAGAAGAGTGTGTGTGTGTATATATATATACATACATATAAGAATCACTGTGCTGTACAGTAGAAATTAATACAACACTGTAAGTTATATTTCCATAAAATAAATTTTAAAAAATTAAAATAAAAGGCCAGAGAAGGTGAAAAAAGGCTACTTGCTGTATACCTCCATCTATGCAACATTCTGGAAAACAGAATAGAGGATCAAGAGGCTAAGAAGAGAGTCGGGGCAGGCTTGGCAGCAACGTGCGGGAGAACATTTGGGGATGATGGAGCTGTTCTGAATCTTGGTTGTGTTGGTAGTTCATGACCAGATGAATTTATCAAAGCTCTAAGAGTAGTATATTTTTTTTTTTTAATTTTATGGAATATAGTTGATTTACAATGTATTAGTTTCAGGTGTCCAGCAAAATGATTCAGTTATACATATATAGATATATATATCTGCCCTTTTTTGAGAATCTTTTCTCATGCCTCCCTCTCATAGGGGAGACCCGGGTTCGATCCCTGGGTCAGAAAGATTCCCTGAAGAAGGGAATGGCTACCCACTCCAGTATTCTTGCCTGGAGAATTCCATGGACAGAGGAGCCTAGTAGGTCACAGTTCATGGGTCGCAAAGAGTCGGACACACACACAGGCCATTGCAGAGTATTGAGTAGAGTTCCCTGTGCTATATAGTAGTTTCTTAGTAATTATCTATATAAAGTTGTGTGAATATGTCAATCCCAATCTCCCAATTTATGCCCCCTCCTCGCTTACCCTGGTAACAAAAAACAAGTTTGCTTTCTACATCTTAACTCTTATTTCTGTTTTGTAGATGTTTCATTTGTACCCCCCCCCTTTTTTTTAAGATTCCACATATTAGAATACTTTTCAAGGCTGACATTTACTTTATGTAAAAACATCTGAATTTTAAGATTGTTTTGAGAGAGAAAAGTAGCCTGTAGCTATGTTCCTGGGAAGCACAGGGATGAAAATAGGTAACAGCCAGACTGCCTCTTTAAAACTTGGCCTGGCCACTTACTTTATTTAGCTTTTCTGAACCTTATTTTCCCTATTTTAAAATGAGGATAATTATGGTATCTACCTCACAGGATTGTCGTAAGAAAGAAATGCATATAATTAAAATGTTTAGAAAGTTAGCTTTTATTTGATGTGTCTCTGCTTCTGGGTCAAACATTTGCATTGTTATAGATAGATAGTATTAATCGCTTAGTTGTGTCTGATTCTTTGTGACCCCATGGACTGTAGCCTACCAGGCTCCAATTTCCATGGGATTATCCAGGCAAGAATACTGGAGTGGGTAGCCATTGCCTTCTCCAGGGGATCTTCCTGACCCAGGGATTGAACCTGGGTCTCTTGCATTGCTGGCAGATTCTTTGCCATCTGAGCCACAACTGACATAGCACATTCTAAGAAAATTGTGCCAATTTCTATTCCCTCCAACAGAGGATACATGCGTTTCTGATCCTCTTCTATTGTGCCTAATACTAAACTTTTCAAATTTCAGAAGTCAAAAATGATACCTCATTGTTTCTTCCATTTGTAATTCTTTGATAATGAATGAGGTTGAACATCTCTTCCTGTATTTATTGGTCACAGCTATTTATTTTTATGTGAATTGCCTATTTATTACCTTTTATTGAAATTAAAAGATGCTTACTCCTTGGAAGGAAAGCTAGGACCAACCTAGATAGCATATTAAAAAGCAGAGACATTACTTTGCCAACAAAGGTCTGTCTAGTCAAGGCTATGGGTTTTCCAGTGGTCATGTATGGATGTGAGAGTTGGACTGTGAAGAAAGCTGAGTGCCGAAGAATTAATGCTTTTGAACTGTGGTGCTGGAGAAGACTCTTGTGAGTCCCTTGGACTGCAAGGAGATCCAACCAGTCCATCCTAAAGGAGACCAGTCCTGGGTGTTCATTGGAAGGACTGATGCTGAGGCTAAAACTCCAATACTTTGGGCACCTCATGCGAAGAGTTGACTCATTGGAAAAGATCCTGATGCTGGGAGGGATTGGGGGCAGGAGGAGAAGGGGACAACAGAGAATGAGATGGCTGGATGGCATCACTGACTCGATGGACGTGAGTCTCAGTGAACTCCGGGAGTTGGTGATGGACAAGGAGGCCTGGCGTGCTGCAATTCATGGGGTCGCAAAGAGTCGGACACGACTGAACGACTGAACTGAACTGACTGATTGGACTATTTATAGTTTTATTGGCTTCCCTGGTGGCTCAGATGGTAAAGAATCTGCCTGCCATGCAGGAGACCCAGGTTCAATCCCTGGGTTGGGAAGA
Source organism: Bos taurus (assembly GCF_002263795.3). Classification (NCBI taxonomy): domain Eukaryota; kingdom Metazoa; phylum Chordata; class Mammalia; order Artiodactyla; family Bovidae; genus Bos; species Bos taurus. The sequence goes on along the minus strand of NC_037340.1, from coordinate 30,161,334 downwards.
TCCCCTAGAGAAGGGAATGGCAACCCACTTCAGTATTCTTGCCTGGAGAATTCCATGGACAGAGGCGCCTTGTAGGCTGTAGTCTGTGGGGTTGCAAAGAGTAGGACACGACTGAGCTACTAACACATACACTCATCGTTTTATTATTAATGTGTATGAGTCTGTCATAAAATAGGGTTATTAATAATAATTAACATTTATATTTTCATAGGTGCCTGACATTCTTGAGAGCATTGACAAATATTCCCATCTGATCAAGGGGCTGCATTGTGAACATCTACCACTATTTCTTTCACTTACCTTTAGAACTTGAATTTTTTAAAGTTTCAATTTTAAAATTCCTTGGTGATTTCTACATTTGGGGGGTTGTGTTTTGGCATCGGGCCTTCCCTCTGGAAGGGAACTTTTCATACAACTCCTAGGTTTTCGTTCCCACGTTTCTCATTCATTTGGAAGCTCTTTATGGCAGTTCTCACTGTCCAGAATTATTCTGAAATAATAAATGTCTTTTAACTCCAAGATTTTAAAGGAGGTGTTTGGTGGCATTTTGAGCAAGAGATTTCAGAATGTGTATATTTCTTAGGAAGATGGGAGAGTTAGAAGTGGGAAGAAAGAAAGTAGCAGAGAAGGTGGCTCACAACTGATGGTGCTCTGGGGACTGGGGAGTCGTCCCTCCATGAAACGCCTTTGGGAGATTTCCTCATCTAATCCTGTCCGCACTCTTCCTGTTATCTTCCCCTTCCCTCTGTCCCCCATCTCAGAAGTTTCCATTCTCTCTTTCTGCTCGCTGCCCACCTGGGCCCAGCCTTCAAATCCACACTCAAAACAACACTGATGTTTTCCTATTGAACTTCTTCTAATTCTAAAATTTCCTTCGGAGATTAATGAAATCAGACCCTATAGTCCCAGCACCACTTTAAAGACTTGGCTCTTTACTGCTTTCTTGTTTAAAAACAACAATTTTGGAGAAATAAAATACAAAATAGAGGTGTAATAGGTCTCCTATGACCTCACATTTTTTAGGGTTATTTTTTCTTGCCAACTGATCCTGCATTCATGCTAATGTCTCCTTTTTTTATCCTTAAAAGTACTTGGTTCCATCAAAAACCAAAAGGAAAATAAACTATGTTTCTCCGGCAGTGTGAGGTGATAAAAAAAGACTCTAGCAATTTTAGAACCATTTTTGATTAAGGGGAAAGAACCAATTTTAGTTGCCAAGTGTTTCTTCAAGGGGGAATAAAAGGCTAAATGTCTTTGCATAAAGAAAGGCAAAGTTTTTTGTTTGTTTTCAGAATATGCTTTTAAGAAGTTTCAATAAGAAAGGAAAATAGATAAACACTAGATAAAGGTATAAGATCTGTTGTCTCAAAGTTAGGGGAAAAAGTCCACTGAGTTATGACCCAGTTATTAATTGCATAATCACTTACTGAATTATGGAAATACTAGCACCAAAATTTGTCATCAGATTATCACTGAAATTCCTTGGGATTAACATACACACCACTATATATGGATGTCACTATAGAGGAGAAGCTGAGAGTCACACTCCTGACCATCAAGGGTAACCATCAAGGGCCTACTGTATAGCACAGGGAACTCTACTCAATATTTTGTGATAACTTAGATGAGAAAAAAATCTAAAAAAAGAATGAATAGGTGTATGTATAATTGAATCACTGCTGTACCTCTGAAACTAACACAGCACTAAATCAACTGTACACCAATAAATAAAAATTTAAAAAAAACAGTAAAAGTCCTGAAGGGAAGGAAGAAATTCCTAAGCATGACAGAATTATGCAAAAAAATTGTTTAAACTGGGTGTCTATATATATATATGCACACATATATAAACAAGTGTGTATATACATATATAGATACATCCATATACACAAACATAAATATAGGTGTGTATATATATTTGGAACATATCTATAATAGCATATGTATATTTGGAAATCACATAATACTTATCGAAACAAGTCACATATTTTGGAAAGACAGATTAGTTAGAAACACAAATGAGCAGATCTGTTCTTCTCCCCTAGAGAAATCTGATAAAGACCCTGAGCACAGATGCTTCTGGCCTTTTCCAGCAGGCACAATACCAAGGTGGTGTCTCAGAAGACAAGCATACTTTAGTGGTAGATAACTGTTTTCTCAGTCTCTGAATAACTGTGGCCACGTTCTCATGAAAAAAAAAAAAAAAAATCATGGCCTGTTTTGCCAGTTACTTGAGTTTTCCCGAGTAGGAAAATCCCCACCCTGAGGCCTAGGAATCAAAGTTCCAAAGAAAAAGCGCTCCTGCCCCTGATGGTCAGGAGTGTGACTCTCAGCTTCTCCTCTATAGTGACAATCTGATCATGATGCAAGCTCTGAAGTGTGTGTGCGTGTGTGTGTGTGTGAGTGTCTCCCAACACTTTCAAGGGCACATGCAAAAATTCAGCAGAATTATAGTTGACATTAGCCTGTCTTAATAATTGTTCCATTTCCTTCATCTCTCTCTTTTTTAGTATATTATCTCATGATTACTTTTCCTCCCATTTCATAGGAGGATAAAGTCCCTGCCCTGTTTCTGACACGATGCCTGGTGCTGTGGATGCAAAGATTCTTTCTTTCTTCATTTCAGCCCCTACCATTCCATAAAATCTTTGTGATATGCAAACCCAAAGAAAGATCCCTGCCCTGGAAGAGCTTATAGTCTATTTTCTTGGTCATTTCCAAAGAGTAAATGCTTACAATTTGTCTGTTATTTATAAAGTGTCCAATCTCAAGATATAAACATTTCACCTTATTTGGAAACAAAAACAAAGCGCATGATCCCTTGGAATCAGTTTTCGTAATGGAACTTTCCTGTCTGGTGTTGTGTCAATAGACACAGATCAGACCAAGTGCCACCTGTACTACACTTGTCTAAATACTGGAGTTCAGATTACACAGGAAGAACAGAGTCTGTGTTTCTTCAAATCAGTAGCTCTTTTTCCTCTGACATAGCGAAAATGCACTGTTGTTCAGGGAGAGACGAATGTCAACAGAAAAAAATGTGAAAATCATTGCAAATGGTGAAATTCTGATATGTTTTCAAAACTGGTAGACTTAGAAACTTTGCTTTCTGACTTCATAGATTTGAACCCTTGGAAAAGAGTTTTATTCCATGAGTCATAGATACTCAGGTGGTAGCCCTTGACTTACTGTCTTCCTTAATCTCACAGATGGAGCTCCCTGCAGTAGTCCCCAACCTTTCTGGCACCAGGGACTGGTTTCGTGGAAGAAACTTTTTCCACATACCAGGAGTGGGGGCAGGGATGACTTGGGGATGGTTTCGGGGTCTTATATTTACTGTATACTTTATTTCTATTATTATTATATCAGCTCCACCTCAGATCATCAGGCATTAGGTCCTGGAGGTTGGGGACCCCTACTAGATGACTTTCATTTGACTTGTTGAACATGGTTGTTATTTAGTCACTCAATCTTGTCCAACCATTTGAAATCCCACGGACAACAGCCCGCCAGTTTCTCTGTCCATAGCATTCTCCAGGCTAGAATACTGGAGTGGGTTGCTATTTCCTTCTCCAATTAAACATTAGCATGCACATCTTTTAAAACATGGATCTTTGGAGTCCAGTCCTGAGTCTGTCATCTGAATCTGATGCTGTGTCTATAACAAGAAACTTTCAACTTTTTAAACTGAAGTATAGTTGATTCACAATATTGTGTTAGTTTCAGCTATACAGCCAAGTGACTCAGTTATGTGGATATATATATATATATATATATATATGTTCTGATTATTTTCCTTTATAGTTCATTCAAAAATGTTTATATGGTTCCCTGTGCTATACAGTATATTCTTTTTTATCTATTTTATGTATAATGATATGTATCTGTTAATCCCACACTACTTATTCCTCCCCCTTTCCTTTCCCCTTTGATGTTTCTTTTCTATGTCTGTAAGCCTACTTCTGTTTTGTATATAAATTCATTTGTATAATTTTTTAGATATCAGTAAGATCACGTAATATTTCTCTTTCTCTGACTTCACTCTGTATAATCATCTCTAGGTCCATCCATGTTGCTGCAAATGGCAATATTTCATTTTTTTAATGACCGACTAATAGTCCTGTGTGTGTGTGTTGTGTGTATCCATCTTCTTTACCCATTCATCTGTTGATGGACACTTACATTTCTTCCATGTAACCAGAGATATTTTGACTGATTCTAATCCTGAAGATACGAGTCTATTAAAAAAAAACAAAACATGTTTCACAAGAATTATTGTCTTTGGTTGGGTTCTTTAAGAGAAGACACTAAATATTAGAAAAGAAGTAGTTTATTTGAGGAATAACCCCCAGAAATCATTGCTAAGGAAGTAGGGAAGAAAGATGTGAAAAGGAAAGATTATTATCACGAGGCTGACTGGGTGAGCAACTAGGGCTTTGTCTCACTGGGGAATTCTGGAGACAGGAAGCACATGCCTTAGAGTCGCCCTAAGAAAGAAGCCTTGCTAGCTCATGGACCTAGCTATCCATCCAGTCCCCATCCATCACGGGCTGAGGGTAATGCCCTGGCCCAGCCAAGAGAAGCCCCTAGAGAAGAGTCATAGTTGCTTGCAGTCTGACCAGTTCCTTTGTCTGGAAAGGTGAGTGCCAAGGGCATGTGGCTACAAATCATTTTCCTGTACAAACTCCATTAAACCAATTTAATTCCTTGATTGGTTTTCCATATGGCATGGCCAAAAAAGTTTCCCCATCTTTTTTTCTTTTCATTTTCACCTCAGTTCTACTGGAATTAACCAATTATGGATCCAGCTATTGTAAGTTTTCTTCTGTGGCTGTTAATTCTGCCAAGTCAAATTTTCCCATCTCTGCATCTAAATTTTACTTTGCAGATATAGCCATGATCATTTTCATTTGTGCTTGGTTGCACCTCCTGAGAAAAAATAAGCATCATACATGAGATTAAGAAAAATGGAGAGTTCTGACTATGTATTAGCCAATCACTGAGATTGTTGTGAACATTACTCCTCAAAGAGTTTAAGACGTCTCTGTTGCCCAGTCCTGCTGTAACCCAGCTTCACCTCTTCTGTATGTGTGTTAAAGTGAAATTATCTCAGTCATGTCTGACTCTTTACGACTCATCAGTGAATTTATATGTGAGCCTCCTCCCTAAGCCTCAAATTCCTCTTCTGCCAAAACATAGATGTAGAGAACAAATGTATGGATACCAAGGGGGGAAGGTAGGGGGGAAGAGTGGATTGGAAGATTGGGATTGATATGTATATACTCTATGTGTAAAATAGAACACTAGTAAGAACCTACTGTTGGAGAAGGCAATGGCACCCCACTCCAGTACTCTTGCCTGGAAAATCCCATGGACGGAGGAGCCTGGTAGGCTGCAGACCATAGGGTCGCGAAGAGTCAGACACGACTGAGTGACTTCACTTTCACTTTTCCCTTTCATGCATTGGAGAAGGAAATGGCAACCCACTCCAGTGTTCTTGCCTGGAGAATCCCAGAGATGGGGGAGCCTGGTGGGCCGCCGCCTATGGGGTCGCACAGAGTCGGACACGACTGAAGTGACTTAGCAGCAGCAAGAACCTACTGTATAGCACGTGGCATTCTACTCAATACTCTGTGCTGATTTAAATGGGAAGGGAATCCAAAAAGAGGGGATATATGTATACATATTGCTGATTTACTTTGTTGTACAGCAGAAACGGACATGACATGGTAAAGCAACTCTACTGCAACAAAATAAATAAAAACAAAAAGCAAATTCCTCTTCTGCAAAATTGTGCTAATAATAAAGACTTCTTAACTTGCTAGGAATCACGTAAAGTAAATTCATTAAAAGGATTCCTGGCCTAGAATAAGTGTTCGATATGTGTTATTGATTATTAGCATTGTTGTTGTTATTTAATATTATTATAGTTTCCCTGCTTATCCATGGCGGCATATGTTCCAGGACTCTCAGTGGATGCCTGAAACCTCGGAGAATACTGAACCCTCTAGATACTATGTTTTTTCCCTGTACATAAAGATGAATTTATTAATTATGAACAGAGATTAACAACAATAACTAAGAATACAGTAGAACAATTATAACTATATACTATAATAAAAGTTATGTGAATCTGGTCTCTCACTCAAAACATCTTATTGTACAAATTCAGTGTCTTTTCAGTCTTAGCTAATTACTTCTCACCTACTGTGGTTTTAACTTTTGCAGCTTGTGGTGGGACCACAAAACTAGCATGAGTTTTTTTTCTTCTTCACAGTTTCACATATATAAGATTTTTTCTTACTGTAGATCTTAGCAGCTTTAGCGCAGGATTTTGTTTCTTACTAAGTGGAGAATGTTCACCTTTTCACTTAAAGGAATCACTTAGGGCTTCTCTTTAGCACATTTTAATTGCTAGCATCACTCCTTTTTAATTTTTTTTGGTCATGCCCTGCAGCATGCAGGATCTTAGTTCCCCTGACCAGGGATCGAACCCATACCCCCTGCATTGGAAGCGTGGAGCATTAACCACTGGAACACCAAGGAAGTCCCTAGCATCACTCCTCTCGCAGTTTAGTGCCATTATTAAGTAAAATAAGTGTCACTTGAAGAAGCACTGAGACGCCAAGTTGGCTACTAAGCAACCACAGATAGGACATGCTGGACCAAGAGGTCATTCACATCCCAGGCGGGATGGCGTGAGATTTCATCACGCTGCTCAGAACAGCGTGCAATTTAAACGTTTGATGATGAGTTGTTTATTTCTGGAATTCTCCACTTAATATTTTCAGACTGTGGTTGACCACAGGTAACTGAAACCAAAGAAGCAAAACCATTAATAAGGAGAGACTGTTATAATATAATATGTCAGTTATTTCATACACTACCAGTCACTCTGCCAAAACCATACTTGCCACCCACGTATTTGTAAGAGCGAAAGGCTGAGGTAAGATGGCAGCCAAACTGCTCTACTTCACCGGTAAAACACTTGCCTTATAGGATTGTTGCTGATAGGGGGATGATAAAACAGTGTGTGTGATGAGCCTGGTACTTAGTAGGCACTTAGCGTATGCTTCCCTCTCCCTTTTTTTCTATTTATTTATTTAGTTGCAGCATGTGGGATCTAGTTCCCAGACCAGAGATTGAACCCAGGCTACATGCTTCAGGAGTGCAGAGTCTCAGCCCCTGGACCACCAGGGAAGTCCTTTTTTCTTTTTAAATTAGTTTTTCATTGGAGTATAGTTGCTTTACACTCTTACGTTAGTTTCTACTGTACAGCAAAATGAATCAGACATACATATACGTATATCCCTTCCCTTTTGGACTTCCTTCCCATTCAGGTCACCACTATGATCTTATTTACAAATCAGAAATAGAGACATAGGCACTTCTTCCCTTATGATTTAAGGTGTGTGCCTTGGGTCTGGAGGATATGGCATTATGACGAATATCTGAAGCATTTCTAGAAGGCTGGCCTTCCTGAGTCCAGTAGGGTTGGAGATCTATGGATTTATGTGTCATATTGAGTTACAGTGAAGTTCCTATATCCTTTCCAAAATGCCTTAGGAAAGCCGTGATTTGCTGTTCTTGTTTGTATGACTCTCATTCTGCAATCGGCATATCAGGTTGCTCTCTGTGCTATTTATAATTAATTATGAGTTTTGATCAATTCTATAAAATTTGTGCTTCTGTGTTTTTTTTTAGATTTAATTGTGGGTGCATTTGGAACGGGAAAAGTAGCAGTTTACAGGTATGTGGTTGATGGTCTGCAAATTTGTTTTTTTTATTATAATATATTAACTTCAGGTGTTGGAGAAGGCAATGGCACCCCACTCCAGTACTCTTGCCTGGAAAACCCCATGGACAGAGGAGCCTGGTAGGCTGCAGTCCATGGGGTCACTAAGAGTCGGACACGACTGAGCGACTTCACTTTCACTTTTCACTTTCATGCATTGGAGAAGGAAATGGCAACCCACTCCAGTGTTCTTGCCTGGAAAATCTCACGGACAGCAGAGCCTGGTGGGCTGCCGTCTATGGGGTCACACAAAGTCGGACACGACTGAAGTGACTTAGCAGCAACTTCAGGTGTATGACATTCAATATTTGTATATATTGCAAAATGATTACCATGATAAGTCTTATTAATTACATCTATCACCACATAGTTACAACTTTTTTTGGCCTGTGATAAGAACTTGTAAGATCTACCCTCTTAGCAACTTTTCAATATACTTTATATATAACAATAACACAGTATTATTAACTATAAGCACCATGCTGTATGACTTATCTTATAAATAGTAAATCCCCATGACTTACTTATAACTAGACGTTTGTACTTTTGACCACTTTCACCCATTTCCATCACCCCCTCTCACTGCCATCTCTGGCAACCACCAATCTGTTCCCTGTATCTATATGTTCATCTTGTGATTTTGATTTTTGTTTTTAGATTGCACATATAAGTGAGATCATATGATATTTGTCCTTTTCTGAATTTTTCACTAAGCATAATACTCTCAAGGTCCTTCTGTGTTGTCCCAAAAGGCAAGATTTCCCTTTTTGTGGCTGAATAGTATTCTGTTGAATATGTATCTTTATTTCTTCATTGATGGACACATTCTTCTAGTTGTTTCAGATGCATTTCCTCTTTGTTTTTGGTTTTGCCTTAAATTATTTCTTTTGGAGAACATTGAGATGCTTTTTTTAAAGTTTGGAGGAATATTTTCCCCTCAGTATTTTTCCCTTTCTTTCAACCTTTCTGTTTTTGTTCTCATATCTCATGACCAAACTTCCAGCCTCTACTAGCATAATGTTAAATAAGATATGGATCTTAGTGGAACTTACAAAATGACACATTTTTTAGATGGCCCTCAATGTAAATACTTCTCTTTGCTTTGGAAATGAATTAAAATGTGCTTATACATAAGGAAGGTGGGGCAGGGGAATGGTATTATGTACCCTGGCCTCTGTAATCAAGTGTGGACGCTAAATTAGGGAATAGAAATACTATCCAAGAATTGGTAGTCTCCAAAAACAAGCATTGAACAATTCAAATATGACAGATCTGGATTTTAAAATACCTAGCCATTGCACCTCTAATCCAATTTGACTGTTGTTCTTATAAAAAGAATGCACGGTGAAGAGACAGACACGCATACAAGGAGAAGACCATGTGAAGATTGGAGTTAGGCTGCCACAAGTGAAGAACTTTCAGAAGCTAGGAGAGACCCCTGAATGAATCCTTCCTTAGAGCTTTCAGATAAAACATGCTTCTCCCGATCCCTTGGTGTCAATAAATTTGTGTTGCTTAAAAAAAAAAAAGAAAAACCTGGCCATTCCAGACACTCACCCATTTGTACTCTTGGGCAAGTTTCTGTAACTTTCTGAGCCTCAGATTTTTTTTTCATATGTCAAATGGGCATAATACTTACATTATAAAGTTATTTTGTTAAAAGGATTGAGACTGTGCATGTAAAGTAAACAGAATAAGTAACCAGTAGGCAGTGATCAAAAATTGAGATTCTGTTTTCATGTTTAAAAAAGTGTTACAGGAATGTAAGACACCAGGTAAGGTATCAAAAGGCAGAGAGCTGATCCAGGTGTTCTGGGCACGTGACCTAGCACAAACCTAGGTCAACTCCCCTAGGGATTCTAAAGTTGGTTTCCTTAAGGAGGTAGGATTATCACCATCAGTACTAAGACATCCTCAGAGAGTTGATGTATACCAGCCGCTCTCCATTTCAGGGAGTAGAGAATCAGGTGATTGAAATGCTCAAAGTACAGGAAGGAGTGGGACTGTGTTTGTGGCCATGAAGCAGCAGCACTTGGAGCTGCTGCTGCTAAGTTGCTTCAGTCGTGTCCGACTCTGTGCGACCCCATAGATGGCCTCCCACCAGGCTCCCCCGTCCCTGGGATTCTCCAGGCAAGAACACTGGAGTGGGTTGCCATTTCCTTCTCCAATGCATGAAACTGGAAAGTGAAAGTGAAGTCCTAAGTCGTGTCCAACTCTTAGCAACCTCATGGACTGCAGCCTACCAGGCTCCTCCGTCCATGGGATTTTCCAGGCAAGAGGCACTTGGAGCTGATGGAGTGCAGTTGTCTCGTGGTCCAGCCACTATGCTCTGAATCTACATTTGCAACAAGGCCCTGTTTCCCATAAACGGCTCCCAGTCGATTACTGGACACAATAGGGATACAAACAGGCCCACCTGGAGCTCCACAAACAGGCAACTTTGGCTTAAGACCCTCCTCCCCGAGTGCCCCAGCTGGAGCTTCTTTCCCAGGTTGCCTTTTCTTTCCTTGTTCATTCCCAGGGATCAGACCTACATCACACTCTGTCTTGTGTGTCTAATCCTGTTTAACCTGCTTTTCCAAGGCCTGGAGCTCACACAATATTGAAAATAAAAATCACCTAACAGCGTACATATAGTATACAGGAGTTTAGGAAAATTCCCACTAGGCGCCATTATGGTAATCATGAAATCCTCTAAAGCAGTGCCCTAAACAACACGTTGCCCCATGGCCCAGCCCTACCACCTGTCAGAGGAAAACTTAAGCAGCATGGCATCATCTCACATTGTCATCTGGACATCTGGCTCCCAGCTCTCCTGTCTTGGCACCAAGCTTTAAAAATTTGCCCCATTCCCTTTCCCAGTGATTTACTTTCTTGTCTGGTTTATCCTCACCTAGGTGGTTGGAATTGAGTTTATTCTGTATTAGTCCCTTTCCTCCAGCTCGGCTGCACAACAGAATCACCTGGAGGGTGTGTTTGACATTCGGGTGCCTGGCCTTGACCCCCAGGGGTTCTGATTCAATTGCTCTGTGGTGAGCCTGGGTCTGGTTTCTGTTTTAAAGCTGTTGGCTGCTTCTGTTGTGCAATCAGGACTGGAGAACCATTGCTCTGTATGAAGCACAGAATGAGTCCACCCACCCTCAAGGGTTTAGGTCAATCTGCAAAGCTTGGCTAGAATATTGCCAATCAACATTTAACAATCCCCACTGGCCATCTATTTTACATGTGGTGTGTATGTTTGCACATTACTTTCTCCATGTGTCCCGCCTTCTCCTTCCCGCTGTGTCCACACGTGTATTCTCTATGCGTCTCCACTGCTCCCCTGCAAATAGGTTCATCAGTACCGTCTTTCTAGAGTCCATATACATGAGTTTATATACGATACTTGTTTTTATCTGACTTACTTCACTCTGTATAATAGGCCGTAGGGAATTCGCTGTATGAGTCAGGGAGCTCAAACTGATGCTCTGTGACAACCTAGAGGGGTGGGATGGGGTGGGAGGTGGGAGGGAGGTTCAAGAGGGAGGGGACATGTATATATCTATGGCTTGACTCATGTTGATGTATGGCAGAAACCAATGCAATATTTTAAAGCCATTATCCTTCAATTAAAAGTAAATAAATTTTTTTAAAAAGTAAAAAAATAACAAAGCAAAAAACATTTAAAAGTCCCTATGCAGGGACTTGCCTGGTGGTCCCGTGGCTAAGACTCCATACTACCAACACACGGAACCCAGGTTCAATCCCTGGTCAGGGAACTAGACCCCACATGGCACAACTAAGACCTGGCACCTCCAAATAAATAAAAATTCAAGTACTTACAGGTGTGACACAAGTGACTGTAGGAGGATGTATTTCTTCATATTCAGATGTGAATGTGGATAGACTAGCAGATCCCAGGGAAGTATTTCATAGCCATGTCACCAAAATAGTGTGAGCACTCCATAGACAGAGCAGGTCCGTGAATGCCGCTTTGCTCCACGGTCTCACAGCTCCATAATATTCATGAGCAACCAGAGGTGTCTGAACGTAGCTGGTTGAATCCTGAGCCCACCTGTTCACGCAGTGAGGGGAACTCTTGGCACTGGGGCTGGGAATGTTGGCAGTGGCTTCTGCCTGCTGCTCGCGGGACTGGTTAAAGCCGTGCATCTTCTCCCTGCAGAGCGAGGCCGGTTGTGACGGTGGGGGCCCAACTTCTCCTGCAGCCGGTGATCATCAATCTGGAAAACAAAACCTGCCTGATTCCAGAATCAGTGGCACCTGTGGCCTGGTGAGTTTCTACAGTGCTTCTTGCCCTCTTGTGTGAACTCAGATCACCTGGGAATCTTGTGAACCTGCACTTCGGGGGCCATAAATCAGGGGCGGGACCTGAGACTATGTTTCTGAAGATGCTCCAAAGTGGTGCTGATGTTGCCAGTCTGAGCACCACATCCGAGTAGCCAGGAGTTAGTCTATTAAAAAAAAAAGTAACTGACACAATGCTGATCTTTCGCTGTCGACTTGTATGAAGGGTATGTCTCCATCTTCAGGCACAACATGAGATGAAAAACAAAACTAACCTGAGAAAATTCCTAGCCAAGCGAATCTTGGAGTTCTTTTAAAATCTTGGCATACTAAAACCAACATTAAATAAACTGAAAATATAATTAAAAAAATCTTGATGCTTGTATTTGCATATGCTTATAAACACTTTCCAGACATATGTATTGTCTTTTTTTTTAAATAATGGGTCAGATTGGGTCAGATTACTCACTTTCTGTGCTGAAGACAGATGTAAGTTTTATAACCTCACATGTACAATGAGATGGAAGGTAAATGTTATAGAGATTTTTGTGTCCTCACCTATATTTGGGGGGCTATGATCTCATCATCAGAAGCAGCAGTAAAATTATGGTTCCTTAGCCTGTACTGTAGGAGAACACAGTTTAGACATCTGAGAATTTTCCTTCTGAATCTGGCCAGTCACCTGAAAGGACCAAGAAATAGAACTTGAGTGTAACACAGCTCAAGGAACTGCCAGTTTGCTTCTCAGTATGTAGGTCCTCCAGGGTCAGAGGTCTGTCTTATTGGGTAATGCTTTAGGGTAATATTCTCTGATATAGACACAAGCTTGGCCCAGGGTCTCAGCCTATGCAATTGCCCAGCTTGACCCCAGAACCACAACTTTTGGGCCCGACTATGTAGGACCCTTCTTTCTCCAGATTTTAAAAGGACGTATAGAACTCATTCCTGGCAACTTATCAAACCCACAACCTGGGCATGTTATAACCAATTTAACAGAGGCTATAACATACCTCTCTGCTTTGAAGGCAGACACCCACAGGGGTATCCTATTGGTAACATCTCCACACAATTCAACCATACCATCACCCTGACTCACCCTCTGACATTAGAACAAAATTGGAACACAGCCAAAACACTGTCCAAACCGAGATCAAGAAATCCAAAAAAAAAAAAAAACCAAAACAAAACTACTCCCCCTCCCAAGGATCGTGACTTTTTGGTCTCTAAAATACAGGTACCATGTAAGACCCCTTTTGCTATAGATTCCAATAGTTCCTCACCCCCTACCATCTGCACAGGGTAGGACCCAGTAAACATCTCCAATTGCTCCACACTTCTCACACAGTCACTAGTCTGGGGCAACAAACCTGCTTTTTAAAGTTCTGTGCAACATCCAGGGCTTCCCAGGTGGTGCTAGTGGTAAAAAATCCACTTGCAACAGAGGAGATGCCAGAGACATCTCGATCCCTGGGTTGTTTGGTGGTTTAGTCACAAAGTTGTGTCCGACTCTTACGCCTCCATGGACTGTAGCCCGCCAGGCTCCTCTGTCTGTGGGATTCTCCAGGCAAGAATACTGGAGTGGGTTGCTGTTTCCTCCTCCAAGGGATCTTCCCGACCCAGGAGTCGAACCTGAGTCTCCTGCATTGTAGACAGATTCTTTACTGATTGAACTACAAGGGAAGCCCCAATCTCTGGGTTGGAGAGTTCAATCCTCAGGTTGGAAAGATCCCCTTTAGGAGGAAATGGCAACCCACTCCAGTATTCTTGCCTGGAGAATCCCATGGACAGAGGGGCCTGGTGGTTTATAGTGTACAGGGTCGCAAAGAGTCAGACACGACTGAACACACACACACACTCCAAAAAATCAACAAATATTTGGAGTGTTTTAGATCTGCCCCCATTTTCTAGAAGACATGGCATAACTCAGATGATATGGTCAGCTCCTGAGAAAGTCAGAATGCAGAACACATCAGTCTAGACCCTTAGAAAAAGGGTCCCCAACCTCCAGACTGTGGACCGGTACCTCCTGTCAAACTAGCGTCAGCATTAGATTAGAAGTAAAGTTCACAGGGAATTCCCTGGTGGCTCAGAGGATAAGGCATCTGCCTGCCATGCGGGAGACCAGGGTTTGATCCCTGGGTTGGGAAGATTCCCTGGAGAAGGAAATGGCAACCCATTTCAGTATTCTTGCCTGGAGAATCCCATGGACAGAGGAGCCTGGCCAGCTACAGTCCACGGGGTCGCAAATAGTCGGACACGACTGAGCGAGTTCACTTCACTTCACTTCAAAGTTCACAGTAAATGTAAGCCCTTGAATCATCCTGAAACCATCTCCCCCAACCCCTGCTCCGTGGAAAAACTGTCTTCCACGAAATCAATTCCTTGTGCCAAAAAGGTTGAGGACCACTGTTATAGAATGTATTCCCAGCCAGTTTCAGCATGTTGCTCACGGCCTCTGGACAGGGGTTCATACAGGAATCAGAGCCTTTAAGGGTGGAGGATAAGGGGTGTGGACGACCTTGAAGAATTTCTTTGCTGGGACCTCTCAATTTGGGGAGGACTGTCTTCCCCTCAACGAGCTTCTGAAAGTAACTGGGAAATGCCCTGGGCACATTTAAAAGGGTATGAAACCATAAAGTATTATAATGAAAGCCTGCTCTGAGGAAATATGTGAAAAAGCCAGCATCTCTCTGAACCCTGGATGAAATGAATATGAAAGGAAGAATGAGGACTACTTGAGCACGTGTCCCCATGTCTCTGTTTGCACGTTCATGACTGAACGGACTTCTAGACTGAGTTCTTTAAAGCATATGTGTAGGGCACACTCTGGTGTAAAATCTTCCTATGAACTAGATTATCTTTTCTAGGGATTTTTTGGTTTTTGAATTTTTTTTTAAGTTTTTGGTGTTTTCAACAGATCATAGGATCTGTTTGGTCTTGTGGAAAGAATATTACTTTTCAACAAGAATTTTTTTTCATGAACTCGTGTTGCATTAAATCAGATTACTTAGATAAAATACAATTTGTTATGTGGGCAAATAACAGTTACTTGTTTGGTTCTGTTGCATCCATTTTCTGAAAGATGTTTCATTTTCACATGAAAAAATTTTGAATGGGTGGCTCAGAGTGTTAGAAGATGCGAAATTAACTGCGGGTTCAGTCTCAAATGTGTTTCTCAAATACTTTTTAAGATTTATTATAGGAATTTAGTCCAGTATTTCCAAAATGATTGAAAGGTATTTGTTGATTTTCTTTTCTGTAGTTTTTGTCTGTATTTGATATAATTTTATATTGTACATATTAAAACTATTAAGTCAACCTCTAACTGGGAAATAGTTCTCCATTTCCCTCAATGAGAATTTCTATACCTTTCAAACAGCTATGTAGGTTTATAAAGTTTCTGCTACTTGCATTTCTAAACTAGAAAACAAAATAAAGCCAGCCTATAAATATTCATCTAATTGTTATTGAATGAGAAAAATTAAAATTAATAAAAAATATTTTACAAATGTAGAAGTTCATAAACTGTCCCCTTTTCAAATTTGAAAAAAACTTTTCAGTTACACCTAACTTTATGTAAAATCTATTATTAGCTATCATTGAAAGAGTATTGAATTAGCTTGATTGAAAACTGAAGTGCTTTGTATTTTTAAGTCCTGTTTCACATTTATTTCATTCTTCCTCCTCCATACGTGGCTATGAACACCATTACTTCACAGTATAATTATTCCAACCATTGTTGCATCAGGTTAGGACTAGTGTTAGAGGATTTGTGATATACTTTCCTGCTTTCTGATGCACCAGAAGTATAGCCCAACAGTCTAAATTTTTAATTATAATTTAATAATCATTCACAGCTTTCCCCAACAACTCAAGTGTTTATTGTAATTAGATGAATACCTGTAAGTGTACTTAATAATCTGTTTCATAAAACATGGTGGGGACTTCCTGGCAGTCCAGTGGTTAAGACTATATACATTTCCACTGCAGGGGATGCAAGTTCGATCCCTGTTCGGGGAACTAAGATCCCACATGCTGCATGGCCAAAAAACAATATACACATGATGTACATGTGTGTGTTTATATAGAAGAGAAATATTTTTCTAAATTCAGAATGAATATTTCAGTGAGGTTTTCTTTTTCCGTGAGAACAGAGTGCTGTGCAAGTTATAACTTGGCAACTCTTTTTTTTTGGCTTAAAAACATCTGTAAACAAAATGTGTAGGTTGGACTGCTGTTATCAATAATTCGGTATGAAAAAGCTAAAATCATCCACTTAATGATATAAAGGTAACAGAGAGGGGGAACTAAGTTTAGAGTAACACTCACGGAGCTTCCCAAGTGGCACTAATGTGATGTAGGAGACACGGAGACGCAGGGTCAGTCCCTGGGTTGGGAAAACTCCCTGGAGAAGGAAATGGCAACCCGCTCCAGTACTCTTGCCTGGTAAATCCCATGGACAGAGGAACTTAGTAGGCTCTGGTCCACGGGGTCGCAAAAGAGTTGGATGCGGCTGAGCGCGCGCACAAACACACACACACATAATTCGTAAATCAAAAGTAACCCTTCAACTGATAACATCATTTCTCAATCAAATTCTTCTCCCAAAGAGGAGATAATGTTCACATTCATAACTTAATTTTGCAAAAATTTTTCTGTTTCTTAATTGTGTTAAACAAAATACTGTATGTAAAATTATTTCAATCTACATATAGATCATTTTATTACAAATACGAATTTATCTTATGCAAGCTAATGAGTTTTGTTTGTTTCGTGTAAGGATGAACAGAAAAAAAAGCCAATGTACAATCTTAACACGTAACCAAGTACTTCCAAATAAAGTCGGACACAGAAAAAAATTCCAGCTTTGAAAGCCAGACCTGCTACAAAATTTAAAGATGTGATTCACTATTCGTCTTTCTTGAGTAATTCCAACTGAAGTAGAAGTGGGCTGGAATTTGTGATTTCTCTGGGGAAGTGGTACAAACACTTGAAATAGCAGAGACGTCTCGGGAAATGTTTGGCTTAATGGTATGTGGCAAATTATTTACCCTGAAGGGAGACATTGACTGAGGTCACGGCAGCTCGATGAATCCCAGATGTGACACATCTTCATTATATTTGACACAGGAAGCTGACACATAATTAAAGCACAACGAGGGATTATTTACTCCTTTTGGATTCTGTAGAAATGTTCAAATCATACTATAGTATTTACTAATAAACAATGTTAAGGCTGTCATTAAATCATACTTAAGTATTTTCTTGTATTTTCACTTCCTTAGAAATGTGAAAAAGCTTCCTCGTGAATGCTGGCTTTTAGAGCTTGACATTTTTCCGTAGGGAGTTTAGCACAAGCAACAGGCAGGCAGAGACCACTGGCCAGTCTTCATTCTCTCCATGGCCAGATCCAAGTGCAGGCTGTCCTATAAGCCACAGCAGGCCCCTCCCCGGATTGGGTTTAAGCACATTCAAGGAAAAACTATCAAGCTCTCTCTGGCATATCTATCTTCTCTCTTTTTTTGGCCATGCCAGGCAGCATGCGGGATCTTAGTTCCTCGACCAGGGATTGAACTGAGGCCCCCTGCACTGGGAGTACAGAGCCTTAACCACTGGATCCCCAGGGAAGTCCCCTCCATCCTCTCTTTATTGCCCTTACACACAGTATCATTGTGCCTACAGAGCCTGAGACAGCCATTCTCCTCTCCCCATTTTCTTTCTTTTCCCTTCCTCTTCTGGTATCTCTCTGTCTCAAATTATATCCCAGCCCTGGCAAGTAACTGCCGAGTCCCCATCTGCTTCCAAGAAAAGTGGATTCTGGTTCATTGTACTGTGATGCTCCATGCCTCTCTGAATTAAGTCCAAATTCTTTTTTTTTTTTTTTTAATTGAAGTGTAGTAGATGTATAATGTTATATAAATTACAGGTATACAGTATAGTGATTCACAATTGTTCAAGGTTATACTCCATTTATAGTTATTATAAAACAGTGGCTATGTTTCCCATGTTGTACAATATGTCCTGGTAGCTTATTTTTTACCTACAAGTTTGCACCTCTTAATCCAAATTCTTTAATGTGATTTTCAAAGTCCTGTTCCCTACTGATCGACCAAGCCTCACTTTCCTCAGCTTCCTGGTCCTGCTCTAATGCACCAAACATGCCAGATTCCTTCAGATTCCTCAAACTGGGGTCACCTCCAGGCTGTATCACTAAGCTGCCCCCTTACTATTCTGCCCAATTCTTTACTTCCTAGCACATGGAAGATATTTATATGTCTTTCTTGAATAAAGACAGCAAGTAATTGATTAATGAATCCACTGATTAAATTAGTTGACCTCTAGTAATATTTCTAAGTATTACCTTCCTATGTAATAATATCACCTTTCTTAATTGTATTAGACTTGTAAGATATATATATATATCAATCAATAAATAATAAATATGTGCATATTTATTTGTTTAATTGTGTGTGTACTAAGAGATGTATAGAGGAAAAATAACATATTTGTTTATCTGGGGTGAGGAAAAGAAAGATTGCTGCTTCAGACTGAAAAGTTTGTTAACCAGAAAACTATTAACTATTATTTTCTCTAGCTTTTCTTTAAAAGTGTGTGCATCTGTGGCAGGCCAGAACATTGCAAACACAATAGGTGAGCATATTTTCATTTTCTATTCCTCTACCATATTAAGAAAATTCACTAGTAAGTGGACTTCCCCGATGGCTCAGTGGGTAAAGAATTCACCTGCAATGCAGGAGGTACAGGTTTGATTCCTGGGTCAGGAAGATCCCCTGGAGGAGGAAATTGCAACCCACTCCAGTATTCTTGCCTGGAAAATCCCATGGACAAAGGAGCCTGGCAGGCTACAGTCCATAGGGTCACAAAGAGTTGGATATGATGAGCAATTAAACACAAGCACTTCACTGCATAGACCACGTGAAACTCTCAAAGAGCTCTTTATTCACACAAAAATTTCTGTTATATATATGGGAACTTCTACCTAAATACTCCTTGAATAATTGGTATTGTCTATAAAAACAGATACAATTATGGGGGGAAATGACTGTGTAAAACCATCATAAAACAAGTTTTTAAGTTTGGGGAGTATTTTATCAAATCTACACAGCTCATGTATTGTTTGTGATCCCAACTATGGCAAAAATGTTTCCTAAATAAGCAAGGTGAAACGGGAATTCTCTCTGATAAAGCACTGCATTCACTGAATACTTTTCCTTTCTGGATTATATTTGCTTTACGTCTTTCTGTCCTTTAGGCCTGACCGCTGAGGTGCAGTTAGACACCCTGAAACAAAAAGGAGCCATTAAACGTACACTCTTCCTTGATAACCATCAGTCACATCTCATCTTCCCTCTCGTGATAAAAGGGCAGAAATCCCTCCAGTGCCAGGATTTTATCGTTTACCTTCGAGTAAGTGTTTCAGAATCAAACCTTTTTGGCCTCTCACATTCAAATCAAAACTCTAATCATTTTTGTCCATTTAAACCATCACAGTGGTTCTCACGGGCTTCCCTGGTGGCTCAATGGTAAAGAATCTGCCTGCAATGCAGGAGACCTGGGTTCAGTTCCTGGGTAGAGAAGATCCCCTGGAGGAGGGCATGGCAACCCACTCTAGTACTCTTGCCTAGAGAATCCCATGGACAGAGGAACCGGGCAGGCTGCAGTCCATAGGGTCACACGGAGTTGGACACAGCTGAAATGATTAAGCAGCAGCAGCAGTGGTTCTCATAGACCCACACCTATTTTCACTTGATTGGAGGAAACTTGAGGACCACACACTCCTATGTTGAGCCTGACTTCAGTCAACCTGATAATATATTGCCGTTACTTCCTAAGTTGCTTCTTTTTCTTTTTCCTTTTAATTTTTTATTGTAGTTGATTTATAATGTTGCATTAATTTCTGCTAAGCTGCTTCTTGTTTTGAATATACTCTTAGTCTTAATACTAACTCAGGTGGTTTTCATTTCTTCCTCCCCTTCCCTAAAACACGAAAGTCAGACACAATTTATTTGAACTTTTATCCTGCATGAGGATGTTTGGCCAGATTTTATCAAGGTGCATCTCTGAGCCAACTCAGGAAAAGGGTGAGGCAGTCACAGGCTTTACTGAATGTAAGTTATAATTATATTTTTAAAGCAATGCATTCTTTTTAAAAAAACTTTTTAGTTTATATTGGAGTGTAACAATGTTGTGATGGTCTCAGGTGAACAACAAAGGGACTCAGGCATATCTATACATGTAGCCATTCTCCCCCAAACTCTCCTCCCATCCAGGCTTCCACATAACATTGAGCAGAGTTCCTTGTGCTACATAGTAGGTCCTTGTTGGTTATCCATTTTTAAATATAGTAGTGTGTACAGGCAACTATTAGTTCCTTCTCGAAGTCTGCAAGTCTCTTTCTGTTTTGTAAGTTCATTTGTATAATTTCTTTTTAGATTCCACCTATAAGAGATGTCATACGATGTTTCTCCTCTGACTTAACTTCACTCAGTTTGACAACCTCTACGTCCATCCATGTTGCTGCAAATGGCATTATTTCATTCTTTTTAATGGCTGAGTAATATTCCATTGTATAAATGTACCACATTTATCCACTTCTTTATCCATTCCTCTGTCGATGGACATTTAGATTGTAAGGCAATGTATTTTTACAATAACTCCTAAGCCTCTATTAAATTAAAAATCCAAAATGTGTATGATACAGTTATTTCATCTTCTTACCAATGGTAAGGTGGTAAAGACTCTTTTCAGTTGGTCTTCTCTTTGAGGGGACATAATAATGGAAAACCCACAGAAAGCAGAGTTTAAAAATAAAGTAGATGACTAATGAGAACCTACTGTATAGCTCCGGGAACCTTACTCAGTGCTCTTTGGTGACCTAAATGAGGATATCCAAAAAGAAGGGGTCTATGTATATGTATGGCTGATTCACTTTGCTGTACAGCAGAAACTAACACAACATTGTAAAACAACTATACTCCAATAAAAGTTAATTTTAAAAAACACATTCTGGAATGAAAAGCCAGCACGACCCCTGTGTCTCATTAGGACTGATGCTGGCATGCATCTGAAGGCTGGCATGCCTACTCCACAGTTTGGGAGCTTCTGTGTGCCCAGACCTTATTGCTGGAGCTACCCCCTCACTCCCAGCAAAGTTCTGGTTCTTTTCTAAGGGAACTTCAAATGTTCTGAAGGTGTTTTGAAATTCATACAAATGAGGACTTTAAAGAAATGATGAGAAAGGAAGATAATCGAGAGGTTTTCTTTCTCTGAGCACAAGAGGGCTTATAAATTCTGCCGACCTCATCAAAATAAAAATCCCAGTTCATGAAACTCTCAGTGACTTTTACTGTGCATCTGTTTTTTATGTATAGAGCTTCTGTGGCGGCTCAGTGGTAAAGAGTCTGCCTACAATGCAGGAGACCCGGGTTCCATCCCTGGGTTGGGAAGATGCCCTGGAGAAGGAAATGGAAACCCACTCTAGTATTCTTGCCTGGGAAATCCCATAGGCAGAGGAGCTTGGCGGGCTACAGTCCATGGGGTCACAAAGAGTCAGACATGTCTGAGCACAAACATAAGCTTTTAACTATGTGATTTGACCCATTCGTGTGAGTTGTTGAAGACCTGGAGAACCTAAAGATTGCCACTGGAAGTATGTATTTCATCAAAGGCACAGCTCTAAATGACCCCATCTCTGAACATAGATTCATGAAGCTGGCTCTTCTGTGCTACATCCATCAGCATGTGCCTAAGCCTGCTGGGGTGGTAATTACTTCATCATTCACTTGCATTGAGCAAAATCAAATGTTGCCTGCCTTTCAGCAGCTAACATCTTGCAGCCATTTTACAGAGCCTTTCTTGAGTTTGTGATTATTTTCTCTAGGATGAGACTGAATTCCGAGACAAATTATCTCCAATCAACATTAGTTTGAATTACAGTTTGGATGAATCCACTTTTCAAGAAGGTCTGGAGGTGAAACCAATATTGAACTACTACAGAGACAATGTTGTTAGTGAACAGGTAGGTCCTGGACCATCTTGGATGGTATAATCTCAGTCAGGCCCTGGGCACTGCTCCCATGACCTTAAGACAAAATCCGTCCCATTTTGTTTTCATTCCTGCACACACGCTTATAACATTTGGGAGATTTTCCGAACACGTTTCTTGAAAGACCGCATCCCTGTGTTTTCGGAAGCCCTTCCCCTTGTGCAACCAAGATTTAATTTGTTCAAAATGTGACTGTAATAGAAGCAATACAGCCTGTAATCCTCAAAACACTGCCAGAGTAGCATTCTTTACAGACATTTCAGATTGAATTGGAATCGGGCTCTTAAGTAAACTAACCTATATGGGAAGGTCACTGCCAAACACAGTTTCTAGCTGGGTGGACTCAAGCAGATATGCAAGGAAATCTTTGGTTTAACTTGTGGGATCATTCATAATTTTCAAAAAAAGGATGGGATGTGGGTTTTGTCAGATTCTTTCTGATACATGTTTGCACAACTCAGGCTCACATCCTGGTTGACTGCGGAGAAGATAACATGTGCATTCCTGACTTGAAGCTGTCAGCTAGACCGTAAGTTTAAATAAATAAACTTGTCCATTTTATCTAATGGAATACAGGTGTTTATTTAAAGCTTCCCTGGAGAAAGTATATACTTCCAACTACTACCCAAAATGTGCTGCCTGAAATTCTTGAGCTCAGCTACCCTTTGGGCTAGCCTATGGTTTGGGTCAGTATCTTTGTCATTGGTGTCAAGTGAGACACCCTAAGACATTGCCTGGGCTGTTTCATCTTTCAGCAAAAGTAGGGGGAAATGTTTTTGTTCGAAGTTAACTCATCTCTGGGTGGTTCCGGTTATATTTATTTGCCTCCATCTTGTGGGCAAAGGTTCAGACAGGCTGGTTCCATCAATACCTTTGCTGAACCTGTTTTTGCAGCTCCCTATGACTTAGAGGCATCTTTAAAATGGTCAAAACAAAAGTAATTTTGATTTACTGGAAAAAAAATGTTAATGTGACTCAATGAAGTAAAGCTGAAGATATCACAAATCAAATAGGAATCCAAGGGCAGTGTCCTGGGACTTCCCTGGTGGTTTAGTGGTAAAGAATCCACCTTGCAATGCAGGGAACCCATTGTTAGTCACTCAGTGGTGTCCGACTCTGTGACCCTGTGGGCTGTAGCCTGCCAAGCTCCTCTGCCTATGGAATTCTCCAGGCAAGAATGCTGGAGTGGGTTGACATTTCCTTCTCCAGGGGATCTTCCCGACCCAGGGATTGAACCTGGGTGTCCTGAATTACAGGTAGAGTCTTAACCATCTGAGCCACCAGGGAAGCCCTCCCTACATTGGCAGGTCAAAACAAAAGTGATTTTGATTTACTGGGAAAAAAATGTTAATGTCACATAATGAAGTAAAGTTGAAGATGTCACAGAATCAAATAGCAATCAAAGGGCAGTGTCCTGGAACTTCCCTGGTGGTCCAGTAGTTAAGAATCCACCTTGCAGTGCAGGGAACATGGGCTCGATCCCCGCTGGGGAAAGCAAGATCCCATATGCTGTGGAGCAACTAAACCCGGGCACCACAATGAGAAAGTCCCTGTGTGGCAATGAAAAATCCTGCTCTCTACCACTCAATCCAATACAGCCAAGTAAATAGTAAACAAATGCATTTTTTTTTAAAATGGCCGTATGCTGTTAATAGGATTCATTATAGTTTTAAAGATGTTACCTTTGGGGGCAACTGAGGAAAGGGCACATGGGATCTCAGTGTTATTTCTTATAAGTGCATGTGAATCAATAATTGTCTTAAAAGTGTTTTTTTTATGTCACACACACAAAAGTATGTTTTTTAATAGGAAGTGAAATTGTTTCAATTCTGAATAAACCTTTACTATCAAAAATTCTAGCGTTTTCCCCAGTTGATTCATATAACTCATCATTTAAGACTTCTTAAATGTACCCAGATTATTGTACCCAGCAAGGATTTCATTCAAGTATGAAGGAGAAATCAAAAGCTTCTCAGACAAGCAAAAGCTGAGAGAATTCTGCACCACCAAACCAGCTCTCCAACAAATACTAAAGGATATTCTCTAGACAGGAAACACAAAAATGGAGTATAAATTCGAACCCCAAACAATAAAGTAAATGGCAACGGGATCATACTTATCAGTAATTACCTTAAACGTAAATGGGTTGAATGCCCCAACCAAAAGACAAAGACTGGCTGAATGGATACAAAAACAAGACCCCTACATATGTTGTCTACAGGAGACCCACCTCAAAACAGGGGACACATACAGACTGAAAGTGAAGGGCTGGAAAAAGATTTTCCATACAAATAGGGACCAAAAGAAAGCAGGAGTCACAATACTCATATCAGATAAAATAGACTTTAAAACAAAGGCTGTGAAAAGAGACAAAGAAGGTCACTACATAATGATCAAAGGATCAATCCAAGAAGAAGATATAACAATTATAAATATATATGCACCCAACACGGGAGCACCGCAGTATGTAAGACAAATGCTAACAAGTATGAAAGGAGAAATTAACAATAACACAATAATAGTGGGAGACTTTAATACCCCACTCACACCTATGGATAGATCAACTAAACAGAAAATTAACAAGGAAACACAAACTTTAAACGATACAATAGACCAGTTATACCTAATTGATATCTATAGGACATTTCATCCCAAAACAATGAATTTCACCTTTTTCTCAAGCGCACATGGAACCTTCTCCAGGATAGATCACATCCTGGGCCATAAAGCTAGCCTTGGTAAATTCAAAAAAATAGAAATCATTCCAAGCATCTTTTCTGACCACAATGCAGTAAGATTAGATCTCAATTACAGGAGAAAAACTATTAAAAATTCCAACATATGGAGGCTGAACAACACGCTGCTGAATAACCAACAAATCACAGAAGAAATCAAAAAAGAAATCAAAATTTGCATAGAAACGAATGAAAATGAAAACACAACAACCCAAAACCTGTGGGACACGGTAAAAGCAGTCCTAAGGGGAAAGTTCATAGCAATACAGGCACACCTCAAGAAACAAGAAAAAAGTCAAATAAATAACCTAACTCTACACCTAAAGCAACTAGAAAAGGAAGAAATGAAGAACCCCAGGGTTAGTAGAAGGAAAGAAATCTTAAAAATTAGAGCAGAAATAAATGCAAAAGAAACAAAAGAGACCATAGCAAAAATCAACAAAGCCAAAAGCTGGTTCTTTGAAAGGATAAATAAAATTGACAAACCATTAGCCAGACTCATCAAGAAACAAAGGGAGAAAAAAAAAAAAACAAAAAGACTTCTTAAAATATTTAATTAAAAGTTTATGGCTTCCCTGGTGGTTCAGTGATAAAGAATCTGCCTGCCAATGCAGGAGATGTTGGTTAGATCCCTGGGTCAAAAAGAGCCCCTGGAGAAGGAAATGGAAATCCACTCTAGTATTCTTGCCTGGGAAATCCCACAAACAGAGGAAGCAGGTGGGCCACAGTCCACAGGATCACAAAGAGCTGGATACGACTTAGGGACTAAACAGCAAAGAAATAGAAACTGCATTTTCACTTAGAAGCATTCATGGGGCACATAGAAGCATTCAAGGGGCACATTACAGATAATGTGATTATTTCTTGCTGTAAAAATATCTTAATTTATTAAATTTAAATGTTATACTTTCTAATTAAAAAGGAATGGCAATTAGAATACACAAGGTAGTACTTTCTGAACTCTGGCATTAGAATACTATACCCTTTGTAAAAGCTTGTTTAATTTTCACCTTATTTAGCCATGACCAGGGTATGTATGCAAACTAGCTTGTCACAGATATCAACTTGTCATCAGATGGAATCTTATCCTTTTTTGTGTTACAATACCATGAAAACTCCCTATATCAAAAAGTTTAAACAAAACATTCTTATCCAAGAAATGTACTATTGGAATAGTCTAAAGAATAAATTACAAACTATTTCATTAGAAAAAAAAGAATCAAAGGACTTCTCGGTGGTTTGTGATGGAGACACAGCAGTCCAGCCCTGGTTCTGACTGCATTGTATTAGGGGAAGAAATAGGTCTGAGGGGTAAATATCCTATGGCAGAAAAAGCATAGGAAGAAACTTTATTTGCCTCTGTCTTGTGGACAAAGGATTCAGACAAGCCGGTTCCATCCACATCTTTGCTGAACCCGTTTCTGCAGCACTCTGTGACTTAGAGGCATCTTTAAGATGGTCAAATCAAAAGCAGTTTTGATTTGATGGAGAAAAAAATGTTAGTGGCACTTGATGAAGTAAAGCTGAAGATGTCACAAAATCAAATAGGAATCAAAGAGCACCCAGTAAAAGTGTGCTCCTCCCCACCTCCTTCAACCCAGACCCGCCCCAGGACCTATCTCACTGCCAGTGTGGAATCTTCTTGGTAACCGCTCATTGGGACCTTTTCCAAATTTCATAATTTAGCGAGTGTCCAAAGCAATATCTTCGATTAAGGGTCAAAAGTAGGCTTTTCCAAATGCTGGTTCGATTAGAAGTTTGGAGGGAATTAAATTTCTTCAAAATACCCCCCAATCTTCCAGTAGTTGTTTGAGATCTTTTGTCTGCCTTCTTCTTCCCTCTTAGGTTCCCCTTTATGTTGCCCACGCCTCCTCCTCGTACTTTCTAAATCACCTCTTTCCTTCTCTTCCTGCTGTCTGTCTTCCTCCTATGGGAGGTTTTCATGGATGGGCTGAAGCTCCCTCCTTCTGGCTCGTGAGCCGAATCTTGAAATTTTCAGTTTTTGCTGGCAGACTGTTAAGTATGTGGGTAGCTGAAAATTGATGACAATGAGAGGATTTATACCACTGCAATCAGCAAATGCTGTAGGTCATAGTTTTAATTTTTATTTTTTGAGAACTGGTTGTTTACTTATTTATTATACAGGTTTTAAAGGTTACTTTCCATTTATAGTGATTACAAACTACAGGCTACATACCCCACATTGTACAACACAATCCTTGAGCCTAACTTAGCCAGTAGTGTGTGTCTCCCACTCCCTGACCTCAGTATTGCCCCTCCCCCCTCCACCAGTAACCACTAGTTTGGAGAACTGGTGGTTAAACATTTACCCTGGAGTGTTTTCCTACCCTTCCCATCCAGACAGTTTTAATTCTTCTGATCACCGCCTCATGTCAATGAATCTTGTTTTTTTCTCAGTCTTGCATGTTCACATCTTCCTCTAAGTCCTTAAATAAAACATCCATGCATCCAGAGATATATCATACCTAATGATTCTTTTTAAACTGCATTTTTAGAGATAAGCACCAGGTCATCATTGGAGATGAAAACCACATTATGCTCATAATCAATGCGAGAAATGAAGGGGAAGGTGCCTACGAAGCTGAGCTCTTTGTGATCATTCCAGAAGAGGCCGATTATGTTGGGATTGAACGCAGCAATAAGGTAATGCCAGGAGGTAATCTGAACGAGGAAAGAGCTAGGTGTATTTTGAAATCAAATCCATGTTAAGTCATCTTAGCTGAGAGTTTCTTCATTAGGAAAAGGAAACAAGATGGCTCCTCATTTTGTTAAGCACGATAGCAATGGCCCAGGAAAAGTGATGGCCTTAAGTAAGTATTCATATCTTTCTTGGCCACAGTGCAAAGATAAAGTGACCAAAGATTGGGAGCTGAAACGAGGAAGACCACTGTCTGAAAGAAGCAGCCCATCAATGTGATCCATCACCATACCCCCAAGCTGACTTCCACCCACCCCAGCTGTTTTCTGGCCTTGACTTTGAGCTCCTTTATGCTTCAAGCAGGTCCCAGGAGGTCTGGTTTTCATTACTGCTTTTGGAGGAAGGTCCTGCCAATCCCAGCTGGGCACTGAAAAGAGCCTAGACAGGCACTGGAAACGAAAGGCATTCATTTTTTTTTTCTTTCTTCTTAGTCTACCTTTTCAGGACCACAACCAAGAAAAAGCCAAGCTTTAGTCATTAGCCATTCCTGAAGTGCCTCTGTTTGTTAAACTGACCCTGATGCTCTTTATAGCTTTCCTTTCCTTATCAGAATATGAATCTTCCCATGCAGAATATCTTTGGGTTCTGATAGAAAATCATTATAAATACACCAAAGGATAACAGAGAGTCCCTTGGTTTCAGAGATATACAGACTCACATTTAAGGGCAGAGGCCAAGTCTCACACTTGCATAGTCTTGCCTGCCGTTTTCATGGAAGTCTGCACAATGAGTATTATTTAAATTCTTGCTGATGGGTATGGTTCATTTAACTGAAGTTTATTAAAATTCTGCTAGTTTCCAAAAACTGCACCATCTTGGGAACATGCACATTCTAATGACTTTATCATCTAATGAAATATAATTCCTTTAAAGAAATGCTAACAACAGTTGTGATGTGGGTATTTGAAAGACATTTACAAATGTGAGAAATACCAAATTCTCTATGCACACCTCTAGTCTCATGATTAATGTTTTGGTTAAATTATCTTCTCAGTAAAAAATAAACCCAGAGGAACAGTAATCAAGTATATTTGACAGTCCTAAAGTCATCACAAACTTCTGTTGTTTCTAGGGAACATATCCTCTAGGAACACTTACAAGCAAATAATACATAAACAAGCAAACAATGAAGCTCAAGTATGTTATTTTAAAAGCTGCTCCAGGGCTCTTTTTATGTTTTTATTTCAATGCCCTTTCTGTCACTCCACCCCTGACTTAGTTACACAAAGCATCTATTCAAAATGTTCTTCTTTTAGCAAAACATCCAGTTTACTATCCACTTTGTTGCATGGAAAACATAGGAAACATTTATCGTTTCTATCTTTGGGGCTTTAGACATTATGACAGACATTATCCATAATCTCCAGTGAGTCCTTAACTGTTTTCCTCCATCAATTTCCCTTGGGCAGAATTTGAATTTGACATGACTAAGGCACATTCTAATTCCTTCTTTGTTTTTAAGCAGTTTGAGGTTTGTGTCCCTTTTTCTTTATACTCAGTTCAAGTTTGGGGCTTTTTTAAAGCAATTTTCTCCCAAGAGGAAAAATATGAGGGATTATCTGATTGTTGGTTTTGTTGTTCTTTGATTAAAATCATTTTTTTAATTTGAGCATAATTGCTTTACAATGTTGTGTTAGTTTCTGCTATACGACAAAGTGAATCAGCTATATGTGTATATATATCCCATCCTCTTGGACTCCCTCGCACCACCCCATCCCACCCCTCTAGGTCTTCATAGAATACTGAGCTGAGCTCTGTGTGCTATACAGCAGATTCCCAATATAAATTCCTATTTTACACATGGTAGAGTATATACATCAATCCTAATTAAAAAGACTAAAAATAGGGATAAAAAGTAAAAAGTTAAAAATGGAGCTACCATATGACCTAGCAATCCCACCACTGGGCATATACCCTGAGTAAACCATAATTACAAAAGATACAGCACCCTAATGTTCATTGCAGCACTGTTTACAATAGCCAGGACATGGAAGCAACCTAGATGTCCATAACAGAGGAATGGATAAAGAAGATGTGGTACATATACACAATGGAAAGCATACCTCTTTTCAAAAATGTAGATGCTGGTCCTCTCCTGCTCTAGAGACCTTAATGGAGTCAGCCTTTATACTTTTTTTCAGTGACCTTTCTTCTAAATGTTTCCAGAAATAAAAGCCTATGTGCGTTATCTTTTTATTATTGTGGTAAAATATATGTAACATAAAAGTTACCATTTTAACCCTTTTGAAGTGTACAGTTCAGTGATATGAAGTATAATGCCATTGCTGTGTCACTACTGACCAGCTCCAGAACATTTCCATCATCCCAGACAGAAACTCTGTACCCAGGAAACCTGGGCTCCCTCTTACCCCTTTGCCCGGCCTCTGGCACTCAGCATTCCACATTCTGTCTCTATGAACCTGTCTATTCAAGGGACCTCATATACACTCCACTCTTCTGTCTCCACCCACTTCACACTCAGTGTATCCAGAATTGGATTTCATGGGGACATTATTCAGTTCATCACAGGTATGTAGTTGAATATAGCCGTCAGCTTTTAACCTACCACAATTTCCCCCCGGTTCCAATAATAAAATGTTTCTAAATCATCCCAATACTCTGGTCCCTAAACCTATGATCTTTTTCTTTAACAGCTTCGCTGAGGTTCAATGTGTATCCTGTAAAATCTACCCATTGTAATTACATAAGTTCAATACACACACAATTCAGTTATTTTAGTAGATTTATAGAGGAATGCAACTATCACAGCAATACAGATTTAGAACATTTCTATCCCCTCAAAAAGTTGCCATGTGCTTATTTGCAGTCACTCACCACCCCTAAATCCAGCCAAGGCAGCCACTAATTTACTTCCATCTGTGTAAATTTACCTTTTCTGTACACTTCATATTAATGGGACCATGCATAAACAGTCATTTGTGTCTAGCTTTTGCTTAGTACAATGTTTTTGAGGTTCATCTACGTCACAGTGTGTATTGGTCATCAGTAGTTATTCCTGTATATTGCTGAGTAATATTCCATTGTGAGAACAAATCTTGTTTTGTTTATCCACACACACACAGACATACAAAAAGAACTAGACTCCATCTTTCCACACTCCTCTCCATAGCCTATCTCAGGGAACCTCACTAGTCTCCACTCAGTTTCTAAAAGTTAAGTCAGCGTACGCCCGTCCAACTGTATCGTGTCTCCATCTCACTGCTTGTCTCCAGACGGACTCAGCCTTCTCCTGGGATGACTACAACAGTCTCCTAAGTCATCTCCCCATCTCCCATCTCCCCATCTTCCCTACACAGGAAGCCGCCTTTCTAAAATGCAAATCAAAGCATATATGTGGAATATAAAAAATGGTACAGATGAAGCTATTTGCAGGGCAGGAATAGAGACACAGACGTGGAGACTGGACTTGTGGACGCAGGAGAAAAGGAGAGTGCGGGACAAACTGGGAGAGCAGCACTGATATACATACACTGCTATGTGTAAGACAGATAGGTGGTGGGAGCTCAGCTCGGTGCTCTGTGTTGACCGAGAGGGGTGGGCTGGAGGGGTGGGGGAGGGAGGTCCATTAGGGAGGGGATATGTGTATACATACAGCTGATTTGCACGTGTACAGGAGAAGCTAACACAACATTGTAAAGCAACTACAATTAAAAAAAAAAAAAACACAAAAAACCCTTTCTAGCTCCCCATTGCTTGTAGGATAAAGTGCAAATCCCTAAGATGACTTATGAGGCCCTTAATTACACCCCTGCTGATCTCCTCTTGGGCTTCCCAGGTTGCTCAATGGTAAAGAACCTGCCTGCCAATGCAGAAGACACAGGAGATACGGGTTTGATCCCTGGGTCAGGAAGATCCCCTGGAGGAGGTAAAGGCAACCCACTCCGGTATTCTTGCCTGTAAAATCCCATGGACAGAAGAGCCTGGAGAGCTATAGTCCATGGGGTTGCAAAGAGTCAGATACAACTGAGTGAGTGAGCACACATGCACGCTCATCTCCTCAGCCGCCTCACAGGCTTTTGAGTCTTTCCTTTACCTACACTCTAATCCTAGAGGGATGGAATTTCTTTTCAGTTTCTGTATTACCCATGAACCCTCCCACCACAGAGGGCTCACATGTCCTGCTCCCTCAGTAACTCCACTGTCTGTCCCCTTTTTCCAGCTTACTTCTTACTACTTACCTTCAGGCCTCAGTCTAATAGTGATAGAGGCTGCTGACATTCATGGAGCAATTGCTGTGAGCTGTGCTCTGCTCTGAGCTCTTGCAAGTATTCAACTTACTTAATCCTCCTAGCAGCCTGATAGCGACACAACAAGGCTATCATAGATAAGAAGAAACAGAGACATGCCCAAAGTCATGCAGCCATTATGTAGCAGAACCAAGACTGACAGGTCAGGCCTGTCCACTTAACCTCTGAGCTGCCCTGTGCCCTGCCACCACCCAACCCCCTGCGAACTTAGATGTCACTTCCTCCAGGGTGTCTTCTTTGACTGCTTACTTCTTTTTCTTTTTTTTTAATATCTTTTTATTTTGCATTGGAGTATAGCTGATTAGCAAACAATATTGTGATAGTTTTAGGTGAACATGAAGGGACCCAGCCATACATACACATGTATCTGAAAGTGAAAGTCACTCAGTCGTGTCTGACTCTTTGTGACCCCATGGACTATACAGTCCATGGAATTCTCCAGGCCACAATACTGGAGTGGGTAGCCTTTCCCTTCTCCAGGGGATCTTCCCAACCCAGGGATTGAACCCAGGTCTCCCACATTGCAGTTGGATTCTTTACCAGCTGAGCCACCAGGGAAGCCCGTGTACCTATTCTCTCCCAAACTCCTTTCCCATCCAGGTCGCCACACGACATTGAGCAGAGTTCTGCGTGCTATACAGTAGGTCCTTGTTGGTTATCCATTTTAAACATAGCAGTGTACATGTCTATCCCAAACCCCCCGAACTATCTTTTCCCCGCTTCTTTCCTCCGGCAACCATAAGCTTGTTCTCCAAGTCTGTGAGTCTCTTTCTGTTTTGAAAGTAAGTTCTGATGGCTTGTTTCTATGTGCATGTGTTCCTCCGTCACTGTGAATTTCTCCTATCATGAAACTTAATAAACTGTATATCTCCATTGCTTGCTGTGATTGCTTGTGATTCTTTATTACAGTTCTTTTCATAATAGGAAGTTTAAGGAGGACAAGGTTTTGTTTTGTTTTGTTTTGTTTTTTAAATCAGTGCCTGGTAAGTGGCAGGTACACAGTAAATATTTTCCGAGAATGAATAATGATCTAAGAGCTATAAATGGATGAGAACAAGATAGTCTCAGGAACAGCTGAGGAAAATAGTCTAGAAATATCTAGAAAAACAATCATTGTTTCTCCCACTCAGAGAGAGGAAATAAAGGTTAAAAAAAGAAAAAGGGTGGGACTCTGGGGAGGAAGAAAGATCTTTGATTGATGTGAAAAAGCTATTTCTAGAAAGTTGGGGAAAATGTACATATGACTTTCAACCTTCAGATAAGATAAAAATATTTACTATAGAAACCAAATCCTTGAATTATGTTCAAGGGACACATGGGTATTTTGGAAAGCTTTTGCTAGGTTCTTTTTTTTTTCCCTCCTGTTTTCAGGATTAATTTCAACAACAACAAAAAAATCTCTTACAATTAGGGTTAGTTTTGGATCCTTCAGAACTTGAATAGATGCAAAAGCTAATTTGAGAAGCAAAAATATTACCAACTTTTAAAAAATATGTTTCTTACTTAGGATACTAACATGTCGCTCAGGTTATTTGGAAAGAGGAGATATTAAATGCTTCCTCTGGACATCAGAAATTTTGCTTCTTTCTCATGAATTAGACCAGACCTTTCAATGGCTGGTGGCAGGAAAAGGGTTTTATACTTAAGTATGCTTGTCCATGGGGCTTTCCTGGCACACAGCAGTAAAGAATCCACCTGCCAATGTAGGAGACACAAGTTCGATCCCTGGTTGGGAAGATCCCCTGAAAAAGTAAATGACAACCCACTCCATTGTGCTTGTCTGTAGAATCCCATGGACAGAGGATCCTGGCAGGCTACAGTCCACAGGGTCACAGAGTTGGACCCTTAGCAACTGGACAACAACAACACGTGTTTGTCTATTTTATTTCAGGCTCCTCGTAGGAGAGCTTATGAGCTACTTATGCTCTGTATCTCCAGACACCATCTACTGCTTTGTGCTGGACATTGTTCCAGCCTCTGGGAATAGAACAGATACAAAAACCCCTGCCCTCTTAAACTTATTTTCTTAAAGTGTATGATTTACCCATGGAAATCTTGACTTAGATGTCTGAGATTTGTTTGCCTTTTCTTTGATTCTTAGTTTTTCTCAATGAAGTGGGAAGAATGGAAAGGGGATGGTTTCTGAAACTTCTACTTGAAAATTCACATGACTTTCTTAAATGAAATTTCAGTAGGGCTGGCAGATAGATAAGTGGTCCTCATATTTGGATCCCTTTTCCACAGTCCTCTCATGGGATCCTTTGTCAAAGTCCTCATTTTGCAAGCTTATCTTTGGCAATGAGGCTGACAGGTAATCTATCAGTGGCACTTAACAAGTTAGAGTGAAATAATGGATGAACATGTCTAGCTGCTCAAGGCAAGAGCAGGGCCATAGAGACATTAGGTTCTGAAAGACGGAAAGCAGCTCCGGGTGTAGATCCAGCTGTGGACTTCCAGACAAATGGGAGTAGCCTGAAGACACAAGAAGAGCTGTGAGCAGAGGATAGGAGTCCAATGATAAACCTCCTTTACTTTCCCCTCCATTGAGTGTAACCTTGAGACCTTCTCCAGCACATAATTCTAAGCATCTCTTTGAACTTGACTTTATATATATTCTAATCAGAATAGGATGTGGGGCACAAAGGAAGATGAAAAGCAGGGGGTAAACATAAATGTGCTCTCTTGTCATCTTAAGTATTTATAAGATTGAACTAAGATTGGATGTGTAATCTCAACATGGAACCAATGTAGGGAGAAACGTGTGTTCAAAGCAATTCTCTTACAAATGGTCATTGGGTCATATGATAACCTATATATCTTGCTGTCATTTCGTTTTTGCAAGAATTGGCTTAGTCATATTTAATTATCTGTAATATTCATGCCCCACATTAAACCATAGTGCAAATCATTTCAAAAGTGTGCATATAAATATTCTGCACAGTGTTTTCTTCCTTGATGCAACACAAAAGATGTGTTTACCCATCCAGCACATTTCTTCTTAAAATTAAACTTTGGTCTTTTCTCACACACTTCTCTTCCAAGTTGATGGTCACGCATGAATCTCTGGGCTCAGGCATTCACACAAGTGTTTGAAATCAAGAGAAGCTTCCCGGCTGCCCCATTACTTTTGTGACAGGATGTCGTTTATTCTGCCCCCTAACTCCACACTGGTGTTCTTCCTTGTTGCAGGCACTGCGCCCACTGAGTTGTGAGTACAAGATGGACAATGTCACCCGAATGGTGGTGTGTGACCTTGGGAACCCTATGGTGGCTGGAACAAATGTAAGAAAAAACCAGATGCCCTTAACTGATTTGTGTCTAATTGAATTGTAAGGAGAACTAGTGGAAAGCCACCCCCCTCCCCCACCACCAATTAGCACTCAGCAACTTAGCACCTGGCAACTAAAACCAATTTGTCAGGAAATTCCCAGGGTGGTGGGATTTTGCATCATAATGCATGCCAACTGGATAAACTGAGCTTAAATACACAAAATGATGAATGCTTTCACATGCCTTCCCTTTCCACGTCACTCTTACATAGCTTCAGTCTCAACAAATTTCTAAAGGCTATTTTTTTTTTTACTGCAGATTTTTTTGAATATTCTTTCTTTGAATTTCACTACAATTTTTTTGCCTTTGAGTCCAAGAACTATGATGCAAAGGGTTTAAGAAATAACAGAATTAAAATAAATAACAGAATTAAGAATTTTAGCAATGATGATTAAACTTTTATACCTCCCATGTGAATATATTCACAGTATTTTCACATTAAAATATGACTTTAATCCAGGTTTTAAAGCGACTTTACCAGGTCCATATTTTCCATGCACCTTACTTGATGAAGAATAATGCAGAGAATTGTAGCAAAAAAAAAAAAAAAGAAAGGGTTAACCATGATCTGAAACAGGCTTATAAAAAAATAAGGAGTCTTTTTTTTTTTCCTTTGTTTTCAGATTTAGGAACTTCCCATTCAGGATTACTTGTGGGCAATAAATTCATTCTATGCCATTGCAGTTTAAGTATATACAGAGTAACTTCTTGTAATAAACATCATAGTGAAAGTCATTATTTTATGGAGTCATAAATCAAGGGGGAAAAACTGAAATCTACAAATGCTATGTTATTAAGTGTTACAAGTTAGACTTATGTATTTCTCTGTTTTAAAATAGATGTTTATGATTCATTGATAATGAAATGACTTGTTTGGAAAAAAACTCTTCCTGGAAATGTGTAAGTGTGTAGGTTTGTATTAAAACAGCTTCCCAAAGTGTCTTCCAGAGAGTGTTATTCCTTTGAAACGAGGCTTTTAAAGGGAGTCCTGTAGTCACTGCTAAGAATCATGTCCTATCTGGGACCTTTGCTGCTGCTGCTGCTAAGTCGCTTCAGCCGTGTCCGACTCTGTGCAACCCCATAGACGGCAGCCCACCAGGCTCCGCCATCCCTGGGATTCTCCAGGCAAGAACACTGGAGTGGGTTGCCATTTCCTTCTCCAATGCATGAAAGTGAAAAGTGAAAGTGAAGTCGCTCAGTCATGTCCAACTCTTTTCGACCCCATGGACTGCAGCCTACCAGGCTCCTCAGCCCATGGGATTTTCCAGGCAAGAGTACTGGAGTGGGTTGTCATTGCCTTCTCTGCTGGGACCTTCAGGTGCCTGCATTTTAAAGTGCTGAGAAATTCTGCAGTAAGGAAACCTTCTAGCCCAGTGTTTCTCACATTTATTTGAGTGTTTGAAACTTTCTATCAAGTAATACTTATTCCCAGTTTATACTCTAGGATACTGTGCTAGAACAATATGTTTCCTTTCTCATGTTCTAAATTGATTTTCCTTCCATTGATCTTGGGTATTTAAAAGATATGCCAAGCTGTAGTCTAGTAAATTCACTTCTTGAGTCAAAAAAAGTAAATATTTAAATGAAAGATAAACATTTATAATAGATTTTTATTAGCTAACATGTATTGATTGCCCTCTGTGTTATAAACCCTTCACTGGGTGGTTTGTTTGTGTTATCTCATTTAATTTTTACAACAACCGGCAATCCTATGAGTCAGGTATTTCTCCCATATTACAGATGAGGAAACGGAGACTTAGAGAAATCAAATGAATTACCCACAGTTGCATGTAATGAAGAACAGAACCCAGATTCGAACCAGGTCTCAAAAGAAAGCCTGCATTCTAGTGGGTCTACAAAAATTGGATAAAAATTAATGAATAACAGATGAGATGTTTCAAGCAAGCCATGAAAGATAGAATGGGATGTCTAAGCTGAGATAGTAGAACAGTTTTCATTAGAATCCTTTTATCTAGAAGCTTATAAATCCTTTGGCTAGTTTTCAAGAAAAATCTAACCACCCAGTTTGATAGGAAAAGGTCTACATAAGGTCAGAGAGAAATGAATTGACATGGTATTAATGGTATTAGCTTCTATAGGTGACTGAGCACACATTCCTTTTTTAGTATTAAGAGTGTTAAATACAGACGAGAGATCATGTAAGTTCATCAATAACTAAGGATAGTCTTGGAACAAAAACTGGACACCAGTGCTGTTCAAAGTGGAGGGTAAAAACGGCAGTGTGGTCTTAGCCGCAAATGCGTTTTTGTGAAAAGACATCAATCCATTTTACCAGCAAATAATCTTTAGAAGTCAAGGAAGTAAATTGTTTGTGTTCATTTATCTCTGAGGTCTATAGTAGAGGAAACCTAATAGCTTTCTTATCTCACCCTTGAATGCCCTTAAACACATCAAATTTTATTGCGTTCTCTTTTGTTATAAAACACTTTGATTTATTTACTTCTTCATCTTGTACTTCTAAAAGAATACTCTCAATGGGTTTTAATAAAATTCCAAATGTAAAAGCAGTCCTAAATATTAAAAAGTGTCACAAACCACTAGGATTAATTATTCCAGTCCCAGTATTTTTTAGAAAATAGTTTTCAAGTGACTTTTTAACAGAACATTCAAGGTTGTATTTAGAAGTTTCACCTCTGATTTGTAAGCTGATCATTTTCATATATTAGCTTTAATAATATACAAATATTTATATACCAATAAGATTTGTAAAAATTCTTAAAGCTTCTCAAGTAGAATAAAAAAAAAAAAAATAGTAGCTCAACAAA
Source organism: Bos taurus (assembly GCF_002263795.3). NCBI lineage: Eukaryota > Metazoa > Chordata > Mammalia > Artiodactyla > Bovidae > Bos > Bos taurus. The sequence continues at coordinate 30,123,351 of NC_037340.1, read as the reverse complement.
GACTCTTTAGAATCAATGCCCAGAGATGTGACTTTTGGTTCCAGTTAAGATGATATGTGTCTCTTATCAGTATGAAATTGTCACATCTTCATTGTATCTTCATCTTGTGTTGTATAATAAAAGACCAACATCAAACAGGCCTCACCACAATATAGTAAGCACCCACCACTGGAAGTGTGCAAACAAAAGCACACTTTTTCACCATTCTGTCAACCATTTTTAATTACACCCCTTCTATATGCCTGGTATTAAACTAGAGTCTGATAATATCAAGAAAAAATGTATAATCCCCACTTGATAAGAAACTTAAAATTTGAGGACTTCCCTGGTAGTCCAGTGGCTAAGATCCCACGCTCCCAATGTAGGGACCCGGATTTGATCCCTGGTCAGGGAGCTAGATTCTACATGCCACAGCTAAGAGTCCGCATGCCTCAACAAACGATCCCTCATGCCACAGTGAAGCAGTAAATAATTTTTAAAAAGAACCTTAAAAATTTTCAATACCATAGGTTGAGTCCTGGGAAAGTACCAAAGAAGGAGACAAAGAATAAAGAGAATGTTTCTGCCTGACTTGGCCTGGAAGATTGGAGGATGTGCTGCAGGGGGATCTCGTGTCCTGAACTTCGAAGCATTAGTAGTTCTCCAAGTAGGAGACACAGGCAAAGACTTTAAAAGTTTCTAAAGAAGAAAGAAGAATATGTGCAAAGTCCTAGAGGTCTGATAGAAAATTGCACATCTGGAATTTTAAAGGAATTCATCCTGGTTGGGGCATAAGGATCCATAGGTTTAATAATTAGGGACACCTGGGTTTAAGTCCCAGTTTCTTCAGTGACAAACAATGATCCCTTGGGCAAGTCAAATTGAAGTGGGTGAATCCCTATTGTAGGAATATTTGGAGTAATCAGTGATGTGATGTAAAGCCACCAGGGCAGTTAGGGCTTCCCTGGTGGCTCAGAGGGTAAAGAATCTGCCTGCAAGGCAGGAGACCCAGGTGTGATCCCTGGGTCAGGAAGATCCCCTGGAGAAGGGAATGGCAACCCACTCCAGTATTTTTACCTTCAGAATCCCATGGACAGAGGAGCCTGGTGGGCTATGGTCCATGGGGTTGCAAAGAGTTGGACATGACTGAGTGACTAACACACCAGGGCATACCTGACTTGCAGGTCATTCAGCACAGGCTAATGAAATCATGATGATTTGTGATAAAAATTATGATTTACTAGCTCATATTATTACTGGTTCATAACAACATGAGTTTTTATTGCTGGTTTGATTCTCACAGTGTAGTGGCTGTGAGTTTCAGGTTCTTGAGTTGGCTTGTAGCAATTTCAGTTCCAACTTTAGAGTTCATTTGCTCTACACCTGGAACAAGACACTTAATCTCCTGAATCCTCGGATGGCTATGGACAGTAAAATGTCAACAATCAAGGTACCTATTTTGTAGTGTGGTTGCTGTGACTTTGTGAGACTTTGCATGTAAGGCTTACAGACTTCGACTTGCACTCAGAAGTTCATGGGAGAGTAAGTAATATATGTCTTAGCTTTTCTTTTTTACTTCCTTTTTATATTATCATTGGATTCATTTTTCTTCAGGTTTTTAAAAATCTGTTTTCAAACTGTAAAAATAATAAGGACAGTTTTAAAGCTTTGGAAAAGAAAGGTGGAAAATATAATCCATACACTTACAACTTTAACTGTAACATATTATCCTGGTATTTTCTAACAAGACATCTTCACTCCCATACATTAATTTTTCCACTGGCAGCCTTTTAAAACTGTAGCTGAAACACATGATACATACAAGTTTGTAACTTTTTTTCTTTATTGATCATCATTACATTAGAAGCATTTTCTACATTGCATAGGCTTCACAGTTATACGTTCAATGATGACATGAATTTCCATCAAACGGAATCACCACAGTATTCGAAATCAATCTCTTCTCATATATTTAGGTTGTTTTAATTTAGCACATAAAGAAGGTGGTAGGAAAAGAGAGATAAGAGGCTAAATGAAAAAAGGGACAATATATAGGCACTTCCATGCCCTGGAGGGACTTCCCTGGCAGCTCAGCTGGTAAAGAATCTGCCTGCAATGCAGGAGATCCCAGTTCAATCCCTGGGTTGGGAAGATCCCCTGGAGAAGGGATAGGCTACCTGCTCCAGTATTCTTGGACTTCCTCTGTGGCTCAGATGGTAAAGAATCTGCCTGCAGTGCAGGAGACCTGGGTTCAATCCCTGGGTTGGGAAGATCCCCTGGAGGAGGGCATGGCAACCCACTCCAGTATTCTTGCCTGGAGAATCCCATAGACAGAGGAGCCTGGCAGACTACAGTCCCTGGGGTCACAATGAGTTGGACATGACAGAGCGACTAAGCACAGCACAGCCCTGCATGGCCTGGGCCCTGAAGTCTCAGCTACCCCAGGGTAGAAGCAACAGCAGTCTAGGATGGGGATTTGCAGGGATGACATAAAAAGATTCTTAAGCTGTATATAACGTTCCTTTCATGTAATAAATCTTCCCTGGTGGCTCAGACGGTCAAGTGTCTGCCTACAATACGGGAGACCCGGGTTCAATCCCTGGTTTGGGAAGATCCCCTGGAGAAGGAAATGGCAATCCACTCCAGTACTATTGCCTGGAAAATCCCATGGACAGAGGAGCCTGGTAGGCTACAGTCCATGGGGTTGCAAAGAGTCGGACACAACTGAGCGACTTCACTTTCTTTCACTTTCTTCATGTAATAAACTTAATGTCTTGTGATTTTTTTTAGTCTTCTCTGGGCCTCCGATTTACAGTTCCACGTCTTGAGAAAACAAACATGAGTATTAACTTCGATCTTCAAATCAGAAGGTGAGACCTTTATATGCATAAATTATTGTCAGTGTTCAGTATTAATGAGATCCATGGTGAAATGAATGCTCCTTCACCTTAACAGGTCTTCTAAAATTAGAACCCAGATGTTCACAGGCCATTTTCCTTTGTTTCTGTTATTCCAGTTCTTTCTTTCTTTCCTTTTTATTTTTTTTGCTTTTGAAGAAGAGATCCATTCTGCAGGCTGTGGAGTGACAGTAAAATCACTTCTTTGTATCTACATAGATGTATATTTTTCGAAAGGTTCAGGTGGTTCTAAATATTCTTATTTGGGAAACCGCCTGTTTATATGTCTAAGTTTTCAGGGGGAAAAAGGAAATGGTAAAGAACTGCATAAGGAAGGACCACCATCACTCCAGACAATAATATGTTTCTCACCATCATTGTCTGTGACACTGATCCTACAGTAGCATGAAGCTTTGTATCACTCCAGAAAAAGATTCCTAACTTATAAAAATCACAGCATTTAAAATCTGGTATAAATATGCAAAGCAAATTCCTGATGTTTGCTTCTCACTCTTGATTGCAGTTTCGAATAATAGAATGGATGTAACTAGTAGTTCAATCAGAGCACTGAATAATAAATACTTTTAATGCCTTCCCCCAACCCGTCCTATAGATAACCATTCAAATACTGAATCCAGGGATTTCCCTGGTGGTCCAGTGGCTAAAATTCCTCGCTCCCAGTGCAGGGGGGCCCAGGTTCAGTCCCTGGTCAGGGAACTAGATCCCACATGATGCAACTAAAATGGACGATTCTGAGTGCTGCAACTAAAACCCATTGCAGCCAAATAAATAAATATATTTTTAAATGATGAATTCAGTGAGGAAGTGCCGAATTTGATGGAAAATAGAAATGGTCACATTTTAAACATCCCTCTTCATCTAAAAGAACAGTCCATGATTATATTCCATCCTTATATGCTATAGAAACTCATGATTATTTTAACATTATTCTGAAAATGCAGAAATAACTACAGAGGCAAAAGCTTTTAGTAGCCATCAAATTCCAAAATCATATGTTATAGAAATAAAAGTATTTGAGAATACTTTTAATACTTAAATACACTAGTATGTGAGTAGGGAGCATTTATCTGCATGCTTTGCTGGCGGACTCCAACAACATAAATGAGTGTTTAATGGATGGTTTGTATTCAGCTTAAACCAAAAATAAATTAAACCAAGTGCTCTGAAGTCTGAACTCAAGCTTTTGACCATATTGACCAGGGGTACCCACATTTAATACCTCTTTCCACAAATAGAACCCCAAAGAGAAGAGGGCTGTGTAAATTAATAAACTTTAAATATTTTGTGTCACCAAATGTTTGCATTAACTGGTCTCTCCATGCCCCAGCTCTGTGTGACATGTAAACATCTTCCTCCATGTTTAGAGCAGCTCTCAGTTTGTGATTCCCACAGGCAAACAGATCTTTATGACCATCCTTGAAGCTGATCCTGGTAATGGTGAAATGAACATTGTATTGTTTTGCCGACAGAATGCATAGAGGGAATGTTAGAAAATAGAAATAGGAAACAAGAAGGAAGAAGAAAATAGCATCAGAGTAATAAGTGAAAGACATGTTTATCCTTGGTTCCTGACATAGGCTATAGCCATGGAGAGGAAATTCATCATTCCTTGAGAGCTAGCACCGAAGGTATAAATAGTTGAACATCCAGGCCAGTGATGAATTGCTTGTTTGAATGGAGCAGCGGTGTTAGTGAGGGAGGGTTCATTCCTTCCAGGAAAGAGGTGAAAGATGCCTCTAAGTTATATATCTGGCCTGGCGTCTTTCTTACCAGGAGATTTGCTGACCCTGCTGGTTGCTGACACCACCACTGGTGCCAGCAGGCATGTGTGTGGAGGATGATTTAAATTAGCCATCCAGGTCCAGCCTCTGATCCCACCACTGCTATTGCAACTTTTCAAAACAGCCTCTGTAAGCCTCGTATTAGACTCCTGTCCCAAGAAAATTTAATACTTGTCATCTATTTATATTTTTAGGATGCTGCCATGAAAACTGTTTTCATTTAAACTACTTGGAAGCAAAATACAATAGAATTATAGGATAACTTAAATGAAACTTTTTTTTCATAATTCTAATTTCTACTGTTGTAAAGCAGTAGTGGCCTAGAAACTAGAAACAAGGTCTGGGTTAAAATGTGAAACAATCATATTTAACCTTCCAAACAGCAGCGTTCCCTGTTATGCACTTGGAACCGCAAAGTCTGTAACAAGTGGAATTACTTAATGACTTCTTAGTGGTAAGTCAGAATCCTGACTTTAAAAAAAAAAAACACAAAAAACTTTTTAGTTGGTTGATCCTCCCCAGATGTGATAATAATAAAGTGGCCTGGAAATTGGGGTTCAAACTTTGGTAAACAAGTCTCTCTAGCCTGTCACAAGCTTAGCAGTGATACCCATTTGCAGGAAATGAGCCTGACATTTGCCTGTTTATATCTTTTATGTGTGTTTGCCATTTAAGTTGCCTTATCAGTGTATACAATCGAACAGGACTTTTCAAAAGCGTTGTGGGAACAATCCTGTCTCCTCCTGCTTTGAAAGTAGACTTTATCATATCTTTTTCAGCTCCCACATTTGGAAAGCTTCAAAAGCTAGTCAGGACATGCCCCATTACCAACATCAGTATGAGAGCTTGTTCATTGCATCTGCGTGAGATTTGATGATGAAAAAAGGGGACGCTTTCTCTTCTTAATGAGACCTGAATATAAACATGACCTGCTAGCAATGGTGTCACATCCTGGTTTGCTGTTTGCTAAGAGCTGCATGAGCTTTTGGGGTATTAGGGTGACTTCAATGACAGCCCAGGAAGACAATGAACAACGCAAATGGCAGCTGCATCAGAAGCCCACCTACTGGCCCAGCCTTTTAAGAGACCACGTAGTTTCTTTACAGCAACGGTTGCTTAATACATGCATTTTTTAAGTTAAATTTTATATCTATTTATATTTGCTTGAGAGAAAGAAACAGAAAACTTAAAAATAACTTTGCCACTGTTCAAAGAACTATTATTAAACATGGATCTTCTATCTTGAGTGTCTTGATGTACTTGGTGAACATCTATTTTGTCTCCTAACTGCCCAGCTTCCTTGGGTCTTGCTTCTTCACACCATTGGCCATGCTTCTAATTCACTCCTCACCTCTCATCTTAGGTAGCCAGTGAGTGTGCAGTAAAGTTCACTTATTTTAATATTACACAAAAAAATAAACCATAAGGAAGATAAATTTGCTACCAAAACAATGTATGGTATGATGCATTCCAGAGCCAAATAGAAATGCTTTTCCCATTCTGTGCTGCTCTTGGCTTATTCATGCCAGGTCCCCTTTCATTAGCTTGGAAAATCAGGAGTTGACTGTGCTGTCCTTTCCCATTTGATGGGCAATGAACTTGGTACACAGAGAAGTTAAGGAATGTGTTCCTTGTAGAAGCTGGACAATGAACTCAGCTCACTGCCTTTTGGGCTTAGTTGTTGAAAGGAAGAAGTGTTGGCTTCTCTAGAAATCTGTTATGTTTTCAGATAAGGTGTCTCATCTTCGAAAGTTATGACTTTCTAAAGTTATTACTTTTGATCATAGAGGATCTTAGTGTTTCCATTTACAAATGGTTATGATTTTGTAGAATGGATATGCCTTTGTTTTCCAAATGATCATATTGGTAAAGCATGGTGCTCCTTCGATATATAAAAGGTTTTTTATGATCGTGTAGTTAACACGTCTGAGAAAATATATTTAAATCATTTGTCACTGTTTTAGTTCCAACAAGGACAACCCAGACAGCAATTTTGTGAGCCTGCAAATCAACATCACTGCTGTAGCTCAAGTAGAAATAAGAGGGTAAGTAATAAACAAGATATTATAGTAATTATATTTTAATAATAGCTTTCTGTATATGAGTTATGATAAAATACTAGTAAAAACAATATGGAATTTTCCTAATGTATTAGAGATGACAATTCCCTTTGGTTATAAAGTTTCATTCTTTTCAACCCATCAGTAGCTTTCCATTGGAAAGTGGAGTCAACCCTGAGATAACTTTACCCCCGTACCCCACAAACTGATAGTTCAGTATTCAAACTATAAAAGCTAGTGATAAGAAGCCAAATAAAATAGGCAATGTGATTGCCTGAAAGTCTCACTTCTCCAGTAGTTATTTTGGCAATATGAAAATTCAGCCTCACCATATCACATCTTGAGTTTAAGAAATGGCTAAGTCTTAGATGTGAGGGTTGATGGGCTCCACCCTTTGTGTCTTTTTTCCCCCTGCCCCACTCTTTGAAGAAGTTGCCAATAAGCAATCAGTTGAGAGACAGGAAGAAAGTGGTCAAGCAAAAGGCTTGGAATAAATACCATCTGGGAAATCTGTCCCTGGGGGGAAAAGAAATCGGAAATGGACTACATGTAGTTCTTATCTTGTACCAAGTGTGGACTTGATTGATTTTATTCTAATTCTTGTTTTATCAGAACCATCAAGGACTTAGCTACAAATGTCAACTGGTATTTTAGGCTGAACTGTCCCTGGGGCTCCAGAAATCTCAGTTCCCCTTCCTTTTTCATAGGTCCTGAGACCTAGGAGTTCACACTCCTCCATGACGCCAACTGTAGATTTCTGCACTCAAAGCCACTGTCGTTGTGCCCTCTTTTCTTCTGCCCCAGGTGCTCAATGGCAGCAGGGTAGGGGTGGGGGTTCCTGTATGCCATCCTGGCACCACTGAGGTTCTGCCTAGTGGGTTAGGGAATGATAAAAATGCCTTCATTTGTGGATCCTTTCACATGCTACCCTAGCATGCTAGCATCTCTTAATATGTACTAGTACACTCACTGTGCAAGTGAGGACATTTTGGTGTAGGGAGTTGAAGGTTACCCAGCTAGGAAGTGAGCAGCTGGAGTGTAAATACAGGCAGCTTATGTCCAGCTACATGTTTTTAAAATAATGGTGATCTACAGCCTATGAGAGAGAAGTTTTTGAACCTTGTCTGCACAAATTTTGTGTGTGCATCTGTGATTTCTTTTCATGCAAGTGAATGTTTGTGACATTTGCTCACTTTAATGCATGTGCCTCTAGTTCATTCATTTTAATTGCAGAAGAATATAGCATTATAAAGCTATTATAAAGCTATAATTTAACGTGTATTTATTCTACTTTGGGGGTTGTATTTTTGCTTTTTACAAATGTTTTTAATTTTTTTGTGGAAAAAATCACAGAATATAAAACATACTATTTTAACCATATTTAACTGTACAGCTCAGGGACACTAAGTACATTCACATTGTTGTACAACTCTCACCATCATCCATCTCCTAAAATTTTCACTTTCCTAAGCTGAAACTCTGTCCCCATTAAACAGTAAATCCCCATTCCTCATCCCCACACTTCATCCCTCCCAATCCTGGCCCCTGGCATCCATCAATGCACCCTGCAACTCTATGAATTTGACTACTCCAGGTACCTTGTGTAAGTGGAATCAAAAAGTATTTGTCTGCACCTATTGTATGTTGGAATGCATTTTAAGGTTAACTTAAAATATTCCCTACAAACAGATTGAACCTTCTTTTTTTCCCCCCATGCTGTATAGTAGGTTTTCATTAGTTATCTACTATTATATGTATCTTCAAGTACACTCATGGCAGAATGTCAGAAAGGTATATGCTTAGAGGTGGAATTTCAGGATCAGAGAGTATATACTATTTAACTTTACTGAGAATACCAAATTGTTTTCCAAAGTAGTTCTACCAGATTACAGCCCCGAAAGAAGTGGATTGACATTTCCATTGCTCCTCATTAACTAGCTTTCAGAATGACTTAGTTTTACATTTTGAGCCAATCTGACGGATAGGAAATAGTATTCAACTGAAGGTTTCATTGGCTATTCCTTGATTTCTAAATGAGATTAAGCAGCTTTTTTATGTTTGCTTGCTTTTTAATGTTTGTTAACTTTTATTCTTCCTATCAGGAAATTTCTGTTCATTCTTTTACACCTATTTCTATTAAGAGACTTGACTTTTTATTAGTTCATAGGTGTTCTTTCATATTCTACAGATGAGACACTATTTCTTTATTAGTTACACATACTGCAAATGTCTTTTTACAGTCTCTGGGGTTTGCGATGTTTTTTAAGTCGAGTTTACTGAAATATACATTATATAAAGTAAAATTCACCCTTTTTTAGGTATCTAGTTTGAAGAGTCGGAGAAGGCAATGGCACCCCACTCCAGAATTCGTGCCTGGAAAATCCCATGGGTGGAGGAGCCTGGTAGGCTGCAGTCCATGGGGTCGCTAAGAGTCGGACATGACTGAGTGACTTCACTTTCTCTTTTCACCTTCATGCATTGGAGATGGAAATGGCAACCCACTCCAGTGTTCTTGCCTGGAGAATCCCAGGGACGGGGGAGCCTGGTGGGCTGCCGTCTATGGAGTCGCACAGAGTCGGACACGACTGAAGCGACTTAGCAGGAGCAGCAGTTTGAAGAGTTATGGCACCACAAGAGCATTCACTATAAAACAGTTCCAAAACCCCAAATAGTTTCTTCATGTACTTTTTAGGCAATCGTTCCCCCACTCCCAGGCTCTGGCAACCTTAATCTATTTTCTGTGACTCTGTTTCTAGAAAGTCATATAAATATACTCATATAGAATGTAACCTTTTGAGACTGACTTCTTTCACTTAGCATAATGCATTTGAAAAAAAATTCCATGTTCTTACATGTATCAATATATATATATATATATTTTTTTTTTTTTAAGAAAATCAGTGTTCTGCAGTTCTTTTTCTGAGAGGTATTCCACTATCTGGACTTCCTATACATCGTTCATCCATTCACCAGTTGGTGAACATTTGGGCTGTTTCCTGTTTGGGGCTATTAATACTAAGTCTGCTATAGGCATTCACATGTGGGTCTTGGGGCACTTGTTTTCACAAATGGTGGTACTGACTCATATGGCAAGTATGTGTTTAACTTTATAGAAACTGCTGAACTGTTTTTCAAAGTGGCTGTACCATTTCTATTTTGCATTTCCACCAGCAAAGCACAGAAGTTCCAGCTGGTCTGTATGGTTGCCAGAGTGTGCTTGAGATTGGTTTATTTGTTTTTAGCCATTTTGGTGTGTCAATGCAAATATCTCACTGAGGCTTTAATTAATATTTTCTTATGACTAATGATACTGAGCATCTTTTCACTGGTTACTTGCCATCCATATCCCCCTTTTTTTGTAAAGTGTCTTTTACAATTTTCACCCATTTACCCATTTATTACTGAGCTTTCTCTCCTACTGTAAAGTTGTAAAAGGTCCTTACACATTACGGATACAAAATCACTTATCAGAGCAGTGTCCTACAAATATTCTCTCCCAGTTCATGGTCTGGCTTGTCCCTTTCTTAACAGTGATGTTCAAAGAGCAAACATTTTACATTCTGATGAAATCCAACTTTTAAACATTTTACAGTTTTTGGTCTTTGTGTCCTATGTAAATCTTTGCTTTATCCAAAGTCACAAGATTTTCTCCTGTGTTTTCTTCTATAAGTTTCATAGTTTTATACATTTTGGTCTATGATTCCTTCTAAGCTACTTTTTATATCTGGAGTGAGGTTAGGGCTAAGGTTCACTTTTGCATGCAAATATCCACTTGTTGTGCCATTTGTTCAAGACTATCCTTTCCCCCATTGAATTACTTGGCACCTTTGTTGAACAAAAGCTTCCCTGGTGGCTCAGCTGGTAAAGAATCTGCCTGCATTGCAGGAGACCCCATTTCAATTCCTTGGTCAGGAAGATCCGCTGGAGAAGGACTAGGCTACCCACTCCAGTATTCTTGGACTTCTCTGGTGACTCAGACGGTAAAGAATGTGCCTGCAATGTGGAAGATCTGGGTTTGATCCCTGGGTTGGGAAGATCCCCTGGAGAAGGTAACGGCTACCCACTCCAATATTCTGGCCTGGAGAATCCCATTGACAGAGGAGCCTGGCTGGCTACAGTCCATAGGATCGCAGAGTCAGACGTTACTGAGTGACTTTCACTTTCTTTGTTAAACAATCTGTTGTCCATCTGACAGTCTCTGTCTGGACCTCCTATTCTGTCTCACGGAGCCATGTGTATACATAGACAACATGTCTTGAAATGCAGTAGTGTATTCTGAGATCTTGGTGAACTCACTCACTAAACCATTTAGAAGCGTTTTGTTTGACGATTCCCTAGGATTTTATACAGAATTGTCATATGATTTGTGAATAAAGACAGTTTTATTTCTTCCTTTCTAATCTGTATGTTCAAAAGTTTAACCAGATACAAAATTAGAAAGCAGAGATCACCCTTGCCTCTGACATGAACTGCAGATTTGGTTGGTTCCCATCCACCCACAGGTTCAATAATTCATTTAGAAGAACGCACCAAACTCTGACAGCTATTATACTCATGGGAACAGTTTATCACAGGGAGAAGATACAGATTACAATCAGCCAGGGGCCAAAAGTGCATAGTTGAAGTCTGGGGAAGTACCAAACACAGGGCTTCTATTATTCTCGTCTGCAGAGGCAGGATGGGTCACTTTCCTGGTATTGATATGTAACAGTACGCTGTAACCAGAGAAACTCACTCAGGCCTCAGTGTTCAGTTGTGGGTTGTTTGGAGGACGGTGCTCCATAAGATAGGCATGGTTGACTGACTGACTGACCACTTAAATTTTTTGGTAAAATTTATATTTATTCATTTGTAGTATAATTGCTTTGCACTGTTGTGTCAGTTTCTGCTGTGAAGCAAAGTGAATCGGCCATACATATACATTTATTTCCTCCTTTTGGAATTTCCTTCCCATTTAGGTCATCGTAGATCACTGAATTGGAGAAGGCAATGGCACCCCACTCCAATACTCTTGCCTGGAAAATCCCATGGACAGAGGAGCCTGGAAGGCTGCAGTCCATGGGGTCGCAAAGAGTCAGACACGACTGAGTGACTTCACTTTCCCTTCTCACTTCCATGCATTGGAGAAGGGAATGGCAATCCACTCCAGTGTTCTTGCCTGGAGAATCCCAGGGATGGCGGAGCCTGATGGGCTGCCATCTATGGGGTCGCACAGAGTCAGACACGACTGAAGTGACTTAGCAGCAGCAGCAGCAGCAGCAGAGCACTGAATAGATTGAGTTCCCTGTGTTACATAGTAGATTCTCCTTAGTTTTCTATTTTATACATGGTAGTGTAGTGTGGATTATACACACTATATTAATTGGTTATGCACACTTAATTGATCTCAGTCTCCAGGATGACTGAGCCTCCCATCGTGATGTGATCGAGCCGGTCTTCCTGATGTGAGCAACTCTGAAAATTATGTGTTTAGAATATCCAGTGTGACCTCCCCGCACCCCATGCTCCTGCCAAAAGCAAAGATATTCCTTCTCTCAGGCATAAAATTTTGAGAGCTTATCTCTCAGAAGTTGAGGGCAAAGACCAGACCTCTTTGTGGCAAGGTTAAACCATTTGCTGTGTTCCGTTCAGTGCAGTCTTTCAGTTGTGTCTGACTCTTTGCAACCCCACGGATGGCAGCATGCCAGGCTTCCCTTTCCTTCACCATCTCCCAGAGCTTGCTCAAAGTCATGTCCATTGAGTTGGTAATGCCATCCAACCATCTCATCCTCTGTCATCCACTTCTCCGCCTTCCTTCAATCAGGATGGCTCCTTTCCCTCCTACTCCTTTCCCAGCATCAGGGTCTTTTCCAATTAATCAGCTCTTCACATCAGGTGGCCAAAGTATTGGAGCTTCAGCTTCAGTATCAGTCCCTTCAATGAATATTCAGGAATGATTTCCTTTAGGATTGACTGGTTTGACCTCCTTACAGTCCAAGGGACTCTCAAGAGTCTTCTCTAACACCACAGTTCAAAAGCATCAATTCTTTGGCGCTCATCCTTCTTTATGGTCCAAGTCTCACATCCATACATGACCACTGGAAAAACCATAGCTTTGACTATATGGACCTTTGTCAGCAAACTGATATCTCTTGTCTCTGCTTTTTAATACACTGTCTAGGTTTATCATAGCTTTTCTTCCAAGGAGCAAGCATCTTTTAATTTCTTGGCTGCTGTCACCATCCACAGTGATTTTGGAGCCCGAGAAAATAAAGTCTGACACTGTTTCCATTGTTTTTCCATTGTTTCCCCATCTATTTGTCATGAAGTGATAGGACCAGGTGCCATGATCTTCATTTTTTGAATGTTGCGTTTTAAGCCAGCCTTTTCACTCTCCTCTTTCACCTTCAAGAGGTTCTTTAGTTTGCTATGTAGTTATGCCTTTTATTTCTTTTTCTTCTCTTACTGCCAGTAGAGACTGCCAGTGCAAAACTGAGTAGAAGAGGTAAAAGTAAAATGTAAAACTGTGCCTTGTTGAGAAACCCTGATTTGATCTTAAGGAGAAAATATTCAGTCTTTTACCATTAGGTCTGATGTTAGCTGCAGAGTTTTTATAGATGCCTTTATTAGGTTGAGAATGTTCCCTTCTTCCTAGTTGTCTTAACAGTTTCTGACATGAATGTGTATTCAGTTTTGTCAAATGTGTTTTCTGTGTCTATGAAGAGGAAGGCTGGGGAAGTACCAAACACAGGGCTTCTATTATTTTTGTCTGCAGAAGCAGGATAAGTTAAATGATTTCTCCCTTTTTGCCCAGTAAAGTGACTTGGTTAATTTTTGTTTCTGAATTTTAAACCAAAACTGCACTCTGAGCAAGAAGCACACTTAAGCATGATGATTATCTTTTTTATACACTGTGGGATTTAACTTGCTAAAATTTTGATAGTGACTTTTGCATACATGTTCATGGGAAATATTGATCTGTTGTTTTCTTTTCATCCAATTTTTGTTCTGATTTTGGTGTTAGGAGGATGCTAGCTCCTTAAAATGAGATGGAAGTATTCACCCATCTTTTCTTTTTTCTGAAAGACTGTGTGTAGACTTGGTATTATTTCTAACTTAAATATATAGTAAGATTCACCAGTGAAATTATCTGAGACTGGAGTTTTGGGCTTGGGTGTTTTTTTTTTTTTTTAGGAGGGGATTTGTTTTTGTAGGAAGGTTTTTTTTAACAATTCCATTTCATCCTTAGATATAAGACTATTCATATTATCTATTTCTACTTTAGTACATTTTGGTAGTAATTCAAGGAATTTGTCATCTAAGTTGTTATACATTTTGACATAATTTTCTCTCATTGTCCTTTAAGTGTATGTAGGACCTCTAATAGTGTCCCTTCATTATTTCTAATATTGGCAATTTGTAACCTCTATTCCCTATATTTTTCTCTTATCAATCTCACTAGTGTTTGGCGATCTTTTCAAAGAACTAGTTTTTTTTTGTTTCATTGATTTTTCTTTCCTTTTTATTCATTTATTTTGCTTTTGTTTTTGTTTTCTATTCCATTGGTTTCTACTTTTGTCATTATTTTTTTTCCTTCTGTTCATTTTAAGTTGGATTTTCTCTTCTTTTTCTAGTTCCTCTATGTAAAATTAAAGACTTTCTTCAAGTTTTTCTTACATAAGCGTTTAGTGCTAATAAATTTTCCTCTAAAACTATTTTAGCAGCATACCAAAATTTTGATATGTTGGGTGTTCATTATAACTCAGCTCAAAATGTTTCTCAGTTTTCTTTGTAATTTCTTTTTTAACTCATGAGGTGACTCATGGGCAGTGACTTGTTTGATTTAGAGATATTTGGAACTAATCTAGATATTTCATTTTTGTGCATGTCTAATTTAATTCTGCTGTCCGTCTCCTGATGAGATAAACACTATATAAAAAAAAACAGAGACAAAAAACACAAGCATTGTTTTTACTGTCTTATTTTTTATCTTTTTAAAATTTACAGCTAGTGTATATGAAATTTTATCTCTTTAAGCTTAGCTTATCTTTGTTTTGCTAACCAAAAATAAATTGAAACTGTTTCTTAATTCCAAAATGTATTTTAGTCCAAGTAAGCTAAGTGCTTAATTTAACTCCCTGGTGGCTCAGATGATAAAGTGTCTGCCTGCAACATGGAAGACCCAGGTTCAATCCCTGGGTCAGGAAGACCCCCTGGAGAAGGAAATGGCAACCCACTCCAGTGCACTTGCCTGGAAAATCCTATGGACAGAGGAGCCTGGTAGACTACTGTCCAAGGAGTCACAAAGAGTCAGACATGACTGAGTGACTTCACTTTTTTATTCTCACATATCCATTTAAAGAGATTAATATTTTTAATTATATTTCTGCCATCATTTATGATACCAGTGTTTCTAATTTACAAAGGAATTAAACTTTCTATTTGCTTTAGCAATGATCAAAACAGGTAATTAAAATTCAGTTTCTCCTGTGTATGCAGTTATTTTCATTGCTAGATTAATATCCAACAATTGACCACAGTTTGTTTTCTGAGATAGTGTTAAAGTTTTTTGAAACCATTTTTCTAAGTAAAGCTCTTTCCTCCAAATACTTGGCAATAATATTTGTTCCAGTGTTTAATTTTTCAAGGAGCAAACAGCTAATGTGTTGAAAATCTTCCATGTTCAGTCTTTAGGAAAATCTAGTTTTATTTTTGGCCAATGGTGTTTATTCCAATGTATTTTAATTATTAAATTCTTTTTTTAAATTTTACTGTCATTTTTATAATTTGAAGAATAAACTCAAATGGATTTATTTCTTCAAATGGAAAAAAAAAATGTATTGAGAATTGTCCCATTTGTTTCAAAGCCAGATGTCAACACTGTCTTTAAGCAGGTTTACATGTCATTTGTTGGTACGAAGGATTAATTCGGCATACAACTATAGAGAAGTAAATTTGGCTATAAGAGCAACATGCACAGTATTAAGCTCACGAAGAGTAGTTAAATCATGTCCTTGATAAACAACAAGGTCCTAGTGTATAGCACAGGAGATTATGTTTAATATCTTGCAATAAGCTATGATGGAAAATATGAAAAACACATATATTGCGATATATATTTGCTATTGTTCAGTTGCTAAGTTACTGACTCTTTGTGACCCTACGAACTGTATGTAGCTCGCCAGGCTACAGACTTTAACTTATCAAAGGTGGAATTCCTTACCTCCTCTTACATCCCCTCCTCATGTCCAGTGTTACCACTGAGTACCACAGTCTTATTACCAGGGGGTCTCTGTGGAATAACACTCTCAGAATGTGAGGACCATTCCAGATGGGTTGTTCGATCACTGCACTGGCTGTATATCCTAGGCTAGGTAATTGCTCATATTCTCTTTTTTTCTTCCTCACTTGCTACCTTCTTAACAACTTTGAAAACAATAAACAATGTTTCACATATTTAGTTGGGAATCTTTAGGGAGCTATTCTTTGTCCTTGGTTTCCCTAGATGTGAAAGGGTCTTAGAATGTAGATAACTTGATTTTTGTGAGACATAGGTTTTTAATTTTTCCTGTGCCCTGTGATAGATTGTATATTTCTTTATAGATTTCTATTTGATTTTGCTACACAAATGGACCAGGAAGTTTCTTTAAGTTGTATTTACTAAAGCCACTGCCACTTAATGGCCCCTGTAGCGTACAGTATATTGGAAATACAGTGAAGAGTGCTTAGTGAATCTGAGCTCTCGTCTTCACCTGCAACCAACTCCCTACTTTGCTGGACATCAGTTTTTCTTTCATTGAGGGGATTTGAGCACATTGTCTTCACAGTACCTGCCAAGGTCTATATTTATGACTCTGTGGTCCAAGGAAATTTATGACCAGTCCTATAGGATTGATGAACACAGAAACAAAATTTTCAGAGAAAATGGGCTCAGCTTCTATTCCATATTTTTTTTCTTGATGCCAAAATAAATTAAGTTTCCCTAGAGCCTCACAATGGATGTAGATCTTTTAGAATCAACTGTTGCTAAACTGAGAGCTGAGTGAAAATGTGGGTGGTGAGGTTGTCAAGATCCCTTGGGAATGGGAGCCCAAGCTCTCTGGGCAGTCCTCTGATGAAAGCATCCTGCCATCTTCTCTCCTCTTCTCCTCACTGAGTCTCTTATGCAATCGACACTTGGTTTAATCAAATCCAATCAGAAAGGGGAGTGTGGCATAATACAAATTGATCTACAAGTATAAACTATTAAGGCATCAGCCCAGGAGGCTGTGCTCTGCACTTTTTATTTAATAATGGCATATGAAGGGTGACTGCAAAGGGCTTTACAGTTTAGAAACATTTTTGTGGGTAGTCAGCTTAAAAAATATGCTTGTCCCACCAACCCCTAGAAGACAATGCAGCATAATTGACTTTGACCAACAAGCAGTTGACATATCTTCCAATCATTTGTGGTATAGATTCCAGAGTTTTATCATAATTTTCCAGATAAAGAAATGGAGACAAATAGAATTTAAACTATTTGCCCTGCAGTCAGAATTTAACCCAATATATTTTGCTTTCTGCTTTAGAAAGATATTGCCCTAAGAAGAGAAAAGATAACATTTGAAGTTACTAAAGGGTGTGCTAATTACTGGGTATTCTTAGAAGGGCATTTAAGACTTTAATTGCCAAAAGAGATGTTTTCTACTGAAGTTAGCTGAAGGTCTAAGAATTCTTTGAAAGATACCTTTTACCTAAAAACTGCTAGAAAGCATTGTCTGGGGGGAATTATCATTTTTAAGATTATAAAACAATAACAATTTGGTTTGCAGTCAGCTTTTGCTATGGAATAACGCCACGTGCTGTATTTCATTCCTACAGTGCTCACTTTCTAGGTGTAAACTGCAGGGAAAACTACCTGTATATCCAATTAATAGGGCTTCTCAGGTGGCACTTGTGGTAAAGAACCCACATGCAGATGTAGCAGACATAAGAGACGTGGGTTCAATCTCTGGGTCAGGAAAATCCCCTGGAGGAGGGCATGGCAACCCTCTCTAGTATTCTTGGCTGAAGAATCCCATGGACAGAATAGCCTGGCTAATAACCTACTTACACGATTCCACCACTTAACTCTCCTTCTCTCTCTGTCTCATGCTTTAGTAATATATAAAATAACTCTAGAACTTGATCAGGCTTTATGTTGGCTCTGGGCCTGGCCTTATAAGAGGTATGGCTGCATTCATGGAAAGCTAAAGAAATCTAAGAAGGAGAAATATAGAAGTGGCCACTTTTCTACTCTGAAGTAGAAACAGTATTTTGTTACAACTGGACATTTCACATAGCCCACAGAATTGTAGATTTTTTATCCACAAAAATGTCCCATTTCTTGATATGACTTAAAGCACGGATTATAGATCGTGTATACACACACTTATATTTACACAGGATCTATGGATAGATGTGTATTTATGTATATGTGATATTATCCATCTCAGTTCAGGAATGTTCTCTGCTTTGCCCCCTAGTGCCTGAAAGGAGATGTTATAAAATAAGTCAATCTGAGTTCCAGATCAGTTAATTAAGAGATGTTTCAGACCCTTGAAGGCTTCCCTGGTGGCTCAGATGGTTGAGAATCTGCCAACAATGCAGGAGACCGGGGTTTAATCCCTGGGTTGGGAAGATCTCCTGCAGAAGGGAATGGCAACCCACTCCAGTTATTCTTGCCTGGAGAAGTCCATGGACAGAGGGCTTGGTGGGCTACAGTCCATGGGGTCACACAGAGTCGGACACGACTGAGTGACTAACACTCTCACTCAGACCCTTACCTACTCCTTTAGTGATTCTGCTGAACTTTCAATACTTTTTCCTTGCGGATGATGTCTATTCAAATAAATTGGCAGTCACTCTCTGCCGCTGCTGTTAATGTACTCCATACGAGTGAGACATTGTTTACATGTGCCAGCACCAGCGACTGACGTCAAGTTCCATGTTTCAGAGTGTCCCACCCTCCGCAGATCGTCCTGCCCATTCAGAACTGGGAACCAGAAGAGGAGCCTCGCAAGGAGGAGGGAGTTGGACCATTGGTGGAACATGTTTATGAGGTAGTTGTTGTCTCTGTTGAAGCTGCATTCAGGGTTTTTTTTTATGCTCTTTGCTAATAAACTTTTCACAGTGTTTTAAAAGATACCAATCCAAGATTCGGCCTAGATTTGTGCTATTTTGCTCTCATGTTGCAGTGGGCGGTGGGAGGGTGTTCTACTAAATAACCGCTGGCTTTTTACTGGCAAGAGCCATTATACAGTGAGAAGCATTTTATCTTGTTCCTATTCATGTTCTTTTTGTTGTTGTTCAGTCGCTCAGTCGTGTTCAACTCTTTGAGACCCCATGGACTGCAGCACGCCAGGCTTCCCTGTCCTTTACTATCTCCTGGAGTTTGTTCAAACTCATGTCCATTGAGCCGATGCCATCCAATCATCTCATCCTCTGTCGGCCCTTCTCCTCCTGCCCTCAGTCTTTCCAATATTCCAGTCTTTTCCAATGAGTCAGCTCTTTGCATCAGGTAGCCCAAGTTCTTTATTTCCTCTCTTTTAATGTTTGGACAGCCTAAGTCTAGAAATGACAAACTCCCTAGACTTTATTTCATCTCTTCCTACATTTTCAGCTATTTTTAAAATCCATCCACCTTTTCAATTAAAAGTCACCAACCAGAAGGTACTAGACAAAACTGTATGGATTATCTGCTAGTTTATATTCCCCAAATGGGTGTATAGCATGGGTGGATGTTTGACAGATAAGAATAATTTTACTGTTCATTTGACTAACCTCAATCAGATATGTATGTTATTCTGAGATTTGAAGTAGTCCATTTATTTTTCAGAAGCAAACCAGCAGCTTGTGATAAAGACCTGTTGATCTGTTTCCACTTCAAGTGTTAAATTGTTCATAGAGAGGAGCTTTGTTGACATATTATCTAAAACATTTAAAATTTTTTTTTTACAGTTAGAAACCAAGATATAGTAAATGGTTAGTTTAGTAGTTCTTTTTTTTCTTAATAAAGTGTTGGGCTGGCCAAAACGTTCGTGTGAAAAACCCAAATGAACATTTTGGCCAACCCAGTACAGGCTGTCAGTGGAGAAGTTATTCCTGTTCGTCTTCATGGGGCCAGCAAAACAATGTTCCGAGCCATTTCCTATTTGAGGTTCCTTCTTTCCCCTGTCTCTTGTGTCATGCATGCCGCGGACCTAATAATTCTGACTATATCTTTTATCTTAAGCTACAAAGGACTTGAGTAGCATTCTCTAAGAATAATAGTTAAAGCCAATTCAGAGCTGATGAGATGTTTACATATATGAGAAAGAAGCATCAACTCCTGTGTAGTGTCAACATGAAAGCCTCCCATCTGCCCAGCCTGTGGTCCAGAATCAGACACCCTGTCCAAAGCTGGATCAAGGCTTTTGGCTTAAGCTTTCTTGATAACAAAAGGATAAGGCAGTTCTAAGGCCATTCTGATCAAGAACCTCACTGGGAAAAAAATTCTGTCAAGTCATTTATTAAACCTTGTGTGCGCTAGTTTCTCCTTAGAATGGTGAAACTTTAAAGTTTGAAAATGTTCAAACTCAATCATTCTCAGGGCAACCCTGCTTCTAATCTGAGCAACAATGGATCACAAAATTTAAGGATAATACCCAGTAGTGCCAAAAGCAATCACTGAACATTGCTTACAGGCTAGTTTCATGTCTCAAAATATACTTTTATCAATGGATGGCATGTTGCTTTGATAATGTGAATGAAATGAGCCACCTAATAAGCAAAACCAATTATAAACTGTTTTATGGATCATTATAATTGTCAGAACTGTGAAAAAAGAAAAGGGCAAAAGGTCCCAGCTAACTTTGAAGTGAATTTTCAAAACCACAGTAAATTTAAATCCACTTAGTGGTGTTCCCAGGCTGTTTTGTATCCTGCAAGTACAGGATTCTTGTGTTCAAAGACTTCATCTCTCTATGCAACGTGGCCTTTCTTTCCTTGAGATTCACTGATTAAAACAGAAGGAGCTCAGCTTTGAAATGCACACTTGAAGTGAACTGTGGTGAGCCTGGGCCATCTCTGGTATTTGATGGATAGCCATTTTTCCAGGGGGTGAGGGAAAGTGCATCGCATATGGTTACAATCGACAAGTCAGTAGTCAGGAAAGAAGCCAATTTCAATGTAAAGAAAGAATAACCAAGTTTAGAAAGCAGATAATTAAAGTGAGGTTTCTCTCGCTGTGATTAGATTAACATAAATGTAAGGTAAACGGCACAGTTATCAGACACGGTGAAGGTGGCCTTTGCAAAGGAATTCTGCACTGAGAGCGTCACAGACTGAATTGTCTTCTCTAAGCATCAGCCCATCCTGCTTTCAGGATTCCTCTTGCTTAAGAGACTCTTCCTATTGTCACAGTCCTAGTGCAGATGACTTAAAACCAAATCCATGCTTTTTTAGAATGGGTTCTGAGTTTATGGAGTTTGATTTCAACTTGCTGCCTCGTGCTGACCATTCCATGACATGTTCCCTGCTTGTAGCTGCACAATATTGGACCAAGCACCATCAGCGACACCCTCCTGGAGGTGGGCTGGCCCTTCTCTGCCCGGGACGAATTTCTCCTCTACATTTTTCATATTCAAACTCTGGGACCTCTGCGATGTCAAACAAATCCTGATATCAACCCACAAGATATAAAGGTAAGGAATCTGCTCTAATCAGCAACTTGGTTTATTTTTCATAGTAAGGAGAAAATAACAGTGGCTAATTAAAAAAAAAAGTGAAATAATTATGTGACTTCAGTGAAAACCGATCAGATTTTGTTTTGAGTTTTATAGTTAAAATGCCAGACCTGGGACTTCCCTGGTGGTCCAGTGGTTAAGACTCCATGCTTCCAATACAGGGGATGTGGGTTCAATCGCTAGTTGGGGAACTAAGATCCCACAAGCTACGTGGCCAAGAAAATATTAAAAATAAAATAAGAAAAGCCAGACCTAACTTAAAATATCACTCCTAGAAAACACCAGTTTCTCCTGGTTTTATAGCTCACGGCAACCTGTCGTTCATTTAGCCTCTTTCAGTGCATTAACTTTTACATATGGTTGACTAGCAGTACAACCCAACCCAAATCCGAAATCGACTCCTTGTCATGAGAATGTGTCTAAAATGCTGTTTTAAAGTCTTTTTTGGTATATTGCCAAAAGGCATAAGGATCTTGGCCAAAACGGGGTTTTTCAGATGTTGCCAATAGCAAGTGGTAAAATGCGATTATTTGCCAAAGGCCATCTCAATGCCCTTGAGAACCCCCAGCCTGGAGTTTTCAGGACCCCAGCTTTCAGAGGTGCCTAGGACAGGGCTTCCCAAACTCCGAGTATGTTGGAATCACCTGGAGGTCTCTATAAATAAAACACGGGGTCTGCCTGGGGTGGGGTCTGAGATTCTGCCTCCCTGCAGACCCCCACTCAATCACCTTGTGAGTCACTCTTCAATCAGAAACTCAAGCTTCCACAGAGCTGATTCTGTACAGATTAAGACCCAAATCTGGCTTTGGGGTCCTTCTGCAAAGGAAAGAAATTAATGAGTGTAAGCCCTTGAAAATGTCACATTTGAATGAAAAAAAAAAGAATTCTTGTTAATGTGATGTTGTCCTCAAAAGAAGACTTCATTGAAGAGTGAACACTCTCCAGTACTGGCAGGGACAGAGTATCTCCGTAATCAAGCAGGGAAATACTAATTCAGCCATCCTGGGTGCCGGTCTGCCTCTATTCTCAGCCAGGGCACTGGGGCACTGACGTTATGAAAGGACTTTTTCTTCAACCCAACATGCCTTCTATTCAGACAGAGGAAGACTAAAAGGAGGTCCAGTATTGATGGATTTATGGGGCATCAAGACTTCTTCCTTCTTTTTGGGGAAATGATAAGGCCACTTGTCTTCCACAAAATGATTTAAAATACATCCTCCTTGGCATCCTTCACCCCTGCCCCATTTCCTCTCTCTTCACTCTTCACTGAGATAATTTTAACATCTTCAAGCACAGTAGCTTATTATAAAATAGTATCTTCAAATGTTAATGGATAACATCTAAGTAATTAAGATGCTCACATCTCCTGTTCTGGAGAAGGAAATGGCAACCCACTCCAGTGTTCTTCCCTGGAGAATCCCAGGGACGGGGGAGCCTGGTGGGAGGCCGTCTATGTGGACGCACAGAGTCGGACATGACTGAAGCGACTTAGCAGCAGCAGTAGCATTTCCTGTTCTCAGCATCTCCTGTTCTTAGACCCCATTTCAGTCCTTAGCTTCCTGGAGGAATTGGTTATGCAGATGGTTTCTAACTCTCTTTGAATGTCCTGCTTTGTTTGTGTCTGACACTATTTATATATGTTTGTATATATTATGTAACTTGTTTAATACCCCACAAGAAACTGACCCAGATGTGCCCCTGAGTATCCAGGAGTCTCTGGCAGAGGCGTGGGTCGGCAGTGGCCTGCTTCAGGGTCTGAGGCACTGACTGCAGCAGTACCTACATGGGACCTTTTGAAGGAGGTTGCCATTATCTTCATTATCTCCACCATGGTTTGGCCTCAGGTCAAGCAACAGGGAAGAAACAAAGCCCTGCTCATCAACAGAAAATTGGATTAAAGATTTACTGAACATGGCCCCGCCCATCAGAACAAGACCCAGTTTTCCCCTCAGTCAGTCTCTCCCATCAGGAAGCTTCCATAAGCCTCTGATCCTTATCCATCAGAGGGCAGACAGAATGAAAACCACAATCATGGAAAACTTACCAAACTGATCACATAGACCACAGCCTTGTCTAACTCAATGAAACTTTGAGCCATGCCGTGTAGAGCACCCAAGATGAATGGGTCATGGTGGAGAGTTCTGACAAAATGTGGTCCACTGGAGAAAGGAATGGCTAACTTCAGTATTCTTGTCTTGAGAACCCCATGAACAGTATGAAAAGACAAAAAGGTATGACATTGAAAGATGAACTCCCCAGGTTGGTAGGTGCCCAATAGGCTGCTGGAGATCAGTGGAGAAATAACTCCAGAAAGAATGAAGGGATGGAGCCAAAGCAAAAACAATACCCAGTTGTGGATGTGACGGGTGATGGAAGTAAAGTCTGATGCTGTAAGAGCAATATTGCATAGGAACCTGGAATGTTAGGTCCATGAATCAAGACAAATTGGAAGTGGTCAAACAGGAAATGGTAAGAGTGAACATTTTAGGAATCAGTGAACTAAGATGGACTGCAATGGGTGAATTTAACTCAGATGACCATTATATCTACTACTGTGGGCAGGAATCCCTCAGAAGAAATGGAGTAGCCATCATAGTCAACAACAGTCCAAAATGCAGTACTTGGATGCAGTCTCAAAAACGACAGAATGATCTCAGTTCATTTCCAAAAAAAACCATTCAAATTCAGAGTAATCCAAGTCTAAGCCCTGACCAGTAATGCTGAAGAAATTGAAGTTGAATGGTTCTATGAAGACCAACAAGACCTTCTAGAACTAACACCCAAAAAAGATGTCCTCTTCATTATAGGGGACTGGAATGCAAAAGTAGGAAGTCAAGAGCTACCTGGAATAACAGGCAAATTTGACTGGAGTACAAAACAAAGCAGGTAAAAGGCTAACAGAGTTTAGCACTGGTCAAGAGAACACACTGGTCATAGAAAACACCCTTTTCCAACAATACAAGAAAAGACTCTACACATGGACATCACCAGATGCTCAACACCGAAATCAGATTAATTATATTCTTTGCAGCCAAAGATGGAGAAGCTTTATGCAGTCAGCAAAAACAAGACTGGGAGCTGACTGTGGCTCAGATCATGAATTCCTTATTGCCAAATTCAGACTTAAATTGAAGAAAGTAGGGAAAACCACTAGACCATTCAGGTATGACCTAAATCAAATCCCTTATGATTATACAGTGGAAGTGACAAATAGATCCAAGGGATTAGATATGATAGATAGAGTGCCTGATGAACTATGGACGGAGGTTTGTGACACTATAGGAGGCAGTGGTCAAGACCATTCCCAAGGAGAAGAAATGCTAAAAGGCAAAATGGTTGTCTGAAGACGGGCAGGTCATGGTGGAGAGGTCTGACAGAATGTGGTCCACTGGAGACGGGAATGGCAAACCACTTCAGTATTCTTGCCTTGAGAACCCCATTAACAGTATGAAAAGGCAAAATGATAGGATACCGAAAGAGGAACTCCCCAGGTAGGTAGGTGCCCAATATGCTACTAGAGATCAGTGGAGAAATAACTGCAGAAAGAATGAAGGGATGGAGCCAAAGCAAAAACAACACCCAGCTGTGGATGTGACTGGTGATATAAGCAAGGTCCAATGTTGTAAAGAGCAATATTGCATAGGAACCTGGAATGTTAGGTCCATGAATCAAGGCAAATTGGAAGTGGTCAAACAGGAGATGGCAAGAGTGAACGGCAACATTCTAGGAATCAGTGAACTAAAGTGGACTGGAATGGGTGAAATTAACTCAGATGACCATTATATCTACTACTGCAGGCAGGAATCCCTCAGAAGAAATGGAGTAGCCATCATGGTCAACAAGAGAGTCCGAAATGCAGTACTTGGATGCAATCTTAAAAAACGACAAAATGATCTCTGTTCGTTTCCAAGGCAAACCATCCAATATCACAGTAATCCAAGTCTATGCCCCAACCAGCAACACTGAAGAAGCTGAAGTTGAACGATTCTATGAAGACCTACAAGACCTTTTAGAACTAACACCCCAAAAAGATGTCCTTTTCATTATAGGGGACTGGAATGCAAAAGTAGGAAGTCAAGAAACACCTGGAGTAACAGACAAATTTGGCCTTGGAATACGGAATGAGGCAGGGCAAAGACTAATAGAGTTTTGCCAAGAGAACACATTGGTCATAGCAAACACCCTTTTCCAACAACACAAGAAAAGATTCTACACATGGACCTCACCAGATGGTCAACACCGAAATCAGATTGATTATATTCTTTGCAGCCAAAGATGGAGAAGCTCTATACAGTCAACAAAAAAAAGACCAGGAGCTGACTGTGGCTCAGATCATGAACTCCTTATTGCCAAATTCAGACTTAAATTGAAGAAAGTAGGGAAAACCACTAGACCATTCAGGTATGACCTAAATCAAATCCCTTATGATTATACAGTGGAAGTGAGAAATAGATTTAAGGGACTAGATCTGATAGATAGAGTGCCTGATGAACTATGGACTGAGGTTCATGACATTGTACAGGAGACAGGGATCAAGACCATCCCCATTGAAAAGAAATGCAAAAAAGCAAAATGGCTGTCTGGGGAGGCCTTACAAATAGCTGTGAAAAGAAGAGAAGTGAAAAGCAAAGGAGAAAAGGAAAGATATAAGCATCTGAATGCAGAGTTCCAAAGAATAGCATGAAGAGATAAGAAAACTTTCCTCAGTGATCAATGCAAAGAAATAGAGGAAAACAACAGAATGGGAAAGACTAGAGATCTCTTCAAGAAAATTAGAGATACCTAGGGAACATTTCCGGAGAAGGCAATGGCAACCCACTCCAGTACTCTTGCCTGGAAAATCCCATGGACAGAGGAGCCTGGTAGGCTGCAGTCCATGGGGTTGAGAAGAGTCGGACATGAATGAGCGATTTCACTTTCACTTTTCATTTTCATGCATTGGAGAAGGAAATGGCAACCCACTCCAGTGTTCTTGCCTGGAGAATCCCAGGGACGGGGTAGCCTCGTGGGCTGCTGTTGATGGGGTCGCCCAGAGTCGGACATGACTGAAGCGACTTAGCAGCAGCAGGGAACATTTCATGCAAAGATGAGCACAATAAAGGACAGAAATGGTATGGACCTAACAAAAGCAGAAGATATTAAGAAGAGGTGGCAACAATACACAGAAGAACTATACAAAAAAATCTTCATGACCCAGATAACCACGATGGTGTGATCA
The DNA here is from genome assembly GCF_002263795.3 of Bos taurus. Classification (NCBI taxonomy): domain Eukaryota; kingdom Metazoa; phylum Chordata; class Mammalia; order Artiodactyla; family Bovidae; genus Bos; species Bos taurus. The sequence goes on along the minus strand of NC_037340.1, from coordinate 30,096,672 downwards.
CTCACCTAGAGCCAGACATCCTGGTATGCAAAGTCAAGTGGGCCTTAGGAAGCATCACTACGAACAAAGTCAGTAGAGGTGATGAAATTCCCGTTGAGCTATCTCAAATCCTAAAAGATGATGCTGTGAAAGTGCTGCACTCAATATGCCAGCAAATTTGGAAAACTCAGCAGTGGCTACAGGACTGGAAAAGGTCAGTTTTCATTCCAATCCCAAAGAAACCAATGCCAAAGAATGTTAAAACTACCACACAATTGCACTCATCTCACACGCTAGCTAAGTAATGCTCAAAATTCTCCAAGCCAGGCTTCAACAGTGTAAACTATGAACTTCCAGATGTTCAAGCTGGATTTAGAAAAGGCAGAGGAACCAGAAATCAAATTGCCAACATCCGTTGGATCATTGAAAAAACAAGAGAGTTCCAGAAAAACATCTATTTCTGCTTTATTGACTATGCCAAAGCCTTTGACTGTGTGGATCACAAAAACTGTGGAAAATTCAGAAAGAGATGAGAATACCAGACCACCTGACCTGCCTCTTGAGAAACCTATATGCAGGTCAAGAAGCAACAGTTAGAACTGGACATGGAACAACAGACTGGTTCCAAATAGGAAAGGGAGTACGTCAAGGCTGTATATTGTCACCCTGCTTATTTAACTTATATGCAGATTACATTATGAGAAACGCTGGACTGGAAGAAGCACAAGCTGGAATCAAGATTGCCGGGAGAAATATCAATAACCCCAGATACGCAGATGATTCCAACCCTTATGGCAGAAAGCAAAGAAAACTGAAGAGCTGCTTGATGAAAGTGAAAGGGGAGAGAAAAGGTTGGCTTAAAACTCAACATTCAGAAAACTAAGATCATGGCATCTGGTCCCATCACTTCATGGGAAATAGATGGGGAAACAATGAAAATGGTGAGAGACTTTATTTTGGAGGGCTCCAAAATCACTGCAGATGGTGACCGCAGCCATGAAATTAAAAGATGCTTGCTCCTTGGAAGAAAAGCTATGATCAAATAGACAGCATATTAAAAAGCAGAGACATTGCTTTACCAAAAAAGGTCCATCTAATCAAAGCTATGGTTTTTCCAGTAGTCATGTATGGATGTGAGAGTTGGACTATAAAGAAAGCTGAGTGCCAAAGAACTGATACTTTTCAACTGTGGTGTTGGAGAAGACTCTTGAGAGTCCCTAGGACTGCAAGGACATCCAACCAGTCCATCCTAAAGGAAATCAGTCCTGAATATTCATTGGAAGGACTGATGCTGAAGCTGAAACTCCAATCCTTTAGCCACCTGATGTGAAGAGCTGACTCATTGGAAAAGACCCTATGCTGGGAAAGATTGAAGGTGGGAGGAGAAGGGGATGACAGAGGATGAGATGGTTGGATGGCATCACCGACACAATGGATGTGAGTTTGAGCAGTCTCCAGGAGTTGGTGATGGACAGGAAAGCCTGGAGTGCTGCAGTCCATGGGGTCGCAGAGTCGGACATGACTGAACAACTGAACTGAACTGAATTGTGTTGGTTGTGAGTTATTTTTTCTTTGTTGCAATTTAATGATCATTTATATGCGCTTGAACTGTACCAATAGTAACTAGCCTTAAATTTTGACAGGTTGGGGCAAGCTGGGTGGGAGTATATCCCCATTACCTACATTCCCTGCTACCCAGTTATTCCTTAAAGTGTAGATTTTTATTAAAATCTTTCCAAGGCTAGTGCAAAATGCAGCTTAGTTATGCTCATTTTATAAAACTTTTTCTATAGAAACATAATACAAGATTTGTTTACAGATACTTCTCTGGTGATCCAGTGGCTAAGACTCTGTCCTCCCAAAGCAGGGGGCCCAGGTTCAATCCCTGACCAAGGAACTAGATCCTGCATGTGCAACTAAAAATTCTAATGCCACAATTAAAGATCCCATTTGCAGTAACTAAGATCCCACTCAGCCAAATAAATAAATAAATATTTAAAAAACCATATCATTAAAAAATAAGATTTGATTACAGTATAAAGTAAGACCATGATAAAATATCTAATTATAACAAGTCATGAGTTCCTGAAATTCCGAATTCATGGAAAACTTGAAATATTATTACTTTCAGGTTCTCAAAGTACTTTTACCTATATTTTACAAGTATGACCCAGAGTCTAAATGACCTTTTATCAATACATAGATTTTAAAACTTGATAGTCAGCATATTTTTTATATGAATAGCTATAAACAATTGAGAGTATTTGAAAATTACTTTCCTTTTAAGATAGTAAATAATTTCTTGGTGAAGTTTCTATTAATTTACTTGGCAATTTCTTTCTGGGTAATGCAAAGCTAAACAGTCTACTTACTGACTTAAATGTAAATTGGAAATTAGCAAATTATTTATTATATTTGTTATCATCAAAAGAATAGGCTGGGTAAATTTTTAAGTCTAATATCAATTTCAGATTCTTGCAACAAAGCTAATTTGAAGGGTATTTTTAATTGGAGTACTGATAGTTTTATGTTAAACTACCTAATTTTTTGACTTAGTTCTTTAAGAAGCAGAGAGATGGTAGATCTGTAATAATGAAAAGGGAGGCAGAAATATATTTGTATAGGCAAAATTAAATCACAGTATATCTTGTGGCTTCCCAGATGGCTCAGTGGTAAAGCATCTGTCTGCAATACAGGAGATGCAGGTTCAATCCCTGGGTCTGGAAGATCCCCTGGAGGAGGAAATGGCAATGCAGCCCAGTATTCTTGCCTGGGAAATCCACGGACAGAGGAGCCCGATGGGCTATAGTCCATAGGGTTGAAAAGAGTAGGATATAACTGAGCAACTGAGCACGCACATACACATTAAATCTTCCCTACTGAGTGGACTAACGTAAATTTCCTTACTATTTGGTTCTACGATTCCTTTATAAGTAGAGCCATAGGAAGTGAGTGCCTCTTGAAACCTCTGCATCTGCAAGTCTTTTCTGAGAATGCTCCAGTCTCCATTGGATGAGCCACCAAAATGTCCCAACCATGGACCTGTTAGAAGAAGAACTGTCTACTTTTTGAAGTTTCCTCCAGAGGATTTCCAAAGTTCCCCATCATTTTCCTCTCCAGTCAGTCAGTTGATTTCCCTTCAGAAAAATCTTTCTCTTGTGTTCACATACAATTTTTTAGTTGGCTTCTCCTCCTGTATAATATATAAATATCTCATTTTTATTCATTTCCCTCCTTCACTGACTCCAACTCTCACATGTTCTAAGGAAATTGGCTTATGAATTAGAAACCATCAGATTTCCTTTGAAACATTTTCTAGGCCACTCACTTTAAGGGATCAGTGCCACCAACTCTGAAACTTTTGAAATTCCCCAGATGTCCTCTGCAGAATCTCCATAAGGCTTACTCTCATTAAATCTATCAGTATTTAATATAAGGTACTTAACACAATCATTTATTTTTTCTATTTTTAAAACTTACTCCTGGAGTAACCTCCCCAGCTTTATTTTTTATTGCAAATACTTAGTTGTATGCGTCAGAGCCATATTGTGGATGAAGTAGGTTTTCCTGTGGGCTGGCCCGATTTCCAAAGAGAAAGGTATCTGGAGCGCCAAACTTCTAGCCGAAAATCTTCTGAAATACAACCTGTCTATAAATTGAATATGCATTCCAAATGCCACTGTGCTCACATAAGCCTCTACCTCTGAATAGGCCTGACGGGATTCAGTTCTAACAGGAGGTTTTACTGTCTGGTTATCCCATCAGTGACCTGAATGTCCACAAGGTTTGATGAACAGACACTGACCATGTTGAAAAGCCACCACCCTAATCATGTTCTCCTAAGACCTGTGACTGTCTCAGGAGACACTGGGCATAAGACCTCACCCACATACACCTCATTTACAGACCATCAACAACTAAGTTAGGGTTGGGGGAGATGGAGGATGCAAGCAGAAGTCAGTGAAGTTTTTATTTTTAAGTACTTGCTTTATATTAGGCTTCGTGGGGATTCACTCAGTCTTCTCTGTGACCCTGTTCAAACATCTGAGTACAGGGGTGGATGGATGCCCCAGGGAGATGATGGAGTTCAGGAAAAGCTTGAGTGAAGTGCACAACTCCTTGTGGTGCACAGCTCAAGCAAGCGTGAGGTGTGGCCCTTGGGGGTGTCACTGCCACCCCTGCTTTTACTCCTGCTTCCCAATGAAAAGGTTGCCGTCTTTGGTTTTCTGTTCCTCCTATGATGGCTCCACTTTATTTATCGGTCTTCTATAAACCCAGGGGCAGAAGCAGGTTCTGCCTGCTTCGGGCAGAAGCAACCATAAGGGTTCTGCCTCCAGGCTTCACAGTCCAGGGCAGGGACACAGGATTTGAATGTGGTGATTTCCCCATATTCTACCATTTAAAGCATTTTGAAACAAACTGTCTGCAACACTCAGACCAATCCATTAAATCTAATTTGTTCCAGATCCTTCTTGGAATAGAATTTTGGAGTTGGATAAAGTATTTTTAAAATATTCTAAAGGCAGTAAAATAATGATTTCAAACTACCAAATTTCTTATTTTGGTGGACTGTCTCCTGGGGTCAGTAAGGTCCTTCAGATAGGCTACGATCTCTCGATACGATGAAGCTAAGTAAGCAAACATGATTCAGGAACCAAAGTTGCACAAAGAGACAAGGCCTATTTTTTCTTTTTTTAATTGGCAAGATTTCATCAGTAACAGCCAAGTGTGAGATGCTGGGAGACAGGGCTACAGATTGTAAGAGTGTAGCCCGAGGAGGGAGACAGACAAGGTGGTCAGATCCAACCTGTGTTAAGATCATGATTGAATCTTCTGGGGCTAAGTTCAAGAGAGGGAAATCCTGAGGTGAAAGTAATCTGACAGGGACTAGACTAGGATGACCGATAGCAAGAGAAAAAGCCAAGGTGTAAAGAACTGTCCTCGGAGCCGTGGAAAGCAGAAAGTTACAACTGAGAACTGATCTCTTGAACAAGACTGTTCCCGCAGGAAGTCCAAATTACAACCAGATAGCGCAGACATGGAAAGCAGAAACACAGAAACTGTTCATCAGGGATTATAGCCCGGCAAATTGTTTTTTTTTTTTTAAATCAGCAGGCCGCAGACAGTGGCTTGGCAAACTTGCATAGTTTTGTCTTATCCTTAAGAGAATTTTCTTCCTTCATCCCTGCCTCCATTTATAGTACTTACTGCTGCTTGCTGATTCAGAATGCAGGATACTTGTTACTTCCTAGGTCAGCAGCTCTCAGACCAAACTCTCTCTCCCTTTCTCCTTCCTCCTCCTTTTTTTCTTTCTTTCCTCCTCCCTCCCTCCTTTCTTTTTTTCTCTGTGTTTCTCTCACTCTCCTGTTCCCTCTGATACAGGAATTTCATCCACCTCTTTGTAGTAGTCTTACTTACAACATTACTATTTTTCAGCCACCAAAGACAATATACTTTCTGGGGTCTGTTTCTCTTTGCCTTATCTTCTCTTTAAGATGGTTTCCAAATTCTCATCTATATTTCAAAATTTTAAAAATACATGTGCAGCAGCTAAGCTTCAAAATCACCAAGAGAGTGAATTGCTTCTTTCAGTTCTGCTTTGCCGCTCTGTTCAGGAGGTTAAAAGACAACTGTGGCTTTTATTCTCTCCCAGCAAATCCTGAACGTTTACGTCTTAAAGAAAATGACATGGTGGACCAACCCCCTGGACTCATCTCTGTTTCAATTTAATTACAGACACAGAGTCACGTGAGAAAAAGGCAACTGCCTTTTATGGATGAGAAATACCTGAAATCCAAAGACAAATAGGCTGAAAAAATACTATGTGCTGCGTTTATTTGGATTCACAGAGCTTTTATCTAATGTCACCCAACTCTTTTCTTCCAGAGCTGCATTTCCAACTATATTGAATGTTCCAGCCACACAGTATCCCTTTAATCCATCAATTTAAACCTATGCCACAGTGAAGAGTTTGTGAAGATTTATGAAAATAGAAAACCCCTGTTGGGGTCAGAATCTGACTAACAGATGGGGAGAGAACCCTATTTACTAACAATTGTTTCCTTATTGCAGAAAGAAGCGATTTTCATGTTTGTTCGAAAGAAATATGTTAGTGTTTGCCACTAGCTTCCCATAGCACATAGCAAACATTACCCTGAACTTGAAAGTCTGCCTAACCTGGGTGCTAAGAGGCCAGCCTCCCTCGGCCCAAAGGGTTTCAGCTTAAGGAAAAACTTGACCTGTGGGTTTGTGATCCATGGTGAAACAGGCTAAAAAGGTTCATCTGGAAAATAGCCTGTAACTGGTGTTTACATTTCTTGGATAACTTCTACCTTGTTTGGGGGGTTGTATTTTTGTTTTGCTTTGTCTTTTGAAATAATTTCTGGAATGCTATTTGAGAAAACTGGGTTGCGAGCCATTGGACTTTGATGATGGTACTTGAGAGCAGTGTTCCTCTATTTGTAAAACACTGCCACTAAAAGGAAGAAATACATTTTATCAGCCTCTGTGGTGTGATACATTCATTCATTCTGTATCTCAGAGCAAGTCCTGGGTTTTATGGAGAAACCACTTAGAAATATTTGTGAGTAATGGTACACCAGGGAGCACCACAATAGGACGCGTCCTGACTTCTTCTGTACACAAGCTGCATCCAGTATAAACACATAGGAAGTTGAAGGGCTTTCTTCTCTTTGGGCTGTTGTTTGACTACAGCTGTTATACTACAACTACTGCCGCTGCTGCTACTACTAACAATAATAGTAGACTGAAAGTGTCGGTTGCTCAGTTGTGCCCAACTCTGCGACCCCATGGACTGTAGCCCATCAGGCTCCACTAGTCCATGGAATTCTCCAGGCAAGGAGAATTCCCACTAAAGTGGGTTGCCATTCCCTTCTCAAGGATATCTTTCCCAACCCAGGGATCAAACCCAGGTCTCCTGCATTGCAGACAGATTCTTTATTGTCTGAGCCACCAGGGAAGCTCAAAAGTAGGCTATACTTTGAGAATAAAAAAAAAAAAATTTCACTAGTTCTTCCCAGCACCTCTGCTCTATAGTTTGGTTACCTACAGGGTTAACATACCTTCCAGTGACCTATAAAAAGAAGAAATTGCACATGCTCAATCTCAAAAACTACACACGTAGCACACACCACACACACACACACACACAAACACCTGAGCATATGATGGAAAACACATAAGGGAACCTTAAAGATTTCCACAATTCTGAATTTTCTGTCTAAGCTCAAGTTTTAATCTTACACTATAAAGCAGCGGTCCCCAACCTTTTTGGCAACAGGGTCCGGTTTAGTAGAAGATAATTTTTCCACAGACTAGGGTATGGGCTGATGATTTGGGGATAATTCAAACATATTACATTTATTGTGGACTTTATTTCTATTATTATTACATCAGTTCCACCTCAGACCTTCAGGCATTAGAGCCCAGAAACTGGAAAGCCCTGCAAAGACTTCTCTACCAGATTCTCCATTACTGAGTCTCCCTGAGCTCTACTGAGCTCCCTGCATCACCCACCTGCCATTGTCCTGAAATACTGCAAAGTCCACATGGCTGACCCTCACGCTCACTCCCATGCATCCCATTAGCCCAGTGCTTTGAACATCCCCTCTAAGTTCTTACCTCTGAAATATTCAGTTCAGCATCCAAGACTCTAATAAATCAGTCTTCTATTTCTCTATTTTTCTCACTTCCTTCCTCCACTAGCCCTTTTCTTCCTTGATACAAAAACTTTCTCTGAGTCAGTTAACTCACCCCACTCTCAAGACTGCCTTTGGCTATACTTTCCTGCCAAGCCTGGAATCTATGATGAGTTGGTTACAACATCCTTTTACGAGCTCCTTTACGCCACCTCCCTTGTCCTCTGTGCTTTCTGAGTTCCTGGCCTGACCATCTCCCTCATGCTGGATCCCAGATTCTGGCTTCTCGACCACTTGGCCTGTGGACATGTTACAGACGAATGGTGCCTGATGCTCACTGGGCAACGGCATCTGCAGAGCCTGCTCGGCCAGCTGATGGCCACTCCCTCTCATTCTCCTCATCGGCTTCTCCAAACCTTCACGACATTCTCTGTACCTCCTATCCCATCTCTCAAGCATCACCACCATTAGCCAGTGACTTAAAGCAAGACAGTCTTCAAATGACCCATTTCCCATCCCCGCCAACTTCTAATCATCTCTCCCTCATCCTTAGCTCCTCTCCAGCACTTCCAGAGGAGAGTCCTTCTCCCAATTCTGAGTTTAACTTTGCTGTCTCAAGTATTCCCTGTTTCCAATATCTGCAACCTCTTCCTCTCTACTCATTCCTTCCTCAGAGCAAATTAAAGTTATTTAAATTTCCTCTGTCTTCAAAACAAACTAAAAGCAAATAACTTGCCTCTGTATCCTCTTCCAAGAATGGATTGTTTTTCCCTCCATTTGTTAGCCAAATTGTATTGCTATCCCTACTTCCTTATTTCTCTTTTACTCTTATTATAATCTTCTTGGTTTTCATATTGAGAGATACTAAATGCCCATCAAAGCAATGTATCAGGCAAGATGCAAAAACATAGAGAAGAAAATATTTGATTTCTAGTAATGTTGTTGCCCATTTTCTGTTCTATATTCTATTTATCTGTTAGTTTATGTTTTTGTTTCACCCATAAACATTTTGTTGTATGTTGCCAATAATTAAGGACACTCTTTAGAAATCCATAATACCATTGTCATACCTAAAAAGTAATTAGCAAAACTTCTTTAATATCATTAAAACTCCACCACTGGTGGTAACAATTAGACGGCTATTCTAAATAGTCCTATTTTTGATACACAATGTAAGTAAACATTCATTTTTTAAAATCTTATATGTGATTTTGTAATCTGCCTTTTCCTCTAAGATCATGTATCTTTCTAAATTACTATGCAGCTCTCCCTCATTTTAAAAAGCTGTCAATAATCTTTTCTATAAAGGTCATAACTTTTTTCACCAGTATCCTCTGCTAAGTCGCTTCAGTCATGTCCAACTCTGTGCGACCCCATAGACGGCCATCCACCAGGCTCCCCCGTCCCTAGGATTCTCCAGGCAAGAACACTGGAGTGGGTTGCCATTTCCTTCTCCAATGCGTGAAAGTGAAAAGTGAAAGTGAAGTTGCTCAGTCGTGTCCGACTCTTAGCGACCCCATGGACTGCAGCCTACCAGGCTCCTCCGTCCATGGGATTTTCCAGGCAAGAGTACTCAGTGGGGTGCCATTGCCTTCTCCGCCAGTATCCTCTATATGCCCATAAAGTTTTGTTACTATCTTTTGTCTCCTTACAAGCAGCTACTAAGCATATTCATGTTTTATTTTGTTTTGTTGCTTTCATATTTGGTGGGGGATGAAGATGTATCTCATCTTCACCATTAGGCATTAGTTCATATGAGAAGAAGACTGAGATTTAATTTCATACTTCTTGAAATAATTATCCACTTCTCTAAATCCATTCATTCTTTAGTTTTGTGGTTCAATTTCCATCTCTCCCAATCTTCTGCTCAGGAGAGGGCCTCCATAAGTTGTTGTTGTTATTGTTCTTTACTTAATTGACATGTAACATTTTATTGGATTCAGATGTACAGTGTATTCAATATCTATATATATTGCAAAATGATCACAATGTCTAGTTGACATCCATAACTTTACATCGTTACAAGTTTCTTTTTCCTTGGAATGAGAACTTTTAGATCCACTCTCTTAGCAAGTTTCAAATATACAATACAGTATTATTACCTATGGTCACCATCTATACATCCGAGAACTTACTTATTTTATAACTGAAATTTGTACCCGCCAGTTTGCAACCACCAATCTATTCTCTGTATGCTGCTGCTGCTGCTAGGTCGCTTCAGTCATGTCCGACTCTGTGCGACCCCATAGACAGCAGCCCACAGACTCCTCAGTCCCTGGAATTCTCCAGGCAAGAACACTGGAATGGGTTGCCATTTCCTTCTCCAATTCTCTGTATAGATATGTTTGTTTCATAGATTTTGGAGGGGGGGAGGGGTTGTTTGTTTAAGATTTCACATGTATGTAAGATCATAAGGTCTTTCTCTGATCTATTTCAGTTAGCGTAATGCCCTCAAGATCCATCCATTTTGTCACAAATGGCAGAGTTCCCTCCTTTTTTATGAGCGAATAATACTGCGTTGTATATCATTGTATATGTATACCACACTCTCTTTGTCCATTCATCTGTGGACACAGAGCTTACTTCCAGGTTTGGCTATTGGATATAATGCTGCAGTGAACGTGAATGCAGATAGCTTTTCTAGTTAGCATTTTTGTTTTCTTCAGGTATATCTATCCAGAAATGGAGTTGCTGGATCATATTCCATAATTTCTTAGGTGACAGATTCAATGAATCCTTTTAGTCCTAACCTTTCTTTATTCCTCTGCAGGATTTACATTCTTAGTCACATATTTTTTATTTATTTTTCTGTCTGCTACACTCTTTCGGTCAAGCAAGTCCCTGAGACCAACCGAGAATTAAGGGAGGTGATTAGAGTCCACCTCTCCTTGGGAGGAATAGCAAAGAAGGAATCATCGCTTATTTTTGCAACTTTCTTTTACTTAGATTTCTATAGAATCACACTTCTCCTTGGTTGTCTCCTACATCTGATATCCGCCCCTCTGACTTTTCCCTGCCAGTTTCCTTCCTTTCCGGTTTTTTGTTGTTGTTTGGTTGATTGGTTGGTTTGGAGTTTTGGTTTCTTTTTTTATGTTTGCTGAGATATATTATTCTAAGCTTTTCATTTGACATTTTCCTCATGGGGCAACTCAGACCAGTTGGCAGGCAATGACTCTGCAGCTTGACAGGTGCTGATGGAGAACAGAGCCATCACCTGGAACATCAGACAGCCTTGGGGAATCAGCCTGCTGCAGGGCAGGAGTGGGACATGGTTCTACTTGCTGGGGAGCAGGATGCTCTGGGCTCTTGGTGAAAAAGGACACTGGAGCACAGGTGGAGATCAGCACACACATGGCTGAGCAGTCTTACTAAGAAGCCTGGACTCTATCTTTCTGTTTATCCAGGAGATTTTTCTAGGTTCTTAGGATATACTAAGCACTATCATTTCAGCTGCAGTGTAGGAATATCTTATTCTTCCCACAGAGATGAGCATACTAGGATTGCTTCTGTGACTACAAAAAGAGACCAGGTAGAAACAGATGTGCTGGTGGGGAAGGGTAGCAGGAAGCCAAAAATTCAGGCTTTATACTCAGTCAGTCTAAAATAAAATATTTCAATGGGATAGTATTTATGATTTATTGGGATTCTCAAAATGTTTATTTGGTGAGCAGATATGACTGGCATGGAGCCTGAGAAAACATTGTAAGTTCTAGAAGACTTGCCAAACAAACTCAGGGCTGAAAACAAGCTCTGTTACAACACAGTGTACACATGGGGTGCTAGGGAAGAGTCATTTTCATTAGAATATGGTTCATCAGAGGGGGAAGAAGGGTAGGAAGAACTGGGAGATTGGGATTGACATATAGACACTATTGATCGTGCACATGCTCAGTTGCTAAGTCCTGTCCAACTCTTTGTGACCCAGTGGACTGTATCTCAGACAGGCTCCTCTGTCTATGGAATTTCCCAGACAAGAACACTGGAGTGGTTTTCCATTTCCTTCTCCAGGGGATCTTCCCTACCCAGGGATCGAACCTGGGTCTCCTGCCTGGTAGGTGGATTCTTTACCACTGAGCCACCTGGGAAGCCCATACGCTATTGATAGTATATGAGAAGGGAATGGCAACCCGCTCCAGCATTCTTGCCTGGAGAATCCCATGGACAGAAGAGCCTGCTGGGCTTCAGCCATGGGGTTGCACAGAGTTGGACATGACTGAGAAACTAACACATAAAATAGATAACTAATGAGAACCTACTGTATAGCATAGGGAACTCTACTCAGTGGTCTGTGGTGACCTAAATGGGAATGAAATCTTAAAAAGGATTGTGTGTGTGTGTATATATATACACACATACATACATACGTATAGTTGATTCTCTTTGCTGTGCAATAGAAACTAACACAATGTTGTAAAGCAACTATACTCCAAGAAAAATTAATTTCAAAAAAACAGAATATGGTTCTCTCCTGAGGGAATACTTCTTACAGTTGCAGCGTGTGGGGCTCAGACATGCCCAAGTCGGTCCTTGACCACATCCGGCTGTTTTCCCACCATCAGCACCTCTCTTTTCTGCCACCTCAGAATCCATCTCACCATACAGAATGCTCCTCAGTTCCCTGACAGCAAGAGGAAAGTAACGAGAAACTGACGGCTCACACTCAGAAAGTCACTTCCACATTCTCTCTGTCCTTACAGGGAAATAACTCCCACTTAAAATTTTACCCTTGCGAGATAAACATTCCAGCAGTGCATTCCCCAGGCTTTAGGAATTCCTATTACTGGACGAAGTTGAGGCTTGTTTCTCTCCAGTGTAGTTCACCTTTTGTTTATTTTGTTTTGGCTGCCACATGGCATGTGGGATCTTAGATCTCTGACCAGGGATCGAACCTTCGCCCCCTGCAGTGGAAGCACAGACTCTTAACCACTGAACCGCCAGGGAAAGAAAGAGAAGTTGCTAAGTCATGTCTGACTCTTCGTGGCCCCATGGACTGTAGCCTGCCAGGCCCCTCTGTCCGTGGGATTTTCCAGGCAAGATTACTGGAGTGATTTGCCATTTCCTGGAATGCCAGGGAAGACCAATGTTCATCTTGCTGATGGGGATGCTGCTGATTAATGAGAATGTGTCTGAATTCTTAGGTGAATCATAGTCAATAAAAGAAATCGCCTGGTGCTCAAGGCTAATGAAAAAGGTAACAAGTGTTCTTGTATCTGGTGTAATATCTCTGGCTTTCTGTGCAGCCGGCTGCCCCCCGGGAGGACACCCCTGAGCTGAGTGCATTTTTGCGAAACTCCACCATCCCTCATCTGGTCAGGAGGAGAGACGTGCCTCAATTGGAGCCTCACAGACAGAGCCCCGCAAAGATCCTGGTGAGTTGTCTCAGAGCGTGGAGATCTGAGAGGGGAGGTTGGACCGGACAGAATTCCCAAAGGCTGCTGCTGCTGTTGCTGCTAAGTTGCTTCAGTCGTGTCCGACTCTGTGCAACCCCATAGATGGCAGCCCACCAGGCTCCTCCATCCCTGGGACTCTCCAGGCAAGAACACTGGAGTGGGTTGCCATTCCCAAAGGCAGGAGGTTTCAATTTTCAACTTTAAGTACCATTTTTCAGTCACCTCCCAAACTCAGATATGACCAACTTTTTGGCAGTATTTATTTCAGACGTAAAAGAGACTTTTTTTTTTTTTTTTTGCAATATAACTTTTTCACTCTTCTGAACCTGCCCTGGAGGCTACATGGGAGAAGTAATAATGGAAACATAAAACACGACCTTTTGTACATTTCAAGAAGACAAAGATTCAGTCATCAGCCGGTCCCCAGATACTGAGCTGGTGAGAGCTGGAGTGAGCCTGGAGAAACACTGCCCACGCGGTGGATCTTGAGGTGTCTCACCCCATCCCTGGATCTCACAGTCCTCTGCTCCACTAGAGGAGTCAAGAATGGTGTTTGCAGATGTTCTGGGCCCAAAGCATTGGGGTCTATGGTGGAGCTAGCCTGAGCTTAGTCAGCCCTTTGTAAAACTGTAGATGGCATTCATGACACAGCACTTTCTTTAAAAAAAAAAAAATTATTGATTTTTGGCTGCACTGAGTCTTTGTTGCTGCTTGGGCTTTCTCTAGTTGCGGCAAGCAGAGGCCACTCATGGTTGTGGTACATGAGCTTCTCATAGCTGTGACTTCTCTTGTTGCAGCACACGGGCCTAGGTGCTTTGCAGCATATGGAATCTTCCTGGACCAGGGATCAAACCAGTGTCCCCTGCACTGGCAGGCAGATTCTTATCCACTGTACTACCAGGGAATTCTGTGCTCAGCATTTTCAATTCAGTTGTCCCACTCATCCTATGGTGAATATTAATGCCATTAGCTGTATGCTTGCGTGCGTGCATGCTTCAGTTGTGTCTGACTCTTTTTGACCCCATGGACTGTAGCCCACCAAGCTGCTCTGTCTATGGGCTTCTCCAGGCAAGAATGCTGAAATGGATTGCTGTGCCCTCCTCCAGGGGATCTTCCCAACGCAGGGACTGAACCCGTGTTTCTAATGTCTCCTGCATTGGCAGGCGAGTTCTTTACGACTACTGCCACCTGGGAAGCCCAGCTGTATGCTTTAAAAGGGTTAAAATATTGTTTTGTTTTGTTTGATACATGTGTTTTAAAATTTTTATTTTTAATTTTTAAACATTTTTTGGCTATGCCATACAGCATGTGGGATCTTAGTTCACAAATGAGAGATTGAACCCATGCCCCCTGCAGTAGAAGTAGAATCTTAACCACTGGACCACCAGGGATCTAAATGTATGTGCTTTTTAAAAATATATGCCAGGCCTGACAGATAATGAGGGCGCTGCCCCAAGAATCTTTGATCACTGCGACAAATGATGATAAAACTACATAATCTAACACTTCAGAAGTTGAGACACATATGGATGGGTAGGGCAGAAAGTAACCAAATATATAGAAAAAGAGCAGTATAAAACAGAATTTTTCAAGTCAGGGTAACAGTCTGAACACTTGTATTTGCCTAATTTTCTCCCCCAGATCCCACTGAAATGACAATAAACATTTAATTAGTTAAAATGTATGTCTTGGACATACTCTGATATTCTTTTTTTTAATCCCAACCACATAAAAGGTTTCAAACATGAAACCTTTTTGTTTCATGTCCATTGACACAAAAGTGCAAGGAGTGAGTCTGATGTAATCAGTTAAATAAAGAGAGGAACCTTTATTATAAAAGAAGCACCTGCAATTACATGGCAAAAAACTATAGCAGTTGGCAGATATGACTCAACTTTCTGTAAATTTTTATGTCACTGTAATGTTTTTCAAAATATAAGAGTAGGGAATCTATATGCTATTCAGTGTAGGATAAAGTAATGGAATTAATATGGTATGATTATTTTCAAAAAGCTTCCAGGAAGAATGAAAGAACAGAAAACAGTGATTTAAGTTATGAGGGTGTAACGTAAGCATGGTGACTACAATTAACAATACCACACTGCATATTTGAAAGTTGCTAAGAGTGTAGCTCTTACAAGCTCTCATCACAAGAAAAAAAAACTGTGTGACTATGCATGGTGGTGGATGTTAACTAGACTGGCTGTGGTGCTCATTTCACGATATATACAAATATCAAATCAATACATTGTATCCCTGAAAGTAATAATGGTATATATCAATTGTGTTAGTTGCTCAGTCATGTCCCATTCTTTGTGACCCCATGGACTGTAGCCCACCAGGTTCCTCTGTCCATGGAATTCTCCAGGCAAGAATACTAGAGTGGGTAGCCATTCCTTTCTCCAAGGTATCTTCCTGACCCAGGGATCAAGCCCAGGTCTTCTGCATTGCAGGCAGATTCTTTACTCTCTGAGCCACCAGGGAAGCCCAATTATATATACTAATTATAACTCAATTTAAAATTTAATAAATAATTCATCTTTAAAGAAAGAAAACAAGGATTGACAGCTATAGAATTCTCATATTCAGTAGCAATAAGAAAGCCCTCTGGCAAAGCAATGTCCTAAACTATGAGGATCAGCAATTTAGAAAATTGAAATTTGAATATATTTTACATTTTCCACTTTAGCATATTTCTCATGAGTACACCAAGGCAACAGAGATCAAAAACTAAAATTCTTTTGAAAATTATATGCATTTCTGTTGGGTCAGATTTTGACCAATCTCAGTAAAAAGACTTTACCCAGTCTCAGTAAAGTCAAAATCTGTAGGGTCAGATTTTTCCCTCCTATTTTTTCTCATTAAAGATTTTTATTTCAAGACGATTTTTAATGTCTGAACATCATAGAAAATTATTACTTACAGATGAGAGCAAGGTGATCTTTGATTTCCTTATCTGAAACTCATGTTTTATTCCCTTTCTCTCTTATTGGTGCAACAATTGCAAATCATCCACCTCCCTATGTCCTCGAGTCAAAGCAGTTCTGGATAGGGAGTGATTATGCGAAGTTTATTCTGAAATCAAAAGCTAAATAAGACCTCCTACAGTTTTTGTTTAGTTAAAAACAACTTACTGAATCCCATTTCTGATTAGGAATTTGAAAGTGCAGAATGCCAGCATCCTGTGTTGGGATCATAATTTCCAATTTGCATAGGAAAAGTTTTGTATCTGTTAACACGGAGGTATAATTTCTCCTCCGCCTGAGAACATCCTAGCCTTTCTCATCTTGGCCCCCGCTGGTTTTGTGTAATAGTTATCATCCCATCTCCCTAAGCTCTCTTCTCTCTTTTGTTACTCAGCTTACAGAAACCTTATCTTTCTAACCCTACTCGGTGTGTGATACTCTTGATCACTTCTTGAAATCATCACATCCCTTGCCATCCCCAAAACATTCTCTCCTGGTCCTCTTCCTACTTTTTGGACTGCCCCTTCTTAGCCTTTTGCACAGACTTTTCTTCCCATCCCCAAATGTTCCTTTACCTCAGGATTCCATCCTCAGCCCCTCCTCTTCTCTCCCATTGAGTCTTCTCTTTCAGAGAAATTCTTGCCTGACCCTAACTCCACTCATGCCTAAGTGCCTCCTGCCATCTCAGCCCCCAGGCTGCCTATACTCTAGACCAGGGGTCCCCAACTCCAGGATCTAATGCCTGATGATCTGAGGTGGAGCTGATGTAATAATAATAGAAATAAAGTGCACAATAAATGTAATGTGCTTGAATCATCCAGAAACTGTCACTCCACACACACACACACACACACACAAACACACACACACACCCTTCATCCATGGAAAAGTTGTCTTCCATGAAACCGGTCCCAGATGCCAAAAAGGTTGGGGACTGCTGCTCTAAATTGTGTCATCTTTCTTGATGTCTGATCAACACACCAGACCCAATATGTGCACAACTCTCTGTCTCCATGAACCACCCCCCACCCTCCACCATTAGAATTCCCAATCTCAATAAAGCCAGTACCTATCCACTCTATCACCAAGCCCAAAGAGCTCTCCCATTTCTCTCTCTCCCTTGTCCCAGTCTTAAGTTGGCTACCATGGATCTATTCTACCTCCTAAACTTCCCTAAAATTCATCTTCTTCTCTCCATTCCCATTGTATCAGGGTCCCATCATCTCTTATTTGGCCTTTATCAACCTCCCTGCATCCCACCCTCCTCTTTCTATTCTTTCTCACCTACCACCTCTCTCCTGAAATACACACATGATCAGACCCCTTGTTTAAAATGCTTCACAGATACAGATGGCTAACAAACACATGAAAAGATGCTCAACATCACTCATTATCAGAGAAATGCAAATCAAAACCACCATGAGGTACCATTTCACACCAGTCAGAATGGCTGCGATCCAAAAGTCTACAAATAATAAATGCTGGAGAGGGTGTGGAGAAAAGGGAACCCTCTTACACTGTTGGTGGGAATGCAAACTAGTACAGCCACTATGGAGAACAGTGTGGAGATTCCTTAAAAAACTGGAAATAGAACTGCCTTATGATCCAGCAATCCCACTGCTGGGCATACACACTGAGGAAACCAGAAGGAAAAGAGACACGTGTACCCCAATGTTCATCGCAGCACTGTTTATAATAGCCAGGACATGGAAGCAACCTAGATGTCCATCAGCAGATGAATGGATAAGAAAGCTGTGGTACGTATACACAATGGAGTATTACTCAGCCATTAAAAAGAATGCATTTGAATCAGTTCTAATGAGGTGGATGAAACTGGAGCCTATTATACAGAGTGAAGTAAGCCAGAAGGAAAAACACCAATACAGTATACTAACGCATATATATGGAATTTAGAAAGATGGTAACAATAACCCTGTGCACGAGACAGCAAAAGAGACACTGATGTATAGAACAGTCTTATGGACTCTGTGGGAGAGGGAGAGGGTGGGAAGATTTGGGAGAATGACATTGAAACATGTAAAATATCATATAAGAAACGAGTTGCCAGTCCAGGTTCGATGCACGATACTGGATGCTTGGGGCTAGTGCACTGGGACGACCCAGAGGGAGGGTATGGGGAGGGAGGAGGGAGGAGGGTTCAGGATGGGGAACACATGTATACCTGTGGTGGATTCATTTTGATACTTGGCAAAACTAATACAATTATGTAAAGTTTAAAAATAAAATTAAAAAAAAAATAAAATGCTTCACAGGCTTCCTCAGGACCTTCTGAATCAAATGGAAACTTCTTAGCACAAATAGGACTATTCTTTACCACCATTCTTTACCTCCTTGCCATCTGCCCACCCCACTCCCAAACACCCTTCTCTCCACTGTTCTGAACATGCACACAACTTATACAGAAGAACCAATTCCCCATTCACTTTAATGTATAGCAGAAACTAACACAACATTGTAAGTCAACTATACTCCAATAAAAATTATTAAAAATAAATACCAGCTTAGTGGCTGGAACTTACAGAAGATTCTGCTTTATAACTAGAAAGTAATTTAGCCAGAAGAATGTTATGGAACAAATACTTGTCTATGGGTTAATATCACTGGGTCTCTGAGATAATACAGACTCATGGGCCTTCCTCTGAAGCTGTTTCAGGATTTGCTTAGTTCAGGGTCTGGTGCTGTGACTGTCTTTGAGTAATATCTTCCTGAGTTCTGAGAAAATGAAATGGAGCAGTTCAATTGCTGTTGTGGAAAGATTGTTTTGAAGTCTTTAGAACGGAGCTTAAATTTCACATTGTATTTTATGATCCGTTTTAGCTCTATAGTACCACCAATGTGGATGCGTCTTTCCTACCAAACCGTGTTTTTTCTTGATCGTTTCAGTGCATTTGTTCTTTATTTAAAGTTTATGGAGTAAGCAACGACTTCTGAGGAAACAGAATGTAAATAGACGGACTCTAGTGTTGATTCTCTACCGAGATTTAAAGATACCAATTCACCACTGCTGCTGCTGTTTTTTGCAGAATTGCACAAACATTGAGTGCTTACAAATCTCCTGTGTGGTGGGACGACTAGGAGGAGGAGAAAGCGCCGTCCTGAAAGTCAGGTCACGGCTATGGGCCAAGACATTTCTCCAGGTAAGAAGACCCTGGAGCACTGACGTGCCACTCACAGGAAACCTCTTCTCAAAAGCTCAGAGGGAAGCGTTTTTTAAAAGGATTTTTAAATGTTTTAACTTTTAAAATGTTTTAATTTTCAAATTTTTTCCATTAGATTTTTTATTTTTTAATTTTTAGATTAATTAAAAATTTTTTTTAAAAATTTACTTCTTTAATGTTTAAAATTTTAAAAGAAATTTCTGTGGAGGAATTGAGCCAAGGACAGCTGGTCATCTTTCCCACTACATGAAGTTGATATTTTTCCAGATTTATTGAGATCTTATTGGCATGTGAACTATATAAACTTAAGGTGTACAACATGATGATTGGATCCTGTATACTGTGAAATGTTTATCACAGTAAGGTTAGCTGATACCTCTGTCCCCTCTCATAATGACCTTGTGTGTATGTATGTTGAGAACTTTTATGATCTAATCTCTCAACAGCTTTGGTCTATACTACAGTGTTGTTGACTAGAATTTCTGTTGCACATTAGATCTCCAGGACTAATCCATGCACTAATTGCAAGTTTGTACCTTAAACATCGTCTCTCCATTTCCCTGACCCACAGATCCTGATAACCATTGTTCTCTACTTCTATACGTTTGGCTTTTTTTAAAAGATTCCCACGTTAAGTGGGATCATACCCTATTTTTTTTTGTCTGACTTATCTCACTTAGCATAATGTTCTCAGGGTCCATCCTTGGTGTTGCAAAAGGCAAGATTTCTTTCTTTTTTATGACTAAAGGATACTCCATTGTGTGTGTGTGCGTGCGTGGTATGTTGGGTGAAGATAGTTTACATATCCTGAGTCCCTGAGTCCTTCAGACAGTGACTTAGATTTAAACACATCTATTTAACTCACCCGTGTCTAGTAGTTCCCTGGTAGACAGGAGTTAATGAAATGATGGCGAGTACAGTTACATAATTCAAGCCATATGCCCAGAAAAATTAAAATATAGTCAGCTTAGAAGGGGAAAGAGATACTGTCCTAAGTCTTCCTTGTCTGGTGATACCACATCCTGGGCTCAGCTAGACGAGCTTCTCAGTAAAGTGTCAGGTACATTGATTTGTAAACTCCTCACTGCTTTAGCTTGTCTGGACTATAGCATCCCACACTTCTAGAGATGACTAATTGATTATGTACATTTTAAAGGTTTAAAATATCTTTTATACTAAGCAGATTAATTTTTTCCATGTGGAAGGAGCTATTTATTTAAATGATACTGTGTTGTGACCTTGTTGTTTGGGGAGGATCTGGGGCAGGGGGAGGAGCTAAATTAAAAACCCTACCAAATCTATGCAATCTTGCCCCTATTTTAACTACTCAAAAATTTATTTGGCTCATTGTGCCATAGAAAAATCCAATGGTAAATCCTTTTGAATCTAGTTAAAAATACAGAATATTGTAGCTCCAGATTTTTATGTTTTCTATGATTCAAAATGTTTCTATAGTCTTACAAATCTTATATAATTTTGTTTCTATAATAAACAGGAGGAAAATTAAAGGTATTTTTTAAAATGTTTTTATGAAACCTTTTTTTTTTTAAAAAAAAGACCTAAGGCAGGATTATTCAAACTCAAACTCAGCACTGTTAATATTCTGATTCAGATAATTCTTTGTTGTGAGGAGTGGTCCTGGGCAATGCAGGATGTTTATCAGCATCCCAGGCCCCTGCCCTCTGTTGCTAAGTCACTTCAGTCATGTCCGACTCTGTGCGACCCCATAGATGGCAGCCCACCAGGCTTCCCCGTTCCTGGGTTCTACATGCCAGTAAAAGCCTTCAGCCCAGTTGTGACAACAAAAAATTACTCCAGACATTGCCAATGTCCCCTGGGGGCAAAATCATCTCCAGCTTTGAACAAGTGACCTAAAGAAAAGACCAGTGCACAGTGTCTTTCTGCTGTTGTTGTTAAACCATTATTTATTCATTTACTCAACAAATATTTATGAAGTGCTGACTGCCAGCTATGTGCCAAGCACTGCTTCAGGTACCACTTGGATGTGAACAATTTGCTCATTGCCATTCTGCTTTTTTGGCCATGACTTTTTATCTAAGGGTTGGGAAACATGGGTGTTACTGAATTCCCAAGCCCACACAATTTGAATGATAACCATCTATCCCTAGGATTACTTTGGGCATCACATCCTACTGCAATGAAGAAGTATAACTCTTTAATAAAGCAGGACTAAAATCACTATGACCCTATGGCCAAGGGAGAATGACTATCCTAGATGACATCCATCAGTTCTGGGCATGACATGCTATTCCAGTAGAAGACCTATGGAGTGAAAATTGCCTCTCTAAGGAAGACAAATACCATATGTCCCTTACATGTGGGATCTAAAATATGACCCAAGTGAACTTATCTACGAAACAGAAACAGACTCCCAGACAGAGAGAACAGACCTGTGGTTGCCAGTGGGGAGGAGGAGGTGGGGGAGGGATAGACTGGGAGTTTGGGGTTAGCAGATGCAAACTAGTATATATAGGATGGATAAACATCAATACCCTACCGTGTAGCACAGGGAACTATATTCAATATCCTGTGATAAACCATAATAAAAGTATGAAAAAAGAATATATATATATATATATCTGAATCACTTTGCTGTACAGCAGAAATTAACACAAAATTGTAAGTCAACTATACTTCAATAAAATAAATCTTTGAAAAAAATTTAGGACTTCCCTGATGGTTCCGTGGTTATGAATGCACCTGCCCGTACAGTGGACATGGGTTTGATCCCTGGTCCAGGAAGATCCCACATGCTGTAGAGCCACTAAGCCTATGCACCACAACTACTGAAGCCCGAATGCCCTAGAGTCTGTGCTATACAACAAGGGGAGCCACTGAAGCCACTGCAATGAGAAGCCTATAAATAAAGAGGAGCCCTTGCTCACCACAACTGGAGAAAGCCCACATACAGCAAAGAAGAACCAGCGCAGCCAAAAATAAATAATAAAAAAGATGTATACAAAGTACTTCCACAATATATAGAAGTTAAAAAAGAAAGGAAAATTACATCTTTATCTATCTGTTGAAGACCCAGTGGATGTGGAAGAAATCAATACCAACTGAGGGATTTTCTAAACAATAACTATTTAGCACAAGTAGAGTCAGACCAGAACAACCTTCAGGGACATTCTGAGGTTTTGCCAGATCAAAGTTAACACTTCCAAAGATCCTGGAGAGCCTGACACAAGTCGCTTCATGTCTACTCACAGCTGGAGCCCAGACTTCTGTACTTCCACAGTTTCTGCTTGTTCCAGTCTCAGAGGCTGATGGCCAGAGAGGAGAGCATTACTGCAAACTGCCCCTCACTTGCTGGTCAAAGAACATACTAGATCCTGGAAGTCTAACAGTTTATCCCACCACCCAGAAGGAGGCAAACATTTTCTGCCCTCCTAACCCAGGGGAGAAAGTTGACAGTTCTCAGCTGATACGATTTGCTGCATTATTTTTGGTTTTGCCCACTGGTAAACATGCACGTGCTTAGTCACTCAGTCATGTCCAACTCTTTGTGACCCCACGGGCTGTAGACCACCAGGCTCCTCTGTCCATGGGGATCCTTCAGATACTGGAGTGGGTTGCCATTCCCTTCTTCAGGTGATCTTCCCAACCCAGGGATTGAACCCAGGTCTTCCGCATTACAGACAGATTTACTGACTGAGCCACCAGGGAAGCCCAAGAATAAACATGCATACTGGTCAGAAAAATATTTTCTTCAATTCTAAATGGTGCCCTGTGCTGTGATTGTTACTTGAAAGAGCGACCTCTTTAAAACTTAAGTTTGACCAATAATTATTTAGGTTTTGTTGTCTCACACGGCTTTGTTTCTGGGAGATGTTGAGTATTTAAACAAAGGCTTTATAAAATGAATGTGCAGTTAAAAATAATTCTTGAGAAGGAATTAAGCAGCAGGGAAGGTGGGAGTCGGGGAAATTCTTGATGGTCCTGGCCACCCTCACTCTCCATTCAACTCAACTCAAAAGCCTCATTCCCCATTCTCTTTGTTCCCAACTCTGTTCTTTTTATTAGTACCATGGCCATAAGCCAATCATTGTGCAGTAGTACATAATTGAGGCACTGGTGGGCTGCAAACCACAGTTTAAATGCTGTGGCAGGGAATTCCCTGATGGCCCAGTGGCTAAGACTCCTCACTCCTAACGCAGGAGGCCTGGATTCGATCCCTGGTCGAGGAATTAGGTCACACACGATGCAGCTAAGAGTTCTCATGCCTAAGCAAAAAAAAAAAAAGAAACAAAAAAGATCCCACATGCCACAACTAAGACCCAGTGCAGCCAAGTAAATATATAGATAAAAATAAATATAAAAAATTAATAACATGGCAATGACAGAAGGATAGGGCATTCTCTAAGGTTTAGTAGCTACCTGGGGCAGGTTAAAAGTTCAACATATCGTCAGTGGATATTAACCAGCTGCTTTTTCAATCCTAACTTTACTACAATATGGCAATGATGGCTCTTACAGGAGTAGATTGCCACAAAAAAAGAAGAGACAAGTTTTTAACGTAAGAATAATATCATTGTTATGTAAAGAACATGGCTGAAAGCATTCAACGTTGAACATGAAATCAATAAAAGGACTCTGCTCATGATTGTTTTTCATAAATTAAATACTTACCTGTGCCAGGTTTTTGACTTGCAGACAGAGGACTCCTGTACCTTCGGTGCCAATCCCACCAATCACAGCATAACAACTAATGTTTCACATTTCCCAAGGGCTCCAGAGCATCTTGGAAAAATGAGAAAAAATTTTTTCTACTGAAACTGGAAGAAATGCTGCATTTGGAGAATATTTAAAATAAATAACAATGAATTGCCTTGTTTACCGGTTGTTGCCTACCACTAAGTCTGTTCAGGTCCCAGATGGTGCCCTTTCGCATCAGTGAATTAGGTAGCAGAGGTGAAAGCATGTCCACAGCCCCTTGTCATGAACAACAGCCTTCATCTTATGTTACAGCCTTCTCTTACAACTTCCTGAACTTCCTAATCTCATCGATAGGAGCGGAGGTCCAATTCAATAATTGAAAGAATTAAACTTTTTATAAGGTGCTATCAAATGGGTGACAGATTTTATTTTCTTGGGCTTCAGAATCACTGTGGATGGTGACTGCAGCCAGGAAATTAAAAGATGCTCGCTCCTTGAAAGAAAAGTTATGACAAACCTAGACAGCATATTATAAGCAGAGACATCACTTTGCCGACAAAAGTCCTTACAGTCAAAGCTATAGTTTTTCCAGTAATCGTGTATGGATGTGGAAGTTGGGCCATAAAAAAGTCTGAGTGCTAAAGAAATAACGCTTTTGAATTGTAATGCTGGAGAAGATCTCAAGAGTCCCTTGGACAGCAAGGAGATCAAACCAATCATTCTTAAAGGAAATTCACCCTGAATATTCATTGGAAGGACTGATGCTGATGCTGCAATACTTTGGCCACAGATGTGAAGAGCTGACTCATTGGAAAAGACCCTGATGCTGGGAAAGATTGAAGGCAAGAGGAGAATCTGGCAACAGAGGATGAGATAGTTCAATAGCATCATCAACTCAAAGGACATAAGTTTGAGCAAACTCTAAGAGATAGTGAAGGCCAGGGAAGCTTGGTGTGCTGCAGTCCATAGATCGCAAAGAGTCAGACATGACTTACTGACTGAACAGCAACAGCAATAATCAAATGGGTGGATATGGGATAACCATTGAATAACCCAACTATTGGATGGGTTCGTTCACCATCTGTTCACACTGTCAGTCAAGGAGGATTGATGAAACCCTCCTGGGCATGCTGTTCTAGGTGCTATGGAAGGTATAAGCTTAATATTCCATGCTCTATGCCTTCTAGTTTTCTATAATCTTGGTGGGGAGAAAGTAATTAAGAAAGATAAAAAGTTAAACAACAGTGTGGAAATTCCAAACAATATAGGGCATCTATAGTCTCATTCCAGACATACTGAATCACAATCTGTAGGCCCGATCCCAGATGTTTCTGATGTTCAGCAAAGCACAAAGAAAAGTGGCTTGTGAGCCATCAGAAATGGTGGTGATGAGTGGAAATGTGAGGAGGAGTCAGGCTGGTCAAGAGCAAAGCGGGTAAAGGGAGGAGAGAAGACCGCCAAGAGAAACATGTTTCCCCACATTCTAGACTTCAAATCCCACCTCTCTTTTAAAATTTCTATTGGAGGGTAGCCAATGTGTAATGATGTGCTAGTTTCTACTGCACAGCAAAGTGAATCCATTATACAAATACATGTATTCACTCTTTTTCAGATTCTCTTCCCATATCGGTCATTACAGAGTATTGAGTAGCTTTCCTTGTCCTTATTAGTTATCTATGTATATAGTAATGTGTGTATGTCAGTCCCAATCTTCCAATTTATCCCTTGCCCACCCCTTTGCATTTGTTGTTAAAACTTAGCAACTAAACAGCAATGGCAACAACACCCCTTTACTTCCTGACAACTATGTTTTCTACATGTGTGACTCTATTTCTGTTTTGTTAATACGTACATTTGTTATTCATTAAGAAATTTCCATGTTCATAAATGCAGAATCACGTTGGAGAAAAACTTTCCATCTAGAGTTGATTCAGAGATAAGTTCTCCCATGATTTGTTTCCCAAAGATATTACTTCAAGAGCAAGGGAATTATTTTCTATCAGTGTTTTTTAATATTGAATTTGGAGACAAAAGAAAATTTACTCTTTGAAGATTTGGGAGCCTGGATTCACACTGGAGTATGTGATTATAACTCTTAGGCACAGAATCTCACTACTGGCGTTTGTCATGTTTCTTTTGTGTCTATCAGCCAGGGTAGTAACAAAAGTAGATTTGAAACACCAAGTATACACAAGACTTTATGAGCAAGAATTTTTAAATTTTAAAAAACAAAAATCCTTCTCACACAAACAAAAATCCAGCTTTCAATTAAAATGGAAATGGCAGGAGACAAGAGAACATAGAAAAAATAACAGCCAAAAAAGAATTTTTCCAAATGAACAAAGTTCTTTACCCTCGAATTTCAGGATAGGAAAAGAAAACAAAAAGGCCAAAGATGTAGTGACTTTAAGTGTATATAAAAGTTTTGCATACTCTAACTTGTTCTTATCACATAGAAGAAATGGGGTTTGTTGAAGGGAGGAAAAATTCAACCACAGGGGCAAAAATACCTTGTAAAAATATGTAAATTCTTACAATACAACCTGCCAAATTGGCCTCAAGAAACCCAACATTGGATTCTAGATGGTGAAAATGTTAGTAAAACTTTGATATGTAGCACGTGCTGATTCCCGTGATGTAAGTATCCCCATTATGGTCAACTTCAAGCTGCAACATGATGTCACAGAGTACGGAGGTGGCCAGAGACGCAGAGCAGCACAGCATCCTATAGTGTTTCCCCTACAGATGCAGTAGAGCTAAATAATATCAAGAGCATGTGTGTGCGTGGGTGCCAAGTTGTTCAGTGGTGTCCGACTCTGTGCAACCCCATGGACTGTAGTCCTCCAGGCTCCTCTGCCATGGGATTCTCCAGGCAAGAATATTGGACTGGGTTGCCATGGCCTTTTCCAGGGGATCTTCCTGGCTCAGGGATTGAACCTGCGTCTCTTATGTCTCCTGCACTAGCACCATCTGGGAAGACCATCAAGAGCATAAAATGCAATAAAATTATTACTCAGAACTGAGGTTTGAGTGTTTATTATCTTTTTAGAAATACAATTTACTTAAGTTTACATGTATATATAATTTGTTTTAATAATGGTTCTGTTTAACAATGGGTACTCAAAGGTCTTCAGATTTTAGTGTTGTATTTACAAGAGCCACTGTGAGCTGGCTACATCCCACCACTGGTTAGATCGCATCACTGTCTCAAGCTAAATGGAGGAAAATCACAGAAGCTTAAGTTCTCAGAGTGGTTTTCCTTGATTTACTCTTACATACTCTCCTTTGACCTTCAGTTAAGTTCAGCAGCTCAGTCATATCTGACTCTTTGCAACACCATGGACTGCAGCACCCCAGGCCTCCCTATCCATCACCAACTCCCAGAGTTTACTCAAACTCATGTCTATTGAGTCAGTAGTGCCATCCAACCATCTCAACCTCTGTCATCCCGTTCTCCTCCTGCCTTCTATCTTTCCCAGCATCAGGGTCTTTTCCAATGAGTCAGTTCTTCACATCAGGTGGTCAAAGTATTAGAATTTCAGCATCAGTCCTTCCAATGAATATTCAGGACTGATTTCCTTTAGGATGGACTGGTTGGATCTCCTTGCAGTCCAAGGGACTCTTAAGAGTCTTCTCCAGCACCACAGTTCACAAGCATCAGTTCTTCAGCGCTCAGCTTTCTTTATAGTCCAACTCTCTCATCCATACATGACTACTGGAAGAACCATAGCTTTGACTTGATGGACCTTTGTTGTCTATAAAAGGAAATATGACTAATTTCTTTGTAACTTAGCAGCAGTCTCTCTCCTAAAATATTTCGTTCCATCAGACAACAAGAATTTGTACTCACGATGTCTCCCCAACTATGTTCTTCAGTAAGAGCACTTGTGCTTACTCCTTTAAGGATGTCTGATTTTCTGTTTTTATTTTAACCTTATTGTGCCAAGTCTTTTGGTAATAAGATAGATTATCTTTAGAAGTAAGAAGATGAATGATCGGATGGATGGTTGGATGGATGTCTAGACAGATAATGGATGGGTGATGGATGAATGGATGATGGATGATAGATGGATGATGATGGATGGATGGATGATTTATGGATGGTTGAATGAATGACGGATACATAGTGGATAATGGATAGATAACTGGATGGATGGATGAAAGATGAATGGATGATGAACAGATGGATGGATGGATGAATAAGCGAATGGATCATGAATGGATAGATGGATAGCAAAAAAAAAAAAAGTAAAAAAGAGAGAAAAGGAAGAAAGAAGGAGGGAATATTTCTTTGGAAATGGAAAACATTGAAAACAACTGGATGACTGCCAATATAACTTTAAAGTTTTACATGGAATATATTTTAAATAAATATTTTTAATTTCAGAGGAAAAATGATCCCTATTCTCTTGCATCCCTGGTGTCCTTTGAAGTTAAGAAGATGCCTTATAAAGATCAGCCAGCAAAACTCCCAGAAGGCAACATAGCAGTAAGTATCTTAAAATATATAGGTACAAATAATTTCATGTAAATTATTTTTTAAAGCCTTGTTTTGCTTGTGTTAGGTTTAAGTGCCTATTACATTGACTTGAGAAAAGTTTCCCTCTTAAGATTACTGTTTTCTTATTTCAGTCTGGAAATTCTTCAGTGTCATTCGATCAGATTTTTAAAACTTCAATGTAAATTTCTATTCCACCCCACTAAAAAAAAATCACAGGGCAGGACTAAAACCATTTTTTAATTAGGCTCTTTTGTTTGAAAGAAGTTCAGATACTAATTATGATCATAATGGAATCATACTTATTGTTAATTTTAAAGACAGCCTGGTGAGTGAGGTGAGAAGGGAAGACTGTCTTCCTTAGGGAGAAGACCACAGACCAGCTGTATGGACAGTCATTTTTCCTTTCTAAGCAAAGACCAGGCTTCCCTGGTGGCTCAGACTGTAAGGAATTTACCTACAATGCGGGAGACCTGGGTTCATTCCCTGGGTTGGGAAGATCCCCTGAAAGAGGGAATGGCTATCTGTTCCAGTGTTCTTGCCTGGAAAAATCCATGGGGACAGAACAGCCTGGCAGGCCACAGTCCATGGGGTTGCAAAAGTTGGACATGACTGAGCGACTAACACATGTGCACACATACCCATACCCACAGAAGCAAAGACCAGTATTACCTGGAGGAAAAGTACACTAGGAGCATCATCTGAATTGAAGCTATTAAACATTAAGTCAATCACTAGGTCGTGTCGGACTCTTGAGACCCCATGGACTGTAGCCTGCCAGGCTCCTCTATCCATGGGATTTCCTAGATAAGAATACTGGAGTGGTTGCCATTTCCTTCTCCAGGAGATCTTCCAGACCCAGGGATCAAACCCATGTCTCCTGCATTGGCAGGCAGATTCTGTACCACTGAGTCACTAAGGAACATTACTGATACCCAGATATCTGTCACAGCACAACTGCTGGCATCCTCAGCAACCTGGCAAGGCCATGCAGAGCAGACAGGAGGGTGAGTAACAGAGGATGAACAGGCCCCATCACCAAAATGCTGCCTTTACAGTGAATATGACCACAGCCAGAACTCTGGGTCAGGATTCAAATACTGAGATTTCAACCTTCATCTCTTGGTCACTTCATAGTTATTTACAACCTCGACTTGGATTCTGGTTCCCAGGTCCTTGTTACTCAAAATATGTTTTTGCTGACCAGCAGCATCAGTAACACCTAAGAAATTGTTCAAAATTCCGAAACAGACCTCACCCCAGACCTGCCGAGTCAGAATCATCAGGGCAGCAGGTACACTGTCATCTTTAAGGAGGGTTGCTTTGGATGGTGTAGAGGTCGCCACTCTCATAATTTCTCATCAGCCTAGGTCTTAAAATGGAGCTATTACTCTTTCCAGCCTAATCTACTTGTAGTAATTGAAATCCATCCATTGATTGGTGATTTCCAACCCTGAGCATGCAAAGAATCACCATTCACATGACTTTAAAGGCTTATACATGCTATGTGCTCAGTTGCTAAATTGTATCCAACTCTTTGCAACCCCATGGACACTAGCCCGCCAGGTTCCTCTGTCCATGGGATTTCCCAGGCAAGAATATGGAGGTGGATTGCCATTTCCTTCTCCAGAGGATCTTCCCATCCCAGGGATGGAACCCGAGTCTCCTGCATCTCCTGCATTGACAAGTGTGTTCTGTACAAATGAGCCACCTAAGAAGTCCCATACATGTTAGGACCCTATCCAAAGTGTCAGGATTGAGTGAGTCTGGCATGGGCCCCTGGCACTGTGCTTTAGAGGCTCTACAAGTGATGCTTCTGCAGTGAAACTGGCATTGGGCACCTCTGACACAGGCAGGCAGTATAAAGAAAATCTGCAGATTCCAGAACAGGTTCATTGCGGGCATCACCCCGGCTCCACTCGGCTCTAAGTGGAAACCTTCAGGAGATCACTCTGTGTACCTTGTTGATGCCCTTAACCACATTTACCTGAAAGCATTGTAAAGAAGAGTATTTACATTATATACAAAAAGCTTCAGCATTTTACCTAAAATGAGATAAGTCTCAGGTGTTGATAATAGTAACCTTCCCAAAATGTCTTACCTTCTCCGGCGAAGTTCAATAAGCCCAATTAGAAGCATCCATAGATTCAAAATATCTCAGTAGACTTTGGTGGTATTTAAAGCCAGCACTGCACATATTTCTCCACTTATCACGCCTCTCTTTCTCTCACGAGATGTCTGCCAGAGTTTGAATTTATGTTCAACCTAGAAGACAGAAGCTTTGGGTTTTTAATATAGAATATTCATCCAAGGAGGTTCAAAGGCTTGTAACTCCAAGGGAGATAAATTTGGGTCCTTTGTTTTCTCTGAGCACATGCTCCATAACAGAAACATATGTGACAGTCGGTTGCATCTACAGGATTGTGTCTTTCTGTCCTGGCCACAGGTGCCAGCCTGCTGTTCTCAACTCATCTCAAAAGATTCACAGGATGATGAGATACAGGCTTCCCTCCTCCACACCACCCTTGTTCCTGCATCTTTGAAAAAGTCTTGTTATCTGATGTAGATGATTTACTGCATCATTTATGGAGAGGTTATGGGAAAACCTTTTAGGTCTCCCAGTCTCTGACTGCCTGAAGGAGACGTGGCCAGTAGGAAGGCAGCTGTGCCCTACAGGCTTGGTTTGAGAGGACTGTGCTTGGAACCGGCAGATGTTTTAGAGTGAGTTCTCATCCTTATCTTGAAAAGTACCCAGGAGGAGAGAAGTACTTCCAGATAGCAGAATCAGCTGGACGAGGTGGTTGGAGGATCTTCAGAGCTCCAGTCCACAGTCTGCCATTGGGGAAAGGGTCTCGGTTCCTTCCTTGGTAAATGACAAGAATATTTGCTTGTTTTCCTAGTTCCTTGTAGGTGATGAGGACTCTGCTTATGCTTCTTTTCAGTGTGGTCATAATGCAGCCATTTCTTGAGCCCTAGATAAGTTTTCCATATTGAAAAAAATAGTAATCCCCAGCTGCTACTTGAATAGTGTCTGGGTTTGTAACAGATGAACTCTCTGCGCCACGTGACACTTGTCATGTTCAGAAGCAAAGGAAAGGTTGCATGATGAGAGGGTCTATGCCTAAATGCTGTATCATTACAGCAGAAAAAAATATTCAGTTATTGGAACACTTTTTTTGCCTATTCATAAACTTTGGTGTTTGTATTGTGTGGCTAAAGCCAAATTCCATAATTTACATCTAGAAGAACTTATGATTGTCTCGTGTAACTTGAAGTTCAGTTCACTTCAGTCACTCAGTCGTGTCTGACTCTTTGTGACCCCATGGACTGCAGCATGCCAGGCTTCCCTGTCCATCACCAACTCCCAGAGCTTGCTCAAACTCATATCCATCAAGTTAGTGATGCCATCCAACCATCTCATCCTCTATTGTCCCCTTTCTCCTCCTGCCTTCAATCTTTCCCAGCATCAGGGTCTTTTCCAATGAGTCAGTTCTTCACATCAGGTGGCCAAAATATTGGAGCTTCAGCATCAGTCCATCCAATGAATATTCAGGACTGATTTCCTTTAGGATTAACCGATTTGATCTCTTTCCAGTCCAAGGTACTCTCAAGAGTCTTTTCCAACACCACAGTTCAACAAAGACAGTTATTATAAAGTATTTCAGTGAAATCCTTAATTAAGAACTCACATGCAAATTGGGAGTCCGTTTGACTTTTTTGAATTGTTAGCAAAACTTCAGGATCTTACAATGGAACTGTGATATTAAGCAATTATCTGGAGTTCAAACCTATCACAGGAACTTCTTATCTCATAAGGGCTGTTTGAATTTTGTTAAAATGTGTGTTCAGCTGGTCCACTTCATGTTATTATTTTGTTCTAAATGGCACTGTCGGTGGAGTGTCTTGGTACATTTATATAAAACATTCTCGTGACCCCACTGAAGTATGTTTACACAAGATTTTGAGATGCATAAATACAGATGTCAACATTAATTACCGTTGCAAATCCGAGGGAGTTTTTTCTTCTACCTTGGTATTTTGTCAAAATATACAAAAACATATCATAAATGTCAGTGATAAAATGTAGGCATATTAAAGATTTATTTATGGTCTTTCCACCATAATAAAGAACAACAAGATTTATGACATGATGAAGGTGAGATTAAATGTTCTCTACTTAGCATCACTTTAAGAACATCTGAACTGCTTACAATTCATGGACCCTATGGACCCTACTTCTTAAAATGACAGATAGTTATATAAGTGGAGTGTTAAAATTTTATACTATTTTTAAAAATAGCTACAGGTTCTTGGTACATTAAAAAATGAAAAACAGTTTGTTGATTAGTTTGCATGTAACTGAATTTTTCTCCATATGTTTTAAGTACTTAAGTTGTTCAATATGAACCTTTCTTAAAGCAGTTAAAGTATGTAGTCAAAACCCAAGTTCTTAAAGTAAAGCTTTAGTCCTAAATACACCCCATCATTGGCCTTGGGACCACCTTCTTGATGAATGAATTTAGTAAAGAGGGTCTTGGGTAATTTGGCTTCTCACACTACTGTGTGAAATTATACAAAAGTTGTCAAGCTGTGCGGTTCAATATGGTACCCACTCGCCACATTGCCATGGATGGTGAGGACCTGAGATGCGGGTGGAGTGGCTGAAGAACTGAAGTCGTTTTACTTCATTTTAACTTACGTAAATGTAAACTTAAAACTATAGCAGTATAAGGTATTTTTTTTTCTTTAATGCAGTTTTATTTTTTGGGTAAGACAACATTTCACTTGAATCAATGAAAGTCTCGTGGTTGTCACTTGCTGCAAGTGTTAAATAAACACTGGACTTTGGAGACTTAGTAAAAAGAAAAGAGGAATAATATTTTTATATCAGTTATACTTTGAATAATAATTTTGATGTTTAGTGTTAAATAAAATACATTGTTAAAATTTATGCCCCATGTTTCTTTTTACTCTTTTTAACTTGACTATGACAAAACTTTAAATGACATGCATCACTTGCCTTATATTTCTGTTGGACAACACTGATCTACAGCAGAGTCATAGAAGGTTCCCTTTTGGAGCTGTTGGTAATACCTATAGAACTTCAGAGAATATGGGTGTTTAATAAATCTTATTTGAAATGAATGAAAATTTCTTACTATAAATCAATGTTTAGTCATTAGAAACTATATAAATTAAGACCTGTTTTTCTCATCTTTATTATTCAATAGATAAGCTTCTTGTGGGCTTGTCAAAATGAGCTGCCAGACAAATATAAACATTAGAAATAACAAAGTTTGGGTATTTTTCAAGATGTTATCTCTTGGCCAAGCTTCCCCTAAACCATCCTAGGGTTTCTACAGGACTAAAACAAATTTAAATAAACATTGGTCCTATAAAAGTGATCAATTAAGTCTTTTCTCTTAAGCTTGCCTGTAGGGTTCAAGTTTCTGGTCTATACAGAGTACTGAGTTTTAGGAAAAGCTTGGCTTTATCTGTTTCCACTTGCAGAGGAAACGCTTCATTTCTATTTACAGACCTGAACATGTGTCCTGACTCCCTAACCAATGTGTTCTCAGAAAGACCTCTCTTTTCAAGACCCGGATGACTCTTCCAATGATGTGATACATCCACCCTTTTCTAGCAACAACCATCTAGCTCCTTAGGCTTGGAAATCTGAAGAAATGCTTCAGGGCACCATTGTTGTTTGTATTTTTACTGTCCCTAGTCTAGCAGCTTCTCAACTAATGCAGTGAAAAACCTGGAAACCACCAGGGGCAACAGAAGTTCTCTGAAGCTGCCCTGGTTTAGGGGCTTCTGGTGGTTCACATGGTAAAGAATCTGCCTGCAATGCAGGAGACCCGGGTTCGATCCCTTGGTGGGGAAGATTCCCCTGGAGAAGGGAATGGCAACCCACTCCAGTATTCTTGCCTGGAGAAGTCCATGGACAGAGGAGCCCCGGTTGAAATCAAGAAGATTGGGCAGCCTCCGTGCCATGTAGATGCCTTAAAGGCAGCAGGTTAGGAGAGCGGAATGCAGGTGAGGGAGCAAAGTCACTGAGCTTGTCTTCCTCTAAAACAGAAGTCCCTTCCTCTTAGTTACAGATGGTGAATGTATATGACATGCTTAATCCTTCCATTGAAAGTGCTCACAGAAAGGATGCGAAATGGCATTTTTCAAATAAAAATAATGTTGCCAGGAGCAAACTGACAACAGTTTTGGTGATGAGAATTTCAGATTTTGGAATGGATAAGAATAGCAGTTATCATCTCTGAGACTGTTTAAAGACTTTTGTCAGAATATTTGGAAGTGAATGCAGACAAAAAGCCAGTAGGTTTTGTAATTATACCTTATAAAGCTGTTTTCTGCTTCTAGAGACCCTAATAAGCATATCCTGTCTGGTTTCATGTTTTATTGGTACTTTTCCATCGCTGCTGTGAAAAATCCTTCAGATATCATTACTAGATCTTTGTGAGTGACTTCCACTGCTTGTTTTTGCAGATGGACCGGTTTCATAGGTGATACATCAAAACCTGCAGTACCACTCTCCACCCACTTCCTATATCCAAAAATCAGTTGTGCCCTACAATCCATTTATTAAGAAGTGGGCATTTTTTAAAAAGATTTAAAAGGCACACAAATTGGAAATGAAGATATAACTGTCCCTGTTTGGAAAAAACAAACAAACAAACAAACCTGTAATATCCAAGTGGCAAAGAAACCCAGGAAAAACTCAGTAGCTGTTCTTCTATTTCTTTTTATTAAACCAACAATTTGAACAGTCTATGGCCTATGGCCCTTATTTCAACTCCTTTAGTTTAGCTTTTTTTTAACTTACAAAACTAGAACTGTTTCCTATGTTATAATAAAACATAGGGAGGTAACTTCAGATATTAATTAGGTCAACTAGAAGAAGGAACATGGAAAAGTATTGTCTGTCTTCCTAAATTACCTATTAGTCAATTTTGGTGGCCTCTAACACATGCACAAAATACAGACCAAAACTACATTGTTTCTTCAGTGAACTTAGAGCTAAGGGGAAGAAACAGATACAAGAAACCTCAGAATTGCCCGTGGCTTCATATTTTCTCTTTTCTAGGTCATTGTATCTGGCTTATGAGTGCGCGACCACTACTACCCTTGATAGTTCCAAAATTCTGAAATTCTCATTATTAAAACTGTACTGGTCTGCTTCCAGTAACATTAGGGTCATGTTATTTTTATTTATTTGGCTGTGCCGAGCCTTCGTTGCAGCATGAGAGCTCTTAGTTGCAGCATGTGGGAGCTAGTTCCCTGACCAGGGATCAAACCCAGGCCCCCTACATTGGGAGCACAAAGTCCTAGCCACTGGACCACCAGGGAAGTCCCTTGGGTCATTTTAAATGATCACTTCATGCTCTTTCTCTGAGCACTGAGAGATGCAGGATTGAGCACTGATTTCACACGTTATCCAGTGTAATTCACCAAAGGAGAGAGATGTGAAGAGAAATGATCCAGAAGTGATCTCACCCTCGACTGACTCGTGTAGCCATATTGTGCAGAGGATCACTTCAGGCGGCGGAATCCAACTGGCATGATAATGCTTGGAGTCTTTCCAGTGCGTTTCATCAGTGTATGTACCATGTGTTCTGTTTTTAAACTGTGGCAAGTACAGAGAATGTGACCCCATCATGGTCATGGAATGCTGCACTTCTTCTCGATATGTTGGACGAATAAGGGCAGTGCCAGCGAGGGAAGCAAGGAGGAAGGTAAAAGGGCAAGTAGTTATACCAGCCTTTCTCTCACTGAAAGCATCGGTCAGGTCCCTGGCATTCCTGACCACGTGGAACCACTAACAGCTTCACTAACATCAACGTCATTGTGTAGCCTGGATATAAGTGATATTTGGGGCTGGAGGATCAGGTGAATTAAGTCATCAGGATGTCTGCTGCACAGGGAATGTAGAATAAAATGAAGGAGTTATAAAAACCTTGGCAGGTTAAGAACAGCACAGGCAGGATGCTCAGATCTAGTTAAGAAGGCAGAGGGAAAGATGTGAGCAGAGGCAGGACCCAGCACTAGGACACAGGCTATGAAAGCACCAAGGTTTCCAGCCAGGGGAACACCAGAGCCACCAAGCCACCCTGAGTTCACCCTCAACTCCTGGTGGGTTAGAGAAGCGTGGCCCAGAGTTTCTGTATGGGAGTCAGGATGGGCTCAAGATTCTTTCAACCAGCACAGTTAAAACAAGGAACATGTGGACCAGCTTAACCGAGGTGATCTTGCGTGTGTGCATGCTCAGTCTCTTCAGTCGTGTCTAACTCTTTGCAGCCCTATGGACCATAGCCCATCAGGCTCTTCTGTCCATGGGATTTCCCAGGCAAGAATACTGGAGTGAGTTGCCGTGCCCTCCTCCAGAGATCTTCCCCACCCAGGGATTGAACCAGCATCTCCTGCATCTAATGCATTAAAGGCAGATTCTTTACCCACTGAGCCACTGGGAAACCCCAGAAGTAAGGGTAATGCTCACTTCTCTCTAAAACCAGATAAGCCTGCTTTGGTGAATAACATTTTAGATCCAAGAATATTTTTCCTTCTCTTTCCTTTGACAGAGGGTGTGAGCGGCAGGGCTGGGTCTCTGCTTGTTTTGTTTTTTTGTTTGGGTGTCTCCAGAGCCTGTGCCTGCATGTGATGGGAGAGCTTCTCCTGCCTACATGGGAGGCAGCGGTGGTTCACACATACAGAACGTGCAGTCCTGCTCGAAAGGTCTCTTTTCTCCTCCAAGTTTCCTTGCAACAGTGGGGCATTCAGTGAGGTCCAACAGCAACTGAAAATGGAATTTAAGACCGAAAGCAGCACCAGCACATTGAGACAATTAATTCTCACATCAATGACTACAGTTACTTTCATGAAATGGGAGATGGTTGGTCTTACGTGACTGTATTAGTAGAGCAACAATGGGCTCTTTGTTGATAGAGCGCAGAGACAGAGCCTAGGGCTAAAGAGGTGGTGACTCTGATTAGATCTGTGGATCACTTAGCCCCCTGGGACTCAATTTTCTCATCTGTAAAATGGGGACTTAGGTGATGTCTACCCACTTGCATATCCAGCAGTTGTTTGCAAGTTCATTTCTCAGTGAGGTGAGCTTAGTTCTGTGGAGAAACATGTGTGAATGGACTTGGCTTTTTGTTGGGTTTACTTTGCCATAAAAAGGTCCGTCCTAATTCAAGGTCATTCCTTTCCACCTTGTTGCTTCGTGCTCCACCTCAGTTCTATTCTAGGCTTTCTGGGTTGGTGTAAACCAAACACCCACCAGGTGTCTGTAGTTGGACTTGCATCCAACTTGAGAAGCCTGAGAATGTATTAATGGTTGAGATTCCAAGTTCAAGTGCTGTAAACTCTCAAATCTTCCCCCAGGGTGACTTCAGCTAAAGTACTCTTTGGTAGTTACTGCTTTATTTTTTATTATACTATATTATATATACACTAGTATTTATTATACTAGCTGAAACTCCAATACTTTGGCCACCTGATGTGAAGAGCTGACTCATTTGAAAAGACCCTGATGCTGGGAAAGATTGAGGGCAGGAGGAGAAGGGGACAACAGAGCATGAGATGGTTGGATGGCATCACCGACTCGATGGACATGGGTTTGGGTGGACTCTGAGAGTTGGTGATGGACAGGGAGGCCTGGCATGCTGCGGTTCATGGGATCGTCAAGTGTCAGATATGACTGAGCAACTGAACTGAACTGAACTGCTTTATTTCACTGAATAGATTTTAAATTTGAGCTCATTTCCTTTATTTTCCATTCCAGATTAAAACATCGGTTATTTGGGCCACCCCAAATGTTTCCTTCTCAATTCCATTATGGGTAATAATACTAGCAATACTTCTTGGATTATTGGTTCTGGCCATTTTAACCTTGGCTTTATGGAAGGTAAGTGTATTTGCTTTCTTTTCCTTTTTGAGTAGAGAGGCCACTGGGAGAATTTGAAAGGATATACCTAGGATTTCAAAGAGCCAAAGCTAGAGGCATGATCTGGGAATTTCCAACACAGGGACCTGAAGGGAAAGCTGGGTCTTGTTTGCTTTGGCAAACTTAATATGCTTGTGTAACTGACATTTAAGAAGATTGAGGGTGTTTAATGCTGCTTTTATCTTGCAATTTCTTATAAATAAATATAGAGTTAGAATTTATTAACAAAGACCTATGATCTTCTTTCCAATATGCTTAGAGTGATCATGTTATGATGAAGACTTCTCTTTCTTGTTTAATTAATCAGGATCTTAAGCTTTTTGTTGACACAATCCTATCAGCAATACTTGAGAGTTTTGTAAGCACTACACAGATGCAATTAATATAGTAATTAGTTGATACATGGGCTTTCAATGACACCACATAGATTATGCATGTTCTAATATTCTTGGATTTTTTTTTTTTTATCTTGCCAACTCGTCCATCTCCATTAGGAAGCCTTAACTTCCTCTTTCATGTGTTTCGCTGAAGTTTCTGCTGAAAGTCTGCAATGGGAATTAATCTCTGGCCCCCAAACCAACAGGCCTGCCAAGTTTCACAGAGCTTTCCATTCCAAAATAGAAACAATGTCACAATGACATGATCATAAGAGCAATTAATCCAGTCACATCTTCAGTTCAGTTCAGTGCAGTTGCTCAGTCGTGTCCGACTCTTTGCGATCCCATGGACTGTAGCACACCAGGCCTCCCTGTCCATCACCAACTCCCGGAGTTTACATCTTAGTTTAGTGCTATTGTTGTCATTCTCCAAAATCATAATGTATTTTTATTTTGAAACAACATGAGACATACTTAACAAACTGAGAAAACCTTTGAGTTAAGTAATGGCTTTTCTGATCTTCATCAGCAGTTTTGTGCCATCCTGAGCCCACACAGGTCTAATGCATGGTCTACCTTTAGAAATAGACTTCTGTGTTAGTATATTATTCATAGTAACTTTATATCCATAAATGATGCAGTGGTATGTAGCAATTGATAGAGAAATGCACTAGTCCTACGAGAGAAAGATGACTCAATGGCTATAAGTGAAAGCTAATGAATTGGGCTTCCAACCTAAGAAACAATAAGAATTAAAATTCTAGGTTTCTAAGGAAAGTTGTACTCTCCAAAACCAAATCCTCATTTGAAACTCAGGAGAGTAAAGATTCAAGAATCACCTCTTCCCCGAATTGCTGATTGATCTCTGGAAAGTTGAGACAGCTCACAAAGCTGTTGAGATGGAAATAAAGGACCCATCTAATTGTCCTCCATGTACTAGATATTCCACCAAGTGCAGAGAGAGAGACAAGCATCTCTCCACCTCTTCCTTTAGTCCATCTTAGGTAGCCCATAGTACGCTTTAGGAATCTGCTTCCCCGGTCAGGAATTCACATTGCTGCCGGCTCCAGAAACATGCAGAAAAGCAGAGAAAAAAATCCATGGGCCAGGTTGCTGTAAGCCCAGAAAAATATACAAGGTCCGTAAGTGGTTTATACACAATGAACATTCTTGGGACTTCCTTGGTGGTCTAGTGGTTAAGACTTCGCCTTTCAATGCAGGGGGTGCAGCCTGGAACACTGATCGGGGAGCTAAGATCTCACATACCTTGAAGCCAGAAAACCAAAATATAAGACAGAAACAATGTTGTAATAAATTCAAAAAAGACTTTAAAAAATGGTCTACATCAAAAAAAAAAAAAATCTTTCAAAGAGAAAGAACATTCTCCCACCCCCACAGGCAGGGAAGGAAGAACGTGGACACTCTGCACAGGCAATGAATTCCTCTGTGCAGGTAAACAGCACACTGCTCTCACCTCCTAATCTGGAGAATTGGGCAGATTATAGTCTCAGAGCACCAGATTCCTTAGACAACATATAAAAGGAGGAAAGTTATTTTTTTAAGATATTTTATGTGGACCATTTTAAAAATCTTTATTGAATTTGTTACAATGTTGCCTGTTTTATGTTTTGTTTTTTCTGGCCCTGAGGCATGTGGAATCCCAGCTCCCTGACCAGGGATCAAACCCGCACCCCTTGCATTGGAAGGTGAAGTCTTACCACTGGACCACTAGGGAAGTCCTGACAAAGAGAACACTCTTAGAATGAGGGGTTTCATGAATTCTCAGGATGACCTGACTGGCTGGCCCATTTCTGTCTCCCCTAGTGCGGATTCTTTGACCGAGCAAGACCACCCCAGGACGATATGAATGACCGGGAACAGCTGACCAATGAGAAAACCCCTGAGGCATGAAAAGGAAAGCCAAAGACAAAAACAACCTCAATACTACTCCAGTTCAAAGCAAAGAAGGATCATGAGGGTTCAACCCAGGTTGTCCTGCGCCTGCCAGTGTCCTCAGACGGGAGGGCCATGTCATCACCTCATCTACACTGTACTCTGGAGAAGTTTCCATGGATCCTGGTGATCCTGTGGGGAAAGGAAGCCTCCTCAACACTGCAGAAACGCTGGGCAGCCGTGGAAGATGTCTTTGGCTTGAGTCCTTCTGTGTTTGGCAGACACTTTGAAATGGGTATGGGAATGTGAGGTTGCTTTCCAGGTAAATCCATCTGAAGTCTCGAAAAATGCAGTGTCTGAGTTAGGATGGACTTTAGAAGGTGAACTTGGACCAAACCTTCCAACACTACTGTATACAATGGAATATTTGACACCTCCCTCTGGAAAAGACACATTTCTAGTGACATTACAGCTCAGGGAGACCAGCCTATGCTGTTGGGACTGTGAAAGGACCTTGGAAATGGCAGAGATCATCTTTGTGAGCGAGGATAACGATTTATTTATTTATTTTCCATGACTCTAGGCTGACACTCTAGAGGATCTGGAAATTAAAGATTTGGTTCGCTGGTTTTTTAAATCACTCACCAAATTTCCCTCCAAGATGTCTGTTTTGTGCAGAATACATAACTTAACAGGACTTAGGATTTAGATAGGGTTAAGGAAAAGTGAATTGGTATTAGAAGACTGTTTCACTTTCATGACTTCTACATGAAATTACTTTTATTCATGCTTTCAGGGACTCACATCTGCTTAATTTAGCCTTGCAAAAAGTTGCATTGATATCTACTTTTACAAAAAAAAAATCATCTTTCCATTAACTTAATTAGCAATATGCAAATTTCAAGGGACTCTCAATCCTGAGTGGTACTTAAAAATAATGGTAAAATTTCTAGAGTCCATTCACAAAAAAGCAATTCAATAATTTGGACAGGCATATTATTTTTAATATCTGTGAGGCAATAGCAATATTTTAATTTGGGATTAAATACCTTTTTACTATACGTCAAACTTACATTCACAGAAAAGACACGTTAAACATAAATAGGAAGAAGCATAAAGTTAGGCATATGTGTGATGAACCTAGAAAACAGATTCCTATGGATTTTATTTAGAACTGCCTGTTCCAACTTTACTTTTCATTTTTCCTGCTAATCGTTATAGTACATGACTTTGGAAAATAATTTTTACTTAAGCTATTTTCCCATCATCTTGAATTTAACCATCACATAAACTTGATGTTTAAAACTCTTGTAAATAATCCATAATCATATGTAACAGTATCGTTTTAAGTAAAATAGACCAGCCAAATTTATATAGTCTGCACAACTTTGTATCCTTTTTATGATAATGAAAAATTATTATGAAGAAGTGCTGAACAAATTTTATATTTATGTGCAATATTTTATAGACCTATGTATCAAAAAGCATGTTTACACTGGCATTAGTTATTTTTTAAATTAATATCCTGAATACTAAGTATGATAAAACCAGTAGACCCCAATCCTTCAGTTTACAAAGCAGTTGGAAAATTTATGCCCCACTTTCAACAATCACACTTGATTTGAAAGATGAGCCAAACTCACAGACACTAAATTTTTGGTCATGCCTTAATCTGGACACGATCCATCTGGCTCCAGCTGCAGAATTTCTTTGGAAACCAAATCAAAGGCACATGGGCGAATACACTGAACAATTCATACTCTGCCTGCTCGTGAATTGAATCCTGTCATGGTAGCAGTTTCAAGGCTGTCAGGAACTGAAGTCTGGCTCCCAGTGTGTGTGGCTGACTTGGGGGTGAGAACTGCACATGTTTCAAAGAGTTTGAGGGTCTCATGTCAGCCTCAGGGGGTCTTAGGTGGTCGTTGTCTGGGTGGAAGTGGTTCTACAGGCAGTGGCTGTCT
Organism: Bos taurus; assembly: GCF_002263795.3. NCBI lineage: Eukaryota > Metazoa > Chordata > Mammalia > Artiodactyla > Bovidae > Bos > Bos taurus. The sequence continues at coordinate 30,054,136 of NC_037340.1, read as the reverse complement.
CTGAGATGAGTGGAAGGAGGAGTCTCTACCTCCAAAGTGACACCCCAACTCTTGTCATCATGCCTGACTTTTGGCCAAGAGAGAATAGCTCCTCAAGGTTTGGGGTCACAAAAGAGCCCTGAGAAAACACACCTGTTGTCTTTCAAGCTAACCTTCATAAAAGAACTCGGAACTCTTAGGGCTAGGACCGTCAAAGCCAGGTCATACAGACACCTGGAGGAAGCTCGAGATGCCAGGAGCAAGGCTGGGATCCAGAACAGAGCAAGGTGTGAGGACTTCAAAGGCAAACTACAGCATCCTCACAGTCTCAGCCCAAAGTGATCCCCATCTAGAAGGACAGGCACTGCTATCTATAGGCAGTTTGCAGAGGGCCATCAATACACACTGAGGTCAGGTGAACCCTCCACGCCTCAGTTCTTGAGTGCCCCTCCACATGGAAAATATTCTAAAAATGCACTGAGCAAATCTGCTTCTCATCATATAAAGCCAATCACCTTCATCATTTATAATATGCTGTTGCTTCTCTTAGAATCTATCTATATATTTCAGATATATCTTTTGAAATACTTTCAGCTGATTTTCAGTACATGGGAAAAAATGGACAAATCAAGTTTTATAAACTTGGAGATTTTTATACACTAAATAAGCAACATGGACCAATTGCCCACTGAAACCCCACTTCTTTGAACTCAGCCCTTTTCTTGTTTTATTTAAATATATGTGTAGAATCTGTGAAGATTTTCATGTACCTATTTACCTTGTCACTAATAAAATTAAAAACTAAAGACCTGATGACATATTTGTGGGGTTTTTCGCAAGCAATGTAAAACTTTCCCATGATGGCAGACATCAAAGGTTTGGGTCTTCACACTTCTTTACCATAAAAACATTTAACATTGAAAGAAATTTGAAAGAGCAAGGACATGACACTTTTTGGAATAATGAACATGTTCTAAATTTAGATCGTGGTGATGTTTGCATGAATACACTAAGAAGGACTGGACTGTATGCATTAAATGGTTGAGTTTTATGGGAATTAAATCTCAATACATATGTTTAAAAATGTGAGTCATTTCTGATACCTACACTTTCATATAATTGGTATCTTTTCCTTTACATTTCCTTTCCTTTTTAAAATTTTTATTTACTTGTTTGGCTGTGTTGAGTCTTTTGCAGCTTGCAGGATCTTTGTCACATCAGTCAGGACTGTCTAGGTGTGGCATGTAATCTAGAACACGTAGGCTCAATGGTTGCGACACACGGAATTAGTTGTTCTGTGGCATGTGGGATCTTAGTTCCCCAGCCAGGGATCAAACCCAAGTCCCCTGCAGTGCAAGGCAAATTCTTAACCACTGGACCACCAGGAAAGCCCCTACATTGTCTTCCAAATCGTGTCCATATGAAAACTTCACGTTTTAATGAAGCCTTCCTTTGGGTCATTGACCAATTCAAAAGCTGCTCCTAGTCTCCAATGGCATTTTGTGAATTATGACACTTTTCCAGTTGTTCTCATGACTATTTTCCAGCTGGGCCAATCCTCTGTGCAAGCAGGAATATCTTTTCACCTTTGTATTCCCTACATTAAGCACCACCATCTGTTACATAGTCAGTGCTCGAAAACCATTCCAAAGTGAATGAATGAATATATGTGCACAGTAATAATCGTGATATGTGCTTTTGTAATCTTTGCTCCTATTACAAAGACTGGAGGTACACGCCTTTTTATATCCTATTTGTAGTGTTCATATGATGTTGTTATAATAGTTACCCAGTGTTTTATCCAATTAGCAGATCATCATTTATTTAACAATACTTCTTATTGGAAATATTTCTTCATAAATTCATTTATTAAGAATAGCATGAAATTGAATACTTTTAAACATGAGGCTTGTTTTCGGTTATTTCAATAAATGAACTTCACAAGAGTAAGGTAGTTTGGTTAAAGTAGATGAAGATTTTTGTACTTCTTGATAATATATTGTTTCTTAAGAGGACTAGATCAATTTGCATTAAATACACCACTTCCTTCACAACTCTGTCAGTATCCTAAAATATTTTGGTAATGATTTTCAAGTATTACTTTAATTTGTGTTTCACTAGTTATTGTTGTGGAGAAGGTGATGGCACCCCACTCCAGGACTCTTGCCTGGAAAATCCCATGGACGGAGGAGCCTGGTAGGCTACAGTCCATGGGGTCACAAAGAGTCGGACAGGACTGAGCGACTTCACTTTCACTTTTCGCTTTCATGCATTGGAGAAGGAAATGGCAACCCACTCCAGTGTTCTTGCCTGGAGAATCCCAGGGACAGGGGAGCCTGGTGGGCTGCCATCTATGGGGTCGCACAGAGTCGGACACGACTGAAGCAACTTAGCAGCAGCAGTATTGTTGATCAGTCACTTGTCATGTCCAACTCTTTGCAATTCCATGGACTACAGCACATCAGGCTTCTCTGTCCTTCACCATCTCCTGAAGTTTGCTCAAACTTATGTCCATTGAGTCAAGGATGCCATCCAACCATCTTGTCCTCTGTCAAATTCAGTACATTTAATGTATACACTTAATTTTGATTTCTAATATTATTGAATATTCAATATAGACCGATTTATTGATTATATATTTAAATACTTGCCACTTCTCTGGTTGGTATTCATGAATTCCAGTGAAACAAATCCCAGTGCCTGGATGCTTTTCTTATCACCAAAAAAAAGAAGTAAGATGAACCCTTTACTTCACACTATATATTACTCACACTTTAAAGCCTACACATATTGAAAAGCTCAGAATGGTCCAGAGGCACTTATGTGTCCAAGGTAAGAAGTCACAAAACCAAATCTAAGATTTAGGAACATTGGTGCTGAAGATCAATGCATCTTGCTAGTAGAAACTATCTGAGAGGGGCAAGACCTCCTGGCGCACACTCAGAATGACCTATAATGGGCGAGCCCACCTGTTACAGCCTGTGCATGCTCATAGTGGGTAAATAAAAGAACTCTTACCATGTCTTATAGAATAGTCAAGTGCTTTGTAGTTGGATGTATGCAGCTGGAGCTCAGTCTTCGCACCAAATTCTGTTGATAGCATTTTATATGTAGACACTGAGCTGCATCAATACTTTCTAAAGGTTGAGTTGACGTTTGGGTAACTACAGTGGGCAAAATAAGATCAGAATCACTCCTTGTAGAATTCTGAGACAAAGTAGAAGTCCCTCTGGAGTTGCACACTTCCTCTGTGAAAGTTGCACCCTACTCCTAGATTACTTCTATTAGACAGCACCCTGGTGACCTCAGGAAGAGCCCAAACATGAAAACTTTCTGTTGCTATCCATGAATGCCAAGACAGCACCTCTCTAGAATCTAATGTTCTTTTCCACGTGTATAGCAGGTTTTCTCCTTCAGAACTCTGTTGACACTAAAAGGTTGATTGCTTTTAAACATGTTTTTAAAGAATTCTGGATTTTTTTTTTTTGGCTGTTCTGGGTCTTTGCTGTGGTATGCTGACTCAGTAGTTGTGATGTGTGGGCTTATTTGCCCCGAGACATGTGGGATCTTAGTTCTCTGACCAGGGATTGAACCTGCACCCCCTGCATTGGAACACAACTTCTTAACCACTGAACCACCAGAGAAGTCCCTAAACTCATTTTGGAGTTAAGTAAAATCCAAAGGCTGCCCTCCTCGTGATGCTTAAGTCAATGGCAAGTTGAGAATGGCCAGAGTACACGTGGCATAATTCTGATTGTCATGTTAAGCTCTCCCCTTCAATGCACCCCACAAATACCATCTGCCTGACACTCTGCCTTTTGGAATTGTTTATAAGCTCTCTGTTATTTAGGGTTGTTGGCCAAAATCCACATGGAAATGTAACCTGATACTAGTACCTCTTGACACTAAAAAGTCTTGACTTTAACTTCTATATGTGCCACCACACGACACAGTAGGAATGTTCTTGATATCTCCGCACTGCCGCTCATTTCAACTGTGTACTATTTTGCAGGAACAACCAAGTCTTCAGCAGGTTGTCCTGCTGTCTAACTTTTAGGCCGGATGTTTCTTAAGCAGTAACAATGGACCTTCCTGGTTTTCAGTTTTTAGATTACAGCATTCATTCACTGAGTCAACTTTAGGATACGAGCAAGTTTAACAATTTTTATTTCTGTGTACGTAGTCACTTTAGTCAGTCATGTCTGACTCTTGGCTCAGCCCACCAAGCCCCTCTGTCCATGGGATTTTCCCAGCAAGAATAGTGGAGTGGATTGCTATGCCCTCCTCCAGGGTTTATCTTCCCCACTGAGCCACCTGGAAGCCCTTTTATTTCTATAAGAATTTTTAATTTTTGAAAATATACAGGTCTCCTCTTAGTTTCCTAGGGCTGCAATTATAAAGTGCCATACACTGGGTGGATTAAAAGCAATAGAAATTTGTTGTCACAGAGTTCTCCAGTTCAGAAGTCCAAGCCAGGCTGTCAGCAGGGCCATGCTCCCTCCTAAGGGGACAGGGAAGGGATTGCTATCATGCTTCTCCTGTAGCTTCTGCTAATTTCAAGCACTCCTTGGCTTGTGAAGGCATCACTCCACTCCTCCCTCCTCACTTGATATTCCTTCTCCCTTCCTGCCTGTCTTGCGTCATCTTCCCTCTGCATCTGTGTCCATGTGTCCCTCTACTTTTTTCTTGTTTTCATGTTTTGTTCTAATGAAAAAACTGATTTTTATGCTTCTTGAAAATAGTGAACACTATTACATTTTATGTTCCCCCAGCTAGAATGCAGACATCATAAAGGCAAGTATTCTGTACCAGTTTGATATGCTTTTTTTTCTTCTTTATAAAAATTAGTTTTATTTGCCCTATCTAAGCATCACTAGGAGGGCAGCCTTTGGATTTTACTTAGCTCCAAAATGAGTTTAGGGACTTCTCTGGTGGTTCAGTGGTTAAGAAGTCACCTTCCAATGCAGGGGATGCAGGTTCACTCCCTAAGATCCCACATGTCTTGGGGCAAATAAGCCCACACAGCACAACTACTGAGTCGGCATTCTTTTTTATGCATATGTTTTTATTTTATTTATTTTCAATTGGAGGATACTTGCTTTACAATGTTGTGTTACTTTCTTCCGTACAACAATGTGAATCAGCCTTCAGATCAGATCAGTTGCTCAGTCGTGTCCGACTCTTTGCGACCCCATGAATCACAGCACGCCAGGCCTCCCTGACCATCACCAACTCCCGGAGTTCAGTCAGACTCACGTCCATCCAGTCAGTGATGCCATTCAGCCGTCTCATCCTCTGTCGTCCCCTTCTCCTCCTGCCCCCAATCCCTCCCAGCATCAGAGTCTTTTCCAATGAGTCAACTCTTCGCATGAGGTGGCCAAAGTACTGGAGTTTCAGCTTTAGCATCATTCCTTCCAAAGAAATCCCAGGGCTGATCTCCTTCAGAATGGACTGGTTGGATCTCCTTGCAGTCCAAGGGACTCTCAAGAGTCTTCTCCAACACCACAGTTCAAAAGCATCAATTCTTCGGCTCTCAGCCTTCTTCACAGTCCAACTCTCACATCCATACATGACCACAGGAAAAACCATAGCCTTGACTAGATGAAACTTTGTTAGCAAAGTAATGTCTCTGCTTTTGAATATGCTATCTAGGTTGGTCATAACTTTCCTTCCAAGGAGTAAGCGTCTTTTAATTTCATGGCTGCAGTCACCATCTGTAGTGATTTTGGAGCCCAGAAAAATAAAGTCTGACACTGTTTCCACTGTTGCCCCATCTATTTCCCATGAAGTGATGGGACCGGATGCCATGATCTTCATTTTCTGAATGTTGAGCTTTAAGCCAACTTTTTCACTCTCCACTTTCACTTTCATCAAGAGGCTTTTGAGATCCTCTTCACTTTCTGCCATAAGGGTGGTGTCATCTGCATATCTGAGGTTATTGAGATTTCTCCCGGCAATCTTGATTCCAACTTGTGTTTCTTCCAGTCCAGCGTTTCTCATGATGTACTCTGCATATAAGTTAAATGAACAGGGTGACAATATACAGCCTTGACGAACTCCTTTTCCTATTTGGAACCAGTCTGTTGTTCCATGTCCAGTGCTAACTATTGCTTCCTGACCTGCATACAAATTTCTCAAGAGGCAGATCAGGTGGTCTGGTATTCCCATCTCTTTCAGAATTTTCCACAGTTTATTGTGATCCACACAGTCAAAGGCTTTGGCGTAGTCAATAAAGCAGAAATAGATGTTTTTCTGGAACTCTCTTGCTTTTTCTATGATCCAGCGGATGTTGGCAATTTGATCTCCGGTTCCTCTGCCTTTTCTAAAACCAGCTTGAACATCAGGAAGTTCACGGTTCACATATTGCTGAAGCCTGGCTTGGAGAATTTTGAGCATTACTTTACTAGCGTGTGAGATGAGTGCAACTGTGCAGTAGTTTGAGCATTCTTTGGCATTGCCTTTCTTTGGGATTGGAATGAAAACGGACCTTTTCCAGTCCTGTGGCCACTGCTGAGTTTTCCAAATTTGCTGGCATATTGAGTGCAGCACTTTCACAGCATCAGCCTTAAGTGTATATATACATATAGATATATAGATATCTATATGTAGGTATCTATCTATATACATATATAGATATATATCCCTCCCTGTTGAGCCTACCTCCCTCTCACCACGCCCCCCTGCCCCCACATCTCACCCTCCAGGTCATCACAGAGCACCGAGCTGAGCTGCCCAAGGTACACAGCAGCTTCCCACCAGCTATCTGTTTACACGTGGTAGTGTATATATGTCAGTGCGACTCTCAGTTCATCCCACCCTCTCCTTTCCCTGCTGTGCATGTATCCCCTTCTTATAAGGACATCAGGCATATTGGATTAGGGTCCAACCTAATGACCTCATTTAACTTGCTAACCTCTGTAAAGACCCTATCTCCAATCCGGTCACATTCTGAGTCAAGTTAGAACCTCATCATGTCTTCAAAGGAGGATACCATCACATCCTCCTTCAAAAGTTTCTCTTGCGTAGAACAGTTTGACAAGTGAACCCAAGATGATGAAGTGCATCTGAATTAAGGGTAAGCCTGAGGAATTTAAAGAGAGTATCTTTCTATCAGTCTTTTGATTTCTCCTCACTCAGGAAATGTACTGGTATTGCTGAGTATATAATAAAATCATAAATATTTGGATGTCTTTCCCTCACTTACTGCCTTTACACACATATTAGAAGATGAAGACAACCGCATTTTAAAAAATTTTATCTATTTGCTTATTTTTGGCTGCACTGAGTCTTCAGTGTTATGCATGGGCTTTCTCTAGTTGCAGCGAGTGGGGGCTACTCTCTAGTTGCGGTGCGCGGGCTTCTAACTCTGATGGTTTCTAAGTTGTGATCCATGGGCTTAGTTGCCGGGGGTTCATTCCCGGACCAGAGATTGAACCCACATCCCCTGGATTGGCAGGTGGACTTTTAACTACTGGACCTTCAGGGAAGTCAAACAACTGCATTTTTACATAATTCACTTAACTGCTCTACTCTTCCATTTCTTTCCACCAGCACCCACATTCTCATTCTCTTTTCTTCTCCCTTGAAATAACCATCTTATTCTCATGGATTCTATGGATAAATGTGCATTTTGTGATATGAGAGAGGAAATTCCTCACCAGTTGGAAATTAAAGGCCACTGGTCACTGAGTAAGTGGGGAGCTGAAGGAAATCCTTATCTTGGGACTGTAAGGTTTGCTCCCCAAATTGCTCAGCACAGGGAAAGTGTGGCTTAGATCTGCAGTGACCCAGAGCTGAGAAAAACAGCTACCATAATGGAAGACAGAACCAAGAAAATAAAACAAGGGTGACTAGCCTACCCTGGACCACACACTTGCTGGTAGGAAGGAGTTTACCCCCCAGAAGAAGGCCCCTCAGTACGCAGATGGATGATGTGTTCACAGTGGACATCAGTCTCACAGGCTTGGCCAATAGGGAGATTTAGCCCAGAAAGTCAGCCTTCTCTCTTTCTTCCTCTCCACCGTATCTGCTCTTCCCACCATCATCTTTCCCAGTCTTTATCCAGGAATCCCACCCTTTGACAAGTGGGATGACTTCTGATCCGGATGGAGGACATTGAATATTTCCTTTTGGCCGGTGGCCTTTCACCCCACTCAGCTTCAGGAGTTTATCCAAGCTGACAACCTCCAGGCATCAGCTGCACTGTCTGTATTTCATTACTGAAAGAAAACCCACAAGAATAGGTGCCTCCAGCTTTCTGTGTGAGGAATGGTTGAGGGACCTGGGATTTGGGTACATATTACCTAACTGTAACTATCTGAAGGATTATTATGAGGAAGACGAAGTAGAAGGGGTTGAGGATGGAATAATATAAATAATTATAATAAAAATGAAATGTATGAAAGCATTCACTGTGTTAGTCCTCAGCTAAGTGCTTTACATGCGATTTTCATTTAATCCTCACCACCACTGTATGCGAGCAGATTCTAGGATTATCCCTGTTTTATAGATGAATTGAGGTCAACAGAGTAAGTTGTTTGATAGTTTACACCATAGCTGTTGGCAGAACTGACATTCAAACCAAGGTCTGCCTGAGTCTAGAGGCCAGGACTGTACAACCTGCCATTTTCAAGAAGTTGAACGTAACTACTCTATTCCATGTTGAATGTAGAGAAGGAACCATTTAAGAAAATGGGGTTAAAATAGTTTTCCATAAGCTTGGTGATCCCTTTCAGATTCTCTCAGAGCCAGAAAATATGAGGGCTTCCAGTATAAAAGTACAAAGCAGAATCATTCATCTAGTTTACAGAGAGACAGGAATCAGAACCACAGAACTTTTGTCCCCTTTTACTTTCTGAATTCTATTTAGATTCATGCACGTGATGAAATATTCTCAACATTTTTCAACCCCTACAGTTATATACGGGCTATTTGACGACAGAGGATGAGATGGCGATGGCACCACTGACCTGATGGACATGAATTTGAGCAAACTCCGGGAGTTGGTGACGGTCAGGGAGGCCTGATGTGCTGCAGTCCATGGGGTCACAAAGAGTCAGACACAACTGAGTGACTAGTTTTAATGACTAGTGACTAGTTTTAATGAGTGACTAACTGATTTTAATTATTAGAATAAGTTGATAGAGAAGCTCATTCTTCAGGTCATTTGCCAAGATTAAAGCTAACTTGCAAAGTCTAAGGGATTTCAGAGTTTGAGAACAGTATATCTTAAATAGTTCTCTTCACACCAAAAAGCTATTGGTTAGAAACCTAAATGACACTAATTTTATAGATCAAAAAAATAGATTTTTTGGTTTTATTTCAGAAAACTGTGACCTCATATAATATTCTCCCAAGGCTTCAAACGATAGCTGTCTACCAATCTTACTACTTGGGAGACTAATCTGATATTTTGTTTTCATCTTTTGGAAACTAGAACTAATGAAGGACTGGTGGTGGTGTTGGTTTAGGTGCTGTTATGACCAACTCTTGCAGCTCCATGTACTGTAGCCCACCAGGCTCCTCTGTCCATGGGATTCTCCAGGCAAGAACACTGGAGTGGGTTGCCATTCCCTCCTCCAGGGGATCTGCCTGATTCAAGGATCAAATCCACGTCTCTTGCAGAAGAAATAGATACAGAAGGTATTTTACTTCCTCCTTGAGTGTTTGGATCACACTGTCTTAAGAATTCGTATCTCTCCTTAGGAGTAGGAAGGGATGTGTGTGTGTGTGTGTGTGTGTGTGTACAGAGGAGAGTCTACAATGAATGCTGGTAGACAACATGGAAGGGAACTGCATGTGGAGACCCAGAAGGTACTGCACAGCCTCCTGAGGTGCATTCTTCCACTGTGGATGCTCAGACTTGAGAAATGTGCTCTGGAGCAGGATCTGAACCAGTGACTGAGAAAGGTTCCAGTGAGGTGGCTGAGACTGGCAACATGGAGATTAGAACAGGAAAGCTTTGTGTTGGGATAGAACTGAGGATGAGGGAGTGAGGAAGGAAACAGGAATCTCTATAAGGAACTTGCCTTAATCCACCTAACCTGCCCTTCAATGACAAACTGCACGAATGGTCCCAGTTCTTCACTCTGCCCTCTACCTATGCTCTTTGACACATAGCTTTAAGGCCCCCTATCCTTCTCTCTGTGTGATTCTGAGTTCACCATGTGACATGCCTTGGTCCCTGGGATGTTACCAGATGGGCAAGTAGCAGAGGTCTGAAAAGTACCCCATGCATAATAAGATTTGCTCTCCATTAGCTCAGCCATTCCCATGAGAAGGACATGCCACGGTTAACCTCCCCATCCCAGGAGGAGGGGAGGGATGAGTGGACCAGAACCACCCCCACCCAAGTCCAGTGTGAATCAACTTATCTCCTGCCAACTTGTAGATTCATGAGAAATACTGGGTTGACCAGTATTTTGCCATAAGACGTTTCCCATAAACATCTTATGGAAAGACTCAAAGGAAATTTTTGGCCAAGCCAGTAATATATATATAATAATGTAAGTAGCTCATTTGAGAGCAGGACAAGCTTGCAGGAAACCAGAGTCCACTCTCAGCCTCGATTCTATGCAGTTCCCCTGGAGGATGAAGGTGCAGGGCCACAAAAGAGAGGCGGGACATGCCCTGACACCCAGCCCCACTACAGCTTGTGAGAAAGGAGCAGTGTCCCACGGAGGGGGCCTGGCCAGGAATCCCCTGGGATAGGAGGGGCCGCAGTCACCTGGAGGCAGAGCAGGGAAGATTCTCTTCATTCCCTGCCCGCCCCCTCCCCCCACTGCTGGTTATGTGCCAGATCTGGAGAAAATCCTAGGATAATTCTCCATAATATACATATATACTAGAGAAGGGTTCCAGGCAGAAGAGGGGAAAATACCTCTCGGGCTACACAATATGACTTAAGTATAATGAAGTATTACATATAATATATATACACACACACACACACATGCACACACACACATGCAGGCTTCCCCAGTGGCTCAGTGGTAAAAGAATCCTTCCTCAATGCAGGAGCTGCAGGAAATGCAAGTTCAGTCCCTGGGTGGGGAAGATCCCCTAGAGAAGGGCATGACAACCCTTTCCAGTATTCTTGCCCAGAGAATCCAATGGGCAGAGGAGACTGGCAGGCTACAGTCCATAAGGTCAGACACAACTGAAGCAACTGAGCATGCATGAATATACGCATACACACATAAATGTATTGAGCATTTGTTTTTGAAATTTGTGTGGGCAAGTATCAGGAATATATATGAATAGGACTATAAACAAGGAAGCTAGCATAAAAGTGGGGTTCCCTGATAGCTCAGTTGGTAAAGAATCCACCTGCAATGCAGGAGACCCCAGTTCAATTCCTGGGTCAGGAAGATCCACTGGAGAAGGGATAGGCTACCCAGTCCAGTGTTCTTGGGCTTCTCTTGTGGGTCAGCTGGTAAAGAATCCATCTGCAATGTGGGAGACTGGGTTTGATACCTGGCGTGGGAAGATCCCCTGGAGAAGGGAAAAGCTACCCACTCTAGTATTCTGGCCTAGAGAATTCCAAAGACTGTATAGACAATAGGGTCGCAAAGAGTTGGACATGACTAAGCAACTTTCACTTTCACCTTCAGCATAAAAATAACCTTGCACATTCTTTAAAACGTTGTTATCTTCAGAGGACCTTTCTTTCAGAACTGTTTCTATAAGTGTTACTATAACAACAGTATTACAAGACTGGAGTTGTTCGGTTAATTGTAAAAGAAACTCCTTTGGACTTCAGACCCTCCTCCAGTCAAATAAACATGTCTATTTATAAGATACGTTCCACAAAGAGACACAATGACATCTTGTGTTTTGTGTTGACCAAGATTTTCCTGTGATAAGAGTTATTACAAGTGTTTTTGATCTAGTGTTTTTGAGGACTTCAAGTCTCCTTTTCCCCTCCTAATACTTCTTTTTCCCTCTTATGTATCTATCCAAGGAGCAGAAGAGAAACTACACTCAATAAATGTGCTATCCCTGCAGCTGAAATTCAGTGTCTCCTGCTTCTGAGGTCACATGAGGGGAAAAAAATTCTCTTTTAGTTGTGTTTTAGTCGAGACAAAAATTATGAGGAGGGAGAAGGAGTGAAGGGTTACATCTGGAGAGAGTTAAGTTCCGTGGCTGGAGAAGCAGCTGGGACTATGTAACATAGCCGCTTCCATCATGCAGCCATTGTGCTGTTTGAAAATGCGTGGGTTTTCCGATGGTGTGGGTTTTATTTGGAAAGGAAGAATCCTGGGTGTTTTCAGAGAGGAAATTCAACGGCTGATTCATGCTCTTAAAACTTTTTGCCCTAAATTTATTGACCAGGAAGATGCTGTTAGCTAAAATTGGAAGATCTTGGGGACACTAAATCTTGCAGAGCAGTTAACTATTGGACACTATTAGAGCTTCTGATAAGATTTTGTGGAGTGCCTTTTTTAAATGGTTCAAAAACATCTGGTCTTTTTGTCTGTTCCTCTTTGATGCCTGTGCTGCTCTCGCTTTAATAACTTCAGGGACCAGCAGCCTGATAATCCGAGCTGAGGTCATCCAGGGATGGTGGCTCATGGCCGTGAGTGTGGCCAGCATTAATGCTCCTCAAATAGCCATATCTTTGCTGGAATCATCAGAGGACTTGTCATCCCTTCTCTTTCTCTCTTATCTGTCTACCTGCACTGTTTGATTAATGATAAAGAATTATTCTGGCATGTAAAGTCATTTTGAAATGGAAAAGTTTCAACTTGAGTATAAAACAGTATGTTAACTGGGCTAAAACATGATCTACTATCCAATTTACTGCCCAGGTTGCTTCGAGGAAAACAAATGGACTTTTACTATGTATAATCTTTAAGTTCAACAAATTGTTAGCCTTCTCCTGGAAAGTTTTAGGTTAATAGATAACTATTTTGTAGGTTGAATCCTACAGCCAACACTCAAAACTTTTCCTATTTTATCTTTTTTTACTTTGCTAATGTTGAAGGTTGTATATCATAGACTTTTCACGGTTTAGGAGTCTTTCTCCTTCAGAATCATATTTACTCCCAAATTATTCACCCACAACATAGGTGCGATTTTTGTCCCTTTCTCCCCATTTCCTGTGTTGTCTTTTCTCTAACATCCTCCCATGACAACATTACCAGCTTTGGGTGTTCTGCTTCATGTGTTGAACTCACACTGGTCATCTATTTTACATGTGGTAATGTATATGTTTCAATGCTATCGTCTCAAATCATTCCACCCTCACCTTCTCACCGAGTCCAAAAGTCTGTTCTTTACATCTGTGTCTCCTTTGCTGCCCTGCACGTAGGATTGTTGGTACCATCTTTCTAAATGCCATTTATATGTGTTCACACACAGTATTTGTCTTTCTGACTTACTTCACTCTGTAAAATAATTATCCTCCAATTAAAATTAATTAATTAATTAAAAAAAAACACTACTAGACCAGGTTCATTCAGCTAGATTTGCAGTGAGCAAAATGCTGAGATGCTAAGGTTTGCACTGAGGGTTTGTTCATAAGGCAGTCAAGAAAGACCAGGTCTTAGGTCTACCTCCGCGAAGACCAGAGGTTCAGGGTATCCTTCGGATAAGGCAGCATAGAAGTCTGAGGTGTGGGAAATGTGGGGAAAGGTGACTGGGAGAAAGTGTGGTCATCATTGTGGTTCTGTGCAGGTGTAACTAAGCTACGGGGCTCTGCACGTTCAAAACTGGAGTTTGCAATTAGTAAATGCAAACTATTATATACAAGATGGATAAACAACAAAATCTACTAAATGGCACAGGGAACTATATTCTGTACCCTGTGACAAACTGTAATGGAAAAGAATATGAAAAGAATGTGTATATGCATATGACTGAATCTCTTGCACAGCAGAAATCAACACAACACTGTAAACCAGCTATACTTGAATTTTAAAAACGGAGGTGCTTAGCATGATCTGAGGGTGGAGTTTTCAGCCCTCTGAGGACAAAAGGATGCTCACACAGGCCCAGGTGGAGGGTTAGCGGTCCCAATCAGTATTATCCAGCTCAGCTCCAACGATATGCAGCTGACTCCAAGTTTCTAGACAACACCTCAAGCAAACACCTTATTGTATAGGCTACATGCTGCTTGGAGGACACAGGAATCTTAAACGACCTTGATTATTGGAGGTAGGTAAAATGGATTTGACTAACAATTATCCATGCTAAAGAATGTTCAAAGTGCCAGACAATTGCACTCACTTCCCTTGTTAGTAAGGTTATGCTCAAAATCCTTCAAGTTAGGCTTTAGGAGTACTTGAATCAAGAACTTCCAGATGTACAGCCTGGGTTTAGAAAAGGCAGAGGAACCAGAGATCAAACTGCCAACATTCATTGGATCATAGCAAAAGCATGGGAATTCCAGGAAAACATCTACTTCTGTTTCATTGACTACTCAAAAGTGTTTGATTGTGTGGATTACAACAAATTGTGGGAAATTATTAAGACATGAGAATACCAGACCATCTTACCCATCTCCTGAGAAATGTATATGCAGGTCAAGAAGCAACAGTTAGAACCTTGCATTGAACAACTGACTGGTTCAAAATCAGGACAGAAGTATGACAAGGTTGTATATTGTCACCCTGTTGATTTAACTTATATCCAGAGGACATCATGTGAAATACGAGGCTGGATGAGATACAAGCTGCAATCAAGGCTGCCAGGGAAATATCAACAATCTCTGATATGCAGATGATACCACTCCACTGGCAGAAAGTGAAGAGGAACTAAAGAGCCTCTTGATGGAGGTGAAGGAGGAGAGTGACAAAGCTGGCTTAAAACTCAACATTCAAAAAACCAAGATCATGGCATCTGGTCTCATCACTTCATGGCAAATAAATGAGGGAAAAGTGGAAGCAGTGACAGATTTTTCTCTTCTTGGGCTCCAAAATCACTGTAGATGGTGACTGCAGCCATGAATTTAGAAGATGCTTGTTTCTTGGAAGGAAGGATATGACAAACCTAGACAGTGTATTAAAAATCAAAGACATCACTTTGCTGACAAAGGTCTGTACAGTCAAATCTATGGTTTTTCCAGTAGTCATGTACAGATGTGAGAGTTGGACCATAAAGAAGGCTGAATGCTGAATAACTGATGCTTTTGAATTGGTGCTGGAGAAGATTCTTGAGAGTCCCTTGGACAGCAAGGAGATCAAACCAGTCAATCCTAAGGAAATAAACTATGAATATTCACTGGAAAGACTAAAGCTGAAGCTGAAACTCCTATGCTTTGGCCACCAGATGCAAAGAGCTGACTCATTGGAAAAGACTGGTGCTGGGAAAGATTGAAGGCAAAAGGAGAAGAGGGTGGCAGAGGACGAGATGGTTGGATGGCATCACTGATTTAATGGACATGAACTTGGAAGAATTCTGGGAGATGGTGAGGGACAGGGAAGACTGGCATGCTGTAGTCCATGGAGTCACAAAGAGCTGGACACAACTTAGGGACTGAACAACAACAATGGTTACCCAGGGTTTCAGCAATTACTAGTGTTTTTAACAGTGTCGTAACCTTTGTACTTATTGGGCATGTCAGGGTTAATAATGTCCCAAAGCGTGTGAAAATGAAACATCAGCACAGTGAACACAATTGGATTGATGATCAAACTGAAGCCGATGCCATCTCTTGATGCAGGAGACCAATCAGTGTATTCAGGAAGGACGAGCTTGTGGTCTGGGAGACACAGTGTAGCCTATGGACTTGACTTCTCTTGTTGGGGATTGATTCAGCCCATAAAGTATTTTTTTACATTGTAATTTGATTCCTATATGCAAAGTTTTGGAGCTGCACAAAAATATCAAGATTTATGGCCTCTTGAAAAGCTAGAAGATCAGCAACTGAGTCTACATCCTGCAGTAACAAGCAGCTGGTCTTTAGCAGCAGGGCCCCTTCAAACACCAAGGGCTCAGAGTTGGACACGACTTAGTGACTTAACAACAATGTATAAGATCATGTTCACGAGTTTTTAAGAGCTGTATCAGTTAAATATGGATGAACCATAATAAAACCAAACAAAATTACTTAGTGAAGACAAATCATTTTTTAAAAAGTATTGCACTTTAAAAATGACCTGATAATGTTTTCAAATAATGAAGAGTTTAATTATGCTAATCAATAGCACCATGAGGAACACACAAAGATGGAAGATTTGTTACAGCAAAGTTCCATGATAGAGTCCTGCCTTCCTGATACAATCTTGACACGAAGGGTCACACAGATTCAGGCTGACCATCTGTCTACAAAGAGCTACACTCAGTGGTGCTTGGAAAAGGGGTGCTTTAAGTCAAACCAGTCAATTCTAAAGGAAATCAACCCTGAATATTCATTGGAAGGACCGATGGTGAAGCTGAAACTCCAATACTTTGACCACCTGATGCAAAGAGCTGACCCACTGGAAAAGGCCCTGATGCTGGGAAAGATTTAAGGCAAAAGGAGAAGGGGACAGCAGAGGATGAGATGGTTAAATAGCATCACCAATTCAGTGGACATGCATCTGAGCAAACTCTGGGAGATTGTGAAGGACAGGGGAGCTTGGCATGTGGTCCGTGGGGTCACAAAGAGTCAGATGTAACTTAGCAACTGAACAACAACAACAACAACAAAAAAGCTCAGATCTTTATAAAAATGAAAAAGGGACTGGTTGAGACTGGCTGAACATACACTCTATGATGAGAATATATGCAAGTATGTATAAAAACCATAAAAGACTTAGAATTTGTTTCTCTCACTTTGCTATGTCTTTTTACTAAAAACTCACTAACAGAATTGGAAAACCCAATTTAAAGCCAGAACCCAATTCTGGCTTATGCAAAAAATATTTCTTGGCTCATGGAAATGGAAAAAGTCAGGAGCAGCTTGACCTGGATATCCAATCTGTCTCCATTTCTTGGCTCTGAGCTCCTCATGTTGCCTTCAGTTTCTGGCTCTCCGTGGTGATAAGATGGCTCCCCACATCTCTAGGGTTCAAGCCCATATGCCTCTATCCGAGGTCCCAGAAAAAGTCTTTTCCTTTTAATTGACTCAGATAAGTCCCACCCTTCACTAATAATGATGACCAGACAAATGCAATGGTCCAGTCGGCCAGGTCTGAATCACATGCTCATCTCTGATATAAAGGAAGAAATCTCCAAGTTCTGCAGGTCAGAAGTCTGAAAAGGGTCTCACTGGGTTAAAATCAGTGTTAGAAGGGTTGTGTTCCTCTGGAAGCTCCACAGGAAAACCTGTTACCCTGTATTTTCCAACTGTAGAGGTGGCCTGTGCTCCTTGAACCATGGCCCCTTTCTTCATCTTTAAAGTCAGCAGCACAGCATATTCAAATCTCTCTGACTCTGACCTCCTCTTCTGTCTCCCTTTGTCACTTTAAAGGACACTTGTGATTACACTTGGGCCCATTCGGAAAACCCAGGATTATCTCCTTACTTTGGATCTGACTGTTTAAAATAGTGATTTCATTATCCCATGGCCAACTGAACAAGAAAATGAAGATTAAAGTTAAACTGAAATTACTGTTTAAAAAAAAAATCACTTAATTAGCATCCTTAGTTCCATCTGCAACCTTATTATCCATTGGCAGGTAACATGGTATATTCATAGCTTCCACAGATTTGAACATGGACATCCTTGCGGGGAGGGGGATATTTTATCTATCCTGAAGTCCAAACTGAATTATCTTTGGCGATCTCAAGGTGATTTAACTCTACACTATCTGCTCAGGATTTCTTCATTCTTCAGAGTCCTTTTTGCTAAGCCGCTGTTGGTGAATTCATTGACTCATTCAATTAACAAACAGGCATTGAGTAGTTACCATAAGCAAAGCATTGTTTAGGCACTGAATATACAGAGATAAGACACAAATCTGATCCCTGAGTCGGGAAGATCCCCTGGAGAAGGAAATGGCAGCCCACTGCAATATTCTTGCCTGGAGAATTCCATGGACAGAGCCTGGCAGGCTACAGTCCATGAGGTTGCAAGAGTGGGTCATGAATTAGCAACAAAACCACCACCACCATACAATAATAAACAAAATATTTCCTCCCTTAATGGAGTATGAGTCTCATGGATCAACAGACCATAGATAAGCTAACAAATAATGTTTAAGTAATTATTATACATCTATTTCCATGGGGGCTTTTTAAATCTCCAAAGTGGTTTGGAAAATACTGGCTATGTCAGAGATTCTACTGCTCTCTGTTTTTCTAACTAGACTCTTATTAGCCCCTTAGTCATTATGTCATTGGCAAATATTTTCTCCCATTCAGTAGGTTGTCTTTTTGTTTTGTCAATGGTTTCCTTTGCTGTGTGAAAGCTTTTAAGTTTTATTAGATCCCATTTGTTTATTTATGCTTTTCTTTCTTTTGCCTTAAGAGACAGATCCCAAAAATTATTGCTATGATTTATGTTAAAGACTGTTCTGCCTATGTTCTCTTTTAGGAATTTTATGGTTTCAGGTCTTATAGTTAGGTCTTTAATCCATTTTGAGTTTATTTTTGTATGAGGTGTGAGGAAGTGTTCTAATTTTATTCTTTTCCATGGAGTCGTCCAGTTTTCCCAGCACTACTTATTGAAGAGACTGTCTTTTCTCCATTGTGTATTCCTGTCTCCTTTGTTATAGATTAATTGGCCATATGTGCATGGGTTTCCATATAACATCTTTAAATGACAACACTTCCGCAACCCATGCTCCCCACCTCTGCCAGACTAGCAGTTCAAGGGTTAGTTGCATTTCAGTCACTTGACATCTGATATCATGTTAGTTAAGTAAGTAGGAAGTACTTAGAACAAATTAAAGGGGAGAAAGAGGACAGTTTTCATAAGTCAAGTTAATAAGCAATAAGGAGATAATCAGAATTAGGCAGGATGGATTCCCACTCTTTAAATATTATCTGCCAATATTTAATATACCATTACATCAGGAACTTTCAAGTTTTTTTTATTAATAGATAAAGCTAAGCTTTATTGTCATCTCAAAATAAACCAAGACGTACAAGCTTTGATACATTTTAGACCTGAATGTGAGATTATTTAATAATTATACAAAATAAATATCTTTATCATTTTTGTTGGTTTTGATTTTATTATTTTAACTTTTTATTTTGTAATGGGATATGGCTGATTAACCAACATTGTGATAGTTTCAAGTGAACAGTGAAGGGACTCAGCCATCTCTGTACATGTATCCATTCTCTCCCAAACTCCCGTCTCATCCAGGCTGCCACATAATATTGAACAGAGTTCCCTGTGCTATACCGTAGGTCCTTGTTGGTTATCCATTTTAAATATACCAGTGTGTACTTGAATATATATATATGAATAAATATACATAGTAAATTACATGTGAAAATTGTAGGATATTTTAACACAGTATTTGGGGTTTAATAGATAGATAGTTCAGTCGCTCAGTCGTGTCCGACTCTTTGTGACCCCATGGACTGCAGCTCGCCAGGCTTCCCTGTCCATAATCAACTCCCAGAGCTTATTCAAACCAACTCCATTGAGTCGGTGATGCCATCCATCTCATCCTTTGTTGTCCTCTTCTCCTCCTGCCTTCAATCTTTCTCAACATCAGGGTGTTTTCCATGACTCAGTTCTTCCCATCAGGAGGCCAAAGTATTGGAGTTTCAGGTTCAGCATCAGTCCTTCCAATGAATATTTGGGACTGATTTCCTTTAGGATGGACTGGTTGGATCTCCTTGCTGTCTCCTTTGCTCCTTGCTATATTCTGATGGGTTTAATTCCATCAGAATATAATGGATGTATTGAGGAAAGTATTTTTAATTAAACTTCCTTATTTAAGGGAGCTTTAAGTTTTTAGCTTTATCTTTTGCTGTATCATGGTGACCAAGTCCATGCCATACTGTCCTTATTTATAAGAAGTGGGTAAAGTTGGGGCAATCCTTCACACAGTATAATGAGGTTATTTTTAAAGGAGTTTTAAAGCTCAGAGAAAGTCTCAGCACACAAGTCAGAGGGTTTTGTGTACAATCACTAAAAATTCTTTCAATGCCTCCATAGCTCAAGCTGTGTTTCATCCTCGTTATCTCATGAGAATCATAGGTCCCTAAAAAACATGACCTTGAAAAAATCCTTTTAATTATGTGTTGACAGCAGCACTATCTACTCCCTCCCTTTTTAGTTCACTTTCTTTCCCCAACAAACATAACACAAATATTCACCCTGAAAGATAGTTTTATGCTAGGACACAAGACCACAAATTTTAAATCTCAACTGAGCACCTCATATTGTTGAAACAGTTAGTTAACCTTTGCCCAGAATGACCATCATCACAAGAGTGGCCATCAGCTGTAGACTTTATTCAGTGTATTTCCTTACAGTGCTCAGATTCCCCCTCCCAGCATGAGGATTCACATTTTGCTTTTATTTTTAATATTACAAGACAGTGCATGTGTTTGCTAAAATATTTCAAATGTAATACACAGAATTATAAGGGAGTAAAAATTCCATCAGCCAAAAATAATCACCTTTAATATTAAGAAAAATAACTTCAGATGTGAATGAGTATCTGTGCATTCATACCAGTACACACAGACACACCTTATACAAAATCATATATAGTTTATGCATGAAAATCATCATATGATAGCTTCTGTTCTGTAAGCTCTTTTCCCACAAAGACAAGGCCCATTTTCAAGGGAATACGTGGAGTCGGGTGCAGAAATGAGGCACCATGTAGAGAAGAAAGAACATCATTTAGACGCTGGATGGACACAGTTTAAGTCCAAGCTTGGCAATTAACTAGCTGGATGGCTTTGGGCTCAATGATAGTGCTCAGATTTTTGAGGGGCTTGCTAACCAGTTCTATTGCCTGTGTCAGCCTTAAAGCCTTCCTCTTTTGTGGTTTCACATTCTCACTCATTTCATTTCCATCGCTGTATTAATCACAGTTCCAGCAGGACACTTACAGAACTTTCAAAGGATTGAACTGAGGAACATTCAGTGAAGAATTACTTACAGAGGGCAAATCTGTTACTGGACAGGGGAAGAAGAGGAGGAATAAATAAATAATCCAATCTCTCTTTAATCTGTCTTTTGATCTCTCAACAATATTTCTCATTGGCCAGCCCCAGATGGAAGTCAAAAGGGCAAGCAGCCTGGGGCCATGAAAATCTTAGACAGCAGCATCCTGGAACACAGACAGGACGTGTGCCATCAACTGTTGGCCCCGAGATGATCTGTGGCCCAACATTGATTTTCCCTCCCCTACCACTCAGGGTGCCCCCCCAGCCCACAGCAGAGACCCAGCTCAGTCCCCAAGAAGGGGACTGGCCATCCTGAGGGCAGACGATCCACTCTTCCACACAGTGGGTAGATTTCTATCTTGCATTAGACACAAACATAAACTCCAGATGGATTCGTGAGAAAATACGTGCTCTATCAACGTTAAAATAAACAGAATTTGTTCATAACCTTAGGCTAGAGAAGCTTCCTTCAGAAAAGACATGAAATGCAAGCTCTACAGAGGTGGAAGAGTTTTATTCAAAAATGTTTAATTTGCTCCTCACGAAAGACAGCACAAAGTCCAAGAAGAGCAGCAGGTAGGAGAATATTTGCAGCAGATAATAATAACAACTGCTTCATATGGAGCTTTTTGTTAGATGCCAGATATGACTATTCTACTGTGTTCTAATTTGTTGAATCCTATGGCAATGTGAGATAGGCACTATTATTATCTTTCCCATTTTTCAAATGAAGAAACAGCTCAGAGAAGTCGGGTAACTTGGCCGTGATCACACAGCTAATGAGTGGTAGATCCAAATTATGAATGCAGCCAGCCTGGCTTCAGATCCAAATTGTGAATGCAGCCAGCCTAGCTTCAGAGCCCAAGTTCTTAACTTGTACCCTAGCTCATTCTTTTTAATGCGCCCTGAAATGAATGATGAATTTCTACCCAAAATACATAAAGGAATCCTGAGATCAATTAGAGAAAAAATAAAAAACTGCATAGAAAAATGAGAAAAGACTATTAACAGGCGATTCCCAGAAGAGAAAATTAAAGTGACCAACAAACATACCTGTACTAGTAATGAAGCAAATGCAAACTTTTAATGAGGTTTTTTCACCCATTATGTTAAGCAAGAGTTGAAAGATTGTTGATATATATTGGCAAGAAAACAGGCATTCTCAGAGGACAGGTTGGAATATAAACTGGTGGAGCCTTTATGGCAGTACACTAAAGGTGTGTTAATTGATGATTCAGCAATGTACACAGTTTGATATCATTTTTAGAGAAATATGTGTGTGTCTACTGAGATATCTCCGTAATATTATCTGTAATAGTAAAATGTTGGAAAGTACCTAAATATCAATTAGCATTGTTAGCTTAAAAGAAAAGAAAAAAAAATGTATTACAGACTATGTAACAGTACTGAAGTTTAGAAGCCTGGAAGGCAGAGCCACGTGGTGAAGCTTGCAGAGTCTGGATTCAGATTGGCAAATACTGGTTCCAATCACACCTCTTTGTGTGAACAACAAGCCCTGAACTTCTCTGTGCCCCAAAGTCTTTGAAAACGGGACTTCATAACAGCACTCACTTCATCATGAGAATTGAATACCATGGTCCATGCAAAGTTCTCAGAACAGCAGCATCTGATACATAGCAAGGGTTCTATCCATGTTCCCGTTGCTGTTACAGGTGACAACATGGAAAGATATGTTAGACATGTGGCTTTAAAAAAACACATATACATGCACTCATGTATTCACACAATATGATTGCAATTATATAAATATATATATTTGCATAAATACAGACGAATAAAACATCTGTATTCGATGCACTATACTGGATGCTTGGGGCTGGTGCACTGGGACGACCCAGAGGGATGGTACGGGGATGGAGGAGGGAGGAGGGTTCAGGATGGGGAACACGTGTATACCTGTGGCAGATTCATGTTGATATATGGCAAAACCAATACAATATTGTAAAGTTAAAAAATAAAATTAAATTAAAAAAAAAGAATAAAGCAATCACTTATAAGTGATTTTTTTAGTTGTCTTTAATCCTTTTTGGAACAAGATGGAGTTTAAAAAGTAAATTATTTTTCAAACTCTCTATGGGAAAAAAAACTGGAAGAAAATACATCAAAATGTTCACAGTGATAACTTTTGGATGGAGAAGTGATTTATTAATTTTGCTTATTTTTTCTTTCTCTTCCCCAAATTTTCCTTCAGGCTTATATATTACCTTAATGAAAATACTTAAGTATTCAAGGTTCTAAACAAACACATTGATAATCTGTATTAATGGAAATGATGACATTTAAAAACAAAGAGTCAAGCAATTATACTTCAATTGAAAAGAAAAAAAGAAAGAGGGACTTTCCTGGTGGTCCAGTGATTAGGACTTCATCTTCCAATGAAGGTGATGTGGGTTCGATCCCTGGTCAGGTGGCTAGGATCTCACATGCCTTGTGCATGCATGCTCAGTCACGCAGTCATGTCTGACTCTTTGCGACCCCATAGATTGAAACCTGCCAGGCTCCTCTGTCCATGGGATTTTCTAGACAAGAATACTGGAGTGGGTTAACATTCCCTTTTCCAGAGGATCTTTCTGACCCAGGGATAGAACCCATGTCTACTGCATTGCAGGCAGATTCTTTCCACTGAACCACCCGGACATGCCTCATGGTCAAAAAAACAAAACGTGAAGTAGAGACAATATTGTAACACATTCAGTAGAGATTTTAAAAATGGTCAACATCAAAAAAAAAAAAAAACAACTTTAAAAAGAAAAAAGAAACACCTTTTCACAGAACTAATGGTTTTCATGTTATAAGATGAACTTCGGGAGACCTTCCTTCTCTACGTTCTTTAAGAGACAGAAGGATCTGAAAACAAGTAGCAAAACAACTCCTAGTGAAGAGGTCATGAGAATAAAGAGGAAAGGAATTGGAATCATTTTTTCTGGATGGAAGAAGAGATTACTTATCAAAGGTTCCAAACTCACAGCCTCTGTTGTTAAATATGGCCTTGAGACACGTTCTTTTGTCTGGCCACGGCAGTGACCACAGCTATAAGTATGGAAGCCTTTACCTAGCACACATGCCCCATTTTCTCATGGATCCCATCATTTCTAATTGATTAAATCTGTCTGCGGCTTTCGCTTATGGTACCTGCCCAGTCCCTCAAACCACTGGAGCTTGCAATGCCCAACTAAATCCTTAGAACACAACCACAAAGGAACTGAAAGCACTTCAAGAAATTTTGGTTAAATATGAAGAAACAGTTTTAAATCAAAGAGAGCTTTTGCAGGCCCCATTTCTGATGACCTTTCACAGGAGGATTTCTAACTCTTTGTCTCAATCTTTGAGACAAAGATCTTTGTATAAATGTTCATCAAGATCAGGCATTAAAACACCATTGAGAGTGTTAGAATACAGTGGTTCTCCAATTTCAGAGAGCATCAGCATCACCTGGTATATTGTCAAACATGCAGATTTCTGGAGTCACCTCACCCCCTCCAGCCCTGAGAGTCTGATTCCTTAGGTGACACTGAATCAGGGAATCATTTGACCACATTTAAGAAACAGAGTTGTGGTAGATACTCTTAGAGGTGCATGTGAGGCCACAACTCCCTTTTCTGCTGGGGGCCCACAGCAGTCCCCAGCTTGTATACAGTGGTCCTGGTGAGTGGTCCTAGCAGACTGGCACAGGGGAGGGTATCTGCCTCAAGTGGGACCTCTCAGATTCTCTGTCTCCAGAGCTTGGTCTTGGAATTCAGCCATACTGATAATCTCCACTAATTACAAAACTGGAAGCAATGAAGGGACTTGCAAACTTAGAGGTGATTATCTTCTCTCTTTTTATAAAATTATTTATTTGTTTGTTTCTGGCTTCTCTGGGTCTTTGTTGCTGCATGTGGGCTTTCTCTAGTGGCAGCGAGTGGGGGCTACTCTTGGTTGCTGTGTATGGATTTCTCACTGTGGAAGCTTCTCTTGTTGTGGAGCACAGGCTCTGGGTGTGAGGGCTTCGGTATTTGTGGCATGTGGGCTCAGCAGTTGCAATCCTGGGCCCTAGCATTTGGGCTTAGTAGTTGTGGCGAAGGGGCTTACTTGCCCAGAGGCATGTGGAATCTTTCCATAGCAGGGATTAAACCCATGTTCCCTGCATTGGCAGGTGAATTCTTAGCCATTGGACAACCAGGGAAATCCAAGAGATGGCTGTCTTCTGCCTCAGGTATGCAGAAGCTAAGAAAGCGAATCCTCCAAGGAAATGAAGCAGCCGAGCCGAGAAAAAACTGAGAGACCATGCAGCCCTGCATTAGAGTCTGGTAACAACTGTAACAAATAGCCCCAAATTTTAGTGACTTGATAGAATTTTCTTTCCTGCTCTTGCAAAGTCTGCCATGGGATTTCTTGGTCAGGACCAGATTCCTTTTCTCTTGTGGCTCTGCCCTCCCATGGGTCCTTGGAGTCTTTTCCATTTAGCTAATGAGAAACACTGGGCTGGAAGAAGCACAAGCTGGAATCAAGCTTGCTGGGAGAAATATCAATAACCTCAGATATGCAGATGACACCACCCTTATGGCAGAAAGTGAAGAGGAACTCAAAAGCCTCTTGATGAAAGTGAAAGTGGAGAGTGAAAAAGTTGGCTTAAAGCTCAACATTCAGAAAACGAAGATCATGGCATCTGGTCCCGTCACTTCATGGGAAATAGATGGGGAAACAGTGGAAACAGTGTCAGACTTTATTTTTCTGGGCTCCAAAATCACTGCAGATGGTGACTGCAGCCATGAAATTAAAAGACACTTACTCCTTGGAAGGAAAGTTATGACCAATCTAGACAGTATATTAAAAAGCAGAGACATTACTTTGCCAAGAAAGGTCCATCTAGTCAAGGCTATGGTTTTTCCAGTGGTCATGTATGGATGTGAGAGTTGGACTGTGAAGAAAGCTGAGCACCAAAGAATTGATGCTTTTGAACTGTGGTATTGGAGAAGACTCTTGAGAGTCCCTTGGACTGCAAGGAGATCCAACCAGTCCATTCTAAAGGAGATCAGTCCTGGGTGTTCATTGGAAGGACTGATGCTAAAGCTGAAACTCCAATACTTTGGCCACCTCATGCAAAGAGTTGACTCATTGGAAAAGACCCTGGTGCTGGGAGGGATTGGGGACAGGAGGAGAAGGGGATGACAGAGGATGAGATGGCTGGATGGCATCACCAACTCAATGCACATGAGTTTGGGTGAACTCTGGGAGTTGGTGGTGGACAAGGAGGCCTGGCGTGCTGCAATTCATGGGGTCGCAAAGAGTCGGACATGACTGAGAGACTGAACTGAACTGAACTGAATGGATGGTATATGAAAAGTAAGAATTTTTTATGAGCCAGGTCTAGGAGCAGCAGATATACTCTGTTGGCCAGAAGTCAGCCACAAGGCCCTGCTTACAAGTGTTGCTTGGAAATATCATCTAGCCATGTACCCAAAGAAAAAGGGGAAGGCAGAAATAGTTTGGTGAATATCCAACAATTTCTGCCACAAGCTCCAAAAAGAGAAAAGTTAAAATTTGTTGTTATTCAGTCACTCAGTTGCTTCCAACTCTGTGATCCCATGGACTGCAGCATGCCTGGCTCCTCTGTCCTCCACTATCTGCCAGAGTTTGCTCAAATTCATGTCCATGGAGTCAGTGATACTATCTAACCATCTCATCCTCTGCCACCCTCTTCTCCTTTTGCCTTCAATCTTTCCCATCATCAGGGTCTTTTCCAATGACATCTTCACATCAGGTGGCCAAAGTATTGGAGCTTCAGCTACAGCATTGATTTCCTTTAGGATTGACTTCTTTGATCTTCTTGCAGTCCAAGGGCCTCTCAAGAGTCTTCTCCAGCACCACAATTCAAAAGCATCAATTCTTCAGTGCTCATTCTTCTTTATGTTATTTATAAAATAACAGTTACCAAAAAAATCATTGAGTTGTGTCCAACTCTTTGTGAGTCCATGGAATGGGAACTGTAGCCCACCAGGCTCCTCTGTCCATGGAAACTCTCTAGGCAAGAATACTGGAGTGGATAGCCATTCCATTCTCCAAGGGATCTCCCCAACCCAGGGATCAAACTAGGGTCTCCTGCATTGCAGGCAGATTCTTTACCATCTGAGTCACTAGGGAAGCCCAAGGGTTGCCAAACTATTATCAAATCAAAAACCAAAAAATAAGTATTGGTGAGGATGTGGAGAAATTAGACCCTTTGTGCATAGTTGATGGAAATGTAAAATAGTGTGGTCACTCTGGAAAACAGTATGGCAGTTCCACAAACAGTTAAACATAGACCCAGAAGAATTGAAAGCAGGAGATCAAACAGATACTTGCACATGAATGTTCATAGCAGCAGTGTTCACAAGAGTCAAAAGGTGAAAACCTTGAATGTCCTTAATGTTGATACTAAAGGATGGAGAAACACAATGGTACATCCATACAATGAAATATTCTGCCTTAAAAAAGAAGGAAATTCTGATATGTGCCACATGACAGAAGGACAAATATTGTGTGCTTCCACTAATATGAAATATCTAAAGTAGTCAAATCCATAGAGACGGAAAATGGAACAGTGGTTAGTAGGGGCAAGAGGGAGGGAGGGGTTCTCTAGGTCAGAGTTCATTCCTAAGCTACAGACACAAATACAAAAGAAGTTGTTTATACTTAGACCCCATGCACCCAAGGCAGACCCACTCTACCCTACTCCCTCTTCTCTGTCTCAACCAACAATTCTGCTTTCATGCGAACTGCCCAAACACCCGAGAAGTCTTTCTAGACCCTACTCTCTCTCCATCCTCACCATCAGTGAAGCTTGCTGAGTCAAAAGCATCCTCTACATCGTCTGTCACTATCTGGTCGAGGCCTGCTTTAGTTTTCACATTCATCACTCCAACAGCCTGCTAATTGCCTTCACCACCTTCAATCCCTTTTTGTCCTTCTTCTTCCACCCTTTGGCCAAACTGTTCATTCCAAAGTATCAGTCTGATCATGAGTCTCCTGCCTGTCACCCCAACTTCATTGCCTGCTTCTTAGAGACTCTGCTTACTTCTCAAGAAAATGGGACATGAGGTCCTTCACGACACCAGCATGCCTACTTCCCACAAGCACCAACTTTCTCCCCACGCTGGGTTCCTGATTGTGTCTCCCTGACTTTGTGAGGTGCTTCCTCCTGCCTGGAGCACCCTTCTCGGCCTCTCCTTCCCTTAGCCCAAACCCACTTCTCTGTCAAGTCAGAGAGGACATAACTGCATCCCTATCCGTAATCCTGTGTTTTCTCACAGCATCCCAGAAAGTCATTCTGTCTTCATCTCTCTATTTACCCGCTTACTCAGGAATTCTGCCTTTGCCTGTGGACGACCAGAGCCCATCTCTGTGTCTGGCAAGCCTAACCCTCAGTAACCTCCTGTGGTCACCATGAAGGAGGTACCCTTTCTTCCAGAGATAGTTAATAAGAACAAGCTGCCAGTCAAAACTGAAACCAAATCAACAAACCCCAGTTGTACATTGATGGCTTCATTGCATATTCAGTTGCATTTCAATTTGGGAAGAATGGGTTTTTTTGGACTATTAATTGTCAAGCAAAATATTTTCCTTTACTAGAAACATAAAACTGAAAGTATCTTTCTCTTTTCTTTTTTTTTCTCTCTGAGGGCTGAAGGATTCAAGAATGCAGACAAAGGAAAATCATATAACACAATTGAGAGTTAAGGAAGTAGTCATTCTTATGCATCCTGGCCAGGCTTGTACATGGGAATAATTCCGTCTGTATCTCTAGAAGGAAAGTCTGGGTTTCATTTTGCAAACTCAGAGCAGAAACCAGATGCCTGAAGACATCCTGACATTGTAGCAACATTTTGGAGAAATCCCATGTATTGTACATTTCCTGATGACACCACATCGACGAAACATGTTGTTTTCTAACGAAAGAGAAACCACACTCCGTCCACAATCTTACAAGTCACCTCTGAAGGCCGAGCTTAAGGCTGATTTGCTCCTCATTCCCAGAAGAACATATCCATGCAATTTCTATTTGTACGTTAAATCTAGTCACCACAAAAATGCAGGGTAACAAAAGATTGTTATACCCCCGGGGATAATCTACTTAAAGGAAAATCATTGATCACTGGGAAAGCACAGACCACGGAAGATTGAACCCAAGCCTTGCTTCAGTGGAATTTGACCTGTGTAACCCTTTCCCTTCCTCATGTAACTGCTCTACAGCAGAGCTTCTTGGCAGGCTTAATCCAAACCTGGCCTGCTGCTTTCCCTGCTGTTTCTGGCAGATGGCATTTTGCAGGACTGGACTGAGTTAAGATAGCAAGACAGTTTCAATGGCCAGAAGCGTGAACATGTGAATGAAGCCATGGTGAATTCAAGTGAATTCCTCTTTCAGGAAAGAGGTGAATTCCTCCTTCAGGAAAGGTTAGAACAGAACCCATATAAGGCAGTGGGTTAAACTCTCCCCCGTCTTGGCCCTAAAAATATTAAAAGAACTTCATGGTATGAATAAACAACACTTCATTCCTTCCATGAATGAATATTTCACACAATGTTCTAGTCCCCAGTGTTCACGCTTGCAATCCATCCTCTCCCACATTCTTATTTGAAGAGTAATAGATCCACTTCAGTGTCCCAAATTTCTGAATGTAGAAAATAATCTTTTCTAGAGATCATGTTGTTACTAAGTATAAATCAGAATGACAACAGAGTTCAAAATCAGATCATTCCTTTTCTGGCCCTCCTTCACCTCTCTCCTTACCTTCTACCATCATCAATCTCCAGAAGATACACACCTAGTTTCTAGAACCTCCACTGTTACAGAAATAGCCTAAACTTGCACAGGCCCTCCTGGAGGTTCAGGCCTCAGGTCTGAGGCCATCTCCCAGTGATGAGGATTTCTAAAAGAACTCACTGATCCAGGACATGGATCTATGGAGGTTGTCAGTGTCCCAGTCAACTTCTGGGACTACTGAAGAGGGTTAGGAGTCCTTTCCTCACTCCAGGATGATAAGGCCATAGGAAAATTACAGAAAATAAGCTGGCTTAGGGTTGACTTGCCAGGTATCAAAATATATTATCAGGCCATATTAACTGAAAGAGTATAAATATCATAAAGAAACAGAAAGACAGACCAACAGATAAGAATAAAAAGATCAGGAACTAGATGTGAACACACACACACACACACACATATGAATTTGTTACATGATATAAATATCTTAAATTGGTAATTCATGGAGAAAATACCCAACACTGTTGAAATAACAAATTATGTGTTTTTCAGAAAAATAAATATTGATCCCTATCTTACATCCTCTATCCAAATAAATTGTGAATAGGCCAAGGATTGACTGTAAAAAAAATTCCATAAAAATATTCTAAGAAAATTGGATACAATATTTTTTAAAATCCTACAGTGAGGGATGTCTTTCTAAGTACAAAACAAACAAACCTCAGAAAAGCAAAGGAAAAGATTGATAGGTCTTAAACTTTCTCATGGTAAAAAAAAAAAAAAAGGACATACAATGTAAGTTTATAGGTAAATAATAAATGAGGGGAAATAGTTGCAATACATCTTTGTAAAGGTAAATATAGAAACTCTTTTTACAAATCAACAAGGGAAAGAGGACTGTTCCACTTGAAAAATGAGCAAAAAGCGAAGAAACAATTCACAAAGGTAGAACTACAGATACCATGAAGTGTTAGCGATACCAGGAAGTGTTAGCGATACCAGGAAATGTTAGTGATCAAAGAAAGTCCGATTAAACAACAAGGATATATCAAATTTCACCCATCAGACTAGTTAAACTAAAAAAAGTGGTCCTACCCAGGGTTAGTGAGGCTGAGGGAAATAAGGTCATTTTATACAGTCCTATGGGAGTGGAAACTGATACTCCTTTCATGAGCACAATCTGGCCCTTGGTATCTAAATTCAAAATACAAGTATCATTTGACCTGTGATCCCACTTTGGAAAATCTATCCTGAGAAACAGTCAGCTAGGTATGGGAAGAGGTAGGGACACACCCTGGAAGGTTAGTGCTGGGAGGGCTGAGAGCACAGAAAAGGGATGCACAGTAGGCCCTCAGGACCAGAGAGGATGGGGGCAGGTTTCCAAGAGAAGGGGATGCTGCAGGTGAGTCTTGAAGGACAAGCTGGAAGGAGGCACAAAAGAGGAAGAGAAGACAGAGGTGAGGTTGAGAGAGAACGTCTTGCGGTTGGGAACAACAGCAGTGCCTGGAAGCTAGGCTCAGGATGCAGGTTGGCAAGAGGGACAACCCTAACAAGAATGCAATGATGGTTTGCTAATGGTGTTGCTTTCCAGATGAGAACACTAAGGTTTGGTTGCAACATCTCAGGTGAACACAGCTGGTCCAAAACTTGTAAAGACAGAGCAAGAATTGGAGCCCACGTTTATGTGACCATGGAGTGTAGGTCATGGTCAGGAATTTGGACTCTATCTCCATGGCCATGGGCCTCTGAGGAAGGCATGTGGGAGAGTTTTTGTTGTTCAGTCACTAAGTCACGTCCGACTCTTTGCCACCCTGTGGACTGTAGCACGCCAGCCTCCTCTGTCCTCTGTTATCGTCCAAAATTTGCTCAAATTCATGTCCAGTTAGTGATGCAATCCAACCATT
Source organism: Bos taurus (assembly GCF_002263795.3). Taxonomy (NCBI): domain Eukaryota; kingdom Metazoa; phylum Chordata; class Mammalia; order Artiodactyla; family Bovidae; genus Bos; species Bos taurus. The sequence continues at coordinate 30,022,504 of NC_037340.1, read as the reverse complement.
TCATCTTCTGTTGCCCCCTTTTCCTCCTGCCCTCAATCTTTCCCAGCACCAGGGTCTTTTCCAATGAGTCAGCTCTTCACATCGGGTGGCCAAAGTATTGGAGCTTCAGCTGCAGCATTAGTCCTTCCAGTGAATATTCAGAGTTGATTTCCTTTAGGACTGGTTTGATCTCCTTGCTGTCCAAGGGACTCTCAAGAGTCTTCTCCAACACCACAGTTCAAAAGCATCAATTTTTTGATGCTTAGTCTTCTTTATGGTCCAACTCTCATATCTGTGCATGACTACTGGAAAAACCATAGCTTTCACTATATGGACCTTTGTCAGCAAAACGATGTCTCTGCTTTCTAATACCCTGTCTAGGTTTGTTATAGCTTTTCTTCCAAGAAACAAGCATCTTTTAATTTTGTGGCTGCAGTCACCATCTGCAGTGATTTTGGAAACCAAGAAAATAAAATCTCTCATTTGTCTACTTTTCCCCCATCTATTTGCCATAAAGTGATGGGACCAGATGCCATGATCTTAGTTATTTGAATGCTGAGTTTTCACTCTCCTTTTTCATTCTCATCAATAGACTCTTTAGTTCCTCTTCACTTACTGCTGTTAGAGTGGTATCATCTGCATATCTGAGGTTATTGATATTTCTCGCTGCAATCTTGATTCCAGTTTGTGGGTCATCCATCCCAGCATTTCGCATGATGTACTCTGCATAGAAGTTACATAAGCAGAGTGACAATATACAACCTTGATGTGCTCCTCTCCCAATTTTGATGTTGTTGTTCCAGTCCATTGTTCCATGTCTGGTTCTAACTGTTGCCTCTTATTCTACATACATGTTTCCTAGGAGACAGATAAGATGGTCTGGTATTCCTATCTCTTTAAGAATTTTCCACAGTTTGTTGTGATTCACACAGTCAAAGGCTTTAGCATAGTCAATGATGCAGAAGTAGACTTTTTTTGGAGCTTCCTTGCTTTTTCTATGATCCAGCATACATTGGCAATTTGCTGTCTGGCTCCTCTACCTTTTCTGAATCCGGCTTATACATCTAGAATTTCTCAGTTCGCATTCTGCTTGAAGGATTTTGAGCATTACCTCACTAGCATGTGAAATGAGTGCAATTGTATGGTAATTTGAACATTCTTTGGCATTGTGTTTCTTTGGAATTGGAATGAAAACTGACCTTTTCCAGTTCTGTGGCTGCTTCTTGCTGAGTTTTCCAATGGTGTATTGAGTGCAATACTTCAACAGCATCATCTTTTAGGATTTGAAATAGCTCAGCGGGAGAGTTAGGTCTGCTTTTCAGGAAGTCAATTCTGGAGGCAATGTGAAGAGAGATGGGAGGTGGCCCAGAAGGTAAAAGGGAAACCAAACAGGGCTCGGCTGCTGGAAAGGATGAGCCAGGAATGGAGGTGAGGGCATTGGAAGATACTCAGGAGATAAAATCCATAACTGGGACCAATCAAGTAAAAGGTGATAGGAGGCAGAGCAAGAGTCAAGAATGACTCCTGACTTCTACCTGACAATATAGGTAAATGCTAACATCCAGACAATTGCTTATTGCATCTTTTAAAAAAAATTTTTAATTGAGGTATAATTGCCTTATAATGTTGTGTTAGTTTCTGCTGTACAACGAAGTGAATCAGCTATATATATATATATTATATATTATATATATATATTATATATATATATTATATATTATATATATATATTATATATATATATCCCCTCCCTCTTGAGCTTCTCTCACACCCTCCCCCACCCCACCACTCTAGGTCATCACCAAGCACCACTGCCTACTGCATCTTGAACACACCTCATTTTCACACCTGTGCTCTCATTCTTCCCGTCCCACAAAACAGCATCCCCAGAAGGTCTTCAGGATGAAATCTCAACCATCCGTCAAAGCCTGTCTCCAAGGCTACCTCCTTTCTCATGAAATCATCGCAGAAAACTCTCCCTTCACCCCACTTGGAGTGTGAGTCTGGGCCATCTTGTTATCTCCTATCTGCCTTTATTTGCCTGCCTGATAGTTAATAATTTATGCATGTTTCTTGTTTTCCTCACTTATCAGCCTCCTGACGGCAAGGGCCACATGGCCACATCACATACCCCCTTCCACATTCTTTTTGCATAGAACAGCAGACTTGTGTGTGGTAGACATTTAAATAGTGAAATCAAGAAAACAAATAGCACTCCCACTTTCCTCTTCTAGTTTTTGCCTTCTCAGCTTTTAGCAAAGAAAGAGCTTAAATGTTTCTTGCTCCAGAAGAAACCGAAAGAGTTGGAAGGAACTTTTGGAATGCCTGCAGGAGATTTTCTTAATCCTACACTGGCTGATAACACTGCAGGAAACTATCATAAGGAAAACACAGTGATGAAACAGGAGGGTCCTATTACCACTTCCTTACTTTACTGAACAGGACGTTTGGAGAGTACTTTTCAGTGGAATGTCTTCCAAATGTATATAAATAGTCATGGTCAGCTTAGTGAAAGTGTGTGTTTCCAAGATGAACTGATAAGTGACATGAGATAAAAGAGGTCAAGTGGACAAGATGGATTGCAGGAGACATTTATAGACAAAATTTGCTCATTTCGCTAGGAAGCAAATGAGCAAGCAAAGACACTCTATATGAGCCTGCCTCATTTTGGAGAGCACAGTGCAAAACTTTAATCTCATAAAAAAAATTTGGATGAATGAATGAGTGAATGAATGGATGATTCTTTACAGAACTAAAATAGTCCATAGGTGAGGCTTAAACAGATATTCATGCAAGAAAGAAACCTGATCCTTGGCTAAAAAGGAATCAGTCCAATATGCTCTACAAACGTCATGCTTTCATCATCACAGTGATATAATGGGGTCCCTCCTGGAGTTGCATTTCCTTTCACTGCTCACTCCATCCTCCAAACCAGAATTTCCCAAAGTGTGTTGCCTGGAACACTAATCCCAGAAAATTTTCCACCAAGGGGGTTCCATGGTCAAATATAGTTGTGAATTGTTTAATGTTACAACATCTCTCAGAGAATCACATTGCATCTTGGCATCACAGAGACTCTAAACAGTCCTATTATAAAGAACCTTTCACTTTATATATGCGTTTTCCCAACTGACTTGGTCCTGGGACCTTCTGAGTGGAGTAAAACTAGGACTAGTAACCCCAGGTGGAAATAATGTCCCCCAACCCAGCTGGGAACCTCAAGACCTTCCCATCTCTGGTTTTCCTTCTTCTGAACCTCACCTCCTCCCTTCAAATTTTGACAGTTTTCTTGCTCATTTCCACAGAACCCAGAGAGCTGATGAGAAGACATTAAGAGAGGATTTATTTCACCTAAAGTTGCTAATGGGTAATGATGTCGTAATTATGTCTCCCTGGCTTCCCAGGTGGCGCTAGCAGTAAAGAATCTGCCTGCCGATGCAGGAGATGCCAGAGACTTGGGTTTGATCCCTGGGTCAGGAAGATACCTTGGAATAGGAAATGGCAACGCACTCCACTATTCTCGTTGGAATAATCCCATGGAGAGAGGAGACTGGAGGGCTACAGTCCATGGAGCCACAAAGCACACACCCAGGAAGCATTTATATTTTTACTGAGGCCTTCTGAAATAATGGCTAAATTCAAAGGAACAGTGCAAATGCCAAAACTCTCACACCTGTATGTCATAGAAGAAAAGTTGCCTGTTCTTTCCATGAGCAAGGGCGCCACTGGGAAAGTGCAAGGAAATGACTCCTTCTCTCCCAGTCATCAAATCAACTGTGGCAACGACAAAAATCAGGCACCACTCCTTTGTGAATCATGTGCTAAGATTCACTACTGATCTATTTATTTTTTATTTTATTTTTTAACTTTACAATATTGTATTGGTTTTGCCATATATCAAAATGAATCCACCACAGGTATACATGTGTTCTCCATCCTGAACCCTCCTCCCTCCCCATACCATCCCTCTGGGTCGTCCCAGTGCACCAGCCCCAAGCATCCAGTATCGTGCATCAAACCTAGACTGGCGACTCGATATTTTTAAAAATTTATTTATTTTACTGTGCTGGGTCTTAGTTGAGGCATGCAGGATCTAGTTCTCTGACCAGGAATCAGACTCAGTCCCTCTGTTTTGGGAGTGGGGAGTCCCAGCCAATGGACCACCAGGGAAGTCCTTCACCCCTCATTTGATTCTGGTTTAGGAATCAAATCAGAATTGTTTCCTCCTTCCTGACCCCTGGGCTAGGATACAAAATGGGCTGTTGTTGTTATTGTTCAGTCAGTAAGTCGTGTCTGACTCTTTGCAGCTCCATGGACTGCAGCATACCAAGCTTCCCTGTCCTTCACCATCTTCCAGAGTTTGCTCAAACTTATGTCCATTGAGTCGGTGATGCCATCCAACCATCTCATCCTCTGTTGTCCCCTTCTCCTCCAGCCCTGAATCTTTCCCAGTGTTAGGGTCTTTTCCAGTGAGTTGACTCTTCACATCAGGTGGCCAGAGAATTGAAGCTTCAGCTTCAGCAGCAGTCCTTCCAATGAATATTCAGGACTGATTTTCTTCAGGATTGACTAGTTTGATCTTTTTGCTGTCCAAGGGACTCTCAAGAGTCCTCTCTAGCACCATAATTCAAAAGCATCAATTCTTTGGTGCTCAACCTTCTTTATGGTCCAACTCTCACATCTGTACATAACTACTGGAAAAGCCATAGCTTTCACTGTAAGGATCTTTGTCAGCAAAGTGATGTCTCTACTTTTTAATACGCTATCTAGGTTTGTCGTATCTTTCCTTCCAAGGAGCAAGCGTCTTTTAATTTCATGGCTGCAGTCACCGTCCACAGTGATTTTGGAGCCCAAGACAATAAAATCTGTCAGTTTCCATTTTTTCCCCATCTATTTCAAACCCAGTACCTTCCCTACTTTGACCCTATAGGATTTATCACTCTGAAAGAGTTGTTTATTTCTCTGCCTCAAACCAGATATTAATGCATGTGGAGGCAAAAATGTTATCTGTCTTATTCCTTCTGTTTGCCCAGAGTCTGGTCCAAGATAGGGTCTACAGGAAATCAGAAACTAAAAGGTAGAGAAATATGATTGTTTTTAACTCAATGGAACAAAACACTCCATTTTAAAGAAGAAATTTAAAAGGAGAAGATGAGTATATGAAAATGGGTTAGTTGGTGGAAATCCAATGGTCCCATTCAGTTCAGTTCATTTCAGTTGCTCAGTCGTGTCTGACTCTTTGCGAATGGTCCCATTCAGACAAATACAATATTAATTGAGCATTGCATTATATATTATATATAATTATTACATATATATTGCATTATATATATTATATATTAATTGAGCATGGCATTATAGGAGAAACTGTAGGAAAATAAAAGACATAGAAGATTTGATTCCTATCTTCAAGGAACCTAAAATAATGACATGATCATCGTACTCTTTCATTGGACTTAGAACACAGCTGACGTGGGAGAGCATTTCTGAGATTTGAGAATATCCTGTGTATGTGGGTTGGCCAATTCTCTCTCAATCCACTAATAAGAACTCAAATGTTTATCAGATTGAAAGTTTCACCCTGGTCCCAGGGCTGACAGCTGACAATTTGGAATTTCCTAGTTACAAGAAGAGTTGCCCACAGGATACCTAACCAACTTGGTGTGTTTTGGGGACTTAACACCATGTAGGCATTAGGTCAGTGGGCCAAGTGAGGGGGACTTGGCTTTCAGGCTGAGGAAGTCGGGGGTGTGGGGCTCTGCGGGTGACTGTGACAACTGGACGAAGAACATCTGGGTCCTGTCAGCGTTTCCCAGAGATCTCCTCTGTCCAACTGCAGCGTGAGCAAATTAAGATTGATAAATTGTGTGGCTCTTTCTGGCTTTAAAGATCCCAGATGCTCTGCAAAATTAATGGATGCTCTATCTCCACTCAATCTGACACCAAAACAGAGCCTTGAAAATGTACCAGACCCCTACTCCCCCAACCGTTGGAGCACAGGGGGGCAGTTCTGCTTCTTCAGATTGGATTCCAGTGTGCAGACTCATGTATTTAGTTAGTGTGTGTGTTTGTGTGTGTGTATACACACACATGCATTTTCAGGCTAGATGCCCTTCATCTTCACTGTAGGGCATGGGTACACAGGCTTGGCAACGAATGTACATCTTCAAGAACTCCACTGGCCCAAATTTCCTTAAACACTAACCTGTCCTCCACAGAATAATTTCAAGGAGATGAGATCATTTGTGCAGTTTGGAAACAATTGTTTTAGGCAAATAGAAAATACTGCCACTACTAATGGGAGAAGGCAATAGCATCCCACTCCAGTATTCTTGCATGGAAAATCCCATGGACAGAGGAGCCTGGTAGGCTGCAGTCCATGGCGTCGCAAAGAGTCAGTCACGACTGAGTGACTTCACCTTCACTTTTCACTTTCATGCATTGGAGAAGGAAATGGCAACCCACTCCAGTGTTCTTGGCTGGAGAATCCCAGGGATGGCAGAGCCTGGTGGGCTGCCTTCTATGCGGTCGCACAGAGTCAGACATGACTGAAGCGACTTAGCAGCAACAGCAGCAGCAGCTAATACTAATACCTAAGACTGTTCTGTTCTTTTCTGGGGGGAGAGGGGGTGTTGTGCTGGGTCTTTGTTGCTGTGCACAGGCTTTCTCTTGTGGCTCAGCTGGTAAAGAATCCGCCCTCAATGTGGGAGACCTGGGTTCAATCCCTGGCTTGGGAAGATCCCCTGGAGAAGGGAAAGGCTACCCACTCCAGTATTCTGGCCCAGAGAATTCCATGGACTGTATAGTCCGTGGGGTCACAAAGAGTCAGACATGACTGAGTGACTTTCACTTTCACTTTTAAGACTTTTTTTTTGGTGGCAGGGGTGCTGTGCTGGGTCTTTGTTGCTGAGCACAGGCTTTCTCTAGTTGTGGCGAGTGGGGACTACTCTCTGGTTTCAATGCAAGGGCTTCTCATTACGGTGGCATCTCCCAACCACTGGACCACCAAGGAAGTCCAAGACTGTTCTCTTCTTATTCTCCAGCATTTTGTTCACTAACCCAGTTCTCCACATGGCTGACAGTGTGTTTCGTTTCTAACAGCAGAAAAATAATAATCAAATAGAGCTTGTGGAAAAGTCTTTGGGGGCACTGATTGGTTCTGTGAGATTGTAGAGATCAAATTCAAATGTCCTGTTTGTGGCCACCCAGGTAGCCCAAAGCATGCAAATTCAATGAAGTATCTCTTATAATGGCCTTTCATGTAGAATGAAACTGACTAGGAGGAAACATCCCTAACAAAGGAAAAGCAGGCTAGGAAGACACTAGAGCCAAAACAGAAGAAAGGTCCTGCAAATGCAGACCACTGGATTGTTCCAATAAAAACCACTGGGTTGTCTCCTACTGTGATCTCTGATAAAGGTACTAAAGGGAATTAGACAGAATTTACCCTCTATGACATCATCCTCAAAAGTTTAAAATGTCCCTAAACATCCCTAAATTCCCTGTTAAGTGTTGGAAGAATGATTTAAAGCAATGGTTTTGTGTGCGCAAGTTCTCTTCTTAGCAAACCACATCTGGACATGGGCCACAAGTCAAAGGCCTTCAGTGTGGGAACTAATTTGGTTTCCTCAGTGCCTAGTTACTTGGTTTTCAAAGTTCTCCCATTTCCACAGCCCAGTGGTCCTATCTGCCAGCCAGCTCGCACTCTCTCATTCATTCATTCATCCATCCAACAAGTACTCACGGAGTATTCACTATTCCACATGCTGGGACATGTTAGCTGAAAACAGACCCTTGGTTCCCAAGATGGGGTACCAGAGCCAGAAGCATCAAGATCACATGGGATCTTGTTAGAAATTCAAATTTACTGCGGCTCCATCTCAGATCTACTGAACTACAAGCTCTGGGGGTGGCCCCAGAATTCCATGTTTTAAAAAGCCCTCCTGGAGGTTCTGACGCACATCAAGTTGGAGGACTGCTGGTGTGGCCCAGACCCCACTCTCTCAGAGCATGCCTTCTCCTGGAGAAGAGCCATAAATAAATAACAATGTGTGATATAATGTCAGGCAGTGATCAACACTCCTTAAAAAAGAAAATCAAGGGAACAAGGATAGAGTGGTGGGGTACTGTTTCACTCAGGCAATCAGGAAAGGAAGACATCCGTTCTGAGCAGTAAATGAAGCGAGAGGACAGGATGGCATGGCTGACTCCACATCCGGACCCTGCATCCCCTTTCCCTTCAGAGTTTCCAGGTAGATATCAGAACACACTGGGAAGACACTTTTCTCGCCAGCCATTCCAAAATGTCTCTGGGAATCTGAATCCTAAAGAAAAGTAGAAATCTAGTACCTGCTCCAAACCTCCAGCTATGTTTTGAGATCGGAAAAGACCAAAATAGCCAAGAATGTCATTGATTTCACGAAGACAGACATAAGGAAGAACTTCTTGACAGCAAAGATTTTGAAAACACAGGGTAACTGCCAAAGAAACCGGAGGAACGCTTTCTTGGAGGGAAGATTAGTCTCCAACACTTATGGTTCAAGTGCAGTTTTAGTGGGAGGAAAGCCTGAAACAGATAACACTTTGGGGTCACAATTATTCCCAAGATCATACACATCTACTCTGTCACTTTTTTCAATGCTTTTTATGAAAATCCTCCAACATAGAGGAGAATAGGAGGACAATCATACATAGAACTGTCATCTAGAATCCAAAAATTTTAACACTTTGCCATATTTGTTTTATCTACATAGATAATACTGCAAGTCATTTGAAAGTAAGTTATAGACATCATGACATTTTACCACTAAATATATTATCATGAACTCCTAAAAATAAAGATACTTTTTACATAATCACAATATTATTACTCCTAAGAAAATTATTGATAATTTTTTATTATCTAATCATATCTACACATTCAAGTTTCCACAAACATGCCAAAGGTGTCTTTTTTCAAATTAGGGTATAGGGGCTTCCCTGGTGGCTCAGATGGTAAAGAACCCACCTGCAATATTGGAGACCTGGGTTGGGAAGATTCCCTGGAGGAGGGCGTGGCAACCCTCTCCAGTATTCTTGCCTAGAGAATCCCCAGGGACAGAGGAGACTGGCGGGCTATAGTCTATAAGGTCACAAAGAGTCAGACATGACTGAGCGACTAAGCATATATATAGTTGTTTTACAATATTGTGTTAGTTTCTGCTGTACAACAACATGAGTCAGCTATATGAATACCCATGTCCCCTCCCTCTTGGATCTCCTTCCTACCTCTCTAGGTCATCCCGGAGCACTGGGCTAAGCTCCCTGTGCTATCCAGCAGCTTCCCTATCCTAGCTACCTATTTTACACATATTCATGTACATAGGTACATATGTCAATCCGACTCTCCCAATTCATCCGCATCCCTCTTGTCCACTGTGTCCACACATCCATTCTATCTGCATCTCTATTCCTGCCCTGCAAATAGGTTGAAATCATCCCCTAAAGAATTAATTAAAAGACACCTTTGGATTAATATTTAAAAGACTTATCATGTGGGATTTTAAATTTGCAGTGGACTTACTGTCTGGGCTTCCCTGGTGGCTCAGACAGTAAAGAATCTGCCTGCAATGCCAGAGACCTGGGTTCAATCCCTGGGTTAGGAAGATCCCCTGGAGAAAGGAATAGCTACCCACTCCAGTATTCTGGCCTGGAGAATTCCATGGACAGAGGAGCCTGGCAGGCTACAGTCCATGGGGTTGCAAAGAGTCAGACATGACTGAGAGACTAAACACAGCATTCATTGTCTACAAAGGCTCTTTGTGTCAGGGAGATAACCTGGGCTACTGGGATCAGAGTGCCAAGCAGAGGAGTGCTGGATGACCTTGGTCAGTGGACCAACAAATAAAGGTGCCATACATTGACATGAATCAGCCATGGGTGTACATATGTTCCCCATCCTGACCCTCCCTCCCACCTTCCTCCCCATTCCATCCCTCAGGGTCATCCCAATGCACCAGCCCTGAGCACCCTGTCTCATGCATCGAACCTGGACTGGCAATCTATTTCACATATGATAATATATATGTTTCAATGCTAGTCTCTCAAATCATCCCACCCTCGCCTTCTCCCACAGAGTCCAAAAGTCTGTTCTTTACATCCGTGTCTCTTTTGCTGTCTCACATATAGGGTCATTATTACCATCTTTCTAAATTCCACATATATGCATTAATATACTGTATTGGTGTTTTTCTTTCTGACTTACTTCACTCTGTATAATAGGCTCCAGTTTCATCCACCTCATTAGAACTGATTCAAATGTGTTCTTTTTAATAGGTGAGTAATATTCCATTGTGTATATGTATCACAGCTTTCTTATCCATTCATCTGCCTATGGACATCTAGGTTGCTTTCATGTCCTGGCTATTGTAAACAGTGCTGCGATGAACACTGGGGTACACGTGTCTCTTTCAATTCTGGTTTCCTCAGTGTGTATGCCCAGCAGTAGGGTTGCTGGGTCATATGGCAGTTCCATTTCCAGTTTTTTAAGAAATCTCCACACTGTTCTCTATAGTGGCTGTACTAGTTTGTGTTCCCACCAACAGTATAAGAGGGACTTTTTCTCCACACCCTCTCCAGCATTTATTGTATATAGACTTTTTGATAGCAGCCATCTGACCAGCGTGAAATGGTACCTCATTGGGGTTTTGATTTGCATCTCTCTGATAATGAGTGATGTTGAGCATTTTTTCATGTGTTTGTTAGCCATCTGTATGTCTTCTTTGGAGAAATGTCTTTTTAGTTCTTTGGTCCATTTTTTGATTGGGTAGCTTATTTTTCTGGAATTGAGCTGCAGGAGTTGCTTGTATATTTTTGAGATTAATTCTTTGTCAGTTGCTTCATTTGCTATTATTTTCTCCCATTCTGAAGGTTATCTTTTCACCTTGTTTCAGTTTCCTTCGTTGTACAAAAGATTTTAAGTTTAATTAGGTCCCATTTGTTTATTTTTGCTTTTATTTCCATTATTCTGGGAGGTGGGTCATAGAGGATCCTGCTGTGATTTACACCAGCGAGTGTTTTGCCTATGTTTTCCTCTAGGAGTGTTATAGTTTCTGGTCTTACATTTAGATCTTTTACCCATTTTGAGTTTGTTTTTGTGTATGGTGTTAGAAAGTGTTCTAGTTTTATTCTTTTACAAGTGGTTGACCGGTTTTCCCAGTGCCACTTATTAAAGAGAATATCTTTTCTCCATTGTATATTCTTGCCTCCTTTGTCAAAGGTAAGGTGTCCATAGGTGCATGGATTTATCTCTGGGCTTTCTATTTTGTTCCATTGATCTATGTTTCTGTCTTTGTGCCAGTACCATACTGTCTTGATGACTGTTGCTTTGTAGTATAGCCTGAAGTCAGGTAGGTTGATTCCTCCAGTTCCATTCTTCTTTCTCAAGATTGCCTTGACTATTTGAGGCTTTTTGTATATCCATACAAATTGTGAAATTATTTGTTCTAGTTTGCTGAAAAAATCTGATGGTAGCTTGATAGGGATTGCATTGAATCTATAGATTGCTTTGGGTAGTATACTCATTTTCACTATATTGATTCTTTCAATCTATGAACATGGTATATTTCTCCATATATTTGTGTCCTCTTTGATTTCTTTCATCAGTGTTTTATAGTTTTCTATATATAGGTCTTTTGTTTCTTTAGGTAAATTTATTCCTAAGTATTTTATTCTTTTTGTTGCAATGGTGAATGGAATTTTTTCCTTAATTTCTCTTTCTGTTTTCTCATTATTAGTATATAGGAATGCAAGGGATTTCTGTGTGTTAATTTTATATCCTGAAACTTTACTATATTCATTGATTAGCTCTAGTAATTTTCTGGTGGAGTCTTTAGGGTTTTCTATGTAGAGGATCATGTCATCTGCAAACAGTGAGAGTTTTACTTCTTCTTTTCCAATTTGGATTCCTTGAAGCTGGGAGGACCCCCTGCCCGAAGGGCAGTGGCCAAAGGAGTTACCCCACATCCGAGGTCAGGGGCAGTGGCTGAGAGTGCCAGGCTGCGACCGCACAGGAAAAGCCGAGAAGAGCTACCCAAGTCCGAGGTCAGGGGTGGTGGCCGAGAGGAGCTACCCTGCATCTGAGGTCAGAGGCGACAACCAAGAGGAGCTACCCGGCGAACGAGGTCAGGGGTGGCAGCCGGGAGGACCAACCTCACCTCCAAGGAGCAGTGGCTGCACCGGCGCAGGAGGGCCTAGAGGAGCTATCCCACGTTGAAGGTCAGGAAGGGCGGTGGTGAGGAGATACCCCTCGTCCAAGGTAAGCAGCAGCAGCTGAGAGTATGAAACATACTCACAGAAAACTAGTCAATCTAATCACACTAGGACCACAGCCTTGTCTAACTCAAAGAAACTAAGCCATGCCCGTGGGGCAACCCAAGACGGGCGGGTCATGGTGGAGAGATCTGACAGAATGTGGTCCACTGGAGAAGGGAATGGCAAACCACTTCAGTATTCTTGCCTTGAGAACCCCATGAACAGTATGAAAAGGCAAAATGATAGGATACTGAAAGAGGAACTCCCCAGGTCGGTAGGTGCCCAATATGCTACTGGAGATCAGTGGAGAAATAACTGCAGAAAGAATGAAGGGATAGAGCCAAAGCAAAACAACACCCAGTTGTGGATGTGACTGGTGATAGAAGCAAGGTCTGATGCTGTAAAGAGCAATATTGCATAGGAACCTGGAATGTCAGGTCCATGAATCAAGGCAAATTGGAAGTGGTCAAACAAGAGATGGCAAGGGTGAATGTCGACATTCTAGGAATCAGCGAACTGAAATGGACTGGAATGGGTGAATTTAACTCAGATGACCATTATATCTACTACTGTGGGCAGGAATTCCTCAGAAGAAATGGAGTAGCCATCGTGGTCAACAAAAGAGTCCAAAAGGCAGTACTTGGATGCAATCTCAAAAATGACAGAATGATCTCTGTTCGTTTCCAAGGCAAACCATTCAATATCACAGTAATCCAAGTCTATGCCCCAACCAGTAACGCTGAAGATGCTGAAGTTGAACGGTTCTATGAAGACCTACAAGACCTTCTAGAACTAACACCCAAAAAAGATGTCCTTTTCATTATAGGGGACTGGAATGCAAAAGTAGGAAGTCAAGGAACACCTAGAGTAACAGGCAAATTTGGCCTTGGAATATGGAATGAAGCAGGGCAAAAACTAATAGAGTTTTGCCAAGAAAATGCACTGGTCATAGCAAATACCCTCTTCCAACAACACAAGAGAAGACTCTACACATGGACATCACCAGATGGTCAACACCGAAATCAGATTGATTATATTCCTTGCACCCAAAGATGGAGAAGCTCTATACAGTCAGCAAAAAAAGACCAGGAGCTGACTGTGGCTCAGATCATGAACTCCTTATTACCAAATTCAGACTGAAACTGAAGAAAGTAGGGGAAACCACTAGGCCATTGAGGTATGACCTAAATCAAATCCCTTATGATTATACAGTGGAAGTGAGAAATAGATTTAAGGGCCTAGATCTGATAGATAGAGTGCCTGATGAACTATGGAATGAGGTTCGTGACATTGTACAGGAGACTGGGATCAAGACCATCCCCACGGAAAAGAAATGCAAAAAAGCAAAATGGCTGTCTGGGGAGGCCTTACAAATAGCTGTGAAAAGAAGAGAAGTGAAAAGCAAAGGAGAAAAGGAAAGATATAAGCATCTGAATGCAGAGTTCCAAAGAATAGCAAGAAAAGATAAGAAAGCCTTCCTCAGTGATCAATGCAAAGAAATAGAGGAAAACAACAGAATGGGAAAGACTAGAGATCTCTTCAAGAAAATTAGAGATACCAAGGGGACATTTCATGCAAAGATGGGCTCGATAAAGGACAGAAATGGTATGGACCTAACAGAAGCAGAAGATATTAAGAAGAGGTGGCAAGAATACAAAGAAGAACTGTACAAAAAAGATCTTCATGACCCAGATAATCACGATGGTGTGATCACTGACCTAGAGCCAGACATCCTGGAATGTGAAGTCAAGTGGTCGTTAGAAAGCATCACTACGAACAAAGCTAGTGGAGGTGATGGCATTCCAGTTGAGCTCTTTCAAATCCTGAAAGATGATGCTGTGAAAGTGCTGTACTCAGTATGCCAGCAAATTTGGGAAACTCAGCAGTGGCCACAGGACTGGAAAAGGTCCGTTTTCATTCCAATCCCAAAGAAAGGCAATGCCAAAGAATGCTCAAACTACCGCACAATTGCACTCATCTCACATACTAGTAAAGTAATGCTCAAAATTCTCCAAGCCAGGCTTCCGCAATACATGAACTGTGAAGTTCCTGATGTTCAAGCTGGTTTTAGAAAAGGCAGAGGAACCATAAATCAAAGTGCCAACATTAGCCAGATCATGGAAAAAGCAAGAGAGTTCCAGAAAAGCATCTATTTCTGCTTTATTGACTATGCCAAAGCCTTTGACTGTATGGATCATAATAAACTGTGGAAAATTTAGAAAGAGATGGCAATACCAGACCACCTGATCTGCCTCTTGAGAAATTTGTATGCAGGTCAAGAAGCAACAGTTAGCACTGGACATGGAACAACAGACTGGTTCCAAATAGGAAAAGGACTTCGTCAAGGCTGTATATTGTCACCCTGTTTATTTAACTTATATGCAGAGTACATCATGAGAAACGCTGGACTGGAAGAAACACAAGCTGGAATCAAGATTGCCAGGAGAAATATCAATAAACTCAGATATGCAGATGACACCACCCTTATGGCAGAAAGTGAAGAGGAACTCAAAATCCTCTTGATGAAAGTGAAAGTGGAGAGTGAAAAAGTTGGCTTAAAGCTCAACATTCAGAAAACAAAGATCATGGCATCCGGTCCCATCACTTCATGGGAAATAGATGGGGAAACAGTGGAAACAGTGTCAGACTTTATTTTGGGGGGCTCCAAAATCACTGCAGATGGTGACTACAGCCATGAAATTAAAAGATGCTTACTCCTTGGAAGGAAAGTTATGACAAACGTAGATAGCATATTGAAAAGCAGAGACATTACTTTGCCAACAAAGGTCCATCTAGTCAAGGCTATGGTTTTTCCTGTGGTCATGTATGGATGTGAGAGTTGGACTGTGAAGAAGGCTGAACACCAAAGAACTGATGCTTTTGAAGTGTGGTGTTGGAGAAGACTCTTGAGAGTCCCTTGGACTGCAAGGAGATCCAACCAGTCCATTCTGAAGGAGATCAGCCCTGGGATTTCTTTGGAAGGAATGATGCTGAAACTGAAACTCCAGAGTTGGCCACCTCATGCGAAGAGTTGACTCATTGGAAAAGACCCTGATGCTGGGAAATATTGAAGGCAGGAGGAGAAGGGAACGACAGAGGATGAGATGGCTGGATGGCATCACTGACTCAATGGACGTGAGTCTGGGTGAACTCTGGGAGTTGGTGATGGACAGGGAGGCCTAGCGTGCTGCGATTCATAGGGTCACAAAGAATCAGACACGACTTGAGCGATTGAACTGAACTGAACTGAGTTTCTTTTTCTTCTCTGATTGCTGTGGCTAAAACTTCCAAAATTATGTTGAATAGTAGTGGTGAGAGTGGGCATCCTTGTCTTGTTCTTGACTTTAGGGGAAATGTAGAGCATAAGTTTCTTAATTTCCCACCAAGGCCATCTCCACCAGGCCATGCTGGCCTTGATGAGATTTCAGCTTACATGAGCTCTTTGTTTGTGTCCTTCCATGTAAGTTTCAGGAGGACAGAAACTTAGATTTGTTCCCTATTTCATCCCCTACCTAGTGGTGAACACACTGTATGTCTGAAGCATGATAGGTGAATGATTCATTTTTAAACTAAAAGAACATGCACACATGAGGTCATGCAGTGTATTACATCTCCTCATGTGTTATACTAAGCACTTTTCTTTTTTTGACTGCGCTGGGTCTTTGCAGGATCTTTTAGCTATAACAGCGGCATGTAGAACTTTTGGTTGTGGCATGTGGGATATAGTTCCGTGACTAGGGGCCCCTGGCTGGGCCCCTGCATTGGGCACACAAAGTCTTAGTCCCTGGACTACAAGTGTGAGCTTAGTTGGTCAGTCATGTCCGACTCTTTGCAACCCTATGGACTGTAGCCCGCCAGGCTCCTCTATCCATGGGGATGCTCCAGCAAGAATTACTGGAATGGGTGGCCATGCCCTCCCCTCCTCCAAGGGCTTTTCCCAAACCAATGATTGAACCCAAGAGTCCCACATTGCAGGCAGAGTCTTTACCATCTGAGCCACCAGGGAAGTCCCTAAACACTTTTAATTTGTATTTAATTTACTTTCCTTACCACCTTTTACACAGAGGTGAAAGGGTGATGTTGTTGTTGTTTAGTCACTCAGTCCTGTCCCATTCTTGTGACCCCATGGACTATAGCCCACCAGGCTCCTCTGTCCATGGGATTTCCCAGGCAAGAATACTGGAGTGGGTTGCCATTCCCTTCTTCAGGGGATATTCCTGACCCAGGGATCAAACCTGCGTCTCCTTCATTGCAGGCGGATTCTTTACCTCTGCACCACCAGGGGAGCCCCTGAAGATGCTATGTACCACATCTCATTATCTGCAGGGCAGGCAGAAGACTGGGTCTGTGGGGACCTGGCCACCTTCACAGGGTGATGACAATGATTTAAATAACTAAGGATATTTTGTTTTTCTCAGATCTGGTCTTACTGTTCAAAAGTGACCTTATTCTCAATTTAGCCTTAAATAATGAAAACCATACAGGCAGAAACTATTTGATCCAACTCTTTGGGGGGAAAAAAATCAACACCGCAACAACATTAATGCAAGTTATTGTTGTAGCTTCAACACTAACCCATTGATCCTCTCACATTTTATTAAAGCAAGAAGAACTACATCATAGATTTTCCATGACTTGACAAGAAACCAAAGCTATGTCTAGATCACCTGAATAGTTCATGTATCACTTGGACAGCAGCCTAACTGGCATTTAACCCAAAGTAGTATTCTCAATACTAAATAAAATTTAGAGACATCATTACCTTTGTTGCTGAAAGCCTCTTCTGGGCTTAATTTTTAACTCCGATTGAATTTCCCAAGACAGTGAATGCCTTTTCAGTCTCCTCTCAGTCACTTGAGACTCACAGACTTGGAGAATGAACTTATGGTTGCCAGGGTGGGGGAAGGATGGGGAGAAAGGATAGTTATGGAGTTTGGGATGGATGTGTAAAGCCTGCTAAATTTAAAATGGATAACAAGGACCCATATTGTACAGGGAAGTCTGCTCAATGTTATGTGGCAGCGTGGATGAGAGGGGAGTTTGGGGGAGAATGGACACATGTATACGAGTGACTGAGTCACTCTGCTGTCCCCTGAAACTATCACAACATTATTAATTGACTATACTCCAATATAAAATAAAAAGTTAAAAAAAAAAACAAATATGCCAGTCATTTGGGATGAAGATTTAATAATTATTATGACTTTGAGATTCCTCAGTTATGAGATCATTTTTATAATAAATTGAATAACCAGGCAGATAGCTCCCATCAACACTCTGTGTTTCGCGGTAAGTGGAGCATTCACCAAGCCACACCATTTACTTTTCCTATTCGTTTGCAATTGTTCAAACACTCTCTGGAGAGGTTAGGGCATCTCTCTGTGGAGGTGGGATATCCACCCACAATAACCAGAGTCTTATCCCTGGGGTTTCTCAGACTCAGAAACTCCAGCTGAGCTTCTGGTCCTGGCAGGGAGTCAGTGGGCCTGCCTCCCATGGTGCCATTTTATTAACTCAACCCAGGAGACGATTCATTCCACAAGGAGACTTTGTTCCTCCTCATCTGCTCGTCAGCCACAGTGGGAAGGGAA
Source organism: Bos taurus (assembly GCF_002263795.3). NCBI lineage: Eukaryota > Metazoa > Chordata > Mammalia > Artiodactyla > Bovidae > Bos > Bos taurus. The sequence goes on along the minus strand of NC_037340.1, from coordinate 30,004,643 downwards.
TGATCCCTTGGCTCTGATTTCACTGGGCCTTATCCTTTCCTCAAGCCTTTTAACACATGCCATCACGGATCATATTTTCCTCTTAATGTGCAAGGAGGGTGAATGGACTGGAAGGGGTTGGTGAGAGCATAGACCCTCGGTGGCTGGATGGGGCCCTCTGAGCCCTGGTTCTCTTTCCAACTATGCTCCTGACCCGCCAATGTCAGCCATGGGCTCTGCTGTCCCAGTGTCCAAGTCCTACGATCAGTCACCTCTCAGGGTCACAGGTTTCTAAGAAAGAGCAAACTTAGGGGCCAGGATGTGGGGAAAGACACTGCCTGAAAGGTGTAGGAGAGCCTCACTTTCCATCCTTTGCCCATCAGCCCCAGCTCACCTTGAACTTCACCCAATACTCTCAGGCCCTCCTGGCCTAAAAGGCATTTTTATCCAAATTCTGATCACTAGCCCTTCTGTCTTCTGCAGAGACTGCGAAGGCTGGGCCTCTCCCCGCTGGTTGGGGAAGAATGACAAGGGCACTTTCTTACCCTCTAAAGCTCCCTTCTGCTGAGAAAGGCTGCTGGCCTTGGGTTCCAAGAGGAAGCAGCAGGCTTGCATCCCTGGGAACTATGCATGATGAAACAGGGCACCCTGCCTGGCCTGGCCTGGCAGGAGTTGCAAGAGTTAGTAAAGAAGGGAGCTACAGAGAAGACACTTACTAACCCCAAGATCCCTTTCTGTGTCTCAGACAGCAGTGCTCCTCATGGATTACAGTCACATGACTGAATTATCTGGCTTGTACTTAATGCTGGAAGATTCCTCAGAATGATGAGTAGACACCAAGGAACTAGTCTCATGCTCTGGTTCCTTACCTGAAGAGGCCGCTTTGAGTCACTCATTGGTTCCTTACCTGACAAGCATGTCCTCAGTCATCTGGCCCCTGCTTCACTCTCCAACCCAAGCTCACAGGCTTGTCCTGGAAATTCTGAACTCTTTGTAGTTCCTTGTACACTATGCCAGGAATCCAAAAATTTTATCTGTAAAGGTCCAAATAGCAAATATCTTAGGCTATGCAGGCCCTAAAGACTCTGTATCTTGTAAATCTTGCTTATATGAGAAAGTGAAAGTGTTAGTTGCTCAGTTGTATCTGACTCTTCACAACCCCATGGACTGTAGCCTGCCAGGCTCCTCTGTCCATAGAATTCTCTAGGCAAGAATACTGGAGTGGGTAGCCATTCCCTTCTCCAGGGGATCTTCCCGACCCAGGGATCAAACTCAGATCTACATTGCAGGTGGATTCTTTACCATCTAAGCCACCAGGGAAGCCCATCTTGCTTACATACTTAATGTTAATTTCTATTTGTTTTCATAATCATCTGTATTTATATAAATTTCCCCATCAGCCTCTGATCTTGCAGGCAAAAATTACTTATCTTTATATCAAACCAATCAATCCTAAAGGAAATCCCAGTCCTGAATGTTCATTGAAAGAACTGGTGCTGAAGCTGAAACTCCAATACTTTGGCCACCTGATGTGAAGAACTGACTCATTGGAAAAGACCCTGATGCTGGGCAAGATTGAAGACAGGAGGAGAAGAGGAAGACAGAGGATGAGATGGTTGGATGGCATCACCAATTTGAAGGACATGAGTTTGAACAGGCTCTGGGAGTTGTGATGGACAGGGAAGCCTGGCATGCTGCAGTCCATGGGGTCGCAAAAAGTCGGACACAACTGAGCGACTGAACTGAACTGAACTGGTATCTCCACAATCCAGCAAGTACCTGGCATATCTAGTGTTGATTAAATAATTTTTAGTGAATGAGCCATACCAAAGAAAGTCAAGCTATACCCCCTCCCAAACTGCCTTTAAAAGAAAGAAAACTGAAAGATAAAAAGAAAGAAAAAGAGAGACAAGAAGAGAAAAGAAAGAAAAGGAAATGAAAAACGAAGACAGACAACAGTCAAATGCCAGAACCTGGGAGGAATTTAAGTCTTACAGAACCAAATGAAGAAAAACAGTCAGCTGCTCATGTGTGCTACGGAAAGAGACACCTAGACCTCCCAGGAGAGAAGAGCTGGAACTCATTCTGTCTGCCTCTGGACTCAGAGACCCAGGGTCTGTAGCATCTGGAACAATCATTTCTTACACATGTAGATTCTGCTTTGAGGGGTGGGGTGAGTCTTCATAAATTCTCCCTTTCCTCTTCATTCCCTCCCAATCTCTCCCTAACTTATAGCCTTCCCATCTTTCTGTCCATTCAGATACCAGACATAATTCCCAGAAACAGTGGGGCAGGAAGTGGGGAGTGGATGTGGTTCTCCTGCAGATCAGAGTGAAGGCAAAGGAGGTGCCATGGTGCACGGCCTTCCCTGTGTTAGTTTTTCAGAAGACGGGGCAGTAAAGCAAGAGATAACTTCACCTCAGCTCATCAGAATCACAAGTATGTACTGTGCTCACTTCAAAACTGACAGCACAGAAACAATTAGCATAGTACCTGTACAAGGAGGACACATGAATTTCTGAAGCATAATTAAAATTTTTACACCAGGTGAATTTTATTTCGACCACAAAAATGTATTATATATAGGGACTTCTCTGGTGGTCCAGTGGCTAAGACACCATGCTCCCAAAGCAGGGCTCAATCCCTGGTCAGGGAACTAGATCCCTCATGCTGCAACTAAGACCAGTGCAGCCATACACACACACACACACACACACACACACAAATAAATGAATAGGTACCTCCTTAACCCTGGAAACAGAGATGAGACTTATACATATTAAGCAGTCCTTCAGCTATAAATCTCAGGATATACCATAACCAGCATTCAGATCAGATTAGATCGGTCGCTCAGTCGTGTCCGACTCTTTGCAACCCCATGAATCGCAACATGCCAGGCCTCCCTGTCCATCACCAACTCCCAGAGTTCAGTCAGACTCACGTCCATCCAGTCAGTGATGCCATCCAGCCATCTCATCCTCTGTCGTCCCCTTCTCCTCTTGCCCCCAATCCCTCCCAGCATCAGAGTCTTTTCCAATGAGTCAACTCTTCGCATGAGGTGGCCAAAGTACTGGAGTTTCAGCTTTAGCATCATTCCTTCCAAAGAAATCCCAGGGCTGATCTCCTTCAGAATGGACTGGTTAGATCTCCTTGCAGCCCAAGTGGACAGTATTCCACTGTTCAAGTGGACAGTAAATGTAGCCAAGAGCAATCTTCATTCTCTATAGCTATTGTTCTAGAATGGAAAACCAAGAAAAGGCAAAAGAAGCCTGAAAGTCCGTAGAACTATGGGAAGGAAATTGTTTCAGAAAGAACACCTCAAAAAATAATTTAATATAGTAAACGAAGAAAATTAAAATAATATCACAGAATGCAGAGTCAAGTTGAAAAGGAGAGATAATGACAGATGTGACAGTGTTCCAGCCTAAGAATGAGAGTAGATTCTTTAAAAAGAGACCAGAATATTTGAGATAGAAGCAATAATGTAAGCAAATTTCCAGGAGCTAGGGAACCAAGCCTGTATATCAAAAGAACATTCCAAACAAAATCACTTAAAACAAATCCACAATTAGATATCCTTTGAGGGAAAGTAGATTATAAGAATGTCTCAGTTGTTGTGTTGACAGGCAGGACAATCTCTATAAGTAGTTTAACTGTGTAGCTATGGGGAGGATGCAGGAGAATCTATAGACATCAGTTGATGGTGGAATAGCTGGGCTTAGTGGGAAAAAGCAACCATCAGATATTTTTCCCTCCTCTTCTTCTGCTCTCCCCATCTCGCTCTTATTCCATAACTGTTTCATCCAAATTTTTCAACAAACTGGCTTCTTTGCTTATGTATTCATTTATACATGGCTCATAATGGCTGGCTCCAAATGAAACCTTTAACTTCCTATAGGTAACAAACTCAGTCTCTGCTCTCCACTTACAAGTTTCTGGATAAGATTACAGATGGTCAATGAACCAAACAACAATACCAATGAGAGTCAAGCTATAACCAACCCAGCTTTGGATAGTTGTCACCCATGAGCCAATTAGCTGTGCCTCTAAGGGCAGGGTCATAGGCTAATCAGAGCTGTTCCACCTGGACTAAGGATAGAGTAAGTTCTTTGTGAAGGGGTTAAGGGATTGGAGGAAGTTTTCTTAATCAGGTAGATTAAGAAAAATTCTATCAGCACCAAGGCAGGAAAGGTTTTATCAAAAATGTAATTAAAACTAGTGTGGCCTTCAGTGACTCTGCAACATTAAATACCAAATAACAAAAAAACATAGTCCATTGCGTTTTGAGTGGGAGAAAGTTGTGACCCAAGAATTTTATATCCAACCAATATAAATATATTCATACACCTGAAAGACATTCTTCAATCTGTGTGATTAAAAAAAAAAAAAACCCTCTGTAAGATATGGTCCAGCTAAACAAAAGGAGAGGCAGGCCCTACCAACAATGCCGGAGGGACTTGCCTGGTGGTCCAGTGGTTACGAATCTTCCTTGCAATGCAGGGGATGCAGGTTCGATCCCTGGTCAGGAAACTAGGATCCTACAAGCCCATGTGCTGCAACTACCGAGTCCACAAGCTCTGGAGGCCATGCTCCACAACAGAAGACCCTGCATAATCCAACAACACCACTAAGATCTGACACAGACAAATAAATGTTAAAAAAAAAAAAAAAATGTGCTTGAGCTGTGGCACCAACCTCATGCCACATGGGAGTAATGAATGAACCAACAGAAGAGTATAGCCATGGAGCCCTGCCAGTTTGAATGGAAGTACTTTTCACTGAATATGTCACTGAGGCATGCCCCCTACCTCACTACAGCTGGGACAGGATGCCCCACTCACAGCCACGCTAGCTGCTGGAGCAGTGCACCAAAGCTACTATGATTTAATAGCATAGGCTAAGGCCAGCTTCTGCCCAATGGTCAAGACCTCCTAACACTGAGGTAGAATTGGATGGGACAGGACTTCTCAGTGTGCCACTAGAGTCCAGTGAACACACCAGCATTCCTACACATGTGAAAAGAGGTGAGTGGATCCCAGAAAGGAGAAGGCAGTGGCACCCTGCTCCAGTACTCTTGCCTGGAAAATCCCATGGATGGAGGAGCCTGGTGGGCTGCAGTCCACGGGGTCGCAAAGAGTCGGTCACGACTGAACGACTTCACTTTCCCTTTTCACTTTCGTACATTGGAGAAGGAAATGGCAACCCAGTCCAGTGTTCTTGCCTGGAGAATCCCAGGGACGGCAGAGCCTGCTGGGCTGCCGTCTATGGGGTCGCACAGAGTTGGACATGACTGAAGTGACTCAGCAGCAGCAGCAGCAGATCCCAGAAATGGGTTAAACTAGGGCTTCTGCTATTACCTGTACTGGGAGCTTGAAAATCCAACTTTGAGACTGAGGCACACTATTTTATACATGAAGCTATAAACAAATGCTCCCTGGTTACAGGAGACACTGGTCACAGTTAATAATTCAAGTATTGATAAGCCATAGACTGGATGCTTGGTGCTTTACTGTAAGATTTCTGTGTATTTACAGTATAAACCGTATCCAGTTGATTGATAATGAACCTTTCAAGTGGAGATGGGTCCTGGAAAAACTACTTTGTCAATGTCATTGATGGGGAAAAGAAATGTCTGGCTTTACTGGATGAATGAGATACGCCATTCTGGTTAAATCATCAACAGATTAAAAATTAATAATAAATAAAACATTAACAAATAAAGCCTAAGACAATGATAGTGGTGATTTTGTTTAGTCATCATCCACATACAAGATCTCTGTGAAGGATTTTCTTTGCATTAATCCTTGTGATCTTAACATAAACCAAGTGAGATATATGTTGCTTTTTCCAGTTCATAGATCATTAAACAGAAGCTCACAGAGATTGAAGAATGTATATAAAGTTGCACAACCAGGACCAAGCTGAGGTTCATACCCCAATCTGTCTAATTCCAAAGTTTGTGTTTTTAACCACTTTTTGCTCATCCTCTTCTGATATTTACAATTACCAGGAAAGGCTGGCTAGGAAAGATTTTCTTCAGTTCAGTTCAGTTGCTCAGTTGTGTCTGACTCTCTGCGACCCCATGAACTGCAGCACGCCAGGCCTCCCTGTCCATCACCGACTCCCGGAGTCTACCCAAACTCATGTCCATTGAGTCAGTGATGCCATCCAACCATCTCATCCTTTGTTGTCCCCTTCTCCTCCCTCCCTCAATCTTTCCCAGCATCAGTTCAGTTCAGTTCAGTTGCTCAGTCGTGTCCGACTTTTTGCGACCCCATGAACCACAGCACGCCAGGCCTCCCTGTCCATGACCAACTCCCTGAGTCCACCCAAACCCATGTCCATTGAGTCGGTGATGCCATCAAACCATCTTATCCTCTCTCGTCCCCTTCTTCTCCTGCCCTCAATCTTTCCCAGCATCAGGGTTTTTTCAAATGAGTCAGCTCTTCACATCAGATGGCCAAAGTATTGGAGTTTCAGCTTCAACAGTCCTTCCAATGAATACCCAGGATTGATCTCCTTTAGGATGGACTTTCAAAATGCTAATGAAACAAAATAAAGCAAAAATTCCAAAGCATGAATAGGAGCAAATATCTCAAAATAGAGAACAGGAAAAAATGTCCTTCTTATAAAAATGTAGTATTCTGAAGTTTAGAAAGTCAGACTGAAAGTTTTCTTTAAACATCAGAGAAAGGATATTCTAAGAAGTGAACTAGGATCACTGTAAATTTTGCCCGTCTGATAAAAATCCCACATTGAAATAATATGATTCAGAAATGTTTCTTTGAAAGGTTAATACTCAACCTAAACGTTCTTAAATTTTCCTTTGTTTTCTCACATAGTTCATAATTAAATCAAAGATGGATGAGTTACTTAAGTTAATGAAGTTTTTACAGCATAGGAAATGCCTGCATCATGATGCCATATGGAAAAACCAAGATACAAATTTTCTACCGTCTGACCTTCAATATATTAAAAAATTCATAGAAAAACTATAAGGAAATAATACACTAAAAGGTTAAGAAATGGGGGCCTTGGTTAGGCAAGTTATGAGTAATATGGTTCTTGTTATTTCTGTTTATTTTCCAAATTTTCTAGAATATACACAATTTTATCATCAGAAATACATTTTTAAGAACTGTGATCTAGAGGCTCCTCCCTGGTGGCTCAGTGGTAAAGAATCTGCCTGCCAATGCAGGAGACATAGGTTCAATCCTTGATCTGGGAAGATCCCATGTGCAGTGGAGCAACTAAGCCCAAGCACCACAATTACTGAGCCTGTGCTTAGAGCCTGGGGGTGGAAACTACTGAAGCCTTCATGTCCTAGAGCGTGCTCTGCAACAAGAGAAGCCACTGCAATCAGAAGCCCATGCACCACAACTAGAGAGGAGCCCCCTCTCACTGCAACAGGAGAAAAGCCCACACAGTAAGGAAGACCCAGACCAGCCCCAAATAAATAAATAAATAAAATTATTAAAAAAAGAACTGTGATCCAGCCCACAACTTTTTAGTGACACTAACTCAGTGGAAAGAACATGAGAATGAGAATATGAGAGTCAAAAAAACTAGAACATTCCAAGAAAATCAGCTCCACTTCCCTAGGTGCCCCATACTGAAAGTCATCCAGCTCCATGTACCCAAGTCCTGGGCAAAACAAGAGGGTTGAACAATGACCTTAAAGGTTCCCTTTATTTCCACAGAAGATCATACTGCTATTATGAATACTCCATTGAGTAACAGTGATGGCCATGGGAATCCATGGTGAAAACTTCCAACTACAGGAAGTGTAATTGACCTAACCATCCAGCTGTATGCTCTGAAATCTATCATCATGTTCGCATCAAGGTCATGCTTCCCATAGGTTGCTCCCAACCTATGACTGAGCACAGCTGGGCACACCTTGGAGACATGGACTCCTTTCAGACATGGGGCCTGTCTTGGGCTCAAGGATTCCCCAACAGTCTTGTTGAAACTTCCTCAAATGGCATAGCTATTTTGCACATTTCCATCCAAATTTTCTTCCTTGTCTCCTTCACTCAGGGTCAGGCTTGCGCTGTGGTCTGACGGCTCTCCATTCCTTCCTGGCTTTCTCATTTTTTTCTCACACAGGTGTTTCCTCTGTAGACATCTTTGCACATTAATCTCATCTTGGCATCTACCACTCAGAGGACCCAGACTAGCCCAGCCTATTGGTGGACCCACACACTACACCTGTGCATAGAAAGACGGAACAGGAGGCTGCCAGGATGGCACAGTTCCTCATCGGTCTGCACGCCTGATTTGTGCTTTCGTTTGTTGTTGTCGTTGTCATTTTCTCCCTTTTTAAAACAAATGTCAATTATACTCCCAAAAGAGCATTGTTCTATTGCTTGTACAGCAAAAAAAAATAATTATATTTCAATAAGCCTTTCCTGGGTTTATTTTAAACTCTCTCTTGTTTCTTCGGCTCTATCAGCCATATGTATCTCTTCAGCAACTTCTAACTCCCTATTTCAGATCAGATAATACGGTTCATTCTTCATTTCTGTCATCCACAACATTAGAGGAATCTTCCTCTGAGATTTAGAGTATAATTAATCACTTTCATACAGTGTGACCCCCTTTAGATGGCTAAGGGAACTTTTCTCCCTAAAGTCCTTTATTTTCAATACAGTGGCTTCCGCCTCCCATGGTTGTTTGTCAGTCTTTGTCCCGCTTAACCACTCCTTTGAAAATGTCAGCAAGTCAGTATCCCCACCCTTCTGCTCACCTCTCCCAGGTCGAGGAATCCTTTGAATTCCTGCTGAGCTGTTTAAAATCTCTTTCGCAAGCTAAATGAGGCACAGCTTTAAATTCAGAATCTCCAAATCAACACTGCAAAAAAAGACACCCTCATGCTTTGGTAATTAGGAGGAAAAATAAGCAACTCTGCAGGAGAGTACTGTCCTTTCTTTGATGGGCTCTGAGTAATTCAGAGACTCCTTGGGAGACATTTCCTCCTCTGAGTGAGGGCCAGGGGAGTGCTCCCTTCTGTCCCCTGAGCAAGGGTCCCACGTCTGTGGACCTTGCATAAGGAGCATTTCCTCTTCTGGGTGTTGTAAGATTTGGCTCTGATTCATGGATTCTTGGAGCTGTTGTCCCTGTGCCAAAACCCTCACAGGACTGGTACTCAAAGAGAGTAGGGAGGAGAGAGCACCGTGCACGTGCGCAGACAAGATTGTACTTTTGTCACAAAAGGTGCTTTGGTTTTGACCCTTTCTCTCTCTTAGCCAGGATGACAAAGCTGTCTCCAAACTCATACTGCACCAGAAGCATGCACTGCAGCAGATGAAATGGAACAGACACATAGTCAATACGGGACAGCCCCACCAGTAACACAGAGAACGAGCTGACCCAGTCTTGGAGGTGGGAGTGCGTCTCACAAACCAGGTATCTAACTCCAGGGTCCCAGAGCACTCAATCAGCTCAGCACCAAATGTCCCTATTCCCTTGTTTGACCAAAATGACCCAAAGAGAAGGCTGACTCAGCGAACCAATAAAAGCTTTTTTTCCTCCTTCTTTGTGTTCCTGTTTCTGTTTTATCGTCCTCAGGGAATGTAGAAAAAGCAAATATTATCTAAAGCAATTTCCTCTTCTTAGAGGCCACATGCATGAGGCTTTATGTGCCCAAAGAATTCATAGCCTTCCCCAAGGAGACTTTTCCTAACATCCTCTCTTCGGTTATTTATTGTGACATTTCCAAAACAAACAACTGGACAACTGAAACCCAGTCTTGCATAGAGAGGCTCTGGGATATTAGTGGTCATAGATAGCAGGGAAGATGCCTGCCTGCAGAACCCAGGAGGCCATCTCGTCAACCTCTTGAACCCTGTTCAGTTTCTCCAGTCACCCATGAGCATTTCAACAACACAGACCAGCTCCCTCTCTTCCCCTTTGTAAAAGACCACTTTGCAACAGAGAGACTCTGATTTCTGGACATAAATCTCCTGCTAATACTGACATTCCCTACACACCATTCAGACAAGATCTGGGATTTTCTTAGCGAACTGAAACTGAAACTTTAATGCTTGTTGCTGATCAAGTTTAATCCCATGTTACAAATAATCTCACTAAGAAGGAAGGAATTCTATCCCCGTTGGTATGGGTGCAATTCTGTTTCTTCCAAAAGTATTCTTTCTAAATCTAAACTCTACTGCAAATCTCCTAACATGGAAGAAATCAAACAGTGGGTGTCAGAGGAGGGAAATTCTAGAGTTAGCAGCTAAAAGCATAATGAAACAGACCAGGCTTTGGGGACTATGAAAATGTCCTGGATTTAGCAAAAGAATGATGAAAGAGAGAGAAGACACTCCTAGCCAAGTCTGAGGATTTAGAATACATTGTGTATTATGGATGGTGTCTTAACTGCACTTACCTCAATCATGTACATCTCTGGAGAATACTTCAGAAATGATTTGTTGTTTTACAGGTGAACAAAGAAAACAATACTCAGCCCTGAGAAATTAATGTGAAGCTAAATTTTTAACCTGGATTTTTTACAATAAAATGGGATGATCCAGTGCTATAAATTAGTGTCAACAGCTCAAACTAAAAAAAAAAAAAAAAAAAAGCTTAACTGAAGATAAATGAAAAATGGGTCAGAAAATACATCATACAATTTTCTCGAGACATTGGGTAGGTAACACATAAATAGTAAACTCATTTGAGGATGTTTTTGATCATTGGGCATCTTTGTTAATGACCTGGATGATGAAGAGTGGAGAAAATAAACAAAATGTAAAGGAAACCTGGAGAGAAACAAAATGGAGCTTCAGATGTGAGCTTTAACTCAAGAAAAATTCTACTTCCAGCAGAAAATCACTCAAAATGCAGACCTCTGAAAGCAAGGGTGAGAATGGAGCAGAGTAAAGAAATCTGAGGAGGCTGTTGGAAACCCATGACTGAATTCCTGCTGTGTAATAGGGAAACCAAAGGCCAGTGTTCTTTAGGGATCAATGACACCATTCCCTATAAGAAAAGATGACTAACCTACTCCCTAAAAGTTGATTAATTTTCACTTCCAGTTCTGTAGAATAGAATAACTAAATTCCAGTGACCTGAGGACAACAGAAGCTTGGGCTGTATTTACTATGATGGGTGTTTGGACCAAGATTCTCACCAGCCTTAGGGATGATAACCCATATGATACCAGAATGCTGTGCTTATGTTTCAAAGTCCACAATGCTTGTATTACATTTATATGGTTAGCTTGAATCCACACATAATGACAATGATCTAAGGGAATTTTTTTTTTAAACTCAGTGTACATGTTTTGCCTGAAATAGCAGTGGGGAAGAACAGAGTGAAAGTGGGAATTGTTACATGAGAGGTCTTAGCACTCCTAACAGGCAGGGAATAGGTAAGGGAGATATTTTAGTGCCATTTAAAGGAAACATAAGAACACTGTTCACATGAGTGACTGTGTTATGAGAAAAGGTTTCCAGGGGAGTAGCTTAAGCCGTTTTATGCTACCCCTTTAATGCCAAACAGTCTCCTAAAGGATGTTAAAATTATCTTGGAGTAACTGTGAAGAAAAGAACAAGTGCTATGTTTGTGGAACTGACCATCATCTTCATTAGTGACAATGCAGAATCAATCAAGCAAAGATTGCTTATTTGGAATTATTATAATCCTAGGACTGCTGGGAACATGTTAAACACACTGGAGAATTATGTAATAGGATTATCATTTAAACAAAATTTTTTTAATTCGGAAAATCAAGATTTGGAAACAATTAGTGGGTAATAGAAGTCAATACAAAATTTTCTGAGTTATTGGAGAGTTAGTCATGAAGCTCAAGAGAAATTCATAGGAGAGTAAACACAGAAACATCCATGGAGGCTTCCTGGAATATAAAGTCCTGAAGACTCCCTGGTAGTTCAGCTGGTAAAGAATCTGCCTGCAAGGCAGGAGACCCTGGTTTGATTCCTGGATTGGGAAGATCCTCTGGAGAAGGGGTAGGCTACTCACTCTAATATTCTTGGGCTTCCCTGGTGGCTCAGATGGTAAAGAACCTGCCTGAAATGCAGGAGACCTGGGTTCAATCCCTGGGTTGGGAAGATCCCCTGGAGGAGAGCATGGCAGCCCAGTCTAGTATTCTTGCCTGGAGAATCCCCATGGACAGAGGAGCCTGGGGGGCTACAGTCCAAGGTTGCACAGAGTTGCACACAACTAAGCACAGCACAGGCAGAAGAGAAGATAAAGCGTTAGTCACTCAGTTGTGTCTGACTCTTTGTGACCCCATGGACTGTAGCTCTCCAGGCTTCTCTGTCCACAGAATTCTCCAGATAAGAATACTGGAGTGGGTACCCATTCTATTCTCCAGAGGATCTTCCCAACCCAGGGAACAAACCCATGTCTCCTTCAATGCAGGCAGATTCTTTACCATCTGAGCCAGCAGAGAGGCCTGACGAAAAAGTACATGCCATAAAATAAAATAATGAAATTTAAATAAAATATAAAAGTAAAATCAAATATGACAGCAAGCAAGTTTCAGAGAAAATGCTCTGGAGACAGCAAAGAACAGAGGGTCTGTGATGAAGTGCAGACAAAATATGATACATCTTTGAAGGGCTTGTGTGAGCTCAGATGAGGAGGGATCCTAGACCAAGGCAGGGATATGTGTACTTCATAATAAGAAAATAGAGAGCCTCTTAGTTTCTAAACAGGGATTGGGCCTGACTTGCTAATAAGACTCATGCCAAAGTCCAAGCTTGGGGAATGGGAGTCTAGATAAAACGTGGTGTTTATGGCAACTTAGGGGGCAAGAGAAGAGAAATATTCCAAAGGGAGAAAAAAATGAGAGAGACAGTTCAAAGGCAAATTCCTGAGGACATTGTGTCTAACTATCTAACCCAGATCCCCAGGGAGGCAACCCCTGGAGTGCTTGCCACCAAGGGTCTACTGAGTCATCAGAGGACACCAAGTGTAACTTAATTTACCCAAAATGTTCTTTGAAGATAGTAGATGCAGAGAAGAACCCGGACTCTGTCAACTCAAAAGGCAATGTCTGAGTATTTGGAATAAAGACCACAGTACATGTTGCTAAAAAGAAGACAACTTAAACTTTAAGACCACATATTAAGAAGAAGATGGAATGAGGCACAGCATAGATTATTATATGAGCCAGAAGCCTCGAAATGTTTACACTGAGGTTTTCCCCATCAGCAACATCACTGGTTCCTAAGGAAAAAGCAATACGACAAATTGGTGATAAAGCCCCTTTATCAAGGGGGAAAAAATGGTTACATAAGTAAGAAGGATGGCTGGTCTTATCATACTCCTACCCTTCCCCAATCCAGCCCTCATACCCAAATTCACTGGAATCTTAGGCTCTGGTATTTACAATGGCACCCTCTCCCCTAACAGTCTCAATCCATACCACTCCTGTAGCTTGCCCACTGGCTCAGCAGTAAAGAATCCACCTGCAATACAGGAGCCACAGGAGATGCGGGTTTGATCTCTCGGTTGGGAAAATCCCCTGGAGGAGGGCATGCCAACCCTCTCCAGTATTCGTGTCTAGAAAATCCCATGGACAGAGGAGCCTGATGGGTTACAGTTTATAGGGTCACAAGGAGTCAGACACAACTGAAGCGACTTAGCACACATGCACGCATACCACGCCTATACCTTTCTGTACAGGAGACCCTTTCAGAGTCCTAACTTTCTATCTTATGCTTCCACTTCACTCACATATTCTGGGTAAGGGTGAAGCAGTTAATGCTCTATCTTCTCTGCCTGTAACCAATTACAATAAGTTGAGAGGAAAGGCTGGTTAAGACACCTCACTGATTTCAAGATTACCCTTTGTCTCTGTTTTCATGACTTCCTGATCGTTTGTTCTAGAACATTAACCAGAAAGCAATAAATGTTATTTTAACTGCAGTCGGATGACTAATAGAGATGGAGAAGAAGCAATTACTGGAAGACAGTGGCAGTGCAGATTTCCCCTAATTCTTAGTCCCCGCTTAAGGCTATTTTGCAATGCTTCCAAGGTCTCTTGGAGTATAATTTTTCATTTAATCAGAGTTCACCAGACTATTCTGAACACACTTCCCTAAACTCCTTATTTTTATTACTTATCTTAAAAGTTAACTGTGTGAGTAAAATCTCATCTAAATGAATAGACTAAACATATAACAATTTGTTAGGACAAACAAAACAAAGGCAAAATATACAGTATTTGTGTAGGAAATTTTAGAGAAATCATCTCTGCAAAGGTATGCTTCATAGAAATCTCATAAGAAAATGCTAGTGCATACATCATTCAGTTATCCCTAGGAATTGTTCTTTTAGAATACTATCTATGAACATTTTTTAACCATAAGCTGACTTAACTCACCATGTAGCCTATCTGGAGCCCTCCTTCCCTCATGCTGGGTCACTATGTGCTCAAAGCAAACAGTTCTTCATTGAAGCTGTTCCTATCTCTCCTCATTCCCCAATCCCTAAATTCCTTAGATACAACCAGGGCAGATTAGACCATGAAAACCAACAGCTTTATTCTTGCCAGCATAGGGGGCTTACTTGACCTGGAACATTACCAGCTAAAGTGGTCATTGCAACAGCAAGAGAAAGGAAGAGGAAGTCACTCCAGTAGACTAAGATTGTTGTTCTGTTTGGATAAAGCAAAGATTGGCAGATCAGCTAGGAATTTAAAAGGCAGTTCTAAGAGGAAACATAGCTCTGGGGGCTTGGTGAATTTTCCAGCTATCCCAGGTTGGCTGGAATCTGTTTGTATATACAGCAGAGTCCAGAACAAGATCAACTCATTCACACACTCCTAACCAACAGATTCTGTGTCCAAGCACAAAGAAGACATAAAGGATCTCAAAGGGAAAAAAGAACCCAGGCCAACTTGAAAACGGCCTGAAGTTTGACTTTTGTCCACAGCCCCCTTCCCCTATAGATATCAGCAGAGAGTAGAAGCCTTACAACCTGGTGGGATTAGAGTACAACCCCTGATGTATCTTCAGATGAATGCAAACACACGGCAGCAACTCCACAGAAATGAGACTTAAAGATAAAAGCAAGAAAAAAATTAGTGTCCACACAGGGCAGGAGAGAGAGAATTCACAGATTCAATCCAGGTGAGTTACTAAAGGAAAAAAAAAAAGCTTTTAGAAGGAAAGAAAGTCAGACTTGATAGTTGCTACAACATGTGTGCTAAGTCACTGAGACATGTCTGACTCTTTGCAACACCATGGACTGTAGCCCGCCAGCCTCAGAGAAGATCCAGCCTCAGAAATCCATTGGATTTCTCAGGTAAGAATACTGGAGTGGGTTGCTATTCCCTTCTCTAGGGAATTGTCCTGACCCAGGGATCGAATCTTCGACTCCTGTGTCTCCTGCATTGGCAGGCAGATTCTTTACTGCTTAACCACCTAGGAAGCCCCAAGGTCAGCATTACCCTGGTACCAAAGCCACAAAAATATACCACAAGGAAAAAAAAATCCTTAAAGAATAGAGACACTAAAATCCTTAACAAAATATTAGCAAAGTGAACCCAGCTACATATAGGAAGAATTATACACCATGACCAAATGAGATTTACCCCAGGAATGCAATTTGTTTAACATCCAAAAATAATATAATATATAATATTATTAACAAAGGAGAAAATTCACATGATCCTCTTCAGAGGTGCAGAAGAAGCACTAAAATGACTATAATCATAGATAAAATACTGGCAAGGACATGGAGCAACAGGAACTCTCACACATTGCTGATAGGAGTGTAAAATGGTACATCCACTTGGGAAATTAGCTTGGTAGTTTCTTTAAAAGTTAATAGCTTCCCATAGAAACACTCTTAGGGATGTAACCAAGAAAAATGAAAACATGCAGCCACAGAAAGACTTGTATGTAACTGCTCATACCAGCATTATTCATAATAGTCAGAAACTGGAAGCAATCTTTGTGCCCAACAAGAGGTGAATGGATGAACAAAAAGTGGTGCATCCATGCAAAGGGGTATCATTCAGCAATAAAACAAATGAAGTAGTGAGCGTGTCATAACACAGATGAAGCTCAAAAACACGATGCTAAATTAAAGAAGCCAGATGCAAAAGTCTGCATATTTAATGATTCCATTTATACAAACTATCCAGAATAGTTAAATTTATAGAGCTATAAAGTAGAATCTGTGCTTTACTGGAGGAAAGAGTAGAGATTTACAATACATGGTCTCATGATAATTTTTTGACATGATAAAAATGTTCTAAAAATGGATTATGATGAGAGTTGCAAATATAACGTGTGCATGCTAAGTCACTTCAGTCATGTCCGACTCTTTACAACCCTGTAAACTGTAGCCCACCAGGCTCTTCTGTCCATGGGATTCTTCAGGCAATAATACTGGAGTGAGTTGCCATGCCCTCCTCCAGGGGAATATTCCCAACCCAGGGATAGAACCCAGGTCTCTTACATCTCCTGCATTGGCATGCAGGTTCTTTACCACCAGCACCACCTGTGAGGCCCACAAATATAATACATTTATTAAAATTCAAAATATTTTTTAAAAACTCTTTTACAGGTAAATCAGAGGGAAAAGCAGGGGTCAACTCAGGTAAGACCTTGTTAGCCATGGTAAGGAATTTGAATTGGAGTTTGGTGGAGAGCCATGGGGCAGTTTCAAGAAAGAACTCCATAATTTAATTTTTTGGCGGTTTTGTGGGTTAGTTTTTATATTTGTTTTGTTTTGTGTATTTCTCTTGCTACTATGTAGACAATGGACGATAAGAGAATCAGAATGAGACCAGTTGTACGGACTCTTACTCATTCAGGCAAGAAACAAAGCTTGCTCAGATGAGGATGACAACAGTGGGGATATCCAAATAAATTTTACACTCAAGAAAATGGAATTATTGCTGTTTAGTTCAGAAAACATGAAGCAGGAGACCAGAGGATGAGAAAATACCAGATTTCCCTTACCTCCAGATGCACACATACAGTGAAAAAGCAAAAGTCACCTAAATCACCTTCCAAGAGAAAGCTGGGTGAGTGTATGACTTACTCAGTGGTTTCTAAGTGATGAACATGGAGTAAACAAGAAAACAGAATGATTTCTAATCATGCAGCAGCCAGACTGTTATTCAAAATGTTATTTACATTTCAGGAATTTTTTTCCCTCCAAGTGTCTTATGTTTGTTTGTCCTAAAGAAATCACCATCATCAAAAATCTGGGGGGTCTGTCTATAGTTAGGGAATTGCATGTTTGAGGAGTACACGCATGCCTGTTGTTCCCATGTACGTGTAGAGTCCTTGACGGAGTCAGTAAAACTGGGAAAAAAGAACAGAGGGTAATGAGAGATGCCAGTTTTATATCCCTGTGCTGACGCTCAAAAGTCTTGATATTTCCACGTGTGTTTGAATCTCCTCCTTGTTTTAATTATGTTCATTCAGTTCTAAGTGATGCATGGTATCAAGCATGACCAGGAATGGAAATATTTCTCTGTGGAATTTTTTAAATCTTGATTGCTGCAAGGGAAAGTCCTTTAAGAAAACAATTTTTCCAAACACAGATGAGATCCCTGTAACTAAGACCATTCTCAAATGGAATCATATGAAGCTTGTGGCCTATTTGCCCAACTCCTGTTAGTCTCAGTGATACACTCCCCAAAAAGGCAGAAATCTGAGAGAATGCAAGAAAGGGGTGCAGAAAACAGAATCTGGCAAGCAGTGAGTAGGACCCCAGAAGTGTTTTTCATGTCTTGGTTTGTGAGAAGAAAGAGCTGTTTATTCAAAGTGCTGCTTCAGGGGACAGGAAAACACAGAGGAGGACCCCAGCCTAGTGACCTCCATGAATTGCTGGCTGCAGCTCAGCCTCCCAGCCTCGCCTGCAGGAAGCCAGCATCCAGACTCCCAACTTCCAGCACTAATCAGGGCGGGTGATGGGGCCGGCCTCTGGTGAGCAAGTTATAAGAATGCTATTAGCCATATTCAAAGGTTTCCTCCTCAAACATTCTGAGAACAGCAGGCAGAAGCTCAGAGGCCAAGGGGCCAGGCTGCTGCTCAGAGGGCTGGGAGCGGTGACATTGCTTTTCTCCCCACGGAAGTTTGATGACAGTGGGTGGTCAGCTTTGGCCCAGAGTCCTGGATTAACAGGAAATCCTCCTTTCTTCAAGGTCACAGAGTCGCTGTCTTAGAATCACTACTTATAGTCTCTGAGTCCATCCTTTAAGCCTCAGGTAAGGCCACCTTGACCAACCTATGGTGTTAGCATAATGCAATGCCCTGTCTCAGTTATGCTGCATTGCCCCTGGCTGACCATCCAGGTGACTCACTGGGGAAAATGGCTTTGACACACACAAATTGTCCTGACCTCAGTACAATGAAATGCCAATCCACTTTTAAGAGGACATGTGTTTCATTAGACATTTCCTGGCGCTGAGACTGCTTCACCCACATCCATTGTCACCCTTTTTTAACAGCCAGGATGACTTGCCCATGAGAACTTGTCTGGGTTATGTGGCACCAGTTATAATCTGGGAACTAAATTCATATCTCACCCAGCCATGCCTTTAGCTATAGCATGGTTGTTGCTGTGGGAGCAGTGGATGCCAAAAGAACTGGGCTTACAAGGCACCACCCTCGCTGGGTCCAGGAAATAATGAGAGAGGGTGAATGTTTGGGCCAGAGAACAATTAGAGTTGTGCTTTAGGAAGACTAAGTCTGGTCACCTCTACAGGAGACATAAAGAGGAGACATCAAACATTAACTGCAAATGATCAGCCTAAAACAGAAAAGGCTGAACCTGGAGAGAGGCAGTGTCTTAGCCCCTCAATGGGTGACACGCAGATATTTCAAAACCACCCCAGTTTTTCTTTTTGTTTCATTTCTCCTCTCCACATCTTCCTCTCTTTGATTTCTCTGTTCATTTCCCCCTCTCCCTCCTTTCCTCCAGAGGATTCCCTTAACTTCCACTAGCCAAACAAACTATTCAATCATTCTATGCACATTCCTGCATGCTCAGTTATGTCTGACTTTTTGTGACCCTATGGACTGTATGTAGCTTACCAGGCTCCTCTGTCGATGGGATTCTCTAGGCAAGAATACTGGAGTGGGTTGCCGTTTCCTCCTCCGGGGGATCTTCCCAACCCAGGGATCAAACCCATCATCTTTGCTGCTGAGCCATCGGGGAAGTCTTATGAGACACGGCCTTTTCCTCAAATACTTTTCATGAGCTCCTGGAGCCCTTGGAGAGGTCTTCCTTCAATCAGGGGTAACCAGGATTGCAGGGCTTTGGCCAGACCACTGTGTGGAAACTTCAGACATCTGTTCATTATTTCACAGACTTCATTTTAAATATTGGGTTGGCCAAAAATCTCATTTGGGTTTTCCCATCTTATATAAAAATCTGCACAAATTTTTGACTAACCCAATAGTATATCTTTCAGAAGAGCAGCAAGGAGTTCATCAGATTCAAGTAAGTTTCTTAAGAACTTCAAATTTAAAGGTTAAGTGACTTTTAGGGAAAATGAAATAAAATCACAGAAAAGGCATTGGCTGTCCACATAACCATTGCTTGATGAAGGAAATTACAGTTAGGGAGGCTTCCTTTATAAAATACAGAATTATGAACTTCCTTGATTTTAACAAATATAAACTAAGTGGCCTTGTGGACTCCAGACATAATCTATCATCTGATCTCACACGACTTACTTCTGTTGACATTAGGATCCCTCACAAAATGAAGGATTGTTCAGTGTTAACATGGAAAGTGACATAAAAAGTATGTTAAGAAATGATAAATAAAATTCTTTTTAGTTAAATGAACATAGGGAAATGTCACCCTTAATGAGGTCAATCACAAACTTTATAATGCAATTTAATTGGAGTGGAAAGGGACTAAGGGAAAATTCACAGTTAATCTCAAAATGTTCTTCCATCCCTAATAGTGTGTGGTTCTCTGGTGGCTTGCCCTTGAGCCTGTGATTATAACCTAAGGAGTATTCCAAACCCTTGCTTTGATACGAGGCACCAGCTGAGCCCTATGTTAAATGGAACTCTTCTTTCCTACTCTTCATGTTTCCGTGTGGAGGGGCCTCCATCCGGGGAACACTCCTGGTCTCGCTGCATATTATGTTCATTCTTTTCCAGAGGACAAGGGTGCATAGTTATGTGTGACAAATATTGGTCCACATTTCCCAACTAGGCAGAGAACATAAACACGTAGGATCCTATCTCTTTTCTTCTCTCATCCCTCACTCTTCTCACCTGCATGACATATCTTACCAGTGTGTTTTGAAGAAGGAACTCAACATTCCACCACAGGTCCTTCGTTTTCTTCCTAAAGACTTATGTTCTGACCTGCTGTCTGCTAAGAGGAAGCAGTCTACCTAGTGAGGGAGGTCTATGGTTTTGGAGTTGTGCCAGTAGCCTTGTAAAGTACCCCAAATTTCAGATGAAAATTTAGCAATCCCATTAGGCTACAGATCCCAGGCTACCTTCTCCCAATAATCCTCCCCCCACAGCAAAAGGGAATTATTTCCTATACATCCACCTGACTTCTGAGTCTATCTTCCAACTGAGATTCATCACCAATAAAGTGTTCATACTCGGAACAATAGTAGGATTCTAGATGTTTTTCTTCTGAAAGCATCCTTTGCAAATGAAATGAGTCTTTACAAACCCAGGCATATCTCAATATATCTTAGTCTACCTGGATGAACAACTACCATTCAGGCAATTCAAAAGCATATGCTCTAATGACATAAATATAACTTACAGAATATAAATCGTAACTTGCACAATAGAAGTCTAGTTGAATCATAGTTGGATCTAGTTGATCATGCACATGTTCTTACAGCCACTTTCACCCTATCACACTTTATACAACAATGACTTTAACCCCAGAATTGTCTAGGACTGTGTGCTTTACAAAGTGCCTTTCCATTCATCTTCCCATTGAATTCTCACCATAACTCTAGAAAATAGGCACAACAGAATCAATCTTCCATTTTACAGAGGAAAAAAGTAAATCTCAGGGGAGTCACAGTGTGGCCCGAGGCCACACAGCCAGATGGCAGACCCATGACTGTAAGTTGAGTTTCCTAACCTTTAGACAGTTGTTTGGCAAGGCTCCAGCCAGACCTCATTTCCTAGGATGAGCTCTCTCCATGAGACATTCAATCTGGCCATTCCCAGATTGGCTGGTCAAGAAAGTGGCCATGATTAGACTCACACACCACAGATGGCAGAATAACTGCTTCAGTCTGTTTACAGTCAAATTCCCTTAAAACGTCCAATATACGATTCAACCTGAACTCAAAAGGCCCTGAAGAGCTCCAGCCAGCAGACAGGAGCTCAGTGGTGAGAGAGGAGAGCATAGGCTACTTTGGACCCTGGAAAATGATGCTCTTAGAGCATCCCTGTTTTGTAACCACAAAAGTTCCATGGCAATAAAATATCTTTTAAAAAATGAAAGACAAAGAAAACAAAGGAAAACAATTACATCAATACAATGATAGTGCATTGGGAGAAAGTATGAAAACTTCAACCCTTTTATTTCTTTAAATTATTCAGACAAATTTCACAAATACCTTAAAATTTCTGGAAAATTTCTCTTTAAAGCACCAAATCTGTAGAGTAGAATGAATTTCTATTTTTCATCCAGATAATTTAACTTTGTTTAAAATAAAGCAATCTAAAAAGGGAGATGTATATATAAAAAATTGTTTAATGTATAAAACAGCTTGATAAAATGTTTCATTTTCTGCTGTCTTTTTAGAGGAAAAAAGACAAAGAAGATTTTTCCCAGCTGGGAAACACTTTAGAGAGGTGACAGCTCTGATAACAGAATAAGCTACAGACTATTCCACTGCACTGAAACAAACCACCCAGAAGCTAAATACCATGTTGCTCATATGGGTAAGAGAAAGTAACTAATGACTGAACTCTCAAAACACTTACTAGATTTCCTGGAGATTACTAAGGATTGGAAAGTGGTTGATACAAGCCCATGGTTTATAGAGTCAAGAACAAGGAGAGTAAAGATTAGTAAATAATACCATTGGTGGAAGAAATCTTGACACACATGCATGATTAGTTGATGGGAAAACACAGTTTAACTTTAAATAATACATTATAAAGCAATAGAAGGAAATATAGACCAATCTACTAGAACATAGGTATTCCATCACATGACTTTCAGTTCAGTTCAGTCGCTCAGTTGTGTCCAACTCTTTGTGACCCCATGAATTGCACCACACCAGGCCTCCCTGTCCATCACCAACTCCCTGAGTTCACTCAGACTCATGTCCATCGAGTCAGTGATGCCATCCAGCCAACTCATCCTCTGTCATCCCATTTTCCTCCTGCCTCCAATCCCTCCCAGCATCAGAGTCTTTTCCAATGAGTCAACTCTTCACATGAGGTGGCCAAAATACTGAAGTTTCAGCATTAGCATCATTCCTTCCAAAGAAATCCCAGGGCTGATCTCCTTCAGAATGGACTGGTTGGATCTCCTTGCAGTCCAAGGGACTCTCAAGAGTCTTCTCCAACACCACAGTTCAAAAGCATCAATTCTTCAGCGCTCAGCTTTCTTCACAGTCCAACTCTCACATCCATACATGACCACTGGAAAAACCAACATGTGACTTTATGCAACCCATAATTACCAAAATGTTCTTGAAAATTAAATAATAATTGAAAAGCACTACAAGGTTATGAAAATAATAGGACACAAAATTATATATAAGGTATAGGCTAAATTTTGTACTTATATGTATAAACATGGAAAAACTATACAAAAAAGATCTTAATTACCCAAATAACCATTGGTGTGGTCATTCATCTAGAGCTGGACATCCTGGAGTCTGAAGTCAAGTGGGCCTTAGTAACCATTATTATGAACAAAGCTACTGGAGGTTATGGAATTCCAGCTGAGCTATTTAAAATAGCTCAGCTATTTTAAATAAAGTGCTGCACTCAATATGCCAGCAAATTTGGAAAATTCAGAAGTAGCCACAGTGGCCACTGGAAAAAGTCAGTTTTCATTTCAATCCCAAAGAAACACAATGCCAAAGAATATTCAAACCACTATACAATTGCACTCATTTCACATGCTAGCTAGATTATGTGCAAAAGCCTTCAAGTTAGGCTTCAGCAGTACGCAAACCGAAAACTTTCAGATGTACAAGCTGGGTATAGAAAAGGCAGAGGAACCAGAGACCAAATTGACAAAGTTTGTTAGATCATAGAGGAAGCAAGAGAACTCCAGAAAAACATCTACTTCTGCTTCATTAACTACACTAAAGCCTTTGACTATGTGGATCACAACAAACTGTGGAAAATTCTTAGAGAGATGGGAATACCAGACCATCTTTCCTGTCTCCTGAGAAACCTGTATGCAAGTTAAAGCAACAGTTAGAACCAGACATGGAACAACAGACTGGTTCAAAATTGGGAAAGGAGTACAACAAGGCTGTATATTGTCACTCTGCTGATTTAATTCATAGGCAGAGTACATCTTGTGAAATGCCAGCTGGATGAATCACAAGTTGGAATCAAGATTGTCAGGAGAAATATCAATAATCTCAGATATGCAGATGATAAAACTCTAATGGCAGAAAGTAAACAGGAAATAGCCTCTTGATGCGGGTGAAAGAGGAGAGTGAAAAAACTGGCTTGAAACGCAACACTGAGTCCCATCACTTCATGGCAGGCAAATAGAAGGGGAAAAAGTGGAAACTGACAAATTTTCTTTTCTTGGGCTCCAAAATCACTGTGGATTGTGACTGCAGCCATGAAATTAAAAGACACTTGCTCCTTGGAAGGAACGCAATACAAACCTAGACAGCGTATTAAAAAGCAGAGCAAACTCTTTGCCAACAAAGGTCCATATTGTCAAAGCTATGGTTTTTCCAATAGTCATGTATGGAAGTGAGACTTGGACCATAAAGAAAGCTGAGCACCAAAGAATTAATGCTTTCTAATTGTGGTGCTGGACAAGACTATTGACAGTCCCTTGGACAGCAAGGAGACCAAATCAGTTAATCCTAATGCAAATTATCCCTGAATATTCATTGAAACGGAGAAGGCAATGGCACCCCACTCCAGTACTCCTGCCTGGAGAATCCCATGGACGGAGGAGCCTGGTAGGCTGCAGTCCATGGGGTTGCTGAGGGTTGGACATGACTGAGCGACTTCACTTTCACTTTTCACTTTCATGCATTGGAGAAGGCAATGGCAACCCACTCCAGTGTTCTTGCCTGGAGAATCCCAGGGACGGGGGAGCCTGGTGGGCTGCCGTCTATGGGGTCACACAGAGTCAGACACGACTGAAGTGACTTAGCAATAGCAGCAGCATTCATTGAAAAGACTGCTGCTAAAGCTAGAGCTGCAATAATTTGGCCACCTGATGCGAAGAGCTGACTCACTGGAAAACACCCTGATTTGGGGAAAGGCTGAAGGCAAAAGGAGAGGGGGGCAGCAGAAGATGAGATGGTTAGATAGCATTACTGACTCAATGGACATGAGTTTGAGCAAACTCTGGGAGATAGTGGAAGACAGAGGAACCTGGCATGTTATAGTCCATGGGGTCACAAAGAGTCAGACATGACTTAGCAACTCAACAACAACAACACATATGCATTATGTATGTATAATACATATATGTATCATAGAATATATAATATTTATGATACACAAAAAAACTATATATTAAGAGTGGAAGGCAGTATACCAACATTTTACTAGTGTTTAATCTCTGGAAATTTTAATTGTTATGGATATTTATTCTTTTCTTCCTAAATTCACTTTAAAAAACATGTATTTATTTGGTGGCGACAGATGTTAGTTGCAGCACACATGATAATCATTGCAGTGTGTGAGATCTTTAATTGTAGAATGTGGACTCTTAGCTGTGGCATGTGGGATCTAGTTTCATGAAACCAGGGATCAAACCTGGTCCCCTAAATAGGGAGTACAAAGTCTCAGCCACTGAACCACCAGGCAAGTCCCGGGATATTTATTCTTTTCTTGTTATTCTTGTTATTTTCTGAATTTTTAAAATGATCTACAGAGAATACATACTGATAGAATAAATACATATAAGTATAATAGCAGTATAAAAAAGAAAATAAACTTGTGACTCTTGCTACTAAATTTAACTTCACATTCAATACATTTATAAAGCTAATGATCTTTTATCCTGCAATCTATCAAACTTTCCAGTGTTTGTGTACAGTGATTTCTTCATATTCAGATAGTTTTATGAAAGCAAAGAAATTGCTTGCAGTGAAGATGCAATGAATATCGGGTTCATAAGACTTTTTCTTTCTGCTTACCAAGGATTAAGGAAAAGGGACACCTTTATGTTTCACCTAAATATTATTTATTTTATTAAATTAGATATTAGATGTACTTATAGAGATACATTTCTGTATAGTACTCAAAGAAAAATGCAATATTAGGATATTTACATCATAGAGATTATTTAAGACTATACAACAATAATCCTATTTATCAATAATCTTTTGGCATCACTTAAAGGAGCTTCCCTTTAGGAATCATTCACTTCCATAAGTCATTGAAGGTGAATTACTTACCTTCAGTTCCAACTCAAGCCACCTTACTCCAGATTCATCAATTTGCTCATCAATTTGGCTCATCAGAGAGCCACAGAAGGAAAATCCTTTAGCTCTATTCACAATGTTAGCTGGTCCAGATACAGAAAAAGGATCACTCAACCAAACTAGATAAGAGAAAAGAGAGCTTATACTTTCCAAGATTTTTGAAGATTCTCCAAACCCAGTAGTCTTATATGGATGTGAGAGTTGGACCATTAAAAATGCTGAGTGCTGAAGAATTGATGCTTTTGAACTGTGCTGTTGGAGAAGACTCTTGAGAGTCCCTTGGACTGCAAGGAGATCAAACCAGTCAATCCTAAAGGAAATCAATCCTGAATATTTATTGGAAGGACTGATGCTGAAGCCGAAGTTCCAATATTTTGACCACCTGTTGCAAAGAGTTGACTCATTAGAAAAGACCCTGCTGGGAAAGATTGAAGGCAGCAGGAGAAGGGGACGACAGAGGAAGAGATGATTGAATGGCATCACTGACTCAAGGGACATGAGTTTGAGCAAGCTCTGGGAGATGGTGAAGGACAGGGAAGCCTGGCATGCTGCAGTCCATGGGGTTGCAAAGAGTTGGACCCAACTGAGTGACTGAACAACAACAACTCCAAATTTTAACTCAAAGGTGAATAATGGGAGCCATAGAACCTGCACATCACCTTCCCAGGATAGCAAATATTTTCCAGAGGAAGACTTCCTTAACTAGAATAGGGTGTTTGCAATTTAAGTACTGTCCCACAGAAAACAAACACACAGCCCTGGCCTGATCTAAAAGCAAAATGCCTACCCATCTGTGCCCCGCCCAGAGAGAAGGTGGTCCTGTTTTCCAGAAAACAGATGGCCAGCTGAGGGCCAGGAGCCAGGCCCTTTGGTGCACGTGTGCAGGATTTCAGTTCCACTTCATGGGAAGGAGGTTACTGGGCTACCCTTTGCTCCAGGAGACAGGCAGAGATATTTTCCTGTTGATTTATATAAGGTGATGCTCTCTAAATAAGACATGAGGCAGCTGCTTGGGAAAAGGCACTGCCTAACATGCATTCCTAATCCCAGTGTTGGTGTTGGCTCTGCAAGGAGTAAGACACGAGTCCAGTCCAGTTATCACAACAAGCAGGGAAATCGGGGACTGGAAACCATGCCAATAGGAAAGGCAAATCCTTTGATTTCTGTCCACCCTTCCCCTAGCCATCACACGATCTCATAAAAGCAACTGATCCTGGGTCGTGCATTCTTCCTGATAATGTTTCTGGTCCCTTGAAAGATGACATTCTAGGATTTTCAAACCTTTCAAGAATGTCTTTTTTTGAATCACATTTTGCAGATTTCTGCACTGCTCTGATCCATGGTATGGATAGCTGTTCGTATTTGAATGTTCTTCCTGCCTGTTTGGGGTCCTCTAAAATAAATATGACTTGCCCCAACTCTTGTCCTGCTTCTTCCTTCCGGGATGTGGCTGGCTGCCATAAAGTCAAGAGTCAAGATCAAAGGGAGGTTCATCCTACGCAAGAGAAAACAGCGATTGTCAGCTGTACTTTCTCCCACTCCGTGAGACCTCGAGATTCAGAGGAGGGGGGGAAGCGAAGGTTTGGGGATGCTCTCCACAGATTAATGGTCTGAGGAAACAAGGCTGGTTGCCAGCAGAGTGAAGGAAACCATCTTCTATTGAGATTTATGACCAGAGCTCAGTGTAGCCTGCTGGAAAATTACTAAAAGACTGGGTGTGAATCTCCCACTTCGAAATCTCCCTGTTCCCTTTTGATAAACCAAAAAAAATCAGAAATCCAATCTCACAGGATCGCTTCAGCATACAGTGTAGCAAAGCAAGAAGGAATAAAGCCACTCCACTCAAGTCTTTCCCAAAGCCACTGAAATCTCCAATCTTATGTTTAACTACTCTCTGAACTATAGGAGTTCACACTCTATAAAAGGACTTCATCCCAAGATCAATTCTAATTACAGGTGTCTTCCTTTTAAGAGCTAAGAGAATACACCCATGACAGGCAAATTTTCCTTAAATCGTTTTCTCTGTCCTACATCTAAGGCAGGGCTTCCCAGGTGGCTCAGTGGTAAAGAATCTGTCTGCCAATGCAGGAGATGCAGATTCAGTCCCTGGGTTGGGAATATCCCTTGGAGTAAGAAATGGCTACCCACTCCAGTATTCTTGCCTGGAAAATTCCCCGGACAGAGGAGCCTGGCGGGCTACAGACCATGGGGTCACAGAGTTGGATGCGACTGAGCACACACCCATACACACACACATACATCTAAGGCACAACACTTATTTCCCTCCAGGCTTCTTCAGTTTGTACAAATCTTGAGAAAGAGACAGAGAAATGATGAGACAGAGACCAAAAAAGATAAGAATTAATATACCAAAAAATTAACAAAGATAATGCATGTCCACCAAGAATGGATCCACATTTAGGAAGCCACAACACACACCCTTTGAAAGAGGGATTGTTAAAAACACAAGTACACATTTGAAGGTATACCTACTCATACTTCCAGCCCAATCTGGAAGCCCAGTTCGCCAAACAATCTCTCCACTTCTTATTGACTTACTTTGTCAGTTGTGTTCCAAAAGAAATGTTTTGGGGAAATAAAATTATTCATCCTCATTGAAAAATAAGCAGTAACTGCTTCAAATATGTAATTTGTGTCTCAGTTAAAGTGATGATAATTGAGCCTATTCAATTGTTTAATCGACAGCTGCAGTACTTGGAGTAACAGGGATATTAGTAATGGCATTGAAGCTGTTATACACAGTGAAAGGACAGCTTATTTTCAACTAAGTATCTCAGACTCTTTCTCTATTGGACAACCCTATTGAACTGGAACTGAAATTATAGTTTTACCCTAATAGATTGCATAAAATATTGGCAACATTGATCCCCACTTTTCTCTAGAACTTGGTCACATCAATCAAAATTTCATACTTTCAACTAGAGTTAAACATTTTACTCTGTTCCACTGAGAGCTGGTAACTCTTTTTATTTGGATAAGCATGGCTTTTGTCCATGAAAGAGGCTTAATTAACAGAACCAAAATTTTGTTTTCAGACAAGGTTTTTCTTAAGCAACCCTTCACTTCTCATTTTCAGAGCTTAGGTCAGTCCTGGTATAGACAAGGACCTAATAAATGTTTCACAGCTGATTGGTAGCCCTTAGGACATGACAAATAATCAATCAACTGACAATGTATTTTGTCAACAGCCACCATTTAATTTATCTTAAAAGAAGGGAGAAAACAACACTTTTTAAATTGAAGTTTTTTCAAAGACTGGATGAATTTAGTTCATGAACAGGGGTGCTTCTTTTTATCTCATCGCTGTTGCTCTATGCTTATTTCGTGTTTCTTTAAAAAATGTTTTGGTTGTGGTAAAACCACACATAACATAAACTTTGCCATGTAATAATCTTAAGTATATAGTTTAGTGACTGTGCATTTAGTGTTATGCAACCACCAGCACTATCCAGTTCCAGAACATTTACATCATCCAAAAAGGAAATCCGGTACTGTTTTGCCCCCCAATCCCTTCCCACAGCCCACCCGACTCCCAGCCCTGGCAAACACGAACGTGCTTTTGTTTCTGTGGACTTGCCTATTCTGGACACTTCATATAAAGGAGTTGTCACGGTATGTGCTTTCTGTGTCTAACCTCTTTCACTTAGCAAAATGTGTATATTTCAGTCTTCACAGTAAGAATCAATATCATTTTTGCCCTCACAATCAAGTTCTAGATTTGACTTCCTCTCTGAATTTATGTGTGTATCCTCTGATTCCTGATATTTAATCTAGAACTTAAATTTTTTTTTTTCTTTGACAGGGCTTCTTTGAGAGAGCTTCAACTTGTATCAGAGCCGAGAGGATCAGTTTTGCTGAAGGTTTCAGAGCATGACATCATGCTTTCAATGGTGATATTACCCTGGTTTCAAGCTTAGGTCTGTTGGAATGTTTTTCAGCTGCAAGTTGCAGAAAACTCAAATAATGATACATTAGGGGTGTTTTAGGGGTATAAGAGGGAGAAGGCAATGGCACCCCACTCTAGTACTGTTGCCCGGAAAACCCCATGGATGGAGGAGCCTGGTAGGCTGCAGTCCATGGGGTGGCTAAGAGTCGGACACGACTAAGTGACTTCACTTTCACTTTCCACTTTCACGCTTTGGAGAAGGAAATGGCAACCCACTCCAGTATTCTTGCCTGGAGAATCCCATGGACAGAGAAGCCTGGTAGGCTGCAGTCCTTGGGGTTGCAGAGAGTCAGACACGACTGAAGTGACTTAGTAGTAGTAGTAGTAGGGGTATAAGAATGGGTTCATTATCCCATATAATTTTTCAGAAAACCCAAGGAAAGGTGGTTCTAGGATAATTAGTCCTTCGGTGAATGTGTTCCTGTCCATTTTCCGTCCTCAACTTGTTAGAACTGCCACTTTTCATTTACCCACTCTTCATTTCCCACCGAAAGTGGCAAGACTGATACAGAAGCTTCCAAAGTCACCTCATCACAGAAGCTTGTCCAGAGGTGGTAAACGATGGTTATTTCTCCCATACTGACTTTTCACAGAGCACAAAACTTTCTCAAAACCTCCAGCCAATTCCTTCTCCAGATATTTGACTCCTCATGTCACATGTCTGAATCTGTATATTCTTGGAACAGGCAAGGGAAATGGATTTGCAGTATCAATGTTCACTCCTGAGGCTGGGAAGACCCATCAAGCACATTGGCCCCGAATATCTCAGTCTGCTGGGGTTCTGTGAGTGTTGAAGTCCAGGGAAATGAGAGAGTAGTAGGCTACCTACAGTGTCTGCTATAGCATTTCTGTTGGTTTTAAATCACTTTTCCAACCTGAGTGTTTCCCTCAGGTCGGATAGCTTATGACATCATATCTGAATAACTTGATGGACCAGGAATTCATTAAAAGGGGTTGTTATGACTGACCTCCCCCAAACTCACATTTTACTGACACCCCATAGCTGGTTAATGGGCTTCCCAGGTGGCGCTAGTGGTAAAGAACCTGCCTGCCAATGCAGGAAACATAAGAGACACGGGTTCCATCCGTGGGTTGGGAAGATCCCCTGGAGGATGGCATGGCAACCCACTGCAGTATTCTTGCCTGGAGAATCCCATGGACAGAGAAACCTCGTGGGCTATAGTCCATAGGGTTGCAAAGAGTCAGACGTAACTGAATTGACTTAGCATGCATACATACATAGCTGGTTAACATAAAATAATAGACAGGTAGCTATACTTGGCAGAAACAAGACTAGAATTGCTATGCCATAGAAATAGGGGGTGCAAAAGACACCCTGTCAAGGAGATATTTTGGAAAGGCTTCAGATTTCCATTCCATCACATCGTCACAGAATGTTCCCTGGTTATTTCCTCACAGTTCAGGGGCCACTTGGACAGGTTCTAGTCAACTGAGCAGCAATCAGGTCATTCCTTTTCATCACCCAACTCACCACTTCCATCAGGAACTAGATCAAACCTACCAGTTAGCGTCATGTAGACAGAGCCTTAATTGAACCAATAAATCTAGGAACCCATCAAATACAGCTATGGCTTACAAGGGTGAAGAGCAGAGATCATTCACAATTCAAAGGAAAAAACAAAGCACAACACAGAATGGGAGTCGTCCTCTTCCTCCTCATCCTGTGGGAAGAGGAAAACCTTATGAAACATGAGGAACTCTTGAGCCAAGAGAATAATGAGGCATAAATCCTGCTGATAGTGAGAAGCCCAGCTCAGGAAGTCACACCATTAACCAAAGGACCCTCTGGCCCTAGGAATAGTGATTAATGGTGTCGACGTGACACTGATTAGACACTGCTCTGTGACTCGGAAAGAGTTTGCACTGTTGGTTTCCACTCTTAGGTTGCAGAAACCAGGATCAATGTGGGTGACCAATGTCACTGATTTGCCAGTTTCCTTTGCACAGCAGCTGGGTTAAGGAGAAAGAAGAGACTTATTTATAACCTTTTCCCTCCAGACTGGAGAACCTGAGACTGTTATCTGTGTGGTGGGTGTAGCCGGCTCCCCTCTGAAACTGGAGGATGAGCTGTTCATATTACAATTTATGGAGCGCTTATCAACAGATTTCAGCTGGCAGGTGGCTCCAGGCAATCAACTTCATTTTTATCAGACTCTGTTCTCTTGGGCTGTCATTTGTTGGTCTTGGATATTCACATGGGCAGAGAGCACTGTTGTCTCACATTTGAAATGAAAGTAACAAAAGTCTTACAGACTGCTCTTTGGAAACTGAGCTTCTGTCACCTCTTCAGATGCCTGTCACGTCTCTTTATCACTAAGTTTTAAATCTCACGTATTTCTTAGAACAGAGGAGAATTAAACAGGAAGATCAATAACTTTTCAGGATGCACAGAACATTCCTGGGAAGATTGCTGGGATTTTTTAAAGTTTAACTTAGAGAAGTAGAGAAAGGACAGGTTTCCACCAATTATTCAGCAACCAGCTGAGGCAAAAACAGATAAGCAATTTGGTTGCTAGAAGAATATTAGCCAGAGAGAAAGCTATCTGTTTCTCCAGTCTTATTGTCAATGAATACATTTTCTGTAATTTGTTACTTTTAAAAAATAAGCATGGGATGGGGAAATAGTGGAAACAGTGTCAGACTTCATTTTGGGGGGCTCCAAAATCACTGCAGATGGTGACTGAAGCCATGAAATTAAAAGACGCTTACTCCTTGGAAGAAAAGTTATGACCAACCTAGATAGCATATTGAAAAGCAGAGACATTACTTTGCCAACAAAGGTCCGTCTAGTCAAGGGTATGGTTTTTCCAGTGGTTATTTATGGATGCGAGAGTTGGACTGTGAAGAAAGCTGAGCACCGAAGAACTGATGCTTTTGAACTGTGGTGTTGGAGAAGACTCTTGAGAGTCCCTTGGACTGCAAGGAGATCCAACCAGTCCATTCTGAAGGAGATCAGCCCTGGGATTTCTTTGGAAAGAATGATGCTAAAGCTGAAACTCCAATACTTTGGCCACCTCATGTGAAGAGTTGACTCATTGGAAAAGACTCTGATGCTGGGAGGGATTGGGGGCAGGGGGAAGAGGGGACGACAGAGGATGAGATGGCTGGATGGCATCACTGACTCGATGGACGTGAGTCTGAGTGAACTCAGGGAGTTGGTGATGGACAGGGAGGCCTGGCATGCTACGATTCATGGGGTCACAAAGAGTCAGACACGACTGAGTGACTGAACTGAACTGAACTGAAAATAAGCATCCCAAAGGACCATTGTGTCCCAATGATTCCTTTGGTAAGACTCTGCGCTCCCAATATAAAGGGTCAGGATTTGATCCCTGGTGGGGAAACTAGACCCTGCATGCTGCAACTAACAGCCTGCATGCTGCAGCTAAGACCTGGCTCAGCCAAATAAATAAACAAAAATTTTAAACTATACAATTGGGAATTATGCTCAGTATTTTATGATAACCTCCAAGGGAAAAGAATCTGAAAAAAATATGTATTTGTATATATAACTAAATCATCCTGCTATGCACCAGAAACTAATACACCATTGTAAATTTTTTAAAAGGTGGAGGGGGGGACATTGAAGGGAAAATATAAAAAATTAAATTTAAAAAACTCTACAATTATTCTACTGTTACTGTCATACTTAAAACTTTTATGGAACTACACCCTCACAACCACTCACACATAAGAAAATTAGGCTCATTACTTTAAAACTATATTTCACTTAGGGAATAAAATAGAATTCTCTAGCTTATATACTCACTTTCCTCACTAGTCTTATTTCTAAATGCTATTGATCCAAAAGGATACCTTAAAAAGACCAATATTTGGCCCACAAAGAATATTTGATTAATGTAGTCATTAAGGGTTCTTTTTATTTAGAAATGAGAGTTCTAGAGATGTTCTCTTCAGTAGGAGCATAGAGGTAATAATATAATGTTAATTTTTTGATTTATTAGTTTAGAAAAAGTTAATTCATTGCTGTATCATGATGTCTTTTAGTTACAGTGAGGCTGCTGCTGCTGCTGCTGCTAAGTCACTTCAGTCGTGTCCGACTCTGTGTGACCCCATAGATGGCAACCCACCAGGCTCCCCCGTCCCTGGGATTCTCCAGGCAAGAACACTGGAGTGGGTTGCCATTTCCTTCTCCAATGCATGAAACTGAAAAGTGAAAGTGAAGTCGCTCAGTCGTGTCCGACCCTCAGTGACCCCATGGACTGCAGCCTACCAGGCTCCTCCGACCGTGGGATTTTCCAGGCAGGAGTTCTGGAGTGTGGTGCCATTGCCTTCTCCGACAGTGAGACTAGTTGCTATTAAATTCCTTCTCTCAATGCTATCAGTGCTACCAGTTATCCTCCACTATCAGAAGCAACCAAAGTCAAATAATTCTACGTGTTGGGACTTCCCTCGTGGTCCAGTGGCAGAGACTCCGCACTCCCGGTGCAGGGGGCTGAGATTCAATCCCTGGCTAGGAAACTAGATCCAGCGTGCTGCAACTGAGCCCCAGGGCAGCCAGATAAACAAGTAAATAAAAGTAAATATTAAATATATATATATATTTCTACATCTTGACAGTAGGATCCAGGGAAGCCAAATAAATAAAAACTTTAAAAAATATTTCTACATGTTGATAACATGGATGTAATCACTATACTGTTAGAATATTTTCCTAGCTTCTTGCCTGTGACTTCTTTACATTAACAACAAGACATTTATAAGTGCTACATAAAAATAGGGTCATTATAGCTGAGCCAGAGAAAAAAGCTGTTAGAAACACCACAAAAAAGTCCACTGGTTTTTAAGTATGTGTGTAAACATGCAGTATAGAGTTGGGTTAAGAGTTTGGAGTCTGGTAGTCAGATCAGGATTCAAGTCTTGACTGTCCCACTGCACATCACTCAGCCTCTCTGAGTGTTAGTTTCGTCATCTACATAATGGAGATAATAGCAAGGTGCACTACCCACCTCATGTTGTAAGGACTACATTAGCCAATGTAAAGCCCTTGAATCCTTCTAGGTATGTGAACACACAGAAATCCTAGTGCTTTTTCTAAAAGTACACACAAAGCTGGAATTCTGAATGAAACATCCTTCTGATGAGTGACTATGTTCTTTACTTGCTTCAACTACAATGAAGTGACTGAAGTGAAAGTCACTCAGTCATATCCGACTGAGACCCCATGGTCTATACAGTCCATGGAATTCTCCAGACCAGAATACTGGAGTGGGTAGCCTTTCCCTTCTCCAGGGGATCTTCCCAACCCAGGGATCGAACCCAGGTCTCCTGCATTGCAGGCAGATTCTTTACCAGCTGAGCCACAAGGGAAGCCCAAGAATACTGGAGTGGGTAGCCTATCCCTTCTCCAGCAGATCTTCCCAGCCCAGGAATTGAACCAGGGTCTCCTGCATTGCAGGCGGATTCTTTACCAACTGAGCTATGAGGGAAGCCAAACTATAGTAAGCTGAGTTTTAAAAAATGGAAATTTGAGAATTTGGAAAGAAATTTTGAAATCTTGCATGAGACTTTATCTTTTCCTCCTAGAAATTGCCTCTTGGCCAACTAAAGTAATTCTCAATACAAAACAGCATTTTCTTTGCATGTGATGCACATAAATCTGAGATTTGTTTGTTTGTCATAAATCAGAGACTCAGTCTAGCTTAGTACATGCACTCAACAAATATCTGAAGATGAATGCACGGGGTCATCTGATTCATCGTGGAAGAATAGAAACATAGCTTTCTATGGGTAAGTGGCTGCCTAAATACTACAGAAATCAACACTGAAATATTGGGTTGGCCCAAAAGTTCATCTGGGTTTTTCTCAAAGAAAACCATCTTACAGAAAACCAGAACAAACTTTTGGGCCAATCCAATAGTATGACATTAAAACCTACCATTTGTATTGAAATGGCCATAGGAATACACAAGGAGTATGTGTTGAAAAAGGAAAGGCGAGAGAGGACAGTCTTCTCTTGAGGCAAATAATCACAGTTTGCATCTGCTGCTAGCCTGATATGTGAATATATGGGTAAGGACAGGTTTGGTTGCTGTTAGAGAAAGATTAAAACAACTAAGGCTTTAAAAGCCTGGTCGGTTTTTTCTCTTTCACATGAAAGTTTGGGAAGGCAATCCAAGGCTGGAATGGAAGCCATATAATCATCAAAGATCCAGGTTATTCTTTCCTGTGCTCTATCATCCTCCAAACAGTTTCCATCTCATGGTTCAAGCCAGTTGCTCTATCACAACTACCTACTCGCCTGCAGAACAGAGGCAAAAACAGGTCATGGCCTTGCCCCTTAAGGACAGGAAGTACAAAGGAGGAAGTGGTTCACCTCCCTTCACTTGTAAACCGCTGGCCTGTCTTGGTCACATGGCCACGCCCAGCTACCAGATCCCCAGCTCGGCCAGTAATTCAATAGTATGAAAAAAAGGACTGAATAGACAGTGGGAGAAATCTTGCAGCCTAGTTCAGGTGGGTGGAAAATTAATCATTCTTTAAGGATACCATGAATTGGTTCAAATGCTGCTGCATAAAAATGTAGCAAACAGGACTTTTCTGGAGGTCTAGCGGTTAAGACTCCATGCTCCCAATGCAGCGTGCATGTGTTCAATCCCCAGTCAGGGAACTAAGATCCCACCTGCTGCACAGTGTGGAAAAAAAAAAAAAAAAAAAGGAGCAAACACCATTGTTTCTGGGTCTTCCATAGTTTATTAAGGAGGCATTAAACTGGAAGGCATCTCTTATTATAGAGCAGTCTGGTTACAGCATAACCATGTTGCCTCTGCACTTTCAGATGCTCTCCCTGAAGATACTATAAGCAAAGTTTAATTTCCTCTATTAAGCCTCAGGTGTTTCCAGAGGCTCTCATAGGAAAGTAAACTTTGGCTGGGACCTCCCTCTGGAGTCCATCTTTGTAGCAATCACTGAGTCCCCAGTAAAGATTTTCATCACAGAATTATCCAAACCTACAAACCCATCAGCCTTTAAAGTAAGTACTGAGGGATTTCCCTGGAGGTCCACTGGTTGAGAATCCGCCTTCCAATACAGGGGATGTGAGTTTCCTCCCTGGTCATGGAAATAAGTTCCCATATGCCATGGGGTAACTAAGCCCCTGCACTGCAACTAGAGATGCCCCTGCACCACTACACGAAGCCAGTACGTTGAAACAAAGACCCAGGGCAGCTAAAATTTTAAAAATAAGTAAATAAATAAATTCAACTTCTTTAAAAAAATAATAAAAAATAGCATCAATATTGAAAAATGAAATCAATTTGAATAATAGGAACAGAATGCTATACCAAAACTCAAGTAGAGATTAGCACTCATTCTAAATTATATGTTCATTTTTTTGTGTAAAATCCCTTTATTTTTCAACGTTGACACCATTACCCCAATTATTACTGAAATCATGGGCACCCCAGCAAAGCCCTCAGGTGAGTCCCTCACTCCCTTTCAGTCTCTCAGTAGACAGATTTCAGGCTACACCTTGCCCAGGGTTTCGATTTCATTTCTGGCCCGTTCGCAGCTCATCTCCAGAGTTACAGGATTGTTGGCCCTGGATTCAGAAAGAAGGGAGTTGTCTCTGAAAGCTGAGTGTGGAGTCTGCTGCCCTGATATTTGTGAGCAACTCACATTTGCTCTTAGAACAGGCAGTAGGTTGTGAATGGTGTCAATGTGGACAAGAGGCTGAAGCACCTTGTTCTCATCTTCCTAGTTGGCGAGGGGAGCTCAGTTAGTTTCAGTAATCTTTCTCTGTGCGAATCCCTTTAAAAAGGGAATTCAAATCTACATAGCAGAGGTAAGACACTAACGGCCTGAAGCAGTGTGGAGACAGGGTGGTGGTGCTGATGGTGGTGGAGGAGGGAGACTTAACAGAAGATAGAGCCTTGAGAATGGGGGGATGCGACTCACTACCCAAGAACGATTGCCTTTCTAATCATTATTTAGATAAGGTTAATTTCAGACATAGAAGCACATTTCCAGGGAAGATTAACCCTAAATTGACCTCCATTTTTCACACCTTGAGTCTACACTTTGATCACCCAAGGAAATCCAGATCTCCCATGGACTTCAATGGAGGAAATTCTTGGATTCACGTTGAAATAATTACAGCAGTGGTAATAATAACATACCTGAGCTCAACACCCCAGGGGTGCTGATGAGAGGGAGGGAGGCGTGACTCTAGCCCAGATTGTCACACTCACACGGGGGACAGGAAAACACTGTAAGTTGTCTTTTTAGCCCAATTTAAAGCCATTTATCCTATTATGTAGTCCACAAGGGGAAGTCTGAGAATAAATATCTTTCTACCACTCCCGCAAGCTTCCCCGCCCCATGCTTTTTCACTGTGTGTGTGTGTGTGTGGACATGCACATATATGCAAGCAAACATGCATGCTATGTGTTGGGGGGAGGGGGCAGTGCATGGCTAATCCCTGCCTGTCAGAAGAAAAGCCTCTTTCTCCTTAGATTTCCAGACTATTCTTACCCACCCAGACCCTTCTGTCCTTTCCTCTCTCCCCTCCTGCCCTCCGCATTCCACTTCTTCTGCTTTAGTGAGGGGTCCTTTAGCTCCAGGGACTCCCTGCTACTGGGGCAGTGTCAATCCTGTGCAATAGACGAGGGATGGGGGATGGAGGCGAGGGAGGGAGACCTCCCAGGGGGCTGCCCTCAGGAAACAGCATCTGCACAATATGAGTTAACAACCCTGTGAACAGCCGCCGCATGCTGTTACTTTGAAAGAATACCTGTAGCACTCTTATTATTTTTTGTTGAAGTATAGCCGATTTACAATGCTGCATTAGTTTCAGATGTACAGCAAAGTGATTCAGATACATATATATATTTTTTTCTTTTCAGATTCTTTTTCATTTTAGTTTATTATAAGATATTGAATATAGTACCCCTTGCTATACAGTAAGTCCTTGTTGATTATCTATTTTATATGTAGTTGTGTGTATCTATTAATCCCAAGCTCCTAATTTATCCCTCCCTAATCGTTTCTCCTTTGGTAACCATAAACATTTTTCCTATGTCTGTGAATCTATTTCTGTTTTATAAATAAGTTCATTTGTATCATTTTTTAGATTCCACATATAAGTAATATTATATATTTGTCTTTCTCTGACTTGCTTCACTCAGTATGACAATCTCTGTGTCCATCCGTGTTGCTGCAAATGACATTATTTCCTTCTTTTTAATGGTTGAGTAGTATTCCACTGTATATATGTCCCACATCTTCCTTTTTTAAAATTGTATTTATTTTTGGCTGTGCTGGGTCTTTGCTGCCATGTGTGGGCTTTCTCTAGTTGTGGAGAGTGGGGGCCACTCTCTAGTTGCAGAGCATGGGTTCTAGGTGCTCAGGTTTCAGTAGCTGTGGCACATGGGCTCGGTAGTTATGGTCCAGGGGCTTAGTTGCTCCATGGCATGTTTGACCTTCCCAGAGCAGGAATAGAACCCATGTCCCCTGCATTGGCAGGCAGATTCTCAACCACCAGATCACTACAGAAGCCTTATACCATATCTTCATTATCCATTCATTGGTTGATGGACATCCAGGTTGCTTCCATCTCTTGGCTATTGTAAACAGTGCCACTATGAACATTGGGGTTCAGGTATCTTTTCAAATCAGAGTTTCTCTGGATATATGCCAGGAGTGGGATTGCAGAGTCATATGGTAACTCTATTTTCAGTTTTGTAAAGAAGCTCCATAGTTTTCCATAGTGGCTGTATCAATTATATTCCCACTAACAGTATAGGAGGGTTCCCTTTTCTCCACACCCTCTCCAGCATTTATTATTTTAGACCTTTTGGTGATGGCCTTCTGATTGGTGTGAGGTGGTACCTCAT
This sequence comes from Bos taurus, assembly GCF_002263795.3. NCBI lineage: Eukaryota > Metazoa > Chordata > Mammalia > Artiodactyla > Bovidae > Bos > Bos taurus. The sequence goes on along the minus strand of NC_037340.1, from coordinate 29,965,228 downwards.
TTGTAGTTTTGATTTGCACTTTTCTAATAATTAGCAATCTTGAGCATCTTTTCATGTGTAGGATTCCTATTATTATTTCTACTGTCACTGTTACTGTCCACCGTTATGATTTACTTCTGTATTCTGTTCCAGTCCCTTTGCTTTATTATCTCCTTTAATTCTCAAAATCCAGATAAGTAGGTCCTGGTATTGCTGCTGTGGTTTCTATAATGATATTGCTGTTTGGAGGACTGAACTCACTTGTATCAGGTTGCACAGCTGATGAGGGGCAGCATTGGACTTTGACACATCGGCGTGAGTCTCAAAAGTGAGGCTTTCCAATTCCCTGGAGGAAAAGAAGCTAATCAGGGCTGGACTGTGCAGATAAGACGTGTGTAATTGTTTTGTCGTGGTCAGCTTTGAGGAAAGCCAATCTCCCGCGCTTAACACTCTTCTTTGTCACCTACTGTGCTCCGATGACTCCACACTCTTTCATCTCACTTACAAAGGCATTGTGATTGGCCCCCTGCTTGCTTCCCCAGCCTCATCTCTCAATGCTCTCAGTCTTCTGTGATCTGACTTTGGGCAAAATCTTCCCAGAAACCCACTCACTGGAGAAACTCACTGAAATGTGTGTTCAGTGTAATCTTCAGCCTTCCCATCAAACAAACTGTAAACCCCTGAAAGCAAAGAACATGCCTTCAATCTATAAACTCATCAATCCCTACTCTGACACTGAAGGTCCAGCTGGATGGGGAACATTTGAGGAGGTTCTCAGACCTCTCTGAGTCACAATTTAATATTGTCAGTGATGAGGAAAGTGACAATTGCTAAGTCAGCCCCTAAGAGGGCCCCTAACCAGACTTGGAAGACCCGAGAGGGCTGCCCTGAAGAAAGAATGGTAAGCAGAGACTTTCAGGATGAATTAGGTTGGTCAGGTAAAGGACAGCAGAGGCTAGGGAGTAGGGAGCCATGCTTCAGGCTGAGGAGCAGCACACAGCAGACGTGAAGGCCAGAGGCTTCCCTGGGGTCCTGTGGCTAAGACTCCACATTTCCACTGCAAGGGACGTGAGTTTAATCCCAGACCGGGGAACTAAGATCCTATATGCTGTGAGGCATGGCCAGAAAAAAAAAAAAAAGAAAAAAGTGGAGACCAGAAAGAGCTTGACTGGCTGCAAAAACTGGAAGATGTTCCATGGGGAGGCCTGCGGGGAGTGGATCAACGAAGCTGGAAAGGCAAGTAGGGGCTGAGCATGAATGTTCTCAAGCCGGAGCTTGCACTTTGTCCAGGAAGCAACAGGCCAGTTTTAATATTAAAGTGTCTTTGACGTGGGACTTCCCTGGTGGTCCAGTGGCTAAGACTCCACACTCCCAATGCAGGGACCTGGGTGCAACCCTTGGGCAGGGAACTAGATCCCACATGCCACAACTAAGAGTTTGCATGCCATTTATAAACCCTGTGTGCAGCAATGAAGAGCCAGAATCCTATGTGCTGCAACTAAGATTCAGCATAACTCAATAAACAAATTAAAAAAAAATTTTTAATAAGCAAATAAAATTAAATGTCTCAGGCAGAGGAGTGGCATAATCAGAAGGGCATTTTTTTAAATGATCACCATGTTCTCTATTTCTGTTGCATATTCCTTCAAGCTACAGAGTAGAATTCTCTGCAAAGGGACTTAAAAGACATAGTGCTTAAGGTGCTGCTGTCCATGGGGTTGCAAAGAGTCGGACACAACTGAGCGACTGAACAACAACAGCGAAGATGTCCCTAGGTTTCTGAAGGAAGATTCAATGTGTAATTTCCCCCCTCTCAGGTCTATGTAGAAAGAGGCCAGAAAGTTGTATTCATTGCTATGGAAGCAATCCTCTCCAGGAGTCAGCAAAAGCTCCCAGAAGCCACAGCATCTTCCCTGTGCCTTTCACTGGGCTGTTTGGGAGGTGAAAACATTCAGCCTTTTCATGTTTGGATTCAGTAAGGAAAGCTGCAGGGGCCACGTACATCCTGAAGACACTGGCTTCAACAGGGTAAAACAATGACTTATTGTCAGCCATGTTTAATCAGCCTCTTGAACGGGGGTGCAGGAAAAGCGGGGAGAGCTTTGGGTCCCCTGAGGAGGGTGATGTGTTAATAACAGCCACAGGCCAACAACAGAGGAACACATAGAGAAGATGTGGCACATATATACAGCGGAATACTACTCAGCCATTAAAAGTGCTCGCTTTGGCAGCACATATACTAAAATTGGAACATTATAGAGAAGACTAGCGGAGAAGGCAATGGCAACCCACTCCAGTACTCTTGCCTGGAAAATCCCATGGGCAGAGGAGCCTGGTAGGCTGCAGCCCATGGGGTGGCGAAGAGTCGGACACAACTGAGTAACTTCACTTTCACTTTTCACTTTCATGCATTGGAGAAGGAAATGGCAACCCACTCCAGTGTTCTTGTCTGGAGAATCCCAGGGACGGAGGAGCCTGGCGGGCTGCTGTCTATGGGGTCACACAGAGTCGGACACAACTGAAGCGACTTAGCAGCAGCAGCAGCGAAGACTAGCATGGCCCTTGAGCAAGGATGACATGCAAATTCATGAATCATTCCATATTTAGGGGGCTTCCCTGGTGGCTCAGATGGTGAAGAACCCATCTGCAATCCAGGAGATCTGGGTTCAATCCCTGGGTCGAGAAGATCCCCTAGAGAAGGGAAGGACTACCTACTCCAGTATTCTTGCCTGGAAAATTCCATGGATAGAGGAGCCTGGTGGGCTACATCCCATGGGGCCGCGTAAAAAGGAAGGAAATTGGGTCATCAGTAGAGACTTGGATGGAACAAGAGACTGTCATACAGAGTGAAGTAAGAAAGAGAAAAACAAATATCATAAATTATCGCTTATATGTGGAACATAGAAAAATGGTACAGGTGAACTTATTCCCAGAGCAGGAATAGAGATACAGATGTAGAGAACAGACATGTGTATATGGAGAGGGAGGGGGACTGGGGGAAAGAGAGGTGGGATGAATCGTGAGATTAGGTTTGACATATATACACTACCCTGTATAAAACAGATAACTAGTGGGAAGCAGCTGTATAGCACAGGGAGCTCAGCTAAATGCTCTGTGATGACCTAGAGAGGTGGAATGGGGGGAGGGAGGCTTAAGAGGGAGTGGATATATATGTACATAGAGCCAACCCACTTCGTTGTACAGCACAAACTAACACAACATTGTAAAGCAATTATACTCCAATTAAAAAAAAAGCCACATATGTATAGAATTTATTATGTGCCAGGCACTATCCTAAGGATGCTACATACATATTAGCTCAGTTAATCTAAGCCATAACCCTATGACAGAAGGACCATTCAAACCCCATTGTCCAGATAAATAAACGGATGCACAGAGATGTCAAATACCTTGCCCAGGTCAGCCAGTTGATGAGTGACAGTGCTGGAATTCATGTCCTATCCCTCCAGAGCCAACCAGACCTTTTCCTCCACCCCCTGTCACCCAGCTTGAAATCTGGGTCACAGCTTCACAGGAACTGGGGGTATTGCCACCCCTTTACCCCTTCTCAGATCCAGTAGCCCAGCCACAACTCTAACATTAGTCCCCTCCATCCTCATGGCTACAGAAGATCTCTAATTCCCTGGTCTCTTTGTGATTCCAGAAGTGGGGCTGTGGTCCCACTTCTGGGGACAACCTCCCTCCTGATCTGGAGGGAAAGAAAAGAACTCTCTAGTTTTAGTAATAAATCACACACATGACTTGTTCACTCCTCATTCGAAGTGCTCTGTTGAAATACCAGCTCCTCCCAGAAGCCTTCCCTGATTCCTTATCAATTAAGCACAAACACATTACTCTTTAGTCCCTGGTTTATTTTACTTCCCAGCACCTATTACCAGTTGAACTTACATGGTCTATTTATTTGTTTAATGAGATACCTGGTTATTATCTATCTCTGCTGCTGCTAAGTCACTTCAGTCGTTTCCAACTCTGTGTGACCCCATAGACAGAAGCCCATCAGGCTCCCCCATCCGTGGGATTCTCCAGGCAAGAACACTGGAGTGGGTTGTCATTTCCTTCTCCAATGCATGAAAGTGAAAAGTGAAAGTTAAGTCGCTCAGTCATGTCCGAAGCTTGGCGACCCCATGGACTGCAGCCTACCAGGCTCCTCCGTCCATGGGCTTTTCCAGGCAAGAGTACTGGAGTGGGGTGCCATTGCCTTCTCCAATTATCTATCTCTGCTGCTGCTGCTGCCAAGTCACTTCAGTCGTGTCCGACTCTGTGTGACCCCATAGACGGCAGCCCACCAGGCTCCGCCATCCCTGGGATTCTCCAGGCAAGATCACTGGAATGGGTTGCTATTTCCTTCTCCAATGCATGAAAGTGAAAAGTGAAAGTGAAGTTGCTCAGTCATGTCCGACTCTTAGCGACCCCATGGACTGCAGCCTACCAGGCTCCTCTGTCCATGGGATTTTCCAGGCAAGGGTACTGGAGTGGGGTGCCATTGCCTTCTCCTATCTATCTCTAGTACTGGAATATTATATTTACAATGTTAATTTCTACTCTACAGAAAAATGACTCATACATACACATATATATACATTCTTATACATATATATACACATTCTTTTTCCTATTCTTTTCCATTATGGCTTATCACAGAATATTGAATATACTTCCCTGTGCTACGCAGCAGGACCTTGTTGTTCATCCACCCCGTACATAATAGCTTATATCTGCTAGCCTCAACCTCCCACTCCATCCCTCTCCCAGCTCCCTTCCCCTTGGCAACCACAGGTCTGTTCTCTCTGTCTGTGAGTCTGTTTCTGTTTCATAGATAAGTTCATTTGTGTCATATTTTAGGTTCCACGTACAAGTGACAATGTATGGTATTTGTCTCTCTTTCTGGCTTACTTTGCTTAGTATGACAACCTCTAGGTTCATCGTTGTTGCTGCAAATGGCACTATTTCATTCTTTTATTCCATTGTATATATATGCCACATCTTCTTTACTCAATTTATTCATAAATTCCATGATAGGAGAGACTTGGTCTTTCACTAATGGAGTTTTGGCTCCTAAACCATTGTCTGGCAACAAAAGGGAGCCTCTGAGATATTTATTTTTTAATTCAGTCATTGCTAGGGGAATAAAGTTATTACTGACTGACTTCCCAGCCTCACCTCTGCTAGGACTGCTTTTCTCCATGGAAGCATGAGTCCTCTCCCTTCTTACCTCTTTTTCTCCTTTCACTTCTACAAGGTCTAAAGCCACAAGTTTTGTTTTCATGTTTTTTGGAGTTCCTGCTATGTGACGTTCCTCCTCACCCTGTGAGTCTGTGCTGGGTTTCCCTGGCTGCCTTCTTTCTCTGTAAGGAGAAAGGCACATGTCTACCTTCTGGGGTGGGAACGGTCACTGAGAGAGTCTGCACATTGCGGGGCACCTGAGTCCCAGCCCGTGGCAGGTTTCCCTTCCCCCCTTCCCCACAGAAGGGAGTTCTGTCATCCCAGCACCACCTCGTGTGGTGGCGAACTTTGTCTTTTGAAGTTCTGTCCAGTTTATGGCAGGGAGTTTGTCTAACGGGTAGTGGAAAGATTGGGAGATTGCAAATGACTGTGAACCCTGAGGGAAAGGAAATCTTCTGACCTTGCTGAGAATTAAAACAGCCCCATGTAGGATGTGCCCGGAGACTCCATGTCCCGTGGTGAATGAAAGGCAGCTTCCCTGAGCAGGAGAGAATACTCCGTTCCCCCATCACCCCACGGCCAACTTCAGATACAACTCAGGGTCAACTGTCTTCTCCATTCCTTCACCCCAAACAAAATCATGGAGGCAAAACAGGGTAAGAAAGATCGGCCAACTGGAACCTGGCAGCAAAGCAAATCCAGTGAAAAATCCTCAAATGAAGGAGTATGCATTTCAAATTGTCTTTGTTTTTCTAATTCTGGACTCCCCTCCAACAAACTTTGTTCACTTAAAAAAACAGCCAGGCATTATCTTTGTGTAAATATTGGAATGAAGGAGATATTCCCTAGAAGAAGGGAATCCTAGTAGAGGAATCTAACTTGAAAACATTCATTTAAGAATAATCAGTGGGGGGCTTTCCTCCTGGCTTAGTGGTAAGGAATCCCTCTGCCATGCAGGAGACACTGGTTCTATTCCTGGTCTGGGAAGATCCCACAAACCCCAGAGCAACTAAGACCATACACCACAACCACTGGGCCTGCGCGCTAGAGCTCTGGAGCCACAGCTACTAAAGCCCACACCCCTTAGAGCCCATGCTCTGCAACAAGACAAACCACTGTAAATCCAAGGCTGAGTTCCTCACATGGAGAGTAGTCCCTCCTTGCCCCCACCGCCTCTCCTCAACTAGAGAAAAGCCCTCACAGCAACAAAGACACAGCATAGCAAAAAATAAATTAATTAAAAAAAAATTTAAAGGGAATCTGTTAAAAAAAAAAAAAAGCCAATGGTGACTTCCCTGGTGGTCCTGTAGTTAAGACAATGCAGGGGCTGCAGATTCTATCCCTGGTTGGGGAGCTAAGATTTCCATATGCCTTGCAGCCAAAGAACCAAAAATGTCAAACAGAAGCAATATTGTAAAAAAATCACTTAAGGCTTTAAAAAACAAAGCTTGTCAACATGTGAACTTCAGAAATCACAGTAAATACTTAATACGTAATCTGAACAATTATCTATAACACATGCTTTTACCAGGTTAGGTGAATCACTGAACACTGTATGTCAATAGAAGGCTACTGGGGGTTCCTTGGTAGCTCATCTGGTAAAGAATCTGCCTGCAATGCAGGAGACCCCAGTTTGATTCCTGGGTCAGGCAGATCCCCTGAAGAGGGATAGGCTACCCACTCCAGTCACTCCCTGGTGACTCAGTGTGGTAAAGAATCCACTTGCAACGCAGGAGACCTGGATTCAATCCCTGAGTTGGGAAGCTACCCTGGAGGAGAGCATGGCAACCCACTCCAGTATTCTTGCCTGGAGAATCCCCATGGATTTCCTGCAGCCTGGTGGACTGCAGTCCATGGGGTTGCAAAGAGTTGGAAACGACTAAGTGACTAAGCACAGCACAAAAGGCTATGGAAATTCAATTTTTATTTCTACCTGAAATGTTTTAGCGTAGAATGAATTAATTTATTTGCTCAGATAATCACTTCAAATCCTTATTGTATACTTGAAGAAAATAGTTTACTCAGTTATCTATATACCTTTTTAAAATTTTGTATTGTAGTTGATTTACAATGTTTCAGGTATAGTGAAAAGTAATTCAGTTATACATACATATTTTTTTCTTTTTCAGATTATTTTACATTATACATTATTACAAAACTCAGTTAACTTTACTCTTTTTTGGCTGTGCATCCTATGTGGCATGCAGGATCTTAGTTCCTTGAACAGGTATCAAACCTGTGCCCCCTGCATTGAGAGCATAGAGTCCTACCACTGGACCACCAAGGAAGTTCCCAGTTATCTATCTTTTAAAAAATATTCTAAGGTCATTTAAGACATTTGGATGTGTTGTCTTACAAATTTCCTTTCCTTCATCCACAAAATTCCTTTTTTCTCCATAATAAACTTTTCATCACCAGCAACAATTTTTACCGAGTGCCTCTCTGCACATAGCAACACACCAAACACTTTATCTTGAATGACAACTATATAGGTCAACAGGCTGTGGAACCTTCAAATTGTCATAAAAATCCCTTTCTCCAATGGGTTCTCTTGTTTTGTGTCTCAAGATATTTTTTCTTGATTCTTTTTTATCACCTGCCTTTGAAACACCAGATTTTCCCCAAAGCTTTAGCATGCTTCCAGTCTGTAATCTTTTTCTTCATTTCCACAGCTTTTTAAACGATGCAATAGGGACCACATTAAGAAATATTTAAATTGTCAACACCCTTTAAAATTTTATATCTTCAAAATGGAGTCAGTATTAAGTACTCATCAAATCCAAAATACAGAAGTCTCATTTGCATCTTTGAAATATCAACATTCCTTGAAAATATTTTTGTCTCAAGATCTCCTACAACTGGGACTTATTTAGATATAGCAATAATTTTCACCTATTCTTCTAAATTGTTCTAAGTCTAGGCATAGATTTTATGTCTAGACAAAACAGAATAATCCTCTATTCAACTCCAGATTTTTTTTCCCTGCTGTACATCATTTGCCAGCAAGATGTGAGAAGGGAAAGGTTACAAACTCAAGTTATTCTGAGGGTTTCAATCCAACTTTCATTTGCAACTAATTGGTGCAGAAATTAGGCATCTGATTTTCCCACCATGCTCATTTCTAGCCAACATCCTATACCAGCTGCTCAGTGCTGATGTAGGTAAGTGTGTTATGAGTTTTGTAAACCCAGAGTTGAGAAGAATGTGTATAAATATGAATAACTGCATGACCACATTTTAGATGGGACCTCTTTAAAACTCAGATCGGGAAGCTTATAAAACTATGATGATAACTGACCAATCCTTTTGAAAATAAAGTAGTTTCAAACATTGGGGAAAGGAGTGTATTTTCCATGAGGAAAAATAAAAAGTAAGGAAGACAAAATAGACAAACTAAAAGCTTCTTGCTTGCTCTTTTTAAAACAAATTTTATTTTGTCCTTTTGTACTACTTGAGTTTCTTTTTTATCACATGCCTTCCCAAGTTCCCAAGTATAAAAGAACCAAAACTTTTTTAATTGACCATTTATCTGCATTATTTAATTCAAGGGTTAGCAAAACAGAGCCCTGCTGTCAAAATGGTCCAGGAGAGGACTGCTGGTGCGAACAAGGCCATCTCCCCCTTGACCGCGAGACCTAAGCGTTTTGTTGGAAACCTCCCCTGGGACAACTGTCTTGCTCCCTCCTGATCTCCCAGGCACCCCACCTGTCACATGCCTCGGGCTCTAGTCCACATAGCCTTACTCCTGTCAGCTGTGAGCAAATCCCCTTTAAGATGTTCAATTTTTTAAGTACATAAGTGTATGTTTCAAGCAATGGTGAACTCCAGAGCCCTCTTCAAGTGGCTATAACGAGGAATGCCCCCTTCAAGGCAGCATTTCAGACCCCTCCTTGGTCTTCTAGTATATGAATCAGAGGCAAGGCAAAGACAGCCAGTGAACTTCTACGTGTGTCAAAATATTATATGGATGGTAGAGTTTCTCACTGATGATGGACCCTTCATTTAATCCGGCTAGGAGTTCGGGCTACCAAAAATAAAAATAAAGAAAGAATGGAGCTAAGATCTCATCTTAGAGGATGCTCTTATAGAAGGCAGGCGCATAAACAAACCATTGCAATTTCCTGTGATAAATGGCTAAAATAGATGCCATGGAATCCCCTAAAGAGACAATGCCCATGAAGAATTTTAAACAAGAAAGCCATGTAGTCATAAATACCTCTCTGGCAGCAGCATGGAAGGCTGGAAACCAGGAAACCAGAGGGAATGCTCTGACACAGCCCAGACCCCAGCAGATGAGGGCAGGAGGTAACACAGGGGCAGGGGAAGCAAGCAGACAGGGGCCCAGTCCTTCCTGCAGTAAGTTATATCAATAACAGGTCAGATAATGTTCACCCTCCGTGGAGAAAGAGAGATTGTGTGCCATGGCACCCCACTCCAGTACTCTTGCCTGGAAAATCCCATGGATGGAGGAGCCTGGTAGGCTGCAGTCCATGGGGTCGCTAAGAGTCGGACACGACTGAGCGACTTCACTTTCACTTTTCACTTTCATGCATTGGAGAAGGAAATGGCAACCCACTCCAGTGTTCTTGCCTGGAGAATCCCAGGGAGGGGGGAGCCTTGTGGCCTGCCGTCTATGGGGTCACACAGAGTTGGACATGACTGAAGCGAATTAGCAGTGCCACCCTCTGGTGGCTGACTCCTCAAATAGAAGAATTCCTATTGTTATAGACACACACACAAACAGTAAATCCCCTACATATAACTGAGTTCCATTCTGAGAGCATGTTCGTAAGTCCAATTTGTCTATAAGTCCAATAAAGTTAGCCTATGTACCCAACTAACACAATTGGCTATAATACCACTGCTTTTATACTTACTTGCTTCCCAATATCCTGGGCTTGAAATAAAGATACTGCACTACTGTACTCTATCAGTGCTGTACAGTAAAGTGCACAAAAACACAACCATTTGTAGAGGATGGATGCACGTGACAATGTACACCAGACATGTGAACTAACTTACGTGACTGGTCATAGGAATGCATGTTCACATCTTCGAAAGTTCGAAACCTGAAGGTTTATAAGTGGGGGATTTTACTGTATTTGTGTGTTGCTTTTGAGAGGAAGAGGGCAGCGCAGCATGTGGGATCTTAGTTCTCTGACCAGGGATCGAACCTGCAACCCCTGCAGTAGAAATAAAGAATCGTAACCAGTGGGCTTCCAGAGAAGTCCCTACATTTGTGTATTGTTTACCACAACTCTGAAAGATGACTTTGCTGAAGATACTGTTAATCTTCAAGTGTGTGATTGGAAAACATGAAAAAAAAGTATTAACACAACCTTAGATCTGAAGACTGTGTTCTGGTCTGTGGCCTTAAACAATACAGCATTCATTTAAAAACACCATTGTCTGGGGACATGCCTAAGACTCTATGCTTCCAATGAAGGGCACATGGGTTCGATCCCTGGTTGGGGGACTAAGATCCTGTATGCCATATGGCACAGACAAATTTTTAAAATTAAATTAAAGATAAAAGACACTCCAAAACAGAGTGACTTGAAACAATCATTTATTATTAAAAATTGTGTGTGTGTGTGTTGCTCAGTTGTGTCTGACTCTTTGCAACCCGATGGACTGTAGCCCACAAGGCTCCTCTGTCCCTGGAATTCTCCAGGCAAGCATACTGGAGTGGATTGCCATTCCCTTCTCCAGAGGATCTTCCCGACCCAGGGATTGAGCTCAGATCTCCCGCAATCCAGGGAGATTCTTTACCATTTGAGCCACCAGGGAAGCCCTATTAAAAATTAAATCACATTAAAATAAAATAAATAAAACCACCAGGGACTGGTTGTAACACGTGGTTTTCCCTGATGCCCTTTAGGCTTACTAAGGCACCAGAATGTATTGAGAGGGACTCAAAATCAGGGTTTCTCAGATCTACTTCTTGCTCTGCCTCTAACAAGGCGTGAGATGGTGAAATGATCAGTTATCCCTTCTATGCCTGGTTTCCCATCATGAAATGACTCTAGGCTTCCTCCCACGTCTAATGAGCTGTGGGTCATGCTGTGCATTTCTCCTCCTTTACCTGATGGGAATGGACCCTTTCAGTAAGTGTGACCCTGGCCTCCTAATTTTCCTGCACCTCTCAGTCTTGAGTAAGATAGATTGTTTACTCGTTAGTGAACCCTTTGTGTTCAAGGATGGTGAATAATTACTATTAAAGAAATTCTTCAATAGCTATCACAGCTTTAGAAAGCCTAACATTTAGTCATGGAGAAAGTTAGTTAACATCTCCATCCTGCAAAATACTTTCTCTGTGTGTCCACAGATACCCTTAACAGTCTCGCAGGAAAAAAAAAAAAAATTTTAATCTATCAACCATCTAATTATCTATCGGTCAATATTTAGATTTTATTTTTAACAAGTATTTTACTGAAGTGAATTTAAACAAGAATAAAGGCGATCAAAAATGATTATTTGTTAAAGGAAATGGGGTAGGGGTTGGGAGGAATAGGTGAAAAGGGTTAAGAGATACAAACTTCCAGTTATAAAGTAAATGTCATGGAGATGTAATTAGTATACAGCATAAGGAATATAGTCAATAGCGCTGTACTGCATGGTTACAGAGGGTTACTGGGCTTGTCCTGGTGGTCATTTGGTAATGTATTTGATTGTCAGATTGCTATGTGTACACCTGAACTAACACACTATTGTATGTCAACCCTTTTCTAGTGAAAGTCGCTCAGTCATGTCTGACTCTATACAGTCCACGGATTTCTCCAGGCCAGAATACTGGAGTGGGTAGCCTTTCCCTTCTCTAGGGGATCTTCACAACCCAGGGATCAAACCCAGGTCTCCTGCATTGCAGGCAGATTCTTTACCAGCTGAGCCACGAAGAAAGCCCAAGAATACTGGAGTGGGTAGCCTATCCCTTCTCCAGCAGATCTGCCAGACCCAGGAAGGCAACAACAAAAAAAAGATTATTTTTTAAACACCGTGACAAACAATGACTTAAATAATGTCCCACTGTAAAAAAAAAAAAATTACATCAAGGAAAACGTGCCATAATATGGTAAAAGCAAGAAAGATGCTGGCATTATCATCTCCCCCACTGCAACCCAAGGTTTAGAAACATAATAGAGAATTTTCTTCCTTTTTATATTTGTGTTTTTAGAGATAATTTGAAGTTCCACAGATACTTAGATGAAGCATGAAAACGGCAGATCCCAGTCTAGGCTTATGATTTTTCTACCAATTTAAACAAAAGGCTCCTCTTTTCTCCTTCATGTTTTATTTCCTTTCTTTGGTTTAGTTCCTTAACTGAGAATTTGAAGAGAAAAAGAGATAAATATGAAGTTAAATTTCAACAATATTGTAGACCTGTTTTCTTTCTCCCCTTTAACATATTATTCAGCAAGTTTATGAATATAAGAGAAAATGTCATATCACTTAATTTTCTCTGGGGTTTTAGGGGAGCAATTAGCTTTCACTCTGTTTTGCCTTCTCTTAATTCAGCCAAATAGCCTGGACAGATGGAAGGTTATCTGGTTTACTTTTTAATAATTAAATAGAACAATATAAGATAATTTTTAAGTTTTCTGGATTCCATCCTTGAAAGCCCCGGGTGCATGAAAAATAAAATTAGATTATAAATTGGAGAAGAAACTTGGGCTTGCAGAATCCAAAGTATATAAGGAATCATTTTTGGCAAAGAAGTTATTATTTGGATGCAGCAAATGTTTCAGTTAAGGAACCCCTCCCAGATTGCCATGTAATGTAGGTGTAGAAAGAAGGGAAAAGTCACATATAACATGTACATGAATAACTGGGAATTCCTGCCTCTCGTTGTTTGAAATGTGACTTTAGTCCTTGCAGAGAGGCCCAACTCCTTGACTGGAAAGAGATACCGAGAGGATATACTGGAGCACTTTGCAAACTGGGGCCAAAAAAACTGGACTTAAATCCTATCAAATATGACACCAATTTTCAGAAAATATGGAGACAAAGGAGCAAAATAAACAACCTGGGACACAATCGGCAAAATCCAGATTGTGGGAAAGTCTATAGGATGAGCAGCCCCATTTTTTAAAAATCAAAGGGGCAGGAGGGAGACACAGAGGAAAGAATCCATAGATTCAAAGACTTTTTAGAGACACACCTATGTTTGCATTTTATGTATTTTACTTTGAATCCTGAGTCAAACAAACTGCAAAAATGCGATGGGACAATTGTGAATATTTGTACCTTGACTAGTTATTTTATGTGATTAAGGAATAATTACTGATTATTTTTAAGTGTGATCATGGTATTGAGGTTACGGTTAAGAGAAAGAATCCTTATCTTTTAGAGTAACATCCTGGGATGATAAGAGTTGTTTCAAATAATCTGGGGGAGATGGATGGGTATATATCAGTCAAGATGGGCCATGAATGGGTGCCAAAGAGTTGATGCTTTCGAACTGTGGTGCTGAAGAAGGCTCTTGAGAGCCTCTTGGACAGTAAGGAGATCAAACCAGTCAATCCTAAAGGAAGTCAACCCTGAATATTCTTTGCTGAAATTAAAGCTCCAATAGTTTGGCCTCCTGATGTGAAGAGCCTACTCATCAGAAAAGACCCTGATGTTGGGAAAGACTGAGGGCAAGAGGAGAAGGGGGTGATAGAGGCTGAGATGGTAGGATGGAATCACTGACTCAATGGACATGAGTTTCACCAAACTCAGGAAGACAATGAAGGACAGGGGAGCCCGGTGTGCTGCATGCAGTTCATGGAGTTGCAAAGAGTCAGACACGACTTAGCAACTGAACAACAATATTTAAATGATGAAACATAAAAGTTTATTCTTCTATTCTATTTTTGTATACACTTGAAATTTTCAATAAAAAAAAAGTTTTTTAGAAAAAGGAGATTGACAGAGAGTGTTAGGGAAGATGAAGAGCAGCCAAAGTTTCCACACAGACACAGAGAACAGACTGGTGGTTGCCAAGGGGGACGGGGCTGGGGGAGGTAAGGATTGGGAGTTTGGGATTAGCAGACGCAAACTAGTATGTATGGAACAGATAAACAACAAAGTCCTACTGCATAGCCCAGAGAACTAAATTCAATATCCTGTGATAAACCATAATGGAAAAGAATATATACTCAAAACTTTGCTGTACTGCAGAAATTAATAGAACATTGTAAATCAACTATGCTTCAATACTTTTTTTTTTTAAGAGAAATACCCAAGGAACAAATGTTTTCACAACATTTCTAATTTGTTTAAGGTGCAGAATTTTAAAGGGTTTGGAAAAAATAAGACTCAGAATCTTGATATCTGCCTAGAATTAGGTTAAGAAATCTGAGTTTCCCTCCCAACTCCTGTTTTTGACTAGTATCCCAGAAAGCAACAATTCTTAAATCTGACCAAAAGGATAGTATAGCAGCGCCATCTACTGAGCCCTCGATATTTTTACACAGCAGCTTGGAAAATGTCCTATAGTATACAAAAAGTAGGCTGAAGTCAAGCACAGTGTAAACAAAATGCCTTAGAAGAACTTGTACAATTACTTTATTCTATTTTTTCTTTAGTTAAAAATATGAAGATGGATCATGTAACAACAATACATGTAAAGGATGTATATCAGATGGTGAGGCTTTGTCTTGTTTTGATTTGTCTAATTACCACACTGTCCTATTAACTACCACACTGTCATAACACTTCTCACAAAAAAAGACAGACTTAAACATATTTGGGGCTTCCCAAGTAAGCGTCAGTGGTAAAGAACCCACCTGTCAACTCAGAAGACATAAGAGACATGGGTTCGATCCCTGGATTAGGAAGATTCCTTGGAGGAGGGCATGGCAACCCATTCCAGTATTCTTGCCTCCAGAATCCTATGTTTTGAGGAGCCTGGCTTCAGTCCATAATGTCGCAAAGAGTTGGACACGACTGAAGGGACTTAGTACACACTCAAGCAAAGATATTTTACTTCAGAATTGTGGGGCAAAATGACGTCCTCCAGATTTCTAAGGTGGTGTGGAGCCCACGTGAGCCGTTTGCCAAGGGCTCCTGACTGTGAGCTCAACTCAACAAGATGCCGGCCGAGCGCGCCCGCTCCCGGAAGTGGAAGGGACAGACTCCCAGAAGCGGAAGCAGCTACAGGAGCTCGGGCTCCAGGAGACGCCTTGGGCCTCCTTCACCACTTCACCTCTCTATGCATTCATTTTTCAGTCTGTGAAAAGGATGGTAAGTCATCACTAACAGGTTTTTTATGGAGATTTGAGAGCAGCAGCATCACTTCTTCAAGCCCTCCGGGAGGAAAGACAAGGAATTCCCTGAAGCCTCTCCTCTCCTGTGCCTGAGCCAATTTGGGGAATATCCTCGCCTCTGCACAGGGGACCAAGAGAGGATGCTGATGCTGTGATTCTTTCACTAGTAAGTGTGAGGGAAAGAGTCGTGTTTGAAATCAGGAAGGAGAATAGGAGTCATTTGGTGAGGAACATTTAAGTTCTTCCTTGCAAGACTGTCTTAATCCTTTTATTTACTGAGCTGGTCTACAAGGGTGTCAAAAGGCCAAAACAGCCCAAGGTCTCCCAGGATTGAAGGGGAATCTGGCCTGACCTGGCCATGTGTCTCATTGCAAAACTGTGTTTTCCATAGTGGGGCCAGAAAATGATTCTAAGTAGAAGGGAAACCACAGCAATGAATGTTCAGAGAATTGAGTTCACACTCAGTTTTATGTCAGGGGGTTACATCTGGACAAGGAGAAAGAGGCAGAAAGAAGGCATGGACCTCAGGGTTCTCATAATTTCCAAAGGAAGGTGTCAGCAGTGTGTCTTAGAGACTGAGGTTCCCTGGAATCCTTGAAAGTGTGGCCTGAAAGCCTTCCAGGTGATCCTCATATGGAGCCATAGGTGAGGCCTATTTATTCATTCTACTTTTAGTTATTTGATTGTTTCAAGCTTGGGGTTATTACAAATAATCTGCTATGAATATTCTTATAGATGTCTTATGTTGCTTTTATGTACATAGGTTGGACCTGTCCTTTGGAGTGAAATTGCTGAGTCACAGATAGTGACCATGTATTTTAAATCATCTAAACTGAGACACTTTTGAGAGTAAAGGGTGGTATTAAAAATAATTAAAATGTAGAGCCTTCCCTGATAGTCCAGGGGTTAAGATTTCACACTCCCAACACAAAGGGCAGAGGTTCTGTCCCTGGTTGGGGAACTCGGATCCTGCATGCTGCATAGCTTGGCATTAAAAAAAAATCCCTATTGGGCCAGTGGTTAGGACACCATGGTTCCACTACCAGGAGCCTCTGTTCAATCCTTGATTGAGGAACTGAGATCCTGCAAGTTTCAAGGTGTGGCCAGAATATAGAATAAAAAATAAAATTTATTTACTAGCCAACAAATTTTTTCAGTAAATTGGTAGACCTTTGTAGAAAGATGATTCAAAACTGATTTTCAAAAATAAAATCTCTTCTAAAATATTAAAATAACGTATACCTCAGGTGGCACTAGTGGTAGAGAACCTGCCTGCAAATGCAGAAGACATAAGCGACGCAGGTTCGATCCCTGGGTCAGGAAGATCCCCTGGAGGAGGGCACAGCAACCTATTCCCATATTCTTGCCTAGAGAATCCATGAACAGAAAAGCCTGGTGGGCTATAGTCTATGGGGGTCACAAAGAGTCAAACATGACTGAAGAGACTTAGCACAAATGCACACGTACCCATGTACCTTAAAGTAAAATTCTAAAAAACATTCATATTCATAATGTGATTTTTTTTTAAAAAACAGGGTAACTTCTTGGTACATAGTCACATACATAAATTAGAGTTTTAGCCAGATCTAGTATTTTTTTTTTCTGAAGAACATATATTTTAATACAGTCTTACAAATATGTTTTGCAAAATTTCATCCATATTGCATTTTATGCCTAATAAACTTGGTGGTTGACACTTTCAGTAGACTCTTCTCCATAGAATATATATTTTAATACAAATGCTCTTTCTATGAGAGAAAGCTCATAGGTACTATGTAAGCTCAGAGCAAAGTGTTTAATGAAAGATCATCTCAATTCTAGTTTCTGTCACCTTATAATGTGTAAATATAAAGCCTAATATTTTCCATAAATACTGTCTTTTTCTCTATTTAAAATACTTTCCGTCCAGGGCAGGAATAGTGATGAAGACGTAGAGAATGAACATGTGGACTCAGAGGGGTAAGGGGAGGATAGGACAAATTGGGAGATTAGGACTGACATATACACACTACTGTATTTAAAATAGATAGCTAGCGGGAAGCTGCTGCATAGCGCAGGCTGCTCAGCTTGGTGCTCTGTGATGACGTGGAGGGATGGAATGTGGGGGTGGGCAGGAGACTCAAGCGGGAGGGGATATATGCACATATCTGGTTCACTTCATTGTACAGCAGAGACTAACACAACATTGTAAAGCAATTATATTCCAATTAAAAAAAAAAAAACTTTCCTTCAGCAAATACTTTATAAGCAAAACTTAAGAAATACATTGTCTGTCTAAATTTCTTTCAGATGTTTTGCCACATATATTTATAGCAAAATTATAGGCCTTCTCAATTAAATTTACTTTTGGTTAGAATATAAATATGTCCAATTAAAAGTAAGAACTCTATCAAACATGTCAATATAGTTCAAAATACAGTTTCAAAATTAAATCTGGTACAGTATTTGAGACTTTTTCATTTATTTGCACCCCCTCCCGCTGCCAATTGCTTTTCTAGGGATAAATTTCAATGCCTTTCTCATTACAAACTCAGTTTTCAATAATTCAAAGTGGTAAAAGCTTCAACAGCTGCAGGGTCTTTTAACATTTTGATTAATATTTTCAATGTATTGTGAACAAAATTCAACCAAAATATAAAGGACCCTCTTCTAATACCATTGCATGACATTAGGTATATTAACAAAGTAATATTAAAATGCTCATATATTTCTAAAACAATAATGAGTAGCAAATAGATGATATATATGTATATATACACATACATATATGTGGGTTTCCCAGGTGGCTCAGTGGTAAAGAGCCCATCTACCAATGCAGGAGACTTGGGTTTGGTCCCTGGGTTGGGAAGATCTCCTGGAGAAGAAATTGGCAACCAACTCCAGTATTCTTGCCTCGAAAAATCCCGTGGACAGAGGAGTCTGATGGGCTTTGGTCCATGAGGTAGCAAAGAGTCAGATACGATTGAGTGAGCACTTTGAAGAAATATAAGACTCTTGTCCATTTTTTAACTGAGTTTTTTTTTTTTTTTTTGGTCTCATTGTTAAGTTGTAGGAGTTCTTTATATATTGTTCATATTAATACCTTATCAGATAAATGATTTGCAAATATTTTCTCCTTCTCTGTGGGTTGTCTTTTCACTCTTTTGATAGTGTCTTTGGATAAACAAAAGAAAAGGACATTTTTTGACACATAAGCAAAGTGAATGTGCACTACAACCAATTCCAAATACATTGCTACTCCACGCTGCTGCTAAGTCATTTCAGTCGTGTCCGACTCTGTGCGACCCCATGAACTGCAGTCTACCAGGCTCCTCTGTCCATGAGATTTTCCAGGCAAGAGTACTGGAGTGGGTTGCCATTGCCTTCTCCATTCTACTCCATAGGTTTCTTTATTTAATAATATTGTTTTTATCTCAGTGTAATATTCTACCAAAATTCACATTTGTACTATCACCACAGAATATTATCTTTAGTGTTGTTTAAGTGAATCCATAGTAGCATTCACCACCATATCATACATTTTTCTCTTTAATGGAATGGATTTTATAACTTTTACACTGACTCAATCAAGTAGAGGTGAAAATTCAGCTATTCAGCTCTTGTGATTTTCTATTTAACATCAATGCATTGCTATAAAACTGTTATCATTTAATAACTGTTTGAAAAGTTCCTGTTCTGCTTATAGAGTGAGCCTATCACTTCATTTTGTGTCTGCACAAGATAACTTGAAATTTTAAAATGAGCAAAATTAATTTGCAATTCATCATTTCGTCTTAATGAAAAGTCATGCTTTATGAAATGACATGTAAATCCTCCTTTTGTGGCTGCTTACAGACTTCCTCAGATGACTACTGCCTTAATGTATGTGCAGACATTTCTTAGGTCTGTTTGTGCCTTTTGGTTCTCACATGGTCAGTCATGTCACTTTGCCCCAGGATGGACAGTTGATATCAACAATTATTTTGTGAAAATAATATATCATCATTTTCCTTGAGAAACTGCAGCAGTACTTTTCTTATTACACATACACTACCATCATTTGATCCCACTACTCCCAAGAAAATTTACTGTGAAATAAAGCATTGCCAAATAATGGCATAAGTAAATAGACAATTGTATATTTATATCAAGCAATACATAGTAAAACCACTGTAGTAAGAGTATTTAGACTACCCTTAATTCACTATATTTTCTCAGCCTCTATTTTCTACATATATTTCAAATACATCTAACATAATTTCTGAACTTTCCCACTGACTATACCAGCTGGCAGCTTACTGGTTCTATGCTTCTTTCAGGCCAGTGCGTAACGGTTTTGGCACAACAGGCTTATATTACACCAAATGGCCAGCAGGGGCAGCAGTGTCAAGAGCGTTCACTACAAGTTAAAACTGGAAATATAATAGCTATCCCTGGGACTTAAGTGTTTCAGAAGTGTGTTATCTCTGGTTGCTTTAAAGATTCAACAGTATGTTACAGTAGAAACTATCTTTAGTCATATGTGTCCCAGGCTACAAGGCAAAAGCTGGATGAATAAAATAGAAGTCCATTAAACTTTCCCTGACTTATTTGAGTACAACAATCAGTAACAACATTTTGTTTAAATGAAAAAGTCAAGGACAAATGCTAAACTAAAAGCATTCTGAAAAAATATACATGAGTCAAAACTGTTCACAGAAAACCAGGACAAGGCTCCCTGACCATAGGGAATGGCCACCTTCCACTGGCGATTCCCCAAAGTGATCGTTGGAATTTACATCCCCACCAACAGCATAAGAGAGATGCAATGACTCCACTTCCTCACCAACATTTGGCACCATTTGTCTTTTAAGTTTTGACCTTTTTGGTATTTATACAATCCTACTACATTGTGGTTTTGATTTTACTTCCCCTGTTTAATGAAGAGATGAGCACGTGTTTATTGGATATAACCTTTTTTGAGGTGACTGTCCAAACCAACTTGTCTGTTGGGTTGTGTATGTATGTGTATTTTTCTTATTGATTTGTAGCAGTTCAAAGAATCTGCCTGCAATGTGGGAGACCCAGGTTCAATCCCTGGGTCAGAAAGGGTCCCTGGAGAAGGAAATGGCAACCCACTCCAGTATTCTTGTCTGGAGCATTTCAAGGACAGAGAAGCCTGGCGGCTGACAGTCCATAGGATCACAAAGAGTCAGACATGACCGAGTGACTTTCACTTTATTTGACTTCACTAGCAGTTCTTAATATATTTGATAAATAGCACTCGTTCACTTTCGCTTTTCACTTTCATGCACTGGAGAAGGAAATGGCAACCCACTCCAGTGTTTTTGTCTGGAGAATCCCAGGGACGGCGGGGCCTGGTGGGCTGCCATCTATGGGGTCACACAGAGTCAGACATGACTGAAGCGACTTAGCAGCAGCAGCTATACGTGTTGTAAATATATTATACTACCCTCAGGTTTGCTTTTTGGCCTTCAAATGATTTGTTTGGGAGAATTAAAATTCTTAATTTTTGCTGTTTGCCATATCCTTTTTGATAAATCTTTCTTTTTCCAAAGGTCATGAAGATATTATCCTATGTTGTTGTCTCAAAGCTTTTTTTTTTTAAACCTGTCATATTTAGATATACAATCCTGATGGAATTGATTTTGAGATAGTAAAAAATAGGGATGATGGTTTTTTTCATGTTGATATAGACTTGATTGAACTT
This sequence comes from Bos taurus, assembly GCF_002263795.3. Taxonomy (NCBI): domain Eukaryota; kingdom Metazoa; phylum Chordata; class Mammalia; order Artiodactyla; family Bovidae; genus Bos; species Bos taurus. The sequence goes on along the minus strand of NC_037340.1, from coordinate 29,944,129 downwards.
TTTTTTTTCCCCCTAAAGAGTGTCCTTTTCCTATTGAGTTTCAGTGGGGATCCTTCAGAAATCAGGTAATCGCTGTGTTTAGGTCTGATTATTGAATCTCTCCGAGAAGGCAATGGCAACCCACTCCGGTAATTTTGCCTAGAGAATCCCATCGACAGGAGAGCCTAGTGGGCTGCTGTCTATGGGGTCACACAGAGTTGGACACGACTGAAACAACTTAGCAGCAGCATAGAATCTCTATTCTCTTCCACTAATCTATTTGACTATTACCCTCTGCCAGTACCATCCCCCATCTTGATATTATGATAACCCTACAATAAGTTGGTTTCTAGTGGTATGAATATTCATTTATGTAATTATTTTTAAAGTCTGGCTTTAAAAATGCAAAGATCCTAGGTTCTTTGCATTTCCATATAAATTTTAGAATCAGCTTTTCAGTTCTCACCAAAACTAAATTCTGCTCAGACTTTTACTGGGCTGTGGCATGTCTATGGACCAACATGGTGGGGGAACTGATAGCATACTGAGTCTTCGAGCCATGAATATGGCATATTCTTCTATTTCTTTAAATCTTTTTTCATTTCTTTCGGCGGTACTTTGTATTTTTCAGTGCGGACATCTTGCACTCTTTTAGATTTATTCCTATATATTTTACAACTTTGTGTTAGTGTAAACTCTATTTTAATATCATTTTCTAACTGCTTATTGCTATCATATAGAAATGCAACTGTTTATATTCTGAACTTGTATCCAACAACCTTGTTAAATTCATCTAAGTCCAACGAGTTGCCTATACATTCTTGTAGATTTTTCTGATACATGAAGCCATGTAATATGTGAGTAATGGCAGCTTACTTCTTCCTTTATAACCTTTATACCATTGTTTTTTTTTATATACTTCATATATTCCTAGTTGCATTGGCCATGACCTTCAGGATTTCTATCCTTCTTTTTATAATTAGATTTCAATTTGCTAGAGTTTTGTTTTGGATTTTTTTTCTTCTGTGCTCATGAAAGGGATTGGTCTGTAATTGTCTTTCCTCTAAAATCCTTGTCATATTTAGTATCAAGTTTATACTAGCCTTGTGTTTTAAAAAAAAAAAAAAGTGGAAAACATTTCTGCTTTTTCTGTTCTCTGGTAGGGTTTGTGTAAGATTAGCATTATCTGTTCCTTAAATGTTTAGAAGTCACTAGTAAAACTGGCAGGGATTTTTCTTCGTTGGAAGGTTTTAAATGATAGATTCCATAGATTCAAATCACTTAACATATATAATACTATGAAGTTTTTCTATTGCTTATTCCATTAGTTTGGGTAAGTTCTGTTTTTCAAGGCATTTGTCCATGTCATCTTATTTGCTGAATTTATTGGCAGAAAGTTGTTCATAATGTTCTCTTGAAAGAAAGTGGAAGTCACACTAATATGAGAAATAAAAAGAAAACCTAACTATAGCTCTTAAAAATGATTAAAAAAAATGTTCTCCTAGCATCTTTTTTATCATTTATAAGATCTATAGTTAGGTTTCCATTTTATTTCTCATATTAGTGTGCCTTCTCTTTCTTTCTCTCTCCCATTTTTTTTTTTTTTTGCTTGATCTGCTTACTAGAGATTAATACATTTTATTAGTCTTGTTCTTTATTTCAGTGCAGTTCTGCTGATAGCAAGTTCTCTACAAAAATATCTTTATTTCATAACAATTTTAGAAGGAAATTTTTAATTACATATAGTGTTCAAAGTTTTCAGTTATTTTCTTTCATCACCAAGAAGATGTTGCTCATTGAATTATGGCTTCCATTGTTTCTGTTTTGGGGTCAGCTGTCAGTCTTATTGTTCCTTCTTTGAGGTTATGTTTTATCACCCTCCAGCTGCTTTTTGGTATTTCCCTTTGGCTTTGTTTTTTTCAGCAGTTTTACTATGCTGTTCCTACATATGGTTTCCTTTATATTTACCCTGAGTGGCGATCACAATGCCTCTTGAGCCTGATGTCTTTAGTGGAAACTAAAATTTGTTTTGCTTTCTTTTAAATTCCTCTGGTTTCAAAGGTAATAAATAATCAAATATTTCCCTGATATATAAATTCAAGAAGTAATTAAAAATGCATACAATAATCACACATATGAAATCAAAATATTAATTTTATTCCTAATAAGTTTAGAGTGGAGGAAAAAGAGAACTAAGATGATAAGCAGCTCTCTAATAATCCACCTGAAGACTAGACTTCAGAACAACTTTCCCAAGGGAGAATTTTCATCTGCAGAACAGGCATCTTTTCTCTGAATTGCAGCCTAACACTTATTTAACCACAATAGTAAGAAAGAGGGAAATGATCCCATAATCTAGAAGGTAGAGCATATATGCTTACCTCATGGAAAACTGAGGCAGAAATCTATAAACATTCTCTGTGGACAAATAAGCCAAAAAACCAGGAGGAGCCAATTTTACATACTCAGTTCTTTATTTTAGTCTCATTGATCAGATAAACCACTTCCTCTCTCAGGTGAAGGGACAGGAAGGGGTTTCTCCCATATTTTTCCCTCCTGAGGAATCAAGTGAAAATTTCCCCCACTCCATGGTGATAAACTGCCTGAGATTAGCAATTCCCATAAGGTAGATAATACCTACACTAAGAAGCCTTTTTTTCTATCCGGTTCCTGATCCAAAAGTTTAATTAATTTTTTAGTGCATAATTTAGATTGTCTAGAAATTCCTAAAGACTTGATCCATATTCCTTTAGCTTGTGAAAACTTGCAAAAGTAAATACAAGTATATTCAAATTTCAGTGCAGATGAACTCATGGTTAGAGAGATTGTACAAACTGACAAACTTTGATTTAGTCAGAAAAAGGAATCATGGAAAGTAAGAATGGCTGAGCTGAATTATGAAGAATAAAATAAATATTCCAAATCCTATCATGGACACAGAGGTATAACAGGCTGAACTTGGGCAATTTGTAACTTTTTACTTCTTTACACTACTTACCAATACAGTGAAAGTAGGCTAAATAGTCTAACATTTCTTCTAGCTCTAACAGTTCATGTTCCTGATGTAATAAACCACAGTATATCTGGAAGCTCTATGAAGCTCTATGGATAACATTATCCATGGATAATGTTATCGATGGAGCTATGTTTCCCCAAAATTTGTGTGTTGAAGTTCTAACCCTCTAGTACCTCAGAATGTGACTGTTTTTGGAGAAAGTATCTAAAAGAGGTAATTAAGTTAAAATGAGGCTGTTACAGTGAGCCCTAATCCAGTCTGATAGGTGTCCTCATAAGAAGTAGAGATCAGAATTTATAGGGAGACACCAGAGGCATGCTCTGGGATGCATAAACAGCAGGAGGATGGCCATATGCAAGCCAAATAGAGAGACCTCAGTGGAACCCAACCCCTCTGGCACCTTGATCTTGGACTTCTAACTCTAGAAAATAGAGGAAATAAATTTCTGTTGTTTATCTACCCCACCCAGGGTATTTAGTTATGGCAGCCTCAGCAGACTAATACACAAGGGGGCCCCCAGGCTACCTTGAAACTGGTTTTAGCAGGATGACACAGTGAGAAGGAATGTCTCTAGCTCCAAAAAGCCTCAGAAAGTAAGGTAAGTCTTTCTAGAATGTCTCCTGAGGAGACACAAAAGGAGAAATTACATTGTACAACACACAGGAAAACTTCCTAAAACTTGTGTTAAGCCACTGCTTTCCCTAAAATTCCACATCTCATAGCAACTGCTTATCATCTCTCCATTCCTCCTCTTCCTCCTTCAAAATAAAAAATGAAAAGCTTCTCCAAGCTCTTCTTCTAAGATATTTTAATCTTACCAAGATTAAATGCATTTCCTTATATATCTAAATTGAAACTTCTCTAGACTTCTCCCTGGAGAAGGAAATGGCAACCCACTCCAGTACTCTTGCTTGGAAAATCCCATGGATGGAGCAGCCTGGTGGGCTACAGTCAATGGGGTTGCAGAGAGTGGAACACAACTGAGTGACTTCACTTTCCCTCACTTAGACTTCTCCCAATCCTCTCTACCTGTCTTGCTATTAGCATAAAAAAACTCATTAGTGAATCCATGCAATCCTTAAATCCTTTCTTCTTCAAAGCTGGGATAATATAAAGAAACTCTAACTCATATGTGAATATATTTAATGTGTCTTTTGTTATTTCTAACATATATGTTATTTCAACCATACTAGAGTTTATGTTAATGTAGTGATTTTTGGAAAGCACCTAAAGATGGAGGCTGGTTGCCAAGGGAACCAATGATGGATAGAAGGTTGGAACTTAAGCCCCCACTCTCTGATTTCTGAGGAGGGGAGAGGAGCTGGAGGTTGAATCAATCACCTGTGGCCAATGACTTAATTGGTTATGCCTATGTAATGAAACTGGGTTTCCCAGGTGGTGCTAGTGGTCAAGAAGCCGCCTACCAATGCTAGAGATGTAAGAGACGCTGGTTCCATCCCTGGGTCAGGAAGATCCCCTGGAGGAAGCAACAGCAACCCACTCCAGTATTCTTGCCTGGAGAGTCCCATGGACAGAGGAGCCTGGCAGGCTACAGTCCATAGGGTTGTAGAGTCTGACACGACTGAAGTGACTTAGCATGTACACATGCGTGTAATGAAGCCTCCCTAAAACTCAGAAGGACACGGTTTGGAGAGCTTCTGGGTGGAGGTGTGGGAACACGAGGAGGCTCTGGAGGAGTGTGAAGCCTGGAGAAGGCAAGGAAGCATCAGACTCTGTCCCACACATCTGCATCTTTTCTATCTGGCGCTCCTGAGTTCTCTCCTTTTATAATAAACTAGTGATCTAGTTTATTATAGGGCTTCCCTGATAGCTCAGTTGGTAAAGAATCCGCCTGCAATGCAGGAGACCCCAGTTTGATTCCTGGGTCAGGAAGACCCTCTGGAGAAGGGATAGGCTACCCACTCCAGTATTCTTGGGCTTCCCTTGTGGCTCAGCTGTTAAAGAATCTGCCCACAATGCAGGAGACCTCGGATCAATCCCTGGGTTGGGAAGATCCCCTGGAGAAGGGAAAGGCTACCTACTCCAGTATTGTGGACTGAAGAATTCCACGGACAGTATAGACCATGAGGTCGAAAAGAGTTGGACACGACTAAGCAGCTTTCACTTTCAATGATATAATATGTAAAGTGCTTCTCTGAGCTCAGTAAGCTGCTCTAGCAAATTTATCAAATGCCAGGAAGGGGTCACTGGAACCTCTAATTTATCGCCAGTCAGAAGCACAGGTGATAACCTGATCTGTGACTGATGTCTGATAGGGGTTGGGGAATGGGGCAGTCTTGTAGGACTGAGTCCTTAACCTGTGAGATCTGTCTCTAAGCAGATAGTGTCAGAGTTGAATTATAGAATACTGTGTGTGTGGTCAGGTCAGTTAATGTGATTGCTCTCTTGCTCTCTATACATCCCCTGTCTGACCAGTGCCTGCTTCACCTACACCTACTCACACAACTGACCTTCCTGGTACTTGCCCCAGGTCTCACCAGCTGGTGATTATTCTTAATCAAAGGCGAGGTGAAGGGTGTGTTCCTCAACTGGTTTCCCTGGTAACTAATGATCCCACCTGAGGTCAATTTCCCTGTAACTGATAATTCCCCACACTCTCCTACCCATCCTACCCGCCTTCCACCTCTAAACAGTGGGGTGTTGCTCCAGGACCTTGCTTCAGACGTGTAAGATCCCTCCCCACCTGTTAAACCAGTGACATCTCTATTGCTGACTTCGGAATCTCTTCAGTCTTGAAGCACAGCCTTGAGATTCCCAATTGTTGTCTGAGAGTGCACAGTGGTCAGGGAAATCCCCATGTCATAATTGGGTACTGATCCTTTTTTATGTCCCATCTAGGAAAACTCAGTGATGTTTAGAAAGTGAAAATTTCAAGAAGCCAGGTTTGGGGGATGGTGGCATAAATTGCCAAAACAACAGTTGTGCATTTATTTGGTTTGCTTTCTTTGTTTTCTAATTTGCTTTCTTTTATTCACAAATTACCATCTGTGTGAGTGAATCAAAACAGTTGTTTTGATTTCATATAGAAAGAACTTAAATATTGAATCATCTAACAACAACAGAAATGTTTCATAAGTAAATTAATTAAGTGAAAAAACTTCAGTATGTTGATTTAAAAGGAAAACCCATGCTTTAATTTAGGGGAAAAAAAAAACAGGAAATTCCCTGTAATAAAAAAAAAAAAAAATGTGTTTTAAAGGACACACTGAATTCCCCTGAGGCAATAGAAACATTTTGTGTTGTATAGTTTTCCACAGATGAACTCTACAATGCCAGGGCAGGCTCTGTTCTTACATGTAAGAAAGATGTAAGATCTTTCTTACATCTTCAGTGCCAGAAAGGAAGGGAATCAGCAATTATCCTAATATTAACAAGTGATTTTGCTTTGGCGAGTCTTCTCCAAAGAAAATAAAGGTGGTTTACATAAGGAAAGCCATCAAAACAAAAGGATCCATTCAGGAGAAATCGGCAAGAATTTGAACAGCTACTGAAACTACTCTCAGTCAATTCCAGCAGGAAACTTACAGTGTTTTCCATTTCAGAGAAACACATCTTACCTCAATAATTATTTATCAAGACATGTGAAGTGAAGCAACTCTTTTAAGTATTCTGTTTTATAGAGAATAGCATAAGGGGAATTTCTGGAGAACTTAATGATCCTGTGTGTGCCATGATAAATTCCTTCAATTTTGTCTCACTTAACGAGGGGCAGGGGCCCAGGTGGGTATACAAGGAAATCTAAATCTATAGCACCAGTCCTCCAGACTCCTTGAGAATCAGGGTGTTGTCTTATTCATTCACAAGGACTCAGCTTAGTAGGTCATCGAGATGTATTTGTTTAATTAAATTACATTAAGTCAAATGGTATTTTGAAAGCTACAGTTTCATTAGGAAAGAACAGAAACTAATAGTACTCTTGCCTGGAGAATCCCATGGACGGAGGAGCCTGGTAGGCTACAGTCCATGGGGTCTCAAAGAGTTGGACACGACTGAGCGACTTCACTTCCTTCCTTGTACTTTTTCTTTGATCCAACTGAGAAGCTTCTTTTGCCTGTCCCTTTATTCCTTTGCTCTACTTGACAGCAAACATCTTGAGGAAAAGGAACCTGCCTTACTTGTCTTCCTCCTCTCAGTGTAGCATAATAAGAGTTCAATAACTACTTTTTAAATGAATGAATGGTCAATAAATAGTTCTTTAGATTCCCTTTTATTAGAAATTACAACACTATCCCCCTGCAGAGAATCTGGTTAAAGAAATTGTGACTCAGGGACACTGAAAAATAAAATCCAAAAAAGGTGATGGGATGACAATACGCAGACTAAGCTTGCATGTCTTACCTCTGTCCAGTAAAAATTTCAAATCTAATATAGATATTCTGGGGTCAGCAGAAACGCAAAAGACCAATTGAATAATACTAATAAGGAATGAATTATGTGCATCAATATACAGTCCAAACTTTACAAGTTTTAGTATTAGGAGATGACATAAACCAAATCAGAAAAAGCAGTGTAAATGCTAAGTTCAAAACAAATGGTCAAGATAAGCAGTGACAAAAGGGACATATAATTAAGGTGATGATAATCTTGCTCTAGTTGCCACCTTGACCCCCAAAACTTGCATTGTCTTCAAGGATTCCTGAATTTCTATCAACTTGTAAAAGATAATAACAAATCATTCTTAAAGGTTATTAACGGTTTGGCATTTGTCATGTTAGTCCTCATAATACCCTAAGAGGGAAATATCATTAATCCAGTTTTATAGATGAGCAACTTGAAGTTCAGGTCTGCCTGACTCCAAAACCTATGTTCATCTTTATTTTTTAACTGAGATATAATTATATATAATAATGTGCATTTAGGTGCAAAAAATGTAGTTTAAGGTGCGTTGATTTGATACATTTGTATATTGCAATATGATTACCACCTTAGTTCTAGCTAATACCTCTAACATGTAACATAATTATCATTTCTTTTTTGTGGTGGGAACAATTAAGATTTGCTTTCTTAGCAACTTTGGAAGTTTATAGTACAGCATTGTTGACTATCATCTCCACCCTGTGCATTAGCTCTCCAGGACTGATTTATCTACCAGTTTTAAGGTTTACCCTTAAAAAACATCTCTCTTCTTCCCCCGCATCCCTACCCCATGGTAGCCACCATTCTGCTTCTATGGTATTGCTGTTATTTAATTGCTAAGTCGTGTCCAACTCTTCTGCAACCCCGTGGACTGTAGCCTGCCAGGCTCCTCTGACCATGGGATTTTCCAGGCAAGAATGCTGGAGTGGGTTGCCATTTCCTTCTCCAGGGGATCTCTGTTTCTATGAGTTTCAGCTTTTGAGGGTTTTTTCCTGCTTCTATGAATTCAGGTTTTTTAGATTTCACATGTAAGTGATATACAGTATGTGTCTTTTCCCACCTGACTTGTCTCAGTTAACACAATGCCCTCAAGTTCCATCCATGTTGTCACAAATGGCAGTGCTTACTTCTTTCTCATGGCTACAGAATATCTGTCTGTCTGTCTATATAACATCTTCTTTATCCGTTCATCCATTGATGGACATTTGGGTTGTTTTCATATCTTAGCTATTCTGAAAAATGCTGCAGTGAAATGGGGGTGCAGATATCTCTTCAGACTCCTGATTTCATTTCCTTTGGACGAATACCAGGAGTGGGCTTGCTGGATCATATAGTAGTGCTATTTTTAACTTTTTGAGGAAACTTCATGCTGTTTTCCAAAGTTAAACCCATGTTCTCTATCACCATCCTCAATTACTCTGTATCCTTAGTAGTTTATTGACATCTGGAGCACAAATTGATCAATTTAATAAAAGTAACAAGAGTCTCTCACAGACATAGAGAACAGACTTATGGTTGCCAAGGGGGAGGGGGTTGGGGGAGAGATGGATTGGGAGTTTGGAATCAGTGATACAAACTATTATATATAGAATGAATAAACCACAAGGTCCCAGTGTATAGCACAGGGAACTGCATTCAATATACGGTGCTAAACTATAATGAGAAAAAATATGAAAAAGAATGTGTATTTATGTATATCTGACGCCCTTTGCTGTACAGCAGAAATTAACACAATACTGTAAATCAACTATACTCCATAAAATTTTAAATAATAATAGAGTCTCACTAGTTGCAGATCCAGGGCTTGAATTCAGCTGTTTATATATTTAATTCGGTATGATTTCCATGACACGCCTCTGTCTCTCCATTGCTAGATGCTCTATTGCTTCTTTCCAAACACATTTCCTCATCTTTTTCTAACGTGAGTCATCCAGTCCCTTGTCCTTGTTGCTGAGGTTATAGTAGGTTCTATTGCAAGCCCGGTCACTGCCTTGTATGGAACAGGGACAATTGCCAGTTCTAAGAACTTGACATCTACTATCTGCTCCTGCTGCACACATCTCCCCCTCCTGCTGTATCACACCCATGCACACACACACTGCATGGCCACCACCCAACTATCCCAACCGCCTAGTAACCACAGACTCTGTTTCCTGTTTCCACCCCCTTGTGCCTGACCCTTTCTAGTCCAACTGCCCTCCTTGTTTATTTCCTCAATTCCTAGGTCAGCCTTTAAGAAGTCCATAGTGCTCGTCACCAAGCAAACATCAGAATTTAAAAAAAAATGGATCCACAGAATCAGACTTCAGTTTCTGGAAAGATGATATAGACAAGATAGCCTGAAACTTTCAATGTAAAAATGCTAGGTCAAATATAAAAATCACCCTTTTGTGTGCAAAAATCAAATCAGAAGATAATGAGGTGAATTTCTAAGACCAGGAACAAAGAAGAAATACAAATCCATTTAGGGCAGGTGGACACTGAGGCCACCTGTTACCTTTGGGCCTGACTGCAGCTACGAAATTAAAAGACACTTGCTCCTTGGAAGGAAAGCTATGACAAACCCAGACAGTGTATTAAAAAGAGACATCAGTTTGCCAGCAAATGTCCCTATAGTCAAATCTGTGGGTTTTCCAGTAGTCGCGTATGGATGTGAGAGATGGACCATAAAGAAGGCTGAGTGCCGCAGAATTGATGATTTTGAATTCTGGTGTTGGAGAAGACTCTTGAAAGTGCCCTGGACTGCAAGGAGATCAAACCAGTCAATCCTAAAGGAAATCAACCTTGAATATTCATTCGAAGGACTGATGCTGAAGCTGAATCTCTGTACTTTGGCCACCTGATGCAAAGAGCCAACTCATTAGAAAGCTGGGAAAGGTTGAAGGCAGGAGGAGAAGAGAGCCCTAGAGGATGAGATGATTAGACAGTGTCACTGACTCAATGGACATGAATTTGAGTGAACTCTGGGAGATAGTGGAGGACAGAGGAGCCTGGCATGCTGCAGTCCATGGAGTCTCAAAGAGTCGGACATGATTGAATGACTGAACAACAGCAATAGAGCAGGGAAGGTAAATGACAAAGCTGGGAGCTCTTGCAAAATAGGAAGTCGGGTCACAACCTTCCCCATCCCTGCTCATTGGTTGTGCAATGCTAAAGTCTCAGGGAAGGTGTCAGTGAGAAAAGGCATTGCCCTGGCAGGAGGATTGTGAAGGACATAAAGGGGTGGATGGCTGCCTGTCATTGTGGCCACAGAAAACCTTGCACAAAGGTGGGACATAACTTCACTGCCTTTGCAGCCTAGAAAACCATAAGCCAGGAACTTTCTTCTAGAAATGCACCAGCAGAAGCGAGTGTAATTTCTCTCAGCAGGGTGGAACCTTCAGCCCATTTTGACACCTAAGAGACCACAATCTGAGATTTTATTTTAAAAGCAGGTCAACTCATTGAAATAGTCTTGCTGTGTGGCCTGAACCATGACAGACCTCATTTGGCTATGGTTGAACATCTTAGGTCTCCTAGAAAAACACAGCCCCTATAGGCAACTGGACACCAAGTTGGAATAGATGTTCTTAATCCTTGCAGTCTAGAAGAATCACCAGTAGCAATCATCATTTTGCATTCAAGTTTTTTTTTCTTTTTTTTAATTTTATTTTATTTTTAAACTTTACAATATTGTATTAGTTTTGCCAAATATTTTGATATCTATCTGGGGATCCACAATTCTTTTACATCCACACACAGATCCAGATCTATTTATAATCAGTATTCTGAAAATGAAGTTACATCATTAATGTCTTATTTTAAATGTTTTTACCTATAAGAAAGAAAGGAGCCAAGGAAAACAGGTGGCATGATTTATGCCTATTTCCTTTGTTTTTATCGGAAACCTGAACTCAGAAAATGTATTGTTTTTGTACGTGGTTATGATTTTGTTATACTAGTGATTTTATACTTTGCTTTTCACCCCACCCCCCTTTTCACTCTTAAGGAATAGAGGCATCCTCTGTAACATGTTTTGAGCAGATGAAGGAGAATGGTACTCAACAGCATCTGTCTCTGCGAAAGGCCTTGACAGAGAAGTGTGGAAGGGGCTTTGGGGGCCCCATGTGAGTCAGTGGCAATAATGTGCTTGGGTACAGCCTGTGTGTCATCGCTAGAGGACTTTAGCTTACAGGACTGGAACGAGAGGAAGAGGAACCTAGTCCACTATCTTGCTCCATAAACACGTGACAGGTGGGGGCCCCCAGACACACGTCAGAACCAAAGGACAAAATGCCCAAATAGCAGTGAGTACACACAAACGGTTCCCAGTGGTAGACACACATCAGCAACAATTGGCAAAATGCCCAAAGAGCACTTGGTGCTCCGAAGAGCAGGCAGCCTGGGTGCATACTGGTGGACTTACCTGGTGTTGGAACTTGTCAGCTCGTCCAGATGCATGTTTCCGTTCCACGAAGGAAAAGTGTACATTGACAGTCACTGCCAAGCAGTGGAGAAACAGGGAGGATCCCCAAAAGAGATGGTTTTGGCAGCTGCCAGGAACATCCCCCCAAGCCCCTCTCTCAGGCCAGGTAACCTCAAGCAGCAGCTCCTCACAGCCATCCTGGGGTGTCGTCCTGGCGGCTCTGCTCAGTGAAAACCCCCCAGGAGCCAGATATCGCAAGAGCCCAGCAGCCCCACGCTGGGAGCCAAAAACTGTAAGCAATGGTGGGTCCAAGGACTTCCCTGGTGGTCCAGTGGCTAAGACTCCCAATGCAGGGGGGTTTGATCCCTGGTCGAGGAACTAGATCCCACTTGCTGCAACTAAAGATCCTGCGTGCCTCACCAAAGATCCCACATGTGGCAATGAAGATGCCGCGTGCTGCAACTAAGACCTGGTACAGTCAAAAAAAAACAAAAAACAAAAAACCCCAACAACGTAGAAGTTCTGAAGTATAAACATCATTTTAAAACAAAGTGGGTCCAGCTGCTTGCCACTCACAAGCCAATAAAGAGCCAATAAAGAGGCAGTCATGTCTGACTCTTAGCAACCCCGAGGACTATACAGTCCATGGAATTCTCCAGGCCAGGATACTGGAGTGGGTTGCTTTTCCCTTCTCCAGGGGATCTTCCCAACCCAGGGATTGAATCCAGGTCTCCCATTGCAGGTGGATTCTTTACCAGCTGAGCCACAAGGGAAGCCCAATAAAGAGGCAAGTTTGGTGAAAAGTTGCTTTCTTTCAGAGGCCAGCAACCTGGGGGGCAAGCAGCTTCTGTCCATAGGCCAACTTCCACTGCCCCCGACAAATGGCAGTTAGTGGGCAAGAGCTTTGATAGACGGGTGGGGGTGAGGGGCAAGCTACATGCATAACAGCACAGTCAGCTCTGACAGTCATCTTGAAATTGGTCATTGGTGGCCTGACCAGCATCATCTTGATTGTCTTCAGTACAGTTAATGTTCAGTTCCAGGGTTGGTTTGTTCCCATTTCCTTGAGGCCAGTTCTCAGAACTGTGTCAGCTTATGTGATGGAATAGGAAATGGCAACCCACTCCAATATTCTTGCCTGAAAAATTCCAAGGACGGAGGAGACTTGTGGGCTATGATCTAAAAAGTCGGACACGACTGAGTGATTGAGCACGCAGATGTCATGGCTACAGTCTGCTCATCATGTGGTTAACTTCTTCCAGCTGGTGGGACTTTCAGTATCTGTAAAACAGCTCAAAAGATATGGCTCAGAATATTACCTGTAGCCCTTGCTGCTGCTAAGTCACTTCAGTCGTGTCCGACTCTGTGCGACCCCATAGACAGCAGCCCACCAGGCTCCCCCATCCCTGGGATTCTCTAGGCAAGAACACTGGAGTGGGATGGCATTTCCTTCTCCAATGCATGAAAGTGAAAAATGAAAGTGAAGTTGCTCAGTCGTGTCCGACTCTTCGAGACCCCATGGACTGCAGCCCACCAGTCTCCTCCATCCATGGGATTTTCCAGGCAAGAGTACTGGAGTGGGGTGCCATTGCCTTCTCCAGTAGCCTTTGAGGAGGAACTAAAGGTCCTTGACTTTGCTTACTTGACTCAATTATTATTGTTTTGTCCTGTTTGACTGCTCTTATTTGCTTATGCATTTTCTCCCTTCTCTGATTAAACTTTTTGTCTGGCTAAAGTTTCTCTGCAGACAAAAGACAGACAAAGGCCACAGGGTAGGGGCCCCAGGGTGCTGCTGCATTTCATTTGGGTTGTATACAGGATAATTGTATAGATTTGGGTGGAAGCATGACCTTGTCATTGTCTTTATGGTTTAAGGGGATGGTTATGGATGTTCGGTAGACAAAGAATGCAACCCACTCCAGTATTCTTGCCTGGAGAATCCCATGGACGGAGGAGCCTGGTGGGCTACAGTCCACCGGGTCGTAAAGAGTCGGATACGACTGAGCAACTTAACTTTCTCACCAACTATGGGTGTTCAGTAGACAAAGAATAGACTGTGATTATCAGTTTTATGTGTTGGCTTGGTTAGGCTACAATCCCAGTTATTCAAACATGAAACTAGGTGTTGCTGTGAAGGTATTTGAGGTTGTGACCAAGATCCATAATCACTTGACTTTAAGGGAGGTTATCCTTGATTATTTGAGTGGGCCTGATTTACTGAGTTGAAAGGCTACAAGAACAGAACTGAAGCTTCTTTAAAGAAGAAAGTTTGCCTGTGGAGAGAGCTTCAGCATATGCCGGAGGGTCCCACCCTGTTCTTCTGGATCTCCTGCCCTGTGGATTTCAGCTCTCCTCCAGAAGCTGACTCAGATGGAGGTTAGAATGCAGAAATTGCATTGGGGCTGTAACTGTACATAACACCTATTAGGAAGGAAACGGGAGCAAGATTGGACAGAATGTATGAGTCTACTGGACTCAGGCTATAACCCTCAGCCTCTCAGGAAATTTGGAGGCTGAAGAGAATTTGGACAGCAGAATACTTTGAGGTGCTAGCTGACATGTATATACAGAATAAAATAAATCAGGTACAGAGGCCAACACAATATTGTAAAGCAATTATTCTCCAATAAAAATCATAATTGAAAAAAAGAAAAGCTATGCATTGAAGTTCCTGTAAAAAAAATAAATCACGTAAAAGAAGAAATTAAAAAGGAAGCAGTATGTTTAGAATGACTTAGTAAGTTTCTAAGTAAATTTCTAAGTAAACTAAGTGAACTTCTGCACACATACTCTTTTGTTGTCTTTTTAGAACGTAATTCTTAACAATATTAGCCCAAAGTAGAGGGCAGGATTGCTTCTTGAGGGACAAAAAGATCATACTTTTTAAATGTATAAACCAGATGTACATAAAGTGCATAAACAGATATGTCTGTGGCATTAAAATTTCATGGCAGGAGTAATCTGGAAAAGATGTCTTAACAAGGCTTCTTGTGCGCCTAGTCGCTTCAGTCGTGTCCTACTCTTTGCGACACTGTGGACTGTAGCCTGCCAGGCTCCTTTGTCCATGGAATTCTTTAGGCAAGAATAATGGAGTGGGTTTCCATTTCCTTCTGCAGGGGATCTTCCTGACCCAGGGATTGAACTTGGGTCTCTTACATCTCCTGCATTGGCAGGCAGGTCCTTTACTACTCTCCTGGGAAGACACCTGGGAAGGCCTAACAAGGCTCCTTGCTGCTGCTGCTGCTAAGTCGCTTCAGTCGTGTCCAACTCTGTGCAACCCCAGAGACGGCAGCCCACCAGGCTCTCCCGTCCCTGGGATTCTCTAGGCAAGAACACTGGAGTGGGATGCCATTTCCTTCTCCAATGCATGAAAGTGAAAAGTGAAAGGGAAGTCACTCAGTCGTGTCTGACTCTTCATGACCACATGGACTGCAGCCTACCAGGCTCCTCCGTCCATGGGATTTTCCAGGCAAGAGTACTGGAGTGGCGTGCCATTGCCTTCTCCGGTTAGGGACAGGCATCAGGCTGGAAAATCATAGCTCCTCTCTAAAAAGCAGCTTCCAAAAAATAAAGTAGAAGAATCTTTGTACTGGTTTCCTGGTCTACTGTTATTTTGGTTTATTTTGTTTACATTTTTAGCTTTGGACTTGCCAGGATGAGAATATTGTGTTATACATCACCTGTTGACACAAAACTTGGAAAATTATTTCTGGCTGAAGTCCTTAATCCTGCTCCCAGAGCACTCACTTGCTTATTTTTGCTTCTGTTTCACAGTGAAACCACCAAGGGGCAGGATATCCAATATATGAGCCATGAGAGTCTTTATGAAATCATAATGAGTCTTCCTGTTATCCAGAAAGGCACGGAAAGTCACTCCAAGTTACATCATTCTGTTGTGGAAACTCATGCTGGATTGTTTGCTTTTTTGTTTTAGATTTCAAAGCGCCTTTCCCATCTGTTTCCTACTCCTCTCACATGGAGCTGGTCTGAGGGAAGAGAAGTGAGCCTACTCGCTCTGGGCCAGAGGTCTGATTGCCTGAAGTGGTATAGAAGAGCTGGTGACAAGCTCCTGTGTTGGTGATGGTCAGAGCTGGTGTCAGAAGCATCGCTTGGTAGAGAAATATCTCTGCTTCCAGGCAGCCAGCTGGGAGTGAGAAGTGTTACATCAACATTCATTGACTTCTGAATCTCATCTCCTACCCTCTCAAAATCTCTCCTCAGGTTAGCTCATCTAATTAAAGAATGAATGTAGGAATCAAAGGTGACTCATAAGTTTTCTTCATAAGTTTTTAAACTGTGGCCACACATACATAAAATTTACCATCTTAACCGTTTTTCAGTGTGCAGATCACCTACATGAAATCCATTCGCGTTGTTGTGGTCCTGTCATCACCATCCATCCTTGGAACTCTTTTCATCTTGCAAAACTGCAAGTGTTTACGCATTAAACACTAACTCCCCTCCCTACAACTCACTGGTTTTTTGTTTGTTTTTGTTTTTAAATTTTTTATTGGAGTATTTACCATGTTGTGTTAGTTTCAAGTGTACAGCAAAGTGAGTCAGTTATACATACACATGTATCCACTTTTTAAGCCTCTTTCCCCATATAGGTCATTACAGAGTATTGAATAGAATCCCCTTTGCTACACAATAGGTCCTTATTACTTATCTATTGTATTTTGCATGTAGTGTATATGTGGTGATCCCAATCTTCCGATTTGTCCCTCTCCTCCTCCTTGCCCACCAGGAACCATAAATTTATTTTCTCCATCTGTAACTCTATTTCTGTTTTGCAAATAAGTTCATTTGTAGCCTTTTAAAAAAAGATTCCACAGATAAGCGATATCATATGGTATTTGTCTTTTTGTGTCTGACGTTTCACTCAGTATGACAACCTCTAGGTCTAGACATGTTGCTGCAAAATGGCATTATTTTGTTCTTTTACCCTCACAATGGGAGAAAATATTTGCAAATGAAGCAACTGACAAGGGATTAATCTCCAAAATATAAAAACAGCTTATGTAGCTCAATATCAAAAAACACAACCCAATCAAAAAATGGGCAGATGCTCTAAATAGACATATCTCCAAAGAAGACATTCAGATGGTTAAAATGCACATGTAAAGATGCTCAACATCACTAATTATTAGAGAAATCCAGATCAAAACTGCAGTGAGGTATCACCTCACACTGATCAGAATTGCTAGCATCAAAAAGCTGCTCATTAGGGACCTCCCTGGTGGTCCTTGCCATGCAGGGGACACAGGTTTGATCTGGTCAGGGAGCTGAGATCCCACATGCCCTGGAGCAGCTAAGCCCATGTGCCACAACTAGAGAGTCCATGTGCCACAACAAAAGATCCCTCGTGATGCAACGAAGATCCTACATGCCACAACTAAGTCCTGAAGCAGTCAAATAAATTAAGCACATAAATTTTTAAAAGGGACTCATTTGTTTTTAGTCTGAGTGATAGAAGAGAGGCTGGTCCCCACCCTTTTCCTTTACCACTCATGATGATTGCCACTCATCTTTTGATGGTATCTCCTTTGGTTTGACCACACTATGCTTCAGTGCTTATTTAAAGCTCATATAGAAGTATTGTTAGTTGGAGTCAGACATAGTGATTTACGTGTGTGTGTGTGCTCAGTCACTCAGTTGTGTCCAACTCTGGGACCCCATGGACTACAGCCTGCCAGACACCTCTGTCCATGGGATTTTCCAGGCAAGAATACTGGAGTGGATCCCTCCAAGGGGATCTTCCCTGGGTTTATTGGGACAACCACCTAAATACAACTCATGGTGATTTTTAATTTCAGGTTTTCCAGATGTCTACTCCAGGGTGCTGGTATCTCTAATCTCCCAATGGCCAATGTTTAGGGTCATCTAAAGAGGGCATCTAATCCCTAAATTTACTGTGAAAGTCATGACTTCCATGGATGTGACTTGGAAAGGAAGACAAAGGAAATTTGAAATAGTAAGGAGTTTATAGTCACTATTATTATATGTTTAGAGCTTTCAGATTGCTGAGTGCTTTCATTTCATGTATAGTCTTATTTTGTCACCTCCACAAACTCTATTTTCATCCCATTGTTCAGAAATGCAGAATATAAGTCTGAAAGAGAAAACTTGGCAAAAATCATGCAATCAGGGTCTCTGCCCCAATTGTCCCCAAAAGGGAGAAGTTCTTGAACTTGTAGAAAATCCAAACTGAGTACTATAATTGCTTCCTTGAAAATTAATAATCCAATGAATAAACTAGCCAGTTGAGTTTGGGCTATTGTTTTAATTTGGTTGGGAGACATTCAAATCTACATTTCTCATCTCAGTTTCATTTATTTGGGTCTTTGAATTACTGCCATCTTGAAAATTTGCTTAAATATTCTCATTTCTTATCTCACTTATTCTCTTACCATAATGAGGTATATATCTTCATCTTCAATCCTCTTCATAAATTTGACTGCTCACTGGTCAGTCATAGAAAATTGATGTTCCATTTCCTCTTAAATGGTCCTAGTGCCTCTCAGATTCTCTTCAGCTTACCCTCATCTTTCTGCATTTCTGGCACCGAAGTAAATAAATGTACCTATATTAAAGTGGTAAAAAATCTCACTCTGTCCTTGTTCATTCTGTCCTTGTTCCTCTTCAGAGTTTCCTCCAGCCCCCGCCCCTTTTTTTTTTTTGCCACCCCATATGGCATGCAGGATCTTAGTTCTCAAACAAGGGATTGAACCCATGCCCCCTGCCTTGAGAGCCAGAGTCTTAACCACTGGACCACCAGGGAATTCCCCAGCCCCTGTCTCTTTATAATTGGCCACCTTTCAGCTCTCAGGACCTCAGCACAAATGGTTACCTTAGGGACAAGTTGAAACACTAGAAGAACTTATCTTTATCCATCATCTTCCCTCCACTGTACTTTTTACATTGATCAACTTAGCCTGAGGAGTTTTCCTGGGCTTTACTCCTCAGCAGCTGGACCACAGTGTCTGTGGTGGGGTTATGTCTGCAGCAGCTCCTCAGGTCTGAACCTCCCTCATCTTTCACCAGGACAGATGGTGCTCTCAGTGGGGGAGGAACCGAGCAGATGTGAGCAGCTATCTTCAGGTTGTGGGGGAGAGACAGGAGGCCTGAGCTCCCAGAAAGGGAAAATGATCTGTTTTCAAGTCCCAGAGGCCCCGCATCTAGCAAAGGCTGATCCTGTTCTCACAACGCCAGGTGATATGCGCAATTCTAGAACATCATGGAAAGAGGTGGTTTCCTCGTTTTATGGGCCATCTCATCCATCGTTAACTTTGTAAGATTCTGTATGGAAGAGAAAGACCTTGGTTCTTTGTGAAATCCCATGGAAATCTTCTGTCCACTTTCACGCTGAGACTTTTTTCATCAAAGTACAGTTAATTACAATGTTGTGATAATTTCAGCTGTACAGTAAAGTGATTCAGTTGTGTGTGTGCATAAATATATATGTATATTCTTTTTCAATTTCTTTTCCATTAGAGGTTATTACAAGATATTGAGTATAGTTCCTTGTGGTATACGGTAGATCCTTGTTTATTTTATATATAGTAATCTGTTCATCTGTTAATCAGTAATCATACTGATCATAATCAATTCATATAGCAGTCAGCATATCTGTTCATCCCAAACTCCTAATTTATCTCTCCTCCCCCTACTTTGGTAACCATAAGTTTGTTTTCTCTGTGAGTCTACTTCTGTTTTGTAAATACATCCATTTGTATATTTTTTAGATTCCACATAAAAATGATATCATATGGCATTTGTCTTTCTCTTTCTGACTTACTTCACTTTGTATGATAATTGTTGCTGCAAATGGCAATATTTCTTTTTTTTATGACTCAGTCATAGTCCATTGTATATATGTACCACGTCTTCTTTACCCATTCATCAGTCAACAGACATTTAGGTTGCTTTTCAAGTTATTGCGAGGCTCAGTCCTACTGACATATTTGCAGTGCAGTGTGTTTTCTGTTTTTTTTAATTTTTTTTTTTCTATTTGGTTTCTTAATGAGTTTCTTTGAGTCTCCACAGTTCAAGCAGAGAAGGACTTCCCTTCATCATACGTGTTCCTACAACTGCTTTTCTCCCTCTGCTCACCCTCCCCTTTCTCTACAGAGCATCTTCTCTGCACTTACTTTTTTCAGTCTCCTCAGTCTCTTTGACATGTATTACCTTGTCACCAAAAACTGTTTTGGTACCCCTACCTGCAAATCCCAGTGTGATGTTGTAACCATAATCCTCGCTGTTTTACATGGTACTCTCTATAGATAACTGATCTGCACAAACGGTTTTGTACGTCCCTCCCTTCCTCCCAGGCATGGACTGAAACTGGACCAGGGATGAAACCTGTGACTTTGCTTTTCTTCAGCACCCAACACTCAGTCCTTGCTGTGAGGCTCCCGTTCTTCTCCCGTTCCTGCTTCTTTGCTGATAAGCTCTTCCTTCCCCTGTAATAGAAGCTTTGGAGACAGGAAAAATAGCAGTTTCCTGTTCCGCCTGAACTGTTTATTATGTTTAATTAACTCCTCTATGGTGATTTCTATTTTTATTGGCCAGGATAACACTCATATTCAAGAATTCAGTTTTCGGCGATGGTTATATTCTACAGTATATAGAAGTCAATCTGTATACTGACTGGCTTGTGTGATTTACTCCACACACATGAAAAAAAGATTGTCCTCTCCTCCTGCCTGGGAGGCATCACAGGTGGTGGTGTATGGTGACCACTTGGGCATAAAAGACAATTAAGTTCCCGTTAGGGAGGTCAAAGGCAGATCTGGTCACTGTTGGTGTCTGATGCAGATGTATGTGCAACAAAAAGAGAGAATGATCGTAGGTTAAATTTCAAAGCGTAATAAAAATTTAGGGTCTAAAACACAAAAAATTACCATGCTTTTAGGGTCTTTCTTCCCCTGGTGTAAAGAAAAGCTAAAGAGGGAATTAACTGGCAAGTCCAGAGTTTCTGATTTTGCCGTCGTATGTCTCTCGTACACTTATCCACATGGAAAATATCCTAAAAGTGCCATCCTGAAAAAGTTCAGTCTTCTGGAAGGTTTTCTTCACTGTGATAACAGCCACAGTCAGTGAGCAGCGGGGAGTTAGGTAAATGCCACTTCCTCCTGAGGGAAGCAGTAAAAACCAGTAGACTGTGGGCACTCCCCATCTCTCTTCTCCAACCGCATAAGCCAGATTCTTTGGGTTGAGCATAGAAAGCCCAATTCAAAATGGCTAAAAGAAAAAGAAATGGAGTTTATTCACTCACCAAGTGAAAGTCCCTGGAAGATTCTGGCTGGATTTGTATTACTCTACCTCTTACTCCTGCTTTGCTTTGTTTTGGCTCCATTCTGAGGTTCTTACCTCTTGGTGCAAGATGGCTGCCAGACATTGCCATCTTTTATCATCTGCTCTCGTTAATTCCAGCTGGAAAAGCTCTCCTGTCTCTCAAGAGTTTCAAATTCTAAAAGTGTTTTGGAATTGATTCTAATTTGAACTGACTGAATCATGATTCCACCTCTGAACTGGCTAGATGTGGGGGTGAGGGTTTCCATGCTGACTGGCCAAACCTGGATCACATGTCACCCCTTGGAACCTGGACTGAGAGGAAAGTGAGGGTAGATGCTTTAGATAAGTATCAGTTTCATTACCAAATGCAGGGAGTCTGGATGCCCTGCAAGCAAAACAATGAATGTGCACTGAGATCAAGTCATAGCTGCAGCTGCCTCTGGAGAAGTTTAATGAATACAGCTTTTTTCTAGAACTTTTTTTTTCCCCTCTAATTTTACTATTGGAGTATAATTGTTTTCTCTATAGCTCATATCGTAAAGAATCTGCCTTCAATGCAGGGGACCCGGATTCAATCCCTGGGTCGGGAAGATCCTCTGGAGAATGGAATGGCAACCCATTCCAGTATCCGTGCCTGGAGAATCCCATGGACAGAGGAGCCTGGTGGGCTATAGTCTGTGGGGTCGCAAAGAGTCAGACACGACTGAGTGACTACTGCTGCTGCTGCTAAGTCGCTTCAGTCTACTACTATAATTGTTTTACAATGTTGTGTTAGTTTCTGCTGTACAACAAAGTGAATCAGCTGTATGTGTACATATGGATCGTCCCTCTAAAGCCTGCCTCCCACCTCCCTTTTCTAGAATCTTCTAAGGTAGATTCTATTCAATTCATCCAACTACCATCTTCCCCCACTTCTTTCCTGGATGGCTGTGTCCATTTTCGTATAATTCTAACTCATGTATCATTTTCCCTTGCAATTGCTATTTCCTTTCATGTCAGTGGGCAGTAGATCACCATCTCTCCCAGGTTTTAAAATCTTTTATTTTTATGCGCTCAGTGTCTGACTCTTTTTGACCCCATGGACTATAGCCTACCAGGCCTCTCTGTCCATGGAATATTCCAAGCAAGAACACAGGAGTGGGTTGCCATTTCCTACTCCAAGGGATCTTCCCAACCCAGGGATCGAACCCAGGACTCCCACATTGCAGGCAGATTCTCTACTATCTGAACCACCAGGGAACCCCTATGTGCTTCTAACATTGTGGCTAATCCCCACCACAGATGTGTATGTCAAATATCTCCTGCAGGTGAATTCTTTACCACTACACCACCTGGGAAGCCTTTTATTCTTATGCAAGCTTTAAAAAAAGTAGACCATAATTTTTGGTGTATGGGTGTGTTTGAGGGCAAAAGTTGAAGGAAATGATTTCTAAGTTCAAAGTTAGATACACTGTCAGAATCACATTCAAGCTCTGTCAGCCACAAGTACCTACCTGCTCTTGATTTGGCTCTCAGTTTAGAACATAAATTTCCAAGGACACCAGTAAAACAAAATGCTTTATTTTCTCTCCTGTATTCCAGTTTTAACTTGCAAACATTTTGTGTAATGATACTTATAAAAGAATCAATTCCAGATTATGTTTCACGCTTTGTGGCTTTGTTAAGAGGAAAAGAATCTTCATACTTTGACAACTTGGTTATTTTTTTTTATGTGAACTGGTAAGTAGATTAACATTAAAGACCTCAGATTGCTTCCATGTCCTGACTATTGTAATTAGTGCTGCAGTGACCATTTGGGTACATGTGTCTTTTTGAATTATGGTTTTCTCAGCCTATATGCCCAGGAATGGGATTGTGAGGTCATATGGTAGTTCTATTTTTAGTTTTTAAGGAACCGCCATACAGTTCTCCATAGCGGTTGTATCAATTTACATTCCCACCAAAAGTGCAAAAGGGTCCCTTTTCTCCATATCCTCTCCAACATTTATTACCTGTAGATTTTTAGATGATGGCCATTCTGACCAGTGTGACATGATACCTCATTGTAGTTTTGATCTGCATTTATGTAACACTTGCTAATGTTGAGCATCTTCTCATGTCCTCCTGGCCATCTGTCTGTCTTCTTTGGAGAAGAGTATATTTAGGTCTTCTATCCATTTTTTGATTGGGTTTTTAAAAATTGAGTTGCATATTTGCAAAGTATACTTGTAAGTATATTTTGGAGATTAATCCCTTGTCAGTTGCTTCATTTGCAAATGCTTTCTCTCATTCTGAAGGTTTTCGTTTCATCTCATTATGGTTTTCTTTGCTGTGCAAAAGCTTTTAAGTTAAATTAGGTCCCATTTGTTTATTGTTGTTTGGGGGCAAATGTCTTTCTCCTCCCTGACTTCCTCAGCTGGTCCTAGCCTGCACACTGCTAAAGACGGCCTGGCCATTCTCCCACCCTGTTATGCTTACCTGGCTCTCCCTTGAACGAGATAAGACAATGTGACAGGCCATGGAAGGGAGCCCAGGGACTGCTGATTTCCACTCTCCTCCATGAAGCATCTGTCTTAGTCCAGGAGGCATCTGCTTCCTTCATTCCTTGCATCTGGGGGTCTGTGCAGGGTCCACAGCCCAGCAGAATGGATTGTGAACAAGAAAGTTCAAAGTCACATGAGTGTCTGTCCTGGAAGAAACAGCTTGAAAGCATCTCCACTTCATCTGAAGAGTCAAAGCCAGCAGCACCACACAGGGCAGGCTTAAGGCCAAGCCAGTGGTCCCCACCGCTGCCCAAGAACCTTTCAGCTTCAGAACCACCCTCTTTCTGCAGGGAGAAATGACTACTTTGCATACCACAGCTGCTACCACAGCCAGGCTCTGTCCACTATCTCACCAAATCTACATGACAGCCCTTGGACAGAGGTACCACTCTTTTTGTCGCCACTGACAAAGGAGCAAACCAAGACAACGAACAATGAAGTGACTGTCTTAAGAGTCACAAAGCTGAAGTCTAAGCCTGGCCAGCCTGGAGTCAGCAAATTTGCCTCCGTGTACAGAGGGTTTACTGTACACGGGAAGACACTGAAGCCTTCCAAAGAAGGCTCCCTGCAAAGGAATCCTATTCTTAGCAAGGCATTGATTTGGGAGTGGGTGAAAGGGAAACCTCTAGGTTGTGGCATTCCTCTGTCCATTTGTTTGATGCTTTTTGTCAGCTTAAGAATGTTCCTTTTGGGACTTCCCTGGTGATCTAGTGATTAAGAATCCACCTGCCAAAGCAGGGGACATGGGTTTGATCCCTGGTCTGGGAACTAAGATCCTACCTGCTGTGGGGCAAATAACCCCTGTGCCACAATTACTGAGCCAGTGCTCTGGAGCCCAAGCCACCAAAATGAGAAGCCCAAGAACCACAACCACTCAGGGCAACTAGAGAAAGCCCTCTGGCAGCGATGAAGACCCACCAACAGCCAAAACAAATACATTTCAAACATTTCTAAAACAATGTGACTTCTTATTCTCCTCTCCTATACTTTCCCACTCAGGGCTCCTGGCAGTCACCTGTCAGTGTGTGCCGAGTGAGGATCAGGCCTCTTCAATTCAGTACTTGGTTTTGTAATATGTATTTATTTACTTGGCTGTGCTGGGTCTTAGTTGTGGCACATAGGACCTTCTATCTTCACTGCAGCATGTGAGATCTAGCTTCCTACCAGGGACCAGACCTGGGCGCCCTGCACTGGGGACCTGGAGTCTTAGCTACTGGACCATCAGGGAAATCCCAGCTAGCATTACTGAGCATCTACTTTGTGCCAGATATTTTTTCTAGATGCTGGGAATATGGCGACGAGTTAGACAGATGCTCTGTTCTCAGTAGAGCTTAGATTTTTAATGAGTGGCTGAATGACTAAATTAATATTATAATAATTAATGTCTAAACCCATTGTGTTGTTTGAGCTGGCAAATCACCTCCTCGACCCCACGTCCATGTTTATGGGGCCTGTCATGAAGGTCACTGTCGGAGGAAGAGAGCTTTTGTTTAATAATTAAACAGGAAAATGGCAACCCACTCCAGTACTCCTGCCTGGAAAATCCCATGGATGGAGGAGCCTGGTAGGCTGCAGTTCATGGGGTCGCTACAAGTCAGACACGACTGAGCGACTTCACTTTCACTTTTCACTTTCATGCATTGGAGAAGGAAACGGCAGCCCACTCCAGTGTTCTTGCCTGGAGAATCCCAGGGACGAGGGAGCCTGGTGGGCTGCCGTCTGAAGCACACGACTGAAGCAACTTAGCAGCAGCAGCAGCAGGGCATTAGGAGGACTTCCCAGGTAAAGAACGCGCCTGCCAATGCAGGAGACTAAAGAGATATGGATTCAGTCCCTGGATCTGGGAGATCTCCTGAAGGAGGACATGGAAACCCACTCCAGTATTCTTGCCTGGGGAATCCCACGGACAGAGGAGACTGGCTGGCTAGAGTCCATGGGGGTCACAAAGAGTTGGACATGACTGAAGCAACTTAGCACACAGCACAGGGCATTAGGAGAAATGACCTGGCAGCAGGTAGCTTTGGGTCAAGAGCCTCAATATTAAGCAAAGAGGAAATGATGATAAAGGAAAAGGGTAAGCAAGTACCACTCAGGGACTTCCCTGGCGGTTTAGTGATTAAGACTCTGTAGTCCCAATGCAGGGGGCATGGATTCCATCCCTGGGCAGGGAACTAGGATCCCACATGTGATAGTGTGTGACCTAAAAAAATAAAAATAAATACCACTCAGATTGAGTTAACCTGAAACTGACTGGAGCCTACAGCACAGTGAAGCTTTCCTCCCTGTTGGGGGTACAGAATGAGCCACAAAACATGAGCTCAATTACTGTTAATTACCTTCTCCATTTTCACCATTAGCTTCCTGTCTTTTCCCTAACTATGTTTTTGTGCAGCCTAAAAGTAGAGAATTATATTTTATTTGGTGGACATACTGGGGACTTAAGCCCAGGAGACAGCCTCTCAGATAGCTCTGAAGGACTGTCCCAAAAAGGCAAGCGAGGAGCCAGGAAATACCGAAATTTGGGGGGGAAAAAAAACACAAACAAGCAAACAAACAAGTAACCCCCCAAAGTAAGCAGTTGGAACATGAAAAGATTACTGCTAATTAAAGAAACACCAAACAGAACCAGTTAATGAATTTAGCTCATTTCTGTGTGTGGAAAGATGCAAGAGACTGGACTTACTGAAATCATTCCTTTGTTATGCACCTTAACTATTCTGGGGGCCAGGAGCCTGCTTTTCTCCATCCTGAATCCCATCAGGGTGCACAGTGAGGGTGAGGGGGCTGGCTGCAGAGACTGAAGCCTTGATGGCTGCAACATCCTTTGTTTACTGATTTGACAGATGACATTCCTCATCCACAGAAGCTGAGGTTTCTACTTTCCTTGAGCCCCACTGGACTACAGGACTGTCATTCAATCACCAGCAAAGGTTTGAGCTAATGGAACAGGCAATCAGGTTCTCAGGTATCCGCCAGCCTCTGAATAGCCTCTTCAACAGCCAAGACCTACTGCTGCATCCCAGACTCCTCTAGGGATGCAGAGGCATAAAGAAGAACAATTATACAGGGGACCTGAATCCCCTACCCCAGGGAGTCACTGTTGTAGGTTAATACACATTTGCAACTTCTCTCAGGAAGCTGAAAGAAGATCCTATTGGAAAGGCTCATGGACTGACATGGGTGTGACTCACCAATAGAGGGGAATGTGCAAGCATTAGGAACATCAGCTCCTTTTCAGTAATTTCTTCACCTTTCATCATTGTCTTTTCCAAATGGACGGCCAAGACATTTTGAAAAAAATTGCTGAGCCCTTCCAATTTCCACCTCTGGCTACATTTTATCTAACTTTAATAAAAGCGTCAGCAAACAGGAGTTGGAATGGCCATGACACACTTCCTGATCTGTACAGATCTCATACTGAGTTTGTTGTTCACAGGCTGTTTCTCACTCAGGAGCAGACCAGGGGGAGCATGGGGTCAGGAGGAGAAAGGGGAGAAGGAAAGACACACCTCTTGAAATAAATTCAGACAATTAAAATTCCACCTCATGGGCACCAACATCAGGAAAGATTTCAACAGGAGAAATAATCTTAGACTAAGACACCTTGACACAGCCTCTGAAGTCAAGGTCTCTGGAAAAACTCAGCCAGGAAAGTTCTGTATATGGCATCACTGCTTTTGGCAGAGAACTCGAAAATTGAAATGAAATGCAGTCAGGCAACTTCTAAGCAATTTCAAGTAAGTACAGTCATAATTCATCTTTAGTCAAACAATGTGAGATTTTAATAAGAGCAACAGGAAAAGTTCTAGAAGGAAAGAACACTTCTGATTTCCATTGTTCTGCAAACACTCCCTCCCAAGCAGTGACTCCCCCACCCCCAACCCCACGGTTACTAAGTGGGAGTCTGGTTTCTGAAACAGGAGAAAAGGTAAACCATATTCTTTTATTCTGGTAGTGGAGAAGGATGATTATTTAATTCTTATGTAATGCCGGGCAGATAATATGCAAAGTGCAGTTGCTGGTGTGATTTTGCAGAATTTGTGTGTTCTTAGCCTCCCACCCAAGTAGCTGGAAAACATCCATGTGAGGGCACAATGTTTACAGGGGCCTCGGCTCTCTCCTTGGCTTTGAGATGGGTATTTAACCTCTTATGCAAGGTATTTAACCTCTTTCTGTTTCATCTGCAAAATGGAATGGGGCTGGTGGTTCTGAAGCTATTTATACAAGCCTCAATGGTGCTATCAAGATATATAAACTGCTCCTAAAGTGCCATGTCATCCACAGAAATTTCGTTACACACACAGTAATAACAACTATTATCTTGACCATCTACAAGTCCTGACTGTGACCCAAACTTGATTAAACTAATCAATGTCTTTACATAGGCTTCTCCCACTCTTAAGAGTTCTAGAACTCTATATTAGCATAGATATAGGATCCCAAATGGAGAAGGAAATGGCAACCCACTCTTGCCTGGAGAATTCCAGAAGAGTCTGGCAGGCTTACAGTCCATGGGGTTGCATAGAGTCAGGCATGACTGAGCAACTATCATTCACTCAGGATCCCAAATACCGGTGTTTTGGGTGAACAATAAATCTTAGGAGAAAAACAGTATAGAAGAAGGTTGGGTTTTTTTTTTTTTGAATAATGACAGACTCACAAGAAGTTATAAAAGACCTGCAGAGAGGTCCCTAACACCCTGCACCCAGCTCCTCACAGCTTCTCCCAAGTGTAATATCGTATATAATTAAAGCACACTATCAAAACCAGG
Source organism: Bos taurus (assembly GCF_002263795.3). Classification (NCBI taxonomy): domain Eukaryota; kingdom Metazoa; phylum Chordata; class Mammalia; order Artiodactyla; family Bovidae; genus Bos; species Bos taurus. The sequence goes on along the minus strand of NC_037340.1, from coordinate 29,915,762 downwards.
AAATTGACATTGGCACAATACCATTCATCAGAAACTATTAACAACATTCAGACCTTACTGGGATTCGAATCCCCGTTTGTAAAACAATGTGAACATAGCTAGAGGTAACCTGAATCATTGGCAAGAAATTTTTTCTTGGAGGTAACCTGATATAGGGAATTTGAGTTTGCGGCCATCAGACCCAGATATTATGGGCAAATTATTTGTCACTGAGCCTCAGTTTGTTCATCCATAAAATAGGAATAATAATACCACCCAAGTAAGTTGTTACAAGAAGATATCTCCAATTTGAGGGTGGCATATACTAGGAACTCCAAATATAATTGTATCCTCAGTTCCCTCAGGAGACCTGACACTTTGCTCACAGGATGTTGTAGGAGTCCCAGGTAAAGTAAAACTACCTAGTTCTCTATTATTATTTTGCTCAGGCTAGTCTTGTCTCTTAAAACCAACATCCCGGACAAAGGCACATCCTCAAAAGATATGAAGGGAGAAGTTTCAGCTCTGGGATGGACTTAATGTCTCTTTTCTTAGAAGCAGCCCCCCCAGCCCAAGAAAGTGACTTGAAAACTTTGAGACTGCCCAACTGCAACAGCCATCCTCCACCCAGCAAGCTCGGGGGCCTGGACTCTGTACTCCTGTGGGCAGGAACCCACGCTGGACTTGAGGTCAGACTTATCCCGAGGGTCCTCTCACATGCTCCTCTCTCCTGGCTCTGATGTGGACTCTGGAATTACCCTAAGGCTTTGACACTGGAAGTCAGGAGGAGGAGGCATCAGGCAGTCCCTAATTGTGGATTTTCTTTTCTGCCTTCTTGACTACCCCCAACCCTGTGCAGGTGCCCAGTTTGCACTAATTGAGGCATTGGTCCTCCGGGTGCGAATAACACACACAAGGGCTTCCCCTCCTCCGGGTTTTATTGTATCTCACAAGGATTGTCTATAATAAGCCAACTGGGCAAGCGCCATCCTTCATTCTCTTTTTGGTACAGTGCCTGCCATGCCTTAATGCCCAATTAATAAAATTACAGTAATAACCCTCCTCTGGCCTACTGTTCTGGAGGCAGCACTGGGCCTCTGGTGAGCCTGTGTGGAACTCCCCAAAGCGGAGGTACCAGACAGAAGCCCCAGGGTCCCCACAGTGCTGGTTGGAAGATGGGGTGGAGAGGGTCAGGGGACATGAGGGTTGTATGGAGGAAGGCACCCAGACAAGAGCAAGTTCTGGAAAGGAACTTGGGATGGGAGGTGGGAGTACCTCCCGAACTTTTTGTGGAGAGCGTCAACCCAGGGCCAGAATGACTGTCTTATTGGAACGTTGGAGCTATGTGCTAAGGACAAATTCCTTAAATCTCCTTAGGCTCGATTTTTCCCATCTGTAAATGGGGTCTACACTACCTACCTCTGAGATCATATATTATGAAGACAAAAATGGGAAGCAAAAAGCACTTAATAAATGTAAATTTCCTCCCCAACCTATCCTTCAACCTGGAGATGTTCACGGTCAACGCTTAGACGCTGAGGGCCGCCTGCTGCACACATGGCCTGGGGCTTTCTGCGCCCGCGGACCTTGGACGTTGGGTGTGGAATCTCCCCTAGAGTTCCCGGGTGGATTGAGACAGGAAGAGCTGCACAGAGGCGCGATCCTGCAGAAACCAAGCTAAGTCACATGGGGAGCCCCCAGTGCCTCCGGAGGGCCATCAGCTAACCAAGTGCGAGGGTATGGGCCTGAAAGGCGGGTGTAGTTACTCCCAAGTGGCCGGGCGCTGTGGGCGCCAAGGTCTCGTCCACGGCCCCCCGAGGTCGGCGGGAGCGCAGGGTGGACCCGAGCGGGGTGGCGACGCGGGCGGGCGGGTGGGCGCGCGGCCGCCAGGTGGCACCATGGCCCCAGGCCGGGGCGCCTCGGCGGGCGGGGGCGCGAAGGGGTTAAGGCGGCGGCAGCGGCGGCGCGGTGGCGGCTCTCTTCGGGGAAACCCACCGGGGCGCGCGGAGGCGGGAGCGGCCGTGGGCTGCGGGGCCCGGCGCCGCGCCGGGCGGGGGCGCGGCCAATCGGGCGGCGGGGCCCGGCGCGCGCGGAGCCAGGCGACATGGAGGGAGGCGCGGCGGCCGACCGCCCGTGACGCGCCGCTCCGAGCCGGTGATCGGCCAGCCCGCGCCGCCCGGGGCCCTGCGGCGCGGAGATGAGCAGGTCGGCGGCGCTCCTGCTCTGCCTGCTGGGCTGCCACGTCTGGAAGGCGGTGACCAAGACGCTGCGGGAGCCTGGCGCCGGAGCCCAAGGTCGGTAGGCAGCGGGGCCCGAGAGGCTCGAGGGCCGGCGGCGGCGGCGGGCTTTGTGTCGGCCGCGGGCCTGCGGCAGAGGCGGCGGGGCTCCCGGGCCGCATTGTGTCCCCGCGGCGGCCGAAACCCGAACCCGAGCCGCCGCCACCGGGCCCGCAGCCCAGTGCCGCGCTCCCGACGGGGGCGGCGCCGCCCGGGGAAGCCGCGATGCCCGGGCAGATACTCCCGAGGGGCCGTGGGCCGCCGGGAGTGCGGGTGGCATCCGCTGCAGGCTCCTCGGGTGGCAGGTTTGGATGCAGCCGAGGATCCTGTATGCACGACGCGGACACGCGGCTCCATCTCCTCCTTCGCCCGGGCTAGAGCCGTCGCCCCCCGGTAGCCATCGCCCGCTCCCCACCTCGGGGCTCGGGTGCTCGAAGCCCGGTCACGAAGGCTGCGCTCGGCCCTTTTGTTGCGGCGGCTGACGGGGTGGCCGCCGCCCCTGGGGTGCCCCCTGCGCCCCGGACCCCCGAGGTCCGCGGTCACTGCCCGCCTCCAGCCTGCCGCAGTTTGGGAAAGTTTCGGGGTCTCCTCCCCTTCCTTATCCCAGGCCTTAAGGGATTTGCTGGATAGCCCAGGAATCATCCCCGGAAGGGGAGACAGAATTGGAACTGGGAGGCCCTAATCAATTTTGTTGTTGTTGTTGTTATTTTAAATCATTTCCAGGGCTCATGCCTTTTGTCTCATCTTTGGCCTTTGCCAATCTGCTTTCCAGCCCTGGGAGGAACGTGATCGCCTCTGAGAATGGCCACAAGCCTGTCTTTTGTTTTCAAAATAAGAATGTATTTGTGGGGGACGCCTAAAGCTTCTTTTGCACCCGTTTGTGGGGTCTAAATTGAATGCTTCTCTGTTGCCTGGCTTTTCAAAACGGCGAATGAGGCCGCCCCAGGTAAACGCCTGGCATACCCCCAGGACACCGATGCTGGGCCTCGCCGGGCCTCTCAGGTCCACCTGGAGGATTTCCCTGCAGCTCTGTAGCCCCCCACCCCCGCCCCGACTCCCAGACTCCTCGCCTCGAGGTGTCCTTTCCTCCAGGAAGGTGTGTGTTCTGTGAAGTCTGCCTTGCAGACTGAATGCACCGCGAGCGGTCCATCCTCCTGCTGGACCTTACCTTTCCCTCTTTCCTTCTTGCCCACCGCTCACCGTCTTCCCTTCTGACGAATTTTCCGAGCCCAGGAGTGCCTGGGAGCAGAGAACCCTGGTGGATTTCCACCTCTGATGTTCCGATAGGGAAAGTAGGTGCCCCCCACAGTCCGCTGGGTTTAGTTTGTTGAGTTAAAGGTTTTCCTATTCATCGCCTGCGACATTATTCGCTGGCATCTCTTTCATGAACTGCTTTTTCTATAGCTGTGCTGGAATAGGACCATTCTGAATTGTGTATAAATTTAGTCATGCATATCAGGGAAGGGGGACATTGACAAGGTACAGAAAAGACTCATGTATCTCTTCGTGTAGGAAATAAATGTTTAGGACATTAGCTCATCAGTGTTGAATTGCAGCCTTCTTCATTAATACCCTACTGATGTTTGAATCAGCTATTTCAATGAATATGATATTTGTGTTTCAACAAGGCCATTAATTCCAAGGAATGGGTGGAATTTTTTTGTTTTGCACTTGAAATAGGAATATGGAAATAGTAAGTTCATGTACATATAAAATAGGGGAAGGTATAGCCTTAACTGGAACAAAACAGATCTACTAGGTTTAGGTCTAAGACCACATTTTGCAGAGATATTGCTGCTGAAAATCTTACCTAGTAACTGAAGTCTCAAAAATGGAATATTCTGTGCAGTGGGTGAGAAATGCTCAACCTTAGCAGCAGCAGCAGCAGCAGCAGCAGGAGTACCTTGGGCATCCAAGTGGCACAGGTAGTGAAGAACCCATCTGCCAATACGGGAAACATAAAGAGATGCGTGTTTGATCCCTGGGTTGGGAAGATCCCCTGGAGAAGGAACTGGCAACCCACTGCAGTATTCTTGCCTGGGGAATTCTGGACAGAGGAGCCTGGTGGGCTATAGTCAATGGGGTTGCAAAGAGTTGGACATGATTTAGCTTCTAAACAACAATAACTAAGGTACTAAGGAGTGCCTTAGTATGTGGTATGGTTGAAGTGGGAGATCCAAGAATCTTGGAATCTTTTTCCCCAGGATTACTTCCTTGACTGTGTAGGATGGTTTTTTAAAACGTTGAGCCCAGGAGCTCAGCCATGACACAGGGTCTCACTAGCTGGCATCTGGATTTTGAGCTCATACCATTTTTCAGGCAACAGGACAATTGCTCCTTTGATATTAGAAGGGCACCTTCATCCAGCTGAGTTCTTCAGATGGTCTTGACACTTACATCTTGTAACATAGTTTAAAATTCATGTCTTCTCTGCTCTCTGGGGCCACATACACAATGAAAACGAATAATCCCTCTGATTTCACTTTGCATTTTCCACAGCAGGTTGTAAATGGTTTAGCACAGAGCTGGTGTCGAAAGGGTAAAAAATTGAAGATGGCTAGCACCGCGTTGGCCAAAGAGTTCACTAAGGTGTTTCCATTCCATCTTATGAAAGACCCAAATTAAGTTTTTGGCCAACCCAATACATGTACTATAGGGCACCATGCATGCATTTTAAGGAAAAAAAAACCTTCAATATTTACCTTCCTGGAAACCTAATTTGTAAGAGTTTTGCTTTTACTGTAATGGAAACTATGACATGAATCATACTTGGGGATTTTGTTTGTTTGTTTTGTCTTCGAAAGCCAGGCTTGCAGTATCTTAGTTCCCCAACTAGGGATTGAACCCATGTCCTTGGCAGTGGAAGCTCAGAGTCCTGACCACTGGACCGCCAGGGAAGTCCCTGTGAATCATGCTTTGAACTTGCATTGTGTTCACACAGATGTTACGTACCAACCAAGTTTAGATTAGGAAAAACTAGAGATCTTGAGCACACAAATCATAGACCAGAGTATTCCCATTATAGTCCTGGGGCTAAATGACACCTTCTTTATTAAATGAACCTCTGTTCTGTCATCTGAGGAAACTAACATCTGCAGAATTTCTTGGCATAACTTCGCTCTTTATATATTCAAGATAAAATTTAAGGTTTGGCTCTTCCTACTGTAGCTGCTTTGAGTCAGCAAAGGGGCTTCAAAGGCAATGGTTCGCTGTCACCATGAGGCTTGGCTTTGCTGATTATGTATTTGAACTAGCTCCAGCATATGATTGCATGTTTTTATGAAGTGTTTTCATCTAAGTTGCCCTAAAGTGTTTACAGTATCTAATTTTTTTCTGGGAATTTTACAGAAATGATTATTCACAAGCATCCACTCATTCGGACTTTCTCCCTCCTCTTACACAACTGTACACTGAGACTGGCTTGATGGGGGCAGGGGGCTCAGGGTCAGGCCACTTGAAGAACCATAAGCTGTGCAGACATGGCCCACAGAGATGTATTTGTGAACCCCAACACTCTCTTTATGGGATTTCCCAGGTGGTGCTAGTGGTAAAGAATCCACCTGCCAATGCAGAAGGGATAAGAGTGGCAGGTTCACTCCCTGGGTCAGAAAGATCTCCTGGAGGGGCAAATGGCACCGCACCTCAGTATTCTTGCCTGGAAGATTTCATGGACAGAGGAGCCTGGTGGACTATAGTCCAAGGGGCTGTAAAGAGTCGGACACAACTGAGCACACGCAGGCACACACAAAACCCAGAAAATTCTCTTTATATGACAAAAGAAAAATCAGAGCTAGGTTGCCGTTCACTGTCTAACAGTAAGGTATTTTGTAATGATGTGCGAACTTTTTGTTCATCTCAGAAAAGCTACAATCTGTCATAACAACTGAGATGAATGGTTGCCTCTCTCTCTTCTCTGTGAGAGATCTGTTCTTAGCCAAATTCAAATTTCTGTTGTTAGAACATCATGATCAGATCACGAAGGGATGAAAACTATCAGGAGGTTCATCCAACAAGCATGACTTATGCTGACAGTATATTAAGAGCGTAACATCTAAATAAAACTCACATCTAAATAGGCTCACATCCTGGGAAACTGTGGGACTTGAACTTGCCAAGACTGCTGGGCTTCCTTGCAAGCCAGGTGTGGGAATGCTGTGCAGAAGCAACTGCACTGTCGAGAATTTCTGGCGAAGTCTTTGAAATGACTTTAAGAATTCTTTTGGTATCCTGTTTGTACTTGGTAACTTACAACTTATTAACTTAAAAAATCTAACCGAGAGAAAGAAACCATTGGATGAATTCCTGAACTAATAGCTTGCAAATGAAAGTACTTTCTAAGTTTTAATCAAGCCTTCATTTTTAAACAAATTACTGATATCTCTGTAAATCTAACAGTTTATCTTTACTATTTTTGGCAAACACTGTGCTGTGCTTAGTCACTCAATTGTATCCAGTTCTTTGCAACCCCATGGACCGTAGCCCGCCAGGCTCCTCTGTCCGTGGGAATTCTCTAGGCAAGAATACTGGAGTGCGTAGCCTATCGCTCCTCCAGGGGAACTTTCTGACCCAGGAATCGAATCGGAGTCTCCTGAATTGCAGATGGATTCTTTACCAGCTAAGCCACCAGGGAAGACCTGCTAATTTAGTAATTTTAGTAAATGCTACTTACTAAAAAAGCACAGGGAAATAAGTTAAACAGACAACAGACATATATAATACTGTATGTGGAGGGAGAATTGTATGTAAATGTTTTCATCCATTAGATTTCAGAAGTCTAATTGGAAGAATTTGTCCTGTGATAACACATATACTTCAATAATGCTTTTATAGTTTGATCCAGTTATAGAGTAATATTGTAAACAAGTCATTTTTATTTGATTTCACCAGATATGACTTCAGGACTTTTTATTTATTTTATTTCTGGTTGAGCTGGGTCTTTGTTGCCACGTGTGGGGTTTCTCTAGTAGTAGAGAGCAGGGACTACTCTCCAGTTGCCATGCGCAGGCTTCTCGTTGGTGTGGCTTCTCTTGCTCCAGGGCATGGGCTCTAGGCACTCGGGCTCAGTAGTCCTGGTGCATGGGCTTAGTCGCCCCGCTGCATGTGGAATCCTCTGGACCATAGATCGAACCTATGTCCCCTGCATTGGCAGGTGTATTCCTGCCCACTCTACTATCAGGGAAGTTCCTACTTCAGGACTTTGAAAGACCACAGCCCTGGCTGAAGTATTCAGCTCCAACAAATATGGAAATGAATGTACTTTAAAAGTATTTTTAAAATTAAGCTTCAGCATCCTAAATAGACCAACCTAGATAGCATATTCTAAAGCAGAGACATTACTTTGCCAACAAAGGTTCGTCTAGTCAAGGCTATGGTTTTTCCTATGGTCATGTATGGACGTGAGAGTTGGACTGTGAAGAAGGCTGAGTGCTGAAGAATTGATGCTTTTGAACTGTGGTGTTGGAGAAGACTCTTGAGAGTCCCTTGGACTGCAAGGAGATCCAACCAGTCCATTCTGAAGGAGATCAGCCCTGGGATTTCTTTGGAAGGAATGATGCTAAAGCTGAAACTCCAGTACTTTGGCCATCTCATGCGAAGAGTTGACTCATTGGAAAAGACTCTGATGCTGGGAGGGATTGGGGGCAAGAGGAGAAGGGGACGACAGAGGATGAGATGGCTGGATGGCATCACTGACTCGATGGACTTGAGTCTGGGTGAACTCCGGGAGTTGGTGATGGACAGGGAGGCCTGGCGTGCTGCGATTCATGGGGTTGCAAAGAGTCGGACACGACTGAGCGACTGATTTGATCTGATCTGATTATATGAAATTAATCGTTCTTAAATTCTGCAGTGTGACCCAAAACCACCCACTTTAGAAAGGGTTTCATAGTGAGTTCCCTTAAAGTTAACAGTTCAGTCTGCATATTTAAGATGACTCCACCTTCCTCTGATCAAGCCTCGGTTTGAAATGATTTGCCAGCTCCTCCTCTTCTCAGTAAAAGTGAAGCTCCAAATGTTTGCTCTTTCTTCTTTCCTTTACCCCTTGAAGGATCTATTAACCCATAGAGATTCCACTAATTAAAACCTATTTGTGGATGATTCCAGATTTTCTCTCTCTTGCCTTGACCTGGTGTCTTTGCTCTATTTCTTTCTGTCCAGCAAGCTACTGGACATCTCTAATCAGCACATGGTGTTGACAAACTCAACCGCCAGCCTCCTTCTCCAATTCACCTTACCTTAACTTAGCAGCTTATCTATTAACTGGACTAAAATCTGGATGTGCCCTTAGATCCTTTCTCTACTTTAGAAGCTGTTCAGTTGGTAATCATAAGGGTGCATCTATAGAGCACAATTATATAGATGTCTTTAGATCCTGGTAGATGGGTTTATACAGTGTCAGAAGGATCTTTGAGGTTAAGTTTATATTCTTCTTCTGAAGAGGAGGAAACCCAGTCTGAAAGTGAAGGGACCCTCAGATAATGGTGTTCTCTAGCCACACAGACCCTGTGGAAGATGGAGTCATGGCCCCCAAAGGTGTCCACATCCTGCTCCCTGAAACCTGTGAATACCATAGTACTTTACATTGCAGGAGGGACTTGGCAGAGATAATGCAGTTAAGGATCTTCAGATGGGAAGATGACTCTGGATGGTGCTTATAAGAGGGAGGCAGGAAGGTCAGAGTCAGGGAGGGACATGTGACAACAGAGGCAGAGGGTCAGAGAGACAATGAAGATGCTTCACGGCTATGAAGGAAGACAGGAAGGGCCAAGTGCCAAGTAATGCAGGCAGCCTCTGGACAAGGGAAAAGATGAGGAAATGGATTCTCCCATCTGGCTCCCAGAAGGAATGCTGCCTTGCTGTCATCTTCACTTTCACTCAGTGATGCTAATCTGGGGCTTCTGACCTCCAGAACTATAGATGGTAAATTCATGTTGTTTTAAGCTGCTGAGTTGTGGTCCCTTGCTAAAGTGGTATAATAGAAAACCAATACAGTACTTGCCTGGTGGTCCAGTGGCTAAGATTCTGTGCTCCCAATGCAGGGGGCCAAGGTTCCATCCCTGGTTGGGGAACTAGATCCCACACGCCATAACTAAGAGTCTTGTGTGTCCCAACTGAGACCTGGCACAGCCAAATAAATAAATATTAAAATAAAAATAAAGAAAACCAATTCAGGCATCGACCCCAAGGACTATGAGAAGAGATGCACCCATACACCCAGGGTAATTGTTCAGTGTGGACCACTTTGGGGGATCAAGCTGCTGCTGATAACATTTGGAGACGGGTCTGGACTTTTTTTTTTTGCATCTATTTAACAAGATTATACCAAATTGGAGCATTGTTGGGGATCATTGGGGGAAATCTTAAGGGCCTCACCACCACCACCACCACCACCACCACCACCACCAAAATCACTCACATTTTTCCGAAGGAGCTCAGTGGACTATGACTTTTGTTTGTTAGCAAGATCTTGCCTCATGTTCAGGCATCATTCTTGCCTTCCCTTCTCATCTCATCAGCAGTCATTCAGTCACCTCTCTGCGTTCTCCCTCCCAGGCCTCTTTTTGCCCTCATAGATACTTGTGCAAAGTAGTGTGTCTTTCTGGAGAAGGCAATGGCACCCCACTCCGGTGTTCTTGCCTGGAAAATCCCATGGACGGAGGAGCCTGGTAGGCTACAGTTCATGAGGTTGCAGAGTCTGACACGACTGAGCAACTTCACTTTCACTTTCAGTGTGTCTTTCTGTTGTAGTCCATTCTTTCAACTCAAGCTCTCTCCATGTGACCCTCTACAAACACCATTTTACTCATGTTTCTCTCCCACAGAAAAACTTGACTCCTTCGGTTGCCCAAAGTATGGAGTCTAAATTATGACATCTGGCCTTTCCTCACATGTCTGTTCCAACTTTATCTCCTGTTCTTCGCCAGGTTAAATCATCGCCTCCAGCTAGACTGTTCCATTGTCATCCCCTGGGTGCTGGTTGTATATCTTCACTTTCTTCACTCCATGCTCCTCTTTTTCATCCTTAAAATCCTAAATGTTGAGCGTCTACTGTATGAAGTGTGTGTGCTCAGTTGCTAAGTCATGTCCAACTCTTTGTAACCCCATGGACTGTAGCCCACCAGGCTCCTCTGTCTGTGGGACTTCCCGGGCAAGAATACTGGAGTGGGTTGCCATTTCCTTCTCCAGGGTATCTTCCCTACCCAGGGGTCGAAGCTGTGACTCCTGCTTGGCTGGGGATTCTTTACCACTGAGCCACCAGGGAAGCCCCTCTGTATGAAGACCCTGTGCTAAACACTTGTTATGCAAAAAAGGGTGATGTGGAAGGGACAGTATATTTTGGGGTAAGCTTGGTTACTTAGGGGTGCTTACCCTCTCATATTTTACAATCCAATCAGAACAGAAATAGAAAAATAAATTAGGAAGGACCTAACCAAGGTACTTTAATGTAATTAGACAAGAGTCTCTTGAGTATGATGAAACCTATTAACACTTGCATGACTAAAATCCAGCTCTAAGTTCTCTATGATATTTATTTCTAGATATTTCAAGGATTTGTCCACAGTAGGACACAGGAAGTTGTATTTGAGAGAACATAAGCACGCAGAACAGAGAAGGCAATGGCACCCCACTCCAGTACTCTTGCCTGGAAAATCCCATGGACGGAGGAGCCTGGTGGGCTGCAGTTCATGGGGTCGCTAGGAGTCGGACACGACTGAGTGACTTCACTTTCACTTTTCACTTTCATGCATTGGAGAAGGAAATGGCACACTCCAGTGTTCTTGCCCTGAGAATCCCAGGGATGGAGGAGCCTGGTGGGCTGCCATCTATGGGGTCGCAGAGTCGGACATGACTGAATTGACTTAGCAGCAGCAGCAGCAAGCACGCAGAACACCACTTATTGCTTCTAAAAGTTGTAAGTTAGGTAAGAGGTGGCCTTTTGGTGATCAAATATTTAAGCAGGGACAGCATTGATTGGACAATATTGATGCTGTGGTGATTTCCAATATCAGTTGAAGCTGTGAATAGTAATTTTCATTAACAATTAGGTAAAACTCATAGTGCTTACATTGGTGATAGTATGATCAAATACAGATTTAATATGTTCAAATAGTTCAAACCCTGAGTTTTCTATGAAATACATAAACATACTCAAATATGAGAACAGGCAAGATTTTTTGAGATTGTGGAAAGTAGAAAAGGGTTTTGAAAAAGCTAGCTTAAGAGAAGTGAGTACTGAACCTATAAAAGACTGGTTTGTTTCTCATTTGTTTTGTTTTGAGCTGTACCCCATAGGGATAGAGACACATGAGTGTAATGAGAAGAGACAACCATGTCCAAGTCAAATGAACATTTCATGTGCCTAGACGTACTTTTCTGAGCTCGGAATTTGAATAGAAAAATTGCTGAATTCATATTGAAGGAAAGAATTTACTGTCACTTTGACAGAGCCGAACTGAAGACTAAACATTGATGAAAGCTAGCTCAGTCCATAAGGTGAGTCATATTAGTAAGACCTCTGATTTCAAACCAGTAATTAGTAGCAGAGTCTCATGAATGACTTTGTTCTGATCATAGTCGAATGTGGTTGTGGTTTGTTTCCTTTGCACCACAATTAGAGCTGAGATCTTTCCTCTCAGAGAGAAGGGTCAACAAGAAGCATTTTTTAAATGGAAATCTGTCTTAACAGAGAAAATTAAAGCATGTGTGACTTGGGTCTTAATATTTTATTATTAACAGCATTCTATTCATTTGCTTGTTCTTAGTTTATTTATAATTTATAGTTGATTTCTAATACTATTTTATTAGTGATTTGAATGACTACTTTGTTGGGAGAGTGATCATACTTTCTTATTAAATAAAGGTGGACAGTGGATATCTTAGTCCGTTCAAGCTGCTGTAACAGATTGCCATAGACTGGTGGGCTAATAAGCAGCAGAAATTTATTTTTCACAGTTTGGGAGGTTGAGAAATCCAAGATCAAGGAATTGGCACATGTGGTGTATGGTAGGAGCCCACTTCTGCTTTGCAGATGTCCTCACATAGCAGAATGGGAGAGAGAGCTCTCTGAGGTCTCTTACTTATCAGGGCACTAATCCCATTCATGAGATTCCCACCCTCATGACGTTATCTCCTCCCAAAAGCCCCATCTTCAGATACCATCACATTGGAGATTAGGTTTCAACATATTCATTCTGAGGGGGACACAGACATTCCATCTATGGCAGGATGGATTTTGGACTGCCTTGAATTTGTGGTTTCTAGAGCAGATTCAGACATAAACCTGCTGTGTCATGTGCTGCTCTCACCACACTTGGAGAATTATATTTGGTCATAGGAGGCCAAATTTAAGCTTGCTGTTTACCCTGCAGAACATATTCCAAGGAGAACTTGAATCTGGGTCTCTTGACTTTGTATGCTGTGCTTTCCATTTCACGTCCATAATGTTAGCAAGCACAGGGCTGGACCCAAGGCCCCAACATTCACACAGTCCTCCAGTAGAACCTCATCCTGACTGGTCATGACAGGTTCAGCCCCAGAATAGCTGAACCGAGTTCATCAGATGGAAGAAGTTGGGGGCATCTCATTGTTGTTCTTAAAAGCAGGGCAGCTAAGTGAGCAGCCTCAAAGCCTTGTTTGTGAAAGATGATCCAGTCCCAGAGAGTGTTTGCTCTAAACGAAATAAATAAATAAAGATACCAGAAGACCTGCTGGGAAACTCAGGTATTTTAAGGGCTATTACATTCATTTTCTACGGCTGCTTCACAGATTAGCCCAAATCAGTGACATGAAGCAGCACGGATATGACCCCACAGTTTCTCTGGGTGGGAGGTATGGGCTCCGCTCAGCTGAGGCTCTGCTCAGGGCATCACAGGCCAAAATCAAAGCACCAGTAGGGCAGGGACCTTCTTGGAGGCTCCAGGTTAGAGTTCGCTTCCAAACTCTCATCCAAGTTGTCATCAGAATTGAGTTCCTCACAGAAAGCAAGCAATGGTCCCTGGCTGGCTGACAGCCGCGAGCCTGTCTTCACTCCTTAAGGCCACCTGTATCCTTTGTCACCTTGCCCCTCCCACTGTCAAACCAGCAGCAGAATGCGGAGTCCTGTTCACATGTCATATCTTTCTGATTTCTCCTTCTGCCCTGTCTCTCTGACCATGACCAGAGAAAGTTCCCAGCTTTTAAGGGTTCATGTGGCTAGGCTGAAAGTGAAAGTGTTGGTGGCTCAGTCGTGTCCGACTCTTTGCCACACTATGGACTATGAGCCTGCCAGGCTCCTTTGTCCATGGAATTCTTCAGGCAAGAATACTGGAGTGGGTTGCCATTCCCTTCTCCAGGGGATCTTACCGACCCAGAGATCGAACCCAGGTCTCCCACATTGCAGGCAGATTCTTGTTGGGCCCACAAGACAATTTAGGACAACCTCCCTGTCTTTGAGTCGTGGCCTTCCTCGCCTCTGCTGTAGTTCTTTTTGCCATTCCACATGACATTAGAAAGTGCTACTGTGAGGGTGGGACAGCTTTGGGCATCTCGTCCTGCCCACATAGCCACAGTGTAAAGAGGGATCATGGTGTCTCCAGTGGACGGAGAGGCTGCAGGCAGGTTTCCCTGCTGCTGGAGATGCTGAGAAGAGCAGGGAAGAAGACAACCCAAGGGTTTTCTTTCCAAGAGTCTCCAGAAGGACTGTTGTCAGGGAGTCTTCTCTGTCCCTTCCTGCCCTGAGACTGTAGGACCCTAAACTCTATGGACTAAGCTCTAAACTCTGGAGGCACATGTGAGGAAAACCTAAGGCAGCTTTGTTCAGTTGCTCAGTCATGACCGACTCTGTGACCCCATGGACTGCAGCACGCCAGGCTTCCCTATCCATCACCAACTCCCACAGCTTGCTCAAACTCATATACATTGAGTCAGTGATACCATCCCACCATCTCGTCCTCTGTCGTCCCCTTCTCCTCCCGCCCTCAATCTTTCTCAGCGTCAGAGTCTTTAACAATGAGTCAGCTCTTCACCTCAGGTGGCCAAATTATTGGAGCCTAAGCTTCAGCATCAGTCCTTCTGATGACTGTTTAGGGTTGATTTCCTTTAGGATTGACTGGTTTGATCTCCTTGCAATCCAAAGGACTCTCAAGAGTCTTCTTCAGCACCACAATTTACAAGCATTAATTTTTTTGGCTATCCCAAATTCTTTATTTAAAGTGGTCCTGAGTTTTGTCACATTGACCCTGAGAACGTGGAAGTGAAGTTTCTTTCCATAATTATAGTTTACCAAATTCTTTGAACAGTAAGTATTTGCATTGTCTCTTATAATTCCTGTTACATCAGTATAACAGTGACAGGCAGTCTCAGCTTCACTCACTTAAACATGAAAAAGTCATCAGGATGATTAACTAACAAGTACTAGGTGCTGATTACTTGCCAGGCATGATGCTGAGCACCTTGATGGATTATCTTAATTTAATCTGCACATCAATCCTACAAAAGCTGTAAATACCAGCTTCGTTTTATAGAAGAGGAATGTGAGGCATAAAGAAGTTAAACCATTTACCCCAAAAAATCACACAGTAAGTGACAGAGTCCACCATGCAACACCAGGCAGCCTTCACTCTCACACTGGGCTGCTTTATGAATTGGAGGATTAAAGTAGAACTTCCCACAGTTTTGACCCTCTTGGCATTTTACCAGTATAAATAAGGGGGCTCTGGATGGACCCATTTGTTTTTATAAAGAAAGACAAAAATATCCGCTGTGTGAACCTTGTTGGCCTTTGAGCCTCAGAAAGCCACCCTGAACAGTTACTTCTGAGCATCCTAAGAGCATCTCCTGGGCTTGATGTTATGGGGAATGCAGATGTGTAGAAGACATAAGGGGCTCTCACCAGGAATTCTTTTGAGCTCCTGAGGGAGGTCCACTCGAGCAAGGTGGGATTTTGGAGTTACACCTAGCCTGGCTGGAACCTTCTAGTTTGTGTTCAAAGCCCATTAGTATTTGGCAAGCAGTTTTTTGTAACAAGAGGGACCTGTTAGAACCCAGCAACTGGAGAGTCATGGGTAGGAAAGTATGTGGTTATTTGCAAAACAGCCCTTCAGGTATATTTGGATTGTAAATATGCCCTTGTCCTCTTTGGGCATCAAGTGGGGGCTTTATTCACTCCAAAGTAGGTGTGAAATACAGTGTTTATTTGGCATTTAAATCTACTTGCAAAAGTTTAATCTTTTTCACTCTCAAAAAAAAAAAAAGGCTTCTTAGTTCCTCTTTGCTTATACAATGATCGTGAAAATAAATTTCTAAATGATACCATTATGGGACTATAATAAATTTTTTCCAACTTACTTCCAATATTCATGAAAATATTTGTCCACTAAAAAAATTAAAAGAAATTTACAGGGAATACCCCATACTAACCACTGGGATTCTCTAATTAACATTTTACTATACTTGCCTTATTGGTGGTGCTAGCCTGGAAAATCCAGTGGACGGAGGAGCCTGGTAGCCTGCCGTCCATTGGGTCGTGAAGAGTCAGAGACAACTGAGCGACTTCACTTTCACTTTTCACTTTTATGCATTGGAGAAGGAAATGGCAACCCACTCTCATGTTCTTGCCTTAAGAATCCCAGGGACGGGGGAGCCTGGTGGGCTGCCGCATATGGGGTCGCACAGAGTCGGACACGACTGAAGTGACTTAGCAGCAGCAGCAGCCAGAAAGAACCCGTCTGCCAATGCAGAAGACATAAGAGATGTAGTTTCGATCCCTGGGTTAGGAAGATCCCCTGGAGGAGGGCATGGCAACCCACTCCGGTATTCTTGCCTGGAAAATCACATGGACAGAGGAGCCTGGCAGGCTACAGTCCATAGGGTTGCAAAGAATGGAACACGACTGAAGCGACTTAGCACACAAGCACATACCTGCTTTGTTACTTATCTCTCAATTCATTCATCCTTCTGTGCATTAATTAATCCATCTCCTTTTCCCATGAATTTTAAAATATGTATCAAATTACTGTGCCCCTTCTTCCAAATGCTGCAGCATGAATATCATTAATTAGCATTCAATATGTGTTTGATTTCTCTCTCATAGGAAAATTTACATACAAGGAAATACACGCACCTTAAGTGTTGACGTATGCATTCACCTGTGCAACCCTAAATCCCATTATGGTATGGAATATCATTCCAGAAATTTCCCTTATGCCCCCTCAGTAAGTTTCTGCCCCTGCCTCTTAGGGGAAACCACTGTTCTAATTTTTTCCACCTTGGATTACTTTCTTGCCTGTGCTAGAACTTCCTATAACTGGAATCATGCAGTATGGACCCTGGCTTCTTTTGTTTACCATAATTTTTTTTGAGGTCTATCCATGTGTTTCTTGAAACAATGGATCACTTATTTTTATTGCTGAATAATATTCCACTGGAGGAATGTTCTGCAGTATGTATATC
The DNA here is from genome assembly GCF_002263795.3 of Bos taurus. Classification (NCBI taxonomy): domain Eukaryota; kingdom Metazoa; phylum Chordata; class Mammalia; order Artiodactyla; family Bovidae; genus Bos; species Bos taurus. The sequence continues at coordinate 29,899,080 of NC_037340.1, read as the reverse complement.
CATTCTCCTATAGAAACAAGTTGTTTCTGGTTTGGGGCTGTTGTAAATAGAGTTGCTGTGAACATTTTATACAGTTGTGAACATTTTATACAGTTGTGAACATTTTATACAGTTAAACATATATATATGTTTTTATATGCTTTCATTGCTCTTAGTAAAATACATACCCTATAACCCAGCAAAATGTTTAGTTTCATAAGGTACCACTAGACCTTTTTCTAAATTAGTTGTATCTTTCTATACATAAATAGAATATATGTGAGAATTTCTGATGTTCCATATTCTCACCAACTTTTGGTGGCACTAGACTTTTTAATTTTAGGCTTTTTAGTGGGCAGATTTATATGTACCAAATAGATAGATACATAGATGCCCAAATAGATAATATAGTGCATACGTTTCATTTTTCAGCTGTAAATGGCTTTAGTTTTTGAAGAGTCTTGGAGCACTTTTAAAAATTAAAATTAAAATTTCACCATTATGTTTATTTTCAACAGTATTTTCATGCATACTTTTATTTTTCTTTGATATTTTATTGAAGACTGTCACATGACCACATTACCTCCCCAGTGAATATCCATCCCATCTGATCATGTAGAACTATTTTATCACATATCAACCAGATAAGCCATGGTGTGTGTGTGTGTCAGAGTGGAAAAGGAATAGAAGAGAAAAAGAAAATAAAAACAACCTTTCCAGAGTCTATTATTTGCATCCTACTAATGCAAAGCTAGAAGTTCTGTAGGACTGTTTCTATGCCTGTTCTCCTCTTTAAAAGAAACCTCAACATATATACCAGTTGGAAGGTGCAAGAGTCGATACATTCCAAAAAGTGCTAGGATCTCTTAATGACCAAGCAGCTTCTAGAAATTACTGGGGGTACATCACTATCCCTTTTGAGTCATAAATGTATTGATTCAATTCCTCAAAGTATTCTAATAGCCTTTTTTTAAACTTAAGATAAACAATAAAGTTCTAAACGTATCTATTCACAGAAGTAAGACATTTTGATTCAGAGCCAGGCATACCAAGAGATGATCTACTGTAATAAGTGGAATTCCTTGAGATTTAAAATACTCCCCTAAAGACTGAGTCTATCATTTGGAAATTGAGACCAGATAGGATCAGGTGACGCAGGGGTAAAGAATCTGCCTGCCAATGCAGAAGACATAAGAGATGCAGGTTCAGTCCCTGGGTTGGGAAGATTCCCTGGAGGAGGAAATAGCAACTTGTTCCAGAATTCTTGCCTGAAAAATTCCATGGACAGAGGAGCCTAGTGGGCTACAGTCCTCCGGGTCGCAAAGAGTCAGACACAACTGAGCACACACGCACATAGGGTTGTCTGCTTATTTCCTCTGCTGGTGCTGTTAACCTGTAAAAATATACACTGGGCGTCTTCAGCTGCATGTGCATGTCTTCGTGTGGATTTCACAGAACCAAGCTGCTCCAGAGAGCCACATCTGGGACGGGGGAAAAGGTGAGTCAGGTCCTCTTTTTTCAGTTCTATTTCTCCCCTCATATGGCCTTTCCTAACTTTTATTCTACTTCAGAGCAGCCTCTAGAGAAGGAAATGGCAACCCACTTAAGTATTCTTGTCTGGAGAATTCCATGGACAGAAGAGCCTGGAAGGGTACATATAGTCCATAGGGTCGCAAGGAGTCGGACACGACTGAGTGACGCTCACTCACTCACTCAGAGCAGCCTCTTTTTTTTTTTAAGAAACTGTATCCATGCAAAGAACAGTGACACCTGTGTCCGATTTCCCTGCTGTGTATACTGTTGCCTTTTAGTGGAGGTGCTTCTCCCAAGTCCTTTGTCTGGCTTCTACCCAGACCTACAGATTTAGTAGCATAAATAGCCTTTCTGTTGTTTAGATTAAAATAGAGATTTCATGAAAGGAGAGGATTTTTTTTCCTGAACTTAGAACATTTTCTTGCCACGATGCTCATGAGATGGGATTGTTCGGTCTGATTCCTGAAATGCTGACCCTGGCATTTGTTTGTTGTTTAATGTGGAGAAAAATCACCTGCTGGGAACTGCTGGTGGCCCTATTATTGTGTCAGTATTTTTTGATATTAAGAAAATCTGTGATTATTCCGAGTTAGGAAAACAGACTAGCATTAGATCCATGAAGTTATTATCCCACATATTGTAATACAAAAGGGCAGTGCTTCTTGAGGATGGCGTGAAAGACATTACTTGTGTTTCGTGCCATTTGATTATTTAAAATATTCCCATCTAATCAGAGGTTGGAGGAGATTGGATGCCTCCTTTAGAAAAAGGTTTTTCACTTTTTGCTCGGCTGATGGATTTCTTTCTTTTTTACCTACCATCTGCTGGACGTGTTTGTGACTGTGTGAAAAAGCATATGGGAAGGGGATAGAGAAGTTAATGCATTCAACTGGTGAGGGTGGAGGACATGGTGTCTGCAGTCTGGTCAAGTTTGCAGTCCATCTGCTGGAGCACAGGGAGCCCTTTTAAAATGTGGCTCTGCTCCCCAGGCAGAGTCCCTGCAGGACTCTGTATGGCCGCAGCAAAATTAAGTCTCCTTCCTAAACAACCTCCCTTGGCAGATACTCGGCACACAGTTTATGGATATATTTTTCCTTTACTGTAAACCTAAAGACTGCCTAGTGAAATTAAACTCAGAAAGGGATCTTTTTTAGTTCATTCACCTCTAGACAGAGAAAACTGTTCAAATCATTTTTAATGCACACTTTGTGTTTTCTTTAGACCTCATTCTTGTGCTGCAACTTACATTTTCAGTTAAAGTTAAAACTGATTAAACACTCTCCTATTATGAACTTTCTCCCCTATTTTTGAACTAGTTTTTTAAACTGTTGTTGAAACTCATTTGCCTTTTTTTAAAATTTAAAAATAGAATCCTTGCCTCTAATGATGGTTCTTTGAGAACCTTGATGGCAATCTATTTATGTCACATTAAATATTAAACTTATACATTCTAAATCAATACATGTTAAAATACTACATAAATGCTATGTAAATATGAGAGAGGAGTTACTAGCTTTTAGACCAGGGCTGTTGTTTATGTGTACTCATTAGATAACATTTTGTTAATTAGGTGGGGCTATTCCCTTCTCCCATCTTCCCATTGCTAAATTCAGAATCCTTGGGGAGATGTTTCCCTGAGAGGATGGTCTGGAAAGACTTGAAATTAGATGCTTCCTCCCTTTATCTTCCTGTTAGCTGCTTCGTGGCTGGTTAACTACTCTTTATCCACCCAACAATCCACCTATCCAACCATTCATCTGCCTGCCCTCCCACTTATTCATCCATCCATCCACCCATCCATCCATCCATCCACCCACCCACCTACCCACCCATCCATCCACCCATCCATTCATCCATCCATCCACTCATCCACCCATCCATCCATTGATCCATCCAGTAAAGAATCTGCTTTCCTTAGCTTTTACCACCAAAATGTTGATGTTACATTTATAGATTCCTTTAGAGTTTCAAGTGCTTTCAGGTTCATTTTGTTTCCCACAATCCCAAAAGGTATTTGGGAGAGAGATTATTCCTTTTTATACGTGAAAGACAATATAGCTTACAGTCGTATGTCAGTACCGCCTAGAAGTGGCCATCCCACCTGCACCCTACTGCACTTCTCTCAGCATCTCTCAGTTGTTCGTTCCAGGGATTCACACTCACTGTTTAGAGATAATTTTCAACAATTATTAAGATCCAGCCCCTCTTTTCAGGAACTCAAGCCCCCTTGAGGGAAGCATCGATAAGCAAACAGCAAAGCATTCAGGGATGCAGAGGAGGAGATAGCTGTCAGAGAGGCTTCCCAGGGAAGTGGCTTTGGAGCCAGGATTTGAAGGCTAATAATTAATTATGTAGAGAAAAGTGGGGGGGCACTCCTCGGGCCACACACCCATCCATGTGAATGGTAGATTTTTCAGGGACATGAGAATAATATCACCTGCACCCAAGCCTTCTGAGTTTATAAAGCATTAGAAAAAGAGCTGGGTTTTTTTTTTTTTTTTCCTCTTTAAGAAAAATAATCAGTGGAGTTGCTGAGCTTGCTAATAAACTCATCTCTTATCCCATAGGAGCATAATGAGTAGTGGGTGTGATTCTAAGTCTGTGAACTGGTTGCCATGTCTGCTCTGGCTTCCTCTTCCTGATTATTATCAATCCTCTTTTCCCATCTATTCTGCTTGGTTGGTAAATCTTTAACCAGATAGTCCAATATCAAAGGCCTTTCTAGTGTAACTGTCTGCAACCTGAGCCTCTTCTGCTAATCGTGTGTAATTGATTGAGAAGGCAGTTACCCTCTTTGTTCCCAATCTCCTCTCCTTTCTTTCCCTATTCTTGTTCTTGCTTTTTCAGTTGAGTTAAGAGAAAGCAGTCTACATCACAGCAGCCAAAAGGGTACAGAAAGGCCAGCCTCCTTAACATCAGTTTCAGCAGCAGAAGGAGGAGACTTTGATGTTTTGTTGTTTAATTTTTATTTTATGTTGGACTGTAGTTGATTTACAATGTTGCGTTAGTTTCAGGTGTACAGAAAAGTAAGTTAGTTATGTATATGTATCTATCTACTCTTTTTCAGATTCTTTTTCCACATAGGTTATTATTGAGTATTGAGTAGAGTTCCCTGTGCCATATAGTAGGTCCTTGTTGATCATCTATTTTATATATAGCAGTATGTATGTGTCAGTCCCAATCTCCCAACTTATCCCCCCACTGCCTGCCTACCCACTGGTAATCATGTTTGTTTTCTACATCTGTTATTCTATTTCTGTTTTGTAGATATGTTCATTTGTACCTTTTTTAAGATTGCACATATAAACAATAACATATTTGTCTTTCTCTGTCTTACTTGCTATGATATTCTCTAGGTCCGTCCATGTTGCTGCAAATGGCACTATTTCATTCTTGTTTGTGGCTGAGTAACATTCCATTGTATATATGTACCACATTTTCTTTATGCTTTTCATCTGTTGATGGACACTTAGGTTTCTTCCATCTCCTGGCTATTGTGAATAGAGCTACAATGAACATTGGGATGCATGTATCTTTTTGGATTACGGTTTTCTCCGGATATGTACCTAGAAGTGGGATTGCTGGATCAAATGGTAACTCTATTTTTTTTTTTTTTTTAATTTTATTTTATTTTTAAACTTTACATAATTGTATTAGTTTTGACAAATATCAAAATGAATCCACCACAGGTATACATTTTCTGAGGAACCTCCATACTGTTCTTCACATTGGTGCACCAACATACATTCCCACCAACAGTGTAGGAGGGTTCCCTTTTCTCCACACCCTCTCCAGCATTTATTATTTGTAGACTTTTTAATGATGGCCCTTCTTACTAGTGTGATATCTCATTGTGTTCTTGATTTGCATTTCTCTAATAATTAGCAATGTTGAACATCTTTTCATGTTCTTATTGGCCATCTGTATGTCTTTGGAGAAATGTCTATTTAGATCTTCTGCCCATTTTTGGATTGGGTTGTTTGCTTTTTTTGTTATTGAGAGGCATGAGCTGTTTGTATATTTTGGAGATTAAGCCATGTTGTTGAAAATAGCCACCTATGCCCAGATCTTCTTGTATATAAGGGTTATTAAAGTTGCTGTGTTTATCTTTCCAAGTCCTAAAGTGAAGGAGATAAGGGAGCTGATGGTAACTATTGTAGTGATGGGGTGGGAGTGATTTTGTTCCCAGAGGAGAAGGCCCCTCCAGTGGCCATCATGGGAGCCTCAGAAGAAACATCTCAGTGTGGGGAGTGGCTGATGGGCAATCTGGAGTGGCGTGGGGGCCCTTGAATTCTCTCACCTTTGCGGGGAATTGAAAGATAAGGTGCAGAGTGCTGTAGGGAGAACCTGGAGTTAGTGCTATTTGTTTATTCACTGACTCATTCATGGATATTTGTTAAGCCCCTCCTACACTTTGTCAGACAGAATAAAATAGATTCGCGATTCCCACTGTGCCAGAGTTTACAGTATCATGGATGCAGTGAGCTCTTCAGTTAGCAGGACTGGTGCTCCAGATGGAGATGCGTATGCGTAGATCTGCTGTGAACACCTGTACACACAGCTCTGTTCTGTGCTTTAAAAAAATTTTTTTAAATTACTTATTTATTTTTAGTTCACTGTGTCTTCGTTGGTGCTTGCGGGCTTTCTCTAGTTACAGCGAGCCGGGGCAGCTCTTGGTTGCCACGTGCGGGCTTCTCATTGCGGTGGCTTCTCTTGTTGCAGAGCACAGGCTCTGGCACACGGGCTCAGTAGTTGTGGTGCACAGGCTTAGTTGCTCCAAGGCATGTGGGACCTTCCCTACGAGGGAAGGAACCAGTGTCCTCCGCATTGGTAGGCGGATGCTTATCCACTGGATCAGCAGGGAATTCTGTGTTCCGTGCTTTTCATGGCACCGGCCCTGGCCTCTTCTGTGTGGTTCTGATTACATGTCACTTTTTTGGATAATGCTCCAAACAACTTCCTAGCTTGCTGGGAAAACACCTGGTTTGCTAATGAGTCAGTTAACAATTGTCCCCCCAAAAAAATAAAAAGAAAAAAATATATAATCATATCTAAAATTGAACTTGAAAAAAATGTTTTCTATTTCACCCCACCCTATTACTGAACATGATATAAAGCTGGCATGACCTTAGATGGTAGCATGAAGCCAAACTGCTTCGAAAACTTAAGGCCTCTGGATAAAGAAAGAGAAGACTCTGTTACTTTAGAGAAAGGTCAGTAAAATTGGAAATGTTATACGATGAAATGTAATGAAAGTAGCACTTGATAACTTCCTGAGGCGATGTGACTGGTCTCCATATTAGTATTATCTTCAGGTGTGCGGTAGGGCTTCCCTGGTGGCTCAGATGGTGAAGAATCTGCCTGCAATGTGGGAGACCTGGGTTCAATCTCTGGGTTGGGAAGATTCCCCTGGAGAAGGAAATGGCAACCCATTCCAGTATTCTTGCCTGAAAAATTCCATAGACAGAGGAGCCTGGCGGGCTATAGTCCATGGGTTCGCAAAGGGTCAGACATGACTGAGTGACTAACACTTAGGTACGAGGTAACCAGATTGAAAGCCAGGCAGTCTTGCTCCTCTGATCACTGCTTCCCAAACTCCAACTTGGATGAGCCCCCCTGGCGGGTCTGGTTAATGTGCATCCTGACCTAGTGGGTTTGGTGTGGTCCCTAAGATGCTGTGGCTTTTACCGTGCTGCTGGCCAAGGGATCACACTTGAGATAGTAATTCTGCCACTGCCCTTCAGATCCTAATGTTTAGAGACAGACAGAGGCAGAACCAGGACGCAGTCCATTGGGTCTGGCTGCTCTCATATGGCCTGTTCTTCAGCCACTGTGTCTGCCACCAGGTATATGAGCTACTTCTTTTTCCTTAGATTTTCAACATCTCAATTGAAGGGATGATAAAAGATGATAATGAAAGGATGATAAAGTAAAGCTACCTAGAAAATTTATTCTCACCTTATTCAAAGCATAGTTTCAATGTAGGTAGTCGGTGTCATCCGTTCGGTTGTTGGGATGGACACAGATGTCTTGGAAGGGACTGCACTACGTTTTCTGTGTAAGTAGTCACTCCCTTATACATCCATACAGTTAAAATGCTTATTATGTACTTGTTATGTGCATAATAAAAAAAACTCTCCATAGCCCCTGGTGACCCTGATTGTGGACTTCAAGTTCCATTATCTTTATTCTGTCTTTAGACCATCTCCAGCCGGACTGTGTGTGTTTATCACCTGACAAAAACAATTTCAAGGAGGAACAGAAGTTGGTGGTTGGTCTGGTTCCAGTTTGCACTTGATACTGAACTGCCTTTTTATACTGTTTCTTTTTCAGCGGAGTGAGACTCTTACAAACCGTGAAGCTTAGAAGTTTTTAATCCATGTTATGTTCGTGCGGTTTTTAGGCTTGTGCAAATGGCATCTTGAATAAGTCATTTATTGCCAGCTGTTTGGGGCTCATTTAAAGAAATAATAGTTGACTGTTGTTAGGCAGAGATGTAGAGTGCCCGATTTCGTTTCCATAATTTTTTTTAAAGAGTAAAGACTGACTAGATCTTTGAGTTGTTTTATGCAAAAGACATGGGTTTTGCACCACTCCTAGATAACACAGTGCCACAGCAGCCAGCTGCCCCGGCTGCATGTTCTTCATTGTCCCTGCACAGAAGTTGGTTCAGTCACTGCTGAGGCAGCAGAATTCCTGGGTGACCTTTTCGTAATTTATCTCCATGGAGATTCTTGGCTGCCCAAAGAGTCTCGGAGACATTAGAGGAGCCAGCAGCAGGACTGATCTGTATGAGCCTTCCTCTTTCCAGCTCATGGGGTTTTGTGGTTTTGTTTTGTGTTTCTAAATGGATGGGGTGGAGTTGCATCCCCTAGTCAACGACCTTTTGCAATGTTCATCTTCTTGCCACTCGTCTGGTAAGAGCCAGGATGCTTAGGACTGGGCTGGGCCATGGCTAGTTCATACCATAGGGCATCAGGGGCTTCCAGAAGGGACACAAGGGAAAGGAATTTTAAAAAAGCCCTCCCACCACTGTCTTGGTTCACTGAATCCCAGCTTGCTTTCATCCCTGAGCTGTGTGATCAGTGTCTTCCTGCCTGGGGCTCCATCTCTGCATCTCAGCATATCTTGAGGCCCCTCTCACCCTAAGGGCACACCTGTGAAACAGCACCTCTGTGGCCCCATTGCCCCTCAGACTATCCACTTCTCCCACCCCACTGCCACAAACGCTGTTGTCTGCGCCCAATTTCTCCACTTGTCACCCCCAAGTCATCCCTTGGTGGTGGTGATTTAGTCACTCACTTGAGTCTGACTCTGCAAGTCCACGGACTGTAGCCTGCCAGACTCCTCTGTCTGTGGGATAATCCAGGCAAGAATATTGGAGTCAGTTGTCATTTCCTTCTCCAGGGGATCTTCCCAACCCAGGGCTCGAACCTGCATCTCCTGCACTGCAGGCAGGTTCATTACCTCTGAGCCACCTGGGAAGCCCCAGAATCATCCCTCTGGTTAATCATCATTAACCCTCTTTTTTCTCTCTCTTCTGACACCAGCCCCTCCATCTCTGGGACACGCTGTCTGGGCTCCTGTGACTGTGGCTTCTCCTGGCTCCTCCCCTCATGCGAGGGTCCCCTTCCTTAGTCTCCTTTGGGTCCCTCCTTTCCTCCACTTAAGAGGAAGGTGTGACCCACAGCTCCCCCTCTGGACTCTGGAGCATCCTCTCTCCTCTGGGGCTTCCATTTCCGGTCATCTTCCCAATGGACTGACTGATCTCCATCCCATCCAGCCTCTTTCCAGACCTCCCACCTGTGCTCTCGCTGTTCAGTGGGCGGATCTCTTCACTCACAGGAGCCCAGAGCTCGGGCTTTGCCGTGTCTTTGCAGCAGCCTTTCCTCCTGGCCAGAATGCTTTTGCCTGACCAACTCATTTTCACTCTTCCTAGAGCATCAGGCATCATACCCTCGGGGAGCCATCTCTGATTTCCTCTTTCCCTTCTCCAGGTCTGTACACATACCTTTGCTCTTTACTCCACAAATATTGAACATGAATATGAATGGTTGAATCACCGATGGCTCAGCGGTAAAGATTTCACCTGCAATGCAGGAGATGCAGGAGATGTGGGTTCAGTCCCTGAGTTGGCAAGGTCCCCTGGAAAAGGAAATGGCAACCCACTCCAGTATTTTCCAGGTGGGAAATCCCATGGACAGAAGAACCTGGTGGGCTACTGTCCATGGGGTTGCAAAGAGTCAGACACAACTTTGAGACTGAACATGAATGGTTGAATGCTTCCATGTTACAGGCACAGCTCCAGATGCCAAGGATTCAGCAGAAAACTCCATCCTGACACTCACCACCCTGCCGTGTGTGTCCGCCATCCATCTGTCTCTCCTCGGTCCTCTGGTGCTCAGGATTTGCTGAAAGAGTAAATCCGATTATGCAGATTTTCTACCTTCTCCTCTCTCTCCTTCTCTCCTGGTGTCTTCTCTCCATCTCTCTATAAGAGCAGAAACCGGAAATCAAACTTCGTAATTACGAGATTAGCCAGATGAAATTTCCTCACCATTTCTGCTTTTTCCATAGGGTTTGCTGAAGTCTGTGTGTGTATGTGAGATGCAAAGTGTGAGCTGAATGCTTCCTTTGTTTGATCAATTTGCTCAGCTGCAGCCAGCAACAAAAGTTTCTCCTCCTTCTTGTGCTTTGTTCAGAGCTAAAGAACTCAGTTCTTTGAAAAGAAGAGAGGGATATTCTGTTGATATTCTGTTCTGGGTAATTTCTATACCATGAAGACCGAAGTGTTTTGTTGGGGAGCAAACAGAGGGTTTTCAAATGTTTTTTTAAGCCTTGTAATACCATCATCTCTTTCTCCTGAAACAAAGCAGCAAAAGGTGACAAATGGACTCTTCTGGGGCCGGTACTGGTACAGGTGCCAGATAAAACACAAGACACTCGGTCAAGAGGTGTTTCAGTTAAACAGTGAATAAATTTTTTAGTGTTGCTGCTGCTGCTAAGTCACTTCAGTCGTGTCCGACTCTGTGCGACCCCATAGACGGAAGCCCACCAGGCTCCCCGGTCCCTGGGATTCTCCAGGCAAGAACACTGGAGTGGGTTGCCGTTTCCTTCTCCAATGCATGAAAGTGAAAAGTGAAAGTGAAGTCGCTTAGTTGTATCCGACTCTTAGCGACCTCATGGACTGCAGCCCACCAGGCTCCTCTATCCATGGGATTTTCCAGGCAAGAGTACTGGAGTGGGGTGCCATTGCCCTCTCCATTTTTAGTGTTAAGTGTGCCCAAATATTGCACTGGATGTAATCACACTTTGAAAAAATCATTTGTTCATCTGAAATTCAAATTGACCAAGTGTGCTGCGTTTTTATTTGCCAAATCTGGCCACCCTTATGACTGGCAGAAGGTAGTTAGTTGCTGGAATTAGCTGTTTTTTGGCTCTTATTTTTGATCATGGTGACTTTTCAGCAAGACGTCCCAGGATTTGGTGAAAGCCGCTGGCTTTGCCAACTGTGAGAACTTTTAGAACATGTCTCAACCCAGAGCTAGAGGCACAGTGAGAAGGCAGCTCGATCCTTCCCTGAACCGCCTTCACCCTGGAGGGGACGTGACAGCAGGTGTTACGGCGTCCCACGGTCCGTCTTCATCCCTGGGGTTGCTTAGCTGTTACGGCAGTGGAAGCTGTCTGGTACGTAAGTACACTCAGTTTCGTTCAGCAGTAATTGATTATTCCATTTGTGAGGCAGAGCACAGAAAACTGTGTCCACTTGCAGGATGTCCATCTTGTGAAGAACAAAAGCGTTCCTGGTGGGTCTCACCCCTGGGTGGACGTTATCAGTACCTGTGAGCCTTTTAAAGCAATGCTGAGGCCCGGGAGGCAACCAGAAATTTGGAGTCAGGGCTCTGGTGGGGCCTGAACACCTTCCAATGCCCTCCCGCCCCGGGATTCAGCCAGAGTTGAGACCGGCTGTGTTTCAGCATCGTGCGTGGTCATGAAGGATTCTCTGAGCTCTGGTGCGGAGGAGGAACAGCACGTGGCAGAACCTTGCTTGTGGAGGGAGCACACGGCAGGTGTCCTTCTGAGCCGTGACTCAAAGGGGAGGCTTCCAGGCTCTTTCAGTAGCGGCACGATACTTACTCCGTTTCTGAGATCACTGCTAAGTGGGAGTGAGGAGGCTCTGACTGGGAATACCAGAGAGCCTCAGATTGGAGCTAAGATTTTATGGGAGCAGAATTCATGTTCACTTTCCATTTGTCATTAGTCCTTCGTGCTGTGCAGCTGGTTGATGTGACCTGAGGGGAGTTAACCTGAGAGAGTTACCACGTGTGGAATTGAATGTAATTCAGGGTTAGGACTGGCTGAGAGAAGCCTGTCACGACAGCACTCCCGAACATTGTGACATGTAATTAGGTTGACACATTTGTCCTATGGCTACAAGTCCTGCAGGGCAAGTCCCTGGGTGGAGAGAGCTGGTTTGGCCCGCAGGTCACCTGTGGCTTGTAGCCCCAGGTCAGTGTCTCCAAGTGTCATCAAGGATGTATATCTGAATCCTGAGATGCTCGTGAATTATACAGTTTCCTGGGCCTTGCCTCAGAGCTAGGGAATGAGGATCTCTGGGGGGAGGGGCCTCCAATCCAGTAAAGGACACTTGTGATTCTCGTGCTGAGGTCAAGGGCTTAGTCTAAACTGCATTTTGAAGGTAGCAGACTCTGAAATCAGATGGGAGTAGAGGCCAACCTTCTCCTCCTCCTCCTCCTTTATTATTATCATTAAGAAAAATTATTTCTGTGGACCTCCCTCTGTTTGGGGCAGTGGTATCTGACTTCTTCACCTCTGCAGAAGAGTCAGGATTCCATGGGCATCTTCAGAAGTGCTAGGTACCTCCCGAGGTTGTTTCCAGCTCTGCATAGTGGCTGATAACTTGAGGACAGCTTGTCTTTCTGCTTTGCTGAAATGTATCCCTTTTCCATCTCTGATCCTTTCTTCCAATTGTTTCGAATGCAGATTTTTGAAAAAAACTGTGAGCGGAGTCTTCCACATTTAATTGATAAGCAATGCCAAGGATCTTATTGCAAATCTTCATTAATGAACAGTAAAGCTAAAGTTAGGACAATGATTTTTGCCAGCAATTGAAAAAAAAGACAAGGAAACTCTTGAATCAAATTGTAAACTTTTACCTCTTTGATTTTTTGCTAATTTGAATTTTGTAGTGATTTAGGGAATTATCTCTAGAGCATATCCTTCAGTCAACTGAAAATAGGATTTGTTACATAAATTAGTGACAGAAACCAGGAGTTCTCAAGTAGGGCTTTTTTATGAGCTAAACGGAGGTGTTTTGATACCAAAAATGGAATATTTGGGAACTTTCCCCAGTTTGTTCTAGAAATTATTAGATAAACCCTTAGATAAATGAGATGGGATTTTAAACAAATTTTTCCTTCAGTAAGTTTTTATTATCCATGCTGCTTATCTCTTCTAGAACCTCTTGCAAAATGAATTCTCTTCTATTCCAAATTGGAAACTTATTTTAAGTTTGATAAATGTAGGTATCAGTGCAGATTTCTAGGTGTTCATCATAACTTCTAGGTGTTCTGCCACCTGACAATTTTGATGTCTATTGATACTGGTTCATTAATTGTAACAAATGTGCCAATTTAATATAAGATGTTAGTAATAGGAGGAACTGATTAGAGATATATGGGAACACTGTGTACCATCTTTGCAATTTTTATGTGAATCTAAAACTGTTCTCAAATTGAAAGCTTTTTCTAAAAAATAAAATAATCTCAAGAAGGAAGTTAACTGTTCGTTTAGCATGGAAGGCAAGAGGTTTTACAAAGTGATGCTTTTTAACTAAAAACACAAGTTTTATAAGAGAAAATATATGCCATGTTCAAATTTGAGGCTCTTAAGACTGTCAGAATATATTCTTCACAAATGTCATTGGTCTCCTTTATTTTTTATTTCAGGTAAAATGTATATCTAATAGTATGTCTCTCCTGTTAATTTATTTATTTATGGCTATTAACAAGTGTAATGAAGGCAAAAAATGTGAAAACAGATTGTTAGTCATGACAACAGAAGCAAAAGCAGTGCCATAATTAATGACTTTGTTAATTATCCTTAACCTTTATTAACTGGTGTTCATTTTAGTGACATACACATCATAAGTATTGTTCATTCTTATATCTATTGTGAAGGTGCATCCAATATAGTGACTTTCCCCTCAACTGTTCCAGGTCTAAATTACAACAAGATGAAATTCTGCTTGTGCTTGGAGATATACCAGCTTTAAATAGAGAACTATTAAGATCTCCCTTGTACTAAATTTATTTTTTGAATAGGTGAGATCCAGGTGAGCACTGATTTTCTATAGCTCTGAAAATGTCACACGCATCTGAATCATACATCAGGATGAATTCCAAAGTCAGTATTTCAGTGAAGATATTTAATTTTTTGGACTGTTTACATGATATATCTGCTAAGAAGAGTGTTTTTTTCTTAAGTGAAAGTTTATTAAAACCATGATAAGTGAGCCGTAACAGTCTTGAAAGAGGATTTTTTTCCCTACTGCTAGTTAAAGTGCTGTGGAATTCCCTCCCCACTATTTTTCAAAGGCCTTTGGTATATTTAAACTAAAGATACCCTTTGGATACCCTGTTCAGTTGAAGCCCCCCAAAAATGTTCAAAGTTACTATGAATTATATAATTTAGGAATTATCAGAAAAACTTGAGGTTCTAGCATGAAGCCATGGGTAAAATATCATCTCTTTATAATTCTTCCTTAGGAGTTGATCCTCCAATTATTCCTACTCAGACTCCTTGAAACACAGGCCTGAATTGTTTTTTATAAAAACAGCATCACTAAAGAAGATGTGGTACATATGTACAATAGACTACATGAATGTGGGCAAGTTGCTTCGGTCATGTCTGACTCTTTGCAACCCTATGGACTGTAGCCCTCTAGGCTCCTCTGTCCATGGGATTCTCCAGGCAAGAATACTGGAGTGGGGGATCCAGGGGGTCTTCCCGACCCAGAGATCGAACCCACATATCTTACGACTCCTGCATTGGCAGGCAGGTTCTTTACCACTGTACCACCTGGGAAGCCCACAGTGGACTATGATTCATCATAAAAAAGAATGAAATAATGCCATTTGCAGCCACATGGATGAATCTAGAGATCATCATACTAAGTGAAGTAATTCAGACAGAGAAGAACAAATATCATATGAAATCACTTATATGCGGAATCTAAAAAAAAGATAAAGATGAACTTTGTTACAAAAGAAACAGACACACAGACATGGAAAACAAACCTATGGTTACCATAGAGATAAGGGGATAGGGGAGGGATAAATTAAGAGTTTGGAATTAACACTATTATATATATTAATAAAATAGATAAACAACAAGTACAGCACAGAGAACTATATTCAATATCTTATAATAACCAATAATAGAAAAGAATCTGAAAAGTATGTATATAAATCTGAATGACTTTGCTGTACAGAAGAAATTAACACAACATTGTAAATCAACTATACTTTAATAAAAAGTATACACATACATGCATTCATACATACATACATAAAATAGATTGATTTCTGAACTCTCAGAAAAAATGCAAATGCCTCAAAAATGCTAGTACAAATTTTTAGGTATTCTAGATGTTAGTACTTGAGCTCCTGAATCTCAATTGTATTTTTTGAAAAATATAAAATCAGTGCTGTCATCAGCCTATATCTAACTTTTGAATGTTAGGTCTTTCAAGTACCAGCCAAAGCTTTGTGCCCAGTGGGGATTAGGAATGGAAGTGTGGTAAAGGAGGGGTGTGTTTCTAGGGTAACTTTTAAAATTCAGATGTTGGTCATTTTCTTTTTTAGACTGTCCAGCATGCTCATTTCTTAATGTTTTGCTCTTATAGGAGGTCTGAGGAAGACCTCTTTGGTGTCAGCCTCCTGACTTTCCTAGACATGAGGTACCTACCAAACCACTGGGGAGACACAACATGCTCCGGATTTGAGTCAGAAGACCTGGGTCTACCAATGCCTGGCTCCGCCCACTTTGTAGTCCTGTGAACCTGAGCGAAGTCCGCAGCTTTTGCAAACCTCAGCCCACAGGAATGTCCTTATGCTGCAGGAATGTCCTTACAGGGGGTGGAAACGTGCTACAGGGAGCATTTCTCAGGCAACAGTGGAGAAGGTTGATAAGACTACCTGTGGGTGGTATTTACATTTGTGCCAGGAGTTAACTGCAGTGCTTTTGATTGATTGGTGCATTGCTCTTGTTTTATTATTAGGTGATCTTATTAATAATGACCAGAATAAGTTTCTGCACCAGTCTGTGAAATCCGGTTGGCTCTCATCTCTCTTCCCTGGACTCAGAAGCTTTTCTGCTTTGTCTTTCACTTCTGTTTGCTCTCTTCTTGGCTCCCAAAGAAATGGCTTTAAAAAATAGTAGGGAATCATGATTTTGACAGTATAGTAAAATAATTCAGTCCGAAATAGACTGAAGCTTACTGTTTATACCAACCATCTCAAGAGAGAAAAATATTTACCAAGTGAATTAAACTCACAGTGTTCAGCAAGTCGCACTGCCACGCTTTGCAGTCAAGTGTTTATCTTAAATGCATGTTGCAACAGGACTCTTGAGATGGCAAGTAAAAGAAACGCAACACAAGGCTGGTTTAGGGGGCTTCCCTGGTGGTCCAGTGGTTAAGAATCCACCTTGCAATGCAGGGGATTCGGGTTCAATCCCTGGTGGAGGGACTAAGATCCCACATGCTGCAGAGCAATTAAGCCCATGAGCCACACCTAGAAAGACCTCAAGCTGCAACGGAAGGTCCTATGTGCTCCAACTAAGACCTGACACAGCCAAATTAATTTTGTTGGTGTTGTTGTTCACTCGCTCAGTCGTGTGTGACTCTTTGTGACCCCATAGACTGCAGCACACCAGGCTTCTCTGTCCTTTACTACCCCCTGGAGTTTGCTCAAACTCATGTCGAGTCGGTGATGCCATCCAACCATCTCATCCCCTTCTCCTCCTGCCTTCAGTCTTTCCCAGCATCAGGGTCTTTTCCAGTGAATCAGCTCTTCACCTCAGGTGGCCAAAATTTTGGAGCTTCAGCTTCATCATCAGTCCTTTCAATGAATATTCGGGTTGATTTCCAGTAGGATTGACTGGTTTGATTCCCTTGCTGTCCAAGGGATTCTCAGAAGTCTTCTCCAGCACCATGGTTCAAAGCCAAATATTTTTTTTTTTAAACGAGGCTGGCTCAAACAGCAAAGGGTGTATTGGTTTATGAAACTGAAAAGCCAAAAGGCATGATGCTAACATCAGGCAGATTTTGATACAGCTCAGCACATTCACTAAGGAGTCCTGATTCCTTTTTTTCTGTTTCTCTTTCCTTGGTGTCAGCTTTATCCTGAGGATCTCCCCTTGAGATCCTCAAATGGCTTTCAGTGGGTCATAGGGCCATATGCACCCCTGTTCCCAGCAGCCCCAGAAAGAACTCTACTATTCCTTTTTTTGTGGATCTGCTCTGGTCATGTGTCCAGGACAGAAATCACAGTGGTAAAGAGGAACAAGCTATACTTATTGCTCAGTCCAGATCGTGGGTGTCACCTCCAGAGCCAAATGGAACCTCCATTGGAAATCAGGGACTCTCAGACCCCATCTGTTCATTCTGGCCAGTTGGTCAGCAGTCCTGTTGATAAACTTTTAGTTATTAGTTCAAGTATATATGATTATTTTTTTAACTAATTAATGAATTTGGCTGTTTGGGGTCTTAGTTGCAGCACATGGGATCTTCGTTTTGTCACCCGGGAGCTTTCCTTGCAGCAAGCACATGGACTCTCTAGCTGTGATGTGAGGACCCAGTAGTTGCAGTGTGTAGGCATAGTCACTACCCAGCATGTGGGATCTTAGTTCCCCAACCAGGGATTGAACTTGCAGCCTCTGCATTGCAAGGCGGATTCTTAACCACTGGACCACCAGGGAAATCCCAGTATATTTTAAACTCAAAAATGAAGATCTGTCCAAATATATGTCCCCCTGTCTTTTCGAGTTTCTTTGCACCCCAGCATCTACCGTCTCTCATTCTGCCCTCATCACTGCACCTGGGGGCTTCCTTCCACCTGGAACCTTCGGAATCTTGGTCATGGTGACTCACTGCAGCCGTGACTTTGCCAGTTCTCCTTAGGTGTTGCATGAGCAAGGATGAATTAGTTTGGCCCTGAGCCACAGGTTCTTTGTGTAATTTACCCACTCCACAGGGTTGTTTGAAGTATTTTCCAAGGCGATGTTATCCATCCCAAGGAGCAGCTCAGCCATGAATGTGTGGTTTCCCGTCTCAACCGTGATAGTCAGCAGCCAAGTCTGCTGCTGGTGCCCTGGCGTTGCTTGCAGTCACCAGGTACTAGAACTTGGAGTGGAGATGCTGCCAAGGCTTGAACTGTTTGGAAACTAGGTTTCCAAGTCCCTGGGGCTAGACAGGGACTAGAGACAAAAATCAGTGAGGAAATCATCACTTTTGGAGAAGGAAATGGCAACCCATTCCAGTACTCTTGCCTGGAAAATCCCATTGACAGAGGAGCCTGGGAGGCTGTAGTCCATGGGGTCACAGAGTCGGACACGACTGAGCAACTTCACTTCACTTCAGTGAAGGAAAAGGGATGACCTTGCTCAAATGGAAGTAGCCAGACTCCTGCATAACTTCAGTGCAAGACACCCACGCGTGGGTTCATTCTGTTCCACAGCAAGTGATGTACAGAAAGACCGAGTTCTTCGGGGCACCAGTGTTCGTGTACTTAGAGGGTTAGATGCCAAGTTACCTGTTACCTGTCAGTTCTCATTCAGAATAGCCTAGCTTCTGATGAAAACCCAATAGTGTAATGTTTGTTTTTAAAAAGATATTTCTTTTTAAAATTAATTTTTACTGGCGTTTAGTTGCTTTACAATGTTGTGTTAGTTTCTACTGAACAGCAAAGTGAATCAGCCATATGTATACATATATCCCCTCCCTTTTGGATTTCTTTCCCATTCAGATCACCACAATGCACTAACTAGAGTTCCCTGTGCTATACAGTAGGTTCTTATTATTCGGTCCAGTGGTTAGGACTTCTTGCTTTCCCTGCTCAGGGCATGGGTTCAATCCCTGGTCCCCTAGGATTGAAGAGGGGATCCTGAGAGCCATACAGTATGGGGGGAAAAATCAGAACAGTGCCTGGCTAAGTACTCACCAAGTCCAACTACCACTGTTAATTCTACAGGATATTTAGTTAATAGCATCTAAAAAAATGTTTCTTCCAACTTACGCTTGCTGGGGGGAAGGGATAGTTAGGACATTTGGGATGGACAAGTACACACTGTTATATTTAAAATGGATAACCAACAGATCCTTCTGTATAGCAAAGGGAACTCTGCTTAATGTTATGTGGCAGCCTGGATGAGAGTGGGGTTTGGGGGAGAATAGATACATGTGCATATAATATGGCTGAGTCCCTTTGCTGTCCACCAGAAACTGTTCCAATACTGTTAGCCAGCTGTTCTCCAATACAAAATAAAAAGCTTAAATATACATATATATATGTTTCTTAAAGGGTGCAAAAGCACTGGTAGATTTATGAAGCGTCTACGTAGTTATCCCTGTCTAGACTGTTCTGAGGCAAGCTAGGAGGTAGAGAGAGTGGCCAACTAGGTCATCTTTGCTATCCTGGTAGAGATAACAGTAGTAGCTAAGACCTGGTAAGCTCTTAGCCAGGCACTGTTCTGACTCTTTTCCCCCAGCGCTGCACGGCACACGGGATCTTAGTTCCACGACCAGGGACTGAACCTGCGCCCTCAGAAGTGAAAGTGCGGAGTCGTAACCACTGGACCACTAGGGGATCCCCAGCCAGGCACTGTTCTAAGCACCGTGGATGTGCTGACTTACTCCTTCCCTAACATCCCATGAGGGCCAAGACTGGGAAAGGTAGGCCCCTTGCTCTAGGTTACTCAGCACTACGGACGAAGCTAGGATTGACCCCAGGCGTTCTGGTCTCAGAGCTTTCAGCTGCCATCCTGTACTGTCTTCTGGTGATTTGATCTCAAATTTTTAAGTGAATGCTTCCTCTAAAACCTAGAGTGTATATTTATTTCTTTTTTACTTTTACATTTGTTTATTGAAGTATAGTTGAATTGCAATATTATATTAGTTTCAGGTGTAGAGTACAGTGATTCAGTATTTTTACAGACTGTACTCCAATTACATTTATTGATTTTAAATGTCAAATATAAGTGTATATTTTATATCATTTGATCTGTATAAGTAGATTTGGCACAGTGCCTGCCTCTGAGTAAGCAGTCAATACAATTTTAGATGTTTTTTCAGCTATCTAGTTTTGTAAGCTAGAGAATATGTTGATTTATGATGGGTACTTGAGGGAAGAAAGAGATGGTGAATCATTTCGCATGCATTGTGGCCACAATTGAGTGGCCAAAAACCACCATGTGTGGCTGTGTCCTCCTGGCCAAAAAAACCAAAGGTAACAGGAAGCTCTTACTCCCTCTTGAGGCAGCCAATTGAGACATTTTTAATTACTTACTGAATCTGCATCGACAGACCCACTGTGAATGAACTTGTGGGTTACGGGAGCAAAGGAGTGGGAGGGAGAAATTGAGTCCAGTTGACTCTTGTATGAGTTATTAATAGAACATAACACAGAAGAATCTAAACTTACCCAACACATAAATTAAGGAGTGATTAGCTGCCATGGAAAAATGATTCTTTTTCTGCACAGTTCATCATAAATATCCTAATCTTGTGCATCCTTGGAGTGTTTAGAATGTGCTTTGCCCTAGATCCCCTGGAGGAAGACATGGCAACCCACTCTAGTATTCTTGCCCGGAGAACTCCATGGACAGAGGAGCCTGGTGGGCTAGAGTCCATAGGGTCGCAAAGAGTCAGACACGACTGAGCAACTAACTATCTAGCTTGCCCTAGATACCTTTCATCAGTACTAGGTTGAAGTCAAGAGTGTAGTGTATAGGACTTCGCCAGTAATCCAGTGGCTAAGATTCCACACTCCCAATGCAGGGGGACCAGGTTCGATTCCTGGTCAAGGAACTAGATCCTGAGTGCCATAACTAAGACCCAGTGCAGCCAAATTTATCTTTATCTAGATTATTTTAAAAGAATGTTTATTTAAAAACATAGTTCACAAGTAAGGAGTCTGAAATTATGTTTGTTGAAAAATGAATAGAAGATAAAATGATGGGATGGAGAAGAGCAGTTTCTCTTGACCCTTTAGGATGCATCCTCACCCAGGTCAGAGTCAAATGGCCTTTGCTTACCAGTGTCCACTCTCAATGTCCACCCGTCACTCATTTCCTGGCTTGATTGGACCTGGAAGCCAAGTCCTGCTAGGAGTGAAGACGAGGGTGTCATTTGGAGAAGAGAAGAAGAAAGGGGTGCACGTTGTGGGATGTAGCCAGCTGTAGAGCGTAATTCTCCTCGAGGGCTCCCATGTAACACAGTAAGCCTTTGAAACTCCTAAGTTGCAGCAGGACATAAAACACCCTGCCATAAACGAGACACATGTGTTTGGGCTACGCGGCGTTGGGGTACACTGAACATGGGGCAAGAGAAGGTGGAACTGAGCCCGTCCTAGAAGGGCAGTGGGGTTTGGTTGGATGGAGTGGAGAGGAAGGGCCGGGGGAGGGCCAGAGCCCAGACCCAGCCACACCAGGAGAGCCTGAAATGGAGGTGGAGAAGGGGAGCACCCAGAGCCGGGGATAAGGCTGGCCGGGCCCAAGTCTGTAGGGTCCACAGGCCAAGGAAATCAGTTTAGACTCAGTGCCAAAAATCAGTTAATGGCTGTGTGGAGTTGAGCAGAAAGGTGATCTGGTGGGAGCTCTTGAAGTATCAACAATTAAGAGGAGTTTCACCTCATAATAAGGGCTTCCCTTGTGGCTCAGCTGGTAAAGAATCCGCCTGCAATGCAGGAGACCTGCTTTCGATCCCTGGGTTGGGAGGATCCCCTGGAGAAGGGAACAGCTACCCACTCCAGTGTGCTGGCCTGGAGAATTCCATGGACTGTATAGTCCATTGGGGTCGCAAAGAGTCTGAGTGACTTTCACTTTACCTTATAAAGCAGACACCATCCTCCTTTTTCCTGGTGGTGGATTGCAGTGCCATAAGCATGCCAAGCTTGCCAAGAGCTCTCAGTCTCAATTGATTTCTTTTGGCTTGTGGATGAGGCCCCACCAGCCTCGTCCCCTCTCTGGGTACTCCCCTCCCCACCTCCATTTCAGGTTCCCTGAGTGTCCCTGGTATGACTGGCCCAGCCACTGCCAAAAAGGTTTGGGTTATAACAACCATTAAAAAAATGGGGAAGAGGGCGACATTAAAAGCTAGAAAGATTCTGGAGCAGGTTGTTTCTCAAGGGTTTTTAAAAGTTCTCTCTCGGGACTTCCCTGGCAGTCCAGTAGTTAGGACTCAGCGCGTTCACTGCCAAGGGCCCAGGTTCGATCCCTGATTGGGGAACTAATGTCCCACAAGCTGTGCAGCATGGCCAATAATCATAAGAAGAAGACAAATAAAAGAATCTGTGATAGAAGAAGTAGAGCTGAAAATTAGATGAAAAAGAAAATTTTTTTAAGTTCTCTCTCCACTTAAAGAGTAACTGGAAATTGTAGACAGTGCTTTGTGTGTGGAGATTTTGCCAGAAAGGTGACCTGGTACTCCACCACTCTCGGAGAAGGAGGTAGGAAGTGCAGGTCATATCTTACTATTTTTTTCTCTAACTGGTTCGTTCCTTTTAGTTGTTGATTAGACAGATGTGTCATGCGATGTGCCTCTAGCTCATCTCAAGTCTTGTCACTTCCTCTGCTTCTCCGTTTTGCTCTAAGTCCCAGGCTGTGAGGGAACCGGTGTCGGTTAGATGACTGCCTCCAGATGTTTTCACTCAGAGAGTGATTAGAAGTGTAAAGGCCTTTATTTAGTCGGGGTTGGTCTGCCTGAGATTTGTTATTAGATCCATGACTAAATTGTGGTGCCTCCCCTGACAGCGAGGATATGGATGGGCTGGTTTGGTTTTTTGCCTTTTTAATGGACTCTTCCCCCCTCCCGCCCCCAACCTTGCATCTAAGCGTTTAATAGACACTGGTGGTTAAGTGGATTTTAAGACTGTCGATGGGAAACCTCTTAACCATTCCTTGGGTAGATGTGTGTGATGTGAGTCAAACAAATAGTCGATCTCAGATGGGGGTGTGTTATAGATGGATAGTAACTGAGGCCAGAGGTTGACTGGAGTTAATGCCCTCAGAAGTGCTTTTGGGCAATGCAGAGATTGCCAGGAGACAGTGATTAAAACTTGGAGCATGAACAGTATGTTATGCTATGGGAATAAAATATATCTGGTTCCAATATATAAAGAATGTTTCCTTCAAAGAGGAAAGAGGATGGAGCTCTTAGAGTATGGAGACTGGAGGACTGGAGAAGGATCTGCGTTGTACTGGGCTGGCCTTCCATTCCTACCCTGCTGGGCATGGGCTTCTCTGCTTCAATAACTTCATGGTCTCTGAGGAAAAGATGGAAGTAAAGAAAGTTGGGTCTCAGTTGGACATATGACACGTCGTTGTGACAGGTAGATGCCTATGTGTTGAGTTTTCAAGTCACACTTTATCCATGTCAGTTTCCCTCTTCAGCCTTACACATTTTGGGGAGGAGACTGAGACTCATATTTATCTTGCTGTCATTCACTTCGCTTGCTATCTGTGTATGCATTTCAAGAATTCGAGCTAAAAGTTAGGTGGCAGCACTCTGGCAAAATTGATTACCCACCAGCCTTCCCAGTGTGGATACTCCATTTTGAAATAGTGTGTGCTCTACGTGGACTTTGTCACCATTATATTTTCAGTAGTACTGAAAGTCGAAGCTTTTTCTGGCAGATGGATGGCGGTAACTTTGGAAGTGTTTGTGCTGTGTTTAAGGATTGTTTTTAATTGTGAAACTAACCTAGGTGCTGTATCACATTGAAGTCTTAATATCCTGTTCTTTTCTCCCAACTGTATTCCCTCCCACTTACTTTAAGTAAAACCATAACACAAGGGTAGGAGTTATCATGGTCCTTTACACAAGACCTTTCTGATTGTGGAGATGTATGCACTGGTTTATTTTACGCTGATGCTATGTGCTCAAATCCTATAGTTAGCTCTCCCTTTTCTAATTCTAAGTGATCCACCAAGTAAATTTCTGATTATAAGTTGGCTTCATGGGTTGATCAACTTTTAAGGGAGAGAAAGTACCAGTTATCTGGTGAAAAGTACTGCCACCTTAAGGGGAGGTGTATTTTTCATTGCAGATTAAGACGCTGGCGTTTTGTTTTCATACATCAGTCTCCTTCAGCCTGGTAGAGGTAAGTCCATCTAGGGGCAAGATCTCCATCAGGGATGAAGACCAGACCTGGACACTGAGATGAACTTCCCAGCATATCCCCACTCCAAGGGACCACTTGATGGACAGCTTACTTGCTGTTTCTGGAAGAGCTCTACCATCCTCATGCTTTTCATTTGAACATGAATTTTGTTTTTCAGTCGCTAAGTTGTGTCCAACTCTTTGCGACCCCATGGACTGCAGCACACCAGGCTTCCCTATCCTTCACTATCTCCTGGAGTTTGCTCAGATTCATGCCTGTTGAGTCGGTGATGCTGTCTGACCCTCCCATCCTCTGCCACCCTCTTCTCCTTTTGTCTTCAATCTTTCTCAAGATCAGGATCTTTTCCAGTACAGTCGGCTCTTTGCATAAGATGGCCGAAGTATTGGTGCTTCAGCTTCAGTATCAGTCGTTTCAGTGAATATGCAGGGTTGATTTCCTTTAGGATTGACTGGTTTGATCTCCTTGCTGGTCCAAGAGTCTCCTCCAGCACCACAGTTCAAAAGCACTAATTGTTCAGCACTCAACCTTCTTTATGGTCAAACTCTCACATCCATACACAACTACTGGTTTGACTATATGGTCTATGGCATAGTGACCATTAAGTGTTCTGGTAATAGTGACTAATAGTGTCAGCTACGGATCATTGTCCTTGAATGAGTACAGTATCCAGTGGAAGATAACTTCAAGGCAATCAATCATACCTCCACCCCAAGAGGGAAAGGATATATGTATATGTATAGCTGATTCACTTCATTGTACAGCAGAAACTAACACAACATTGTAAAGCAACTATATTCCAAAAAAAAAAAGTTTAGGTGAGTGGAATTGCCTTAGCCTTAAGGCTGTCTTCTTTAAACTCACAGTTCACGTTATCTAACAGGATGGAGCATGATGGAAAAAAATTCAAATAAGAGTCTCCTTTTTTAATGTGCTCAGGATAAGATTCGTTTGAATGTTGGAAAGCATCCTGGAAAAGAAAACCTGGGGCAAACCAAATAGAAATCTCTTGGCAGCTGTCTCTCTTCCCCAGCTGTATTCAGTTATTGAACAGCTGTCAAAGAAAGCAAAGCATTATTTGTCCATTTTGAACAATTTTGGAAAGCTGTTTTTAACCCCAGTAGTCTTTTTCTACAGCCTTCTAATCTCTGTAAAGATTTTGAAAGATCTGATAACCCACACTTGTATCAGGCCTGAAGTTACTACTTAAACATAAAGAGGCACCCAATAAGTGTTCATGTGAAATGAATCATAACCACTAGAGTTTTATTTCTTGCAAAATTTTGCACTATGGCACACCATAATATGTATTAATAGATGTTTTAGCTCGCAGTCAGCAACAGTATCTACTATTTGTTTCTCAACTGCATAATACATAATGTAAGATAGAAGTCAGAGCTGTATGTATTCTTTGCATAACTACAGAGCTGGAAATGACTGTCAGGTCAATTTCTCTTCTAAACATTTCATCTTATAGAGAGGCTGAGTCTCTGCAGTTTTATGAGCTTATGATGATATGAAATGCAGTCAGCATAGTCTTTCTTTTGCATCTGAGGCACAAGCCATTCTGATTTTGGAGCATCCCTTTTTTTTCTCTCTGTTTTTATTAAAGGGTTTAGATTTCTGATAGGGAAGGCTAGTGTTTGAATATATCAAAATTTGAGACTTAGAAAAAATTAAAAATGTTTGTGTTTCAGTTTGTGGTTGAATGGTTGGCAGAAAAGTTTTATTTCAGTCAAAGTTGTACCCAAGTGTAAATTGGTTATTTGACTGTGACACTGGGTCATAGTTTTAATGAAAAAAAAAAAAAAAATGTAAAACAAACCTCTTGGGTGGCTTCTAAGATTCAAAGCTGATTCCCTCCAGGGAAATCTCATGAGCTACCTTATTGCTTACTTAAAGCATTTATTATTTTGAGTATTCTAAAGCATAACAAAGGGTCTTCCCTGGCAGCTTAATGGTAAAGAATCCACCTGCCAATGCAGGAGACATGGGTTCGATCCCTGGTCCAAGAAGATCCCACGTGCCACAGGGCAACTAAGCCTGTGCATTACAACTACTGAGCCTGTGCTCCAGAGGCTGGGAGACACAACTACCGAAGCCCTCACACCCTAGAGCCCGTGCTCCGCAGCAAGAGAAGCCACTGCAATGGGAAGCCCACGCCCCACAGCTAGAGAGTAGCCCCCGCTCCCCACAACTGTAGAAAAGCCAGCGCAGCAGTGAGGTCCCAGCACCGCCAAAACTAAAATAAATAAATAAAATTTTTAAAAGAGTAGTATATCACCTGAATTACCTTTCTCCAGTAGCAAACTTGAATGTAGAAGGAAATTCTTTTATATGGTGGCCTTCTTGAGTCAGGCCACAAAATGATTAAATATAAGGTAACCAGTGTGCTTGTGACAGTGATGTGAATTTAAGTGCCAAGGTCAACACACAATCTGCCCACATTACATCACCATTAGACTCTCTTTTCAAATTTGTTTTTTAGAAACCATTTGAGAGCGATTAAAAGTCAGCTGAATTACCTAAATTCTTCTATGCCTTTCACTGATAATTTTCAACACATTCACTGCACAACATTACTCTAACTATATAGGTAGAACAAGGAGAAGACAATTTCCTAAGAGCATGATTGCCATATAGTTTTAAATGATCTATTTAATATAAAAGCTTAAGTAGTTTTACCTGCTGTTTTTAATCTCTTTAATTAAAAGGGCTCCAGATGGTGAAGAATGTTATAAAAGTATTTTTGTATATATTCTATGCCTTTCTTGGATTGAGGATTTTTTCACGTTTGTTGGTTTCCCCATTCCCACTCCACTTTTTAGAGTCTTCCCCATATGTGTTCAAAAATCCTTGGCCATGTCTGACTTTTTAATTGACGGGAGATGTATTTTTTCTTTTATGGCAAACATGTGCTTTCTACTGGAAGGAACAAGTGACAGAAAAGAGGGGCCAAATTTCTGTGACTCAGTTAAGCGTTAGTAAACTCAGATCCAGCTGCTCGAAAGCCAATATTTGAGAGACGAGTGTTGGTTGAAAGGAAAGGCTGCTTTATTCAGGAGCCTGGCGACCTGGGGAGAAGGCAGCCTCATCTCCAAAGGCCAACTCCCGCTTGTCAATCAGTGGGGAGAGTTTTTAAACGGGAGTCAGTGCATAAGTGGAAGGAGGGGGCTACGTGCAGAACAGTGCTGTCAGTCCTGATGATCATCTTGAAATTGGTCCTCTGTGGTCTGATTGGTGCCATCTTGATTGTTTTAAGTACAGTTAATCTTCAGTTCCAGAGTTGGTTTGTTCTCATTTCTTTGAGGCTACTTCTCAGAATTGTGGTACCTTATATCATGGCTGCTATTTGGTCATCCTACAGTTAACTTCTTCCACCCGGTGGGGGTTTCAGTACTTACAAGACAGCTCACAGGATATGGCTCAGAATATTATCTATAGCCCTTGAGAAGGTCCTTGACTTTGTTGGATGACGAAACTATTATTATTTTGCCCCGTTTGACTGCTTTTCTCTGCTTCTGCATCTTCTCACTTCTCTGACTAAATTCATTCTTTTACTGAAGGTTTTCTACAGACAAAGGCAGGTGGAGGACATCGGAGGCGGGTGGTCAGTCCTAGGAAGGCCCCTGGGATCTTGCTCGGTTTTAAGTAGTCATGCCATCCGCAGGCTTGACTATGGAAATGGGCATGTGTCCTGTGCTTCCTGAGGTCTCTTCACCTTCCTTTTGAGGCTGAATATCTCCCCTATGTAGCTACCCACACACCAATCTCCTTGCTTGTTCTCTGAACACCTTGATGAGCTTTATACTGAAACAAGGGGTGGGGGATGGGCATCCCATTGGCGACTTCATGGTTTTTCTTCTCTTTTCTTCCTTCAGCTCCCTCTGAGGCCACTTATTTCTCATAATCCATCAAGAGACCTCTGAATTTTCCTCTTGTGGCTGTCAAATGTCACTGCTTTCCCAGGAACAGCGTGGGACTGCTTCATTGTTTGCTTTTAGCAAGAGAGAGGGTACAAGCTCGGTTCCCAAATAGGAAGGATCACTGCACCCACGGGGTGTGGGCCAGGGCACTGTGCTCCCACGGAAGTCGCGAGGATGCACCCACGGGGTATGGGCCAGGGCACTGTGCTCCCACGGAAGTCGCGAGGATGCACCCACGGGGTATGGGCCAGGGCACTGTGCTCCCACGGAAGTCGCGAGGATGCACCCACGGGGTGTGGGCCAGGGCACTGTGCTCCCACGGAAGTCGCGAGAAGACACTTAGGGAGTTTCCAAGCTAAGGGAAGAGAATTAGAGTATTAAGCACACTTTGAAGGATATAAAGAAAAGGAATTAAGTGTACGCGAAGAGAGGAAAGCAGAGAAGGCAATGGCACACCACTCCAGTACTCTTGCCTAGAAAACCCCATGGATGGAGGAGCCTGGTAGGCTGCAGTCCATGGGGTCGCTGAGGGTCGGACACAAATGAGCGACTTCACTTTCACTTTTCAGTTTCATGCATTGGAGAAGGAAATGGCAACCCACTCCGGTGTTCTTGCCTGGAGAATCCCAGGGTGGGGGAGCCTAGTGGGCTTCCATCTATGGGGTCGCACAGAGTTGGACACGATTGAAGTGACTTAGCAGCAGCAGCAGCATCAACAGAAGAAAGGGCTTCACTGGTGGCTCAGACGGTAAAGCATCCGCCTGCAATGCAGGAGATGCGGGTTCGATCCCTAGGTTGGAAAGAGCCCCTGGAGTAGGAAATGGCAGCCCACACCAGTATCCTTGCCTGGAGAATCCCACAGACAGAGGAGCTTGGTGGGCTACAGTCCATAGGGTTGCAAAGAGTCAGACACAACTAAGCAACTAACACTGAACAACAGAGGAAAACTAAGACTGCATACACTTCACAACTCCTAAAAAATAACCAAAAAGTTGATATTTTCTGAACCACTTGAGAGGAACCAGTTTTAGCCCCTGTTAGGGCATTTAGAATATAATCAATCTGATTTCGGTGTTGACCATCTGGTGATGTCCATGTATAGAGTCTTCTCTTGTGTTGTTGGAAGAGGGTGTTTGTTATGACCAGTGCATTTTCTTGGCAAAACTCTATCAGTCTTTGCCCTGCTTCATTCCATATTCCAAGGCCAAATTTGCCTGTTACTCTAGGTGTTTCTTGACTTCCTACTTTTGCATTCCAGTCCCCTATAATGAAAAGGACATCTTTTTTGGGTGTTAGTTCTAAAAGGTCTTATGGGTCTTCATAGAACCGTTCAACTTCAGCTTCTTCAGCATTACTGGTTGGGGCATAGACTTGGATTACTGTGATATTGAATTGTTTGCCTTGGAAACGAACAGAGATCATTTTGTCATTTTTGAGATTGCATCCAAGTACTGCATTTCAGACTCTTTTGTTGATCATGATGGCTACTCCATTTCTTCTGAGGGATTCCTGCCCAAAGTAGTAGATATAATGGTCATCTGAGTTAAATTCACCCATTCCAGTCCATTTCAGTTCGCTGATTCCTAGAATGTCGACATTCACCCATGCCATCTCTTGTTTGACCACTTCCAATTTGCCTTGATTCATGGACCTGACATTCCAGGTTCCTATGCAATATTGCTCTTTACAGCATCGGACCTTGCTTCTATCACCAGTCACATCCACAGCTGGGTATTCTTTTTGCTTTGGCTCCATCCCTTCATTCTTTCTGGAGTTATTTCTCCACTAATCTCCAGTAGCATATTGGGCACCTACTGACCTGGGGAGTTTCTCTTTCAGTATCCTATCATTTTGCCTTTTTATACTGTTCATGGGGTTCTCAAGGCAAGAATACTAAAGTGGTTTGCCATTCCCTTCTCCAGTGGACCACATTCTGTCAGATCTCTCCACCATGACCCGCCCATCTTGGGTCACCCCGCAGGCATGGCTTAGTTTCATTGAGTTAGACAAGGCTGTGGTCCTAGTGTGATTAGATTGACTAGTTTTCTGTGAGTATGGTTTCAGTGTGTCTGCCCTCTGATGCCCTCTTGCAACACCTACCATCTTACTTGGGTTTCTCTTACCTTGGGCGTGGGGTATCTCTTCCCGGCTGCTCCAGCAAAGCACAGCCAATGCTCCTTACCTTGGACGAGGGGTATCTCCTCACCAGCACCCTTCCTGACCTTCAACGTGGGATAGCTCCTCTAGGCCCTCCTGTGCCCGCGCAGCCACAGCTCCTTGGACGTGGGGTAGCTCCTCCCGCCCGCCACCCCTGGCCTCGGGCTTAAGGGCATGGGGTATCTCCTCCCGGCCGCTGCCCCTGACCTCGGATGTGGGGTAGCTCCTCTCGGCCATTCCTGCGCCGTCGCAGCCTGGCACTCTCAGCCGCTGCCCCTGACCTCGGACGTGGGTAACTCCTCTTGGCCGCCACCCTTCGGGCATGGGGTCCTCCCAGCTTCTGCCCCGACCTTGGACGTGGGGTAGCTCCTCTCGGCCGCACTTTAGAGCGCCCGTCGCAGCCGCCTACGCTTGGTCACAATAAACTGTGGAAAATTCTGAAAGAGATGGGAATACCAGACCACCTGATCTGCCTCTTGAGAAATTTGTATGCAGGTCAGGAAGCAACAGTTAGCACTGGACATGGAACAACAGACTGGTTCCAAATAGGAAAAGGAGTACGTCAAGGGTGTATATTGTCACCCTGCTTATTTAACTTATATGCAGAGTACATCATGAGAAAGGCTGGACTGGAAGAAACACAAGCTGGAATCAAGATTGCCGGGAGAAATATCAATAACCTCAGACATGCAGACGACACCACCCTTATGGCAGAAAGTGAAGAGGAACTAAAAAGCCTCTTGATGAAGGTGAAAGAGGAGAGTGAAAAAGTTGGCTTAAAGCTCAACATTCAGAAAACAAAGATCATGGCATCCGGTCCTATCATTTCATGGGAAATAGATGGGGAAACAGTGGAAAGAGTGTCAGACTTTATTTTTCTGGGCTCCAAAATCACTACAGATGGTGACTGCAGCCATGAAATTAAAAGACACTTACTCCTTGGAAGAGAAGTTATGACCAGCCTAGATAGCATATTCAAAAGCAGAGACATTACTTTGCCAACAAAGGTTCGTCTAGTCAAGGCTATGGTTTTTCCTGTGGTCATGTATGGATGTGAGAGTTGGACTGTGAAGAAGGCTGAGCGCTGAAGAATTGATGCTTTTGAACTGTGGTGTTGGGGAAGACTCTTGAGAGTCCCTTGTACTGCAAGGAGATCCAACCAGTCCATTCTGAAGGAGATCAGCCCTGGGATTTCTTTGGAAGGAATGATACTAAAGCTGAAACTCCAGTACTTTGGCCACCTCATGCGAAGAGTTGACTCATTGGAAAAGACTCTGATGCTGGGAGGGATTGGAGGCAAAAGGAGAAGGGGACGACAGAGGATGAGATGGCTGGATGGCATCACTGACTCGATGGACATGAGTCTGAGTGAACTCCGGGAGTTGGTGATGGACAGGGAGGCCTGGCATGCTGCGATTCATGGGGTCGCAAAGAGTCGGACACGACTGAGCGACTGATCTGATCTGAGGGCATTTAGCCCAAGATGCCTTTCCTCCAAGGTCCGAAGGGGACTGTCTTGGGTGAACGGCTTTCCCTGCAGGAGGATGGAGGTAACTGCAGACTTTCTGTTCAATGTGCTGCCTGCAGGTGTGCATCCAGGCTCGTGGCCCCTCTCTGTGTGGCGGTGGGATTTGGTCTTTGATCTGAGTAGCTGTTCCCATCCCAGAGGGGCTGAGCTGGAGCTCAGGTCCACCTGGAAGGAATCCCTGATCTCTCTTCTCCTCCGGCTTCATTCCCCCTGAGAATTAAGATGGGGGAGCCTCGAGCTCCCAGTGTTTTCATAACAGTGGATGTCATTATGTCACTTTTCCTGCTAAGAAAGTTCCAGGTTCCCCATCATTGAGCTCATTCATCTTAACCCCTCTTGGCTTGCATGTGTGCTAAGTCACTTCAATCGTGTCCAACTCTGTGTGACCCTATGGGCCATAGCCCACCAGGCTACTCTGTCCATGGGATTCTCCAGGCAAGAATAATGGAGTAGGTTGCCATGCCCGCCTCCAGGGTATCTTCCTGACCCAGGGGTCTAACCCAGACCTCTTACATCTTAGCACACGGCAGATAAATGTATATAAGTGAGTCCCATGCTTCGGTTTAGTGATGAGGTGACAGGGTCAATCCAGATCTTTTTAATGGCATCAGACTCGTCTGCTGCTGACCACAACACCAGCTCCATGACTGTACCGGTTTGCTTTGCTCTCTGTCTGCAGACAGCCATGCAGCCTCGGTCCAGGTCTCACTGGCCCCTTCTGTCCTCAGACCTCCCCATTTCAAAAGTGCCTTTCTTCCTACACGTTCCTCGCTTTGTCTGGCATGACCTGCCTTTCTCCTGCTCCCTTAAACTTAAAAATCTACCTTCCCCAACCCCCGCACAGCTGTCGGCACGTGTCATCTTTCATCAGCTTCCCCCAGAAGGTATCTGCGTAGACAGCTCCCCTGTTAGATACTGAGGATCCCAAACGTCACTTGACTCTTTCCTCCCTGTGTCACCCAGACCTGCTTCAGGACTCCTGGTGAGCTGAATGACATTTCTTTTTTACCTTGTGTCAGGGAATGCATGAGTCTGACTGTGGAATAAATTCATAAAAGGAGACTTGCTTGTCAAAGCACATGTGCACCCGTGACTTTGATGTATGCTGCCACGTTGCCCTCCAGAGGGTCTGTGCTGACGTGTGTTCCCACCAGGAGGAAATGTGGAGTGCCCGCTTTGACACAGTTATGCCAACACAGTGTACCATCCAGCTTTTCAATTTTGCCTATCAGATGAGTGAAAAATGGTGCCTCGCAGATATAGCCTTCTTTGTAATTCTGCTTAAACCTTCGCACTTGTTGGGGATTAGAGAAGAAAGTGATGGTGTCTTAAGAGGTAAAAAGATCCCTTTGGATGGAGGTGTCCATCTTGCCTCATCACTATGTCAGCATCTGGAAAACTGGTCCTAAATGCTAGAATGGCTTCCTAGACATCAAGAACCAAGTTCACTGGATCTTTTCTCATTGGAAGAATAGGGCCCTAAGAAGCTCTTTACTTAGCAAATACTAACTTGGCAGTTTGGACAAACACCAAAGCACGTCCTTCCAACACATGGAGAGTAAATGGTTTGGTGAGGAAGGCAGCCACACTCTGCGGTGATGTCTGCACATTCCCAGAAGCAGCCCAGACAGTCTAAACAGAAAATACAGCTTCTCAACAAACCCAGGAATGCCTGTCATTCCAAACCCGGAAATTATACACAAGGGCACTCGTAGCATTATTTGTAGTAATGCAAAGCTGGAGACAACCTACAAGTCCAGAATAAAGGATACTCAGATGACATATCCGTAAGATGGAATGTTACATAATCTTCAATGCACATCTTTAGTAACAAGGGAAAATCTATATATGCCAAATTTAAGTTAGAATGTAAAAATGTATATGTAAAATATAACCTTTTACTATGGAAGGAAAAATGGCAATAAACCAAAAGAAAAAAAAAAAAAACCACCTCTGAGAGGAAGTATGCCAGAATGTTAGATTTAGTTGTCTCTGGGAGATGGGGTTGTGTGTGTGGGATTTTTTTTCTTTCTGCTATATTTTTCTGTATTAATTTCCTACCTTATACTGGTGGTCAGGGGAGAAAAAGTAAAAATCTCAGTTCCTCCCAGCCCCTCCTTATCTTCAATGAAAAGGACATCGGGCTGTCGTAAGGCCTGAGCTTGGGACTGAGGGGACATCAGGCTGGTCCCAGAGGAACAGAGAGGGGTTGCCAATGCGGTCAGGGTCTCAGCAAGCTTGGCATGTTAGAGAGTAGTAAACTCTTTAATTGAGGAGAGTGTTACTGAGACCTTGGTGAATAAACCCATAAGGCAAAGGCACTAAGAGGTTTAGAGTTATGGGATGATGCAGTACTAAAAGGTGATTTTCCCAGGACCCTGTCACAAGCACCCTCCATAGGAGAGAAATCCAGCCACAGAGAAGGTAGCCCAGCCTTACCTTGTGATGGTGAGGATGGTGAGGATGGTGAGGATGATGGTGAGGATGATGGTGAGGATGGTGAGGGTGATAGTGATGGTGAGGATGGTGAGGATGATGGTGATGATGGTGAGGGTGATGATGGTGAGGGTGGTGAGGGTGATGGTGAGGGTGATGATGGTGAGGGTGGTGAGGGTGATGGTGGTGAGGATGATGGTGAGAATGATGGTGAGGATGGTGAGGGTGATAGTGATGGTGAGGATGATGGTGAGGATGGTGAGGATGATGGTGATGATGGTGAGGGTGATGATGGTGAGGGTGATGGTGAAGGTGATGATGGTGAGGGTGATAATGATGGTGAGGATGGTGAGGATGATGGTGATGGTGGTGAGGATGATGGTGATGATGGTGATGGTGGTGAGGGTGATGGTGAGGGTGATGGTGGTGAGCGTGATGGTGAGGATGGTGAGGATGATGGTGAGGATGGTGAGGGTGATAGTGATGGTGAGGATGGTGAGGATGAGAGTGAGGGTGATGGTGAGAGTGATGGTGATGGTGAGGATGATGAGGAGGATGGTGAGGATGGTGAGGGTGATAGTGATGGTGAGGATGGTGAGGATGATGGTGAGGGTGATGGTGAGAGTGATGGTGATGGTGAGGATGGTGAGGATGATGGTGAGGGTGATGGTGATGATGGTGAGGGTGACAGTGATGGTGATGATGGTGGTGAGGGTGATGATGGTGAGGGTGACGGTGAGGGTGAGGATGGTGAGGGTGAGGATGGTGAGGGTGAGGATGGTGAGGGTGATGGTGAGAGTGATGGTGATGGTAAGGTTGGTGAGGATGGTGAGGAGGATGGTGAGGATGATGGTGATGATGGTGATGGTGAGGGTGATGATGGTGGGAGTGATGGTGATGATGGTGAGGATGGTGAGGATGATGGTGAGGATGGTGAGAGTGATGGTGATGATGGTGATGGTGGTGAGGGTGATGGTGAGGGTGATGATGGTGAGCATGATAGTGATGGTGAGGATGGTGAGGATGATGGTGATGATGGTGAGCGTGATAGTGATGGTGAGGATGGTGATAGTGATGGTGAGGATGGTGAGGATGATGGTGAGGGTGATGGTGAGAGTTATGATGGTGAGGGTGATGGTGAGGGTGATGGTGATGATGGTGAGGGTGACAGTGATGGTGGTGAGGGTGATCATGGTGATGGTGAGGGTGATGATGGTGATGGTAAGGGTGATGATGGTGAGGGTGATAGTGAGGGTGATGATGGTGAGGGTGATGGTGAGGGTGATGATGGTGAGGGTGAGGATGGTGAGGGTGATGGTGGTGAGGGTAATGGTGATGGTGAGGGTGATAATGGTGATGATGATGGTGAGGGTGATGATGATGCTGATGATGGTGGTGAGGGTGATGATGGTGAGGGTGATGGTGAGGGTGAGGGTGATGATGGTGAGGATGGTGGTGAGGGTGACGATGATGATGATGCTGCTGAGGATGATGGTGACTGTGATGGTGAGGGTGATGATGGTGAGGATGGTGAGGGTGAGGGTGATGATGATGATGGTGATGATGGTGAGGAGGATAGTGGTGATGGTGAGGATGATGGTGATGATGGTGATATGATGATGGTGATGATGGTGGTGATAATGATGATGGTGATGAAGGTGGTGATATGATGATGTTGTGATGATGACAATGATGACAGCAGTGCCACCTGACATACCTGGAAGGCTAGCTACACACTAGGCACAACTCTAGATGTTCTGCACTTAATATATCATATAATTCACACACAAAGTAAATGATGTGTTAAATGTTATTACTGCTCCCAATTTTTAATATGGAAAACCCAAGACAGAGATTGGATAACTGAATCCAGTCATGCAGCTCTTAAGTGGCAGAGCTACATAGTACCAAAGTAGAACCCAGCCTGCCTTTATCAGATGGATCTCAGGTCTAAACAGATCAGGGGACAAGAAACTTTGGGAGGTGATGGCAACTTCTCTATTCATATGCATTGTGGTGGTGATTACGTGACTGTGCACATTTGTAACAATTCATCCAACTGTACACCTAGAATGGGTGGACTTGATTGCATCTAAATTATACCTCGATCAGGTTAGTTGTTTAAGAAAGGCTTGGAGGTACCCTCTTTCCCTAATTCCAGCTGGTATCTGAGAATTTACTGCTGCGATATGAGGACAGGCTAGGCTCATCCACAGCATACCTCCTGACTCCAGAAGAGGAGAATGAGATGGCCTAGATGGAGCTGGTTCAGCCCCTTTCCTGCTGCTCTGGCCTTGCAGGCTCTGTGCCTTGGGGGCAATCCAGAGAGGGGGATGGGGATCAGGGTGCCCCATCACCCTGACCTTTCCCCCAGGCACATCGGGAAGGTGGGCCATGTGGGGGTCATGCTCCCCCTCTGTAGAGTTGAGATGAAATGCCTTGGTCTGCCACCAGGGTTGGGGGATGGGGTGGAGTTCCTTGAACTCTTTTCCCGAAAATCACATGATACTAACAGGGACCTCCCTGCCACGTTCAGCCTGTGGTGTTGGGTAGCTGGCCAGACAGACCCAGTAACTGTCTTCCTTCTACGGTGAACGTGGTTCATGCCCCAAATTATGCTTTTCTACACATTGCTGGCCTTAAAAAGACTTGCAAATAGGCAGTGTTACAAAAGTTCACGTCTGCAAGTGCGCAAGTCTGCTGTGTTTTTAACAATGAGCGTTCGGTTAATCAGCTAAATTAAAGAATTCTCAAACATGCCAAATGGGTTTTTCTTCTCTCTCTTGTTCTTTTTTTTTTTTTCCAATAATGACAAGATCTCAGTGAAGATGATGATGTGCTCTCAGGCCTGTGTTTTTATACCATTGTATGTGGCCTCCCATTTGAAGTCCTTTCCAATGACAGGGTGGTGGTTTATCCTACCCGAGACCGTATGATCAGACTCGGCATGTCACCCCTGCACATCATCGGCTTTTGGCAGTGGAGTTGGCGTCTCTGGTTCTGATCAGGGAAGCGTATTGTCAACAGGAAATATCTG
Source organism: Bos taurus (assembly GCF_002263795.3). Taxonomy (NCBI): domain Eukaryota; kingdom Metazoa; phylum Chordata; class Mammalia; order Artiodactyla; family Bovidae; genus Bos; species Bos taurus. The sequence continues at coordinate 29,862,066 of NC_037340.1, read as the reverse complement.
TCAGCGAGACAGAGGCAACTTCAGGCAAGATCCTGGGAGGAGAGGCCAGATCTCTGCGGGTCCTTGTGTTGAGTCCTGTAGGTCAAGGACAGGGCAGGGGCAGTTCCTACTTGCTCAGAGTGTGGACTCCACGAAGCTCTGCTCAGTTCTGGCAGGAAATGAACTCCTCTCCTTCAGGAACAGAGGAGACTTGCCCTCCTGAGATCACACATGCCTGCAAATCCATAAATGCATTGTTTTTTCATTTTTTCCCCAAATTCAGGATGGCACTGTGCAGAGTGAATGGAGTTACCCACCCGGCAGGGCTATCCTCTTCTTTACCCGTGGAATGTGTATTTATGTCTCTTAATCTTCCTTTTAGTTTGGATGTACTTTATTATAAAAGATTTGGAAATATGCAAAAGCACCAATTAAAATCTACATGCACCCAGGTCTCCTGTGTTTTAAAAATGGTCAGTTCCTCATTTATTGTAAAGTTGGCTTGTGAAAGTTTATCTGATTGGTATAGAGGCAACCTACTTTTTTTTTTTAACTTTTTATTTTATATTGGAGTATAGCCGATTAACAATGTGATAGTTTCAGGCCACAGCAGAGAAATTCAGCCATACATATACATGTATCCATTCTCCCTTAAACTCCCCTCCCATCCAGGCTGCCGCATAACATTGAGCAGAGTTCCATGTGCTATACAGTAGGTCCTTGTTGGTTATCCATTTAAAATTTAGCAGTGTGTACATGTCCATCCCAAACTCCCTGACTATCCCTTCCTTCTTCATCCTTTCCCCCAGCCCACCTATGCTTTAGATACTGTCTCCAAATTCTTGCTGGGCTGGGTCTTTAGGAGGGAAACTAAGTATTAATTTTTGACTCTCAAAGCCCCAGTTAGAGTAGCAAGGAGACAAGTTACAGAGGGGAAAATGTCAGGTTGGGAAAACGAAAGATTTTCTAATATACAAAGCTGTTGGGCCGTGGAATAGGCTGTGCCTGGGGCAAGGGGTCTGGGGGCCTTTCGGCCACTGGTGGTGGAATTCTCCCTCCCAAGGCTGCTGTATCTCCCTGATTCCCCTTCTCCAGCTGCTGATTCCTAGAACAGAGAGAAGTTCCGTGGCTGCCAAGCAGCTCGTGTTGTTCCGAGTAGGATTTCCAGATGTGTTTCCATGGCGGAGGAAATGCGTTCTCATCAAGGGCTGTTTGATTCCAGGACTCTCTGGAGCTGGTTCCCCAGCCCCGTGCTCTGTGGCTGGCATCCAGGGAGGTACAGAGCTCCTGCCAGAATGAACTCAGCACTCTGCTTACTTCATCAAGAACGTCTTGCTCAAAAAGCAAGAAGTGCTGAACTCAGTAGTTGGTTGATGTTCTGGTGCCAGATTTTTTTTTTTTTTTAAGTCACAGTTTAATTTGCAGAGAGCACTTCTGTGGCTCTCCAAGTGGCCCAGCCCTCCAGGTGTGGGGAGACAGGTGAGGGGCTCATAGCAGGTGATGCTCCAGGGCACCCTGCTGTCTCCAGCCTCACCTCACTGGTTCCAGCCAGAGCCACCTCCAAGCTCCTTCAGCTTCCGTCTGTTTTCAGGAAGGGGCTCCAAGGCCAAGTAGTGTTGGAAACCTCCCTGCATAAGCAGAGGCTCACTTCCTTAGCTCAGCAGCAACGTGGCACCGGGGCTGGGGGTGAGGATGACGGGTCAGTAGGAGTGTCACCTCCGTGCCTAACCTTACTTCTTTGGACCCTGAACATTCTTCCCTGTGGTTCTTTCCAGAGCTGTATTATATGCAGGGGACTCTTTAGCTCCTTTTTTGGTGACCTTCTGATCTGGTCAGATTTGAAAGGCAGTGCCTGGGGCTTGGATGGCAGGCAACTTTGGGGAAATAGAGAGTGTACCAGGGTCTTCCCTGGCAGTCCAGTGGTCAAGACTTTGCCTTCCAGTGCAGGGGGTACAGGTTCGATCCCAGGTCAGTGAGCTAAGATCCTACATGTCTTGCGGCCAAAAGATCAGAACATAAAAAACCGGAAGCAATATTGTAGCAAATTCAATAGAGTTTTAAAATATCAAAGCTATTTTGAAAACAGAGAGGAGGTGCTCTAAACCCAGCAGATGTGAGCTGAAATTTCAGTCAAAGCCCCCAAATCAGCATTTTAGAGCTTGTTTAAGGGGAGTCTCAGGATGACTGGTGATCATCCCGCCTTATTGACTATTCATTTTTAATGACAAGAGGGAGATGGCATCTGTTTAAAGGAGGAAAAAAAGCATTTGCACAGAGAAGGTCACTTCACGCAGACTGGAGCCTTCAAATGCCATTCCCCACTTTTGCAGCAAATGGGTCAAAAGTAATGGAAAGGGAATCTGGGTTTAATTTTTTCCATCTCCTCCCTCCACTCTTTTCTTTTTCTAAGATTAATTTAATTTATTTATTTATGGCTGCGCTGGATCTTCATTGCTGTTCACAGGTCTTCTCCACTTGCAGCAAGCAGGGGCTACTCTCCAGTTGCAGCGCATGGTCTTCTCTTTGCAGTGGCTTCTCTAATTGTGGAGCATGATTTCCAAGCGCTTGGGCTTCAGTAATTGCAGCATCCCAGCTTAGTGTCCCACAGCATGTGGGATCTTCCCAGACCAGGGATAGAACCCATGTCCCCTGCACCCTCCATTGGCAGGTGGATTCTTTTTAATCTTATTTTTTATTTTTTTTAATTTATTTATTTTAATTGAAGGCTAATTACTTTACAATATTGTAGTGGTTTTGCCATACATTGACATGAATCAGCCATGGGTGTACGTGTGTTCCCCATCCTGGACCCCCCTCCCTCCTCCCTCCCCATCCCATCCCTCTGGGCCAATCCCAGTGCACCAGCCTTATCCACTGAGCCACCAGGAAAGCCCCCTCCCTCCATTCTAACTGATTGAAACATTAAATGCGAATGGAAACTTTTGAAATGATATGTTGATGTTATACATGTGTTGGCAGATAGCTTGTCCCACACAGTGCTTGTAAACATACAAAAGCCTGCTCAGCCTTCAAATAGGAGTGCTTAGACTTGGAATTTAAAATTGGTGGCCCATTTTTGAAAAGGAAGGCAAGAGTTGTAAATGTGTATTGCCTGGGGGACTGAAAAGGACCATGTGGGCTGTAACTGCAGACAAAGCAGGTGATGCTCAGAGCTCTCCATCCTGAATCCCTGGGGTTCCCTCCGCCCACTGCTCCCTGGGCTCTGTTCCTCCTGGGTCTTCTCCCTTCCCGCCCCACCCTCACCATCTTTCCCAGTGGCTAAGGTCCATTCTGTCATAGAGCCGCTTTCCAACTCTGGGAGGTGGAGAGACAGAGAGAAGATTTCTGGAGGCTAGAGGCTGAGACCTAACAGATCTTTCTCTAAGAAGAACCTTTCATTTTAAAGACAGGCCAGGGACTTCCTTGGTGGTTAAGACTCTGTGCTTCCAGTGCAGGGGCTGTGGGTTCAATTCCTGGTCAGGGAACTAGATCCCACATGCTTATAGTCAAATAAATAAATAAAGCAAGATAAATTAAATTAAAAAAAAAAAAAAAACAGACCAGGTGGAGAGTGCTTTTACATAGCTTTTAGTATAGGGTTGTAGCTGAGAGGGGGCTGGCTCCCAGCTGCTGCTCCCCTACAGAGCCAGCCAGGGCCAATCACAGGCTACTGCACGGCTGGGCCTCGGAGTGGCTCAGATGTTAAATAATCTGCCTACAATGAGGGAGACCCAAGTTTGATCCCTGGGTCAGGAAAATCCCCTGGAGAAGGGCATGGCAACCCATTCCAGTATGCTTGCCTGGAGAATTCCACGAACAGAGGAGCCTGGCAGGCTATAGTCTGTGGGGTCACAAAGAGTCAGACACGACTGAGCGACTAACACTTTCACTTTGAAGCTTTTTAGGTCACATTTGCCTTTAAGGGGACATGACCTGCTCTGGATCCTGAGATTATTACCAAGATCAAATCATAGAACCCATGTGATAGTTCTTTGGAAGCTTTAATACCCCACGCATATATACGGTTTTTAAAAAAAAATCATATTTATGGTTCTGTTTGCCACCCATATCTTCCCTCACCAAACTCACTCCCTAGATCCATACCCACCCTCATACAATCATGGCAGGAGAAAGTGGAAGCAGGCCATTCTCTTACATATTTGGTCATTCAAGACTAGAAAGAAAACTGTAACTATCAAATGTAATTGGCTGATGAAGCTCAGCTTTCTCTTATGGCTAGAATGGCTGGCCCTAGACCCCAAAGGCAGCTTGTTTCTAGTGCTTAAGAATAAGCCCCAGGGATTTCCCTGGTGGTCCAGTGGCTAAGAGTCCATGCTCCTAATGCAGGGGGCCTGGGTTCAGTCCCTGGTCAGGGAAGTAGATCCCATATGCTGCAACTAAGACCCGGTGCAGCCAAAAAGAAACACCCATAAATCTCTGAGAACTATCAAAGTTAGAGATCAGAGTTTAGAAATTAAACATACCTTTTACACTCTTCTTTGCTCCAAACTGAAGGTTTACCCTATCATTAAGCAAAAGTAATTTAATAATTACTAAACACTTTCTATATTAAAATGTTAGTATCTTTCCCATGGTTTTCATTAATCAAAGCAAGAAAATGCAGATTTCCTTTAGGTCTTGAAGCAAACATTTAGAAGTTAGATTCTTCACTTCCAAAGAGTTTTTTTCTTTGTAGATTTAAATTCAGATGCTATACGTATGGAATCTAGAAAAAATGGTACGATGAACCTATTTGCAGGGCAGGAATAGAGACACAGATGTAAAGAAAGGACTTGTGGACGGTGCCGAGTGGGGGCACAGGGGTCGGGGGAAGGACAGGGTGGGACGAATTGGGAGAATAGCACTGAGATATATACACCACTATGTGTAAAATAAATAGCCAGTGGGAAGCTGCTCTATAGCACAGGGAGCCCAGCTCAATGCTCTCTGACGACCTAGAGGTGGTCCAAGACGGCGGGGGTAGTCCAAGAGGGAGGAGACATATGTATACATATAGCTGATTCCTGTTGTTGTACAGGAGAAACTAACACAACATTGTAAAGCGATTATATTCCACTTTTTTAAAAAATTTTAAGTAAAATAGGAAATTCCACGTTAAAAAATTTACATGCTATAGAGTATTTCACTGTAAAGTAATACTGGGGCTTGTTTTATGTGATTTTTAAAAGTGTGAGTTATAGAGAGTTCCTTGAATATCAGTTATTTCAGTAAATATGTACATTGGAAAATAAGATAATTTGGTTTCTGCTTACCCCTAGTATGTATTATATTCATGTTTAAGTTTTCTGCATTCATTAATTTATTATTCACAAATTACATGGTAATAAGGAATGAGCAAGAAAGCAGAATGTGCAAAGTTTAAAGCAGAACCACGTTTATACCAAGAAATAGCTGTTTGTGTTAAGACTGTATTTGTTTTTTCTAAAGTTGAAAAACTAGGACAGCTATTTATGGAAATATTGATTGAAATAGGCTTTGTCGAAGTAATGTGTCTAAGCTGTTCCATATCTTTAAAAACTAACTTTCTGCTTTTAAAAACTAAACGTTAGCAGATGTTTGCCTATTTATAAGACTTTCTCTTCAAACATTTATTAACTTTCACAATGAGGTAACAGTTTTGCTTTCTGCCTAATTACAGTACACACCCTTCCTAAGAAAACCCTCTATGTGTACTTGGACATGGAGTAGAACATATTTCACTTGGGTCGTGTGCACAGCAGCCACTGATTTTGAAAGATTAAAGCGCGAATATGGACAGCTTGAAAATGATAAAAATGTTTAATCCTTTCTAAAAATTAAAAGTAAAAATCTTGGGACTTCCCTGGTGGTCCAGTGGTTAAGCCTCTGTGCTTCCACTGCAGGGGGCGTGGGTTTGATCCCTCGTCGGGGAACTGAGATCCCACAGGCCAAAGGTGCAACCAAAAAAAAAAACAATGGTAAAAGTCTTCATTTTCCCACATTGCCTCCCTGTTCCCAAATAAGCACTAAATATTCAACTAGCTGATTGATTGGAAAGGAAACATCACAATGCTGGAAGAACATATTTACATTTTTGTGTGGTCAATGTGATTGTTTGGGAGTCTTCCTCGAGTTCCTTCCTATTTTAGGATAAAATCATAACTGTTTAATCCTGTGTGTGGCTTGTTAGCTCAAGCTTTTTAAAACCCCATGGATGTTCCGTGAGGGTCATGGATTCAGTCCCCATATGGCCTATGGGTATCCAACTGCTCCAGGCAAGTGAGTGGGAAGTTATAAGATTTGTGTCGATTCACAGCTTCCTGAAAAACAAGTCAGCATTTGGCCCACTGAGGATGTGTGGGTGGTGTCATCCGTGCCTGGGTTAGCACATGGGAGCATGAAATAAGATCACTCAACAAAGACCATCTCACAGTACATTAGATCTAAGCATGCATCTGTACTCACGAAATGTCATAATCCGGAGCCCTGGAAAGGATCATCAGGTCTTGCTAGAATCACTGTGGGCTGATGGAAAGCCTTGTTCTAGGAAGTGATCACTGTGGTGGGTGTTTGCTAAATTTAGTTCTGATAAGAAAGAAGGTAGATGTGACCTAATTGAGCAGAAAAACGGGAATCCCGAAGTAATTGCTGGTTCTTTGTGTGAAGATTGTTGTGTCCAGGATGCAGTTTTCTGCCATTGTCCTTATTTCTATTTTTGGGGTCATCCTTAAGAATCTTCACCCCCAAATGGATGATCATGACCATCAATTTCAAAAGAACATCTCATCCTAAAAAAGTTAAGCACATGACTAAATTTGCTGATATCAACGACAAAATGATTTAAACATCTTTCCTTTGCACAATTATAATACTTGAATGTGACTTTGTCAAAGGAGAACCAAAAGATACATTACCTGTCCTAGCCTCAGTGAAAGACCTGAACTTAAATCCATAACTCAAAATCTTTTTGCATCAACTGATTTGGATAAATGTGCTTCTGAGTGTGAAGATGGGGTGGACCTGGCAAGAAATATACAGTCAAGTTGTACCCAAATGTGAAAGCTGTGATGTGTTGATTGTAATAAGCATGAACTGCTTGGGTGGGTCCTTTGTAGGTCAGTGTCCAATGCTCTCAGACCCTGCCCTCATAATATTTTGACATCTGTTCCACTTGGAGCCTCTGCCCAAGTCTCTCTCCTCACCTGTGTTGAGAAGGCGGGGTCAGGAAGGTTTACCCTTCCTCCTGTTTCTGTCCACACCATTATGCACCCCACATATGCACCAGAAAGCCATTCTCTGTCGTCTTGGGACTGGACTTCAATAGGAATCCCTCCATGAATTCTTCCACCAATAGTCTTCCTCTGTTTTGGTCCATTTTGCCTATTTTTAAAAGATGAATTGCTTCACCCTCCTGCTCAAAAATCTTCAGTGACCCTCTGCTATCGAGGGTCTGCAATTTCTCACTCACTTCCTGATACACCAAGTCCTTCTATGACTGTCACAGAATCTGGATGGTAACTTAGAGGTTCATCGGGTCTGATCGAAGTGCTCCATTGTGCCTGCCTGATGAGCCATTTCTTCTCACTTCTTAAGTATTTTCTGTGATATGGAACATACTGTTTATCCATGCAGCCAGCACTTTTAGAAAGTTCTTCTTCATCACAAGTGTAATCCTAACTAATTCTGCACCAATTCTCTGGTCGTGGCTTATCCTCAGCTGGGAAAACCTGGAATCACCCACTGTTTTAAAATATAGATCATATATATATGTATATATATATGGCTGTGTTGGGTCTTTGTTGCTGTGCTTGGGGTTTCTCAGCAAGCAGGGGCTACTCTAGTTGCACTGTCCGGGCTTCTCATTGCGGTGGCTTCTCTTGTGGAACTCGGACACGAGGCGAGTGGGCTCAGCAGTTGTGGCACAGGGGCTTAGTTGCTTGGCAGCATGTGGGGTCTTCCAGAGCAGAGGCGGAACCTGTGTCGCCTGTATTGGCAGGTGGATTCCCAACCCCTGAACCACCAGGGAACTCCTGGATTGTATTATTATTCAGGTATGGGGAGGTCAACAGACCAGGAGATGACTGCCATGGAAGAGATCATTTGTTATGCTCATTTTTCCCAAGAGGAAGGGGTACATCACTCCAGGGGGACACATAGGGAAGCACCAGGGCCAGCCAGGAGGCAAAGGGCCTGAGAGGAGAACATAGACAAAAGCCTTTATTGTGGATTTCTTGTAAAAGAATGTGTGGAGCAGGATAAGCAGGCCAGGCAGGGTTAGGATTGGCTAGTTTGAATAATTTCAGCAGGCTCTGGAGCACGGGGGCTGTGTGCAGTTGTCTGATATCTGGCCCTGGGAAGATTACAGCAGGTGGATAGCAACCTGGGGCTGGAATTCGAACTCCATAAAGGAGATGGTTGGGGTGTGGGCTCTGGATGGGTTAGTTTGCAGCTGAAGGCAGGCTCACAGGTGAGCCCTCCAAGGTAATAATTTACCATCTCATGGAATCAACTAGCCTTAGGAAATGCAGTCCCTCCTGCGTCAGAAAAGACCCAAGAGATCAAAGTGGCAAAATACAAAATAGACAATTTTTTAAATTAATTACTTATTTTATTTTTTATTAATTTTTGTGCTGGGTCTTTGTTGCAGTGCCTGGGCTCTTCGTTGCATGCACAGGCTTTCTCTATTTGCAGTGCCAGGGCTTAATTGTCTCGAGGCATGTGGGCTCTTAGTTCCCTGATCAGGGATCAAACCCTCATCTCCTGCATTGGAAGGCAGATTCTTCACCACTGAACCATCAGGGAAGTCCCTAAAAAGACATGATTAATATACCTATCCACTCTGATGATCCTATCTCAGGTACAAACAAGCTACATGAATGAAAGCTGCAGCTCCTCGGGTACAATGAAGGGGTCAAGGTTATAGCACAGCCAAGAGCTCACTCTGTCTTCTTTGTAGGGGTGAAGCCTCCAACACTTCCTACTACTTCTCCCCATCCCCAGGTTCCCAGGGAACACTTTACTCACAGGCACCCTCTCCCTCCCTGATAATGTGCAGGGAAAACCATTCACTGGGCCACCCTGGAACTTCATTTTAATCTCTTTCACGTGTGGACTTTTCTGCCTACCTTTGTGTCCCAAATTCTTTGGGCCAATGGGCTGTCTTTGGGGCACCCTTTGAACTTTTGAGTTCTGGTTGTTGTTGTTTAGTCGACAAGTCATGTTTGACTCTTTTGCAATCCTGTGGACGGTAGCCTGCCAGACTCCTCTGTCCATGGTATTTCCCAGGCAAGAATACTGGAGTGGGTTGCCATTTCCTTTTCCAGGGGATCTCCCCGACCAGGGAACAAACCCACGTCTCCTGCATTGGCAGAGGGATTCCTTACATCTGAGCCACCAGGGAAGCCCCACCTTGAGTTCTTGGCCTGAGCCAAATGATTATTCTCTGTACAGTCTATACCTATGTTCCATTTAACAGGTGACATTTAATAATGCCTTTGTGAAGTGAAAGTGTTAGCTGCTCAGTTGTGTCTGACTCTTTGTGTCATGGACTATAGCCCACCAGGCTCCTCTGACCATGGAATTTTCCAGGCAAGAATACTGGACTGGGTTGCCATGCTTTTCTGAAGGTGGAGCTAAAAATAGCCTGGATTTCCAAGTATAAGTCAAAACATGGCAGATCATCTGTACTACAACCTGGAAAAATAAATCTCCATCTTATGTTGCAGAATTATTAACTGAGTTGGCAGTGAAGAGGAGTATGGAACTCATTTTCAAGGCAGGAGCAGAAAATAAAATCCCTTTATTGATGTTGATGCCAATATATGAGCTATAAAAGTTAGAAGGCAAAATATTAATCCATTTGGCACAAATGAAGAACCAATTCTATAAATGTAAATGGAGTGGAAAATATTATATGCTGACCATCACTGTGGAAAAACATCACAAGGACCAACTCTTCTGTTGTTCAGAAGAGTCCGATTTTTTTTCCCCTTCAGATCAAGCAGGAAAGTTAAATTGTGTTGTGAAAACTTTTAAATTTCTTAGAAAACGCCTGTAAATTGGATTCCATAAATATTTGTGTTAATTAGAACATTATAAGGTTTTATAATATGTGGGCGTGAGCATAGTCTACAGTGCTGTCTCATTAAACGAGCATTTACTCAAATAGATGTAACAAGCACAAATGGTGTTTCACTAAACAAATGTACATTTTCAAATGTTAAATGGATAGCAGCTAATTAACAGAATTTTCATTGCACTCCTCAGTTTTTGCTTATGATGACATAAATAGGACTTTTCAGCTCCTAAAGTTTAAAAGGGAGCGTAAATGATCAGTGCTTTGAAAATAAATACAGGCGTGCTGTGCTAAGTCGCTCGATCGTGTCTGACTTTTTGCAGCCCATGGACTGTAGCCCGCCAGGCTCCTCTGTCCATGGGGCTTCTCTAGGCAAGAATACTAGAGTGGGGTGCCATGCCCTCCTCCAGGGGATCTTCCTGACCCAGGGATACACATTGCACCATAATGCTTGGAGGGCAAACCCCTCAGATTCTGCTTCTCCCTCTTGTCCTACAGGGAAGGCTGTGCCATTGTAGAACATACTGGAATAACCCTGGAAATTTAGTGCAGCAGAGTGGTGGGTAGGTGGGAGTAGGTGTAGAGGTGTGGGAATGATTAGGATTTGCCAAGAGAAAAGGGAAACCTTGGTCCTTTCTGATAGAATTTTAAAACGTGCTGGTTAAAAAGAACCTTCCTAAGCCAAAAGGCACTACCCAAAGCCTGGGACTGTCTTGTCTCGGTTGTTTTTTCTCTGACTCTCCCGCCCCCTCTTCCAGGATCCTAGCCTCAGTACTTTCACAGTTCCTGGACTTCCCTGGATTCCTGAGTGGCTGTCAAGAACTGTAAAAGGGGGACTCCCTGGTGGTTCCATGGTTAAAACTGTGCTTCCATTGTAGGGGGCACAAGTTCAATCGCTGGTCAGGAGAACTAAGATCCTGCATGCCCTGCAGCCAAATAAATAAATAAATACAATATAATTGATATCTACAGTATTTTTTTAAAAAATTGTAAAGAGACTGAGAGTCTGCCCTACTTGTCAGCTAGTAAGCTAGTCAGCTGTGGTTTTATAGATGCTGGTAGAAGACACAGGGTTTCCCAGGTGGCGCTAATGGTAAAGAACCTGCGTGCCAGTGCAGGAGACGTAAGAGACGCAGGTTTGATCCCTGAGTTGGGAAGACCCCTGGAGGAGGACATGGCAATCCACTCCAGTATTTTTGCCTGGAGAATCCCACGACAGGAGCCTGGCTGGCTGCAGTCCATAGCGTTGCAAAGAGTTGGACACATCTAAGGTGAATTAGCACTCACACATGCAGAAGACACAACATTTTGGAATCAAAGACTCACAGCAGTAGCATTGCCAGAGGATCAGCAATCTCATCCTTATGCTTTTCCTAGAGGGCAATTCAGAGGGGGCCCAGTGATACGTGTACATGAGGTGGGTTACGTTACAGGAGAGAAGCCTGTGCTAAGTTGCTTCAGTTGTGTCTGAAGCATATTTGTGCCATATTTTACATTCCACCTATAAATGATATCATATGGTATTTCTCTTTCTGACTTACTTCACTTAGTATGGTAATCTCCAGGTACATCCTTGTTGCTGTAAATGGCATTATTTTGTTCTTTTTTATGGCTGAGGAGTATTCCATTGTATATATGAACTGCATCTTATCCATTCATCTGTCTATGGACATTTGGGTTGCTTCCATGTTTTGGCTACTGTGAATAATGCTGCTATGAGCATAAGGGTACGTGTATCTTTTTCAAATTATAGTTTTGTCTGAGTATATGCCCAGGAGTGGGATTGCTGAATCATATGGTAATTCTATTTTTAGTTTTCCAAACAACCTCCATACTGTTCTCCACAGTGCTTGCACCAACTTACATTCCCACCAAGAGTGCAGGAGGGCTCCCTTTTCTCCACACCGTCTCCACCATTTAAGTAAACATCCTTGAAGAGACAGTCCACAGCCACTGGTAGTCAGTGCCTGGCTCATGAAATGTGCAGAAATGCGGGAGCCCATGAGAATTCATGTTCAGCAGAACATTAACAGTGACTTCTGCCACCCTTCCAGCTCTCTGTGTCCTTGGGAATTGTCAGTGATGGGTGTGAAGGAGAAAGAGTATCTTCCACAAACCACAGTCAGCCGTAGTCAGCTCCTTGCATGAAACTTTTTAGGAAGGCATTCATAAACTTCCTGAAAACCTTTGACGATCCTTGTTTCAGAGTCAGATGTTGGGAAAGAGGAAGCTCATTAAACCCTCACCATGTGCTGAGCTGCATGCCAGCCCCTTATACTTGGCATCTCATGGCAGCCCTCAGAGACAGTTATAGGGGGCATCACCTGCATTTTTTACAGATGGGAAAACTCCGGTTAAGAGCACAGAGCAGTAAGTGGAGAGAAGAGAGACAAATCCAGGAGGTCAGAGCCCCAAGCCCTGTGCTCTGCAAAACGCACTGCAAAACGTCTTTCCTTTTTCATTTTTCTTCCATTGAGAGGCTTTTGGAGAAGGAAGAGGTGTGAGGAGTGGTTTGTTTCACCAGGTAAAGTTAGAGGAACACTGGCAAGGGGGCAAAATCGGGAATGATCTTGTGCCCACAGACACCTTACATACATCATCCCCTTTCTTCTCCTGTGAATCCTACAATGTTTTCAAGGCATCTGGAACCCCTGTTATATGGATGAAGAAATGGAGACTCATGAGGGCTAAAGTCTTGCCAGCTCCTTCCTTTTCTGACTTCCCTCATGCTGATTAGCTTTGGTACTTTGGGATGCCATGCCTCCAATTTTCCCCTTCTCAGAGCGCATCTGGGTGCTGCAAAATTGGACCCTTGACCACTTTTCATTAACCTCCTCACCTGAGTCCTGGGATATGGCAACCTATAGAGATTTCCCAGAACAAATATTCTAGGAGCATAGTACTTAGTTTCATAGAGACTATGAAAACAAACATGTTTCTCTCTGCCTTTATGTTTCTCAGATTCTGGAATTTATTTGCTTGTTTACTTAGATTTAATCAAAGTAAACAAAAAAAGGAATGGAGACTCAAAGAGGCTGACAGACTTGACTGAGACCACCTAATTCTGAAATGAGGAGCCCGGAAGCTGACCCCAGATGATTTGGCTGTGAAACATGTTCTGTACATGCCCCCCCGCACCTCCTGCCCTCCGAGTACCGCGCCACCCCCCCCCCCGCGCCGAAGTTCATATCAAAGACCCTAAAGCACCCTAGTGATTAAGCTTCATCTAAAACAGAAAAGAAAAAATTTTATGGGTATATAGAATTTTTAAGAATTTTATTTATTTATTTTTCATTTTTATACAATTTTTAAAGGTTACTTTCCATTACAGTTCTGAAAAGAAAATTTTAATAATAGGTCCACTCTAGCTTGCTTGTTGGAGAAGGCAATGGTACCCCACTCCAGTACTCCTGTCTGGAGAATCCTGTGGACGGAGGAGCCTGGAAGGCTGCGATCCATGGGGTCGCTAAGGGTCGGACACGACTGAGCGACTTTACTTTCACTTTTCACTTTCATGCATTGGAGAAGGAAATGGCAACCCACTCCAGTGTTCTTGCCTGGAGAATCCCAGGGATGGGGGAGCCTGGTGGGCTGCCATCTCTGGGGTCGCACAGAGTCGGACACGACTGAAGTGACTTAGCAGCAGCAGCAGCAGCTTGCTTGTTAAGTAATTCTGCTTCTTTGGAAAGAGAAGCACATGTGTGTAATTTAACCACTGCTCTGACCACAGCTGCTTCCAGGACCTTTGCCTCATGTTTTGATCTTGTATCTTTATCTTTCATGCAGTGACATTTCAAGTGCCAGCGAGCCTCACACACTTGGACTATTCACAACCTTCCAGCAAGTCTCTTTGGTTTGCCTTTTTTGCCCCTTTTTTAAAATTCTAAAAGTAATTAATGTCAGCTTCCCCACAACTCGCACCATTTAGCACTTTCTAACTGATCTCTTCCTAGAGAGAGAAATGACTTGCTAAAATTTTTTTTTAATAATAAACATCTGAAAGCTTCTTATTCAAAAGAAATGCCATGTAATTTTGCTCTTGACTGCGACCTGGACAAACTATTAAAAGTGCATATCTTTTTTTTTTTTTTGAGTTCAAAATTTTCTTTAGAATATATTTTAAAATTCATTTAAATGTTTGTCTTATTGCATATCTTTAGATATAAGGTGATCTGGAAAGACATACACATGCAGAGAGAGAATTTTTCCTCCACCAGGTTCCCTTGGCAACCATTCCATGAACATCTTCCAACACATCTTTAAAGCTTGGCTGTGGTGTGTATGTTAATTTTATAGACATGCTTAATGCTGCTCATTAACTTCACAGTTTGCAGATTCTTCCAAATTCTCTTAAGGGGACTTTGTACCTTTGTGAAAAGCTTAAAATACCAATAAAACCGAAGTCTTCTTCAAGTGGTTTCTTATAGTGATTTCCTTACAAATCCCTCTGGCTTCTCTTGTCACTGCAGTGTTGCATCATCACTGTTCGTTTCTTTAACTGTGAAGGAGATTGTATGAAGCTTAGAGAAAAAGTTACCGTATTTACACTTCGCTGTTGTAGTCATAACATGCTTTCCCATAGTGGCTCAGATGGTAAAGAATCCGCCAGCAATGCAGGAGACCTCGGCTCAATTCCTGGGTCAGGAAAATCCCTCTGGAGACAGGAATGGCAACCCACTCCAGTATTCCTGCCTGGGAAATCCCATGGACAGAGGAGCCTGGTGGGCTATAGTCCAGTTCAGTTCAGTCGCTCAGTCGTGTCTGACTCTTTGCTACCCCATGAATCGCAGCATGCCAGGGCTGCCTGTCCATCACCAACTCCCGGAGTCCACCCAAACCCATGTCCATCGAGTTGGTGATGCCATCCAACCATCTCATCGTCTGTCATCCCCTTCTCCTCCTGCCCTCAATCTTTCCCAGCATCAGGGTATTTTCAAATGAGTCATCTCTTCTCATCAGGTGGCATCATCAGTCCTTCCAATGAACACCCAGGACTGATCTCCTTTAGAATGGACTGGTTAGATCTCCTTGCAGTCCAAGGGACTCGCAAGAGTCTTCTCCAACACCACAGTTCAAAAGCATCAATTCTTCAGCACTCAGCTTTCTTTACAGTCCAACTCTCACATCCATACATGACCACTGGAAAAACCATAGCCTTGACTAGACGGACCTTTGTTGGCTAAGTAATGTCTCTGCTTTTTAATATGCTGTCTAGGTTGGTCATAACTTTCCTTCCAAGAGTACACGTCTTCTAATTTCATGGCTGCAATCACCATCTCCAGTGATTTTGGAGCCCAGAAAAATAAAGTCAGCCACTGTTTCCACTGTTTTCCCATCTATTTGCCATGAAGTGATGGGACCGGATGCCATGATCTTTGTTTTCTGAATGTTGAGCTTTAAGCCAACTTTTTCACTCTCCTCTTTCACTTTCATCAAGAGGCTTTTGAGTTCCTCTTCACTTTCTGCCATAAGGGTGGTGTCACCTGCATATCTGAGGTTATGGATATTTCTCCCAGCAATCTTGATTCCAGCTTGTGCTTCCTCCAGCCCGGTGTTTCTCATGATGTACTCTGCATATAAGTTAAATAAGCAGGGTGACAATATACAGCCTTGACGTACTCCTTTTCCTATTTGGAACCAGTCTGTTGTTCCATGTCCAGTTCTAACTGTTGTTTCCTGACCTGCATACAGGTTTCTCACAAGGCAGGTCAGGTGGTCTGGTATTCCCATCTCTTCAGAATTTCCACAGTTTATTGTGATCCACACAGTCAAAGGCTTTGGCATAGTCAATAAAGCAGAAATAGATGTTTTTCTGGAACTCTCTTGCTTTTTCGATGATCCAGCGGATGTTGGCAATTTGATCTCTGGCTCCTCTGCCTTTTCTAAAACCAGCTTAAACATCTGGAAGTTCATGGTTCATGTATTGCTGAAGCCTGGCTTGGAGAATTTTAAGCATTACTTTACTAGCATGTGAGATGAGTGCAATTGTGGGGTAGTTTGAGCATTCTTTGGCATTGCCTTTGGGTTACAGTCCATGGGGTCGCAAAGAGTCAGACACAACTGAATGACTAACACTTTCTCTTTCATATCTGAGGAAAACAAGGATGCTCTGTTAGGTTTATATATATATGCATCGATTTTTATGGGAAAGTTCTTAACAACTGGAACTGAGGCTTTTTCTTTTTGATATATTTAGCATCATTTTGGTATTCAATAACTGCTTCAATTCTGATTTCTTTTGAAGAGTTAAAGCATTCTTTTATTTTAAATTGGTTTGATTTTTTTCAGAAAAGTTTCCCCCAAGATAAGCAATTATATTTTCATATGGTACTTTTAAAGCTACATCGACATGATTTCTGCTGTCATTTTAAAAGAGTGGGATTGTATCAGTGTCATTTGCTTTTAGATAACTTTTAGGTGTGATCGTAGAAACCCAGTTAAATTATTTCGCTTGGGAGCACTTGTTTATATATGTAAGTTGTACAGTTGAATCAGGTAAATCCAGCAGTAGTTTTTGGTTTATTCTGGGGTATATACCCTAAATAAACCCTTGATGAGTTGCAAGAGTATAATCACTTTATAGTTACTTTTATAGCATAACCTGTGTGTGGAAGCAGCCTCAGAAAGCCTCATTTTGTACCAGGTATAATAGCAGAGAATGACTTCTGCCATTTAACTTATTGGCGAATAGACAGACTTAACAGCATCTTCATTCAAAAAGTCATAGCAGGTTGTTGGTATTTGAGTATTGCATTTTCTATTTCCATTATACAGTGCTTCAAGTACAGGGAGAGAAGGCATCCTGTCACTTGAAAAAAAGATATGTCATACATGTATATATCATGTATTCTATGTACATTACCATAGCTTCTTTAATTGCTGTACTAATGTGAATGTTTATCATGTATTTCTACGTTCTTGGCAATTTGGTGTTGTTGCTTAGAAAGTGTAATTAATGAAATGATCTGCAGTTCCATCCTCTTTATATATCTCTTGTGGGAAGGGAGAAGAATCCATTGGTTTATGGCACCAGAGATCCTGGCAGCCCTGCCAAGACATAAGTTCAGGTATGAGAGGGACAGACACAAGGGGTTGAGGTGAGAGAATATTCTGTGTGCAGAGCCTGTGGAGATGTGATGGGGAGTAAGCTCAAAGCATTTGCCCTGCAGAGCATGGGTGGCCAGCAGGAGGGTGCCTGGGACCGGCACTTACTCACTTCCTGCACCAGGGCTTTCATCCATGTTCCAAACAAGCTGTGACCGGGAGTCATCACTGAGCCATCTTTTCATGAGGTTCAGGTGGGAGTCAGTTGCTAGAGACTGGAAAACACAGAAAGGCGCAAAGTGGGATCCTGAGTTCCCAGGGCTGCAGCAGCAAACATATCTTATGGGCTTTTTCAAGTGAGTAGAAGTTCAAATGGAAGTTTGGAGATCATAGTCCTCCACTGATAATTAAGCTACACATTTGTGAGGAAAGCCTCACATGGGTGGGAATTCTGTATCAGATATTGTGACCTCAGGTTAATAGAGAGGCTTTAGGGCACCTCTTGATACAATCAAGAGCAAAAGGTGGTTAATAGAGAACAGATGCTGAGGGGACCATCGGGGCAGCCAGAAGACACTCATGCCAGCCTGTGTGTCCCTCTGACACATGCCTGCATTTGTCCCTTCTCTTCTGCACAGAACACCAAGCTCAATATTATTTTTAGAATGAAACCCACACAAAAATTGTCAAATGCTTTGAGCTCTATTATATATTATGGGCTTCCCAGGTGGCTCAGTGGTAAAGAATCCTACCAATGCAGAAGACACAGGAGACATGGATTTGATCCCTGAATTGGAAGGATCCCCTAGAGACGGAAGTGGCAACCCACTCCAGTATTCCTGCCTGGAAAATCCCATGGACAAGGGAACCTGGTGGGCTACAGTCCATGGTGTCACAAACAGTCAGACACAACTGAGCACATATGCATGCATTATATATTATATTATACAGACAATATGTAAGAATGTGATATAATATTTATATAATCTATATAACTATATATTATGTAATATATAATATATAATGGTAATATTATATAATGCAAGTAATATATTAATACACATTGCAATTATGTAATTAATATACAATTCATTGACTATTAATATACTAATATTGATATATTGGTATCATTTTAATATATTTGCATACTATAGTGATATAATTCATATTAATATATAGATTATATAATGCATGATATTATAGATGATATCTAATATTGTAATAGAGCATCACTGCCCTGAGTGCAGCCCTTAGCACACGGTGACGCTGTGCACCATACCCGCAAGCAGCCAACTGTCAGCGAGCAGCCATTAGTGAGGGCATTTTCAGCTAATGGTCTATGGAGTGGTAGTTGTCAAGCAGAGAATGAGGTAAGAAGCAGATCCAGGCCTTCTCCTTGAGGCCCTCCAGCTCACTCACCGTTGGGCCAGCAGATGAGTGAGGGGCCCAGGGAACAGGCTGGGGGCTGCGTCTACAGGGCTCCAGAGCTCTCGCCAAGGCTACCCAATGGCCAGACCCAGGCCTTGAGGCTGCAGTGACCCTCTCCCCCATCCCCGCCTCTGTGACTTCATGGCAGTGGCCATCTGCAGAGGACACAGTCTGTGGGACTCAGGCCCCGCCATTTGTGCCACCTGAGGAGCCTGAAAGCCAGCTGGGTCCTGGACGCCTGGCTCCCTCAGCCATCACAGCTGGACAGCGCCTGGGGACCTGGCCTGAGGAAGCCACCAGCCTAGATCCTCTTCCTTTCAGCCAGGACTGGACCTCGCAGGATGAAAGTCATACCTTGGGACCTTTCTTGTCAAAACAGAGTAACATTGGCGTGGTGGAGTTGTACAGGAATGTTGTTAGCTGACTGTGACCTGACCTCAGGAACAAAAGCTCAGACACAAAGAACTGATGGTATTTACAACTCATCCCTCACCTCCCTCACCTTTCCTAGAAAAGGGCTTAGCTGAGAGCTTTTAGGGAATTTGCGGTTTTTAAGGCATGAGCCACCTGTCTTCTTGCACAACCCTAAATAAACCTTTCTCCCCCACACTCTGATGTTTTGGTATTGTTTGGCCTTTGTGCATTGGGCACACCGACTTGTGTTTCAGTAGCAATATTACACAGTCTATAATATTATAGATATGTCTCTTTTAGAAAACATATAATTTGCTTAAAGGATATGATTCACTAATTTTTTTTAATCAAACTGTTGAAAAACAAAGGAAAAGTATAATGAGTCCCCTACATACGAATGAGTTCCATTCTGAGAGCATATTCATAAGCCAAATTTGTTCATAAGTCCGCCAGAGTTACTGTAGGTACCCACCTAACACAATAGGCTATATAGTACTCTACTGTAATAGATTTATTATACTTCTCACACAAATGATACATAAAAAAACAAAAAAGAAAAAAAACATGTTTCATCTTACAATACAGTAATCTTACAGACAGGTGAACTAACATGATTGTACATGAGAATGCACATTCACACGATTCACTAAATTTTAAGAAGAAAATAAAATTGAACAAGGTAAGATGCATATGCACTCTATGAGACCAGAGAAAATAAATTATAAGAAAACGCTAGTAAAATAAAATGCATTCTTGTTTCATCAGATATCTTACAAAGGAAGATAAACCTTTCATATTTCCAAAAGAAGTAAAGTAAGTGGATAGAAAACTCCCCCTTTACATGGCCAGCTCAGGATATACCTGTAATTGCTGTATAAAGAAGTGGCAATTCTATAAATATACAGATATTGTTAAAAGTTAGCACCAAGTAGTATGGAGCAGAATCTCTTCAAGCAAAGGTCAGGTAACATTTTAAAAATAACCTCCCATTTAGAAAATATTTTCAAATGACTAACTTTTTATATTTTGACATAAGAGATGGGAAGCTGTTGTGACTCCCCTGAATTTGAGTTAAATATAACTAATCACAGCGCTGGAGACTGAGTCCAGTGACTCGCTTTTCTGCTGCTCTCCCTGATGGTCAGCAGCAAAGGGCATTTGGGCAGCTTGGACTGAAAGCCTTTGCTTGATCTGCTGGTGGAAGTGGACTTTCTTCCCACAGAGCCTGATGGACCAACCCAGCAAACACTTGGTTCCCAGCAAGGTGGGTTGCTGTGGGAACCAACAGCTCTAAACACCAAAAGGGAAGAAAAATATTAAAATCCCAGCATCAAGGCCAATTTGAGGGAGTATAAAAAAGCATGAAAAATGATCAGAGGAAGCCAAAAACTTCACAGAAAGAAACCAAAAAAAAAAAAAAACCCAAAAAACGATGGAGCCCATAGATTTCACTTTTCCTTCCGTGATAAGTCAGATCTTTTTACAGTAGATGTGAAACCAAGGCCTGGTGGCTATTCAGACTGAGATGAGCATGGTTCTCCCAGCTGTGTTCCCAGTGAGAACCACAGAAGGGGCTGCAATCTGGAGCAGTACTCTTCAGCAGGTGACTATAGGACCGATGAAGAATGTCGATTTTAGAGTTGGCATGAGAAGTTATGAAGTAAATGTCTTCTATCATTTGTGGGAAAAAACTAAAGACATAAATTACTATTTGAATATAAAAGGGGAGGAGAGGAGGCATGGCCCCTCGGTGTCCACAGGCAGTTCTGCTAAGTGCTGTGCCCCTGTGAAGGGTGCACTGCGATTCCTTCCTCTCGCTCCTGCTGTGGTCTTTGCTCTGAACTTGCTGTGTGGGTGCCTCCTCTCCAACCAGCAATTTGAAACAGGCTTGTCTCCTTTAGTTCTAAGTCTGTGGGCAGATAGGGGATGATGAAAAGATCATGCTAGACTAAAAGATAATGTTTAGTGTTCTACCCACCAAGCAGATATGCTCTTTGAAAATGACTTGGTTTGTGCCCACAGAGTCAAACTTTTCAAATCTGCCAAGAGTAAAGGAGTTCTGAATTATAGGGGAGGAAGAATTCCTGAGCACTTGTTTTTCCCTTCTTGATTCTACCACTGGTCCATGAGAATTTGAGAAGCATGCTGTAGAGGTGGTAACTGAATTCCTGATCATGAAATAATGCTGAGTAAGAGTGTGAAACAAGAAGAGGTCTGAGCACACACTCCCAGGGTCCACCCACCACGCACTGCAGAATCGGAACCCATGATGGATGCAGCGGTAGTCAGGGTTCTCCAGAGAACAGAGCCAATGAGATGTATGGGCCTATAGGAAGAGATTTATTCTAAGGAACTGGCTCACGTGATCATGGAGGCTGTCAAGTCCCAAGGTCTAAAGGGTAAGCCAGCAAGCCAGATGTCCAGGAGAGATGATGGTATAGTTCTAGTTCAAACACTGGTAGACTTGAGATCAGGGAAGATCTGACATTCAGTTCAAGTCTGAAAGCAGGAGATGCCAATGTTCAGAGGCTGGTAGGCAAGAGGAAGTCTCCCTTTACTCTGGGGGGACATTTTGTTCTCTTCAGGCCTTCAACTGATTGGACAAGGCCCACTCACATGAAGGAGGGTGATCTGCTTTATTCAGTTAAATGTTCATCTTCTCCAAATCACCCTTACAGACATACTCAGGATAATGTTTTTTATGGAAGTATAGCTGATTTACAATGTTGTGTTAGATTCTGTTGTATAGCAATATGATTCAGTGTATGTGTGTGTGTATATATATATTCTTTTCCAGTATGGTTTATTACAGGATATTGAATATAGTTCTGGGTACTATACAGTAGAACCTTGCTGTTTATCTGTTTTGTATATAGTAATTTGTATCTGCTAATCCCAAACTCCTAAGTTATCCCTCGCCCACACCTTCCCCTTTGGTAACTGTAAGTCTGTTCTCTGTCTGTGAGTCTGTTTCTGTTTTGTAAATAAGTTCATTTGTGTCATATTTTAGATTCCACATATAAGTGATGAAAGTGTATTAGTTGCTCAGTTGTGTCTGACTCTTTGCAACCCCATGGACTGTAGCTCACCAGGCTCTTCTGTCCATGGAATTCTCCAGGCAAGAATATTGGAGTGGGTCTCCATTTCCTTCTCCAAGTGATATTGTATGGTGTTTTTTTTCTTTTTCTGACTTACCTCACTTAATATGATAATCTCTCATTCATGCTGCTGTAGATGACATTTTTTCATTCTTTCTTATGGCTAAGTAACAGTCCACTGTATATATATACCACATCTTTTTTATCCATCTGTTGATGGATATTCAGGTTGCTTCCATGTCCTGCTTGTGAATAGTGCTGCTATGAACACTGATGTGCATGTATTAGAATTAATAGAATTAGAATTTTCAAATTAGAATTTTCTCTGGATAAATGCCCAGTAGTAGATCTTCCTGCATATTTAGGTCTCGGGCCATTTATAGGGTCTTCCTTTTCTCTGCAAAATGAGATAAATAAATAGTATGTAGTGCCCCACCTCTTCTCAGAGGGTGAGATAGTTGGATGGCATCACTGACTTGATGGACATGAGTTTAAGCAAGTTAGCATCACTAACTCCAGGAATTAGTGATGGACAGGGAAGCTGGGTGTGCTGCAATCCATAGGGTCGCAAAGATTCAGACAAGACTGAGCAACTGAACTGAACTGCCCCACCTCATGATAAGATCACTCCCTTGGTTGTCTTTTAATGGGAATAATCTTGTTTGCTGTTGAATGGATAATATAAGTGTTTCTATAAAAATGATACCCCAGTGGGACATTTCTGTAACTTTCACTCAATTTTGCTGTGAACCTAAAACTGCTTTTAAAAATAAAGTCTAATTTTTAAAATATGAGCTAAATGTAGACCTACCAAATGAGTGGGCTGTTCCTGCTGTTCTTTATTCATATAATAAAACAAATTGCAAAATTTTAATACATATGACACCCCAGTAGTCTGTAATAATTACCTAACCACAATGATGTGTTTTCACATCCTGTTACACCAAAAGAAGTAGCTAAATAATCTTTTTCAAGGTATATAATTGAAGAATCTATACTAGGTTTCCCATGTTAAAGTGGTAGAACCCAGGGCATTGATTATAAGAAAACTCTTCTCTTTTTTTACTTAATTTTTATTGGAATGTAGTTGCTTTAAGATGTTAATTTCTACTCTACAGCAAAGTGAATCAGCTATATGCATACATATATCCCCTCTTTTTTGGATTTCTTTCTCATTTAAGTTATCACAGAGCACTGAGTGTAGTTCCCTGCGCAATAACCTCTTTGCTAGGTTCTCATTAGTGATCTATTTGATGCATAGTAGTATACATGTGTCAGTCCCATTCTCTCAACTCGTCACATCTTCTTTATTCCCTGCTTGGTGTCCATACCTTTGGAGAACTCCTTTCTTGTGTTTATTCAGAAATTATTTTACTTTTTCCAAGTTTCCGCTGCTTTTGCCTTCTCAGCCAGCAGTGAAGAGAAAGCAGAAACTTTGTAATCCCGGTTGCTAGTGAATGTTGCATTACAAGATTATGTAAATCGTCCGTGTGCAACACCACAAAGCACCTTCCCACTTGTCCTGTTGTAGAGGGTTTCTGCTATGAGAGTATTAATTCATTTATAACTGGGGGCAAGTAAGACCAGCTCCATAAGAAAGCAAATGTGTGCTGCGAATCTGCATTAAGATAACACTGATAAGATTGGCAGGAATCGACTAGATATGCTTTGTAATGCCATATGCTTGATTTTCTTGATGTTGATTTTATCCCTCTTTTGGCAGTAGTTTTCTCCTATAGTAGGGAGTAACCAGGTTCAGTTTTTGTAGCACTTTTTTCTCTGCAAGGTTTTTGAGAGATTTATTGGGTGCAGACCTCATGTAACTCCTGGGTCTAGGGTTCTTTAGCTATTCCTTATGGTCATCTAGCCAAAAAACGCATTAACTGTGTGATACCAACCGAGCCCTTGAACACTTTAATCAGTAGGAATCAGGAAGAGAAATTCAGTCAAGATTTTTTGGGAAGGCTGCAGCACGAGGGATCCAACAAAACCAAGTAATAGGTGCTTTTCCTCCCTCCCAAGGGAGGAGGTTCCTTAAATGGAGTAACAACTGGGGCGGGTCCATGGTTTGGGCAGGACACATTGCTTAGATAGTCTGCCCACCCCCTTGGTGGTACTGTGTGCAGGGACTACTTTTCAGTCATGTCTTCATGATTACCAGCACAGCGACCCTGAGCTGTACACATCCATGTTCATCACAGATTGTTGAACAATTTTGCTGCAGGTCACAATTTTGCTGCAAACCTTAGTGCCTGCAGGGTCCTTGTGTAGCAGCCTGAGCTTTGCTTAGGCTGTGTTTACCAGCAACACTGGGCAGGATCAGAAAGCGTGGTATTTGTTGCACAGTGTCTTAAAGGAATAGAGATATTTCTCTTAATTATTATTGTTGGGGGCGGGGGGCCGCCAGGAGGAGCCAGGAGGAAAGGAGTTTGTTATAGGCAGTGGTTTTGAGGAAGATAAGGAATCATGTAAAGTAAAAAAGAATTGCTAAGAAGAGAATGTTTCTGGTTAAAACGATTTATATTTTAGATGTAGATCTAGAATTTTTTTTTCTAATTAAAAACATTGTTTTGGCTGCACCTTATAGAATATGGGATCTTAGTTCCCCGACCAGGGATCAAACTTGTGCACTCTTCATTGGATACAGGAAGTCTTAACCATTGGATGCACGAAGTCTTAACCATTGGACCACCAGAAAAGTCCCCAGTCTAGATTTTCTAAGCATATCCCATGAATACTTGCTACCTCCCTTCGCTGTTATTACAGAATCGCTGTTGGAGTTCCCCAGTTAATAACCGTTCTCTGTTGCTCTGTCCTTCTTCCAGAGGTCACCCTGAAGGTCCACATCAGTGATGCCAGCACCCATCAGCCTGTCCCTGACGCGCTCATTGAGATTTTCACCAACCAGGTCTCCATTGCCTCTGGTACCTCGGGGACAGATGGCGTCGCCTTCATCAAATTCCAGTATAAGCTGGGCAGTCAGCTGATTGTCACGGCCACAAAGCATGCCTACGTGCCAAACTCTGCCCCCTGGAAGCCCATCCGGTTACCTGGTAAGGTGGTCTTTACCTTTCTCTAAAACAGGGCATATGATCAGGCTAGGGGTGGAGTCAGACACAGAAATGACTTTGTAAGCGTTAAGTCAGACAATTAGGAAAATACATGTGCATTCTCTGCCCTAGTTTTTGGTGCCTCTTATGTGCAGGGAAGGTGGAATCTGGTGTGAAGCTGGCTGGGCTCCACAATGCTATTTGTACAATGGAACCAAAGCCTTTTCTACTCATTTCTCCACTGTTCCATTCTGTACACGATGGGTCATAACCAGCCAGTGGCATTGGGACAGTGCTCTGAAATGGGGCTTCCTCATCTCACTTTAGCATCTGAGAGCAAGGCTGCCAAAAGGTGGGCCTGATGGCCAGACTGTCTTTCTCTGCCCCACCTTCTTACCTGCTCAGGAAAAGCCCTCCTGGTGCTCCTCCACTCTCAATACTCCATTCCACTTCTAGCGCGTCTAATCACCAAATGTGTCATGGTGTTTCCACACATCCAGCAATGTGTCGCCGAGTCTGCAACCCCAGCTGGTACTTGCTAGCTTACCAGTTTATTGTAAAGGTTATTAAAGGCCCAGCCAGATGAAGACATGTGTAGGCCAAGGTCTGTGGGAAGAGGCGTGGAGCCTCCGTCCCTGGCCAGCTGTACCACCTCCTAGCACCTCTGGTGCTCACCAACCAAGAGGCTCACCCAACCCCATCCTCTTGGGTTTTATGGAAACTTCATCATGTGGGCATAACTGATTAAAGCATTAGCCATTAGTGATTGATTCAACCTCCAGCCACTCTCTCCTCCCTGGAGGTCAGGGGGAGAGGACGGTGAGACTGAGAGATTCCAGCCTCTAGTCACACGGTTTCCCCTGGCAACCAGTTCCCCTTCTTAGGTTATCGTGAAGCTTTCCTAAAAGTCATTATATTAACTGAAACTCCCATTGAAAGTCCCATTCATTTGATACGAATAACAGAAGATTCCTTTATTGCCCATATCACTTAGGAAATTCCAAGGGTTTTAGGAGCTGTGAGCCAGAAATGAGACCCAGACCAAATATATATTACGTATTATAAATCACAATATTGCATGACCTTTCACCCCTGCAAAGCAGTTGGCGTACCACCAGGGGCAAGGATGGAGCCTGAGGTGAGTTCAGCTGGGGATGGGGTAGGTGGGAGCACAGATGGTGCCCCCTCTGTCCCTTTACTTCAGACTCCATCTAGTGCCTGGACCACATTATCTGCCAGCACATTTGTTGCCAGGGTAATGGGGGGAGGATGGACTTTGGAAACCAGATGACCTGGGTTCTGGCTCCAAATCTATGCTTGAGCCCCTCCAGCTTTGATGCCAGTCTCTGCAAAATGGACCTGATACCACCTTGTAGAGCAGTTCTGAGTAAAAAGTATTTAACGTAGGTGCACTCACTTACAGGGTCTAAAACATGGTCGGTGCTCAATAAATGCGTAGCACCTGACACAGTGCCTGGTGCAAGGCCAGTATTCATGCTCACCTCTGCACCACGGGACCTGCCTCACCATGGTTCCCACTGTCTCTGGGGCCCATGGAAGCTAAGTGCGGCTATGCCTGTCTCATCCAGCCCCAGCACCTACCCTCATCCACAAAATTCTCTTTAGTTCAGTTTATACCTGTCAAATGCCTACTATATGTCAGACACTGCCCTGGCCACTGAGAATACAAGTCTAGAGACTCAGGACTTGCTTCTGGGAGGTTTATCCATTAGTTATGAAGTCAGCCACAGAAGCCAGTTCCTCCTGATGGGATCAATACTCTGATAGATTTATGTGCAGATGGGGATGCTGGGGAGGACAGGTCCACCAGCCTACATGAGCAAATGAAGGAGTTTCCTGGGGAGGCTGAGAGGGCAGCTGAGTCTTGAGGATGAATAGATATTAGCATCAGAAGATGCTTGTAAAAATATACAGATTCCAGGACTCACCCATTTGACTGTACAGATTGACCAAGGAATCTGGATTTTAATAAACAGTTCCTACTCCCGTCTAGTCAAGGCTATGGTTTTTCCAGTGGTCATGTATGGATGTGAGAGTTGGACTGTGAAGAAAGCTGAGTGCTGAAGAATTGATGCTTTTGAACTGTGGTGTTGGAGAAGACTCTTGAGAGTCCCTTGGACTGCAAGGAGATCCAACCAATCCATCCTAAAGGAGATCAGTCCTGGGTGTTCATTGGAAGGACTGATGCTAAAGCTGAAACTCCAATACTTTGGCCACCTCATGCGAAGAGTTGACTCATTGGAAAAGACTCTGATGCTGGGAGGGATTGGGGGCAGGAGGAGAAAGGGATGACAGAGGATGAGATGGCGGGAGGGCATCACCGACTCGATGGGCATGAGTTTGAGTGAACTCCGGGAGTTGGTGATGGACAGCGAGGCCTGGCGTGCTGCAATTCATGGGGTCACAAAGAGTCGGACACAACTGAGTGACTGAACTGAACTGAACTCCCCACAATAACCCCCATCCCCCAGGTATTTATGGATAAAAATGTTGACTGTAATTTGGGACCACTGCTTTGAGAGCTATGGAAAGTGGGTTGGAAATAGGTACAATTGAGGAAATCCTTTAGGAACATTTTAGAGAAAAGGAGATAAACCTGAGGAATATTTAGCAGGCAGAATTCAGAAAGCCTTGGAGAATGGATGGGAGAGATACAAGGGAAAGAAAGTTGACTGAATGTGAGTTGAATCTCAAGTTTCTGACTGGTGATGGAGTGGATAGGATAACAGATGGGTGATGGGCCACCTTGTGGTTCCCTAAGGTTGACTGAAAGAAATCCCTTACTCCTTCCCTGTGTATATCCCTGTCCCCAAGCTTGGGGCTCCTACAAAAGTGGGTGGAGGTGGGGGTGGAGGTGCAGGAGATGGGAAGGAAAAGCATGAGTGTTGGGGTCATAGTCAATGACGAATATAGCATAGATTGGATTTAAGCTGCCTGTGGGACACCAAGCATGTTCAGCCTTTAGTTTCCACTTTGTGGCTATTATGACTGATGTTGCTATGAACTTTCATGTACAAGTGTTTGTGTGAACACATATTCTCAGTTCTCCTGGGCATGTGCCTGGGAGTGGTGTTCCTGGGTCGCACGGTGACTCTTTGTTTAACGTTAGGAGGAACCCTGGATTGTTTTCCCAGCACCAAGGTCCGCCCTTCTTTGTCGGGCACTTTGTCACATTCTGCTTGTCGTGTAGCGCTTGGTTGTGTGTCTTAGCCTCCATCTAATGTAGATCCCGTAAGGGCACAGACTGCCCCCAACGGTGATCTATTCTGCACGTCTAGCTCTGGGCCTTATACATGATGGCAGCTAAATAAATGGACTGTGTAGAAAGAGGGGTCATGTCCATGGCCAACCCCTCATTGGTCCCCTCTAGCACTGTCCAGAGCCAATTGTGCTGAATATTGGATTGGCCAAAAATTAATTTGGGTTTTTCTGTAGCATCCTACCAAAAACCTGAATGAACCCAATAATTGCTCTACTTAGCATTTGGTATTTCTGGCTCCTAATATTTTCCCTGAAAGTTACTTTACCTCTCTAGGCCTTACTTTCTTCCTCTTTAAATGTAGAGACTACTCTCTCAATGGGAACATGTACATTACCATATGTGAAATAGATAGCCAGTGGAAATTTGCTATATGACTCAGGGAGCTCAAACTGGTATTCTGTGACAACCTAGAGAGGTGGGATGGGATGGGAGGTGGGAGGGAAGTTCAAGAGGGAGGTAACATATGTATACCTATGGCTGATTCAATCTTCCCCATTGGCTCAGCAGGTAAAGAATCTGCCTGCAATACAGGAGACGTGAGTTCGATCCCTGGGTCAGGAAGATCCCCTGGAGAAGGAAATGGCAGCCCGCTACAGTCCACGGGGTCCCAAAGAATCAGACACGATTAAGTGGCTTGAATCTGAAGCAAATATGACATCTGTTCAATGTGAATGATGGATACACAGATACCTATGGCTGATTCATGTTAATGTATGGCAGAAACTGACATAGGAACTTAGGCCTGGATGGAGTCTAAGAGGCTTTGAACTTAAGTCTGTGAAGCGTAGAGGTGAAGGTCAGACTCCAGAGTTCAAATCCTGGCTCCAGTTACTTACCAGATTTGGGATCTTGGACAAGTTAATTCCTTATCTAGAAACCTGTCTCCTTACCTGTCAAAGGGGCATGTTAATAATACCTCTTTCAGAGAGCTGTTTTCAAAGTTAAATAAATTATCCAAATTAAACCACCTAGAATAAAGTCTGACATGTCAGTGAGGGTTCAGTAATGTTAGTGATTATTGTTATTCCATACTACATTGATTTGGGTTTTTTCTTCAATTCATGTTCTACCCAGAAGCATGTAGGTTTTTCTCCCTGGCCACACCCTGAAGCATGCAGGATCTTAATTCCTCAACCAGGGATAGAATCCAGACCCTGGCAGTGAAAGCACTGAGTCCTAACTACTGTTCAGCCAGGGAATTCCCAAGAAACATGTAGGCTTTGTGAATTTTTAGGTTGGAAGTCGAGGTCTACTTAAAATTAAACAAGAATTTTAAGTAGCACAAGTTCTGTCATCTTGTGTTCAGCTGCTTCAGTCTTGTCCGACTCTTTGTGATCCCATGGACTGTAGCTCGCCAGGCTCCTCTCTCCATGGAATTTTCCAGGCAAGAATACTGGAGTGGGTTGCCAATTCCTACTCCAAGGGATCTTTCCCACCCAGGGATTGAACCGGCATCTGTTACATCTCCTGCATTGGCAGGTGGATTCTTTACCATTAGTGCCACCTGGAAAGTGTCATCTTATTAGTTCCCAAAATACAGAGGAAAAAAAAATTTTATCATGAGGTACCCATTAACCTAAGCTCACTTGTGAGTCTTTTTTAATGTTAATATCCAATATTTTACATACATACACTGTGTGCATTGTAGCTTTATTAGATTCCTAATGTGAAGAGGTTCAGATACTTTACTAAGAACTTCTAAAGAATAGAAAATATGTAGTTAACTGTTGTAGGCTAAGCAGTTGTTATATGGGAGACTGCAGGACTCATGGAGTTTTGAAAGACTTTTGCTAACAATACTTAAAGGACAAACTGTTTCCTTTCTCTCTGTTTATGATAATTCTGACACCTAGTAAGTGGGTTTTCTTCTCAAACCAACCAGTTCTCCTCCTCTCTGGATACCAAATGGATGTCTTACAATTCACTTCCATTCTGACAGTTGTTCAGTCACTCAGTTGTGTCCAACTCTTTGAGACCCCCTAGCACGCCAGGCTTCCCTGTCTTTCACCATCTCCTGGAGCTTGCTTAAACTCATGTCCATTGAGTGGTGATGCCGTCCAACCATCTCGCCCTCTGTCATACCCTTGTCCTCTTGCCTTCAATCTTTCCCAACATCAGGGTCTGACAATAGCTGTCCAAAATTAGCCCAAATGCTACCGATTAAGGGCTCAGTCCCATGAGACTGTCCTCTAATTCAGACACAAGCCCTAAGTGGTCATCTGTACTTCTGACCAATCAGCTATATATCAGAGGTTCCCATGCATCCCTCCCTTTCTTTCACTATAATGACTCCCAGAACTCAGAAAAACAATGACTTACATTTGCTGGTTTATAACAAGTATCATAATGGATGCAGATGAACAGCCACATGAAGAGGTGCAACAGGGTGAGATCCAGAAGGGTCCTCGCCATGGGAGCTTCTATCCCTGTGGAGCTGAGGTGCACCACCCTCCTAGCACATAAATGTACTCACCAGCTTGAAGTTCCCCAAAGCCTGTACCTTTGGGACTCTCATGGCAGCTTCATCAATTATGGCAGGTGTGATCAATCATGAACTGAGCTTTCCACCCCATCTATTCTCTCTGAATGATGGGAAGTGAGCCTGAAAGTTCCAAGATTCTTATCATGGTTTGATCTTTTTGGTGACCAGTCCGCATACAGGAGGCCACCCTGAGTCTCCTCATCAGATCAGAAAGATACTCTGGTGACTCAGGAATTTGAGCCAGGAACCAGAGGTAGAGAAAAGATATATATTTATTATTATGTCACATTACTAAAAAATCAATGTTGTTGATTGATTTGAACCCAGAGAATCCAAAGAATGCAGAGTACTTAAAAAATTGGCATGGGCACTTTGATTTAGAAATCAGAATTTCCTCATATCCATCTTTGTTTCCGCAGTATTTTCTTCACTAAGCCTGGGCCTGCTTCCAGAACGATCCGCTACCCTGATGGTGTATGAAGATGTTGTCCAGATAGTCTCAGGATTCCAAGGTATGTCTGATACTTAAAAAGAGGAGCGATGGTAACTTTGGGGCCAACTGTTAAAATATGAGGAATGGGTAGTCAGGTAGTGATGGCCACGAGCATGTCCACAGCTGGACATAATGGCTCTAGTCCCTACAAGTGCATGGACACATTGGCATTTCGGTGAAACTGTTGGCTGTGGCCTTGTTTGTTATCAACCCAGCCTTGAAGTGCAGAGGGGTAAGAGGCTCTGCCCTCTTTCACACCATGTCCCTCTCTTCTTCAAAGGTGAGAAAATTCATCCCAGAGTCAGAATCCAGACCCTGCCTGGGCCTCAGTGACCAATGGATAGGGTCACTCTGAAAAGTTTCATAAGCATTTGAGTATATAGAGTTTCAGGGGATTTTGTTTGTTTTTAATTTTTTTGGCTAGGCCTTGTGGCTTGTGAGATCTTAGTTGCCTGACCAGGGGTTGAACCCACACCCCCTGCAGTGGAAATGCAAGTCCTAACCACTAGACCCCCAGGAAACTCCCTAGAGTTTCAGTTTTGCAAAACAGGACAGTTCTAGAGATCTGTTGCACAACAGTGCAAATATACTTCACATTGGTGCACTGGACACATAAAACTGGTTAAATGGGGACTTGCCTGGCAGTCCAGTGGGGTTAAGACTCTATGCTCCCAATGCAGGGGACATAGATTTGATCTGTTTGGGAAACTAAGATCCCACGTAGCATGCCTCCCCCTGCCAAAAAAAAACCTGGTTAAGAGAGTAATTTAATATTAGGTGTTTTTTACAATAAAAAAAATTTCTCCTCCCACCCAAAAAAGAAAACAAAAAATTCCCAGGCATTCAAGTGTGGCCTTTTTCTATCTCTTATCCCCTTGTGTTTTTAGCCCATCTCATGTGCAGTGGTGTAAATGTGACCTCACCCCTCTAACCTCTCTTCCAGAAAATCTGGTAGAGAAGGTTTGTGGAATTTGCCCTTTGTTTGGGGCTGGCATTGGAACTGGGAATCAGACTTGTGTCAAACCTTTTTTTTGCTGAGATGATTGGTTTCTTCCATCTTAGCCACCGGCCTGAGAATGATATTTCCTGTCTTTTAATGTTTCATCAGATTCTTTTTTTTTGTTTACTTTTTGTTGTTGTTCAGTCCTTAAGTCATGTCCAACTCTTTGTGACCCCATGGACTGCATAACACCAGGCTTCCCTGTCCTTTACTATCTCCTGGAGCTTGCTCAAACTCATGTCCATTGATTCAGTGATGCCATCCAACCATCTCATCCTCTGTCACCCTCTTCTCCTCTTGCCCTCCGTTCTTCCTAGCATCAGGGTCTTTTCTAGTGAATAGGCTCCTCACATCAGGTGGCCCAAATATTGGAGCTTCAGCTTCAGTATCAGTCCTTCTAATGAATATTCAGTTGATTTCCTTTAGAATAGACTTGTTTGATCTCCTTGAAGTCCAAGGGACTCTCAAGAGTCTTCTCCAGCACCACAGTTCAAAAGCATCAGTTCTTTGGTGCTCAGCCTTCTTTATGGTTCAACTCTCACATACATACATAACTACTGGAAAAACCATTTTTATTTGTGCTAAGTTGCATCAGTCGTATCCGACTCTGCAACCCCATGGACTGTAGCCCACCAGGCTCTTGTGTCCTTGGGATTCCCCAGGGAAGAATACTGGAGTGGGTTGCCATGCCCTCCTCCAGGGGATCTTCCCGACCCAGGGATTGAACCCAATCTCCCAATCTCCTGTATTGGCAGGTGGGTTCTTTACCACTAGTGCCACCTGGGGAGCCCCCTGTTTTTCTTTGTTTTGTTTATTCCTTTATTTTAATACTATTTACACCAATCATTCTCTGCCTAACCACATCCATGTGCCACCTCCAAGTGAGGTGACTTTATTCCTTTTTTTATTGCATAGCTGTGGGAACAAACAAGGAGGTTAACATGCTGCTCTTAGATGACGTGTGTAAAGAGAAATAAGGAGAAATGTCTGGGAGCATATGTGAACTGAGTTTGGGAGAGATAACAGGAATAGATATATAGATTTTAATGTCATCTGCAGTGAGCCCTAAGTCATCTCCTGCTTTTCTCCTAAGAGACAGCAGAACTAGGCCTGAGTCCTCAGCATCCTTTCACATCAGGACCACAGTGGGGGCTGTTGGGCTTGGGACCTCCAGTTTCTCCTTAATTACCTTTTCCATTGTTGTTTCACAACGGAAGTATAATGGTTCCCCACCTCCAGTCTTATGCCAAAGAATGCTCAAACTACCGCACAATTGCACTCATCTCACACACTAGTAAAGTAATGCTCAAAATTCTCAAAGCCAGGCTTCAGCAATATGTGAACTGTGAACTTCCAGATGTTCAAGCTGGTTTTAGAAAAGGCAGAGAAACCAGATTGCCAAAATCCACTGGATCATTGAAAAAGCAAAAGAGTTCCAGAAGAACATCTATTTCTGCTTTACTGACTGTGCCAAAGCCTTTGACTGTGTGGATCACAGTAAAGTGGAAAATTCTGAAAGAGATGGGAATACCAGATCACCTGACCAGCCTCTTGAGAAACCTATATGCAGGTCAGGAAGCAACAGTTAGAACTGGATATGAAACAACAGACTGGTTCCAAATAGGAAAAGGAGTACGTCAAGGCTGTATACTGTCACCCTGCTTATTTAACTTATATGCAGAGTACATCATGAGAAACGCTGGGCTAGAGGAAGCACAAGCTGGAATCAGATTGCTGGGAGAAATATCAATAACCTCAGATATGCAGATGACACCACCCTTATGGCAGAAAGTGAAGAGGAACTCAAAAGCCTCTTGATGAAAGTGAAAGAGGAGAGTGAAAAAGTTGACTTAAAGCTCAACATTCAGAAAACGAAGATCATGGCATCTGGTCCCATCACTTCATGAGAAATAGATGGGGAAACAGTGGAAACAGTGTCAGACTTTATTTTGGGGGGCTCCAAAATCACTGCATATTGTGATTGCAGCCATGAAATTAAAAGACGCTTACTCCTTGGAAGGAAAGTTATGACCAACCTAGATAGCATATTCAAAAGCAGAAACATTACTTTGCCAACAAAGGTCCATCTAGTCAAGGTTATGGTTTTTCCTGTGGTCGTGTATGGATGTGAGAGTTGGACTATGAAGAAAGCTGAGCACCGAAGAATTGATGCTTTTGAACTGTGGTATTGGAGAAGACTCTTGAGAGTCCCTTGGACTGCAAGAAGATCCAACCAGTCCATTCTAAAGGAGATCAGCCCTGAGTGTTCTTTGGAAGGAATGATACTAAAGCTGAAACTCCAGTACCTTGGCCACCTCATGTGAAGAGTTGACTCATTGGAAAAGACTCTGATGCTGGGAGGGACTGGGGCAGGAGGAGAAGGGGACGACAGAGGATGAGATGGCTGGATGGCATCACCAACTCGATGGACGTGAGTTTGAGTGAACTCCGGGAGTTGGTGATGGACAGGGAGGCATGGCATGCTGCAATTCATGGGGTCGCAAAGAGTCAGACACGACTGAGCGACTGAACTAAGACATATATCTTCAATGATTTGATATGTGTATATATTATACAGTGATCACCACCATAAGTCTACTTAACATCCATTATCACACAGTTTTTTCTTGTGATGAGAACTTTTAAGATCTACTCTCTTAGCATCTGTCAAATATACAATCAGTTCAGTTCAGTTCAGCCACTCAGTCACGTCGACTCTTTGCGACCCCATGAACCACAGCACGCCAGGCCAAAAGCATCAATTCTTTGGTGCTCAGCTGTCTTTATAGTCCAACTCTCAAATCCATACATGACTACTGGAAAAACCGTAGCCTTGAAGCTGAAACTCTAGTACTTTGGCCACTTGATGCAAAGAGCTGACTCATTTGAAAAGACCCTGATGCTGAGAAAGATTTGAGGGCAGGAGGAGAAGGGGACGACAAAGGATGAGACGGTTGGGTGGCATCACTGACTCAATGGACATGAGTTTGGGTAAACTCCGGGAGTTGGTGATGGACAGGGAGCCCTGGCGTGCTGCAGTTCATGGGGTCACAAGGAGTTGGACGCGACTGAACTGAACTGAACTGACAAGATGGACCTTTTTGGCAAAGTAAAATCTCTGCTTTTTAATATACTGTCTAGGTTAGTCAAAACTTTCCTTCCAAGGAGTAACCGTTTTTTAATTTCATGTCTGCAATCACAATATGCAGTGATTTTGGAGCCCAGAAAAATAAAGTCTGACACCATTTCCACCATTTCCCCATCTATTTGCCATGAAGTGATGGGACCAGTTGCCGTGATCTTAGTTTTTTGAATGTTGAGCTTTAAACCAACTTTTTCACTCTCCTCTTTCACTTTCATCAAGAGGCTCTTTAGTTTTTCTTCACTTTATGCCATAAGGATGGTATCATCTGCATGTCTGAGGTTGTTGACATTTCTCCCGGCAATCTTGATTCCAGCTTGTGCTTCATCCAGCCCAGCATTTCTCATGATGTACTCTGCATATAAGTTAAATAAGCAGAGTGACAATATACGGCCTTGACGTACTCCTTTTCCTATTTGGAACCAGTCTGTTTTTCCGTGTCCAGTTCTAACTGTTGCTTCCTGACCTGCATATAGGTTTACTCAAGAGGCAGGTTAGGTGGTCTGGTATTCCCATCTCTTTCAGAATTTTCCACACTTTACTGTGATCCACACAGTCAAAGGCTTTGGCATAGTCAATAAAGCAGAAGTAGATTTTTTATGGAACTCTTCTTGCTTTTTCGATGATCCAGCAGATGTTGGCAGTTTGATCTCTGGTTCCTCTGCCTTTTCTAAAACCAGCTTGAACATCTGGAAGTTCACAGTTCACATATTGCTGAAGCCTGGCTTTGAGAATTTTGAGCATTACTTTACTAGCATGTGAGATGAGTGCAGTTGTGCAGTAGTTTGAGCATTCTTTGGCATTGCCTTTCTTTGGGATTGGAATGAAAACGGACCTTTTCCAGTCCTGTGGCCACTGCTGAGTTTTCCAAATTTGCTGGCATATTGAGTGCAGCACTTTCACAGCATCATCTTTTAGGATTTGAAATAGCTCAACTGGAATTCCATCACCTCCACTAGCTTTGTTCATAGTGATGCTTCCCAAGACTGACTTGACCTGTTATTTACCTGGGGCCATACTATGGTGGAGGTAGTGAAAATAATGGCAACTTCCTTCAAAAGGTCCCATGCATGCATTGCTACACTCGGTGCCCCCAACCCTGCAGCAGGCCACCACCAACCCATGCCTCCACCAGAGACTCCCGGACACTCACAGGCATGTCTGGGTCAGTCTCTTGTGGGGTCACTGCTCCTTTCTCCTGGGTCCTGGTACACACAGATTCTGTTTGTGCCCACCAAGAGTCTGTTTCCCCAGTCTTGTGTAAGTTCTGGCAGCTCTATGGTGGGGTTAATGGTGACCTCCTCCTCCAAGCTTATACCATACCCAAGTCTGCTGCAGACACCAGGCCATGTATTACGTCCCCAGAACATATTCATCTTATAACTGGAGGTTTGTGCCTTTGACCACCTTTATCTGTTCTTCTCACCCCCTGCCTCCTGCCTTTGGCTACCATTCTAATTCCACTTATAGGTGAAATCATACAATATTGTCTTTCTCTGACTGATTTATTGTCTTTCTCTGGCTGATTTCTCTGACTGATTTATTTCAGTCATAATGTCTAACATAATGTCCTCAGGGTCTATCCACGTTGACCCAAATGGCAGAATTTCCTTCCTTTTATGGCTGAATAATATTCCACTGCATATATGTGTGTGTGTGTGTGTATACATATACATATATACACATACATACACTTCCTGTATCCATTCATCCATCAGTGGACACTTCCATTGTTTCTGTGTCTTGGCTTTTGTGAGTAATACTGCCATCTTTGCCTGAATAAATAACTTCTGACCCTGGGTGACTCAGCCACTCATGGCCACAGCAGAACATGCAGCTGGAGGAGTTACTTGTTTTCCGACTCTCCAAGATGGCTATTTCATCCCCTCTAACCCCCACACCACTGTTTTCTCCCATTCTGTGTTGTTGTTCGGTTGCCAGTTGTGTTCTGACTCTTTGTGAAGCCATGGGCTGCAGCACGCCAGGCTTCCCTGTCCTTCATCATTTCCCAGAGTTTGCTCAAACTCATATATCCATTGAGTCACTGATACTATCCAACTAGCTCATCTTTTGTCATCCCCTTCTCCTCCTGCCTTCAGTCTTTCCCAGCATCACAGTCTTTTCCAATGAGTCAGCTCTTTGCATCAGGTGGCCAAAGTATTGGAGCTTCAGCTTCAGCATCAGTCCTTCCAATGAATACTCAGGGTTGATTTCCTTTAGGATTGACTGGTTTGATCTCCTAGAGTAGACTAGAGATCTCCCACTCTTTAGTGGGCAAGTATTCAAGCCCATGTGTCTATGCTTAGTTGCTCAGTCATGTCCAACTCTTTGCAACCCCGCCAGGCACCTCTATCCATGGGATTTTTCCAGGCAAAAACACTGAAGTGGGTTGCCATTTCCTTTCCAGTAGATCTCCCCAACCCAAGTTCTTCTCTCTCTTCCTTTTCTTAGAATTGAACTAAGAACCCAGAAGAGGTGAGGATCTTAGCTAATGATAGAATCATGAGATGCAACAGATCTGTGATCATACCAGGCCACCTACAAGCCCAGATTCAAAGGGAACAGAAAGTATGAATCCCAAAAGGGAGCTGGCTGTAGCAGAAAGCAGCAGACTGGGGATTCATGGAGTCTTGTTAATGGCACAGCATTCAAGTGAAATTCACCAACTCCTGCCACATGGTCCCAGAGCTTCCCTAAACCCAGAACTAGGCATCCATGTGCCTTCCACACCTTCTGGCTCCAACCTTGGATTCCACCCATCCCTGCCTCCCTTATGCCCCCTTCATTCCTTATCAGTAACCAGGAAGGAGAATTAAAACAGCCCTCCAGCTGAGGGTTCTGTATCTTATCACAAAACCACCCTTCCTGCCATATCTGGCAGTATTGTCTTAGCTCCCAGACAAAACTGAAAAACCTGAAGAGTGAGGAAGGGGTCATATTCACCTTACACTCCCAGGGCCTGGCCCCATGCCCACTTTAGTATCGGTATACAATGAGCAGTTCATTGAAAGGTTGAGTAAATGTATATTTAAAAATCCATCCAGATCCCACTGCTTTTTGTACTTCCTGTATAGATCGCTCATGCTACAGTTAATTATTTGCTTTGTCATGGCTGCTAAGAGGAGGACAGTTCATCGGTACCCACATGCACACAGACACACAGCCAGAGTATTAGAATTGCTCTCTCTCTCTCTCTAAGGAGCAGGAAGTTTGGTCATATTATAAGCCTAGGGATGTAAGACATCCAGGTAGTTTTTGTTATGATTAATTTATTCAGTCTGCTGTATCACTTCCCTCTTTTATGTAACCAGAAACTGAGAACCATTTATTTCTCCCTTTCCCTTTCTCATTTGCATTCCAGCTTTTAAAAATTGTCTGCTAAGTCACTTCAGTCGTGTCCAACTCTGTGCGACCCCATAGACGGCAGCCCACCAGGCTCCCCCGTCCCTGGGATTCTCCAGGCAAGATCACTGGAGTGGGTTGCCATTTCCTTCTCCAATGCATGAAAGTGAAAAGTGAAAGTGAAGTTGCTCAGTCGTGTCTGACTCTGAGACCCCATGGACTGCAGCCCACCAGGCTCCTCCGTCCATGGGACTTTCCAGGCAAGAGTACTGGAGTGGGGTGCCATTGCCTTCTCCATAAAGATTGTCTACACTTTGTTAATGTTTAAGTTCACCTTACTTTTTGAGTTGTACTAGTTGTACCTTTCCTTGTCTCAGTAGAGTACAGACGTAGCAGGATAACACTAGGTGATCTTGTTTCTTGTTTTCTTACCAGCTGGAAGGAGAACCTTATGTAGATCATTTTTGGTCTTTGCAGTTCTGTTCTGAAAAACCAATATAAACTGAATTTCTAAATGTTATATTCAAATTTTTATTCTCAAACTAGTCAAGTGTAGGTGCATTTCTTTATTTTTTAAATGGAGTCAGAGAAGCAAAAAATAAACTCTTGCCAGTCAGAAATGTAAGTGCTGTCAGCCATTTGAATTTTTGTGTTGCCTAGATGTTATGTGTCAGACTCCCCCAGAGGAAGGGGGAGATGGTGAGATGACAGTTTGGTGACAGAGCCTCACACGTATTGTGTGCATAGTTTGGGGTGATGCCCCGTTGTTTGGTTTTATGTGACACTAGAGCAAAAGATTTGAAAGAATGAAGGCCACTGGCTGAGAGATGGAGATGAGAGAAGCAGAGGTGTTCTCATTAGCAAGATTTAATGCTTCAGGTGAAGTTTTGTTTTGAAATGTTTACAACCAAATAAAATAGAATAAGCTCATGGTTAATGAGCATTTTCCTTGAACAATAAAAAGACTGCTGACGCTCACTTGTTTTCCTATCTGTAGGTAGGTATCTAAATTCAGACCGCATACACCCTAAAACCGTTCTCATCAGACCAGGTGGAACTATGGAGATTGCTTTCTCTCTCTCTGTCTCTCTCGCTCTCTCTCTCACACACACACGCGCGTGTGCACATACAGGCACACATGCACACATGGTTCAAAGTAAGCACATGTTTCCAATGGAAACGACTTAGCACTCAGTTTCGTTTGGAAAGTCAGGAAAGCGGTTGTCTTATCATTGTTGCCTTTTCATACTGTTCATAGGGTTCTCAAGGCACGAATACTGACGTGGTTTGCTATTCCCTCCTCCAGTCATTGTTGACAGCGTTTTATATAGAAAGCCTGCAGCAGTTTCAAGTTAACAGTGTGGTGAAGCAGAAGGGCCAACATAGGCACCGATTACCAGAGGGCTCTTTACCACCAGAGGCTGGATCCATAAATACGCTCCTTGTCACAGAGTGCTTGCAAATTGCATTTTTTTCCTCCTTTTTTTAAAAATTGAAGTATAGTTGATTTACAGTGTTAAATTAGTTTCGATGTACAACATAGTGATACTCCACTTGAAGTTATTATGCAATATAACCTATATTCCCTATGCTGTATCTTATATCCTTGTACTTATTTGTTTTATACCTAGCAATTATACCTCTTAATCTCCTACCCTTATTTTGCCCCTCCCCCCTTCCCTGTCTCTACTGGAAACCACTAGTTCGTTCTGTGTATCTTGAGTCTGTTTCTGTTTTGTTATAGTCATTCATTTATTTTATTTTTTAGATTCCACATAAAAGCTGTATCATATATTTATCTTTCTATGTCTGACTTAACTTCACTCAGTATGATAATCTCCAGGTCCATCCGTGTTGTTGCAGATGGCCTCATTTCGTTCTTTTCTATGGCTGAGTAATATCCCATCATATATATGTACCACATCTTCTTCATCCTGGAGAATCACTTCTCCAGTGCTTCAGTATTCTTGCCGGGAAAATCCCTTGGACAGAGCAGCCTGACGGGCTACAGTCCTTGGGGTCGCAAAGAGTCAGACATGACTGAGTGACTGAGTATAGCACACACAGATTACTACGTGAAATAATGTGTGTACCAGAACTTTGTAAATCCTAAAGCGCTGAACTTCACCTCTCATAAGTGGAGCTGTAGTTTGAGTCTACGTTGGTCTCTGATTTGTTGCCTCCTTTATTAATTTTGGAAGTGGTGGATCCATTGAAAGTTTCCAGGTAGGGTAAGGTCATGGTCAAAGCAGAATTTGAGAGTCATCAATAGATGAGGCAGGAAAGGGATGAGGCTAGAGCACAGGGAAGTTAGGAGACTTTTGTGATAGTTGAAGGCAGGGATGGTATAAGATCATGTAGGGTGGAGGCAGAATGGAAGGAAAAGACAATGCTAGAAACATTGATAAGGGAAGAT
This sequence comes from Bos taurus, assembly GCF_002263795.3. Taxonomy (NCBI): domain Eukaryota; kingdom Metazoa; phylum Chordata; class Mammalia; order Artiodactyla; family Bovidae; genus Bos; species Bos taurus. The sequence goes on along the minus strand of NC_037340.1, from coordinate 29,820,841 downwards.
GGGGCAGTCCCTTGAATGAATGTGCAGAAGAGTAGAAAGGGAAAACAATTTTGACAACCCGGAATCACACCTGGGTGTTGGGGGGAGTAGGTCTTTGTCAAGTGGGAGAGAAGGTAGTGATGGTTTTAGTGCCTGGTGGGCATCCAGGTCAAGGTGCTGAAAAGGCATGGAGCTTAGCAGAGTCCCCGGCAGGACAGGAAGGTAACTATGAGGCTGCAGCAAGGGCAACAAGTCAGGAGAGAGTCAGGAACAGGCAGAGGCAACTGTGCTGAGCCTTCAGGATCTCTCCTCAGAAGTAGGAGGAAAAGAAAGCACTCGTAGAGCAAAGGCCTGCGACTCGGCAGAGAGCAGAGGGCAGGACCGCCACCGCCAGCAGGGAGGGCTGCTGGCGGGGGTGGGGAACAGTGCACCCCATTGTGAAGGGCTGGAGGGGTGAAGGCAAGCGAGGGTCACAGGGTTTGCAGATTATGCAGTCGTCAGTTGACATTTCCAAGGGCAGCGTGCACTGAGGGTGAAAGCCACGTCCCTGGGCATTGGGTGGAAGGAGAGGAGACTGATGGGGAGAACAGAGTGAAAGTCGTGTCTCATTGTTCTCAATGAGAAACTAAGGAATATATGTGTTGACTGGGGAAGAAAAGCCCCTAGAGAGAGAGACTTTTGATGAAGTCCAGAAAAACTGGTCAAATAACAAGTCTTACAATAAAACAAGCAAAGTCAGAATACTTGGGTTGACCTTGGGGGAGGGCAGGGCTAGAAAGGCAGCAGAGGTGATGGAAGAAAGGTTTTGAAGTGCAGACAGAAGTGGTTCCCTGGTGTTTTCAGTACAGTTGGGTATGAGCATTTGGGGGATGGCAGTTGAGCCCCAAGTTTGAGAAGAACAGCGGATGTTTGAAGCAGCTGCTGTGGGGAGTGTGGGGGAGGGACATCCACAGAAGAGAGACAGCCCTGTCCCCCTCCACCATCCATCCACACCCAGTCCAGTCCTTCCTGAAAAGTGTGGGAACGTAGCAGCTTTCATACATAAATTTAGGCTTAAGAACATACCATTCCCTGCCCAGCCTACACACACCCACTTTAGATTGTATTTGCACTGTGGCTTAGAATATTTCAACCCTTATACTCCTTAGATGTTTCTTTGGTCGTTTCACCAGGCAGAGGTCTTGCCTTTTCTCCTGGGAGGACTATGTTTGATCCCCCACAGGTATCAGTGCGTGCTGGTCACAGCGTGTGTCAAAGCAGCTGGACCAGCCACATCTCCTAGGAAACCTGCCTCCACATCGCCCTTCTGTGCTCCCCCCCCAGTACTCCTCCTGCCACCAAAAACAGACACGCATGTCTGGCCTAGGAGCAGTTTCTCCTGCACAGAAAAGGGAAGGAAGGCAGCAGGGGCAGAGAGGAGGGGAGAGATGCAGCTCCCAGGGAAATGCACGATGAGCCGGGGAGTAAGAGCAGGCACGAGAGTGAGGCAGAGACAGACACACAGAGACACAGAGGCAGAGAGAAGTAGACACGCAGAGAGACAGAGACAGGAGGATTCAGAATTGGATGACCTATGATGTAACTTATATGTGGAATCTAACAAATAATACAAATGAATCTGTTTACAAAACAGAAATAGACTCACAGACATCAAAAACAAACTTATGGTTACCAAAGGGGAAAGAGGTGGGTGGGGGTAAACTCGGAGTTTGGGATTAACAGATGCACATTACTATATATAAAATAGATAAGCGTCAAGGATTTACTATATAACAGGGAATACTATTCAATATCTTGTAAGAACCTATAATGGAAAATAACCTGAAAAAATTATATATGTATAACTCAATCACCTTTCTGTTCACCTGAAGCTATCATAATATTGTGAATCAATTGTACTTTAATTTTAAAAAATAAGGAACTGGGGCTTCCCTGGCAGTCCAGTAAGATTAAGACTCCACGCTTCCACTGCAGGGGATGTGGGTTTGATTCCTGGTCAGAGAAGTTCCACATGCTAAGAGATGTGGCCAAAAAAAAAGAAAAATGAGGAACCAATGACAAAAGGAGTCACCTATTTAAAACCCCCTCAATCTGAAAAGGATACCTTTTTAAATAGAATTTAAGGAGAACTTTTAAAAACTAAAGCATCAAATTATTAAAATTTTAAATATAAAAAAAAAAGAATGGAGATGAAATGCCCAGTGGCTTGAGAACTGGGAACAGCCCTGGTTGTGGTATCGGGGTCCTAGGCTGGTCCCCGTAAGGCCTGGCTGGACTGCTTTCCTGGGGCTCAGCAGGATTCCCTTTCATCTTTCAGCAGCCTCCCCTTTTCCTTGGTCTAGGCTGAGTGGGTTTCTGTTTCTTTCAGCCAAAGAAGCCTTCATAGTGACCTCAACCTGCCCATCTCAGGGGGTCTGAAGGGGCACACAGTACCCGACCCATGTTCTGAGGTAACCAGCCTGGCCTCTGCTTTCTGCCTCGACCCTCATGAGGAAACGGCCCCTCTTTGCACCTTAACACTGCAGACATGCCCTCCCTTCATTCCTAGTAGTGAGTTTCCCATTTCTCAGTGTGTAAAACCCAGACATCAGCAATGTTGTTTAGAATGAAGAACAGTGGAGAATGGGAACCAAATCACAGAAAGTTCACTATCATTGAAAAAATAATAGTGACCTAAATGGGAGGGAAATCCAAGAAAGAGGGGATTATATGTATACTTACAGCTGATTCTCTTTGCTGCACAGCAGAAACTAACACAACATTGTAAAGCAACTCTGTGCCTTTGTGCTCAGTCGCTCAGTCGTGTCCAGCTCTTTGCAACCCCATGGACTGTAGCCTGCCAGGCTCCTCTGTCCATGGAATTTTTCAGGCAACAGTACTGGAGTGGGTGGCCATTCCCTCCTCCAGGGAATCTTTCTGACCCAGGAATCGAACCCATATCTTCTGTGGCTCCTGCATTGGCAGGCAGATTCTTTACCGCTGAGCCACCAAAGCAACAATACTCCAATAAAAATTAATTTTAAAACATTAAAAAAATAAAGGCAGCTCAAGCAGTTTGAGACCACTCCAAAAGTCATGTGTCTATCTAACAAAAAAATAAAAAAGAAAAGAAAATGGGAATAGGAGGATAAGATGTTGAAATATAGTTGAGGGTGAGGAGATGGATGAGAAAGGATTGCTTTGACCTTCAATCTCTGAGGACAGCTTAGAGAAGAAGGAAAGAGGCAGACAGAAGGTGTGGGAGGTGGATGGGAGAGGGATCCGGTGAGGCCAGTGCTCCCAGCATGCGTGGAGCACCCCCAGATCATGAGGCGCCCAAGCTCTGTGCAGACCAAGGAGGGGACAGCAAGAAGACATCACTGTGGTGTGAGATCAGAGGAAGAGGAGAGAAGGCTAAGGCAAGCTGAAAGTTAACCGACACAGCAGCAGGGATGCCAGGGCATCACCACGGCTGTGTTTTAGGGGTAAGGAAAGGACACCAATGGTCTGGAATGGAACAGGACTGATGTGCGTGTCCACCTGGCTTCAGTGGAAACAGCCAGATTAAACAGGACCATTGCGAGCTTGGGCATCTGGCTCCCACGGGCTCCAGAGCTGGGCCAGTGTTTATGGAGGACCAGTCATTTGAGAAATGCAGTCAGTAGTTTCCAGGAGGTAAGGGTACCATCGTGACCTCCTCAGTCATCCATGGTCAAGGCAGCCCACCCCGTAAGTCTGTGTTGCTGGTGAGCCCATTTGGGCTTTTGTGGCCTCACCTATCGGAAGAGACTTAGATTAGATGATCCTTGGAGCTCCAGAACTCCCTTATTGACAGCAGTTCTGGTTTTTGTTTGGTTGGTTTTCGGCCATGCTATGGCAGCTTGCAGGATCTGAATTTCCCAACCAGGGACTGAACCTGGATCTTCAGCAGTGAAAATGCCAAGTCCTAACCACTGGACCACTAGAGAATTCCCCTAGAACACTTCCTGACAGGCTTATTCCTCCCCTAAAAGTTTCTGATCCAGAGTGAAAAGTAACCTTGGTGGAGACATGAAAGAACATGAGCCCTGGGCAGAGCTGCTGTGTCAGAACAACCACGAATTGGAAGGAGAGGGAGCAGCCAGCTGACCACAGAGAAATATGGTCTCCCTCAAGCCTGGAGCAGGTTATACAATGGCCAGAACATCAGGGCAGACCACTGTGTTTGAGGAATCACTTTATTTAACCCAGAGAGATGTGTACTTCCATCAGTAAATGCTCCCAACTCCCATCTCTGTGAGTTTTTGTCTTCATGATGTTTTTTGCTGATTGTGTGCAAACTGATTTAGTACGTTTATATCTCGTGACCCTCACTACATCATTAGATAAAAACGCATTCAGGTTTTACAGTCAAAACAAGATCTGGAGCAAAGTCAAACTGCGGATGGTGTCACAAGGTAACTGTCTAACGGGGCTGTCGGCTCAAGCCGTCCTTCTGCACAGGGTTTCCTGGAAGGAGTGGTTCTCACATCCGTTCAAGAGGCTCATCATAAAATCTATAACATAATAGTCAGGAGTTGGATGCACCCACCAGAGTAGACGGAAGGCCAAGAGACATTTCACTGTGGGTTCTTTGCATTTCTTGTCCAGCGGCACATCTGCCGCCTGCTCTGCTCCAGCGTGATCTATGCACTTAGACTGGATTTTACTAGGAAGACTAAGGATGTGTTTGTAACAGTCTCAAAGGATTTCTCTTGCCTTGTGTGTTTCAAGATGTTGATTGCCATCTACTCATTTCACTTACGTAGACTCTCTTTCCCAAAACGATACCCCTACCCGTAGACCAAGACTGGGCAGTGAAAAGACTGCTCACAAATAGAGCTTTTTGTGAAAACCCTAAATAACATCCTGTGTCAAAGCAGACGTGACAATGGGCTATTATTTCTGTCCCCATAATAGCATGTTGTCATATCTCTGTGCCCCGCGTGAATGGGCCATGAGAAGGGATGTGGGGAGGAGTGGGGGCAGGGGAGCCACGCTGAAACCTTAGAGGAGCCTCTCCAGGGTTTGCATTTTCTAAAAACAGAAACTGCTTCTCCGGGAGGTAACTCAGAGGTTCATATCTGCAGGTGCCCGGCCGCAGCCTCGAGTGCACTTCCAGAGAAGAGCCCTGCGGCTGCCGGAGAACACCAGCTACAGTGACCTGACCGCCTTTCTCACAGCCGCCAGCTCCCCCTCCGAGGTGGACGGCTTTCCTTATTTGCGAGGATTAGATGGAAACGGAACAGGTAACAATCTCGTCTGTCTTCTGCAGGGGGAATCTGTGTTTGCATCTTTTATAGGTGTTTGTATCTTTCTAAGTGGAGGACCAGAGGTGCAGAAGGGGGAGATCTGTCTACAAGTTCTGGTGCACTGAAACCGTCATTTAAGGAATTTATTCTGCACCACTGCGGGGTTGAATTTTCATGAATTTGAAATGCTGAACCTTTCTGCTGGGACCAGTTGCCTTAAGCACCCTCTCTGAGCTCTCCTTTGGCTGCCTAAATATATTTAATTCCCAGAAGTTCTTTTCATTGAATTTTTCAAGTGTCAGATCAGAGTTGGAGGTTTTCTGTCCTGTTTTCAACCTCGCTCCACTTGCCCCTGGAACATTTTTGGTGGAGCAGCCTGCCCAGCTGTGCAGAGATGTACACCCCTACTCACCACACATTACAGCTGGAAAGGGAAGGGTGGGTGGCATTGAATCTGATTCCCAGAGGAGCACAGCAGCGCCCCCAGCCACCAGCACATGGAGCACTTCAGGGCGGGAAGACTCTGGACTGCAGGGGCTGAGTCCATCCAGCCTTTTCTCACAGCCTCCCTTTCTCTGAGCTTGCTCTTTCTGCCTTCCACTCGGCCAAGTGTTCAGGCTTTATAGTTGATTTTGAATCATCTCCTGGCAGATCTGTAAGTCCACTCAGTCATTCTCACCCTATGCCGGCGGGACTCACAGAACTCAAAGATCACAGAAACAGAAAGCCACCAGTCAGAAAACAGGTAATAATTCCTTATTGGTGAGAGACTGCCTTTTACCTCCATTTGCGCTCAAGAGAACTCCGTGCTAACATGGTCCCCGTTCCTCCTTCTGGTGAACAAAGGGTGGTGGAGTCTCAATTCCTGAGTCATTTTCTTGTCTCCCCCTTTCTCTTTCCCCAATACTTTACATGAGTCACAACATAAACTTGAAAAACAAAGGCTGTTCTGGGTTGAATCCCATGAGGTGAGTACGTTGCTGTATTTCCCAGGGATGCTTTGATTGAATTTCGCCTAATCGTCTAGTGCTTTACAGAAACTGATCATCCTGCAAAAGCCTTTCATCCCTGCAACATATGATCCATTTTGTAGAATGTGGATAAATGTCTGGTTACAGTTCAAGGTCACCCGGTGATTTGCTACCTGTTTTTCTTCCCTCTGTGGTACCTGTTTTGAGAAATGTTTCTTTTTCCTTGAATGTTTGTGTTGATAATGATGCAATAAATTGTCAATCACCAACACCCAGAAGAGTTGCATGGTTCATCTTAAGTGAATATTGTTGGGGAAAAAAGTTGACTTTTCATTTAAATGGATAGGCCTGGGAGGGAAATAGTATTTCAGGGAACATAATAATCAGGCCATCATGAAACCGCCAATCCAGCCTCCATCATAAAACCCCGAAGTTGGCGGGATGACCTCAGTCATTTTTCTGTGCTCCAGTTCCAAGATGTCTTGAATAAATTATAAAACGCAAGATGACAGTAAGGCAGAGAGAAGACATAGAACAATTGATTTTAGAGGAGTTGTTTTATTTTAAAATCACTCTGTTATTTCAGAGGGAAGAGAGAAAGTCTTTGGAAGGTTATATTCAGCTTGTTTTCCACTGAAATAACTGGCCAGTTGACCTAGGAAGAATCAGGCCTCCTCCCAGGAAAGGCAGCCACCAGCGTGGTATCCACTTGGCACCCCTGCAGCCCATTAACTGGGGCTTCTCTTCTGCCCCACCTTTGCCTCCTGTTTTATAAAATGCGCCTAAGAGGTTTCAACTTAGTGTGAGAGCCTGGACCACACTAATCCATGTGAGATGGCAGGTTATCAGTAGAATTCAGTGAAGTAAACAGAGACCATAAGTGTGATTGGAGAGTGACTGGCTTCCCTGGTGTGTCCTAAGGGGGGTTATTTATTCCTGCCACCACTTTGAAAGAGTTTCCAGAGCTGTAGAAATGCAGCCACGTGGAGCTTTCAGTTGCTTCCTCACTTTCTCTTCCCTGTGCATCCTCACAGCCTCATGCTTCCCCTGTGGTTGCTAAGAAAGCCCAGACCTGCTCTGTGATGTTCGCAAGGGTTTTTAAGAAATTACTTCTGCTGGCAACTAAGGGAAGACAGAGAGGAGTCAGTGATATGACTAACGTGCAAAGCCAAACAGAACTTTGGATGCTATCTGGGCAAAACCCCTTTTGTTCTAAGTGATGAGTCGGCGGCCTCCTAGCTTGGTCCTGGGGTGCTGCTTCTGCTTGTCTTTATTGGGATGTGATAGGAGTCAGGTAATATCAAGATGGAACATCAAGAAGGAGAGAGTCCTTGTATAGAGAACTCCATGTTTTGTAAGGAGTTGCCGTCTCATAAGAAGGGCTGGAAGGTAAACAGTGTAGCCCTTCAAAGCATGAGTGCTTCCAGAATAAGAAAAATGGGGGGGGTCGAGAGCCCTTTGGAAGGTATGGAGTGGAAGCACTGAGAGAGGAGAGAGCCCTCAAGAAAGCAGATATAATTGCTTGCCATGTCTTTGAACAGAGAACTTTCTAAAGAATGTTAAATCTCATGCACCTGGTAGTACACATTGCTTTAAATGAATATGCTTCTTTCTTCAGTGCTGTTCTTACTTTGAATGTTTGTAGTACAGTTTGTTTCTTTCTATAGATTCATAAGAAAGCATCTAGTCCAACCTCCTTAGTTTTGCAGCTCAGAGCAACAGACCCCAGAAGAGTGAAATAACTTGGGGGAGGCCACATAATTAGTTGGTAGCAGATCTGGTTCTGGGACTAGGGCTTCCTGGGCCAGGGATGTGCAAGATTATACGAAATGAAGACTCAAAAGGGGATGAGTAGGGACAACAGGGATGCCATTTCTAAGAGTCAAGAGGCAGTGTTAAGTGTAAGGAAAGGATGGAGGGTGAGAGTGGAGTACTTTTCTGCTCTACCTGCTGCTTCCGGGGTTAGACTTCCTGCCTGGCGTTTTAATGAAAGAAGCAGCCTTGGGGACTTCCCTGGTGGTCCAGTGGTTAAGACTTCATCTTCCAATGCAGGGGGTGTGGTTCGACCCCTGATCAGGGAGCTAAGATCCTACATGCCTCATGGCCAAAAAGCCAAACAAACAAAGCAATTAAAAAAAACAAAACAGAAGCAATATTGTAACAAATTCAATAAAGACTTTTAAAATGGTCCACATCCAAAAAAAACTTTTTAATTTTTTTTTTTTTAAAGAAGCAGCATTACCTAACTGAAAACGTTATCTGTAAGTTGCTTATATAAAGTCAGGTCACTTAATCTGTCTTTAAGTCCTGTCTCATCCGGAGAGTTCAGCAGAGCCTAGAGAGATCTGGCTTGGCTGCTGTGTTGCCTTTGGGCAATGGATACATTTAGGTCCTCTGTCCACAGGATGTTGTGATAAAAAAAGATGGTGAATTCTGGGTTTTGGTTCTCTTCACCCTACAATGAAATGGTCAGGTTAAAAGATTTCAGAACTTGAATCTATGCTTCCGATGTGGACCTTTTGATAAAATCCTTATCTCCATCCCTTTTTCTTCAATGGAAAACAGAGATAGATGTGAATCATAAAAGGTAGTGCTAACATTACTGCTGCTACTGCTGCTAAGTCGCTTCAGTCATGTCCGACTCTGTGCGACCCCAGAGACGGCAGCCCACCAGGCCCCCCATCCCTGGGATTCTCCAGGCAAGAACACTAGAGTGGGTTGCCATTTCCTTCTCCAATGCATGAAAGTGAGAAAATAAAGTGAAGTCGCTCAGTCGTGTCCGACTCCTAGCGACCCCATGGACTGCAGCCTACCAGGCCCCTCAGTCCATGGGATTTTCCAGGCAAGAGTACTGGAGTGGGTTGCCATTGCCTTCTCCGAAGTGCTAACATTAGCTGTATAGAAATTTCTCTGCAAAGAGGTTAGCTACCACTGGTTGGTGAAACTCTCAAATTCACTAGATTGGTTTTAAATGTTTAAATTTAGTCCTAACTGGAGGTTTGCATTAACTCAGGTAGTTAATTGATAAGTAGATAGGTATATAAGGAGCTTAATAAGAAACCCAATAAATTATGTTCTAATGTAGCTTAAATTTTTCTGTCAGTGTGTTTTCATTGTATTCAAGGGAAGATTTTAAATTATGACCGAATACATTTTGTATGATATATTATATTTCACTGGAGAAAAATTCTTCTCAAATGGATCCCTTAAGTGTATAAATATAATACCGCTTTCATAAGCATTCCCCAATTTATCTGTAAAGTAGATAGTCATTAAACCATTGGCTTGGAGAAAAGGCCTCTAATGTAGAATAATTGGTATATTAAATTCCTTTTAAACAGATCAAAATAACAATGGCAACCAAAATAACTCATAAATATTTCAAGTGCAAGTTTTCAATAGTGTCCTTTTAGTAGAAGTTAATATTTTGAAGTACTCCTTGAAGAAATTCATTCTTTTTTTTTATTTTTTAAAAGCAGTCTCTGATTTAAAACATTTGGTTCCAATGTGGTGATCTGCCAAGTAATTAACATGTGTACAGGGCTCGCTTTGTAGAGAAGTTGATTTCAGGGTTTCACACACATGCCTTCTCTCCCAATACAGACAGTCCCCCTTCCATTTTGAAACTCCTTTTGAAAGCACAGGACAGTGGTTAGAATGGACAGACCCGAACTTGGATCTCAGCCCTACCACACACTAATGTCTATCATGGACCTGTTTCCATGACTCCCATCTCTGAGCCTCAGTGTGTTTATGTGTAAAATGGGGATTTTTACCTACCTTAGGATGTCATGGTGAGGATTGTGCATATAAGATGCTGAATGCAGTCCCTGGTTTGTAGGAGGCCCAATCCTTGTAGATGTTAGCCGTTACATTTTTCTGTAAACAGTTTCTGCAGCCCCACCTGGGTCCTGTGTGTGCATGTGATGGAGACTGCCTCTTGCTTCCAGGAAACAGCACCAGGTACGACCTAACCCCTGTCACAGCCGTCAGCGTCCACTTGCTCAGCAGTGATGGAACGCGGGTGCTGGTGGATGGCCCCATTTATGTCACCGTGCCCCTGGCCACACAGAGCAGTCTGAGGCACAATGCCTATGTTACGGCGTGGCGGTTTGACCAGAAACTGGGTAAGCAAACTCCCGTGCCAACGATCGGCTAGTGGACTTCATTACTGTTCGATTTCCATTTTAAGAAGCCTGTGCTAGTCTCTTTTCCTTGAAGTTATTGAATGCTGCTGCTCACAGCACTTTGCATGGTTTCTGGTGGGTAAGGCTTACACCTTTTTTTTTTTTTTTTCCACACTTAAGCTAATTTGCTTAAGAATCTTTAAAGGTTATTAGACTTGAATTGCCTCTCCTAATCTTTTATCCTTTTATTCTTTAGAAGATCCCATAATCTCTCTTGGTCTTATGGTTTTCTTTTTTCTGTGTTCTGAAAAAGGAAGACAACATTGCCAATATTATACAAAAAAGAAACTAAAAATCACCTAGAGAAACCTACTAACCGTATTTTAGATTACAAGCAGACTTCGCTTTATTGCACTTTGTAGATACTGCATTTTTTACAAATTGAACATTTGTGGCAACTGTGTATTGTCAGATGATGGTAAGCATTTTTCACAATAAAGTATTTCTTAATTTAAATAGATACATTAGCTTTTTTAGGCATAATGCTGTTTCATACTTAATTGACTAAAGTATAGTGTAACAGAACCTTTAACGCACTGGGAAACCAAAAATTCTTGTGACTCTCCTTATGTTTAATATAGTGCAATAGGCCTGGATCTGAACCCACAGTATGTTGGAGATGAGCCTGCATTTCCTTCCAGCCATTGCACTATGCATGTGTATATTGGTTATCTCTTGCGGCATAACAGCCGACCCTAAAACTCAGCAGCTTTACACCACAGTGAACATCACCATTTCAGGGAGTCAGGATCCCAGAGTCAGGAACCCAGGCACAATCGAGCTGGGTGGTTCTGAGTCAGATCTTGAGCAAGGATGCAGTCAGGCTGTCAGCCAGCTCCTCTCAGGATCCAGCAGGGGCTACCAGTGTGCTTTCAGGCATCAGATCCTCACTGGCTGGTGGCCAGAGGCTTCAATGCCTTACCACGTGGGCATCCCCACAGGGCCACTCACACCATGACAGCGTGGTTCCACTGAGCTGTGGAGCAAGTGACCCAAGAGAAATTGACAAACAAAAAGTACAAGATTTCAGGAGGCTCGGTGGTAAAGAATCCACCTGCCAGTGTAGGAGACATTGGTTCGATCCTGGGTAGGGAAGATCTCCTGGAGAAAGGCATGGCCACCCACTCCAGTATTCTTGCCTGGGAAATCCCATGGACAGAGGAGCCTGAAGGGCTATAGTCCATGGGGTCACAAAAGAGTTGGACACAACTAAACAATAACAACAGCAAACAAAGGGGCAAAGGAGCAAAATGAAAGTCACCATTAGGCGACTTAGGTCTTTTGTCATCAAAGGTCAAAGTGGCCTCTTCCTCCTTCTTTCCATATGCAGGTGGTCACAGAGCCCAGTGCTGTTCCAATGCAGGGAACACCACACAGGTGGATGGACAGCAGGAGTAGACATCATGGGCCCTCTTAGAGGCTGCCTTCCAAAAATACATATTTAACATGAAGGGGATTATATGCTATGTACTGTTCTATGCTAAGTTGCTTCAGTTGTGTCCGACTCTGTGTGACCCCACAGAGGGCAGCCCACCAGGCTCCCCTGTCCCTGGGATTCTCCAGGCAAGAACACTAGAGTGGGTTGCCATTTCCTTCTCCAATGCATGAAAGAGAAAAGTGAAAGTGAAGTCACTCAGTCGTGTCCGACTCTTAGCGACCCCATGGACTGCAGCCTACCAGGCTCCTCCGTCCATGGGATTTTCCAGGCAAGAGTACTGGAGTGGGAACTTGCCTTTAAAAAGCATTTGTTATCATGAACATCTTTCCCTGGTATTATTATTCCATAGCAACGGTTATTCTGCAATGTCAATATTAATATTGCATAGTATACCCTTGTATATTTATGTCATAATTCAGTTGCTCAATCTCCTACAATTAGAAAAAAAAAGTTACTATTCTTACCAGTCCTGGGATAAATGTCTTCGTAGCTAAATCTTTGTATATGGCCATGATTATTTCCCTAGGATAAAATTTTAAAAGAAGATTTGCTGACTTCAAAAAGTACAAAACTCTAACGATTTTAATATGTATTTACGACTTTTCCTCCAGAAAGTTTTACAGTTGACTTTTGTAGTAAGATTACAGGAAGGAGTACATGCTTGTGTTTAGGATTTTGACAACACAATGGACCTTATACCCCCACTGGTTTCTCAATCCCATGAAAGTAAAACTTGAAAAGACAAGTTTTCAGATAACGTAATTCAGAGTTTTAAATTGTTAGACCATGCATACAAATTCTTGGGAGATTTTTGGTATCAAATGTATTTTCAAAGACACCTAATCGTCTAGTCAAGGCTATGGTTTTTCCAGTGGTCGTGTATAGATGTGAGAGTTGGACTGTGAAGAAAGCTGAGCACCGAAGAATTGATGCTTTTGAACTGTGGTGTTGGAGAAGACTCTTGAGAGTCCCTTGGACTGCAAGGAGATCCAACCAGTCCATTCTAGAGGAGATCAGCCCTGGGTGTTCTTTGGAAGGAATGATGCTAAAGCTGAAACTCCAATACCTTGGCCACCTCATGTGAAGAGTTGACTCATTGGAAAAGACTCTGATGCTGGGAGGGATTGGGGGCAGGAGGAAAAGGGGACAACAGAGGATGAGATGGCTGGATGGCATCACCTACCCGATGCACATGAGTGAACTCCGGGAGTTGGTGATGGACAGGGAGGCCTGGCGTGTTGTGATTCATGGGGTCGCAAAGAGTCAGACACTACTGAGCGACTGAACTGAACTGAACTGAACTGAATTCTTTGAGTAGTCAAATTCTAGTTCTATGAATTTATATTTGGAATTAAATGCTTGTTGGGCTTTCTGGAGTTTGCAGGGGATGTGGTTTGTTTTACGTTGGTTTTGTTTAATTTTCCAAACAATTACTAACAGACTGCATAGTTATTTGTGTTGAATTCCATGGCTTTACCAGATGCACCAAACTTGTTAGAAGGATCATCCTCACACATGGACATGTGGCACTGGGTCATGTGGGCACTTTGTCATTGGTGTGCATTCTGCATGGCTTGGTGACTCTTTGAGTCACATGTTCCTGGTCAGGATGTAAGGAGTCCTGGGCTCCCATGAGAAAGCAACTTGAGGGAACCCCTGAGGAAGACAGGAGTTCTGTAGGGAGGAAAGGATGTGGATGATGAAGCAGGGACAGAAAGTAGAAGGAGAGGGGAAAGCTTGCGTTTTGCCTCCTGAAGCCCTGGATCTGCCATTTGGGAAACTCTGAGGCCCTGCCCAGGCCAACCACCTGTCCTGTTTCCTCACTTGTACAGCATGCATTTTGCCTGAGGCTCTTCGTCCCTTGTATATTCTCCTTCTCACATTGTCCACCCGGGTTGGTCCCCAACACGTCAAGGCAGTGCTCCAAAGTAGAGTGTGTGGTTAAGAGCAAGGACTCTGAGACACAACGGATTAGAATTTCGATTCTGCTAGCTATTGGCTGTGTGATCCTGGCCAAGTTACATAACCTCTCTGGGTCATAGAATAGTACCTAATGTTATGGAGAGTGTCTTTATTTGTCAGAGTACTCCAGAGAAACAGAACCAATAGGATGTGGGTGTGTGGGTGGGTGTGTTATGTGTGTGCCTGTGTGTGTGTGTCTGTGTCTGTGTGTGTCTCTGTGAGGGAGAGAGATTTCTTTTATGAAACTGGCTGATACACTTGAAGAGGCTGGCAAGTTCAAAATCTGAAGGATGGGCTGGCAGACTGGAGACCCAGAGAAACACTAAGGCTGCAATTTGAGTCCAAAAGGCCATATGCTGGCAGAATTTCCCCTTGCCTGGGGGAGGTCCACGTTTTTCTTAAGGCCTTCAACTAGTTAGATGAGGCCCACCTACAGGAAGCATAATCTACTCAATCAGTGGATTTAAATCTACTGAATTAAATGTTAATTTCATCTTAAAAATACCTTCACAGCAACCTCCAGGCATGTTTGATCAAATATCTGAGTGCTGTGACCTAATTAATTTGACGTATCAAGTTAACCTCCCCAGGGAATAATGAGTTAATATTTGTAAGAAGCTTAGTTCAGTGCCTGGTACATAGTACACCTTAAGAGTTTATTCAGTAAACAAAGATAAGGGTTTCTTTAGCACTCTGCAGAAGGGTTTCTCGAACCATGACATCCAGACCACTTCTTTCCAGATTCTTGTTAGCTCAGTTTTTATTTATTTACATATTTGGCAGTATTGGGTCTTAGTTACAGCATGAAGGATTCTTGTTGTGTCGTGTGGGATTTTTCACTGTGGCACACAGACTCTGGTTGCAGCGCACGGGCTCAGTAGCTAGGGGCATGGGCTCAGTAGTTGCTCCACAGCATGTGGGATCCTAGTTCCCTGACCAGAGATTGAACCCGCATCCTCTGCATTGCAAGGCAGGTTCTCAACCACTGGACCACCGGGGAAGTCCTAGTTAGCCCAGATTTCTTGAAGGATTGTTGTCCACATGCTGCTGCCACTTCTCACTCACTTCAATCCTGCTTCTGTCTCCCAGTCTCCTGAAACCACAGTCGTGATACTCAGAAGCAGCTGCCTGATTGTGGAATCAAGTGACCTCTTCATCCCGTTTATGTCTCTGAAGCATTAGAGGGTTTCTTTTCTCTAGACAGGAAGGCCCACCTCCCTTGGCTCTCTGACTCAGTGTCCCCCAGGGCCCTCCTCTCCTGCCATATGGGCTCTGCCCTGGGCCCAGCTCCTAATTCACTTTATATGCAGTCACTGGGGCTGTATCCTCTGACTTCTCATACTCGCACAGCCACCCATCCACCTAAGTCTGCTCTCTGATCTGTGTTCCTGACTGTCTATTAGACATCTGCCTTTAGGTATCCTTCAGGAAACTCAGATTCATGTGCCTGTAACAGACAGGCATGCTTCTGCCTTTATGCCTGTTCATTTCTGTGTTTCCTCTCTTTGTTAAGGGTACCACACACCAGTAGTTACCCCACATTTATTCTTTTTTTAAATATTTATTTATTTGGCTGTTCCAGGTCTTAGTTGCAGCAGGCAGAATCTTCTTTGCAGCATGTGGGATCTAGCTCCCTGACCAGGGATCAAACCAGGCCCCCCTGCATCGACAGCCCAGAGGGACGTTCACCCCCGCTCATTTATTCTTTTGCTTCACCTCCCTGCACCACTGGCAGCCATGTCTGGTCCTTTGCAAGATCGTGCTGATGTCAGATCAGCGTTTCTTCAACCTACCTTCTCATCTCCTTCATTAACCTCTGTCTGGGTACAGACTCTGCCTTCTTTCTGACCAGTTCCTGTAGCTGTCTACCTGTCTGCCACTCTCCTTCCCTCTACCAGGGCTTCTGGGTTGCCACTGGGCTGTCTGTCAGAACCACAGACCCTTTGCCCTGTTAGAGCATCTCAGAGCTACTCATCATGAGGCTGTCCACACTCAGCACGGCACACAGATGTCTTCAGAGCTGTCCCCACCCAGCTTTCCAGCTCACTTTCGGCCACTGTCTCCTGCACACCCTCCACTGCTCCCACACCCAATTGTGTGCTCTTCCCTGGATGTACCTGGTCCCCCTCATCACTTGTCACACTGCATGATTGCACGAGCAGAGTCTCTCCTCTCAAATTACCTTCTCCATCCTCCGACCAATAATTTGGTCCCTCCTAAGCATGTTGTCCATTTAGCGGTGGCACTAGAAGTCTGTAAGAACATGGCCTTACAGTGTCTCAGTCATTATCCGTGTCCTCATTGAGTCTTCCTTATCTCTGAATCCTCATGATCCAGAACAGTCCCTGGCACTTGCAAGGCACCCAGCTAAAATGTTTGCTGAATGATTGAATCAGATGAGCAGCATTTAGATATTTTAAGATTTAGAGCAGTTTAAGATATTATAACATTGGTAAAAGATGATTCTATACATAGAATTTACCTTTACATATCTATATATCTATATCTGTATATGTTTAGACCTGTATCTATATGTTTAAAGAATGATGCTTTGAGTGGTTGTCTGGAGAGAGAACAGTTGTATTGCATTTTCTCCACCCTAGAGCTTCTATCCCTGCTGCTGTGCTTCTTCTACTCCTTCCTGCCTCTTCATTTTTGAATGGATATATTTGAATATAGATAAATAAGGTGGGGGTATAAAAGGCTGTATTCCTAATACAGTGATGCTTTCGCTAGGGAGTCATACACAGATTCATCATAACAATATGGCACAGGTCTGTAGAAGCAGCATCCTTGCTCTCATTAGTTTATTTTGTATACAGATCACAAAGATCAAAAGCTTATTTAAATTTTTTTTGTTTGATGTCTGTGGTAGACTGGAAAATTGCCCCCTCCCCCAAAAAGTTCCACATCCTAACCCCTGGACTCTGTGAATATGACTTGATATGGTACAAGGACTTTGCCAATGTGATTCAGTTGAGAATCTTGAGATGGGGAAATTCTGCTGGATTATCCTCATGGATCCACTGTAATCACAACAGTCCTTATAAGCAAGATGCAGGAGGAATCAGAGATGGTGACATAATGATGGAAGCAGAAATTGGAGGGATGCGCTTTGAAAAGGAGAATGGGACCTCAAGCCAAGGAACAGAAGCAGCCATGAGAAGCTGGAAACAAGAAACTGAAACGGATTCTTCCGTCAGTCTCCAGAAAGAACCAGCCCTACTGATCCTCTGACTTAAGCCCAGTGAAACCGATTTCAGGCTTCTGATCTCTAGATATAAGAGAATACCCACTTGTGTCGTTTTAAGCCCCTGAGTTTGTGGTTGTTTATTACAGGAGCAAAAGGAAACTAATACACTGTAGAAATCAGTGAAAACAAAGAAATGTGCATTGTCATGAAGCCTCTAAAAAGTAAGTTATCCAATTCTCTACTTCCTCTCTGGAAATATTCTCGATGGCGTTGAGCCTTCTGTCATTGAGAATCTTCATTGTATGGTTGATCTAGTTCCACTTAAATGGTCTTTTTCACTTAGCCCATACAGTGAAAATTGTAACTGTCGAATTCCAGGCTCCAACAGATTGTTTGAAAAGGCAACATTTGGAAAGTCATTCAAAAGTGATCAAATGAATCAGAACAAGTTTTCTGAAAACTTTGTCTTTAAAGTTTTGGATGGACATTTCAAAGAAATCATATGTTCTTTAACTTACTAAGCTCAACAGAAGCCTACATATTTCATAAGGGTGTTTCTACTATTATATATAATCCATAATGTCATTATTTAAGTAGAAATTAAATTATTGCAGTTAAATGAAAAGTTCCAAGAATATTATAAGATCAGGGGAAAAAAATAGGAACACGTATTAAGCATGTAGCACTATTTACTAATTATCTACTATTTATGATTGATTCAAATGCAATTAGCATTTCAAACCAGTTTAACACTTTAATTGATATACTTTTCAGGTAAATCAAAGTACTTGAATTTCAAAGTGTTTAACAGCCAGAACTAGTAACTTGTGAATCCATTAAGAATTTCTCATTTAAATAAGGGTCAACAAACTATGGCCTGAAAGCTTAGAATGGTTTTTACACTTTTAAATGTTTGAAGAAAGAATCAGAAGGGAGCATCTAATGACACATGAAAATTATATGAAATCTAAGCATCCCTGAATGAAATTCTATTGAGTGCTATGGACTGAATGTTTGTGTTCTCCCCAAATTCATATGTTAGAATCCTAATGCCCAAAGTGATGATGGTATTAGCCTTTGGAGGTCATGAGGGCGCAGCCCCCATGAATGGGATTAGTCACCTTATGAAAGGGGCCCCAGAGGGCTCCCTTGGCCTTTCCACATGTGAGGACATGGCATGTGAGGACACAATGAAAAGGCACCTCTGTGAACCAATGAAACCAGCTCTCACCAGAGCTGAATCAGCCAGCACCTTGATCTTGGACTTGGCTTCCTCTAGAATGAAGAAGTGCATTACTGTTGTTTATAAGCCATCCAGTTAATTTTGTTACAGCAGCCCAAGTGGAGTAAGACATTAGAACACAACCATGCCATCTTTGTTCATGTTAGGTCTGTGAGAGCTTTTCCTGCACCAACAGAGCTGTTCCCACAAAGTGAAAAATATTTGCTATCTGGACTGTTACAGAAAAAGTTTGTGACACCTGATCTAAGATGCATTCCATAGGGGAGCTCTGACCACTTATTATTAAAATGCAAGTGTATTCTCCATCTGCAGGGCCAAACAGGGTGCCTGATTCAGTCAGTGTGTACTTCCTGTTATCCAGGCAGCCTTCCAGCACTTTACCCTGAATGACAGCCGATGCTTAGTGATAACACCTTGGTTATAGGGCAATATACATTTTAATGCTAATTCAATTACTTCCATTCCTGACTGCTGGATAACTGAAAGTTTACTCATGAGAGAAATGGTAGAGGTACCTACTTTCTTTTTTTTTTTAGATTCCACATATAAGTGATATAATATGATAATTTGTCTTTGTCTCACTTACTTGACCTTAGTATGATAATCTCTAGATCCTTCCATGTTGGTGCAAATGGCATTATTTCATTCTTTTTTATGGCCGAATAATATTCTGTTGTATATTTGAACCACATCTTTATCCATTCATCTCTTGTTGGGCATCTAGGTTGCTTCCAAGTCTTGGCTATTGTGAATCGTGCTGCAGTGAACATTGGGGTCCATATTTTTTTCGAATTTTGGTTTTCTCTGGATATATGTCCAGGAGTAAGAATGCTGGATCATGGGGTAGCTCTATTTTTAGTTTTTTAAGGAACCTCCATACTGTTCTCTATAGTGGCTGCACCAACTTACATTTCCACCAAGAGTGTGGGAGGGTTCCCTTTTCTCCACATGCTCTCTGGCATATATTAGAGATACTCCCTTCCCAATACCATTAGAGTGGATTTGATTTGGTGCTACTGTTTTTCACAGTTTTCTTTTTCTTGAATGACAGTTGGTTTTTTTTGGTTTTTTATTTTGTTTTGGAACAGGCAAAGAATTTCCCATTAAAAAAATTATCATCTCCGTATTTTAACCCACATGTTCAAACAAGGGTGACCTAATAGATAAATGGTCTCCTAGAACAGAAGTAAAGCTGGGTTTTGCTTAAACTGTTACAACAGTATGAATTGGTTGATAGTGGTGTGGACTCTCAGGAAAAAAGATTTTTTTTAAAAGCCTGACTTGCACACATTAGAGTCAAAACTTTTGCCGCATTTCCTGGCAGTGCCGATCTTGCTGCAGCTGCCCTGTTAAAATGCCATTTGATTTACGGTACAAGGTGGGGCCTCTATTCAGTGATGTACGTCTTTTCCTTTGACGAATTAGCAGATTTCTTTAACCCGTGATCTTCTGATGATGCTGTCTCTTTTGCAAAGCAGTATAGTGCCAGGACCTGGGGCCTGAGTATGCAAGTGTGTCTGAGGGAATGGGATACAGTGACCTCATCAGGAATGTGCAGGGGCCAGTTTGACCTTTGAAAGAAGCTGCTTTTCTTCCCCAGTAGGACAAATGCAGTTTTGTCGGTCATGGTGAATGCATCTTAGCCAAGACTTTCGGGACAGTAAAAGATGGTGTGCTGGCTTGTTTTTATAGCATTTCCTCTCTTTAGCTCGTAACTGGGACAGCAGATGGCTGCCCCATGTCCCAGGTGGTCAGACTGCAATCTGATTCGATGCCCTGGGGAACGGTCACTTATGAATAAGCAAACCAGGTCAGTGGTTTGAATTGAAAGTGACCGACTGACCTTGCGTGGCCGAGAAATCATGATTTAAGATCCTCTCTATGATAAGTTGCTGCTGTTTCATAATAACTTGGGTTACTTGGTTTGAATACTTTCATTCTAATGAGGTGACAAAAATCAAAGCAGATTCCAAGTGAAGCTACATTGCAGAATCCAGTTTTAACTGCCTTCCCAGAACGCAGCCTGCAGAGCGGTGTGCGTTGCTATAGAAATGCTGGTTACTGAACCAGCTTCTTATCATGTATGGCGCATACGTATCAGGCATTCAGCGATACTCGCTCATAATTGGCCGGTAGTGGGTTCGTCTCTGCATAGATGGTGAGCTTTACTGTTGATGCTGTCGCTCATCGAACTAGCCCTTTTAGGTAAGTCATGGCCAGCCTATCCCTGACAATGGAGCTTGATTTAAAGTACAGATCTAGGATTTTGTTACATTTCATTGTTTCTCAAGGGGAGAAAAGGATGGGAGTTCTTAAAACACTATATTCTATTTGTCACTTCAAGAAAATGAAAATATTACTGGTGTGTCTTTTTCTGTATATACCGTGAGCCATGCCTCTTACATAGCAGGTGACAAATTGCCAGACAGGTGTAGTGACTGAATGACAAGAATGAGCCATAGGGCATTGTGTGGGCAAAAGTTAGAACAAAAGAAAGGAATTCATGTTTCTAAAAGTTAAGTATGTATTTACATCTGTGATGCTAACTTTAGAACCATGCATATCATCTTTATAATTTTTTTTTCCAAAATGACCAGACTCAATAGTTAAGGGAATTAAACAAAGAAAGAAGCAAACTTACCTGCTGAAGTACAATGTCAGTATATCCTTGAGAAAGATCACCTGAAATGGGTCTTCTCACAATGAAGGTGATCTCTTAGAAACAAAGAAATAATTCTCAGGAAAAGAGTCTCTGTATTCTCAGATATAATGTGCACATGTGTAAAACTGAGTTACTTTGCTGTGCAGCAGAGATTGGCACAACATTGTAGATCCACTGTACTTCAGTTTTTAAAAAATTGTCCATACCAGTGAATCAGGCTTCCCTTAGATATATAGTGTGGTGGGGGGGAGATAATTTACCTGCAGAGAAAGCTAATTGAAGTGAAATAACAGAAAAGAACCGTTAAAAGTGTAGGACTTAATCTGGATAAATTATGCCAGTCCAGCAAAAACTTGGGCCAGAGACCTCAGCTGCCAGGTGGCCAGCAAAATGTGACCTGCTTTTGAGACACAGATTGGTGTCTTTTGGCTGCTGCAGATCATCAGCATCACAGTTGGGGTGTTCTACTCCTGTTGCCCGAGTGGAACGGAGTCTGGCCGTGGAACACATGCACTGCCCACAGGGAGACCGAATGCTGAGTGATCTCAGAACATGGACATTTGTTTCCTGATGTTGCCTAGCAACTCAAAAAACACTCTTGTACTATCAGTCCATTCCTAAAAATTGTTAAGCCTTTTGTGTTTGTAGCCAGCCCCCCCAACAACAACAAGAAAATGAGACAGTTTAGAAAACAATACCATCACTTTAGCTAAATTATAGCCATATATAGCTCAGGTCCACTTTGTTTCAAAATCCTATCCTTAGAGACTTAATTTTCCTAAAGGGTCCATTTATATAGGAGAACTTTTCATGCTGGTGTTGAATGGAAACAATTTTTGGCAAGTTTTACAAATGATGGCTGCCCACTTTGTGGCCTCAGAGTGTATATAGATCAGTATGTTCCTCCTGAAAGAAAATGTCTTAAGTTGTAGTCAACTCTTAATTACCACTTATAAAATAATTACTTTGTGGATTATCTATGGCAGGTGTGTATTCTCCCTACTACCTGAGATCCTCAGAACCTTCTTGCTTTGCTGTCCTTTGGCCTGGATTTGAAGCACTGCATCTATTATTAATATACTCGTTCTGAGATTGGCCTGGGTGAAAAATAATTAGGAAGGCAAAGCTGCCATCATTTATTTTAAAACCAAGTATTTTTTTAAAAATAGTTTCAGTTTTCAGTGGTCTCCACTGAAATGAGAAATTAAGAGGTAAAATTCATTTTCATAGGTCAGGATGTTGCACTGGTTGTACAGCATTTGGCAAGAGTGTATCGAATACAGGCAGGCTGTAGCCCAGCAATTGAGACAGCTTGGATGTAAACACTGGCTCCTCTGGATCTTGAGCAAGTCCATTAATCTCTCAGGGCCTCAGTTTTCTCATCTGTAAAATGGGAATAATAGTTATCATTTCCCATCTCATAAAATTGTTGAGAATGGAGAACCCTTACAGTGGTGCGTAGTACTGGGTAAAGTGTTCTGTAAGTACTAATAATTATTATAATCATCATTGTTCTAATTCAGCCTATATTTAGTTTGTGTGTTTTGTGTAAAGCATGATATAAGGGAGACAGACAAGATGTACAAGTACAGTGAAGCCTTAGTATCTTTAAATTGAATACCCAGGACTTCCCTGGTGGTCCAGTGGTTAAGAATCCACCTGCCAGTGCAGGAGACATGGGTTCGATCCCTGCATTACAACTTGCCATTTCATATAAGCAGTTTGAAATATACCTAAATTGGAGGGGAAGAAATATAGGACCATTTGGGGAAAGTAGTTTGGTTTTTCTTTCATTGTCTACTCATTCTCAGCTGAGCTCATTCATTAGTAAAACAGGTAGGACCATAAATCAACATTTTTCATCACTGTTTTCATAGCAACCCTACATTCTTTCTTAATCAGAAAGAAGCTGAAATCCAGCACGGGGAAGTACCTGGTACACATGTATGTTATCCTAGGAATGGAGAAGGGGAGATTCAAAACACAATTTCCTTCAGGCTTTAAATCCTCTTCCTGTTCTAGAATATCAGATTTTGGTGCATTCCTCCTTCTATGCCAAGACTTAATGTGGCTTAACAGAATAATGGACTGGATCTGGGGATGCAGAGCAACTATCCATTCCCAGATATTTTGTTTGGCCCATACAGTTGATTTGGGGGCATTTATTTGTTTGTTTTGTTTTAATTTGCTGCCAACATTTAAATATTGAAAGATTTCCTGGGGAATTCTGTTCTTGGCTTCTCTTTTTAAAAAAATGAACAATTCACTCATTACAGCAAATAGATAGTGAACATCTTTGTGCCAGACTTTACTCAGTTCTAGGCTTTTGGTGAGAAAAAATGCAGCCATGAAATTAAAAGATGCTTACTCCTTGGAAGAAAAGTTGTGACCAACCTAGACAGCCTATTAAAAAGCAGAGGCATTACTTTGCCAGCAAAGGTCTGTCTAGTCAAGGCTATGGTTTTTCCAGTAGTTATGTATAGATGTGAGAGTTGGACTGTAAAGAAAGCTGAGCACTGAAGAATTGATGCTTTTGAGCTGTGGTATTGGAGAAGACTCTTGAGAGTCCCTTGACTGAAAGTAGATCCAACCAGTCAATCCTAAAGGAAATCAGTCCTGAATATTCATTAGAAGGACTGATGCTGAACTGAAACTCCAATACTTTGGCCACCTGATGCAAAGCTCATTGGAAAAGACCCTGATGCTGGGAAAGATTGAAAACTGGATGAGAAGGGGACAACAGAGAATGGGATGGTTGGATGGCATCACCAGCTCAATGGACATGAGTTTGAGTAAACTCCAGGAGTTAGTGATGGACAGGGAGGCCTGGCATGTTGCAGTCCACGGGGTCACAAAGAGTCAGAGACGATTGAGTGACTGAACTGAACTGAATGACAAAACAAGTCAAGGAAGGCACCTGTAATTATGAAGTTTTTGTTCTGAATGGAGGAGACAATGAACCAGTTTACTTTGTTGGCATTAAGTAAGTGCTGTAGGACAATTTAATTTAAGCAGGGTGATGTCAGGGAGAATGATTGGCTGGACAGAGGCTTTGGAGGAGTGCTATTTGAGCTGAGATGCCAGGACACATAGGAACCTAACATGGGACTGTCTTGGGGGGCAAGAACATTCTGGGCAGAA
This sequence comes from Bos taurus, assembly GCF_002263795.3. Lineage (NCBI taxonomy): Eukaryota > Metazoa > Chordata > Mammalia > Artiodactyla > Bovidae > Bos > Bos taurus. The sequence continues at coordinate 29,796,816 of NC_037340.1, read as the reverse complement.
AAAAATGGTCAACACAGAGGTCACCAGATTGGAACCAATTTGGCCACACCTACAGCAACCAGTTCACTTGGAGGCACTAAGCCTTCATGCACTGCAGCCTATGGAGTGAACTCAGATGTGTGTCAACTTCCAATCGGCCGTCTGACAAGTGACTAGATTATTCATGAAATATATTAGAAATATTTCTGAAGTTGCTTCACGTACTGGCCACCCAGCTGATGCACCCCGGCAACATTGTAGGAAATGGTTCTAGGGTTTTCTGAAAGATTCACCACACCCACAAAAGTACAAATAATGTGGAGCTTTGCTACTCAGAGAGTGATCCTTGGACAGGGGGTATATTCAAACTCCAAAATCTCACGATTTGCTCCAAGACCCACTGAATCAGACTCTGCATTTGAACAAAATCTCCACTATACCAACCTCTTGAACAAAGCGCTGGTTGGGAGCATCTTACCACATCTGTCCAGATGCTTGTCGCCTCACTCTCTTCTGCCACCCTTCGTTTTGAATGAGTCTTCTAATGCTGAAGATAAGTGGCCATGCCTCCTAAATCCTGGACTGTGTACCTCACCTAGCCCCATCTGACATGTAATTGCAAGATGAATGTTAGATTTAGTGGGTAATGAACAAAATTTCTCCCCATATGGGCTTAATTAGCCTCCACTCTGATACTACTTTCTGGGAATTTATATATACCTATTGTAAATTGAAAATTCTCTCATTAAATTTTATTAATGCTATTATGCATGCTAATACTTCTGGCTACCTATTTAAGGCATACACTTTGTCTAGCCCTCCTTGCCAGAAGCTTTACAGTTTCCCATTACTGCCGTCTCCTAAAATTTGTTTCAGTAAGCCTTGTGATCACTCAGCTAAAGTTTAAAGGAGAAAAAAAAAATCAGTTGCTTGGATCAAATTTATTTTTAAGAATCTATTCCTCAAAATATGCCCTAAAAATACCCAGGGAACATGTTATAGCTGAATACAGATGCCCTTCTTGTTTTAATTTCTAATTATTCATTATACCTGTGATTTTATGCTTTGAACAGAAGGTCGTTGGTTATAGTGAGTTACCGTTAATTTTATTCTTCTTTAAACCGGTCCAAAATGTACTTGCCTGAAGCTACAGGAATCCAACCATCTGTATATGACTTTCACTCTTCAGTTCCATTGCTCTCAACTAGCATGGTTAGATAATTTACCACCAGGTAAACAAATACTTTGCAGTGTAATTGACAAGGAATGTATCCTCCTCACAGAGTTCATGGAAAAATAATTCTAAGAAAGGGAACATACTATTCAAAGGCATAGACTTTAATTTGGAAAAAAAGAAGGCTGCTCCACAGTGTCATAAAAATAGGCAGTGTCGCTATTTCTGCCGTACCGATGAATGTGACTTAAGGGCTGGTGGACTTTTCTGGTTTTTCTGGATGATCTCATCCCACTAAGGTTTTGTTAAAGGATGTGATAAAACAGACTCAGACTTTGACACTTCTAATTGTACAGCTGGTAGGAAAATGCAGTAGAGGTTATGGCTTAAGATAATGCAGATGGAAATCCTGGGAAGTAAGTTTGTTCTGGTTTCTAGAGAAATGCAACATACTTGGAAGCGGGGGGTGGGGGAGTGGGGGCGAGAAGCGGGCTATGGTTATCAGTAGTAATAGTAATAAGCACTCACTCTGGACCTGAGCAGTATATCTCTCTTAGGAAGTCTGCCCTCAAACATGTGAATGCCCACGATATCCATTATTCACCGGAAGTCACCACAGCCTAAGTGAGGAGATGGTCATCGGCCAAAGCCAACAGCTGAAGGGCAGGACAGAAGAGGTTCCTACCATCCAAGTTCATGCATGTGTCATGCATGTATGTGTTCTCACCTCTTGCCATGAATGTTTCCAGATAGTTCATGGTGAACAGTTAAGTTGTAGGAATAGAAGCATTCTATTTCACAGTGAACATTCACCTTTAAATTGATAAAACTTTTTTGAGATGTATTTTCTGCATGGCTGTGACATTTCTTCGCATCCCAGCTTATAGGCCTAGTCAAAATCACTGCAGCCTCTTTCACAAAAAAAAAAAAAAAAAAAAAAGCATCAATTAGAATATGTTAGGGGAATTCCCCGGCAGTCCAGTAGTTAAGAGTGTACCTTCCAGTGCAGGGGGTGTGTGTCCAATCCCTGGTCTTGAAGTTAAGATCTCACATGCTTCACGGCCAAAAAACCAAAACATAAAACAATATTATAACAAATTCAATACAGACTTAAAAAAAAAAAAAAAGAATACATTAGCTGTGCATGTTGGTAGAATCCTCAACTACAAGTGCTTAAGTGATGAAGCGTTTATTGTTTATGTGACAAAGGAATTGTGAAGCAGCCACCAGAGACTACCTGTCCCTAGCTGGACCCTCCTCGAGCGGCAGAGCTGGAATTCACACTAGGCGTTATCTTAGGAAAGGCAAATTGTCCATGCTGTCAGTTGGTCCTTGATCGTGCTGGACTTTCATCTGCCCAGTGTCCCAAGGTGTGACATGGTCACAAGTCCCATTGTAAGAGTCTTTCTCTGTATATTGGCTGAGGTGCAGGCTGCCAGCTGCAATGTGTCATCTATTACAAGGGCAGGTTGTTCACTTACAGTTTCCTTTTCAAAACCAATAGTGCTCCTCCTAACAGTCTTTTCTGCTTGTTACCAAATGCTGAGATGAGCTTGTGCAGCAGATAAAATAGAGGCGTCCAGGCAGAATAAGTGGGCCAGTCAGGAAAAGCAAGGAAAATCAGAACCCTGTCAGTCATATTCTAATGAGACATTATGTTTGGAGCTCTTTTTTCACATTTTAGAGTTCTTTTCCCTTTGAATCGCTATTTGTTTAAAATTTGAACTCTTCTTTATATTTTGCAAATAAAGGCTGGTTTCATTCCTGCTTGGTAACCAAGCAAGAAAGTGGCACCCCTGGTGATTGCTAAGAGATCCCATCAGACCTTATAAGCTAAATGCAAGGGGTATCTTTCTGAGCCTGTCAATTACTGTGTGTAATCAGCATTGTGGTTCAGTGCAGCTTCCAAGTAAAGACCTCATGGTGCTTATACCCACAAACCTTGCCAGCTGTATAGGTAACTAAAGTCTTTCTCCTTGAAAGGATCTCTGAATCTTTCCCTTGTATGAGGTTTCACTCTAGAGAATTCAGACGAAAACTGATCTGCGAGTGTGTGTTGAAGAAACCAAGTAGTAAACTTGGATTCACAGTATCTCAGTTCCACGTCTGGGTTCATCCGTCACGTGGCTACCTGTGGACTTTATTCTAGATGCAGTCTTCATGTAGCAGGTTATCTGGTTCCCTGGTGGGGATATGGGAGTTGGTGGCGGTGAGAGAGAAGAGCTGGTAAAAGCCCATAGGAAGGGCAGGGGAAGGAAGGGGAGGGAGGAAGTGGGAGAAGGAAGAAAAACACAGCCAGGGTTGAAACTGTTTAGTATTAGAGCAAACAACTTTGTTCCTCCGTAGGGACCTAAGGGCATCAATATTTAAGGACCAGCATCAGTTGATCATAACAATAACCCTGAATTACCATGAAAAAATCAAAATTATATTCTACTTTATGAGGCAGGAGTAAATGACACTTTTTAGAATTATAGAAAACTGCCTTTTCAAACTTTGGCAAATCTGACCCAAGTTCTATGAAAGAATAACTCCCAAACCATGTTTGGGAGATGTCCCGGGGGTTGTAGAGTGGGGGAGTTCTCGCCATCTGTTTGCAGAGAAGCTTGTCTTTTATCTGTTTATCTGTTTTATATACTAATTTCTTAATTGTCTTAATACAAAGATTCAATTAAAGAGAAAGAGTTCAAATGCTTTAAAAACAATTTGGAAGCTGATGATCTAGAAATTTTAGTACCGTGGGATTTCATTCCTCCGGTGATGCCAGAGAACGGCTCTCCCACCTTCACACACATGCAGCCTCCGTAGTTGGCACAGCACAGCGCTCCGTCAGCACAGAGACACAAGTAGCCACCAGCTCGCCTGCTCCTGACACCCACTGCACAGTCAGCCACCCTCCCTGGGCAATGGCCACATGCATGAAGGTGGCATGCATGGATCGTCCCCTGATCTGTCTGAGCAGCGCTGAGGTGCCCACAGGAACGGAAAGTCCTCACTCTTTGTACCCTGGCTGCAGGTCCAGCAGTCACATAACCCACTCAACAAAAGAGACTCTGCAGAGGTTGGTCTGTCCTGCCTCCATTCCAGGCACCGGCTTCCCATTCACGAGTACAAAAATCTCTTATGTGTGCAGTTCCTCAGGTGGGAAAACACCCTCATCCCACACCCTCAGGATTTCAGTGATGAGAAGCATATGTTTCTGGTACACAATTCATTAATTCTTGTGTTCCCTGCAGCCAGTTTCCTTCCGCAAAACACAGAAAGCTTGGAAATAGTTTTTGCCAATAACAGCATGATTGTTGAATCCTAAAATGGAGTCACCCTCTATTCACTGAACACGTGTACATTTTACGGAAAACTTAGTCCGAAATAAATGCTTCTTTCCCAGCTGGCTTTGTTCCCTCTGGTCAGAAAGAGAAGAATCCCAAGCTTAACTGCACTCCTGTAAGGAGATCTCTCCTGCCAACCACACCCAGCTTTTCACAGAAGGTCATCTGATATTATTTGGCAGGGGAGGAGGTTGCACGTCTGGCTTTCACACTCAAATACCACCGTGTTCCCACGCTGGGAATATTTCTGGGTGCTGAGAAGACAGAAGAAATAGGTTGATGGGACCTGGAAGGCCCCTACATGCAAGAGGGACTTAGGATAAACAGGATGTGACTTGAATCTTGAAGGATGGGTAAGCTTTTGGAAGAGAGGGAAACCATATGAGGTTGAAACAGTGGAGGGCAAAATCCTGGACTCGGGTAAAAGTGTCTGTTGGGAGGACCAACCTGGGAAGAACTAAGCGGGTGGAGAAGTGAGGGAGGGGCAGGCGGTCGGAACAGCTCTGACCTCACCTTTGTGCCTCCAAGGATGGGTCCTGGTGGCTTTTCATCGCTAACGGCACCGGGACCCCTGCGCCAGCCCTCCCCGGGCTCCCTCCCTCTTGTCCCTGGCATCACGCATCAAGCTTGCCCGGTACACTCTGCACCCCTCTGTGCTTCTGTTCCCTCCTCTTTCTCTCTGCTCGCCCCCACCCTCCACCCCCACGTGAAGTCCTGCCTGTTCGCCAGAGCCCACCTCATCCCCAGGGGGCATCCCTTCCTCACTGTGCTCCCAAAGCAGCTGGTGTTCTGCCTTCCTAGCTTTTCTGGCTCCCACCAGCATCATAGGCTCCAGTGCCTGTATGGTATGTGTGTGTGTGTGGGTGTGTGGGTGTGTCCACTCACTAGCCTTGTTCCTAGTGTAACTGGGAGACATTTTAAAAGTCCATTTCTGGGGAAAAAAAAAAAAAAAAAAGGGTCCATTCCCAAGACTTCTTGGTGGTCCAGTGGTTAAGACTCCACTCTCCTAATGCAGGGTCCCGAGGTTCGATCCCTGGTCAGGGAACTGGATCCCTTATGCCACAACTAAGACCTGGCTCAGCCAAATAAATGTGAAAAATAAAGTCCATTTCCAGTTGATGCGGCTGTGTTGCGCTGTAGAAAGCCAGGGCAACATAGCCATCCAGGTAGGTGGCTTTCCCCTGAGTGATCAACAGGAATTAGGACTCTGAGCCCCCATCTCTTTTCCTCTGGGTCCCTTTAGCCTAACCTCGTATCCGCTCCACTTGACGAGCAGTGACTCAAGAATCTAATCTGAGGGAAACTGCAAACCAAAGAATGCAGGCCGCTTCCTGGCTGATAGGAGATCCTGGCGGGGCTGCTCCTGTGGGAGAGCGTGTGGGAGTGGGGTGGGGTGTGTAAGTCATGAGCTAAACAGCGCGGGTTCCCCAGGGGAAAACCGGAAGCAGTGGCAAACAATCCCTTCTCTGCCTTCAGGCAGACTTTCTGACTCAACACAGAACCGCTTTAGCTGCATGTGTCACGTGCCCTGGTTTCCATTTCCTCAGCAGCTCCTGGAGTGAGTGTGTGAAGCTCAGAGTGGCTGGACCATCTCTGGCTTGATGCTCTTCAGCCAATGTATCCTCATACTTCATAGAGCTTCCAGCTTATTTTCTCGTCTAACTTGAAATCCTCCGGAGCCATGGTTCAGCCAGTTGCATGGGGAGGTCGGACAATACAAAGCACCCACTGATGCCTGGCCTCCCCCATCTTCCTTCTTTGTTCAACTCCTGTCTTTGAGGAAGAGGAGGAAGAAGGGTGAGGAGGGAAGAGGAGAAGGGGGGAAGAGGATGAGGAGGGGAAGAGGAGGAGGAGGGGAAAAGGAGGAGGAGGAAGGGAAGAGGAGGAGGAGGAAAGCTGGGGGGAGGAAGGAGGAGTAACATGGGGAGAGGGAGGGAGGGGAAGGGATGGGAGGCATGCTGGGGCACCTTTCCACCCAATACATTTGAATGTTGCTATGGCAACTGATAGGCCCTAGAAGCCCTGCCAAGTATTGTTTTTTTTCCCCTCGGAGGGGAAGGAAATCCACTCTCGCCACCTTGTGTGTGCATGCTAAGTTGCTTCAGTTGTATCAGAGTCTTCACAACCCTATGGCCTGTAGCCCACCAGGCTCTTCTGTCCATGGGATTCTCCAGGCAAGAACACTGGAGTGGGTTGCCATGCTCTCCTCCAGGGGATCTTCCCAACCCAGGGATGGAACTCGAGTCTCTTATGTCTCCTGCATTGGCAGGCAGGTTCTTTACCACTAGCACCATCTGGGAATCCCAGTGGTGTGTATATACCTAGGAAAGGCAGGGATTTGGAGACTGGAAGGTGGAATATTTGGTGCATAGCTGATAAATTTAGGCCTGGAGGGGACAGGAATCCACACATGGCCATTTCAGGGGGTGAGTGATCAATCATAGGGGGAGCTCTGTGTAAGTGACCCATATGTCTGGGCTGGTGGGTCCAGTGGGTGTGCGTGGGCTGGTGGGGGCCCTAGCCAGCACTCTCCCTGGGAACCTTACAAAGTGAAAATGTTGCAAATGCTGGCAAGTTCAGTCGGGAATGCAGCAGGGCAGAGTAGAGGAAATAGCACCAACCTTGAGGACAGACAGACCTACTCTGCCCCTGCTTTGCTCTCTACCCCTGGGACAGCTCAGAAGAATTCCATGTCTCACCAGTCTCCAGTGTCTAAAAGGGGAAAACGAGTCCTCTTCTGTAGAGTCGTTGTGAAACTACTGATAACATGTATAAAGCATGTCGCTGTGACGAGCCAGCACACAGTAGGTGCTCACTAGTGTGAAATACTCTTTAAAGTATTAACTGAAAGGCAGCACGGACCTGGACTCACTCGGTGTCTCTCAACATCAGAGCCAACTGGAAGCTTCATAAACTACTCACCTAAGCCAGGCTTCTGGGTTAGAATTGGCAAAGATGGGACCAAAGAGTCTCTCTCTATATATATTTTTAAACTTCCTGAAGCAACTCTGATCGCACCAGTCTGCAATTCCAAATAGAAAATCCGTTTACTTGCTTGAGGATAAGGAATATAAACAGGACTGGAGTTTCCCCTCCCACCTACCCTTTCTATGCTGCCTTTATTCTGCTTCTAAATTCCAAAGGCTTCTGGAGGAGATGGGCCATGGTGACAGACGAGTAAACTCCAAAGGCTTCTGCTAAAATTATCTGTGTTTGGAAGCAGGGACGTGTGATACAGTGGCTGAGAGTAATGTAATCAGGAAGGCCAGGAAAAACGCTTTCCTGAAAGCTAGACGCAGTTGCTCCACAAGAGTTGGACCGTTTGGCTCTCTGATGGGTTCTAAATGGGAAACTTAAGGCGGTTTGTACCATGTGCTTAAGCCTTAACTAGGAGTTCCGCGTGCATCTGGCTGAAGTCTTTTTCCACATCCCACAGGAACGTGGCTGAAGAGCGGTCTTGGCCTCGTGCACCAGGAAGGCAGTCAGCTGACGTGGACATACATCGCCCCTCAGCTGGGGTACTGGGTGGCTGCCATGTCTCCTCCCAACCCAGGTAACAGAGTCCCCAACACCTGAAGGCAACCAGTTTTTTTTGACGGTTCAGGCTACCTGTGCTTTTGAAAGTGACTTCAGCAGAGAGATCGCATCTTTTTAAAACATGGTTGAACGTGTGAAAAATCAAATGATGAGAAGAAGGTATTTGGTGGGGGTGGGGGAGTTCTGGTTGGCACTGCCCCATCCAGGGTAAGAATAATGCAAAGAAAATAGTCCTGTCTCGAATCTGTTCTGCTCACACAGCTGCCATAGGGAATTCTTAATCTAAAGCCCACAGAAGTGGTTCAGACCTCCTCCCTAATTCCTGAAACAGCTGTGGCCTGGTAGAAGAGAGGACGTAGGAAAAGGCGCTCATTAGAGGGAGCAGCAGCAAGTCACTGTGGAAGGCTTCCTGGGGCAAAAATCTCAACTGGGCATTTCTGAAAGGTTTAAAAGCAAACCTGTTGTTTTATGTCTAAAAGAATATTCCTCCACTCAGGATAGATGAATTAATTCATATTTTCCCCTAAAATTTAATTTCACCAATATTTTCACCGAAAGTGTAAATTTATTTTTAAACCTAACCACCCTGATTTATCCCTGTGAGTATTCTAGAATTGTTTTGTTTTGTTTTGTTTTTTCAAAATAGTTACCTTAGGAGAAGTCTTTCCAGTGCTGGCTTCCATTACTCACAATGCCTTGCCTTTAGACTCTGTCTCCTTTGGACTGCTGTCCTTAGTGAAACTCTTCATGGGTGGCCAGTCTTCATGCTCAGAGTTTCCAAGGGTTCCTTTGTTGATTTTTCTTAGACATATCTAAAATGCACCGATCGCCAAGATTGGTGAATAAAGTAAGTAGTTGAGCTAGGTCAAAATGCTGGGGATTTCCCTGGTGGTGCAGTGGTGAAGACTTCACCTTCCAATGCAGGAGTGCACATTTGACCCCTGGTCAGGGAGCTAAGAGCCCCCATTCCTCAGGGCCAAAAAGCCAAAACATAGATTGTAATATTGTAAAAAATTCAATATCAACATTAAAAATGGTCGGCCTCAAAAAATAAAATAAAAATAAATTTTAAATCTTTATTTAAAAAGATGTGCTATGATTAAAAGCTGACCCTTGTCAATTAACCAGGAAGGCAGTTCCAAAATGGAAGTACAAAATATTTTATCACTGGAATGAACACTTAGGACTCCCAAAGTAACTGATTTGAGAGAGGCCAACCCAAGATGGGTGTTGAAAAATCTGTTGCCTTTACTTTATAGTCCCACCCTGAGAAAACGTACACTTCACATCTAGGTTTTAAGAGAATGCGTTTCCCTTTACTGTATTGTTCTTGTAGCCATGTGGGCATGAAGTGAGTACATAAATGTCCCAGTCTCCAAATTTGAAGTGTCTAGAATATGATTATGAGTAAAGAAAGAAAGTCCTTAAAAACCAAAGCCTGTGCATTAGAGTTAAATTTTATTTTAGATCTATTTCCAAGAACCCTGATGATGTGTTATGTGACAGATTAATAGCTACTTCTGTAAAGAAGAGAGAGAACTAGATACTAGATGTAGGTTGACCCAAGCTTGCTGAGGAGCAACGAAGGAAGAGACAAAAAGCCATAAAAACATATATAGTATAAACCCTGGTGGCATTTAATGTAGAAATACATATACTGGTAATCTCACAGGATATGTATTTATCATCACTTTTATTAAAACAAATCACAGCAATGCTGTGCTTTCACGAACCCGAAACCAACAAGAAAATAATAGAGTTTTCTCTTTCATTCTCTGTTTAAGAAGGAAATGAGGGAAATCTTTATAAAGATTTCCATTTAGCAGAAGATATTTGGTTGGCCAAAAAGTTCATTCAGGTTTTCCCATACCATCTTAGGGAAAACCCTAAAGGAACTTTTTGGCCAACTCAATAAAATAATAACATTTTGGGTACTTTAAAGGACTGAACTTCCATTATTTGGAAGTTATTTTTTTGTGTATCTCAGATTTCTTGGTGACCCCTGCCAAGGTATTACCTGTGTTTGTGGGGTTGCTCTGTGTTAAAAAAAAAAAATTTTTTTTCTCTGAACAATTAAGGCTGTAAACAGTTAAGGCCATTGTGGTCAGTAATTTTTCCAACTTTTTTAAATATTCACTTTCACCCCATTGAAATGATTAATAATTGGGAAAGGATGATGTTGTCTTTTGAACATAAGTAATGTCACTATTTTCAAAAATCAACAAGTCTCCTTGGGTTTATCTAGCTTAAGAGACTTATCTCCTAAAGATTAGAAAGAAATGTATCCCTTAAAATATCAAAAATCAATGAATAAGTGGGTCTTTATGGTGTTTAATAATCATAACAATGCTCCTGTGATGTTATATGTAATAACTATTCCTTCCTTCCCATCTTTTGGAGCACTGTCAGCATACTTAGACACCAGTAAGTGCCCAAACATTGTAATTTGGGGGAGATTTTCGTTATTGCTGTCAATCCCTTGTTAGCAATGTTAAGACAGATTCTTACTGCTATTGAACATAAGGAGTAAGTTAAAGTACCTCTTGGGATTCTTCCCAAGGTAAATTAAAGAGAAAATAGGTTTAATTCTGATCACCTTGTCTGTAAGTTCTGGAGAGGTCTGTGGCCACATCAGGTTAGCCATTTTGAAAAGATACTAGAAAGATGTTATTTTTTTTAATAGGAGGCATTTTAGAAACACATGATGTCCCTGTAATAGGCTGTAGATTTTTTTAAGTCATAGTAAATTTATTTCATACACTTCAACTTATTTGTTAAGGCCAAGGGCTCAGTACATAGTAATCATTGCCCAGGGAAAGTGTGAGTAAAATTTCATGTTTTGATTTGTTTTTTCCTTCTGCAGTGTCATAAAATCCCCAGGTCTTCATGCCATGTCTCTGAGTGGATGAGTCCCATTCATGATATGATGATCATGTATCTAGTTTTCTTATATTCAAAGGTCATGTATTTAGAATGATGAACATGGTACTAAATGCAGCTATCTTCTTGACTAAGGAGGGACCGTGGATGCTACATACAGAATTTGAGTATTCACAGTGCTCTGGTGATGGTTTGGGAAATCCCTTTCCATTGAGGGGAATTTGGGTGATGCTGCAGGCACAACATCTAAAGGATGTTTGCATCTGGCCCCCGTTCCACACTTCAGCCAATAAGAATAAGAAAAAAGGGACTTCCCTGGTGGGCCAGTGGTTAAGACTTCACACTCTCATTGCCGAGGGCCCGTGTTCAATCCCTAGGTTGGGGAACTAACATCCCACATGACACATGGCCAAAAACAAAGAAGAATAAGAAAAACATTATGCTCTCTTTTTAGTGAAAGGTGTTCACAAATCTAAAATGCCCTTTTCTGACCTTCCAGGTCCGGTTGTTACACAGGACATCACCACGTATCACACAGTCTTTCTTTTGGCCATCTTGGGAGGAATGGCTTTCATTCTTTTGGTTTTGCTGTGTCTCCTTTTATATTATTGCAGGTAAAGTTTTATCATTGGGGCTTTTTTTTAACTTGGAATTTCTTGCACAAATATTGATATCGAGGTCCTTTTCTGAGTTGAGGTACTTTATTTCTCATAACAATGTATCCAAGGGTCTTCCCTGGCGGTCCAGTGGGTCAGACTCTGAGTATCCAATACAGGTAGCACAGGTTCGATCCCTGTTTAAGGATCTAAGATCCCATATTGCCACATAGTGCAGCCAATAAATAAATATTTTTAAAAATTTGTTGGGCAAGAACTGAATATCTGTCATATAAGTTGCAAACAAAGTGGGATATTACACTGTGAGTAATGTCTTTTTTAGAGGAGTCATAAAAAAATAAGCTCAACAGTTGTCACAGTTCCCTCAGAATAGTCCTAAGTGGTAATCAAGAGATGATATTCTCAAGGACAGAGCCAAACTTTTCTTACTGTGATGCCTCATCTGATTGACTTGCGAGAATATTTATTGTTGACTCTGCTTTTGAATGAATAATGTGGATGCACTTGGGGTACAGTCTGCAGATTTCAGCCCTCAGCGTCAAAACAAGGCTGAGGGTATAGGGTGAGAAGGCTTCTGGCTGCTGATTAGTGTTGTCTTGTTTCTTCCTGTGGGAACTGAGAATTAGGTTTAGGCTAGAACCCTAACTGTTCTGAGATATTAATCTTGGGGTTTGTATCTTTGATCACAGGCGGAAGTGCTTGAAACCCCGCCAGCACCATAGAAAACTGCAACTTCCCGCCACCCTGGAGAGTTCCAAAAGGGATCAATCTACTTCCATGTCACACATCAACCTGTTGTTTTCTCGTCGGGAATCAGAATTCCCCGGTCCACTCTCTGTCACCAGCCAGGGCCGCCCCCCGGATGCCCCAGGCTCAAAGGAGCTGATGAGTGGAGTCCATTTAGAGATGATGTCTTCCAACGGAGAGGTGGACATGCACACACCCATGCTGAAGCTCTCCTACAGCACCTCCCAGGAGTTCAGCTCCCGGGAGGAACTCCTGTCTCATAAGGAAGAGGACAAAAGCCAAATCTCCTTTGACAACCTGACACCGAGTGGGACGTTGGGAAAAGACTACCATAAGTCGGTGGAGATCTTCCCCTTAAAGGCTAGGAAACCTATGGAAAGGGAAGGCTACGAGTCCTCTGGCAACAGTGATTACAGAAGGAGTTACAACGCCATGCTCTCGCAGCCTTTATTCGAAAAGCAGGACAGAGAGAGTCAGGCCTCCGTGACCCACATTTCCACAGGAAGTAAGCTCACCATTCAGGAACACATGTACCCCGCGCCTTCATCTCCGGAGAAAGACCAGCTGCTGGAGCGCAGACCTACTGAATGTATGATGTCGCGATCCGTGGACCACCTGGAAAGACCTACCTCTTTCCCGCGACCCGGCCAGCTGATCTGCTGTAGTTCCGTGGACCAGGTCAACGACAGCGTTTACAGGAAAGTATTACCCGCCTTGGTCATCCCGGCTCATTACATGAAACTCCCAGGGGACCATTCGTACGTGGGCCAGCCCCTGGTCGTCCCAGCCGACCCGCAGCTGGAGATCGAAAGGCTGCAGGCCGAGCTATCCAGCCCGCATGCAGGGATCTTCCCACACCCCTCCGCGCAGATCCAAGCGCAGCCCCTCTCTTGCCAGGCCATCTCGCAGCAGCACCTGCAGGACACGGGCGCCCGGGAGTGGACCCCGCAGAGCGCATCCATGTCGGAGTCGCTCTCCATCCCAGCATCTCTGAACGACGCGGCCTTGGCTCAGATGAACAGCGAGGTCCAGCTCCTGACAGAAAAGGCGCTGCTGGAACTCGGGGGTGGGAAGCCCCTTCCCCACCCCCGGGCCTGGTTCGTCTCCCTGGACGGCCGGTCCAACGCGCACGTCAGACATTCCTACATTGATCTCCAAAGAGCAGGGAGGAACGGAAGCAATGATGCCAGTTTGGATTCTGGCGTGGATATGAATGAACCAAAATCCGCCCGGAAGGGAAGAGGAGACCCCTCGACTCTGCCGCAGAGCCACCCACCCGTCCAGGAACATCCGCAGAAGGAGTCGAGGGCCGCGGACAGCTCGGCCTACACGCAGCTCGTGTACCTGGAGGACATGGACCAGAGCGGCAGCGAAGGCGGCACCACGGCCGGGACACCAGAGGACAGTGCTCTGCGGTGCCTGCTGGACGGCTCCAGCCGGAGGAGCGGCGGCCAGCTGCCCAGCCTGCAGGAGGAGACGACGAAGCGAATTTCGGACGTTGCCCCTGAGCCAGCGGCCAGTCCCGACCAGAGGAGATCCGCTCCACAGGATGAGGAAGACGACGAGGACGATGACGACCAGGGAGAAGACAAGAAGAGCCCGTGGCAGAAACGGGAGGAGAGACCCTTGATGGCATTCAACATCAAATGAGCGGTCCAGAGCCACCCAACCCGGGACCAGATCCAGTTGCCAAAAATTCTTTCTTAAGGAAGCGCTTACCTGTGTGTGGAGGAAGTCGAGCTACGTCTGCCGTGGGCAGTGGACTTTTTTCTGCAGTTACCCTGTTCGCTGTCTAAGTGTTAGAGAGGAAGTCAAGTTCTTACTCAGAAGAAAGGATGATGATACAGGATGCCTCGCCTCCAGGAAGAGGGCTGAACGTAGTGTCTGTCTGAATGTCAGTGTCGTTCCCCGGACTTGATGTGTCCACCCTGGAGGACACTGAAAAACCACACGTGATGTCCTGATGTCACTAGGTTCTGATGATAACCTCAGTTCTCCTCCAGATTCTGGGAACAGAAGAAACTCTTTTTGCATTGCTTGAATCCATTTTATCATGATAATGCTCCTGTGAAATTATTATTGAGAAATTAGCTTGGCACTTAGTGTCTGGAGGTATGCATTATCTCAAAGGAAAACTATGCATCGCTGCTTCGTGGTCTTACTTTGCTTAGGTTTTTGCTTTGGTTAGATTTCGTTTCTGATTTGCTTTTTACAGATAAACACACACACACACACACACACACACACAATTAGGTTGTAAGGATTTAATTCCTTCCTTGTCACCTGTTCTGCTTCTCGGTGGTTTATTTCAATATCACCTTTCAGGAACTTCTGAGTGTCACCTCTTAACATCCAAGCCTTTTAATGAAATAGTACTGAAGTTTTTAATCAGCTGCCAGTCCTTCAATTCTGGTCCCATTAACTCCAAGTGCCTTTTTTACAGTGACGACAGACAGTCCCTTACTTTGCTTTTTTTGTTTGTTTTTCTTAACTTCTTTGATTGAACTGCCTGGATTTTATAAAGTTATTAAACGATCCCCTTTTCTTTCAACTGCATGCTGCCAAGTGCCCATTTGTGCTCAGAATTCTCATTTCAGCTCAGTGTACTCTCTCGTCCTCACGTGTGACGTGGATTCTGTTTAGCTAAGCTAGCCTAGAGGACACTTTAGTGATCCCCTCCCCCACGCCACCCCTTTGACCACTAGGCACCATTATGGTTTTATTGGCTGTTTGTATATACGGTTACGTATTAATTCTGAAATCCTATGGGCTGATCTTGCTCACCAAACACGGAGTATGGGCTGAGCAAGTAGACTGAATGTGACTATTAAACAAATCTTATGTACTATCCAAAAGTGCCAGAATGACTCTTCTGTGCATTCTCCTTAAAGAGCTGCTTGATTATCCAAAAATGAAAACTCAGAATAAACTCTGAAGGAAAAAAAAAAAAAAAAAACCCTATCTTGTGGTTCTTTTCATTCATTCTGGGCCATTATTGGTTATAGAGTTGCCATTAAGAATTCTCTTTTCATTCCTAGGGAGTCTGAAAGGGCAGTTGTTGAACTTACATTCAAAGGCTAACCTATGGTGGGGAGAGATAAATTGGGAGATTGGGATTGACATATACACACTGCTAAATATAAAACAGAAAACTGTAAGGACCTACTGTGTAGCACAGGGAGCTCTTCTCAATACTCTGGGAAAAGAATCTAAAAAAGAATGGAGATATATATATATGTGTGTATATATATAACTGATTCACTTTGCTGTACACCTAAAACTATCACAATAAATCAACTATACACCAATAAAAATTAAACAAAAGAAACTAACACATAAGACACCTAGGAATTGACACGTGGTTAAATCATAAAAGCCCAGCTTGCTGTTCAGTTTCATTCAAGAAAACAAGGTAACATTTTATTGTGTTTCCATACTTTACAAGAAACTGGTGTGTTCTTTTCTTTTCAGTATTGATCCAGCGTCAAAAAGATGTCATTCAAATGATCAGAACCATCCCAGATGTGTGAAAACTATTCATCAAAACCATTCATGGAATCATCAATGTAGAACAAATCAGTGGAAATAAGTAAAGCAAACTAGTTTTGTTATAAAATCTTTAGTCATGAATTCCACAAGGCAGAAAACAAGTCAAGCTGATTTTTATGATTTTAAATTCTCAAATGTCGATGTTTAGTATTTTGCTTTTAAAACGGTTGAGAGATTTCCTGACAGTGTTTTGAAGTATCTGAACAGATGCGAATCTGTGGTTTAACAAGTCGGGGACTGTTTAGAAGTGAACATTCTCACCAGTAGGTGGCAGGTGAACCCTGGCAGACACCATTAAGACTCCAGGTAAGCACCATTTGTCAATTACCCTCCAAAGAAGTGGCCTCTGGAAGAATACTAGAGCAGACATAGGTGATGGGGGAATGCCAAGAGGTCCCCACCCATTTGTCGCTCAACCTGCAGTGCTGCCAGTCATAATCTCCTTAAAGCATTAGTAACAAGAAGAACTTCACTTACAATGCATGTTACCTGTGTAACACATTACCTGTCGGTGCTAATGATGTGAGATTCAGCAGGAAGATTGGGGTAGGGGGGCTTTCCTGATTCCTTTTCGTTAGGCAGGATAATGAAAAGTGTGGAGCAGCCAGCCATAAGCATGAGACTGTTCCTGGAAAGACAAGGCCGTGTATTTGCCAAAGGGAAATTGATTCTGCCAAAGATGAAGCTCACTCATCTTACACTGATCCAAAAAGAGGCTCAGAGGCTAACTTTTTTGCTCAAGGAGCCAACTTTGCTCACCAGACTCGAATTTTCTGGAAAGAGCACCCTAAGTGTGTGGACTTTAAACAGTGTATTTATCTTATCACAGAGTTCCAGGTCAGTTATATTGCGTGAAGAACTAAAGCCGTCAAAGGCACCTTGCTTCTGCCACCTAGTGGTGACTTTTCACCTGCATCTTAAGGAGACTAGACAAATAGCTCTCTTCTGGAAAGACAGGTGAGTGTGCATCTAAGATGCAGCGGGCGCTGCTTCTGTCTCCCAGGTGAGATGAGTGAGATCTGGCTGATGTTTGTTGAATCTCTACCTGGAAACATTATGTTGGAAACAATGCATTCAATTGTCAAAATCTTGTGGGGTTTATTCTTTATTTTTCACCTAACTAAATGGAGGCTTGAGGTTAAGTAATTGAGGTCACTCAGCTAGAATCAGTGGTGTGTCTCATACATGGCCTGCCCTCTGGAAATGAATGCATTTAAATTAAAAATGCATTACAAATCATAATAAAATGCATAATTGTAAATTCCATTTGATAATTGATTCTCGCAGAATGCTTTTGTTGATTTCTGTCAGAGCCAGCCTATTGCAAGCAGCAAAAGCATAAATATTTGTTGAGAGTTTTTTACATTAATGATTAATTAATGTAACTGAAACGATGAAGATGCATCTTGGAACTTCACTCACTGATCCATCATGGAGTGACTTCTTTGCTGAATCAGATAGTAAGACTGGGGAGGAATTTATGAAAGAAGTGAATTTATGTGTGGTAAACCATGCCAGGAGATATATAACATTATTTAAACAACAGAGACCCTGTGCTTTAGGGAACTCTATTTAGTATAAACACAGATAATGCTAAAACAGGGAGGCAGAGTGCCCAAGAAAATGAAACCAGAACCAAAAGGAAACAGAGCATAAAATCTAAAAATAATCAAGCCACACATACAATAACCTCTATATATGATTTCTCATGCTCATCCCCTTGAATTTTACTTTTGCAGACTTCTGTATTTGGAGGACAAGGAGATAAAAATGAATAGTTATAGATAGAAATGTGTGGTGATTTTTCAACTATTTCAGAGTCCCACAATTTCTTTTTCTTTTCCTTTTGGTCTTTAGAGTTTTTCTTAGTTGAGCTATAATTGACATACAACATTATATTATATGACATACAACCTTATATATACAGTATTATTATTATATATTCTTTTAATTTTATTACCATTATATTATTTTCAGGTGTACAACATAATGATTCTGTATTTGTATATATTGCAAAGTGATCACCACAAATCAACACCTGTCACCATACATAGGTAGAGAATTTTTTTCTTGTGATAAGAACTTTCAAGATCCACTCTCCTAGAAACTTTCAAATATGCAGTAAAGCGTTATTAAGTATAGTCATGATACTGTACATTATATCCCCATGACTTTTTAATTTTTTAACTGGAAGTTTGCAACTTCTTTAGGTGAAGTAGAAATTTCAACCCCCTTTCCCGCCCCCCTGAAACTATATTTTCAAAGCTGTGATATAAATACACACCAAAATCTCTGATAAAAGTCTTTATAATTCTTTACAGAGATTGTGACTTGTTTAATACTGGTGTTCTGGTACCCAGAAGTGGCTAATAATTCCTATTAGACTGTTTCCCCTCAGTAGAATGAACAGTCATTAGAGCCCCTAAGAATGTGGAATATGGAAGAGCCTTGGTAATCTCACACAGGAGGAATTGGAGCCAAGAGTGTTGAAGCGACCTCCTCACAGAGGCAGTGAGGGACCACATGGGATGACTTAGTTTGTTCAGGCTGTTTTTCAAAATGCCATAGACTGGATGCCTTATGAACAATAAACGTTTATTTCTCATGGTTGCGGAGACCACGAGATCAGAGCACCCAGCATGATGGGGTGAGGACCCTACTGATTCACAGCAGACATCTTCTTGTCACATCCTCACAGTGTGGACAAGGGTAGAGAGAGCTCTATGGGGCCTCCTCCATAAGGGCACATATCCCACTCATGAGGGCTCCACCCTCATGACCTAATCACCCTGAAGGTCCCACCTCCTAATGCTATCATCACCTTGGGCTCTAGGATCCCAACATATGAATTTGGGGAGGACACAGACACTCAGCTCATAGCACGAGACAGAGCCCTGTCTCCTGACACCTAGCCCTGTATGTGTCCACCTCCTCAGATGGCTTCTCCATCTGCTGCTCTTTCTGGCAGCTCATCTGCACCCTCTGCCATCTATGACATGCCATGTGCAAACATGACCAGAGTATGCAGCCTTGTAAGCCATACTGATGAATGAAATTCCAAGGTCACGGAAAGAACCCTGGATTTGGACACAGAACACTTAGCTCCGGGAATCAGACAAGTGACCAACTTCACGAGTTGTAGAAGGGTACCTGCACTGCTTATCTCTTGAGAGGAGGAAAAGAGGAAGTTGAGTTCAAAAAAGACAATATTTGTACACCCATGACTGATTCATGTCAATGTATGGCAAAACCACTACAATATTGTAAAGTAATTAGCCTACAATTAAAATAAATTAATTAATTACAAAAATAAACCTCCTTATAAAATGCAAGCTCTGTAAAAGTATAAATTGTTACAGCTCTTCCTAATTATCCTTTTAATCTTGTAGTTTCCTAATCCTGCTGCTATACTGTGTGTGACAGTCATCTTTGTTGTTATTTTTGTTGTTATACCAGCAGCTTCTCAGCTAGTTTTTAGGAAACTGATAGCAGAACAACAGGATCTTTCCCCGTGCTTACTGCTTCCCACATGCTTCAGCTGAGTGATCCTTCTCTTTGTCCAAATAAGATGATTTGCCAAATATCTGATGTAAACCAGGGACCTCAATGAAAATGCAGCCTCCTTACATGATGGTCTCGCACGTGTAAGGACATACCTACAAAGCAATAACGTTGGGGTAGGTGCCCAATTACCGTAACTTATTTGCAAGTGGCCACCAAGGTAAATCCCTTTGCAAAATACAGTAGCAGGCTCTTAATTCCTTAAGTTAGTTGCTCATGTGCTTGTAACCTGAGAAATGCTGCTGCTGCTGCTACTAAGTCGCTTCAGTCGTGTCCGACTCTGTGCGACCCCATAGATGGTAGCCCACCAGGCTCCCCCGTCCCTGGGATTCTCCAGGCAAGAGTACTAGAGTGGGTTGCCATTGCCTTCTCCGAACCTGAGAACAGTGGTGCTCAAACCCAGAAGCACAGAAGCATCACCTGGGAGCTGGAAAACATGCTCAAGTATCTGGATCCCATCACAGACCAATCAGAATCAAAATTTCAGCAGGGGAAACCTGGCACTGATACTAAAAACAAAACAACAACAACAAAACACTCCCCCCAGCTGATTCTGAGATGTTAATAATTAGGCTTCACTACCTTAGAAATTCTGAAGAAACGTCACAGTTTGGTAGCGCCTTCTGTTGGGAAGCTCTGAGAATGATGGGTTTCCCCTTTGTTTCTAGGGTAGGTTAGCAGTCCTGCTGTAGATTTGCAGTTGGGAAGGGCAAACACAGTCAATAACATCCCCCCAGGCTGAGCAGCATGTGCCTAAGACACGTGACCAGTGCTCTCCTCTGTTTCGTTCACACTGTCAAAAATCTAGATGTTGACAACCCTCTGTCCTACTCACATACTATATATTCCCCTTCTATTCTGTTCCCCTTCTTGTGACACCTATGGCTATTTTAGAGCACTGCTTGTGAAGGATTCCCATGGCTGTGTCTGCAGCCCAATCTGCTATTGGAATTCAGACTTGGTTTCCAACTGCTGCCCATGCATCTCCATCCAGCTGACCCTTAAACACCTAAACCAACTCGTCCCAAAGTGTAATCATCATAGATCATCCCATGAACCTCCCGGCCTGCCCTCCACCCAAAAAAACAAAAAGCCCAGTTTTCCTAACTTTCCTCCTTCATCTGCTACCCCAGTGTAAAGCCTCACCATATACAATTTCCCCGGCCAGAAACCTCAGGTCACCCTCCAAACCTCTTCCAACCTCACCACCCGGGTTCAATAATCACATCCTATCAATTTTGCCTGCTGTCAGGAAGCAATGTGAATCTTTCATGTTTCTGGCTGGTCAGGGCTTTCTGAGCAAAATTTACTGGCATCCTGGGTCTAAGGCTAAGTGAATACAACCATTCCTTGGAGGACAGAGTGAATTACTCCACAGAGATTTACAGATTTATCTCCCCTGGAGCTATTCTTTCATTGATCTTCATTTACATTCATTATAACAGAAAGGGACCTTTCCTTCTCTTCCCAAAAAGGATTGTTTTAAAAGCTCCAAAATTCTTAATTCAGGGGTTCCTCTCCCACAGACCTCCTTTCATATGTGTGATGTGGTATCTATCTTCATCACATTCCCCCACCCCCACAGGATGAAATGAAGCATATGATAAAGATAGGTCTGCCGCTGATCCAGAAACCTCGTTTTTGCTGTCAGGATAAAATAAATACTTACATGAAGACTTATCATATGCTAAATATCTCCCAGACTGTCCCTCTTCCCCCCATTTCTAAGCAACACTGCTGTCACAGCCCCCCCCCCCCCGCACTGACCCCACCCCAGTCTCCTCATTCATGCCCACACTGCTGTAAGTGTGATGTACAATCCAATCATGTCACTTATATGTAATAGTGTTCGTGTGGTTGCAGATAATAGACACCAAACTCAAACTAGCATCAGTTAAACGAGAGACTTCATCCTTAAAGGGAGATTTGAGAGGCGGGCAAAATAAGGTGTGATTTATAAAAAGGATTATACATTTCATCTTCATCCTTGTTCCTGGCATAGAACTCCTAAAATCCTTAGAATTTCCTAAGTGATGAGAGTATTAAAGATGTCTTTCATAACAAATTCCTTTCAACCACACCTGAGTTTGTGTTAATAAAGTGATTTTAGGGCCACAGCTAAGGATGGGAACTAGTTGCTTGAGGAGCCAATCCAGTGATTGGAGGGTTGGAACTTGCACTCCCAAACCCTTGACCTTGGAAGAGGGGAGCAGTGCTGGAGATTGAATTGATTGCCAAAAGCCAATGACTTGATCAATCATGCCTATGTCATAAAACCCCAAAAGGATGGGGTTGAAAGAATTTCCAGGTTGGTGAACACTTGGAGATCTGGGTACAGTGGTACACCCAGAGGGCCTGGAAATTCCTTACCTCCTTCCCCATCGCTTGCCTTGTGCATCTCTTCCATCTGGCTGTCCCTGAGTTATAGCCTTTTATGATAAACCAGTAATCTAGGAAGTAAAATATTTCTCTAAGTTCTGTGACCCACTCTGCTGCTGCTGCTAAGTCACTTCAGTCATGTCCGACTGTGTGCAACCCCACAGATGGCAGCCCACAAGGCTCCTCTGTCTCTGGGATTCTCCAGGCAAGAATACTGGAGTGGGTTGCCATTTCCTTCTCCAGTGACCCACTCTACTCAATTAATGGGACCCAAAGACAGGGTGGTGGTGTGATTTATAGCCATTTGATCAGAAGCACCGGAAGCAACCTGGACTGAGACACATGTGAAGTGTGGACTGAGCCCTTAACCTGGGGAGATCTGATGCTATTTCCAGGTAGGTAGTGTCAGAACTGAGTTAAACTGTAGGACACCCAGCTGATGGAGAGTTGCTTGATGATGTTGGAAAACCCACATATCAGAATTGGTGTCAACATTTTATGAAGGAACCAAACCACAAAAGACTAAATATAATAATGGTACCCCCAAACTGGATTCATCTCTTGGTGGCTATTGAGCCAAAAGACACAACCAACCCAAAGAGCAGGAGGAGGGATTTATTACTTGCAACAAGTAAGAGAATGGGAGTATTGTTCAGTCACTAAGCAAGGTCTGACTCTTTGTGACCTCATGGCCTGTAGCCCACCAGGCTCTTCTGTCCATGGGATTTCCCAGGCAAGAACACTGGAGTGGGTTGCCATTTACTTCTCCAGGGAATCTTCCTGACCCAGAGATCAAACCTGTGTCTCCTGCATTAGCAGGCAGATTCTTCACCACTGAGCCAGCAGGGAAGCCCAAGGGAATGGAGTATGCATACATTTAAAAAATAA
Source organism: Bos taurus (assembly GCF_002263795.3). Classification (NCBI taxonomy): domain Eukaryota; kingdom Metazoa; phylum Chordata; class Mammalia; order Artiodactyla; family Bovidae; genus Bos; species Bos taurus. The sequence continues at coordinate 29,774,176 of NC_037340.1, read as the reverse complement.
GTAACAAACTTGTGTAAAAAATTTTTTTTAAGTAAGAGGAACACCGGGGATATTTCCTAAAGCTGTGTCTCCCCAAACTGCAAAATGGGGGACGTTTTAAGCTAAGGGTGCATGCATATTCATGAAGGGGCTTAGGCAGAGAAGAATTGAGCATTGAATTGGGGCAGACATTGAGTCCAGATTCTAGTAGAGTGAAGCTTCAAGGGTGAGCAAAGGTCGGCATCATCGATCCTTCAGATCAGATCAGATCAGTCGCTCAGTCGTGTCCGACTCTTTGCGACCCCATGAATCGCAGCACGCCGGGCCTCCCTGTCCATCACCATCTCCTGGAGTTCACCCAGACTCATGTCCATCGAGTCAGTGATGCCATCCAGCCATCTCATCCTCTGTTTACCCCTTCTCCTCTTGCCCCCAATCCCTCCCAGCATCAGAGTCTTTTCTAATGAGTCAACTCTTCGCATGAGGTGGCCAAAGTACTGGAGTTTCAGCTTTAGCATCATTCCTTCCAAAGAAATCCCAGGGCTGATCTCCTTCAGAATGGACTGGTTGGATCTCCTTGCAGTCCAAGGGACTCTCAAGAGTCTTCTCCAACACCACAGTTCAAAAGCATCGATTCTTCGGCGCTCAGCTTTCTTTATAGTCCAGCTCTCACATCCATACATGACTACTGGAAAAACCATAGCCTTGACTAGACAGACCTTTGTTGGCAAAGTAATGTCTCTGCTTTTTAGTATGCTGTCTAGGTTGGTCATAGCTTTTCTTCCAAGGAGCAAGCATCTTTTAATTTCATGGCTGCAGTCACCACCTGCAGTGATTTTGGAGCCCAAGAAAATAAAGCTTCTTACTCTTTCCATTGTTTCCCCATGTGTTTGCCATCAAGTGATGGGACCAGATGCCATCACAGCAGTGGCCACAGGACTAGAAAAGGTCAGTTTTCTTTCCAATCCCAAAGAAAGGCAATGCCAAAGAATGCTCAAACTATCACACAGTTGCACTCATCTCACACGCTAGCACAGTAATGCTCAAAATTCTCCAAGCCAGGCTTCAACAATACATGAATTGTGAACTTCCAGATGTGCAAGGTGGATTTAGAAAAGGCAGATGAACCAGGGATCAAATTGGCAACATCTGTTGGATGGTCTAAAAAGCAACAGAGTTCCAGAAAAACATCTACTTCTGCTTTATTGACTATGCCAAAGCCTTTGACTGTGTGGATCACAACTCTGGACAATTCTGAAAGAGATGGGAATACCAGACCACCTTACCTGCCTCCTGAGAAATCTGTATGCAGGTTAAGAAGCAAACAGTTAGAACTGGGTATGGAACAACAGACTGGTTCCAAATCGGCTAATCAACTAGAATTTTAGTATGCTGAATGTAAAAGAGGAATAGAGGAAATGTAATTTTTTTAAGGAACAGAAACCTCATCTTTGATTCACTTTGTATCCTCAGACTTCCACAGTAGTATGTGTGCGTATAAAGGAGAAGAATATAAGAGCTCAAAAAAACACTGACTGATAAATTATAAAAACAAAGTTGCTGAACCATGCAGTGACTCTTGGTTTTTCCTCTACTTATAAAACGAGTTATTTGGCAGATGAAAAGCTGTTTGCTCAGTTTTCTCAATCATTCTTCTTTTCTTTACACCCTTAGACATAAAACCAAAATGACGTTTCTTATCATGTATTTGAACAGATGTCTTCAATGCCATTTTCTGGCTGATAATTCCTTCTCTGAAAATGATGCCCAATAGACAAGGTGGAGCCTAATGGCCGAATCTCCATAATGAGAGTAGATTGATTGGTCACATTCACAGTGATTGATCCAGATAGGAGCCAATCAGAGTTCTTCTCTAGCTTTTTTTTTTTTTTTTTTAACCAGAACTGGGAAAGGTGACACTAGTGGTGGAATTGCATATATGAAATTGCAATGTTGCTAAAAGTCATATTCCTTTGATTACCTGAGGCACCCCACTAGCTTTCCAATAAAGTTCCCATTTTGCCTAAGGCAGCCAGGCCACGATGAGAGAGAATAATCCTGACTCACACAAGGAAGAGGTGAGTGAGAGGAGACTCCTGGCTGCCAGAGCTCACCAATATCACTGTCCTTCTCATAATTTAATTATTCATCCCCTTCTTTCCATTGCTTAAAATGTTCCAATACCCTTCCTGTAAATTCTCCCTTTGTCATCAACCAGTTTGAGTTTGTCACCACTATGTCACAGAGGCCAGAAATAAAGCATATATCTACTAGCCAGATATAACACTTGGCTAAAAAAACTACATGAAAATTTTCAGGTCCAACCATAGGCAGTTACAAAGCTTTTCTGTGTAGGGAAGCTGCTCTCCTGCACCAGGGTATGCACACACACAGACACACACACAAACACACACACACACACACTCCAGGGGGAAGACGGGACACTGCAGGGACTGGTGCACTTTCCCAGTTAGCCTCTTGGCTTATCCTAGAGTTGTGATTAAAGACTTGATCTGATTCCTTTCAGCATTTTGTGTTAATTGAATACCTCAACACCAGGCAGCTCAGCTCTTGAAACAAACTAGTCAGTGAAAACGGGGTATTGATTTGCGTTACATGAAGCAAACACATTACATACAATTTAGACACTTGAAGACTTGTTTTGCTTTGGAAATCAGCTGGAATGTACACTTGTAGAAGCTTTTAGCCTTTTATAAAAAGATATGAACATTTTTATCAGAAAGTCCTAGATCACTCATGTCCACCCAACCATTACAACCCTAAGTCACCACTGTATTGATCACCAGTCACCATGACAAAACAAAGTCTTATTTTGCTACATTTTAGATGCTCTCCATTCTATTAATACAAGTGAGAATAAAAGATCATTCCTGACTTCCTCTGCTTTAGAATTATAGTGCTTTCCCATTATAGAAACAGAGAAGGCACATAAGAATCATGAATTTTGTGAATGACAATCAAAATCATTTTCTAATTTGGTTCACAGAACATAGTCTCCATCCTTGATATTAAGCAGGGAGTGAGAACAAAGACTTACCAAAGTTAAGATACAGAACCTGTCTGATTAACAGAATGAGTTTTTAAATTGTCTTTTAAATTTCATTTTTCTGTTGGGTTTTTTTTTTTTTTTGAAGTATAATTGATTTATAATCTGGTGTTTCAGGTATACAGCAAAGTGTTTCAGATATATATGTGTGTCTGTGTATTCTTTTTCAAATTCTTTTCCCTTGTAGGTTATTACAAAATATTGAATATAATTCCCTATGTTATACCATAGGTCTTTGCTGGTTATCTGTTTTATATATAATACAATGTATCTGTTAATCCCAAACTCCTAATTTTTCCTATTCCTTTTCCCCTTTGGTAATCATAAGTTCATTTTCTATGTCCATGGGTGCATTTCAATTTTGTATATAAGTTTAATTGTGTCATTTTTGTATATTGCACATGTGATATGGTATGGTATTTGTTTTTCTCTTTCTGACTTAATTCAGTTAGTATGATCATCTCTAGGTCGATCCATGTTGCTGCAAATGGCATTCTTGCATTCTTTTTTATGGCTGTGTAGTATTCCATTATATATACATACCACATTGTCTTTATCCATTCATCTGTTGACGGACATTTAGGTTGCTTTCATGTCTTGCTTATTGTGAATAGTGTTGCAGTTAACACTGGGGTACGTGTATCTTTTTGAATTATAATTTTGTCCAGATATATGCCCAGGAGTAGGATTATTTAATAATATAGTAGCTCTATTTTTAGTTTTTAAGGAACCTCCACACTGTTCTCTATAGTGGCTGCACCAATTTACATTCCCATCAACAGTGTAGGAGGGTTCTTTTTTTCTCCTGTGTTGATTTGTTTTGGATTAATTTTTAAAATCTCCTCTTCTTCCCTTTTTTCTTAACTAAGTTTCTTTGTTTCTCTTAAGCTCTACATTCGACCTTGTATACACCTTGGCAGGTGTACCTATGAATGTGCGTGGGGACAAATCCACTTGTGGCTGCCTTTACGATGACATGTTGCCTTAACATACACCCACACTATAAACCCAAAGCACAGTAAGTGAACATCCAGCCAACTCATCTGACCAATCCCAATGTCAATCACAGCTGTCAGTTTAGGAACAGGTGCCTTTTCTGCTGAGACAAAGCCCAGATTGACTTAACTATAATTCACAGATAAAATAGATCAGGGCTAACATGATAAGGAGAGCCCAGGGAGGTCCAAGAAAGAGTGACATTTATACTCCATTTAGAAAGTCAAGGGAGAGAGTTTTTTGGGGAAAAAGAAGTGGAGACAACAGGAACCAAGAGTAGGATGCTGTCGGTTTACAATCTTATTTACAGAACTCAGTTCTACAGAACTCAGAAATATTTCTCTGAATGTTTATTCTTTGTGCATAAGACTCCAGATAGATGTACCTAGAAGATATAAAGCTGAACTTACTACCACATTAACATCTTGAATTTTTCAGCAGTACCTTATTTGTTTTAATCGAATAAAAAACTTAATCCTGCCATGTGCAATGCCATGGATGTACCTGGAGAACATTATGCTAAATAAGCAAGACAGACACAGAAGCGTACTGCATGATATCACTTACACGGGGAGTCTAAAGAAATAAAGTCAATCTCATAGAAACAGAAGGTAGAAGAGCAGTTGCCAGGGCTGGGGGTTGGGAGAATTAGGAAGAGCTTGGTAAAAGGGTACAAGTTTTCCATTATAAGATGAAAAACTTGGTGACTAGGTTGATAATGCTGTGTTGTATAGTAATTAGAATTTGCTAAGAGAGAAAAATGTAAACATTCTCTCCAAAAAAAAAAAAAATAGATAAATATGTGAGGTGATGCATGTGTTAATTAAAAGCTGGGAATCCTTTCACACACAGGAAGTGTCCTTAACTTTATCCTTGGGGACATTAGCTGTCAGATGATGGCATCTCTCATAACTTAGAATCTCTCTGATTTTAGGAATACCGTAATAACAATGACTTCTTTTTTCATTTGAGAATAACCTTTGGAATAATTATAAAAATGCCATAGTATGACTCAGAGTTTTTTCTGCCTCTGTCCTCTGAAGCCTGTAACACAGGCTTCATTCCTGCCCTAGGAATTCAGGATTTCAGAAACCCTTGGTGGATTAAGTCACCACATTCTCAATGAGATTACTCACCCAATATGATTATCTGCTATCTGCTTGCTTTGATAAATTCACTCCCGATTGTTTCAATGTATGATCTAATGACTAAAAGATCTTCACGACCAAGATAATCACCATGGTGTGATCACTCACCTAGAGCCAGACATCCTGGAATGTGAAGTCAAGTGGGCCTTAGAAAGCATCACTATGAACAAAGCTAGTGGAGGTGATGGAATTCCAGTTGAGCTATTTCAAATCCTGAAAGATGATGCTGTGAAAGTGCTGCACTCAATATGCCAGCAAATTTGGAAAACTCAGCAGTGGCCACAGGGCTGGAAAAGGTCAGTTTTCATTCCAATCCCGAAGAAAGGCAATGCCAAAGAATGCTTAAACTATTGCACAATTGCACTCATCTCACACGCTAGTAAAGTAATGCTCAAAATTCTCCAAGCCAGGCTTCAGCAATACATTAACCGTGAACTTCCAGATGTTCAAGCTGGTTTTAGAAAAGGCAGAGGAACCAGAGATCAAATTGCCAACATCCACTGGATCATCAAAAAAGCAAGAGAGTTCCAGAAAAAACATCTATTTCTGCTTTATTGACTATGCCAAAGCCTTTGACTGTGTGGATCACAATAAACTGTGGAAAATTGTGAAAGAGATGGGAATACCAGATCACCTGACCTGCCTCTTGAGAAACCTATATGCAGGTCAGGAAGCAACAGTTAGAACTGGACATGGAACAACAGACTGGTTCCAAATAGGAAAAGGAGTACGTCAAGGCTGTATATTGTCACCCTGCTTATTTAACTTCTATGTAGAGTACATCATGAGAAACGCTGGGCTGGAAGAAGCACAAGCTGGAATTAAGATTGCCAGGAGAAATATCAATAACCTCAGATATGCAGATGACACCACCCTTATGGCAGAAAGTGAAGAGGAACTAAAAAGCCTCTTGATGAAAGTGAAAGTGGAGAGTGAAAAAGTTGGCTTAAAGCTCAAATTTGAGAAAACAAAGATCATGGCATCTGGTCCCATCACTTCATGGGAAATAGATGGGGAAAGAGTGGAAACAGTGTCAGACTTTATTTTTGGGGGGCTCCAAAATCACTGCAGATGGTGACTGCAGCCATGAAATTAAAAGACGCTTACTCCTTGGAAGGAAAGTTATGACCAACCTAGACAGCATATTCAAAAGCAGAGACATTACTTTGCCAATAAAGGTCTGTCTAGTCAAGGCTATGGTTTTTCCTGTGGTGATGTATGGATGTGAGAGTTGGACTGTGAAGAAAGCTGAGCGCCGAAGAATTGATGCTTTTGAAGTGTGGTGTTGGAGAAGACTCTTGAGAGTCCCTTGGACTGCAAGGAGATCCAACCAGTCCATTCTAAAGGAGATCAGCCCTGGGATTTCTTTGGAAGGAATGATGCTGAAGCTGAAACTCCAGTACTTTGGCCACTTCATGCGAAGCGTTGACTCACTGGAAAAGACTCTGATGCTGGGAGGGATTTGGGGCAGGAGGAGAAGGGGATGACAGAGGATGAGATGGCTGGATGGCATCACCGACTCGATGGACGTGAGTTTGAGTGAACTCCGGGAGTTGGTGATGGACAAGGAAGGCCTGGCGTGCTGTAGTTCATGGGGTTGCAAAGAGTCGGACACGACTGAGTGACTGAACTGAACTGAATTGAACTGACAAAATCCTTTCATGGCCCTTCTGCCATCTACCTGTTCATACCCTCTGCTTTTGACCGAGACAGAAACAGGGTGACGGCTCTGTCTGACTCTCTCCTTCCAAGTGTCACCAGTCCCAGTACGGAAAGGTTCTGAGTTGTCTAAAATTGTTGTGAATAGAAAATTCCCATTCTTGCTTCAGGTTGTAGAACTCCTAACCAGTCCACAGAGCCCCAAGTCCTGTAGCCCCAGCATTTGCTTCTGTGGAATATGCTCTAAGCACTTTACTTGTAAAACTTCTGTGGTCCAAGAGGAGCAGATCCTGCACCTGCCATGCCAGGCTGTCACACTTGGTTCTCCTGATACAGTTTTGTTGAGGAAACATATATTTGAGACACTAACCAACCGTGCAAGTAGACAAGATATAAGACTCTGACGTCTGTATATGAAACTCTCCCACCACAAGGATGGTTGAGTTTAGGTTAATTCACACAGAAAAACTAAACAGAAAGAGTAGTATAGATTTCATGCCGAATTGAAGCCTTGGAGCCTCAGAAGTCCATATATATATATATACACACACACACACATATATGTCACTCAGTCGTGTCTAACTCTTGTGCGACCCCATGGACTGTAGCCCACCAAGGTCTTCTGTCCATGGGATTCTCCAGGCAAGAATACTGGAGTGGGTTGCCATTTCCTTCTCCAGGGGATCTTCCCGACCCCGGGATCAAACCCAGGTCTCCCGCATAGCAGGCAGATTCTTTACAGGCTGAGCCACCAGGGATCCCCAAAAGACCCTGGGGATAGTTAATAGATTAAGTGGTACAGCCAGCATGCCCCTCCAAGATTGTAAAGTTGTGAACAGAGTGAGCATCTTTGAAAGATAAATTCTGTCTGATAGAGGAAACTATGCCATGGAGTAATCGGGAGTGGCTCATCTCTATGTGGAAGCACACAGGAGGGATGCCTCTTGCTAAATAATGTCACAGCTACATGTGGTTCAGAGTTCAGAGAACTTAGGGAGGCCAGGCCAGATTCATCTACAAACTTCAGCCTTTACTCTCTTAAGAATGAGTTAGTCCTGCAGAAAACAAAGGGGAAAGTGAGGGGGCAGGGATAATTAGGAGTATGGGATTAAGAGACACAAACTACTATATATAAATTATATAGGGACTTCCCTATATAAGTCCAGTGGTCCAGTAGTTAAGACTCCCAGCTTCTACTTCATCAGGCATGGGTTTGGTCCCTAGCAAAGAACCAAGATCCTACATGCTGTGCAGCACATCCAATAAATAAATAAATAAAAGATAAGCAACTAAGAATTTACTATATGACCCAGGGAACTATACTCAGTTATCTTGTAACAGTTTCTAATGGAAAATAATCTGGAAAAAAATATGTATATATAAAACAAAATCACTCTGAACACCTGAAACTAACAAAATATTGTAGATCAACTATTGCTGTTGTTCAGTCACTACGTTGTGTCTGACTCTTTGCAGCCTCATGGACTGCAGCACGCCAGGTTTCCCTGTCCTTCACTATCTCCTGGAGTTTGCTCAAACTTATGTCCATCGAGTCACTGATGCCATCCAACCATCTCATCCTCTGTTGTCCCCCTCTCCTGCCTTCAATCTTTCCCAGCATCAGGGTCTTTTGCAATGAGTCAGCTCTTCGCATCAGGTGGCCAAAGTATTGGAGCTTCAGCTTCAGCATCAGTCCTTCCAATGAGTAAAGGTTAATTTCCTTTACGATTGACTGGTTTGACCTCATTGCTGTCTACTATACTTCAATTTAAAAAGAAAAAGTATCAGAAACTGCGTTAGGCATTACTGACAAAATGGAGGCACAGCCCCAACCCCCTCTCCTCATCTCGTAGGCACGGCCCCGGATGAAGGAGTTAGGCCTTGCGATTCTGACTTGTTCTTTCCTTTCTTTGGTTGAGTTGGCTGGAAAGAATGTTAAGGTGCTTGAGAGAAGCATGAGAAAGCATGAAGCCTTCTACAGTTGTGCCCAGAAAATAATCTATAAAATAATCATTGACATTTGTTCAAGGATCTTTACAAAGAATGTCCCAGGATGAGCACGTAGGCCGCAGCTTGAGGCCATGGGAAGGATTATTATCTGAGACCTGTTTGTGAGGGGAATGTTTATGGCAAAAGAAGTTTGCTGAGTTTAGGGTTTAGGATAATTAAGAATAGCTAGAAACCTTTTTAGGAGATAATGATCTTAAAGATGCTAGGGGCAAACAGGATTTAGAAAGATAAGAAATAAACTGAGGAATGTAGCATGAGTTACAATGTAATCACAAGTTAAGTACAGTAAATCTGGGTAGGGGAGACTAAAAACGTCAAACCTCTGACCTAATGCTTTTGTCAAAGTATAAAAAAGAACCTGAAGCTTGAAATAAACATGTAGTCCCGTACTTTGAGTCAGGGGCTACATCAAGATGTAGTTCTGTACTATGAGTCAGAGGCTACGTCATCATCGCCAACACTGTCCATCTCTTCAGGTTGAATCCCTGGCTGCTGGAGCTGGACTCCAGCAAAAAAGAATGAGATAGTCTTGCAAAGAATGCTCTGAATGACTCAGAAAGGGAAAGGGCTTTGCCAGAAGCTGATACTGGTGTTGCAGAGTACAGGTGTGCAGACCTCACAAAGAAAATGTCTAGGAACTTTCCCACTCTCTTAGCCCACTTACAAAAGAGTCGTGAGAGTGGGAGCATCTTGGAGGCTTTCTTTAAACAAAACAGTGCTGTGAACTCCAGTCCTCTACCCCTAAACCCCGGGCCAGACGCTGAGGAGGGAGAAGAAACCTCTAATAGCGAGGAGACTGGAGTGGCAGGAGGAGGGCACGAACCACAGCCCTCCGGTCTGATCCTGTGTTCTCCATCATGGTGACCCCACCCGGGAAGGAAAGTCCAATGGCAAAACCAGCAGAAGTTTTGACTGTTCACAGGACTGAATTTTCTGATTAATAAATTGAAACTCATTTTGTCACCTAAAAGTTTGTATGCCTTCCCAAGTGGCTCAATTGGTAAAGAATCTGCCTGCAATACAGGAAACTCAAGTTCAATCCCTGGGTTGGGAAGATCCCTGGAGAAGGAAATGGCAGCCCACTCCAGTACTCTTGCCTGGAGAATTCCATTGACAGAGGAGCAGGGTAGGCTACAGTCCATGGGATCTCAGAGTCCGACCGACTTGTGACTAAGTTTCACTTTCACTTTCAATGGTCTGTAAGACTGATGTTCATTGAGAGTGACCAGAAATGTCCAACCTGACAGTTTCTGCTTTTTATTATTTACTACTAAGCATTTTTTTTCAGCTGATTTTTATTTTATTTATTTTTTAATATAAATTTATTTACTTTAATTGGAGGTTAATTACTTTACAATATTGTATTGGTTTTGCCAAGTGGTAGCCATGTGAGCCTGGCTTGAGGGAAAGAAAGAAAATTTGCCATTTCATTCAAACAACTGGTTAATTTGAAAGCTAGTGCTTAGAAATGGTTGTAGGACTTAAATCAACCAATTCTTCTAAAGTAAAAAATTTTGGCTAAATTAAACTATTTATCCTCCTTTCCCCTTCCCCTTCCATTAACTTTAGAATACAGATACAACTTTGTTTTTTTAATCTCCTGCCCCATCCCACCCCTCTAGATTGATACAGAGCCCCTGTTTGAGTTTCCTGAGCCATACAGCAAATTCTCATTAGCTATCTAGTTTACATATGGTAATGTAAGTTTCCATGCTACTCTTCCCATACATCTCACCCTCTCCTTTTAGAACCAGGTTGTTATCTCTGTTTGTGTGCCCTTCCAGCCCGGCTATATGGCCTTGTTAATACACTGGTGTGATTACCAATGGACATTTATAGAGACTCAACTCTGATGCTTTGTTATAAAAGTTACTGCTTGAAAAATACCTGCAGATGGACTAGTGGAGGCAAATGGGCCTGGGTCCCTCTTGTTCAGGATGAAATGCTCCTCTTCCTCCTTCCCAAAGGAGGAGGATCACAATCTGACAGTTTTTAACAGACAGATGTAGTTGAAAAAGCCAAACTCTTTACTTCAAATCAATAGAGGTGTCGCACGAGTGTATGTTCCTCAGTTCTTTGTCTCGTCACAACATAGATTTGGAGCAACGGACATTAAAGCCCTCGGCGCATCACAGCTCTCAGGTCTTGGACAAACCGTGTTACAGCTCTTAGGCAAATCAGTGTTACAGCTCCATTTTATTTAGAAGATAGCAGGAGAATCCAAGACTCGAAGAGAAGAAGAGTGGAGGAGTGCATAGGGAGAGAGAGAGAGAGCGCGCGAGAGAGAGTGAGCTCATGTACGCACGTGGGAGAGAGAGTCCAAGAGAAAGCACTTTGGCTCCTCCTTTTATATGTTTTTTCCTCCACCTGGGCCTGCCCTATGCAAATTGGGCTTAGCCAGGAGTGCTGTTTGTTCTGTTTGTTCTGCCTGAACTCTTCACTCTGGTCCTCGGACCTTCCTTGTCTTTTAGCCACCGCCATTTTGGACTCCTTTTCCCTATTCTACCTACCTAACAGAGGAAAAGCTTGCAGGAAAGATGAGTAGGGCTCAAGGGAGGCATGATTCCCCTGCTAAACACAGGGACACTGACCCCACCTGCACAGATGCTGGGTTGCAGCATAGAGGCAGGCGATAGAGGAACCAGCATCCCCATCCTAAATCATTATTTTGAATTTTCCCAGGGCAGAAGCCTAGACAAACGCACAACCATTAAACTGAGGGCTGCTGCTGCTGTTGCTGCTAAGTTGCTTCAGTCGTGTCCGTCTCTGTGCAACCCCATAGACGGCAGCCCACCATGCTCCCCCGTCCCTGGGATTCTCCAGGCAAGAACACTGGAGTGGGTTGCCATTTCCTAGGCCTAGATAAAGCGCAACTAAGAGACTGAAGGAGTACGCTAGACACACTCTTTGGCTTCGTTACAAGCCCATGAAGTTGATTCTATTCTTTCTGTGCTTAAGTAGAACTTGTTTCTTTAACTCTAACCTCACTTGATATTGGACATTTCCTGTTCATCATTCTTTTTGTTGGATCTGATCCTGATAAAGAGATAGTTCTGTATGACTCACTGTCTTTGACTTCCTACTCCATTTTTTTTTTTTTTTAATTTGGTTCACCCGGGTCATAATGCCTCCATCACTATGAATGGGGAAAATGAAAGAACTCAACGAAAGCTCTCTCATAAGTGAGCCCAAGGGAATTCCCTGGCGGTCCAGTGGTCAAGACATGGACTTTAACTGCTGTGGGCCCGGATTCCTGGCCAAGGAACTAAGATCCCACAAGCTGAGTGGTGCAGCCAATAAATAAATACGTACACACACACAGACAATAAAAAATAAAGTGTGCAAGTTGATGGTTTAAAAAAAAAAAAAACAGCCCTAGTTGGTCTTATTTCCTTATACCATACATTTGTAACAGCTAAGGGAACAGGCAGAGTGTTTTTACTGATATTTTCCCCCCCAGTAATTTCTCTTTCTTCAGTATCCTAAGCAATTGGTTTTCAAATTATTCTAAAATATAACAGAGTTCTGTGAGCTCAAGAGCCGAGACAGAATCTCCCAATCTTTCCTGATTTATCTATTTCAGATGTCATGTAATGACTTTTTCTAAAATGATTTCCGTTTAAAAAAAAAAAAAACAAACAGCATTTTAAACTGATTGTGCTAGGCTGTGGCAAGAAGGATTTGTTCTTAGCTTGCAGTCCTGCTGTTTCATTTTTTTAAAAAGTATCAGAAGGAGAGAAGCAGTCGGAGGCAGTTGAGGACGGCAGCGGAAGCCCTAGGGCAGAGGAGGGCACTTCTCAGCATGGGGAGTTGGGGGCTCACATCCAGAGAAGAAACAAAGCGGGGACCTGACTCCACTCGGCATCCCCTGGAGCAGTGTGGCATCTCCACACTGGCTCTCAAGGGGAGGACTAGGGAGGACAGGAGCTTCCAAAATTGAGCCATTTAAGGGATTTAGAAAATTAACCTCACACCTGCCCTCACAGCTGTAATTCAGAGGAATAAGGGGGGAAACGTGCAGAGACAGAAGCTCACTGCTTCCAGATCTACTCTCATGGTTACATGTCATCCCAGAACAAGGAGCCAAAAGGCCCTTAGAGGCCCCCGGTTCAGTCTCCTTATCTGAAGATTTAATAAAGGGTTAGATTGAGGCTGGTTTCACTGACCGCAGAGAGGTGACCTATAGCTGTGAACAGCAAGAGTGGCTAACCAGTCCAAGTGAAGCCCTTGAAAAATAGATATTCTCCTCTAAAGAGAATCATTTGAGGAACTTCAAAGACAATACATCAGGAACTTGATAGAACTGGTGAATTTTTTCATATGCTATTTGCCCTACATATGGATCCCCTGACATCATTTATCCAAAGTATTCAACCCTGAAGATATTTGGAGGAGGGATGGCTGAAAAATATCTATGCATAAATTACATGTTGCTATTTTTAACTTGAATTTGCATTAACTATTCCCTGTTCCCTTCTGTATCAGAGATGGTGGGTGACTTCTGCTAAGTAATAATTTCCTCTTGAATAAGAATCAGATTTTCGTCCCTTTTTATCTTTCCGCTTTTTCTAATGACTCCTCTTGCACTTACCGAGGTCCTTAAAGGCTGAAATAAGAAGATAAATTCTCTTAAAATAGTGCATGTTGCTTTAGTTCATGCAAGATCATTCAGCACTAAGCAGTTAATTCTCAAGTATAACCAGCAGGAAGCACTAAACAAAGTTCTGGGATGCAGAAATAAATGTGACAGGGGTGCATGTGTCTTTGGAATGATGGTTTTCTCTGGGTATAAGCCAGTAGTGGAATTGCTGAGTCATACGGTAATCTATTTTTAGTTTTTTAAGAACCACCCCCCTACTGTTCTCCATAGTGGATGTATCAATTTACACTCCCAACAACAGTTTAGGAGAGTTTCCTTTTTCTCCACTCTCCAACATATATTGTTTGTGGATTTTTTTTAGTAATGGCGATTCTGACCAGGGTGAGTTGATATCTCCTTATATGAGACTCTACTGTCTAGCTCAGTGGTGTGCTCAGCTGCTCAGTCATGTCCAACTCTTTTCAACCCCATGGACTGCAGCCCAACAGGCTCTCCTGTCCATGGAATTTTCCAGGCAAGAACACTGGAGTGGGTTGCTATTTCCTACTCCAGGGAATCTTCCCAACCCAGGGATCAAACCCGCGTTTCCTGCATTCTCAGGCAGATTCTTTACCACTGAAACCACCTGGGAAGCCCCAGAGAACTCACCTTAATGCTCTGTAGTGACCTAAATGGGAAAGAAATCCAAAAAGAGATATATATATACACATATATATAAATGTATACACACACGTGCACACACACAGATGGGCTTCCCAGTGGCTAGTGGTAAAAAACCTGCCAGCCATTGCAGGTTAGTCATAAGAGACACAGTTTCAATCCCTGAGTCGGGAAGATCCCCTGGAGGAGCGCATGGCAATCAACTCCAGTATTCTTCTTGCCTGGAGAATCCCATGGATTCTCTTGCCAGAGAAGCCTGGTGGGAGGCAGTCCATCAGGTCACACAGAGTCGGACATGACTGAAGCCACTTAGCATGCATGCAGGCGTGTATACATGTAGCTGATTCACTTTGCTGTACAGCAGAAACTAACACAACATTGTAAAGCAACTATACGCCAATAAAATTTTACTTAAAAAAAAATGTAACAGGGTTCTGCTTTCAAAGCTCACTCATGTAACCAGTCCTGCATTAAGCATAACCAATCATTTTTAAATCTGTTTGTGATTATCTCACCCTGTTAGAACCACGAAAGGTCAAGCAGTGTTCCTGAGTGTTGGGGCTTCTCCTCTTCCTGTTATAAATTGTTATGGCCATGCTGATGTTTGGGGTTTAGAAATGTTTTAGGACATGCCATAGAATGTACTGGTCAGCACAAGATGTAGAGAAATGGATTGAGGTCTGGTATGGATCAGTATTGGAGAAGGCAATGGCACCCCACTCCAGTACTTTTGCCTGGAAAATCCCATGGATGGAGGAGCCTGGTGGGCTGCAGTCCATGGGGTCACTAAGAGTTGGACACGACTGAGCGACTTGACTTTCACTTTTCACTTTCATGCATTGGAGAAGGAGATGGCAACCCACTCCAGTGTTCTTGCCTGGAGAATCCCAGGGATGGGGGAGCCTGTTGGGCTGCCGTCTATGGGGTCGCACAGAGTCAGACACGACTGAAGTGACTTAGTAATAGTAGTAGTAGTAGTAGTATTGTTGGATTGGATCAGTATTGTTCTCCCACGTAAAAATAAATGGGGCAACAAAAGATCGGCCATTCACATCTGCTATAATAGCTCTAGTGACGAAGGACCAGTGGGATCTGTGGTGTTGGAGAAGACTCTTAAGAGTCCCTTGGGTTGCAAGGAGATCCAACCAGTCAATCCTATAGGAAATCAGTCCTGAATATTCATTGGAAGGACTGATGTTGAAGCTGAAACTCCAATACTTTGGCCACCTGATGCGAAGAACTGACTCATTTGAAAAGACCCTGGTGCTGGGAAAGATTGAGGGCAGGAGGAGAAGCGGACAACAGAGGATGAGATGGTTGGATGGCATCACCGACTCAATGAACATGGGTTTGGGTGGACTCTGGGAGTTGGTGATGGACAGGGAGGCCTGGCATGCTGCGGTTCATGGGGTCACAAAGAGTCGGACACGACTGAGCAACTGAACTGAACTGATTGGAGTATGGTTGATTTACAATATCGTCTTAGTTTCTGCTGTACAGCAAAGTGTTATACACACACATATAGCCACTCATTTTTAGATTATTTTCACATATAGGCCATTACAGGGTATTGAGTAGAGTTCCTGTACTGTACAGTAGGTTCTTATGAGTTATCTTTTGTATATAGTACTGTATATATGTCTGTTCCAATTTCCCAATTTATCCCTCCCCCTCTTTCCCCCTTGGTAACCACAAGTTTGTTTTCTACATTCAGATGATATCTTTTTTCAAACATAGAAATATTTATTTTTTATGAAATCTTGCTTTCATTTCACTTTCTTTCTACTAAGAATTATTTACAATACCCTTTGTGAGTTGTTTACAGAATCTCTGATTACTAAGAAAATTACACAGGAGATAGTTACATGCACTGCTTCTAGTTAAAAGCAGAATAAATATACCAAGATCAACGTGTTATGTCATTCTAACAAATAACCAAAATTTAGTCTTGCTTTAATATAATATTTGATAGTAAAGCATTTCTTTAAATAAGCCTATCAAACATTTACTGTGCAAATGTTGTCAAAACTTTAATACATATCATTGCTTCAATTCAGCTCATTATTTGAAATTTTATATATGCATATATAAGTGTATAATATATATATCCAAAGCAAATAGAATTTGCTTCCTGAAAACCATCTATAGCTTTCTATAGCCATTCGGTTTTAAGTGCACATTAACAATACCTTCTTTATATTGAAAACAGTGTGCATTATTTGTAGTGAAAGAAAAGTCATGCCTTGATTAATGTAATTTTAATATGCTATGCTATGCTATGCTAAGTCACTTCAGTCGTGTCCGACTCTGTGCGACCTCATAGACGGCAGCCCACCAGGCTCCCCCGTCCCTGATACCAAACTCTTATAAAGCAAATTATACATTTTATTCTCAGTATCTATACTTAATATTCTTTAATACTAAAAAAGATTACATGCCAGATGATATCTTAAAAGCCAACTTGACCCTTCCCAACCTTCCATAGGAACAAAAATGTCACTGGGATTAGAAACCCAGAGGCAGCCAAGGCTTGGCTGGAGAAAGTCATCAACATTATTGCATCTTTCTCCCATCAAATCTTGCCTAAGGAAGTGATGTCTAGCCTTTTGAGAACATTCTAATGTAGGGTCAGGGGGAGTTGGGCCACTGAATCCGCCTGCAATGTGGGAGACCTGGGTTTTAATCCCTAGGTTGGGAAGATCCCCTGGAGAAGGGAATGGCTACCCACTCCAGTGTTCTGGCCTGGATAATCCCATGAACTGTATAGTCCATGGGGTCATAAAAAGTTGGACATGACTTGAGCAACTTTCACTTTCACTGCTATTCATTTGCAATTTTTATCATTTCTTTTTGTTCAGCTCCTCATACATAGGCGTTTTGTTTTTCAAAAGACTGGTGTCAAAGAATGCTTCATGGGATTCAGTCACTCGGGTGTGACAACTGAAATTGAGTGACTCTAGATTATTCACATGAACCCCTAGAAGTCATCCTGACTGCGTTACAAATTGGAGAAATGCCACCACAGAGGTATGCAATTGTGCTAAGTGATAGCTCACACTGTCACAGTTATCTCAAAAGAAAGGCAGGTGTGACTTGAGCTATCAGTACAACAGCTAATTTAGAAAATGTTGATGAAAGCAAACCTTTCTTCATCTCTAATTACCCACAGTACAAAGGATTTGTTCTATTCACAGGTAGTCATGAAGAACACTCTACCTAGTTTTAAAAAAAAAAAAAAGAGGATTTGAAAATAAGACGTAGCAGTTCTAGAGCTCAGGGATGCTGGCAGCAAGGCAAACTGCACCCCCACGGTCATGTCCAATAGCTCACGCACAGAGCCGAGGACCGGGTGCTCCCCAAGGACCCAGTTCTGCTTCCCAGCCTCAACGTGTCAGAAACCAAGGTTGAGAATCCAAAACAGCAGGGGGAATAAATCTATGCTGGAAAATCAGAAGGAAAACAGCAGTATCGGGTTCTGAAATCCAGGATAAAAATCAGACACAGGTAAGCTGAGAAGCTGGCTGTTCAGAGCGAAATGAACCCGAGTTAACAGTCCAGATTCAACATTCAAGTCAGAGCTGGGATCTGGCTAGGAAACATGAGGCTCAGGAAGAAGGCAGGAAGTACCTGGGAGGAGCATCTTTGCCTACCCTCTGCCACTCTGTATCCTCATTCTTACTTATCCAAGAGGATGACTCACCAAAAGTTTGAAAGGCAGCTAGAAATTCAGCTTCCCTGAAACCCAAGCATGCTCTTCCTGTCCCTACCTGTGATGAAAGGAGCTACAGGATTAGAAAGTACCAGACTGTTCTTGCTCTGCCCAATCAGAGGTTCCAGGCCCCAGCAGAGGAACATGCAGAACAGCCAAACAAAAGCCTGTGCTTCACCGCAAGCAACTTGACCTTTACTTTCTACTGTGGTGTTTCTGCCCTCTGGAGAGGTCTGGTTCCTGAAGAATCTCCAAAAAGCAAAATGACACCTCTCTTCATTTCTTTCTGCCTTATCCAAAGGGAGAGAAAGAAAGAGGGAGAAGGATAAGGGAAGAGGATGCCAGAGCAGCCATAGGCTGTTTTCAGTGAGGAAGAAGAAGGAAAGAGTTTCATGTGAAATAATGGGATGTAGAACATTCAATTCAAAATTGATTGTTTTTTGTTTTGTTTTGTTTTTTTAATTTTTATTGGCGTATAGTAGATTTACAGTGTTGTGTTAGTTTCCGATGTTTTTTTTTTTTTTTTTAGTTTCTTCTGTACTAGGTCTTCATAGCTGTGCATCAGCTTTCTCTAGTTGCTGCAAGCAGGGACTACTCTTCATATCTGAGCACAGGCTCTAGAGCACACACACACACTCTAGAGCACACAGGCTTCAGGAGCTGTGGCACTCAGGCTTAGTTGGTCTGGGGCATGTGGGATCTTCCCGGACCAGGGATCAATCCTGTGTTTCCAGCATTAGCAAGCAGATTCTTAACCAATGGGCCACCGGGGAAGTCCTTGTTTTAATTTATTTTGGAGAATAGTTGATTTACAATGCTGTGTTAGTTTCAGGTGTCAAAACTGACTGTTAAAATCAACACTAAGGAGGGATTTAGCTTGATTCTTACAACCTCAATAGTTACTCTTCTATTCCCCAAATATCCTCAAACAAGTTGGGGTAATAGTATGCATTTCCATGCTGAAAGAATGCATAGAGGAATGAATGGACCAATTGAGCCACTAAATATGGAAAGACATGTGACATCTTTCAGAAGGATCATCATAAAATCATGTGAAAATTTAAAAACTGACTTCTCTTAAGGTTATGCCATGAAATGAGTCACAGACATACCATGAAAAGAGCACACAGGAAGGAGTGCTCTTAAATATCCACCTTTGTTGGTGGGAGGGAGGTTCAAGAGGGAGGGGGGACGCGGTTTGATTCCTGGGTCAGGAAGTTCCGTTCCCCTGGAGAAGGGATAGGCTACCCACTCTATTATTCTTGGGCTTCCCTGGTGGCTCAGACGGTAAAGAATCTGCCTGCAATGCGGGAGACCTGGGTTCAATCGCTGGGTTGGGAAGATCCCCTGGAGGAGGGCATGGCAACCCAGTCCAGTATTCTTGCCTGGAGAATCCCCATGGACAGAGGAGCCTGGGGGGCTACAGTCCATGGGATTGCAAAGAGTCGGACACAACTGAAGCACAGCACACATACATACAGCTGATTAATTTTGTTGTACAGCAGAAACCAACACAACATTGTAAAGCAATTAAACTCCAATAATAACATTTTTTAAAAATCCATACTTCTTAAAAGCTTCTGGTTACTTGCATTTGTATTGAGAAACTCGAAATGTCCCACAATAATTTTTAAACACAACTGACTCCATGGGTGGACCCATGGAGGGTGCTGGGGGGATGGATATGATGACACTGCAGATAGCAAAGGATAGAGGTGTGATGCTTGAATTTCTTAACATTTACAGAGCAGGTCATAATATCACACTATTGGAATATTTTCCCAGCAGTAGGTACGGTTTTTAATAGTTTTACTAAGGAGATTCTTTTTCAAAAAGTGCAGTATTCTTTGCATTTTCTCCTGAAATATATATATATATATAT
Source organism: Bos taurus (assembly GCF_002263795.3). Taxonomy (NCBI): domain Eukaryota; kingdom Metazoa; phylum Chordata; class Mammalia; order Artiodactyla; family Bovidae; genus Bos; species Bos taurus. The sequence continues at coordinate 29,754,466 of NC_037340.1, read as the reverse complement.
ATATATAAATTATGAAGTCAGGCTTGATCTCAGAAAGATACTTCTGTAAGTTCATTTGTCCCAAATAACAAATAATTTTAGAAAAATGAAGTACAAGTTAAAGCATAAAGCATGATGGCAGGTGTTATATAATCCATTATCTGGGTTGAAAAAAAAAGTGTGAAAAGATAGTTGTATAAAGAAATCACTTAAAATTTCATCATGCATATTGGATGCACTTCTACCTTTAAAATTGTGGTGTCTTCTGCACAACTATGTCAACAGTCCATATGACGAAAAAAACCTTTCTTAAGCTATTCACTATTAATTATCATAGGCATGAAATAATTCCTTTTACTGAAGATAGGATTACATTTTCTGCTGCTGCTGCTAAGTCGCTTCAGTCGTGTCGACTCTGTGCGACCCCATAGACGGCAGCCCACCAGGCTCCCCCGTCCCTGGGATTCTCCAGGCAAGAACATTGGAGTGGGTTGCCATCTCCTTCTCCAATGCATGAAAGTGAAAAGTGAAAGGGAAGTCGCTCAGTCATGTCCAACTCTTAGCGACCCCATTGACTGCAGCCTACCAGGCTCCTCCATCCATGGGATTTTTTAGGCAAGAGTACTGGAGTGGGGTGCCATTACATTTTCTAGTAATGTTTAAATGGTTGGTGAAAATGTCAGAACTATTATTCTGAGTGGAAAGTTTACTTTAGACCTTAAGATGCCATGCACTCAGGACTTCCCTGGTGGTCCAGTGCTTAGGATTCCACGCTTCCACTGCAAGAGTGCCGGTTGGATCCCTGGTCGGGGAGCTAAGATCTCACATGGATTGTGGCCAAAAAACCAAAATATAAAAAACAAAAACAGAAGCAATATTGTAACAAATTCAGTGAAGACTTTTAAAATGGTCCACATAAAAAATATATTTAAAAAAAACTATAAATGGAGTATAAACTTTAAAAACTGTGAATCAATATATATATTGTGTGTGTATGTGTGTGTGTGTGCTAAGTCACTTCAGTCGTGTCTGACTCTTTGTGACCCTATGGGCTGTAGCCCGACAGGCTCTCTGTCCATGGGATTCTCCAAGCAAGAATACTTTGGTGGGTTGCCATGCCCTCCTCCAGGGGATCTTCCTGACCCAGGGATCTAACCTGAGTCTCTTACATCTCCTGCATTGGCAGGCAGGTTCTTTACCACTTCTGCCACCTGGGAAGCCCAAAATATTGTATACCTGTAACTTATATAATATTGTACAGAAAGTATGTCAATAAAAAAAAGAAAAAAAGAAAGTACTGGTCTAGTTGAAGGATTTGGCAAGGAAACAGCATGGTCCTGACATTGGAGAGAAAGGCCTAGGCTGCTCTGAGTCCCCTGGATTCTGTCCTGGGGCTGCCCTGGCCTCTGCATCTAACAGATCTCAGGGGTTTTCCTAGAATCCAGGGCCTGCTGGGAGGCTCTCAGAGCAAGGCCTGCTTTCCCAAGCTCCTCGATGCTTAAGGAGCAAACAACAGGCTCATCTCAGCCTGGGCTCCCTTAGCTCCCCCTCCCTTCTCAGCCAATTTTCCCTAGAAACTAAAAATGAAATTGAGAAGAAGATCATTAAACAGCAAAATTCAGCTGAGGCTGGAGCTGAGGCCTCAGGAGAATAACTGGTCCACACCATGATCTCCACCTCTGGTTATCTCATCCTCTGGGCATCAGGAGGTGACAGGTGGTAATCGCTGGAGTGCACTTCACCATCTTGATATGACTCCGCTTTTCTCATAGCTTCTGTTTTGCTGATTTCGTCTTGTTTCGAGAGGGTTTTCTGTAGTTGCAGCAAGCAGGGGTTCCTCTTTGTTGTGGTGTGTGGGCTTCTCACTGCAGTGACTTCTCTTGTGGAGCACGGGCTCTAGGTGCACAGGCTCAGTAGTTGTGGAGTACAGGCTTAGTTGCCCCGAAATCTCCCTGAACCAGGGATCAAACCTGTGTCCCTTGCATTGGCAGGTGAATGCTTAACCACTGGACCACCAGGGAAGTTTTCATTTTTGTTTTTACTTCTCCTTCCTCTGTTAAATAAATAACCATTTCCCTACATCTCCAGTTAAAATTCCCAAAAGAGAGAATCCAGCTTGGCCTTCAAACCCTTTGGCAGGGGATGTTTTCAGACAGGGTTATTTGATGGTTCTGCCTGCCCCAGGCAGGCTGCCCTGTCTCCCTGCAGTGACTTGCTGGCAGGGCGCTCCCTCTCCAAGCAGGTGGTGAGAATTCAGGTCTACAGAGGCGAGCCTGGCCTGTCTGTGTTGGTAGAATTCTCTCAGCTCCAAGTAAGATAATATCCAAATCCCAGAAACCTAAACACTAGGAGGTTATTTTTCTCCCTAATGAAAGCCTGCAGGTGGTGGTCCTAGAGCTTAAGACTCTGTGACGCAATGAGGACCAAGCTCTTTTCTTTCCCATCTAACACGTGGCTGGACAATAGTTGCATCTGCTCGCTGAATGCAGCACACCATGAACTTCCCCCAATGGCCTCCAGGAATAGTCTTTATGTCTCATCGACACGATGGGGTTGTAGTGCCACCTCTACTTGCGAGAGAAGCTGCCAAAGTGAGTATCTGGCATTTGCAGTGTCTGTCTACAGGGGCAAGTGGATTCTGATGACAGAATAGGGTAGCACATTGTGTAGACCGGCGTCTGCTCTAACAAGAAAGCAGGCACTTGCAACACAGCACTGTGAGTGCTGTAAGAATTTGCTAAGATACTATTTTGGATAAGTTACATAACCTCGTTGAGGCTCAGATTCCCAAATGGAAAATGAGAATAATGCCTACATCACAGAGCTGGTGTAGAGTTAATATGAAAGAATATATTAAAAAGTCTCACTCAGCTATAAAAAGGAATGAAATAACAGCAGTTGGAGCAACATGGATGGACCTAGAGATTGTCACACTGAATGAATAAGTCAGAGAAAGACAAATATCATATGTTATCACTTTGATGTGGAATCTAAAAAAGATACAAATGAATTTATTTACAAAACAGAAACAGACTCGCAGACACAAAAAACAGATTTATGGTTACCAAAGGTGGTGGGAGGGATAAATTGGGAGGTTCAATTCAGTTTAGTCGCTCAGTCATGTCCGACTATTTTCGACCCCATGGACTGCAGCACGCCAGGCTTCCTTGTCCATCACCAACTCCTAGAGCCTGCTCAAACTCATGTCCATCGAATAGGTGATGCCATCCAACCATCTTATTCTCTGTTGTCCCCTTCTCCTCCTGCCTTCATTCAGTACATATGACTATATACAGGGACCTACTGTATAGCACAGGAAACTCTACTCAAATAACTCTACTCTAATAACCTCTATGAGAAAAGAATCTGAAAAAGAATAGATGTATGTATATGTATAAATGAATCACTTTGCTATAAATCTAAAACTAACTCAACATTGTAAATCAGCTATAATTCAAGATAAAATAATTTTTTAAAAAAAGTATCTGCTCTAATACCTGATGTAACAAATACACCTCTGTTTCATCCTTTCTTACAGAGAAAATATACAATAAATACACGTTGACCAAATAAAATAGTGTTCACCTGGAACATAATCCTCTTGAATTTTGTTGATGTTTGTTTTTAAAAAATCAATTTGACATGCAAAATAGAAGTTCAGTTCATTCATTCAGTCACGTCCGACTCTTTGAGACCCCATGGACTGCAACACACCAGGCCTCCTTGTCCATCACCAACTCCTGGACTTGACTCAGGCTCATGTCCATTGAGTTGGTGATGCCATCCAACAATCTCATCCTCTGTCATCCTCTTCTCCTCCTGCCTTCAATCTTTCCCAGCATCAGGGTCTTTTCAAATGAGTCAGCTTTTCGCAGCAGTTGGCCAAAGTATTGGAGTTTCAGCTTCAGAATCAGTCCTTCCAATGAATATTCAGGACTGATTTCCTTTAGAATGGACTGGTTGGATCTCCTTGCAGTCCAAGGGACTCTCAAGAGTCTTCTCCAACACCACACTTCAAAAGCATCAATTCTTCGGCGCTCAGCTTTCTTTATAGTCCAACTCTCACATCCATACATGACTACTGGAAAAACCATAGCTTTGACTAAACAGGCCTTTGTTGGCAAAATAGAAGTAAATGTAAACAATTCAAAGGCTGGTCTGGTAGGAATTGACTTCAAATGTAATCATACATCTTTCTATTTACGAGAAAGCTCTGTAACTACTCTTAAGCATCTAACGTATTTCCCTTAGACCATCTGAGTATCCATCGTCATTGTCCCTTGGGTGTGGAGGCTCATCAACCATTCCTTCCTGCAACTAGCTTGTTGCTGAAGCAATGGGGGATTTTTGTTGTTGTTGAATTTGTGTGTGTGTTTGGCCGGTTTTTTTCCTCCACTGTAGAGTCTCTGGGACCATCTGGGGTCATTTCTTATCTGAAATAAATCACACTAACTGGCAGTTTTGCCTCCAGACTCTGGTCCTTGCAAGAGGTTCAAACACTGTAGTGACATCCATTTCTCCCATCTACATCTTTGACAACATAATTGGTGGATGCTTCTTAGTGGATTCAACTTATTCACATTTGATTTCAAGACTCTATCAAATTATCCTAATTATATCACTTACCAGGTCTATTCACGAGTTCTTTCCCTGCCAACTATGCAAAAGACATTTGGTTTTCTTCTCTCTGCTCCAATTTGTCATCAAAGGCTTCTGCTCTCTCTACCTAAGATCCAAAAATTCTTATTTTTTATGCAAAATTCATCTCTAAGCCCACATCCTCCAGGAAACTCATACCAGCAATGATGTGAAGTCATATCTGTCCAACTAAAGAGGGCCATTTGAACATTTGGTCTTTAACAAGGCAGAAGGCCAATGGACAGTGATAAATCATTAGTTTTTTCCACTGGAACTGTAAGTGCTGCCACGCTGTGTGGGAGGCCTAGCCTCGTGGTAATTCTATACATATATGTAGTGCTTGAACTTCTCTGAAATACTTTCTCTGGCACCACTTTCTCTACTGTTTCATTTAGTGTAATGCCCTCCAAATCCATCTGTTTTGCTGCAAATGGCAAATTTTAGTTCTTTCTATAGCTGAGTAAGACTCCATTGTGTATATATGCCACATCTTCTACATCCATTCATCTGCTGATGGACTCTTCATTTGCTTCCATATCTTGGCAATTGTAACTAATGCTACTATGAACACTGGGGTGCATATATCTTTGCAAATTAGTGTTTTTACTGAAGTCTGGTTGATTTATAATATTATGTTAGTTTCAGGTGTACATTCAGGATCCAATATTTTTATAGATTATACTCCATTTAAAGTTATTACAAAATAATGGCCGTATTTCCCTGTGCTGTATAGTATGTCTTTTAGCTTGTTTATTTTAAACACAGTAGTTTGAGTGTCTTAATCCTCTACCCCATCTCACCTTTCCCCCCTTCCTCCTACCCATTGGTTACCCTAGTTTGCCCTCGATATCTGTGAGTCTGTTTCCGTTCTTTTTCTATAAGTTAGGCTATGAGGACTAAACGGCTGTAACATCAAGCATCGACTTCCCTCAACGATCAAATCAGTTTCCTCTGTTGATGGTCACACAACGTACCACCAATAGGCAAGACTCTGGTGTTAAAGGGGCAAGTTGAGGCCAATGAGGATGAAAGAACATATTAATAGTTGGGGACTCCCCTGGTGGTCCAGCAGCTAAGACTCTGAGCTCCCAGTGCAGGTGGGCTGGGTTCCATCCCTGGTCGGGGAACTAGATCCCACATACTGCAACTAAGAGTTCACATGCTGCTAGGTCCCATGTGTCACATCTAAGACTTGGCACTGCCAAATAAATTAAGAAAAACAGTTAGTACCAACTCATTTCAATGCCGAGTAAATAGCTGAAGTTCCTCTCCCGAGTGGATGAGAAGGATAACCTAAGAAATCTCTGTGGGTGAATGGTTGTGTTTAATGAAAAAGGATGACTTTAATCACTTTGTACAAATTTCTGTAAAAGCATTCTCCAATTCAGAATTTTTACAAATTCAACCAGGCTATAACCCTCAACAAATTTTAACAATGAGTTTTTACTCTATGCAAATCTTTCAAATGAGCATCTTCCCTGGCTATAAACACAAAGAGGAAGGTACAGGGATTTGAATCTAACTATAGTTTCTTCTACAAAGGATGGTACCGTTTTTGCTAGGAGACACTATTTACAAATAAATAAAATGATACATAGATGGAGGATTTGGCTCTGTTTTTATTTTTATAAAATCAAATGGGTATGCTTTTTCTTTAGTCACTGCTTTCAACCATGCTTTCAAATCTCCCTTTCCCACCCTTAGTGATGTTGGGCAGACTCCAGGGCTTTCAGTGACTTCAGGTATTAAAAACTCACTCCAGTCACATGCAGTTTGTATCTTTAATCTTTGCTCCAGTGCCAAGTCCACCCCCATCTTTTGATTCTGGTGTTTGCCAGTGGCTCAAAGGATCTCCCCACATGCCCATCTTCTGGCTCCTCTAGAGCGCATGTGGTAGGGAAGAGGGATTAGAGAAAGACAGTGTAACCCATTTGACTTAATTGGTGCAAATATAATCTCCTCTTGGTGATCAACGCCCACTGACATGCTGCGACATCTCTGGCAGGTTCCTCGGCACCCCCTCAGGCCCTACCTTGAGCCACAGGGAGCAAGCCAGACTCACCCACAGTGAAGTTTCATATGTAGCTGGTCTGCAGTTCTCAGGGTGACACCACCCTGCTGGTTTGAACAAGTAGGTAAGCCTTTCAGCAGAATCCTAAGCAGCAGGAGGTGAAAACCACACTCACACTGATCCCAAGAAGTGCTTCTCAAATGCACAGTTGCAAAAGGTAAGGCGCAGTCGTAGCTTCCTTCACAATTAGAAATGGAGTCACTTTTTAAAATATATATAATTTTATTTATTTAGGGCTGTGCTGGGTCTTTGCTGCTGTGCAGCCTTTCTCTAGCAGGGCGGGGCTACTCTTTTTGCGGTACGTGGAATTCTCATTGTGGTGGCTTCTCTTGTTGCAGAGCACGGGCTCTAGGGTGCTCAGGCTTCAGTAGTTGTGGTGCATGGACTTAGTTGCTCCTCAGAATGTGGGATCTTCCCAGACCAGAGATCAAACCCATGTCTCCTGCATTGGCAGGTGGATTCTTTAGTACTGAGCCACCAGGGAAGCCCAGAAATGGAGTCACTTTAAAAAAAATAAGATCAAGTCAACCTGAGTGTAAAGCAGACCAGCTATTAGGAAGAGTTAACACAATGCCAAAGTAAGAGACATTGTTTTTGTGAGCACAGAGTGGAATGTGCAGATTATCAACCTGGCAGGAGTCTTTTTCTGACAGTTCTGATATATAGACAGTTATCACAGTTGATGATAAAGAATGTGTCCATCTTTAAGATTTTCTTTTGGTCTTTGCTTTCCTGTGGCTTATCAGTTAGTTATTGATGCAGAAAAAAACCACACTCCACAACTTAATGGTTTTAAACAATAACCATGGATTCTTTCTCACACATCTATGGGTCAGCTAGGCAGTTATGCTGATCTCCGTGGGGCTTGCATATGTGTCCGTGGTCAGTTGGTGGACTGACCGAGAAGGGGAGAGCCCAGGAGGGAAAGCGTTCCACTGGGCAGAGCAGGTCATGCAAACCCTCTCAAGGCTAGATCCCTTTAACATTCCCTTTGGCCAAAATTTATTAGTTCTCTTATTAATAAAGATGATGTATGCTAGATACATGGGGCTTCCCAGGTGGTACTAGTGGTAAAGAACACGCCTGCCAATGCAGGAGACGTAAGAGACACTGGTTCAATCCCTGGGTCAGGAAGATCCCTTGGAGGAGGGCATGGCAACCCACTACAGTGTTCTTGCTGGGAAATCCCAGAGACAGAGGAACCTGGCAGGCTACAGTCCATGGGGTTGCAAAGTTGGACACGACTGAAGTGACTTAGCATGCATGCATTCTAGATACACACCCTGTATCATCAGAATTTTTTTTTTTGGCTGGAATGAGATAGAGCAGGCAGAAGGGTATATTCTATGTGACAAAACTGCCACACCATCACTTCTGCTGAATTTTGTTGGTCATCCTAAAATCAAATGGTGGGAACATTGGTTCCATCTCTTGATGGGAGGAGCTGCAATGACAAGGATGGAGATTTGAATTCATACCTTTGCAGTGAATTTATCAATCTGCCTTCTGGCCAGTTAGTCACATCTTTCTTCTTTTTAAAAAATATTTGTTTACTTATTTTACTTGGCTTCTTCAGGTCTTAGTCGTGGCACTCAGGATCTTTCACTGTGGTGCACAGACTCTCTAGTTTGTGGCACATGGGCTCAGTAGTTGTGGCACAAAGAGCTTAGTTACTCCACAGCATGTGAGATCTTAGTTCCCTGACCAGGGATCAATCTCCCCACAAAACGCCCCAACATCTCATCCAAATTATGCATCAACCTCAAAGTTCAGGATCTTATGATTTGCAATACAGCACAATATTATTCATACAGTAGAATATCATTCAGCCTTAGAAAGGAAGAAAATTCTGATACATGGTACAACACAGATGAACCTTGAGGCCATTTTGCTAAGGGAAATAAGCTGGTCACAAAAAGACTGCATAATCCCATTTATACAAGGAATCTAGACTGGTCAAATTCACAGGGATAGAAAGTAGTCAGATTCATAGGTGGTTGCCAGGGGCTGGAGAGAGGGGTGAATGGGGAGTTGTTTAATGGTTATAGTTGCAGTTTTGCAAGATGTAAAAGTTCTGGAGATGGGCTTGCACAACAATGTCAATGTACTTAATGCTACTGAATTGTGAACTTAGAAACAGTTAAGATGGTAAATTTTATGTTGCATGTATTATAGCACAGTTTTTTAAAGCAAAAAGTTACAGCAGTTTAAATAAAACAAGACTAATTATACAACTATGATCTTACATCTATAATAAGAGATGAGTCAAGTAGGATAGGAAATTTCCAAGAGCCTCTTTTAACACACTAGTAACCACTGTGCAGTAGTCTCTTCCCCCAGTGAAATCTTGGATCTGAGGTTCTAAGGATACCATCTGGTTCCAATCCCCCAAACTCTGCGATTAAAATAGGGAAAAGAAGACATAATTTTTAGAAATATAGTGAGTTTCTATGCATTGTTGTTGTTCAGTCACTCAGTTGGTCCGACTCTTCGAGACTCCATGGACAGCAGTATGCCAGACATACTGTTAAATCCTACTGTTTCTATGCATAACAATAGCGTTTAAGAACACCAGGGTCATCTGCAAACTCTATCCTGCTTCACATAATTAATGATGACACACATTCGTATTATGTAATACCTCCATCCACTGCTGAAAAGTCACCTGTGCCAACTTCTTTGCATTCTGGGGAACACATATTCCCTATTTATCATTGCTTTCCAGTGTTCAACTGGTTTTTGATACTCTCATTTTATTTCTCCAGAATTATTTGTTTTCTTACTCTTTTTTGAGAGGTTCTTAGGAGACATTTCTTGAGAATTCAGATAAATATGTGTCTGCTGAGTTTCCCTTGGTCTTTTTTTAATTGGAGTATAATTGTTTCACAACATTGTTAGTTTCTATTGTACAACAAAGTGAATTAGCTGTATGTGTATGTATATCCCCTCCTTCTTGGACCTCCTCCCACCTCCCCCATCCTTCTAGGTCATCACAGAGCACCGAGCTGAGCTCCCTATGCTACATCGCAGGTTCCCACTGTTTTACACATGGGGTATATACATCAATCCTAATCTGCCATTTCAACCCCCCTCCCCATCCCTGTCCACATGTCCATTTTCTATACCTATGTCTCTTTTCCTGCCCTGCAAGTAGGTTCATCTGTGCCATTTTTCTAGATTCCACATATATGCATCAATATACAATATTTCTGCCTTTCTGACTTACTTCACTCTGACAGACTCTAGGTCCATCTACATCTCCACAAATAACCCAATCTTGTTCCTTTTTATGGCTGAGTAATATTCCATTGTGTATATGCACGACATCTTTATCCAGTCATCTGTTAATGAACATTTAGGTTGCTTCCATGTCCTGTCTATTGTAAATAGGGCTGCAATGAATATTGGGGTAAATATGTTTCTTTCCATCATGGTTTTCTCAGGATAAATGGCCAGTAGTGGGATTGCTTGGAGAAGGAAATGGCAACCCACTCCAGTATTCTTGCCTGGAGAATCCCAGGGACAGAGGAGCCTAGTGGGCTGCGGTCTATGGGGTCGCACAGGGTTGGACGCGACTACAGCGACTTAGCAGCAGCAGTAGGATTGCTGGGTCATATGGTAGTTCTATTTTCAGCTTTATAAGGAACCTACATACGTTTGTCCATATGGCTGCATCAATTTACATTCCCATCAACAGTGCAAGAGGGTTCCCTTTTCTCTATACCCTCTCCAGCATTTATTGTTTGTAGAGGTTTTCTTTCTGACTGGTGTGAGGTAGTTTTGATTTGCATTTCTCTTTTTTAGAGAACCCTTCCAGTAGTTTATAGCAACTGATCTGATTTGCTCTTGGTCAGGAGTCTGCTGATTACCCAACCAGGTTACCATTATCCAACTTTTATGTCCAGAGGGAGGAACCAAAGGAAATTCACTGATCTATATTTGCCTAAAGTTTGAAGCCAGAGCTCATATGTGACTTTTGGTCTCAGAAATCGTTGCAATTGTGAAAGAAAGCCTATATTTCCTTCGTGGTTTGGCCCCATTTTCCACTTCTTTCAGAACCTTTGCAAGCTCAACCTCAGGCAGTCATAAAAGTCTGGTAAACTTTGAAATCGCTCTACAATTTTTGTTTTTAGGTACTTCTATCATTTTAAGGGCATGGTCTTGCTTGTGGGGAAAAAAATAGAAGCCACAAAATGTTCTCAATACCTTTTGCAAAAAAAAAAAAAAAAGGACATACACCAAAAATTACAGGTAGCTTTTTAAAGTCTCGTTTCCCTCACTGGGCATTTCTAATAACTATCTTTCCACTGCCTTTGTAAAACCATGCAGGCTTCCCATAACCTAGTGGGACCCTGAACTCTGTCCATGAACGGAGAACAAAGGGAAGGACCGGGTGTACAGAGTGCAACAGCAAACAAGACTTTGGACTTGATGTGCCTTTTCTTTGGCAATCCATGGAGTGCCTCCTTACCCTCCTGCCTTCACCGGGAGAGACACGGAACCATTTCAGCCTAGAAGGCCACCCACTTCTGCTTGGAGGTTTAGGTCATAACCTTCACTTGAGGACGCCAGAATGACGCCCCTGACACTCTTCAAGCCCCATTTCCCCCAAGATGGCTGTTGTGGGCTAAGCGGTCCAGCAAAAAAAGGGGCAGCTCTACACTGTCCTCTGTCAAGAGTTTTAGGGCCACGAGTCCGGTTGGAATGGACAGGTGGGAAGGCTGGAAGCACTGTTTAGACTTTGACTTTATAGTACACTGGACAGAGACGTATGAAATGAAATCTTTACAAAGATTCCAAATCTTTACAAAGATTCCAAAGACTTCTTTACCAATCTTTACAAAGACGTATGAAATGAAATCCCTTCACAAGGGATGGGGTTTGGGTTCTGGAAATCAGTGGTCTGAGCACGGCCTACCCCTGAGTAGGAATTTCCTGCAGAGTTGAAAGCTCTTCTTAATATGAACAGATGTAAAATCGCGTTGTCTATTTTCCAAAAACGAAGACTCAGGATTTGCGGTCAGCGGGTTGCGGCGTTCAGAAGACCGAGGCGTGTTCCAGGGCTACGCCCCTGCGCACAGTGCGTGCCGCTGTCCCGCGCGCCCCCAACCCCGGACGGCCGGGGCGCGCGCACCGCCCCCAAACCCGGCACAGAGGGGCTGGGCGGAGCGAGGCTGGGCGGGGCGGAGCGAGGCTGGGCGGGGCGGAGCGAGGCTGGGTGGGGCGGGGCGAGGCTGGACTGGGCGGGGCTGGGCGCGGCGCGGCGCGGCGGGGCGGGGCGAGGCGGGGCGGAACGAGGTGAGGCGGGGCGGAACGAAGGTGAGGCGGGGCAGAGTGGGCGGGCGCGCCCGGAGGAGACGGCGAGTTGCGCTAGAGGGAGCTTCTCCCGCAGCCGCCTTCGCCGCGCCCGCCCCCCGCGCTCGCGCCCTCCAGCGCCGCCTCCCAGCCCGCGCCGCCGAGATGGCGGAGGACAGCGAGTCAGCGGCCAGCCAACAGAGCTTGGAGCTGGACGACCAGGACACGTGCGGGATCGACGGGGACAATGAGGAAGAGACGGAGCACGCCAAAGGGTAGGCGCGCCCGGGCTCCGCGCGGACGCCGGCTCCGGGGCGGGCGGGCCCCCGCGTGGCTTTCGCGCGGCTCCGGGGCTGCTGGAGGTCCGGGGGTGCGGCTCGCGAGGGGAGCTGGGCGGCGGGGGCGAGGCCGCGGGTGGGCGAAGGGGCGCCGGGACCAGCCACGCCGCTGTCACCCGCCGGCCTCGCGCGTCCGCATCCCAGCCGGCGTGTGACTTGGTGGCACCGAGGGGAACGCAACGCCCTTCCCTTTGTGGCGGCCCGGCCGGTGGGAAGTGGTTCTCTCTCCTCTTCTTGTCATCCTCCTCCGAAGTCCTCCCAGACCCTCCCACCCCTCCCCCAGCCGCCACCACCCCCGGGATAACGAGCCTCCGATGGCGGGGAGCAGTTTGAGATTTGCCCTTACTGGTTTCCGCGGCGCTGGCCGGGGAGCTGCGGAAAGTTGTGCTGCCCTGGCTGCCTTGCCCCGCGCGGACCCGGGCAGGGGGCGCCGGGGGTCCCGGCTGGGTTTCTGGGGTCGCACAGATCCGCCCCCGCCGAGCGAGTCCGCATCTCTGGAGCGGTCCCGACCCAAATTTCAACTCAGTCTTGGGGGGTCGCTCCCGCCGACCCGACCAGATCCTGTTTGCTGCTTGATGTCCAAGGACACCCGTTTTAACACCTGATTAGGTTTCTTCTTCCTTTCACTGGCTCCCATTCTCCCCCGCTGCAGACTTAATTCACTCTCTTTTGGGGGGAAAAGATTGCTTCGGTGAAGGGGGGTATTGAAGTTCTGTTTTTATAGATAGGGGGGTCATTTTAAATCCCAACTTGTGTTTACATTAATTAGCCTTTTACCCAGTTGGATTCGAACTATGCTCTGGCGCCCAGCACTTATCCCTTTAGAAGTGAGATTTTGCAAACCATGGTGACTGGCGAAGAAGTGGGTCAGCTTAAAAACATGATAGGGAGGCCTTAGTCACAGATGGCTTATTTATTCAGTTCATGGAGAGGATTCTTTAAATGATTGATGATTTAAAGTGTGGAGTATTTACATTCTATTTAACGTCTGCTTGGAGATTTATTTAAGACAGGAACTTTGAGTTTTAAAGTGTTATAAAATATTAAAAGAGATCAAGAAAGAGAAAAGCTGACTAAATATCTTTCATTGGCATGAATATTTTTCAGTGGCAGCTGCAAGTACAGAATGTTAGAATTCTAGTCTGAATATTTTTTTAAAAAGAGAGGAAAGGAAATTCTGCAGACATCTGAGCTCCAGTTCTGTTTATGCAGTGATAGAAATTCGTCTATGATAGATAGCTAAATATAGATATGTTATTGAAACAATGGCACTAGTGCCAGAAATGGGCACAGATGCAAATGTGCCGAGTTACCCCCCAAACTTTAGCACCTGTCTTTCTAGCAAGATCCTTGACAGTCTGTCTTCTCCCCTATTATGTCTCTTTGTTGTTCTTCATCCTTTTGAAGGTTTGATTATGTACTTCTTTGCTTATATAGTCAAGAATGTCCCATGGTACAGAAAATTACTCACCTGTGTAGCAGGTGATGGGGAAGCTGCCGCCAGGAACCTTGCAGTTCCCACATTCACACCCGAAAGCATATCCATGCCTTCTTCCAAGGTTTTCAGTTTAGTGCATCGGCACATTAATTATACGTTAGCACAGTTACTCAAAATTAGAGCTGCTCAATGGACTGAAATATTTTCCCCAAGAACAGATAACATGATTTAAGCTTCTAGAAGGAAGAAATTGTTGTAATGGGTTTATTGTAGTCTATTAAAATGTAAGGAGATTAGTAAAAATCCAAGTGGCTGTGCTAGTTGGACCACTTTTTTGGATTTTAATTCAGATGGCATGTGCCAAATATGGGGGAGTAATTGTGTTTTATTTGGCTTGGATACTGATGATATGGCTCAGTGGAAACCTAGATTTTTTTTTCTTCTTAAGTAGCTCAAGTTTATAAATGTTAAAATTTGAAAGACACCTCTTTTCTACACCTGGCCTCTTCATGCTCCACCAATTGAAATCAGGTGACAGATAATGAGGCTTTGAAGGAATGGATATTTTAAAGGTGAATGATCACTTGGAGGCTACCAGGTGTGGGTCAGTACACAGAGCAGTCATTCACTAAATAGTACACTTGTGGCCTGAAAGAATTAATTTACATCCACTGTTGAGTATAATGTATTTACTTATTGTCTTACACATACTAAAACTAGAGCCTCAGGAGAAAAGTGTGCACGTGTGCTCAGTCTTGTCCAGCTCTGTGCAACTTAATGGACTGTAGCCCACCAGGCTCCTCTGTGCATGGGATTTTCCAGACAAGAATACTGGAGTGGGTTGCCATTTTTTCCTTCAGGGGATGTCCCCAAACCAGGGATCGAACCCGTGACTCCTGCATCGCAGGTGGATTCTTTTAAATTAGCATTTAAGTTAGCAGCAGAACCAAATCTCTCTCCTTGCTTTACAAACACTGACTTTCAAAGTGCGTATTTCCTGGACAAATTGATGTGTCTCATCCCCTTTTCACTCAGAGAACTTTCCCCTCATTATTCACTGTGGTGAATAGTTACCAAGAATATTTACATAGGGAATAAAATAAGCATATATGACGATGTCTTTGTTGGCAGATAAGTGACTGAACTATCCCCTAGGGTAGATCTGAAATAGTTTTGGTATTTGAGGGTTATTCCCAGACATTTTAAATATATTATTTTTCTTAACAAAAATTAAAGATCTGGCATTTGGGAAAGTTTAAAACTTTGAAATTCTTTTATCAGAGACCCTGCAATGGCACCCCACTCCAGTACTTTTGCCTAGAAAATCCCATGGATGGAGGAGCCTGGTAGGCTGCAGTCCATGGGGTCGCTAGAGTCGGACACGACTGAGCGACTTCACTTTCACTTTTCACTTCCATGCATTGGAGGAGGAAATGGCGACCCACTCCAGTGTTCTTGCCTGGAGAATCCCAGGGACAGGGAAGTCTGGTGGGCTGCCGTCTATGGAGTCGCACAGAGTCGCACACGACTGAAGTGACTTAGCAGTAACCTCTCTTTTCTTACCTCCAATTTAAGGGGAGAATATTGGAAGCTACTCTGTGTACCATGTCATTAGTTCTGACTTTGTTGTTGATCTTTTCTTCAGTAAACTGTAGGGTCTGTGGGAAGATGCAGAAAATTACTAGAATTCTCAATATATATTTTTTATCATGGAAAACTTAAGGGATAATTCAAAACTGCTATTTCTGAAATGTGATCTGTTATCTATGGCGCTAGTGGTAAAGAACCCACCTGCCAATGCAGGAGACACGAGAGACGAAGGTTTGATCCAGGGTCGGGAAGATCCCCTGGAAGAGGGCATGGCAAGCCACTCTAGTATTCTTGCCTGGAAAATCCCATGTACAGAGGAACCTGGTGGGCTGCAGTCTGTGGAGTAGCAAAGAGTTGGACACAATCAAAGAGACTCAACACACATATACATTAATACAGTAAATCTAAATGGAAAGGTGAGCTAACAACTTTTGCTCAAGCAACCTCCTGATTTGGGAAATAACATTTAAAATGATCAAAGGTTTCCATCTGAAAGGATGCTATCACTCTGGGGCTCAGAACAAACTTCTTGCAGGGCTTGGCCAAACTCTAAGAAAGTCTCTAAGTATATTAGACACATGCTGTGCTATCTTCAAATTATTTATTAACCCAAGTGTACATGGTAGATATATAAAAGTTAAAGTCAGTTACTGGGTTAACCCAGGGTTTGGAACCAAGTTCAAGAAAGAGATTGGTTGGTTGGTCTACGGTTATTCCTGTTGAAAATATATTAATGACTTTTACTTTTTGGAAGAGTAATATGCTTAATGAAAATACAAACAGTAAGATATATGGAGAAAGCAAGTCCCTTAGTCATCTTACTTCTTAGAGATACCACTATTAACCGTGTAATTTATTGTTATTTATATTTATATACATATATACACACACATATATTTACCTAAGTAAGATCATACATTATATAGATGCTTTTGTTATTTTTTATTTTTCACTGACTCAATCATATAGAAACTCAATTATATATAATCATATATAAACTCAATCATATATAAACTGACGCAACCATATATAAACATAAATGTTTATATATTTATGTGCATGTGTGCTCAGTCATGTCTGACTCTTTGTGACCCTGTGTACTGTAACCCAGCAGGCTCCTCTGTCTATGGGATTCTCTCCAAGCAAGAATACTGAAGTGGGTTGCCATGCCCTCCTCCAGGGGATCTTCGTGACCCAGGGATCGAATCCGAGTACCCTGTGTCTCCTGCATTGGCAGGTGGATTCTTTACCACTGAGCCACCTGGGTACCCCTTTATATATTTATATGTGTATGTAAATGTATATTTAACATAAATAAGATCATACTTTATATAGACTCATATTACCTTGTATTTTGCACTGGCTGTGAGTGTTGTCTGCTAGACTGTTCTGCTATTATGAAAATGTGTGATACAGAGATCACTGGTCGCTTGAAATGTGACTAGTGTGACTGAGGCACTGAATTTTAAATTTTATTCCATTCTAATTTGAAACTAATAGAATTTAATAGCCACATGTGGGTCGTGGCCAATGTGTTAAACAGCTCAGATCATATCCTGCCTTTGAATTTTGTAAGGCTTCTTGGTATTCAGAATACTTCCTCATTCTTTTCTTGTGTTTTACAGAATATGTCAAGTTTCCATACATCCTTTATTTTTTTCTCCTCTAATGGTTGAGGAGCTTTATATCCTATTTTTCTTCTTCTGGGAATTACTATTAAGTTTCTAACAAGGATGCTTTTTTCCTGTATTTCTCTGTCAATGTAAAAACTTAACCAATGTCTAAAATATTCTACTACCAAACAAGACAAACGGTATAGGATATTTGGATTTCTCCTTCCTTTACATATCCTAGGTTTTGTTGAAATAATCTGGGATTTTAATTCCATCTGGCTTTTCTTTTTGCCCTTGTATTATATTAAAGCTTTTTTCTTAACTGTTGTGTTATATTCACATCCATAGTTTAAAAAATGTCTTAAACCGTCTTGACAGCTTTACTGTTTTCATTGCTAACCACTATTTCTTATAAACTGCACCTTCTCCTTTCTTCTTTGAGTATTTTCTCATTTAATTTTTTTATTAGAGTGTGTAGATGATATATTTTCTAACCTCCTATATGTCTGAAGATGCTTTTTTTTGCATGAGCCAGAGTCTGGATGCAAACATAATTCTGTGATAATCGTTTTCCTTCAAGCTCCGTAAACATTATTTTATTATCTTTTTATTATCTTTAGCATTTAGTGGAACAGATGTTTCTCTGCCTGTCTGCTTCTCTTTCTTTTATAGGCAACCATATTCATTTTCTTTGTTTTGCCTTGTTTTCAGTCTAGAAGCTGCTGGGATTTTTCTCCTCATTTTTCTAAAAACCAAGGGTTTTTGTATCATTTTATCTTCCAGGATCACCCTTTTCTTTAACATCTAACAAAATGGCTCAACCTCATACATATTCCTGGGGGTCTTATGGCTACTGAGGTTTTTATGGTCCTCCAGCACGTCCTTATTGCCCCTGTCTCCCTCATCACTAGCTCTGAATGCTTTGGGTCCTGTAGCATTTCTCCCTAGACTTTTTTTTTTCCCTCACATAATGAAAACCAAAGATGGTATTTAATTGGAATGAGAAGAGAAAACAGATTATAAATTAAAAAATCTTAGAAATACTACAAGTATAATTATATCCAGAAAAACATCATATTTTAAATTATAACTGTCTGACACATTTTTATAATACAATTTTATTTACATTTTGGCTGATTAGTTTCTGATTGCTTTTTTGTGTGAGATGATTTTGTAATATTTCCTTTGGAGGGGTTATGCAGATAATCCAATGTTTCTTTTAACATGGTTGATTAAAATTTGTTTGACAGTTGGATAGTTGAAATTCTTAAGTACTATTGTTGTTCAGCTGCTTAGTCATGTCAGACTCTTTGCGACCCCATGGACTGCATCACCCCAGGTTTCCCTGTCCTTCACCATCTCCTGGAGCTTGCTCAAACTTAGGTCCATTGAATCGGTGATGCCATCCAACCATCTCGTCTTCTGTTGTCCCCTTCTTCTGCCTTCAATCTTTCCCAGCATCAGGGTCTTTCCAATGAATCAGGTTTGACTGTAGCCTAAGGCAGAAAACAAGTTCAAATTCAATGTCAGACATCGTTGTTCACCTGAGGGATTCAGTGGCATCCATTCACTCCACCTGCAATAGGTCGCAGCCTCCTGCAGTGCCCCTCTGAGAGTGGTCTCTTAGTTCTCCCACTTCCGCCTCTTCTCCAGGTTCAGAGTCCAGCTCCATCACCCTTTCTTTCATGGCACTTTCCCCAGTCATTGTAACTGAGGGTGACAGCCCCTGGCAAAGGCCCTGTGGCCCTTACCCAGTGCATCTTCACCCGGTGCCTCTGCCCCCATCACACCCCCACCCGTCTTCTCAGCCATCTTCTCAGGCAGACCCTTGTTTTACCGGAAGGAAGCTCTGGCTCACAGGTAGGTGACTTGTCGCAGGGCCACATGGTACACCGTAGGCAGGAGAGCGGAACTTCCCCATTGAGGGAAGCTACAACTTTCCCTGGAGAGAGACGTGAGCGTCTGTGTCCTGTGCTGCTGTTATTTCCGCTTGACCCGCACAGCTCGACCTGTACTGTAACGAATAGGACTTCTGCATGTCACCCTTGACTTTGCAGGGACCTTCGTCTTTTATAATTAGTAGTATGAGCATATGGTACAAACTTCAAAAAGCACAAGAAGGGTATCCTGTGAAGAGGACTTCTCATTCTGCCAACCTTGAGTTTCCCTCCCCGTGAGCATCTCCTGATGCCAGTTTTGACGTGTCCTTTTGGTGGCATCCTACACACGTACAAGGCTGCGGGGTGTGTGCATGTGTGCACGAGCGTGCTTACGTGGAATAGCCATTCACCACCAATGGCAGCATGCCCCTTCATTCCTGCACCTTGAATTGTCACTTAACAGTGTATCCTGGAAATCCATATACATATTTTTGTGAAAGTGAAAGCTGCTCAGTTGTGTCCAACTCTTTGCGACCTCATGGACTATACAGTCCCTGGAATTCTGCAGGTCAGAATACTGGAGTGGGTAGCTTTTCCCTTCTCCAGGGGATCTTTCTGATCCAGGAATCAAGCCGGGTTCTCCTGCGTTGCAGGCAGATGGATTCTTTACCAACTATCAGGGAAGGCTATTATATATCAAAACCCATAGACCAATCTCATTTTTTGTTTATTTGGCTGCACTGATCTTAGCTCCCCAACAGAGGATTAAACCTGGGCCTTTGAGAGTGAAATCGTCGAATCCTAACCAACCACTGAACTGCGAGGGAATTCCCTCAACCTCATTTTTCCAAAAAATTTTTATTTTTTTAGTTATTTTTATTTTTGGCTGTGCTAGATCTTTGTTGCTGCACTGGCTTTTCTCTAGTTGTGGGCGAGCGGGGGCGACTCTCTAGTTGCAGTGCATTGGCTTCTCATTGCAGTGGCTTGCTTCTCTTTCTGTGGGGCACAGGCTCTAGGGCGAATGGGCTCAGTAGCTGCAGCTTTTGGGCTCTAGAGCACAGGCTCAATAGTTGTGGTACACGGGCTTAACTGCTTCAAGGCATGTGGGATCTTCCAGGATCAGGGATCGAACCTGTGTCTCCTACTTTGGCAGGTGGTTTCTTCATCACTGAGCCCACCAGAGAAACCCTGAACCTAATTTTTTGAAAGACTGTGTACCATCATTGCATGGATGTCCCATTACTCATTTAATCTGTCCCCTGTTCTTAGATCATGAGGCTGTTTTCAATCATTTGTGCTAATGAAACAACGCTGAAACAAGTATACTTGGATGTATAGCACTTCTTCAAAATATTTCTTCATGAATAATTTAAAAGCTGTTCCCAGTAACAAGTTTTAGGCAGGCGGTGTGGTGTGTGGAAATGAGTATTAAACCAGGAATTGAAAAACTCCCCTTCAGTCAGATGTCGAAATAGAGGTCAATTAATCTCTCTGGGTATGAGTGTCTTGATTGGGAAATTGAAGAATTTGACTCTCAAATTCGTAGGATTTAGCAAGTATGCACTTTGTCCTGAGCCCTGTCCCATCCCTCAGGTTTAAGAACCAGAGACCTTTTGCCTCAGGTACTGTGAGGCCCCCAGAGCTCCTTGGATTAACCTTCTGTTTTTCACAGCCCGGAGGTCGGGGGCAGTATAAACAATGGCAAAAGACAGACACCTGTCCTGACTGACTCCTGACTTGTCCCCACCTTTAAGCTGTCATCCTAGGCATTGCCAGCTGTTCCTTCTCTTTCAGACACGTTTTCTGAGCTCTGGGGTGTTTCTGTGCTTTTTTACATTTTTATTTTTTAATTTTGTTTTTAAAACATTTATTGAAGTATAGTTGGTTTACAATGTTGTGTTCATTCCTGCTCTATGACAAAGTTATACATGTGTATATTTTTCTTATTCTTTTCCATTCTGGTTTGTCATAAGGCATTGAATATAGTTCCCTGTGCTGTGTGGTAGGATGTTGTTTTTTTATCCATCCTCTGTGTACTAGTCTGCATCTGCTTTTGCTTTTTTTAAAAAAATGTCATTGTCTCTTTCTTCTACCATCCCAAAGTGGACCATGACCTCTGGCTCCCTTTTGGATCTGGGAGGTCCTGTCCTTTATGTTTGAGAACTCAAAGTTCACTTTTGTGATTCCTGGGGAAGAAGGCCACCTGCACAGCCTCCACTCAGCCTCTGAACCTTGACTGCCCCCTGAAATCATGTTTTCTCTGCATCTCGTTTCTGGCCTTTGCACTTGGTCTCATATCACAGACTCATCACTCAGCTCTTCTACTCGAGGTCAAGCAAGAACAGAAACTCTGTTCCAGTGTTTCTACCTAGCCTTTCAGAGGCATCGGTCCCTGGAATCCCTGCAACCTAGATGAGATCTGGCTATTACCTTCCTTCTGTTGGAGCCTCTTGCCCCTCCTCACATATTTAACTGCCTGAGATGATGATTTTCCTTCCCTGCCAGGTACATCTTGTCCCTTGCTTCTGCATCAGATTTTTCTGGGAGTGTGGCGGGGCAGGGGGAGCCTAATGTTTTGTTATACGCTGTAACCATAAGGATTTCATCAATACGTAGAACATTCCTTTAATGAGAGAATTGGTTAGGTCCATGAGCATCATTGGAATTATTCAAAAGAGGAAGTATTATTAAAAATGAAAATTGAATCTAGCAAGAGAATTCAGAAATAGGGATATCATTTGAAAAGCACATCAAATTGTGAACTTTGCTGGCACATTAATCTTATTAAATTTAACAGTGGTAATGAAATATTGAAATGAATCACAGCCAGAAAAAAAATTTTTTTTGACTTGTTAATCATCTTCCTTCACTCTGAAAGATCTGGAAATGAGAAAAGTCATAGAATTGGGAGCTACTGTGTAACTGTGTATGGGCTGATCTTCTATCGTAAAAACATTTGTGGGAGAAGGAAACGGCAACCCACTCCAGTATTCATGCCTGGAAAATCCCATGGACCGAGGAGCCTGGTGGGCTACCATCCATGGGGTCGCAAAGAGTCAGACACGACTGAGCGACTTCTGTGTTTTTGAAGCTCAAAGGGATATGGGTCACTGAAAAGGATATAAACCAGGGCAGAATTTCTTAAAGAAGTAACAGATTAGTTAGTTACAACATCAAGATAAATGGAATTGAAACAGAGATGCTACCAAGAGAGTTGGGCAGTACTGCTTAAATAATGCTCAAGAGTTTCTATTCTTAAATTGTTTCCTCCTGAGAGAAGATGAGCAGCCCTGGGCCCACTCCGCTCTGCCTTTTCTGTTCCCCACTTTGGTTGTGTGTTGTCACTTTCAGAATTGCACTTTTTTCACCTTGTCATAGTAGCTGCCAAAGTGTGTTTTTATAAACATGGGGTTCTAGAGCGCTGGCTTCCTGGGGCAGAGGAGAGAAAGAAATGTGTGTTGTACAAAATCAGTACGTTCATATGTTTAATAAAATAGTTCTTTTATTGGAAAAAAAAAAAAAAACATTTGTGAGCATGAGTGAGAAAGGCTGTAGGAAATTGGTTAATTTTTCACTGATCTGGACTATCTCGAAGGCTATGCTCTACCAACACCCTCAATCCTTTTTGGAAAACTTGATTTTTCTACTTGTTTTGCTCACCATTTCATCTTGAAGCAGTGTTAAGTGCAATGCAAGCAAATACACTTTTAAGAAATTTGTGGAATATCTGAGCAGTTTATATTTAGTTTTTCAGTTATGTGTAATGATCTTAAAGATATACAAACAGTTTTTAGGAGCATTTAAAATATTTCCTCCTTCATTCTGATCTTGGATAATCTGCAAAGACAAGTCTTACTTCACAGACTAAACTTCATGCTGGACTATTTCTGACCAGTGCATATTGATAAAATTTTATGATGAGTTAGCAGGAGACTCAAGTTCGATCCCTGGGTAGGGAAGTTCCCCTGGAGGAGGAAATGGCAACCCATGCCAGTCTTCTTGCCTGTGAAATCCCATGAAGAGCCTGGCAGGCTACACTCCATGGGGTTGCCAAGAGTCGGACATGACTGAGCATGTTTCCACAGCCTTATTAGAATTGGATTTTTGTTTGTTTAATGATTTATTTTTTTAATTGAAGGATAATTGCTTTACAGAATTTTGTTGTTTTCTGTCAAACCTCAACATGAAAGAATTGGATTTTTATGGGAAGCAAGCTTCAAATGTGTTGGATAATAATGAAATAATCATGAAAAAAGAAGGCTACTGAGATAGAACCTGTTTTCCCACATTTAGATTATGGTAAAAGCTGAAAGAACTAGAAACTTGGGAACAACCCAATATCTAAAAGGGGGAATTGGTTAACAAACTGTAGACCAGAAACTAGGAAAGGGAATCATCCAGGGTCCTACTCTAGCTGGGCCAGGATTGCCCAGGGCTTATTGGTGAGCCACTGCCAGAGACAGCCACCCTCTACTGCTGACATGGAAACATTGGGATTGTTGGCTGGTCCCACTGTGGCCACTGCCTCATGCTCCAGCCTCAGTAGCTACCGCTGCCTGTCTCCTTGGCTGACCTTTATAATGATTAAGGTCATTGTCAGTTTCTGCTCCTCACTGGTCACAAAATTCTAGGGTAGCTTTGAGCTTGGAGCGCTCCAAGGTCTTCTCTGTGACTTTCTGCTTTGACCAGAGATGATGTGGTTCTAAGGAACCTCAGGGAAGGAAGTTGCTGAGCTAGGGATGAAGCTCCCTAATTGATGAGGTGGCTGAAATCCTGATGAAGGTCGTGCTGTGATGAAGCCAGGTGCTGAGAGCGTCAAGGTTGGCTTCTTGCTCTGGACTGTGCATCGCACTTGGGGAGGAAGCAGATGAAGAAGTCATGACTGGAATCACACAGATTGGCTGCTGAGAAAAGAGACTCACTCAGGACTTCCTTGTCAGTCCAGTGATTAAGGCTCTGTGCTCTCAATGCAGGGGCATGGGTTCGATTTCTGATTGGGGAATATCCCACAAAATGAATGGTGTGGGCAAAAACAAACAAACAAACAAAAAACCAGACTCACTCAAGGCGCTTCTATTAAGAGAACCTGAACTGTCGATAAAATCAGTTCTTGAGTGGGGCAGCCATGTGATCAGCCTGTATCAGATGGGTGCTCTGATGGAGTATGGGAACAGCCTGTGGCCAGTACTCTGGAGAGTTTGAGTTGACCTCAGCTTGACTCCCGTGCAACTGGGGCTGTGAGTTTTCTTCCATCAACTGGGCACTGTGATGCTCCTTGGGTTACCCCTATATTTTTCTTAAACTGTGCCAAATCACCTCATATATATTTTCTCCTGGGTAGTGCATTTCCCTCTCAGTAAAGTGACTTGAGATCCCAAACAGAATACACATACACACCTATACACAAACACATACAGATCTGTTACTATTCAATAAAAGACTGCCTGGTTAATTTTTTTTTAATGTTCATAAAAGAAGAGGTCATTCCCCAAAGAAGACCTCGAGATTGCCAATAAATACTTAAACAGATACTCAGCCGGGGGCAGTGGATAAATAGGAGATGATATAGCATAGTAATTAATTGGATCCTGGAGCCTGAGTGACTGATTTGAATCCTTGGCTCTGCTGCTGTTTAGCTGTGATGTTCAGCAAGGTATTTAACTTCTGCATATTGTGGTTTCCTCTTCTGTAAATTGGGAGTAACTATAGTCAGAGGACTTAACCTCACACAGTTGTTGTGATAGTTTACACATAGTGTAGATATGTAAGGTGCTTGCCCCGTGAGTGCGCTGAAGTGTTAACTGTTATGCCGACAACCATGATGGTGATGAGAATGGTGGTATGATGGTGGTGATTATGATGTTGATTGTAGTGGTGGTGGTTATGGTGATGTTGCTGGTGGTGGTGGTGGATATGGTGATGGCGGTGGTAATGACTATAATGTTGATTGTGGTGATAGTGTTGATGGGGTGATGGTGGTGGTGGTGGTGGTGAGGATGATGGTGATGATAGTGGTTATGGTGATGGTGGTAATGATGTTAATGGTGGTGGTGATGTTGATTGTGGTGATGGTGTTGATGTGGTGATGTTGATGGTGGCAGTGATGAGGATGATAGTGATGATGATGTTGAAGATAGTTATGGTGGGGGTGCTAGTTTATTGCCAAAATGCTTGTACCAGCATTATATAAGTGTTCCCTTACCTCACATTTTTCTGGTATTATTAGACTTGAAAATGTTTGGCAAATCAAGGAGAAAAAGTAGAATCTGAGGTGGTTTCATTTTCAGTTTCCTCATTGCTGGTGAGGTTGAGCATCTTTTCATAAATTTTTTGACTGTTAGGATTTCCTCTTTTGCAAATCGTTTATTCATATCCTCAGCCCATTCTTCTCTTGGTCTTTTATCTTCCTAGTGATTTTTACATTGATTTCTCATTCATCCAGCAAATATTTATTTTATACCTCAGACACTGTTAAGGTGCTAAGAATACAATGGAAGAGGCTGTCTTATAGATTTTATGTTCTAGTCAGAAGAAGACAAATAAATACTATATTCTTAGCTCTCTAGAAGTTATATGAAGAAAAATAAAGCGGGATAATCATAATAATAGCTATCCTGGACTGAGTGATTTCTCTGTGTCAACTACTAACATATTAACTCGTTTTAGCCTCACAATTTTGGGAACATCATCTTTTGAAAACTTCATCTTTTGCAGGCAAGGAAACCGAAGGACAGAGAGGTTAAGTAATATATTCCAAGTCACACAGCTGGGAAGTAGTGGAGGCAGGTTTCAAAATCAGGTGGTCTGACTCTAGCTAAGGCCTGCAGTCCTAACCAGGATAGTATGTTGCCTGTCTATACTATGCTGGAGATAGAATGTAAGCAGGAAAAGAGCTTGCTATTACTACTTTATCATGTGTTTTATAAATACCTCACCTCCTTCCTCACGTCCTTCTGTAGTTTTAAAATTTTGTTTATAATCACTTTGCCACAAAATATTTCACTTAGATGTAGTCAAGTTTTATCTTATAGTGTGTACTTTTGGGTCCTTATTTAAGAAATTATTTCTTTCACTGATATGAAGTGAATGACTTTTACTGTCATTCTTTTTAATTGGATTTTTAAAAAAATGTTTATTTCAAGGTGTTCTGGTCATGCCAAGTGACTTGTGGGATCTTAGTTCTCCCACCAGGAATTGAACCCATACCCCCTGCATTGGAAGTGCAGAGCCTTAACCACTGCACCACCAGGAAAGTCCCTGTTGTCATTCTTTTGCTTATTCATTCAACAGATATTTACTTGAGCATCTATCATATGCCAGATGCTATTCTAGGTATGGATAGATGTTAGCAAAGCCAACACAACTCATTTCACTACTGATTTATGATGTAATCATCATATATCAAGTTCTTGTATGTAATGAGTGTTACTGGCCTGCCTACTCCACTTCTTTGATCTATTTATTCTTGAGCTTTGTTGTATCTTAATAATATTTTAGTTGTCAAGGCATTGTGGTTATTATAGACAGTTTAGAAAATGCATGAAAATATGGAAATGATTAAAATCAGTTATAATCTTACCATTTTCTATGCAGGAAATTGGAAATCAAAGGGGAACTTTTTGTAAAATAATTATAATATCAAACTATTAATGGTCATTATGGGGAGGGGGTAAGTGATCCCTCTGATGGAATCCTCTGAAATCTAAAATTGTTTCTTGGGACTTCCCTGGTGGTTCAGTGTTAAGACTCCACCTTCCAATGCAGGGGGCTCAACTTCCATGCGGCACGGCCAAGAAAATTTTTTAAAATTTAAGAGTTGTTTATCTTTGGCATTCCATACCATACATCAAGCTCTTAAAATAGACCTGTTAGTTATGACAGGCTATTCAGAAAACTAAGATCATGGCATCTGGTCCCATCACTTCATGGCAAATAGATGGGGAAACAGTGGCTGACTTTATTTTTCTGGGCTCCAAAATCACTGCAGTTGGTGATTGCAGCCATGAAGTTAAAAGACGCTTACTCCTTGGAAGGAAAGTTATAACTAACCTAGACAGCATATTAAAAAGCAGAGACATTACTTTGCCAACAAAGGTCCATCTAGTCAAGGCTACGGTTTTTCCAGTAGTCGTGTATGGATATGCGAGTTGGACTATAAAGAAAGCTGAGCACTGAAGAATTGATGCTTTTGAACTGTGGTATTGGAGAAGACTCTTGAGAGTCCCTTGGACTGCAAGGAGATCCAACCAGTCCATGCTAAAGGAGATCAGTCCTGGGTGTTCTTTGGAAGGACTGATGTTGAAGCTGAAGCTCCAATACTTTGGCCACTTGATGCGAAGAGCTGACTCATTGGAAAAAACCCTGATGCTGGGAAAGATTGATGGCAGGAGAAGGGGACGACACAGGATGAGATGGTTGGATGGCATCACTAACTCAATGGACATGGGTTTGGGTAGACTCTGGCAGTTGGTGAGGGACAGGGAGGCCTGGTGTGCTGTGGTTCATGGGGTCACAAAGAGTCAGACACGACTGAGTGACAGAACTGAACTGAACTGAAACTGCTATAAGGACTAGACCCTACAGTGTAACTGTTCAACATGATAAAGTTTTTTCCTTATTGATGGGACAGCCCTGGGCAGGTATACAGATGGATGGTAAGGGGACTTCCCTTCACCTTGTCAATCAGGGTTTGGCCCCCTTTCATCATGTGACTCTGCCATCCTCTACTGTCTCATCTGACACCTGCCTCCAACCAGCCTGGGGGAGGGAGAGCATGAGGGAGCACCCCCAGGCTCCTCTCTGGGCCAGCAGAAAGTGGGGGTTCACGTATACTCTTATGCCAGTGACTGGAACTCAGTCGCATGACTGTACCTGACCTGCCAGCAACAGGGAAGCATAGTCTAGCTGTGAGCTCCCAGACCAAGGGGGAATGGGTCTTTGTGGGCAGCTGGCGGTCTCTCTCTCTCTCACTTGTTTCTCCTGGAGCAACTGTAAAATGTTTACAGTTTCCTATAAAATGTGGCTTTGCTCTTTCCATTAAGTCCTAGTCTGCAGAATCTCTGACTATGTCAAAGAGATTTGCAGGATGTGCTTATTAAATGTTTGACATCTCCATGGCTGAGAAATAGTCCGTTGGTTTACCCGTGGGGTTTGAAACGTGCCAAAGATTCTCTTTAGGCAGAGTTGCAAGTATCTGGCCTTCCTGGGGTAGCAAAATGGGGACGCTTTTCCTTATGGATTTTTCATATGAATTGTGGGGGAGGTGGAAAATGGAACTTCTCTTCTTAAAAATCCAAGAGATCTTTGTAAAAGGGCTGCATGATTTCCATGGCTAAAGGTATGGGATTCAGTAATCAACTTCAGGCAGTGAGTCTGAACCCTTTTCTCCATCGGATTTCCCAGAAGAATCTTCTCGGGCAGGGATTTTCCTCTTATCCTGAGGGCTTCTCAGTATCTTTCCATCCCATGGAAGAAATTTCATCTGCCACTTTTTCAGCAGCTTTGTTGAGATACTATCCATGTACCTGCGATTCACTCATTTAAAGTGTACAGTCCCATGGCTTTCATTATATTCACAGAGTTGTATAGCTGTGACCAAAATCAATTTTAGAATGTTTTCATCACACCAAACTGAAACCATGCATCCCTTAGCTGTCACCCGCTGACACCCCCTGTCCTCCCAGCCACTCACAACCACTGATCCATTTTCTTTCTCTTTAGACTCGCCTTTTCTGGCCATTTCATATAAACGGGATTATACAGTGTGTGGCCCTTTGTGACTCTCTCATTTGGTATAATGTTTTCACAGTTTTCATGTTGTTGCATGAATTAATACTTCATTTTTTAATTGCTGAATAATATTCCATTGTATGGATATACCACATTTTCTTTATTCACCAGGTGATGGGTATTTGGGTGGTTTCTTCTACTTTTTGGGTATTATGAAAAACGCTGCTATGGATATTTGTGTATAAGTGTCTGTGGGCACAAATATTTTCATTTCTCGTAGTCATCTACCTAGGAGTTGCATTGCTGAGAGATGTGGTAGATCTTTGTGGAGCATTTTGAGTAACTGTCGGACTGTTTCCCAGAGTGCCTGTGCCATTTTACATTCCCACCAGCAGTGTATGAGGGTTCCAGTTTTTCCACATCCTCGCCAAGTCTTGTCATTATCTTTTTTGGTTCCAGTTGTCCTAAAGATAAACTTTGCAGCTCTGATTCCCAAATTCTAGTCTCCTTAAGGCTAGACCCCTGCCACCCTTTCCCTGCATGCAGTGCAGTGCGGAGCACATAGTAGACAGCTTAGTAAATACAGGGTGATGGGCTGCGATCAGCTTCACCATGCAGGTAGGGAGAACTGTAGCTTTCAGAGATCTTCTTCCTGGCAGTGTGTGATTGGAACTACCCCAAGAACCAGAATTATTCACTCATCCATTCAAGAAGTACTTGTTATAAAAATCTACTAGTATTGGGCAGTAAAGCATTGGCGACCTCAGGGGCACAAACAGGAACAGCTCTCTTCCATGCCCTTCACTATTGACACAAATGCACACATAAGTCACACAAGCACAGTGCAGCAAGTTCACTACTGAACAGGCACCAGCCATGGGAGCCCTGGGGAAGGAAAGCCCGAAATAGAAGGACTCCAAAACCATGCTACCCATGGCATATTTCTAGCTCCGTTATCTGGCTGCGATGTTTGTTTAAACCCAATCGCTAGTCAGATATTTCTGAAAGTCCTTAACTACTAGATGATTTTTTTTCCCTACTAGATGATTTTAAACATAAACATCACAACGGTGCAGATTTGATTCTACCGGTGAAAACAAACTGCTCGTTTTGGGGACGGGAACGCATTACTATTTTTAGACCAACAGGGTGTCATTTGGCGGGGTCTTCATGTATTGCAGAAAACGAGCACTACTTTCTATTCCAGGATTAGGGAGAACAGGAAAACACACATCTATAGCTCATCCACTTTCCCTTTTCTAAAAAAAAAAAAAATAATTGTTAGTGTCTTTTATTTTATATATTTTTATTTTTTGACAGAACCACGTGGCACGTGGGACCTTAGTTCCCTGACCAGGGATCGAACCTAAGCCCCTTGCAGTGGAAGCACAGAGTCTTAACCACTGGACCACTGAGGAAATCCTTCATGTGCTTATCTTTTAAACACTTTTTCTCACTGTTGAACATGACTTTCATGCTTTGACTCTGCAGAGAAGTGAATTAGTCACTATAACTCAAAAAGTTTGTGATTTAATACATAAATGGCCACCAGAAAGAAGAGTTCCTCTGTGACCTAGATATGGGGTGATGAGACTGCCACCTGGGGTCCTCTTAGTGGTAAAGACCAAGCCCACAGCTCTGTTTGGTTAAATCAGCACAGTTGTTTTCCCTGGCACTACACGTGGCGGGTGGGGGTCTCTATCCTCAGGGGACCTCTAGCCTCGGCTGTCGGAGGCCCATCGCCTTCCAGTGCAGCATCTTGACGAGGCTGCCAGGCTGGCTGGGAGGGGAAGTCAGCAAAGAGAAGGCACAGCACCCTCACATGCTCCCCCCTGGGAGCTCCACCTGTTCCAAACAGCCTGCTTGGGCCCACCTTTCCTACTTCATGTGGGGGAGTGTATGGGTCATCCCCTGGAACGTCCACAGGAGGGGGTCAGAAGTACTGGTGAGCACCAGTAGTGTTTATCTGAGTAGGAAAAACCCAGTTCTCCTGCTGTGTTCTCCTGACTGTAACCACTGTAACCCCCCAGCTCTTCTGACACCAAGCATGTCTGCAGTGCCAGCAGGGATCCTGCGTTGACTCTGACATCGTCCACCTGGAGACAGCATTAGATCCCACAGGTGGAGGGCCCGGTCCCACCAGTTTGCACCCTCCCCCCTGGGGACACAGTCCTAAGTCCAGGCTGTCCCCTGTGCCTCTGACCAACCAGCTACAAACTTGAGGTTCTTCCCAAGAACCCCTCCTTGTAGTGGTTAATTTAAATTCACAGTCCTCAAGAAAACACTTTTTAGGGAATTTCTTGGTGGTCCACTGGTTAGCACTCCATGCTTTCAATGCTGAGGGCCTGGGTTCAATCCCTGGTTGGAGAAGTAAGATTCCGCATACCATGCAACTTGGCCAAAAAAAGGAAAAGGAAACACTTTTTACTGCTTACCAGTTGATTGTAAAAGGATGTGCTAAAGGATACAGATGAACACCCAGATGGAAGGGGTGTGTGGGGCAAGGGGTGAGGGGCTGAGACATGGAGCTCCCAAACCCTCTCCAGGGTCCATGCTCCCAGCCTCTCCCAGGTTCACCAGCCGGGAAGGTCTCTGCTCCTGAAGGCTTATGACTGATAATTAACTCCATTTCCTGCCCCTTCACATATCTGGAGAACTGCAGATGGGGGATGAAAATCTCAAGCTTCTGATCATGGCTTGTTCTTTATGACCATCCAGGAGCCCACCCAGAGGCACCTCATGAGATCAGAAGACACTGCTACCGCCACCCAGGAAATTCCAACAGTCTAGCAGCTCTGTGCCAGGGCCTGGGGCCTTATATTATCTCTATTATTTCACATATATTTTTAAAGAGAGAGATGAGAGACTTTCTGTTCTTAGGGAGCCTATACTCTAGTGGGAAAAGCAGGTAAGAGCACCACGTTTTGTGAGTGCTAGATGGGAGGGTATTGTGTGAGTGGCTCAGAAGGTAAAGAATTTGCCCGCTATACAAGAGACCCAGGTTCAGTCCCTGGGTCAGGAAGATGCCCTGGAGAAGGGCATGGCAACCCACTTCAGTATTCTTGACTGGAGAGTCTCATGGACACAGGAGCCTGGCAGGCTCCAGTCCTTGGGGTCGCAAAGTTGGACCCAGCTGAGCGACTAACACTCCCACTTCAGAGGGCAGAAGGAACATTGAGTTAGGAGCACCTACTTCAGATTAGAAAGGAACAAGAAGGATTCTTGAAAGAGGTGATTCTTGGCTTAACTCTTTTTTTTTTTTTTAATTGAAGTATAGTTGATTGTTGTGTTAAGTGGTTCAGTTACACATACATATATTTTTATGTATTCTTTTCCATTATGGTTTGTTATAGGATATTAAATATAGTTTGTTTACCCATTCTATATATAAAAGCTTACATCTGTTAATCCCAACTTCCTGTTCCTCCCCTCCTTCAACCCCCTCACCTTTGGCAACCACCAGTCTGTTCTTTGGCGTGCTGCGATTCATGGGGTGCAAAGAGTCGGACATGACTGAGCGACTGAACTGAACTGAAGTGAACTGAGTCGGATCTCTATGTTCATGAGTCCGTTTCTGTTTTATAGATAGGTTCATTTTTTAGATTCTAAATATAAGTGGTATTATATGGTATTTTTCTTTATCTTTCTGACTTATTTCACTTAGTATGATAATCTTTTAAATCCATCCGTGTTGCTGGAAATGGCATTATTTTATTCTTTTTTTATGGCTGAGTAGTATTCCATTGTATATATTCTTTATTCATCTGTTAGGGGCTTGCCAGGTGGCTCAGTGGTAAAAAGAATCCACCTACCAATCCAGGAGTTGCAGGAGAAATGGGTTCAATCCCTGGGTCAGGAGGATCCCCTGGAGGAGGAAATGGAAACCCACTTTAGTATTCTTGCCTGGAGAATCCCATAAACAGAGGAGTCTGGTGACTAATTCCTCAACCAGGGATTGACCCCACTATCCCTGCATTTGAAGGGTGAGTCTTAACCACTGGACCACCAGCTAAGTCCCCTGAGGCCACGTCTTAATATGTGAAGCTTTCATCTTCTGGACTAAAGAGACTCTTGATGAAAGTAGAAGAGGAGAGTGAAAAAGTTGGCTTAAAACTCAACATTCAGAAAACTAAGATCATGGAATCCGATCCCATTACTTCATGGCAAATAGATGGGGAAACAGTGACAGACTTTAGTTTTTGGGGCTCCAGAATCACTGCAGATGGTGACTGCAGCCATGAAATTAAAAGACGCTTGCTCCTTGGCAGAAACGCTATGACCAACCTAGACAGCATTTTAAAAGGCAGAGATATTACTTTGCCAACAAAGGTCTGTCTAGTCAAAGGTATGGTTTTTCCAGTAGTCGTGTATGGATGTGAGAGTTGAACCATAAAGAACGCTGAGTACCGAAGAATGCTTTAGAACTGTAGTGTTGGAGAAGACTCTTGAGAGTCCCTTGGACTGCAAGGAGATCCACCAAGTCAATCCTAAAGGAAGTCAGTCCTGAATAAGATGGTTGGATGGCATCACTGACTTTATATACATGAGTTTGAGTAAGCTTCGGGAGTTGGTGATGGATAGGGAAGCCTTGCATGCTGCAGTCCACGGGGCCACAAAGAGTTGGACATGACTGAGCAACTGAACTGAACTTCACCTTCTGGAGATGTTGGGGGTGGGGAACAGTTTCATTCAGAGTCTAGCAAGTACTGCCTCAATGCTCAGTGGTGTCCGACTCTTTGTGACCCCACAAACTGTAGCCTGCCATGCTACATGGCAGGCTGTGTAGCCATGGGATTCTCCAGACAAGAATACTGGAGTGGGTTGCCATTTTCTCCTCCAGGGAATCTTCCCAATCCGGGACTGAATCCGTGTTTCCTGTGCCTCCTGCACTAGCAGGCAGATCCTTTACCACTGAGCCGCCCTGGGAAGCCCAAATACTGCCTGGGTTTTTGTATTCTCTAAAGTGTGAGTCGCTCAGTCGTGTCTGACTCCTGCGACCCCATGGACTATACAGTCCATGGAATTCTCTTTCATTCAAATGCTGAGAATCTCATTCTTGAGTTAATCTCTCTCTGTTCTCATTTCTTATAGACAGCTGGGAAAAGCCAGCATGCATTCAGCCTTCTGCCCAGAAATCTTTTTGCTTAGTTTCATGCTCATTAGGTCTATTTTCTATTTTCCAGCTTCACTCCTGGTTAAATAAAAGAACATTTAAATCTACAGTGAGACTTTTTTTCTAACTATCAGATTGTCAGAGATGAAAAAGTATGGTTATATTTCAGTGCTAGTAGAGATGTAGGCGAACTAATGTTCTTATTTACTCTTCTGTCCGTTGTTCCTCTGTGTGTGTGCATGTGTGCTAAGTTGCTTCAGTTGTGTCCAGCTCTTTGCAATCCTATGGACTGTAGCCTGTCAGGCTCCTCTGTCCATGGGATTCTCTAGGCAAGAATACTGGAGTGGGTTGCCATGCCCTTCTCTAGGGGATGTTCTCAATCCAGGGATCGAACCCAGGTCTCCCGCATTGCAGGCGGATTCTTTACCCTCTGAGCCACCCAGGAAGCTCAAGAATACTGGAGTGGGTAGCCTATCCCTTCTCCAGCAGATCTTCCCAACCCAGGAATTGAACCAGGGTCTCCTGCATTGCAGGTGGGTTCTTTACCAGCTAAGCTACCAGGGAAGCCTCCTATAGGTAAGGTAATTTTTCCTCTCTGGCTCTGTTCATCTTTAATTTTCTGTAGTTTGAAAATGATCTTGCCAAGATGCTGTTCGGGTGGCATTTATCCTGCTTGGTATTCTCTGAGCTTCTTGGATCTGCGGGTTAGCTCCTGCTGTAGATTTGGGGAAATGCTCAGTCATTATTGTTTCAAATATTTCTTCTGTTTCTCCCCCCTCCTTCTGGTGCTCCCATTATAGGTATGTTACACTCTGTGGTTTCCTCACAGTCCTTGGATACTCTATTCTTCTTTTTTCCATCTTCTCTTTGCTTTTCAAGTTTGGAG
The DNA here is from genome assembly GCF_002263795.3 of Bos taurus. Classification (NCBI taxonomy): domain Eukaryota; kingdom Metazoa; phylum Chordata; class Mammalia; order Artiodactyla; family Bovidae; genus Bos; species Bos taurus. The sequence continues at coordinate 29,719,896 of NC_037340.1, read as the reverse complement.
GGGGTGGGGTGGGTTCTGAGGTTTTCACTGCTATGTCCTCAGGCTCAGAGATTCTTTCCTCAGCCACATCCGGTCTGCCAATAAGTACATCAAAAGACATTCTTCATTTCTGTCACAGTGTTTTGATTCTTCTCGGTTCTTTCAGGATTTCCACCTCTCTGCTCACATTACCCATCTGTTCTTGTGTGCTTTCTGTTTTGTCCACTTGCGCCCTTAGCATATTAATCATAGTTGTTTCCAATCCCAGGTCTGATCATCCTACCATCCCTGCCTTGTCTAGTTCTGATGCTTGCTGTATCTTTTCCAACTGTGTATTTGGAATGCCTTGTCATTTTTTTTTTTCTTGATACTCAGCCATGATGTACTGGGTAAAAGGAACTGCTGTAAATAGGCCTATGGTCATGCCGTGGTGCGGAGAAGGCAATGGCACCCCACTCCAGTACTCTTGCCTGGAAAATCCCATGGATGGAGGAGCCTGGTAGGCTGCAGTCCATGGGGTCGCTAGGAGTCGGACACAACTGAGCGACTTCACTTTCACTTTTCACTTTCATGCATTGGAGAAGGAAATGGCAACCCACTCCAGTGTTCTTGCCCGGAGAATCCCAGGGACGGGGAAGCCTGGTGGGCTGGCATCTATGGGGTCTCACAGAGTCGGACATGACTGAAGTGACTTAGCATAGCATAGCATAGCATAGCATGCCGTGGTGAGGTGTGGGGGGACAGGAAGCATTCTAAGGTCCTATGGCTAGGTCTCAGTCTTCTGGTGAGCCTGTGCCTCTAGACTGTGACGTCACAGACGTGGGATAGAATGGCTTAAGGGGGCTGGAGTTGGGTATTTCCCTTCCTCAGATCAGTTAGGCTCTGATCATAGCCCAGCTGGTTAGTTTCTGGTTGACTAGTTTCTGCTGAGAACAGGCCTTGTTAAGAAGCACAGAATGTCTGGCGTATTTCTAAAATGATTCCTCTGCCAGAAGTATGAGGAGATTCTTCTCCAGTATCTACCATGTGAACCTGATTGGGCTCCAGGTGTAAAACTCACAGAACTGTGGGAGACCCCTGTGACTGGGCTGGTAACTCTCAGGCTTGTCCACACACAGCCTCCAGGACTTTGTGAATTACAGTCCCGGGGTTCCTCCCTGAGCACTGGCTCCCATGGACGTTGCCACTTGTGAGTCTCTGCTCCCAGAAACTGTTGCTCCAATCTTGGGGGCAGCAGTTTGTCCTGTGTCCCTCCCTCCCTTAGGGATCTCAGAGGAATTGTTGGTTTTTCAGTCTGCTAGGGTGGAGTGGTGACTTCCAAGCTCCCTACATGCAGAACCAGAAACTGACTTACTGTTGGGGTGGAAGCTGGTAACTGCTTTACTAAATACCATATTTTGTAAAAATAAAAATATGTGCCCTTTGACCTAGCATTTCCACCTATGGACAAACCAGCATGAATGCACAAAGATATAAGTACCAGAAGATATTTTTGCAGCAGCATATTTAATATAGGAATGTTGCATAAAATATGCTATACTTACACAAGGGAATGCTACCCAGTTGCTAAAAAGAAATGAAGTAGCTCAATATATCCTGACATGGAAAGAAAGAAATCCAAGACACATTTGTTCAGTGGAAGGAGAAAAAAGCCAGATTTCAAAATAGTGTGTTTAAGATTCAATTTTTGTTTAAAATTTACTCATAGTAAAAACAGAGGCATGCTTATAGAAGAAAGACTATTTTTAAAGAATTTATGCCAGAAAAACTATTGGTTTCCTTTGAGGGACCCTTTTATAAGGCTTTTCCAGTCCTGTGGCCACTGCTGAGTTTTCCAAATTTGCTGGCATATTGAGTGCAGCACTTTCACAGCATCATCTTTCAGGATTTGAAATAGCTCAACTGGAATTCCATCACCTCCACTAGCTTTGTTCATAGTGATGCTTTCTAAGGCCCACTTGACTTCACATTCCAGGATGTCTGGCTCTAGGTGAATGATCACACCATCGTGATTATCTGGGTCGTGAAGATCTTTTTTGTACAGTTCTTCTGTGTATTCTTTCCTTAATATCTTCTGCTTCTGTTAGGTCCATACCATTTCTGTCCTTTATCGAGCCCATCTTTGCATGAAATGTTCCTTTGGTATCTCTGATTTTCTTGAAGAGATCCCTAGTCTTTCCCATTCTGTTGTTTTCCTCTATTTCTTTGCATTGATCGCTGAAGAAGGCTTTCTTATCTCTTCTTGCTACTCTTTGGAACTCTGCATTCAGATGTTTATATCTTGCCTTTTCTCCTTTGCTTTTCGCTTCTCTTCTTTTCCCAGCTATTTGTAAGGCCTCCCCAGGCAGCCATTTTGCTTTTTTGCATTTCTTTTCCATGTGGATGGTCTTAATCCCTGTCTCCTGTACAATGTCACGAACCTCATTCCATAGTTCATCAGGCACTCTATCTATCAGATCTAGGCCCTTAAATCTATTTCTCACTTCCACTGTATAATCATAAGGGATTTGATTTAGGTCATACCTGAATGGTCTAGTGGTTTTCCCTACTTTCTTCAATTTAAGTCTGAATTTGGCAATAAGGAGTTCATGGTCTGAGCCACAGTCAGCTCCTGGTCTCGTTTTTGCTGACTATATAGAGCTTCTCCATCTTTGGCTACAAAGAATATAACCAGTCTGATTTTGGTGTTGACCATCTGGTGATGTCCATGTGTAGAGTCTTCTCTTGTGTTGTTGGAAGAGGGTGTTTGTTATGACCAGTGCATTTTCTTGGCAAAACTCTATCAGTCTTTGCCCTGCTTCATTCCGTATTCCAAGGCCAAATTTGCCTGTTACTCCAGGTGTTTCTTGACTTCCTACTTTTGCATTCCAGTCCCCTATAATGAAAAGGACATCTTTTTGGGGTGTTAGTTCTAAAAGGTCTTGTAGGTCTTCATAGAACCGTTCAACTTCAGCTTCTTCAGCATTACTGGTTGGGGCATAGACTTGGATTACTGTGATATTGAATGGTTTGCCTTGGAAACGAACAGAGATCATTCTGTCATTTTTGAGATTGCATCCAAGTACTGCATTTCGGACTCTTTTGTTGACTATGATGGACACTCCATTTCTTCTGAGGGATTCCTGCCCGCAGTAGTAGATATAATGGTTATCTGAGTTAAATTCACCCATTCCAGTCCATTTCAGTTTGCTGATTCCTAGAATGTCGACATTCACTCTTGCCATCTCTTGTTTGACCACTTCCAATTTGTCTTTCCAATCCCAAAGAAAGGCAGTGCCAAAGAATGCTCAAACTTCCGCACAATTGCACTCATCTCACATGCTAGTAAAGTAATGCTCAAAATACTCCAAGCCAGGCTTCAGCAATACGTGAACCGTGAACTTCCTGATGTTCAAGCTGGTTTTAGAAAAGGCAGAGGAACCGGAGATCAAATTGCCAACATCCGCTGGATCATGGAAAAAGCAAGAGAGTTCCAGAAAAACATCTATTTCTGCTTTATTGACTATGCCAAAGCCTTTGACTGTGTGGATCACAATAAACTGTGGACAATTCTTCAAGAGATGGGAATACCAGACCACCTGATCTGCCTCTTGAGAAATCTGTATGCAGGTCAGGAAGCAACAGTTAGCACTGGACATGGAACAACAGACTGGTTCCAAATAGGAAAAGGAGTTCGTCAAGGCTGTATATTGTCACCCTGTTTATTTAACTTATATGCAGAGTACATCATGAGAAACGCTGGACTGGAAGAAACACAAGCTGGAATTAAGATTGCCGGGAGAAATCTCAATAACCTCAGATATGCAGATGATACCACCCTTATGGCAGAAAGTGAAGAGGAACTCAAAAGCCTCTTGATGAAAGTGAAAGTGGAGAGTGAAAAAGTTGGCTTAAAGCTCAACATTCAGAAAACGAAGATCATGGCATCCAGTCCCATCACTTCATGGGAAATAGATGGGGAAACAGTGGAAACAGTGTCAGACTTTATTTTTTTGGGCTCCAAAATCACTACAGATGATGACTGCAGCCATGAAATTAAAAGACGCTTACTCCTTGGAAGGAAAGTTATGACCAACCTAGATAGCATATTCAAAAGCAGAGACATTACTTTGCCAACAAAGGTCCGTCTAGTCAAGGCTATGGTTTTTCCTGTGGTGATGTATGGATGTGAGAGTTGGACTGTGAAGAAGGCTGAGCACCGAAGAATTGATGCTTTTGAACTGTGGTGTTGGAGAAGACTCTTGAGAGTTCCTTGGACTGCAAGGAGATCCAACCAGTCCATTCTGAAGGAGATCAGCCCTGGGATTTCTTTGGAAGGAATGATGCTAAAGCTGAAACTCCAATACTTTGGCCACCTCATGCGAAGAGTTGACTCATTGGAAAAGACTCTGATGCTGGGAGGGATTGGGGGCAGGAGGAGAAGGGGACGACAGAGGATGAGATGGCTGGATGGTATCACTGACTCGATGGACGTGAGTCTGAGTGAACTCTGGGATTTGGTGATGGACAGGGAGGCCTGGTGTACTGTGATTCATGGGGTCGCAAAGAGTCGGACACGACTGAGCGATTGATCTGATCTGATCTTTATAAGGCTGTTGATGTATATATAAGGCTGTTACTTAATGACATTTGTCTTTAATGAACATGTACTTGATAATTAGGTAAAAATTCAAGTAAGAAAATAGGAACAGATAGAGCTAGCTAAGAATGATACAAGAGGAGACTTCCCCGGTGGTCCAGTAGTTGAGACTCCGCACTCCCGATGCAGAGGGCCTGGGTTCAAGTCTTGGTAAGGTAACTAGAGCCCACATGCCACAACTAAGACCCAGCACAGCCAAATTTAGAGTAAATGAATACATAAATTTCAAAAAGGAGTAATAGAACTGATATTTCAATCACGCTTCCCTGCATCAGGTGATAATGCAATAATAATCTCTGACTCTGAATTTATCTCTGGGGATACTGTGGGAGAGCAGGCTCAAAGAAATGGGAATTTGAAATCTCCTTGTGTCTCTTTTGCTCTTTCAGAAGATGACAGCTCTAAGATGACAAGGGTCCAAACAGAAATATTTTACCAGTGATTATTTTTTGTTTTTTCATGTAGAGTTTTTAATTGTTAATTCATCTAATAAAAATCTTTATCAGAAGACATTTCCCCCTCTGCAGAGAAGCACTTTCTTTGGTTCTGTTATGTCAAGATTAGTGGTTTGTGTACCCAAGAGACATTTATAATGACATATTTTATAACATGTGTCTCTCCCTGACTAAAGAGTACATTGGCAGAGTGGATACCTGTGAAAGCTATTTGCCTTCCATGATAAAATAGCATTTATTTATATGATTCTCCTGCTTAAATGACATCTAAGTACCCTGCAGGGTCACTGAGTGTAGACTCATAATCTTCTGAGTTCCTGCTCCCAGTTCCAATGGGGAGGGAGGAACTTCCCACATAACACGAGGGGCTTCTCAGACTCCAGCTAGGTGTCCCACAATTCAACTCAGTTCTGACACTGTTTTCTCAAAGACAGCATCAGATTCCACAGGTTACGGGCTCAGAACCCCCTCCTTTTGGGTTTTTATGCAGCCTCCCTTATTTCAGTTCAGTCACTCAGTCGTGTCCGACTCTTTGAACCCAATGGAATGCAGCACACCAGGCTTCCCTGGCTATCACCAACTCCCGCAGCTTGATCAAACTCATGTCCATTGAGTCAGTGATGCCATCCAACCATCTCCTCCACTGTCATCCCCTTCTCCTCCTGCTTTCAATCTTTTCCAGCATCAGGTTCTTTTTAAATCAATCAGTTCTTTGCATCAGGTGGCCAAAGTATTGGAATTTCAGCTTCAGCATCAGCTCTCCCAATGAATATTCAGGACTGATTTCCTTTAGGATGGACTGGTTTGATCTCCTGGCAGTCCAAGGGACTCTCAAGAGTCTTTAACACCACAATTCAAAAGCATCAGTTCTTCAGCGCTCAGCTTTCTTTATAGTTCAACTCGGACATCTATACACGACTACTGGAAAAACCATAGCCCGGACTAGACAGACCTTTGTTGGCAAAGTAATGTCTCTGCTTTTTAATATGCTGTCTAGGTTAGTCATAACTTTCCTTCCAAGGAGTAAGCATCTTTTAATTTAATGGCTGCAGGCACCATCTGCAGTGATTTTGGAGCCCAAAAAAATAAAGTCAGCCACTGTTTCCACTGTTTACCCATCTATTTGCCATGAAGTGATGGTACCAGATGCCATGATCTTAGTTGTTTGAATGTTGAGTTTTAAACCAACTTTTTCACTTTCCTCTTTCACTTTCATCAAGAGGCTCCTTAGTTCTTTGCTTTCTGCCATAAGGGTGGTGTCATCTGTGTATCTGAGGTTATTGACATTTCTACCAGCAACCTTGACTCCAGCTTGTGCTTCGTCCAGCCCGGCATTTCACATGATGTACTCCTCATATAAGTTAAATAAGCAGGGTGACAATATACAGCCTTGACATACTCCTTTCCCTATTTGGAACCAGTCTGTTGTTCCATGTCCAGTTCTGTTGCTTCTTGACCTGCATACGGATTTCTCAAGAGGCAGGTAAGGTGGTCTGGTATTCCCATTTCTTGAAGAATTTTCCAGAGTTTGTTGTGATCCGCACAAAGGCTTTGGTGTAGTCAATAAAACAGAAGTAGATGTTTTTCTGGAACTCTCTTGCTTTTTCGATGATCCAACAGATGTTGACAAATTGATCTCTGGTTCTTCTGCCTTTTCTAAATCCAGATTGAACATCTGGAAGTTCACAGTTCATGTACTGTTGAAGCCTGACTTGGAGAATTTTGAGCATTAGTTTGCTAGCATGTGAGATGAGTGCAATTGTGCAGTAGTTTGAACATTCTTTGGCATTGCCTTTCTTTGGGATTGGAATGAAAACTGACCTTTTCCAGTCCTGTGGCCACTGCTGAGTTTTCCAGATTTGCTGGCATATTGAGTGCAGCACTTTAACATAGATGCAGTTGATTACATCATCGGCCGCTGGTGTTTGATTAGACTCCAGCCCTGTTTGCCTCCCTGAGGTCAGGGGGTGGGATTGAAAGTTCCAACCTTCTAATCACAGAGTTGCTCCCCTGGTAATCAGCCCATACTTCAGTTCAGTTCAGTTCAGTCTCTCAGTTGTGTCTGACTCTTTGCAGCCCCATGAATCGCAGCATGCCAGGCCTCCCTGTCCGTCACCAACTCCCTGAATTTATCCAAACTCGTGTCCATCTAGTCGGTAATGCCATCCAGCCATTTCATCCTCTGTCATCCCCTTCTCCTCCTGCCCCCAATCCCTCCCAGCATCAGGGTTTTTTCTAATGAATCAACTTTTCGCATGAGGTGGCCAAAGTATCAGTCCTTCCAAAGAACACCCGGGACTGATCTCCTTTAGAATGGACTGGTTGGATCTCCTTGCAGTCCAAGGGACTCTCAAGAGTCTTCTGCAACACCACAGTTCAAAAGCATCAATTCTTCAACGCTCAGCTTTCTTCACAGTCCAACTCTCACATCCGTACAAGACCACTGGAAAAACCATAGCCTTGACTAGACGGACCTTTTTTGGCAAAGTAATGTCTCTGCTTTTGAATACGCTATAAGCATTTAGGGAACTGTTATCCAGGAACCATGGGTCAAAAGCAAATACATATCTGGTCATCTGAATATATATGTATTTCACATCAATCATAAGACTGCACATCCTAATGTAGTATAACATATGTTTTTCCTAAATGATTAATTTCATGCAGTTCAGATTTTACATAGTGACCTGCCTGTTGTTGTTTTTACAAACCCTGTGAATTTTCTAACAGAAGTCCCGGCGGGGATTTGGGTGCCAAAAAGAAAAAGAAGAAACAGAAGAGAAAAAAGGAGAAACCAAATTCTGGAGGCACCAAGTCAGACTCGGCATCCGATTCCCAGGAGATTAAGATTCAGCCGCCTTCAAAAGTGAGAACTGTGTTTTATTTTAATCTCCGTGGTGTTGTATGCCTGTGAAAGCGGGTCTGGGCAGCTTAGGCAAGCACCCTTTTGGGGCAGAGGTGTAGTTAGGGTGTGCCATCACTGTGTTCTGCATGGCAGGGTTCTCTGTGGGATATTTACAGCTTTCCCAGAACTCATGCTGGCACCCAGATAACTAAGCAGTTCGCGCTGGGCTTCTGTGTGTGTGTGTGTGTGTGTGTGTGTGTGTGTGTGTGGTCTGCCTACAACTCGCCCCTTTCTTAGCAAACTAGTTTGTAGCTTGTAATCATAGAAGGAAGTCTGTGTGACCTTGTTAGGTATCTAAGTTACACTTAATGTTTGATTCCTTTTTGTTCAGAAGATATTCACATTTTTTATTTTCCTGGGTGTCTATCTAATTACTTGAATACAGCACCATCAGGCAGATGTCAGCGGGAGCCACCACGGGTAAGTCTCCTGTTGACTTTGCCTTGGACCAATCTGCAGCGGCCAACCCTAATTCCATTGCCAGGAGGTGGAAATAACCAAACCAGAAGTGGTCTAGCTGGGCCCTGTGTCCTGTATCCCTCTGGAGGTGCTGATGCCAGATGCCCCTTCCCTGGGGTCACCCCGGTCACCCTCGCTGCAAATACAGACCTCGTGTGCTAGGCCCAGGAAAGACAGAACTCTTGATGCCAGACACAGCAAAAGGGGGTAGAGTTAGGCATGTAACAAAACAGGTTATCTGATTGTTGTAGCTCCAGGTGAGCTGGGGAGCCCATGGTATCCTGGCAGGAGCTCGGTCCTGGCCCTGTGGCTATCGAGCCAGGTGCCTCTGCCAGGCTTGCCCCTCCCAAAGCTACCCAACTCACAGGCTCTCGTGAAGTCATAATCAGACCATCTTTATTATGTGGTTTTTATACTATATACATGGCAGTCATTATGGTTACGCAAGTTTTGTGGGGTCTAAATTTCTTTCTTGCACAAAGTTTACATCATATGACAGTGGGTGAGTCTGGCAGGTGGTTTTGTTGTTGTTGTTATCAGTTTTACACATAAGGACCAGGAATCACCAAGAAGGAAAATTACTTGCCCCAGGTTTTCCCTGACTGCTTTTGTGGGGTGAGAATAAAGTACAGTCTCCATGGATAGATTTTCATTCTGGTTCTCAGATAATAAATAGTCTATCCACAGTTATAAGTTTCAAGGTAACTCGTATAAGCTGGCAAGATATCTTTTTTATTTCTTAAGGTTGCTTCATCAGATAAATGTAGTGTTACTTACATGCATTCATGACTATCTCCTTATTCCTTCTGTTCTCATCCCCAGCTGCTGCCAGTCCCCGTACCCCTGGTGATTTGGGGTCCTTCCCCTACCTCTGGTCACTTAGAAGCAGCTACATAATGGGGATTTGGGATTAGCAGATGCAGACTCTTACATATAGGATGGATAAACAACACAGGGTTTCCCTGATAGCTCAGTTGGTAAAGAATCTGCGTGCAATGCAGGAAACCCCGGTTCGATCCCTGGGTCAGGAAGATCCACTGGAGAAGGGATACGCTAGCCACTCCAGTATTCTGGCCTGGAGAATAGGCTACCCACTCCAATATTCCTGGGCTTCCCTTGTGGCTCAGCTGGTAAAGAATCCGTTTGCAATGCCAGAGACCTGGGTTTGAGCCCTAGGCTAGGAAGAGCCCCTGGAGAAGGGAAAGGCTACCCATTCCATTGTTCTGGCCTGGAGAATTCCATGGACGGTATAATAGTCCATGGGGTTGCAAAGAGCCAGACATGACTGATCGACTTTCACTTTCTTTCACAAACAACAAAACCCTAGTGCATAGCACAAGAAACTATATTCGACATTCTGTGACAAACCATAATGGAAAAGAATATGAAAAAGAATATATCTATGTATAACCAAGTCATTTTGGGGCACAGCATTGTAAATCAACTCTACTTAAAAAAATTTTTTAATTAAAAATAAAATGAGTGGATGAATAGCATTTTAAGGAAAAGGAACCAGGCAAGGCAGGAGGAACTGCTAGTATGACGTGGTAGAGAAAGTCTTTCTTTTTTAGTGAAGTCAAAATTGTTTTAATGTGGGCTTTTCACTGCATCTTAAAAACTGAGGCTCCTTTCCCTTAAACTGATGCCAGCTCAACATAAAACCATCAATTACAGTGACTTTTAGAGATTCTTTAGTTTCAAGAATATTGTGGTTTATGCTCAAGAACCAAAATAAAATAATATTTGGGTTCTTATACACTTCATGGTGATGAAAGACTTGGACATTTTTTCCATGGTATTAAATTGGAAACTAGTGGACAAGGAGTACAGTTGGTGTTTAGTATTTCCCAAGGAGCAGATAAGGAGAAGCAGAGGCATGTCTGACTCTTACATGGGAAATACAGCAGTGGGAGACTAATGTGGGATCCTTACCCAGTCTCACCTTTCTAAACACTCCATTTGGTGCTATTCCAGAAGGTGATTGGATAGGTTTAAGAATTTACCATAGCCAAGTTTACTGCCCTGTCACCATGGATTTGAAAGTTGCACTTACTTGAATCTACTTTAAGAGCATCATCTGTAAAAACATTGAATCACTGTGTTGTACATCTGAAATTAATATAATATTGTAAATCAACTAGACTCATTTAAAAGAGAGCATTGAATACTGAGCATTGGGATATAGCTACTTCATGAATGGTGATTTTATATAAAGACTGCTGGTCAGCCTGCTTAGGCAGAAACCACTCTGAGGGTTTCTTCGTGGAGACGGGGTACCATCATTGGCTTCCTTGAAACAAAGATGCTGATGCATGTTTTTTTTGAAAGAGTTAGAGTTTGGTATATTCATGTTAGAGGATTTAATTCAAATAGCAGGGAAGAATTACTATGGCAAATTCAGTGCAGACACTGTAGATATATTTTTGTAAGACTAGGTTCTACTTGGCCTATTGTAACATAAATGGATGCATGTTCAAGCATTATTAGCTTAAATATACTGTCCTCTTACTTTCTGTGTAAGTTGTAAGTCTCTTCATTGTGTTTTGGGGCTCAGATGGATGTAAATTCATTTGGCTAGGAATCTGTTACTTTTGTGTTGGAGGCTCAAAGGAGACCCAAAAAGAGACATCTAAAACTACAGTAAGTCGGAACAACAATATAACTTTGTTAAATTAGTATGTGTAATTGATGTATGAACCTGATGATTTAGACCTCAAGCAAAATATAAGATAAACAGCTTACAATATTTGTGGTAGGCCTGGGTGATGCTGTTAGACTTCCAAGTGGAGATATCAAGACTTTAACCTACTTCTAGTTAGATTTCCAGCACTTTGTTTCTTGGAATCATTTTAGGGCAAGAATCTTAAGGGAACCTAGTGAGTCAAACTGCCACAGGACGATCTGTATTAAATATTTTGTACTGGGGCTTCCCTGGTGGCTCAGATGGTAAAGAATATGCCTGGAATGCAGGAGACTCGGGCTTGATCCCTGGGTTGGGAAGATCCCCTGAAGAAGAGAATGGCTACCCACTCCAGTATTCTTGCCTGGAGAATTCTATGGATAGAGGAGGCTGGTGGGCTACAGTCCACGGGATCACAAAGAGTTGGACACAACTGAGCAACTAAGACTTTAACGCTGAGTCAAACAAGTCAGCTTCCCAGATAAAAGGATTTGCTCTAGGTCACTGACTTCAGATTCAGAATTGAACTAAGTCCAGACCTGCTGTTAATAAACCACTGAGGGTCGATGGTACCTTTCCTTGGTGCCTGTGATGTTGACAAGAACTGAAAGTTCTGAGACTCTTTCTAACCACTTCTGAACCCACAGCGAAGAGCGTTCTTTGTATGGCATCAAAATTCTAAAACTCATCAGTAATTTTGCATGTTGAGAAAACCTCACCAATTTCCGTATTCAGTCTTATGTCCCAAGGAGTCGGACACAACTGAGCGACTGATCTGATCTGATTACATCATTTGAGGGATTTTCCAGGGAAAAAAAAAAAAAGAGCTAAGGAATCTTCAGAAATATTGGTTTTAAGGAAGGAACTTTAGTATTTAAAGGCATTGTCAATTTTATAGACTGAGGATACACTTTACTAAAAAGGAAGGTTATTTACCACACTTGGGTTGGGGCTAACAGGCTATGGTTGCAAAAGGTTCTGAATTCGTGGAGGAAACTGCACATCCTCATTGAAGGATTTGTTTCTGGTGGAGCATCAGCATTAGTAGCGGGTGGGGTGTGGTCCAGGATAAGGCATCCTTTGAGAGTCCTTTCTTGATGAACTTCCTCCTCCACCCAGCACTAAGTTCAGGTTTCTTTCTTTCTTTTTATGAACTAAAATTTGCCTTGTCCACCTCATTTCCATTCTAGAAGTTCTTTCTTTTGTCCCCGAATTGCTCCTGCCAAGCATTAACTCCATCAGTGAAGCCAAAACCAGGGACTGACTGGCTGCTGTATGATGCTCACGTTTGCATTGCACGGCAGCCCTTTCTGCTGCTCTACTCACATGAGTAATTAACCATGAGGACCATTTGCAGATGTTTGGGAAACTGAAGCAAACATTGGCTTGATTTACTAGAGATTTTCCAGACTGTCAGAACCCCATTAAACCTATAGGACTGTTGTTGCCTTTATCCTGTACCTTTGCTTATATTTTAATGTGTTAGCATACTTGAGCCCAGGGTCCCCGCTTAGAGGAGGATCGTGCGTTTTTCCAGCGAACGCTGTAGCCTCCGAGGCAGGCGTGCATGTACCTGCCCTAGGTTTGGGAGCAGCGGCAGCTTCCTCATACTCTGTGTCTGTGTGTCTTTGCTGTTGTAGAATTCCACCATCCCAGTGCAGAAGTTGCAGGATATCCAGAGGGCGATGGAGCTGTTATCTGCATGCCAGGGCCCTGCCAGAAACATTGATGAGGCTGCCAAACACAGATACCAGTTTTGGGACACACAGCCGGTACCCAAACTAAGTAAGCTTTTCTGCCTTTTCCCTCTGAAAACAAAGCTGGGTTAACAACAAACAAAAAAAACACAAAAAGAGACTTGATTTCACTTATATGATTTGTTTCAGACCACAGATTCTGAGTCATATTTTTCCTATTAAAATAAATATTGAGTGATGACATTGGCTTTTAGTAACAACAATTTTAATATAACTCCTGTGCCTACAAAAAAATCTAGTGTCCCCACACTTCAAACATTAGTGTATGAAGTATATAGATATACACATAAAAGAGGAGCCTCCCCACCACCAGTGTTTTGGTTCCAGTCTTCATGGAGTGGTTTTTCCTTCTACATAAATTTTTAGCAGTCTCACACCTCAGTTATCCCAGAAGACACAGGAAATTTGCCTATTAAATCTTACTGAAATAGAAAATTTTGCCCTGTTAACAGTAGGATTCTGAACATTCACCCATGGTGTTAATGATTACCAGTGTGGTAACACTGCATATAAGTGAATCAGGACGCCTTGTGAAGGCCTTCGTAAGGGCTCTGGGTCACGTCAGAACTTCATTACTGGTCCTCTTCCTGCAGTGCCAGGCCTGCTCCATCGTATTTCACTTAAACTTCTACCACTTAAGTTTCTGTAAACATAATTCCATTGTTACCCTTTCACATTATGCAAAAAAAAAAAAAGAATAAAATTGGCCAAAAAGTTCATTGAGCTTTCTCCATACCATCTTGTGGAAAGACCGGAATGAACTTTTTGGCCAACCCAACAGATGCTCTAAATGCCATAAAAATGCTTATCAGTGTATTACAAGCTCAACCTGTTGCTTTGACTTATGTTTATATAAAGATAAATAATTGTATCATTTCCATATATTTCTTCAATGATAGTTCCAGATTCAAAATTTAATGTATAATATATAATATTTAATATAAGGGGTTCATTGCCATCCCAAAGTCTTATTAGCCAAGTTATGTACAGATAGCCAGTTTCATCAATTATAAAGCAGGAAACAACTGTCCTCCATGCCTTCAAATCATGGATTTCAAACTTTTTAAAAGGGATTGTTCCTTTACCACCCACGCTCACCCCACGCAGCTTCAAAAGCAAGAGCTTCAGAGCGTGAACAGAAGCAGAAAGCAGTGATCTTCCCTTGATTTTAAGTCTCTAGAAATTATTTGGTGAGGAAAGAAGACCCTCTAGAATGAATTTACTGGATTTTAAATGACACTGAATTGAGTGACCATTGGCTAAAGGGAATGAAGGTTTATTGATCTGAATGTATTGGGTTTGGCTAAATGCTGCTGGTGGCTTTTGGGTCGTGGCTCAGGGGAGAAGAAAGTCTCTTTAGCTGGCACCCACCCCAGTGCACCAGCCCTCTGCTCACCTCATTTTAGCCTCTCCCCTAAATCCTTGCCTTCTCTATGCACCTCAATTAAGGCAGAGCCAGGTTAATGGCCGAAGAGGGAACCTGAGGTTGGGGAGAACGTTTGAAAGTCAGGGAGACTATCTCATCGTCTCTCTCCAGAGCTCTGTTCCAGTTCAGTCAAACACACCCCGCCGTTTGGAGCTGCCTGAATGGGGTGAGCCCCTGGTGTTGTGTACATCAGCCAAGCCCTAAGAGCAACTCCCCAGGGACCCCAAGGGAGCAGCTGGGCACCTGGCCACTGGGGCTGACCTGAGGGAGCCTGAGGTATTCATGTGGGGATGAGCTGGTAGACTGGAGATAAGATGAATAGCAAAGTCAGGGATTAGGAGGAGAGAAAAGAAACCCTTTAGGGTGGATGCAAACTCTGTGACTTCCCCCTGTAAAAAGGTCTGTGATGGTAAGAACTGTACCTGAAGGTCATTTATTCAGCAGATGTTTGTTGAGTATCTGTTGTATATGCCAGGCGCTGGGATGCAGACACGGGAGCCAGTAGAGGGAAAGCAGGATTAACAGTGAGCAGGTAGGGAGGACACATCCACGTAGGAAGAGCTTTCGTTGAGGAGGATGCTATGAGGAAGTGGTGTGTAACTTACGTCTGAAGAAGCAGGAGCGGCTGCTTTCACGTGAAAGCAGCCGGGGACAGCCTTTTGAGCAGAGGCCCAGCCCAAGGGAGGCCGGTGGGGCAGATGTGCTGAGGGTGGCCAGACAGGCAACAGGCCACGGCCAAGAGGCTGGATTTTATCCCAGCTACACTGGGAGGTTCCAGAGGAAGGACTGGAAAAGGGCACCTTTGTGGAAATCGCTGGAGACACTGATGGCTTGAACTGTGCTGCCAGCAGCCCGGACAGAAGTAGACAGTCCTGAACTGAATTTTGGATTGTGCTGGGAGGGGTCAGAGGTCATTGCAGCCCTTGCCCCCTGTTTGTTGAAAAACAGAGTTAAACAGAAAACATCTCTAAGACTGTCATAGCAAACCTACATTGCCGGCAGTTGTGCCGTATGATTAGTCTCTAGTCTGAGGCTTCAGATTGAGGAATCACTATTGTTTTCTTGTGTCCAGTTTGCCATTGGATGACGAGTTATTTCTCCTGTAATTGTTCAGATAGCAGTTACTCTCCACCTCCACGTAACTACCTTACTTCCCTCTAGAGGTAGCTGAAACAGTACAGTATTTTTAAAGATTATGTGAAACTCAGTAGCCCTAAAGCATGCTTTTGTTTCCTGTAACTGACCATTTGGGGTCATTGGAACACTTTGTAATTGAAACATCTCTCTTTTTGTTTTTTTCTCCTTCTCCCTGTATCTAGATGAAGTAATAACATCTCATGGCGCAATTGAAGCTGATAAAGAAAACGTGCGTCAGGAACCATACTCCCTGCCGCAGGGTTTTATGTGGGACACTTTAGACTTGGGTAACGCCGAAGTGGTAAGTAAAACCTTAGACCTCAGTCCCCGCCTTGGCTTGGGTTGCTGCTGTGTCGTTCCCTAGCATCACAGGTGGGACACGTTTGGTCTCATAGCTCCGGGAGCTGTACACCTTGCTGAATGAGAATTACGTCGAGGATGATGACAACATGTTCCGGTTTGATTACTCGCCTGAGTTCCTGCTGTGGTGAGTCTCGTGGTTGCCGCTGCCTGGTGGGGATGCGACTGCAGTGGGGTTGGGCTGTCCGTCTCTGTCCCTGTTTTCTTGGACACTCAGCACACTTGTTTTCCTCGCCTGTGTTGACTTCAGGGCTCTGCGTCCCCCAGGCTGGCTCCTTCAGTGGCACTGTGGGGTCAGGGTGTCTTCAAACAAAAAGCTGGTGGGGTTCATCAGTGCCATCCCCGCAAACATTCGGATCTATGACAGGTACGTGGTGAAGCTTGTCCCTTGTTGATTTTGACGTATTGCTTCTCCAAGAATTGGGGTTAGAATAGGCTTCTTTTAAGACATACAGATGGCTAACAAACACATGAAAAGATGCTCAACATACTCATTATCAGAGAAATGCAAATCAAAACCACTATGAGGTACCATTTCATGCCAGTCAGAATGGCTGCGATCCAAAAGTCTACAAGCAATAAATGCTGGAGAGGGTGTGGAGAAAAGGGAACCCTCTTACACTGTTGGTGGGAATGCAAACTAGTACAGCCACTATGGAGAACAGTGTGGAGATTCCTTAAAAAACTGGAAATAGAACTGCCTTATGACCCAGCAATCCACTGCTGGGCATACACACTGAGGAAACCAGAATTGAAAGAGACACGTGTACCCCAATGTTCATCACAGCACTGTTTATAATAGCCAGGACATGGAAGCAACCTAGATGTCCATCAGCAGATGAATGGATAAGAAAGCTATGGTACATATACACAATGGAGTATTACTCAGCCATTAAAAAGAATACATTTGAATCAGTTCTAATGAGGTGGATGAAACTGGAGCCTATTATACAGAGTGAAGTAAGTCAGAAGGAAAAACATAAATACAGTATACTAACGCATATATATGGAATTTAGAAAGATGGTAACAATAACCCTGTATACGAGACAGCAAAAGAGACACAGATGTATAGAACAGTCTTTTGGACTCTGTGGGAGAGGGAGAGGGTAGGATGATTTGGGAGAATGGCATTGAAACATGTATAATATCATATATGAAACGAGTCGCCAGTCCGGGTTCAATACACGATACTGGATGCTTGGGGCTGGTGCACTGGGACGACCCAGAGGGATGGTACAGGGAGGGAGGAGGGAGTAGGGTTTAGGATAGGGAACACGTGTATACTTGTGGCAGATTCATGTTGATATATGGCAAAACCAATACAGTATTGTAAAGTTAAAAAATAAAATAAAATTTAAAAAAAGAAGGGCCTGGAACGACTGGCCCAGCTATGAAAAAAAAAAAAGTGACACTAAGGAAGAAAACAGAGAGTAAAAGCTTCCTGAATCCTGACATATTGAAACTCACCATGAACAAATTTGCAAGGCAAACAACTTCCCAAATTAGTGTTTATCTAGAAAAATTCCCATTATATGGTTATGACAGAAATGTCCAATAATAAAATATTGGTTAAATGAATTATGCTGTGCTCATATCAAATAAATCACTGTTCCATCAGGAAAAAAAAAAAAGAATAGGCTTCTTTTTCCCAATGTCTAACCTATTTATTTATTTTACTAGAATATAATTGCTTTAGAATGCTGTGTTAGTTTCTGCTGTACAACAACGTGAATGAACCATGTGTATACATATACCCCTTCCCTCTTGAGCCTCCCCCTCCCCCATCCCATCTCTGTTGGTCATCACAGAGCACCAAGCTGAACTCCTTGCGCTATACAGCAGGTTCCCACTAGCTATCTGTTTTACACATGGTGGTATATATATGTCAGTCCCAAACTCCCAATTCATCCCACCTCCTCCTTCCCCCACTGTGTCCACACATCCATTCCCTACATCTGTGCCTCTGTTCCTGCCCTGCAAATACATTCATCTGTACCATTTTTCTAGATTCCACATATAGCGTTAATATACAGTATTTGTTTTTCTCTTTCTGACTTACTTGACTCCTTATGACAGGCTCTAGTTTCATCCACATCTCTACAAATGGCTTTTTAAAACGCCTGAGTACATGTTGTTGATGGTAGGGGAGGTTGTGCATGTGGGGAGGGCAGAGGTACATGGGAACTCTGTACTTGCTGCTCAGTTTTGCTGTGAACCTAAAACTGCTCTAAAAAATAAAGGTTGTGAATTCATTTTAAAAGGTTGTGTACAATAACCAAAAAAGACAGTTGTATTTTTCTCCATCTTTCTCTGCTTCCCAGTCTGATACATGCACACCCAGGTTATGTATATATGTACCTAGTAGAAAAAAACAAAAATATAAATAGGTAGTTCAGATTTGTTTCTGGGGAGGAAAGTACTTGAAGGAATTTTTTTAGAAGTCTTTTTATCCATAGGATATGTATGTTCCATTTTTGCCCTGGGTCTCCAGCCTAGAGAGTCAAAGATAGAGCTGTGAAATGCAAAGATTTAGTGCATAGGTCTCTTCACATTTCAGTATGCTAGGTGATCTTATTTACTGCTGAAACGCATTTGATCTCAAGGAATATTTTGTGCCAAGTGAAATGCCTATATCTGGAACCAGAGCAGCGGATGGACTTTGAAGCTCCAGAAGATTTATTGTTGCTTAGAAAAGCACCAGCTCTGGCCTTGTCAAGGTGCTTCCCAGGGATCCCAGAGATTGCATTATACTCCAAAGCAGTATCTTATTAGATTCTGCATCTGGGTGACCCAGTTTCTGCCATAATTGTATATGTTACAGGAAAAACAGATATAGAAGCTTTGAGGCACAGCCGATCCAGTTTCTAAACTGAAAACTTTAGAACAGACCCAAGTTCTCAGATTTATTTAGAACAAGAAGGTTTACATCTCCACAACCTAGAGTTTATGATCATTTTGGTGGCGGCATGTGGGGAATAGTGTGTTAACCTGAATTTGTAAAATATCTAAATGGTAGAATATTTTACTTAAATATTATGTTAAGGGAGGCCTTTCAGTTTCATATTCTTTGAAATGTTATAGGTGTTATCTTGCTTTTTAAAAATGTTCTTCTCTTACATTGGATCTAATTTTCAACACCTTTCTTTCTTAGTGTGAAGAAGATGGTTGAAATCAACTTTCTTTGTGTTCATAAGAAATTGAGATCAAAACGGGTAGCCCCAGTGTTGATTCGAGAAATAACCAGGAGAGTGAACCTGGAAGGGATTTTCCAGGCCGTTTATACCGCTGGAGTGGTTCTTCCAAAGCCAGTGGCCACGTGCAGGTATTAGCATCACACCTTTATCTTGCACATCACCTTTGCCTAATGCTTCAAGCCTCCTTGTCATGTTTCTACAAGTAGTATTCTCCACGCTTGTAACCTGGAAGGGTTTTGGCTGACCCATGATGATGATGTTGGTTGGTAGCAGAGATGGCGATACAACCAAGAACCATTAGCCCAGTATTCTTGCGGTAAACCCCACAGCCACATGTATATGAATGATGCTGTGTGTCTATTTCTGTGTCTCTTCATTTGAAAGGCTAGTTGCTGCCTTGTGAAACCCAGGGCATCAGTTATCAGGAGATGTCCCTGTAGTACCATTTTCTTTCCCTCTCGAACACTCAGTGTTGTACCAGTGCTGTCAGGAACTGCTCCAAAAGCTTGATAAGCATCTAGCCGGAAAGCCTGAACATACTTGTCTGCTATGAGTGAAAAGAAGGCTAAAGCTCTGTTCTTATTACTTTATTATTTCATGTGCTCTTTTCAAGCTTTCAAAAGTTAATCCAGTAAGAAAATCATATATCAGATTTCACTTGACTAATCTGTTTCTAGAGCATCAGAAAGAGTCTGTGTCCCTCTACTGTTTTTAAAAAATTTTTTGTATCTTCTGGCTGCGCTGCACAGCATACGGGATCTTAGTTCCCCAACCAGGGGTTGAGACCTCACCCCCTACACTTGCAGTGCAGAGTCTTAACCACTGGATTGACAGGGAAGTCCTTCCCTCTCCTCTGTTTTTGCATGTGTGTATGCATGCCTGCTCAGTCGTGTCCAACCCATTGCTGCCCTATGGGCTGCAGCCCACCAGGCTCCTCAGTCCATGGGATTATCCAGACTGGAGTGAGTTGCCATCTCCTCCTCCAGGGCATCTTCCCAACTCAGGGACTGAACCCAAGCCTCCTGCATCTCCTCCACTGGCCGGCAGCTTCTTTACCACTGAGCCACCTGGGAAGCCACTGCTATTTTTTTTGACTCAAATAAGATGAAACTTCAGGAAAAAACTTCAGAGTATAGAAGACAAACCTGTAAAATGCCTCTCTCCTATTCAATTATTCATAAATAAACAGAATAAATAAGACTTCCCAGGTATATTTTAATATAATCTGTAATCATTCATTCCAGTACCTAAGCCAGAATCATTTAAGAAATTCAAACTCATTTCTCAAAAAGTTTTCTTCCATGTGCATTATATAAATGTGAAGGTTACTAACTTCAGGGAGTCTTTTCATGCTTTTAAAGTTTTTGGTTTGCCTTCTTAGAATTTGTGATGGTCATTCAATACTTACAAACTGGACATTGTCAATATTTCTTCTGCAATTTTAAGATTTTTCTATATTAAAAGAGACGGAAGGTTACCAATGTCAAAAGAGCATAACTGGAACATCATTTCGAGGTAAAAATGACAGATAAAATAATTACATAGGCAGAGGACCAGGACCTGCACTGCACCAGGCCCTACATGATGTTTGTTCAGTACTTCTGTAACAGCTGAGCTGAGACAAAGAGTAAAAACTTGGAGAGTTAGAAATCAATCAGACCTTAAAGCCTGTATTGTATTTCAGATACTGGCATCGATCACTAAACCCCAGAAAATTGGTAGAAGTGAAATTTTCTCACTTGAGTAGAAATATGACTTTGCAGAGAACGATGAAGCTGTACAGACTTCCAGATGTAAGTAAGAATGGCTTGCTGTTTTTTGAAGCTATTAACAACTGAAACTTTTAACATAGAAAAGAATTATTTGCAGGAAGCTAAAAACTGGTTCATGTGTCTGAAGATGTGAATATGTAGCTTAAAAGACTTCAGAGAACTTCAGGGCCAGGAGGAGAGTTCATTTGGAAATACCAGGTTTTTTTTTTTTTTTAAGGCTTTTAAAAGGTCTTCAGTTTGGGGTTGGATGGGGTTGAACTCCGAACTTGCAGGTTTTTAAATTTTGAGCACTTACATTCTATTCAGGAAGAGGGAAGAAAAGTCCCAGCTTCTGATGGTTTCTTTGCACATGGAATTAAGGAATAAGGTTTAAAAGAGAAACCTAGGGAGAGGAAATAATGTCTTATTGAATTAGCATCGTTTTAAACTAGAAACTTCTCAGTGTGAAAAGTTGTCCCTTAATAAGGGAAAATTTAAATGTGCTTATCAGTCTTGGCTTTTATTTGGGGCTCAGATGGTAAATGAGTTCTCTGTTGCTCCATAAGAAACTACCACAAAGGCAGAAGCTGAAACCAACACATGTACTATCTCTTGGGTTCTGTGGGTCAGGAATCAAGGCACAGCTTAGCTGAGGTCTTTGCTTCAGGCTCCTTGTGAAGCTGTCATCAAGGCATCAGCCAGGGTCAGAGTCTCATCTGAAAACTTGACTAGGGATGGATCCACTTCAAGCTCATGTGGCTGTTGCCAGCCTTGAGTTCCTGGTGGGCAGATGGACTGGGGTCCTCCATTCTTTGCTGGCTGTCGGCCTGAGGCTGCCTCAGCTCCTCATCGGTGGGGGGTTCTCTGAAGGGCAGATCACAGCACACGGGGAGAGTCTACAGAGAGCATCTGCTAGCAAGATGGAAGTTAGAATCCTGTGTAGTCAATTCACAAAGTGAAATCACTACTGCCATATGTCATTGGTCCCACCCACACTCAAGATAAGTGGATGGTTTGGGCGTGAACTCCAGTGAAGGTGGGCAGGCATCACTGGGGCCATCTTGGAATCTGTCCACACAGATGGGATCTGTAGTGTGAAGTTTTGATTTCATCAGAGCTGTTCTTTCTTTGGGTTATAGTAAGTACTTTAACTCAGCTGAGGGATTCACATAGAGTGTAGCCGTGTTCCTCCAAACAAGGCGGGGAAGGACTTCCTCTATGGAGGTGTGGCCAACTCCAGCTCCTCTTGTCTTGGACCAGTTGTGTGTTTACCAGAAACATGTGATCAGTGGCTGCACGGATTGAAGTCTTTCCTTCATCGACAGAATCAACGTGTTTCTGACTTAGGCAGAATTTCATAAGGAGAGACGTGGAGATGAAGGAAACCAGGGATTCCAGGGCTTCCCATCTGGCAGAGGGACCAGAAAGCATGGTCTCCTTTCTGTCTAAGCTGCAGTTGGAGACAGTGGGGCTTGAACTCGTGAACTCACTGCCTGTCTGTAAGGCCAAGGACGGAGGGGGAACATAGTTCAGAACAGAGGGAAATAAAAAGTGTGGTGACATAACGAGGGAGGGTCCACGTGTCCTGGGAAAGGAGGACCAGGGCCCCTCAAGCTGGGGTGACAGACATGAGGCTAAGTATGTGGAGACTATGGAAAATGCCCTGAGGGGTCACCTCAGGTCATCTAACAATGACCATCACAATTTACTGATCAACTAGAAGTAACTTCTGCTAATGGCCAAGTCCCAGAGACACTGAGAAGGGTGGACTCACATAGGGGCACAAATGGCTGTGAGAAAAAAGGGCCCTGGAGGGGCACAGCACACGGCTGAGACAAGACACAGCTGATGCTCAGTGTCCTCCTGGCCAAGTGTCAAATGCTTTGCTATCTGCGAGTTAAAATAAGAACTTGAAGCAAGCCTCCTTTTCCCAGTAGGGGCGAATGCTGTTCTTCCTTGGTCTCCCCTGATTTCAGTTTCTCAACCTAACTCTGTTTAGCTTGTGTGTAAGAAAAGCACCTCCTTGTCTGTATAGTCACCTGAAGTGGAATGAAGCATAAGGAAATTTAGTAGCTGTCATTGGTTTATCCAGGATGATTAGAGGTGCGGAAAGTTATTTTTGATTTGACTCTGTCCATTGGCCTCCGTATTCTTGTACAAGCATCCATCAGCTCACAGGTAACCACGTTTTGAAACGTTAGTGATAAATTGCTGGTCGGACATTGGTGGTGAAAGCAGACTCTGGCATCTTGGTTGCAGTCAACTGGGTTACAGAAGAGCATACCTCTTCCAGCCATGGTGCTGTGGTGACTGCCTTTTTTCTTCTACCATAAGTCGAAGCTGATAAAGTGCTGTCACGTATATTAGTATATTCTCTCAACCACCTTCTGAATTTGGTATTCTTACCCCATTGCACAGATGCAAAGACTGAGGCTTGTGAAGGTTCTCCAAACAGCTCTTGTTGGCTTGTTCCAGCCTCCTTTACTCTTTTTAAGTCATAGGGAAGGAAAGAAAACTAAAGAGTAAATTAATTTAAAAAAAAAAAGAGAGAAAGGATAGACGAGATGCAAGTAGAGACATTGAAAAATTGGAAGGTGCCACCAGCAGCAACCTTGGTGTTGGGCTCCTGGCTTAGAAGCTGGATGAGGCAGCAAAAGCCAGACCACTTCCTTCTCTCCCAAGACCAGACAGTTATCGTTTGAGAACATTTTTGTATTATGAAGTGTAGAGAAGAGCCTTACTGAACACAGGTTTTTTGTTCAGCCTCATTTTCTGCTTTGTTGTAACTGTGTCAGCTCACCGTGCCAGCTTTATGTGTTGATCATAGACTATACAAGTTAACGTTGATTGTGGCCGACGTTATGCCAAACAGTTAACATCTGTAACCTCATTATTCACATTGATCAGAGGGGTCAAGTCATTGTTCCCAGTCACAGAAGAGAATGTTGAGACACAGATTGATTTGCTGGTCTTCCAATCAGGACAGAACCATCCCCACCAGCTCATGCCATTAGCTACCGTTACCAACGAGACAAAGATTTTCCCAAGAGGAACAGTTTCCTGCCCTTTCAATGCTGGGTTTTCGTTTTTATTTAATTGGAGTATAGTTGCTTTACAGTGAATGTCAGTTTGTTTTTAATGTGTTGAGACTTTCCA
Source organism: Bos taurus (assembly GCF_002263795.3). Classification (NCBI taxonomy): domain Eukaryota; kingdom Metazoa; phylum Chordata; class Mammalia; order Artiodactyla; family Bovidae; genus Bos; species Bos taurus. The sequence continues at coordinate 29,695,997 of NC_037340.1, read as the reverse complement.
AACAATGTTGGACTTTTTTTTGTTGTTGGTCAGTGCTTTTCAAGGTGAAGGATTTTTTTTTTTAATGTGGACCATTTTTTTTTTTTGGTCTTTATTAAATTTGTTATAATATTGGGTTTTGTTTGTTTGTTTGTTTTACTGTTTTTATTTTTTGGCCACAAGGCATTTGGGATTTTAGCTCCCAGACCAGGGATGAAACCTGCACCCCCTAGGGGCATTGGAAGCTCAGTCTTAACCACTGGACCACCAGGGAAGTCCCAAGGTAAAGAAATTTGAAGTAGATAAAAAGCAGGAGTCAGGTTACTCTCCCAACATCTTTACGTTGTGTTGCAAGAAGTGTATGCCTATGAAGCCATGCGGAAACACAGATATTCTTGGTTTAGTAACTGTAGGTTTTTTTGGTTTTGTTTGTTTGTTTAGTGTGTAATGTCTTACTGCTCCTTCTTAAATCAAAAAAGTATCCATAATCAAGGCTTACATCTCTACTCTGGAATCTTGGCTCCAAATCAGTTCACACTACATAGCTTGATGGAGAACAGCACTGCTTCTGTTTTTTAATAGGGCTCTGAGCTTGATTTCCTTATATACTTAACAGCATATTTTATACACATTTCAGTGTATGGAGAGTCCGATGAGTAATGCATATTAGCTCGACCATGGGAAAGTAGCTCTGATTCAGAAATAGACTTTGCTTATGAAATTTAAGATTTTCTCAGTTAAGTCCCTGGAAATTTTTTTTGCTTTTTATTGAAATCTCAGAAAACATTGCCATCTGACTCGGATTATGCCAAAGCTTAAATTTCTACCTAGGCATGACATTTCCCTCAACCTCTTCCTGAAAACAACAGCTATTATATAAAATAGAATTATTTTTTTGGCCACACTATGCAGTTTGCCGGATCTCAGTTCCCTGATCAGGGATTAAACACAGGCCACGGCAGTGAAAGCCCAGAATCCTAACCACTAGGCCACCAGGGAACCCCCTAGAATATAATTTTATATATTAAAATTTATGTCATGCTTCAGTAGATTTCCTGGAGAGGATATGACTTTATGATGTTAGAAAGAAACAAGTTTAGGTTCTGAGATATATAAGCCATTGTTGATCAGGAAGAGCATATATTTTTCCCCTGTTTCTAGTACCTTTTCTGTTTCATAATTGGATGTAATCTGATGTTTCCTTCTGCTTTAACTTAGCTCCTGTAAAAATTTGTTTGAAGTGCTTGAAAATTGCTGTTTATATACTTTCTCACTGCCCATTTGCCAAAATATACTGTTTCACTGAGTCCTCCTTGTCTAAATTCTATTACCCATTTTCCTAACCTTCAGAGACCTGAGGTAGCAGTTCTCAAAGTGTGGTCTAGGGGCCCCAGGAAGTTCCCAGAACACTTTGGGGGGACCTGTGAAGTCAGTTATTTAGAATAACACAAAAATAATTTGCATCTTTCATTATCTTATAAGTGCACTGTGCAGTCTTCTAGAGGTTAAATGGAATGTGAGCTTATATATTCTTTTGCTTTAAAATTTCTAATTTCTAATACAATAAATATAGATAAATATAACCCATGTAAACAAAGCACTTTGGGAGTATTAAATAATTTTTAAGACCATAACAAAGTTCCAGACCAAAATCTTTGACAACTGCAGCTTTAAGGATGTCTGTCAGGCAAAAAAAGATTTTGATCTTACTGATTTCACAATATGAGTGTTCAATGAATAAGAATTGTGCTGCAAAAGCGTATTTTGCTCCAAAAAGGAGTTGGCAAGCTTTATTCCTCATTTCTGAATGTTCTCTATGAACAGAGAGGAACATCCTCATCCTGTTACTGTCATGAGATAATCTCATTGTTTGAGGCTCATTTTATTTCATTTCATTTATTTTGAGCTGTGGCATGCAGGATCTTAGTTCCCCAACTGGGGATCAAACCTGTGCCCCCTGCAGTGGAAGCACAGCCTTAACCACTGGACCACGAGGGAAGTCTCGATATCATTGATTGTTACTGAATCAGTAACAAATGCAAAAACAGTCTAATGTTAAGAAAGACTATTTAAAATTTATCAAGGTCATCCTCATAGCAGAAGAATAACCTTTTCAAATGACTGCAGTATACATGCGGTATGGTTTTGGTCTTCCTACCAGCATTTCAAAATGTATATTTCTCATTTAACACCATTTAGCAGTCATATAGGTTTCCCTCTTCCCACAAATTGCAGAGTAGAAATGCTCTAAATAACTAAAATTGGCTTACAGAAACAAAAGGAAAATATTGGTTTCATGCCTGGCTTGCACTTGAATGCCAGGCAAAAGAAATGCCATCTCTTCAGAGCTGACAGTGACTTTTTTCCATGTCTGCAGCCTTCACCTCACCCTATTGGGTAAATGATTGTGCTAAAAACCTAAGAATTCGTGCATTCAGTCATTCATTCAACACCTATTCAGGCCATTATTAACCAAGGGTTAAGCCTTGGATTGGAGAAAGCAATGGCACCCCACTCCAGTACTCTTGCCTGGAAAATCCCATGGATGGAGGAACCTGGTAGGCTGCAGTCCATGGGGTCACTAGGAGTCGGACACGACTGAGCGACTTTACTTTCACTTTTTACTTTAATGCACTGGAGAAGGAAATGGCACCCCACTCCAGTGTTCTTGCCTGGAGAATCCCAGGGATGGGGGAGCCTGGTGGGCTGCCATCTCTGGGGTCGCACAGAGTCAGACACGACTGAGGCAACTTAGCGGCAGCAGCGGCAGCAAGCCTTGGATGGAAGCTGGGACCTGGAGAGTTCAGGTCCTTTGGCTTTGTTGTTGTTTAGTTGCTTAGTCGTGTTTAGATCTTTTGTGACCCCAGGGACTGTACCCCGCCAGGGTCCTCTGTCCATGGGATTTCCCAGGCAAGAATACTAGAATGGGTTACCATTTCCTTCTCCAGGGGATCTTCCCAACCCAGGGATCAAATCCATGTCTCCTGCATTGACAGGTGGATTCTTTACCACTGAGCTACCTGGGAAGCCCCCCTTTGGCTTTGAGATCCACAGAAATGCTGGAAGTCTGAGTTTTCTATTAAATGTCAAGGACTTAAATTCTCTTAATTTAGAGTATTAAACTATTTTAGTTTCATTATGGTATCTTTATAGATTCTGTAAATCATAACTGGGTAGTACATAGTAAATACTCAGCTAAAGACTGTTGGATCTGTAAATACAAAGAACACCTCTCCCGTCTCTTCCCAACACGAGTCAGTAATTGACCAGCATTCCTTGTCACAGAACCTTAGTAACCTCAACATGACTACTGACATCCATTAGAGCCAGCATTCAAGATGAAAACCCATTTTCCACCTTGGTCTTCTCTAACCACCACTCTGGGCGCATGCAGGAATTGTGATGATCTAATCTTAGAGGCAGCTTTTAATTTAAAAGTGCTCAGAAATAATTTAGGACAGATTAGGTAGAATAGAAGTATTTATATGCAAGTTATTTGTCACTTAAAAATTTATCAAGTATTTCTTCAAGGAAAAAAAAGTATCAAGTTAACTAGAAGAAATGAAGTTGTTTTTGTAGTTCAGTTCAGTCGCTTAGTCGTGTCCGATTCTTTTCGACCCCATGGACTCCAGCATGCCAGGCTTACCTGTCTTTTGCCAGCTCCCGGAGCTTGCTCAAACTCATTTGTAAGTAATTAGAGTTTTGTCTTTGTACAGACAAGGAATGTAGTGAGCTTTCTCACTTCCAGTGTCAAGTGTCCTGGTATCTGGACACTTCTTATACTTGATGCCTTAAGCTCTTTTAAGGATAAGCACTTGAACAAATAAATCCAGATGGGGCCTTGTCCCGACCTTTGAGAGTCTGTCATTCCTATTTGTTGTTTTTGTTCAGTCACTCAGTTGTGTCTGACTCTTTGCAACCCCATGGACTGCAGGACATCGCCAGGCTCCCCTGTCCTTCACAGTCTCCTGGAGTTTGTTCAAACTCATGTCCATTGAGTCGATGATGCCATCCAACCCTATGGCCTTATGTAAAAACTGTGACTTATGAGATGAAGGATTCAGATGCCTACTATGATCACCTTTTAATTGAGCAGCATTGGTCAATTAATGACGAGCAAGACCAAGGCCAGTACTTGGCAACTAGCCATTCGTTCTTGGTAACTAAAATGCCTGCCTTCCCATGGTGACTGTTATGATTGACTTTTCTTTCATTTTTGTTGCTCATGAGAACAAAATAGCTACATCTTATTCATGGGCTATTGGACAAAATGAGTTTCTCAGCCATTCTCAACTGTGTTTTCAAAATGTCAAACATGATATTCCAGAACACACGCTGGGATTGTTTTGCCCTGTTATGTACGCCAGCAGTCCCCAACCTTTTGTTCCTAGGGACTAGTCTCATGGAAGATAATTTTTCCACAGACAGGGGTAGGGGGCAGGTGGTTTCAGGATGATTCGAGTACATTATATTTATTGTGCAGTTTATTTCTATTATTATTACATCAGCTGTACCTCAGATCATCAGGCATTAGATCTCAGAGGTTGGGAATCCCTGGTGTAGGCTGTTAAATTTCTTGGCATGGGTATATAGGTGAATTTGTAGTGTTCCCATTGGTTTCGTAGGTCATAGGGAATACTAACCGAAGACCTGGTACACAAAGATAGGATAGAACACATTGTGTAGCTTATGTGCTTAACTAGTACATCTCACAGAGAAGGCAATGGCACCCCACTCCAGTACTCTTGCCTGGAAAGTCCCATGGACGGAGGAGCCTGGTAGGCTGCAGTCCATGGGGCCGCTAAGAGTCGGACACGACTGAGCGACTTCACTTTCACTTTTCACTTTAATGCACTGGAGAAGGAAATGGCAACCCACTCCAGTGTTCTTGCCTGGAGAATCTCAGGGACGGGGCAGCCTGGTGGGCTGCCGTCTATGGGGTCACACAGAGTTGGACACGACTGTGGTGACTTAGCAGCAGCAGCAGCAGTACATCTCAAGCTTTCTGTGTATACAAATCATCAGGGGATTTTGTGAAATTGCTCATTATGACTTGGTACATCTGGGGCAGGCCCAAGAATCTGCATTTCTAACAAGCTCCCATGAGATGATGGTAATGTTGGTCTGGGGACCACACTGGCTCCAAGTTTGTTTAGTCCTCTCATTTAAACCTCCCCATTGGTTTTGTGTTCACTCCAACAGGCTACAAAAACTTCAGGCTTGAGGCCAATGGAACCAAGAGATATCAAAGCTGTTCAAGAACTCACCAACACATACCTGAAGCAGTTTCATCTAGCCCCGGTGATGGATGAAGAGGAAGTAGCCCACTGGTTCCTCCCTCAGGAGCACATCATTGACACTTTTGTAGTGGAGGTAAAGATAAGGTGATAAGATAGTACAGAAAAGTATGAAAATACTATGCGACTGAGTCCATTTCCCAGAAGGACCCTAGAGTGCCTATCTCCTTCCTCTGTGTCCATGACTCACTGCTTCTATACCAAGCTTCTGCTCACTCTGTTAGAACAAGCTGTGCTTACAGTTTTCATTCCTGGCACAAGAGCACACTTTTACTACTTAATAATGGGAAATCAGGATACTGCTCTGATGTTGCCTGTGTGATTAATTGCTTCCCTCGGTTTTGAAAAGGACAGTTTGGATGACCTCATCAGAGATGAACGGTGTCTCAAAGTTTAATACTGTTTTGCTTTTGCAAAACTGGTTGGAAGTGAACTGCCTTTGTTCAAGATGGCATAATTCAATCACTTCATTCAACCTTGTCTTGATTTGTAAAAGGTTTTCTATAGGCTGAATACGAATACTTTGTACTGTGGTCCATTTCTGCGTTCTCCATTCTGTTCCATTGATCTCTGTGTCTATTCCCCTACAGATATCACGCTGTCTTAATTAATCTGTAGCTCTGTAGTAAGGCTTGATATCAGGTAGAGTGATTCCTCCCATTTCATTTTTCTTTGTCAAGATTGTTTTAGCTAATGTAGTTCCTTTGCCTTTGCATATAAATTTTAGAATAAGCTTGTCTTAATTTACAAAAGACCTTGCTGGGATTGTGATAATAATTGCATGATATTCAGCAGGATTGCATTAATTTAGGGAGGATTAACATGTCTTCCAATCCATGAACATGGTATGTCTCCATTTATTTAGGTCTTTTAAATTTTATTTTGTCAGCGGTCTTTAATTTTCAGCATCTAGATCCTATACATTTTTTAAAGTTTCGTTTTCCACATATTCCTTGTTAGTATGTAGAAATGTGATTGGTTTTTCTGTGATACTCCTGTATCCTGCAACCTTGCTGAAATCACATATTAGTTCCAGGAGTTTATTTGGAAATTTCTTGGGATTTTTACATGGATAATTTTGTCATCTGCAAATAGAGTCAGTTTTGCTTCTTCCCTTCCCATCTGTATGCTTTTTCTTTCTTTCTCTTGCCTTATTGCAGGGGCTAGATCTTCTGGTACTTCATTGCATAAGAGTGGTGAAGGCTGACATCCTTGCCTTGTTCCTGATATTAGGGGAAGAGCATTTGGTCTAACCCCATGACTTACACCATTATGTTAGCGGTCAGTTTTTCATGGATGCTCCTTATCAATTTGAGAAAATTTCCAGCTTGCTGAGAGTTCTCATCATAAACGGATGTTGGATTTTGTCCAGTGCTTTTTCTGCTTCAGTTGATATAATCATACGGTTTTTCTTCTTTAGTCTGTTGATATGGTACATTTATTTACTTATTTTCAAATATTTGACCACCTCACATACCTAGGAAAATTATTCTCTTGGTTATGGTGTATAATTCTTTTTGTACATTATTGGATTTGGAGTGCTAATATTTCATTGAGTATTTCCTGAGTTCATGAGAGATACTGATATGCAGTTTCTTTTTTTTTTTTTTACTGTCTCTGGTTTCTGTATTAGGAAACCACTGACTCATAAGAGGAGTTGGGAAGTGTGACCTCCTCTTCTATTTTCTAGAAGAAATTGTATAGAATTCGTGTTAGTTCCTTAAATGTTTGCTAGAATTCTCCAGTTGAACCCATCTAACCTTAGAAAATTCCTTCTCATTGTCTATTAGTACAGGCAGACCTCATCTTATCACTCTTTGTTTTATTATACTAGTCAGATAGTGCATTTTTAACAAATTAACAGTTTATGGTAACCCTGTTGGTGCCATTTTTTTCCAACAGCATTTGCTCACTTTGTCTCTCCGTGTCACATTTTGGTAATTCTTTGAATATTTCAAACTTTTTCATTATGATCATATGTGTTATGGTGATTTTTGATGTTACTGCTTCAAAGTTCTAAATGATGATTAGCATTTTATAGTGATAAGGTATTTTAAAATTATGTATATTCTTTTCTAGACTTAATGCTGTAGCACACTAATAGACTATAGTATAGTGCAAACAAACTTGCATATAAACTGGGAAAACAAAAAAACTCATGTGACTCACTTTATTGCAATATTTGCTTTATCGAGGGTGTCTGGAACCAAACACGCAATATTCCCAGGGTATGCCTGTATATCATGTTTACATGATATATCTGTTTCAGTCCTTTTACTTCTAAGCCATCTATGTCATTGATTTTGAAGTGATGTTTGGGCCATGTTTCCTTATGTATTCTGCAGAATTTCTCCTGATTGGTATATTTTGACTATTTACACCTGATGATAATTGATACATTAGAGCTTAAGTCTTCCATATTATATTTTCTGTTTGTTTCTTCTGGCTCTTGCCCCTCTCTTTTTCCTTGCCTTCCTATCCTTGACCATTTTTTGATCTGTCTTTATTTATTTATAGTGCATTTGAGTATATTTGTATAGGTCTTATCTGAGTATGGGGCTTCCCAGGTGGCGCAGTGGTAAAAAATCCGCCTGCTGATGAAGGAGACACAAGAGATGTGGGTTAGGTCCCTGTATTGGGGCAGGAAATGGCAACCCACTCTAGTACTCTTGCCTGGAAAATTCCATGGACGGGGGAGCCTGGTAGGCTATGGTCCATGGGGTCCCAAAGAGTTGGACACAACTGAGTGACTTCACTCTAGTATTCCTGCCTGGAAAATTCCACAGAGGAGCCTGGTGGGCTACATCCATGGGGTCACAAAGAGTGCTTGTGCTTGAACACAAGCAAGATTTGAGTATTATAGTATATGGATATAAATTATCAGTTCTCTGGTATCCACATTGCACCACTTCAAGTGATTTTACTTCCATTTAGGTCTCTTTACTGTCTCAAAGTTTAAATATCACCATCTTGAGTATCTTGAGATTTCCTTTCTATTTGAAGGATGTTATTTGGCCAGTGTTAAAGGTATGTCTGCTGGCAACGAATTCTTCTAGTTTTCATTTGTCTGAGAATGTCTTATTTGCCCTTCTTTCCTGAAAGAAGCTTTACCAGATACAGAATTCACAATTGATGGTTCTTTTCATTCAGCTCTTGAGCCACTTGCTTCTGGCCTCTGTGGTTTCAGGTGAGCAGACCATTTTCATTTGAATTAGTATTTCCTTGTAGGTAATGAGTTGTTTTTCTGTGGCTACTTTTAAGATCTCTGTCTTTAACTTTGGGAAATTTTATTATGATGTGCATTTCTTTTTGTTATCCTCTTAGAGTTCACTTGGCTTCTTGAATCTCTTCTTAAATCTCTGCCACCTCTGGGAAGCTTCCAGTCATTGTCTCTTTCAGCCCATTTTCTTCTTTCCCTCTGAGTCTCCAGTGATATGAATGGTGAATCTTTTATTGCTGCTTCACAGATCCCTGAGGCTTAATTTTTTTTTTTCCAGTCTGTTTTCTCTCTCTTATTTCAGATTGGGTAAATTCTACTGGATTCTTCAAGTTCAGTGATTCTATCATGTCATCTCCACTCTGCTACTGAGCCCATTCAGTGATTTTTTTTCTCTCTTAATTTCTGCTATGGTATTTTAAAATCCTTAACAAAATAGAAAATCTAGGCCTTTAAGTCATCTCTAATATTTGAGCTGCTAATACAGCACATCAGTTTTGCTTAACATCTTTAATTCTTAATGTCTGAAAAAAAGGATTATTGAATCAGAAGCACTCAAAAAGTGAATAAATCCATCCCTCTGGAAATTTCTGCTAAAACAAATACTAGCAATGCCATATGTGGTCTAGCCTCTGCACCTGTATAATTCAAATATAGCTTGAATTCTTTGCAGACTGGCATAGTAACCACATATATACCTAGTTACCACAGCTAACTGAAACAACCCAAACAATATTGACTAATTTCTTGTATTTCTTGTACCAGTGATGGTGAAACAAACACCATCTTTTTTGCATCCCTTTTGATATTTGATAGCTTCAGATTTTCTCAGTCATTTACATACGTATACTTTGGTGCAGAACCAATGCCTTTTACAAGCTTCGAAAAAAAACAACTCCCAAACTCTATCCCACTTCATTTCAAGCTGATAAAATTCCTGCCTTGTGCCAAGAAGATGTTAGGTATTACACAGTATCCTTTAGTTGGAAAAGGTAGTATCCTGATCCTTAATGATCTTATTCTTGCAAAAACAGTGAATTGACTTTTATCACTGTCCCTATAAGTCTGTAGTCACTAGTCAACCAAAGAGAAGCATTCCTTCTTAAGAACTTACTGCCAGGCACCAGTGAGCACTTAGGCTGAGGCACAGCTCCACGCTCTTCCCTGGCCACTGCCCAGCACACGGTGGGGCTCCACATCAGACCTGGAGGATGGAGCAGGAGCAGTTGCTCTCCATTCTGATGGAAAGCCATGGTGCAAGTCAGAGATTACAAAGTGAGCTGAAGTGCCTGGATGACACTTGTTCGAGGAGATGTTTATCTGACGTTACCTTTGTTCTTTAGAACTCCAGTGGTAAACTAACTGACTTCCTGAGCTTCTACACACTCCCCTCCACAGTCATGCACCACCCGGCTCACAAGAGCCTCAAAGCCGCCTACTCCTTCTACAACATCCACACGGAGACGCCCCTGCTGGACCTCATGAGCGACGCGCTCATCATCGCCAAGCTGGTAGGTGACTCACTCCTGGCTGTGCTGTGTGTGCGTCTCCAGATACGTATGTCAAATTATATAAGTGTCTTGTATTTTCTTCCACACAGGAGAATTCATTTGAGATATTTTACTGTTGACCATCAGTCAAAAGAAGAATTTTGATAAGAGGTTTTTTAAAAAAAACTTTAGTGACTGTTATCATTATCAGCTCTATTGTAACTTAACCAAAAAGACATTTTGTACAAATCAGAAACTTTTAACCCTTATATGAAAGTACATGGGACTTCCCTGGTGGTCTAGTGGTTAAGACTTAGCCTTCTAGAGCAGAGGATGCAAGTTTGATCCCTGGTCGGGGAGCTAAAATCCCCCATGCCTTGCGGCCAAAAACCCAAAACATAAAACAGAAGCAATATTTTAACAAATTCAATAAAGACTTTTAAAAGGTGGTCCATATAAATCTTTAAAAACAAATAAAAAACATAAAATTCATAATATAAGGAATATAAGAAAATTACATGATCATGTTATACAGGTATATACCTTGGAGATACTGTGGGTTCAGTTCCATATGGTTCCAGATCACTGCAATAAAGCAAGTATTGTGATAAAGTGAGCCACATGAATTTTTGGTGTCCTAGTGCATATAAAAAAAAAAATTCAAAAGTTATCTTCACGCGATAGTGTGGTCTGTTAAGTGTGTGGTAGTAACTAAATAACTTAGAGATCTTAATTTTAAATATTTTATTCCTGAAAAAAACATGCTATCCATCATCTGAGCCTGCAGTGAGTGATATTCTTAACATCAGAGACCACAGATCACTGTAACAACTATAATAATAATGAAAGAGTTTGAAGGATTACAAGAATTACCAGAACGGAACAGAGACATGAAGTGAGCAGATGCAGTTGGAAAAATGACCCTGACAGACTTGCTCAATGTGGGGTGGCCGCAGACCATCAATTCGTAAAAAACACAGAATCTGTGACATGCAATAAAATGAGACCTGCCTGTATGGGGAAAATGTGAATGTTGTGTTACAGTGAATAACTGGCAACAGCAAGTTTTTTTATTTAGTCTGTGAACTTTGAAATTAAGTTTAATTAATAAAATTATTAAGAGAATTTAAAACGAAAAGAATTAAATTCAAAATGTGCCTTAATGGATTTGCATTATTTTTTACTTCCTCAGTATAGTAGTTAGGATGATTGTTAAATTCATGCTACAAATAAAACATTTTCTTTTAAAAGAACAGAAATCAGCTGATGTAAGTGTTTTGATACAAGTACTGAATGAGATAATATTGCCTATGAGAAATCGGGAGCTACACATCAAAAGTGTTTTCCTTGTATCCTTCTAGTATTTGATCATTGGAAACATTTTTTTTTAATCTATTAGAAGCAGACCCCAAAATCAGCATTTGCCTTTCTTTGATCTTGTAGCTCATTTTCAACTACCTCCCCACAAAGGGCCAGTAATAAATTATTTAAAGTAAAACCCCTGAGAAACAGAAATGCAGGTACTTCATCTGTGTCACATTTTGCATAGTATTAACTAGTATTTTTTAATTCTGTTTTTACTATAAAAATGTTACTAAACTTATTTCCCAGTATTAGCCCAAGACAAATACACAATTTCAAGTCTTTCCAGGTTTGGTTTCTTGGCTGTAGGTTTAGGTGAGTCAGAACTTAGGAAGGCCGGTTACTCACAGTTCTGGTGTTGGGGCCATCTAGACAACTGTTGCCTTCAAAAACTGGGGCAAAATATTTCTTGAAACCTTAATTTTTTTGTCACTGTTAGCCATCAGACTGTATTTTTTTATTCAGCATTTCTAGATAATCTTGTTGATTCCATCATATTCACTACTTGCTAGTTTAATAGGATAGTTGTGAACTGATTTATTAATGCATAGCATATACTGCAGACATTAAACCTCGTTATAAATGCATATTCAATTCAGGCTACTAGTAGGAGAATGAAATGTTGTACTGAAATACATCATATACAAAATACTTCAAACCTTTAATACTTTAACATTTTTTTAAAAATTTCACATTGACAGAAAGGATTTGATGTATTCAATGCACTAGATTTGATGGAAAATAAGACATTCTTGGAAAAACTCAAGTTTGGCATAGGCGATGGCAATTTACAGTATTACTTGTACAACTGGAGGTGTCCAGGGACAGAGTCTGAAAAGGTGAGTGAAGTTGATGAGTCTTTGTAGACTTGATAAACCTAACCTACAAAACCCCATACTTGCTTCTTGTCAGAGTGTTGAGAGGTTTTTAGTTTTTTTCTTTTTAGTAGCTTTTTAAAAATATATATCTGTGGGACTTCCCTAGCAGTCCAGTGGTTAAGGCTCTGCACTTCCACACCAAAAGGCAGAGGTTCAATCCTTGGTCAGGGAACTAAGATCCCACATGCCACATGGCAAAAAAAAAATTAAATAATAAAAAATAAAAGAATAAAATAAAAATATACATATGTTGTACTACATTGATTTAATTTTTCTTTCTCACTTGTGTTTATTGTTCCATCTCTTCCCTCCCTTTAGGTTGGACTCGTATTACAGTAGATGGATATTTCTATTGATATTTCTAGAACTCTGACATCATCATTCGTTAATACCCTAAAGATTCCTGGAACTGCCATTCCAAAGAAGAGTAAAAGCACAACTTAAGTGACATCGAAGTGTCAGTAACAGAAGAGATGGAAAAGCATCCATTTGTGACCACACCTGTAGAACACATTTCTAGCTGACATTAACATCCATCCTTTTTTTCCACTGTTGACCCGTTTATAGGAGGGATGCAGAGGGTACAGAGCACATTCCTCTGGTTCTCAACCTTCTGGCTGTCTCCTGATGAAGAGGAAGGGGTTTCTTCCTCTCTCTAGAAAAGGGACTGCTTTTCTATGAACTGAACAGAAGTCACAGAATTGTGTAAGAAAATCTTGGCCACTGTGTGGAGATAAACTGCTGCATTTCTGTCTATGAAGTGATGGTCTGCAGATCCACGCAGCAGATGAGGGAGCCACTCAGAAGGTGTTTACTTCCATCACCACACGCGATCTCATCGGAACCAGCACTTGTGTAACTCGGTGACACGCAGTGGGTGTGAAAGTGAAGAGCAACATAAAAATGTCCTGGGCTCTTATTTCTCAAGAAGCGAAGTTGCCAAATCAGTAAACACACAAATTGTACTTTGATCTCCAGCAGGACGATGGATTGGTTCCAAAGCAAGGTTTGGGGCAGACATGAAGTGTGCTCTCTGAAGAGTGTACACCCCTGCCAAAGTAGACTTCTGCTCCTGCACAGATTCTTACTCTTCTCGGCAACAGCCAGGATATGTGAGGAAAAGGACATCAAAGCCCGCAAGTCAAAAGACATGCCCAGAGGAGTTCATCAGTGCCATCAGGACACTGAGAGTTTGAATGTTTTTTATTACTTATGCAGAATTGCACATATTCCTCTATGCTGACTCTAACTTACCGTGAAAGCTGGCCCGCCCTAGGAAGATGTCTTATTTGTAAATAAGTCTCATAGTTTTGTTACTGATGGTGTTTTTATCTAGGATTTGAAAAACTTCTCAGTGTGCATAAATACGTATATATATTGCCAACAGTCCAAGGGGAAAAGATGGTGGATGAGGCCACCTCAACTGGCCTTGAGTCAAATTCCACAAAGTAGATACTTCCTGCCTTTACGTACCAGTGCCTCGGCCGTTCGGTCCATAAACATCCAGGTCCCTTAGACAACAGGATGGCCTTCCTTCATGTTATACGTGGTCAAAGGAAACAATCATACCTTATACCAGGCAGGAGCTGGCAACCTGTGGCCCGTGAATTAAACTCAGCTCATCGCCTTCTTCTGTACAGCCCAGGAGCTAAGAGTGGTGTTTATATTTTTTTGAATGGTTGAGGAGAAAAAAAAGACAAAAGAATAACATTTTGTGACTCAAAAATTACAGGAAATTCAGATGTCAGCATCCATAAATAAAGTGTTGTGGGAACATGGCCATGGTCATTCATTTGTGTTGCCTGTGTGTGACTGCCTTACTCTACAAAATACAGAGTTAAGAACTGTTCTGACAGAGACTATGAATCCAAAGGCCTAACACATTTACAGCCTGGCCCTTTACAGAAACAAATTCTGTTGCCCCTGATTTCCCCTAAGGAGCTGAGAGCAAATTTCCCAAGCTTCTGCTCATCTGGAAGGCCAGCTCACAGCTGTGATGCCCTGGGACCTCCACTAGGGGGTGCGCGTGGGCCCCCTAAGTCCTTCCTAATTGAGGACAAGTGCTGTTTTCCTTCTAGAAGGCACAAGGTTAGATTTCTCATATATGATGACTCAAAGCCAACTGCACTACCATTTTTTTCCTAACAGGAGCAGGATGGCTTCAGAAGCAAAAGTGAACCAATTCACTGAAATACGAGAATTAAGTAAAGGAGATTTTTAACTTAATCTGCAGAAGAGGTTCCAGTTGAGAATCATGTCCCAGTCATTTTTATGGCAGTCTCATACGAAGTAGGTTTTCAAAAAATCGCTTGATTGCCACTCATAAATTTTGCACAGGCTCACCTCATGATGGAACTGTGGCAGTTACTCTCTTCACTTACATAGTTGTTGTTATAGGGTTCATATTCTTTTACTCATTTTAAATTCAGTATTTAATAAATGACTAGCACATCCATCTCTTTATAATGTAAACATGTTACCAATGAGCATTTTAAAATAGAAAATCAGTAAAACAGCTCATATTTATAAAAATAGCTGTTATTATAGAACCAAATTTCAATGTATAGAGTCATAGATTCAAGAAACCACACTATCCCGTGTCCTTTGTCAGCAATGGAAATGCTCTAGTACATGACATCCTTGCCCCCCAACCTTTTTGGTCAAGATGACATTCAGTAGATTTAAGAAATAGGTGGCATAATCTACAGATCAACCAGAATTTAGGCTAAAAATAAACTTTAACCCAATTCCTTCCCTGTAAATTACAGAAAATACCTTTTCCAAACAACAACACTCTAAATAGCGATGCTTTCACTCAGAGCATCAATTATGCTCCACACACTAACACAAATGACCCTGTCACGACAGACCCACATCGGAGCATACCGCCTCCTCCGTTTACTTTTCTATTCTCTTCCTGCCTCCTTTCACCTTTTTCCATCATACTTTTTATACATGTTAAAGTTCCAAGGGGAGAAAATAATAATAAAATTCCAAGGAAGTAAGTTAACCAAATAAAGTGGTGAATTCTAGTCAAAATAGCTTACCTGGCATTTTCTATGTTTAGCCTTTCTCCCAAGCCCATACCTACCTACAAAGAAAGGCAAACTGACAGTAAAAATTAATAACGTATTACTTCTGAGAACAGCATATTGCTTGGCATTTAGTATCTCTCCCCTACACGGATGGTGCACCTGCAGTCTAGCATCATCTCCCCCACCACCCCACCCCACAACTGGAACCGTTGTTTGTGTGGCAGGTTTTCCAAGTTTGGATGGAAAGATGTTCAGTGTTGCAGGATACAGATGTTCTTGTTCACAAGCGCTATACCAGCCTTTTAAAAAGTGAATTTATGCCAGCCTGGACCTTCATTTCAATAAAGCTTCATTTTGATATTCACACTTCTGAACAGTCTCTGCACTTGGTGTTTCTAAGCTTCAGCATATCTGTATTCTACAGTCACAGAAAATCTTACACATGTGAAAGGAATGACACTAAATAGTCCCAAGAATATATGTAAAAGTCATTTTATTCATTTCTAGGCTTCTTAACAAGGTGTTTTTTACAACTGTATCAAGTGACAGGCTTATGCAAGATTACTTTGAAGCCGTTCTCTTACTTTTGGGTGGTTTCCTTATCTTATTGGGGTTTGGAATCAGTTTTTTTATCTTCAGAGGTTGTAACACTACAGGCTGCTGACCCTCAGCAAGCTTTCTCTTGGGTTTAGAGAGGTCTTCAAAGGAAGTGTCCAGAATCTCTTCATCTTGGCTTTCCAAAGATTCTGTCTGCAGGTTCTCCCTGGGGTCTTCGAGTGCATCCTGGAGCCATGCCACATTCAGACGGGGGACTCTGGGGAGGATGGCCCTCAGTTCCTCCCCAAAGGCAGTAGTGTTCCTCTTGAACCCCAAGGCCAGGACGCATTTTAAGCCCAGGACAGGTGCGAGCCTCTCACTGAGCCGGGGAACCTGGCAGGCGGGGACACCTCTGCTGACACTCAGCTGCACCAGGTGTGAGGTCACGATGGCTGGCTTGGCAGACTTACACGCCAAGGCCAAGAGCAGCTCGTTCCTCTCTAGTGCTCTGGTGACCTCGTTGATGCCGATAGCAAGCTGCTTCCTGACGTCAACCGGGGTCCACCCTGACGCCTGGGCATCACCTTTGGGCTTTTCTTTCTTCAGATCCTCACCAGTGTCCACGTCTATGCTGCTCGTGTCTCCACTTTGTTTTTTCAAAGGGGGCTGCTTTTTCTTTCTTTTCCTATCCTCAATCTTCTGAAGCCCGAGAGACTGAATTCTGTCCTCCAGGGTCTGCAGTATGAAGTGCATGTCCTCCCTATCCAGGACGCCCCAGCAGATGCTGTACGGGTTGTTCAGTGACGTCTTCACAGGTAGAGGTCTCGTCTTCCGCACGGAGCCCCTCCCTGGTGCCTGTGGGGCTGCAGCCATACTGAAAAATCCTTCACAGGGGAGCAGAATGGCAAAGGAAAATTCGTGTTAACTAGACATGCACATCTTAAGGATATCTTGGTTGTGCTCTGATTTTTGAAAGGCTAGAGCAAGCCTACTTACATAGGACATGTATATACTTACATATATGTATGTATATATGTAAATAATTATATATATATATGTATATATGTGACCATACACCTAATCTCTCTTTTAAGTCATTTATTTTCCCCATTTTTTCCTATGACTTAGTCTTCATTCATATACAGGCAATTTATGAATGTTTTGCCTTATTGCAATCCCAGTGAAATTCTATGTTTCCTTTATTGAAAATGTTCCAATTTTACTACTTGTCGTAATTATTTATCTTCTTCAGGACCTCTGTTATTAGTCTGATAGATTTCTGACCATTTCCTAGATTGCTTTCCACTTAGGCTTCTATTTATCCATTCAGCAAATACTGAGCACCTCTACTCCGAGTCATAGGCACTGGGGTTCAGCCTTGAACAAGTTCCCATGACCACCTCTGTGAGTCCCCACATCCCTCTGCCCTCAGCACAGAATCTCTGAGGGCCCTGGAAGCCTCTGCCATTAACCAGGTGTGATTTTTAAAGAACTGGGACCATAATCTATGCACATGACTGAAAATCTGAATGATTCATCCTGTGCCCTTTTTCAAGTCCTCCTCCCCTCCCTGGACCCTAAGTTCTTTGTCCTTCATAAAACACAGATACACAGATTCCCCCTTCCTCTGGTAAGTCCAGGCAGGCTGTTCCTCTGGCCGACAGTGTGATGAAAACAACGGGAATTTTGTAATGCAATTTAAAGATACTAATCTGTTAAGGCAAGACAGAGGGATGATTGCTAGCAAAATGTTATAGATCACTGTTCTCAGGAGCATCTCCTGATAATCCCATCTGGAGGCAACTGCACGTTCCTCTCTTCTGTATTCTTCCTCACTTCCTGGGCTCACCTGGGAACCATAGGGACCCATGTTGCAAAACTGAAAGAAGGTAAATGAGCCAGAGAAGTCTGGAGTTTGGGACTGTCCCTGTTTTCAGGTAACCAGATTTTCTCATTCCAGATTTCTCCTCATGTGAGGTCATTCATCCCACAGATGACCCCCACCCACAAGTGGCCCAGGCAAGATTAAGGATAAATTCCCCTCCAATAAACACCTTAAGAGCCTGGCTGCCAATGCTGAGGAGGAAGTCAGAACAAGTAAGGCACTTTCTCCAAGAAATATTTGATTCTCACAAAAGTCCATTAGTGGAGGAAGCAACAGACTCAGGTTAAATACCCTGCCAGTCACAGCTGGTTTCCCAAATCCAAATTCTATGCTCTTTCAATCCTGGCTGCATCTCAAAAATAAGCTGTGACTTTTTAAAGTATATAGATGGTTGGTCCTTACCCTAGGTCTACTGAATCGAAATCCCTGAGAATACGGCAGGGCTCCTTTACTTGTCAAAAGGTTGCCCAGGTGACTCTGATACAGAACTGGGATTGGGAACCATCCCTGAGACAGGGTCTCCTGACGTCTACTGGCCTCTGAAGTTCCTCCTACGTCACCTCACAGAAAACCAAAATTCAGCTCCCTGGAGTGAAAGCTACCTTGTTCCTGTCAGTACATGAACCGTGAACTTCCAAGATGTTCAAGCTAGGTTTAGAAAAGGCAGAGGAACCAGAGATCAAATTGCCAACATCCACTGGATCATCAAAAAAGCAAGAGAGCTCCAGAAAAATATCTACTGCTTTATTGACTATGCCAAAGCCTTTGACTGTGTGGATCACAACAAACTCTGGAAAATTCTTCAAGAGATGGGAATACCAGACAACCTGACCTGCCTCTTGAGAAATCTGTATGCAGGTCAGAAAGCAACAGTTAGAACTGGACATGGAATAACAGATTGGTTCCAAACAGGCAAAAGAGTACGTCAAGGCTGTATATTGTCATCCCGCTTATTTAACTTATATGCAGAGTACATCATGAGAAATGCTGGGCTGGATAAAGCACAAGCTGGAATCAAGATTGTTGGGGAAAATATCAATAACCTCAGATATACAGATGACACCACCCTTATGGCAGAAAGCGAAGAACTAAAGAGCCTCTTGATGAAAGAGGAGAGTGAAAAAGTTGGCTTAAAACTCAACATTCAGAAAACTAAGATCATGGCATCCGGTCCCGTCACTTCATGGCAAATAGATGGGGAAACAGTGGAAACAGTGACAGACTTTATTTTGGGGGGCTCCAAAATCACTGCAGCCATGAAATTAAAAGATGCTTGCTCCTTGGAAGAAACGCTATGACCAACCTAGACAGCATATTAAAAAGCAGAGACATTACTTTGCCAACAAAGGTCTGTCTAGTCAAAGCTATGGTTTTTCCAGTAGTCACGTATGGATGTGAGAGCTGGACTATAAAGAAAGCTGAGCACTGAAGAATTGATGTTTTTGAACTGTGGTGTGAACTGACGTGAGAGTCCCTTGAACTGCAAGGAGATCCAACCAGTCAATCCTAAAGGAAATCAGTCCTGAATATTCATTGGAAGGACTGATGCTGAAGCTGAAACTCCAATACTTTGGCCACCTGATGCGAAGAACTGACTCATTGGAAAAGACCCTGATGTGGGGAAAGACTGAAGACAAAAGGAGAGGGGGACGACAGAGGATGAAATGGTTGGATGGCATCACTGACTCAATGGACACCAGTTTGAGTAAACTCCGGGAGTTGGTGATGGACAGGGAGGCCTGGCGAGCTGCATGCAGTCCATGGGATCAAAAAGAGTCGGACATGACTGAGCGACTGAACTGAACTGAACTGAACTGTTCCTGTCAGTGGCGCCCACTGCCAGAGACTCAGTGTCTGCCTCCTAAACTTCCTTCCCGAGCAGACCTGCGCATGCCAGTCATCGGAGTCGGCTCCTCCCCTCCAGCTCTGCAAACTGGAGATTGCTCATCCAAATCCAGTGACGTGACTGGCAGAGGCTGGCACCAGGTTAAGGTGGTCAGGAAGAGGGAATTAGGTGACCATGGAGCAAATACGGTGACCTAGCAGAGCTTTTGCTGCACACAAGCTATAGTTCAGGTGCCTCCACATTCAAACAACAGGGAGGGACATCCCCAGCGGTCCAGTGATTAAGACTTTGTGCTTTCACTGCAAGGGGCAAAGCTTTGATACCTGGCTGGGGAACTAAGATCCCACAAGCTGCATGACCAAAATCCCCCCAAACAACAGGAAGTTAGTACTTACAGTTAGAAGCTCTGGGCATTAGCTCCTCCTGTCTTCAGAATCTAGAGGGGGAGACCAGAGCCAGATAAGTAGAATCTCATGGGATATAATCCAGAACTAAAGTGGGAACAAGTAACAGCGTTGGAGGAGGAGAAAATTAGGAAGGGCCTGCTGAGGTGTCTCTGGAGGCTTCTGCCCCAAACATCAAGTGGAAACTTATTAAGGTGACATCCAAGGGTCCCCATCTCCCCATCAGCCTTTCTCCTTATGCCCCACCACTGAACCACTTACTATTTACCAAGGCCACCAGTCCAGCCTTCCATGGCCTTATACCCATTCCTTCTGCCTGGAAAATGAGTCCCACCCTCAGCACCCCCACCACCTGTCTTACTTAAACAAGTATTTGTGGACTATACGCAATGCACCAAGACAGAAAGATTATGAATTACAAACAGCTACTGAACTCACTGGGCTTAATGTCTATGAGAGAGACTCATCAGCAAAGCATGTGATGCACTTCAAGGTCAGGGCCCTGAGGCCTGACAAAGTTGGGGTCAAGAAGGGCCTCGAGCAGGTGACCATATATTTATTTATTTGGCTGCACTGGATCTTAGTTGCAGCATATAGGATCTAGTTCTCTGAGCAGCATTACAACAGGGGTCTCATGCGTTGGCAGAACAGGAGTGTCAGCCACTGAACCACCTTGGAAGTCACCTTTTAACCCACATCTAAAGAATCCCCACCAAAAGGAGTACCTATTCGGGAAGGGCACCCCAGGGAACTGCATAAAGGAAATAATGTCAGTGTTGCGGGGGCATGGATGTTAGAGAGAGTAGAGAAATACTGGACCAGATGGTGAAGACTGCTGCAACCCTTACAGTGGGAGCGGCTGTTCAAAGCAGAGAAATGGCACAGCTAGAAAGACGTCATACAAAGATCTTGGTGGACTCGAGCCAGGAGGAATCTTTACCAAGACTGGAAGCAGCAAAGAGGACTCAGAAGAGTCCTGGGAAGACACGACAGTGACCTTCACTAGAGTTGCCGATGGACGGAAACACATGCTAGTTGAAACAGGAGGTACAATCCGCCCGACTCAGTGATCAACTGGGAGTGAAGCAGAGAGACGACTCGGGGAGGACTCTCGGTTTCCGGATCTGGTAACCGATCCCCGAGGTCATCTCTCTCTCGTCTGCCGTCTATGTAGTGCCGACCTACTATTCAGCACACACGACTGGAGTTATTTTCTTGTCGGCCTCCACTTCTAGGCTGCGGAGAACAGAAGGGCCGGGTGGGGCTTTGTCTGATTGCTTCTCGTATCCAAAAAACGCTTAACTCCAAATAGAGCAGAGCCTGATCCCGGGCCGGGACGCAGGAAAACACGCCGGTAAGGGGAAGCCCTAGGGATGCGGGGCCCAGAAAACTGCGCGCGCCTGGCCGAGTCGCCGGTTCGATCCCAACCAGAGCGACCCCTCCGGCTCTCAGATCCCAGCGCAGAGCCCTCCACTCACTTTTACCTCCGCGCCGGCTCCACGTGGCCGCGCTGCGCGTGCGCAGAGCCCGCTCCTTGCCCGGCCTCTGCCTTCCAATGCGGTGGGGTGGGGGATGGAACCACTCAGAGAACAGTTTTCATTCTTCTGCATCCGACCACTCCCAAACCGGAAAGTCGGCCCAGGCCGTAGCGACAGAGTTCAGGACTTTAGGAGCTGGGCGGAGGCTTTGGGAAAGGCCCTCCAGTGGCAGTGCGCAGGCGCAAGGTGTGTCTCGCGAGATCTCCAGTTGCCTGGTAACGGGCAGCCCGCAGTCTGCAGTCTGTCCTGAGGACCAGTGTACCGGTTAGACTCCAAAAGCTAGTTCTCTCTCCAGTCGCCGCTCCTTTCTAACCCAATTTCTGCCCTTCAGCGCCTGGTTCTGAACCTCTCTCGCTTTTCTGTTTTCGGCTTGCCAAAGAGACGCTAAACCAGTGCCCCCTTCACCGACTCTCTGCCGAATCCCCGGCAATGTGGAAATAAAAAAATAAAGATAAATGGGAGACGGGAAGGTGGTGAGGAAACTATGCACTTATAGGCAACGATGTAGACGATCTTGAGCCTCCGGAAAGAGGAGCCTCCGGAAAGAATAAAGGCTATCTTGAATTCTGTGAGAGCAGTTCAGAGAATTCCAAATACTATGACTACCCCAGCCATAGTAGGAGGCTTGGATGGTTAGGAATGGAGTCTCTGGGAAGTCAGACAATGTAAGACAGCTGCAGAACATTTTCAAGATCAGGGATCTGAATCTGTTGATTTACTCTTGTCAAGACCGAGACCGTAGTTTGCTTCTAACCTAATAAGCCTCCTCCCTCCTCACACCCTTTCTTTTCCCTTTCCATTCTAACTTAGCACTTTTATTCCTCTTCTAAATATTCTCCTCTTTTTCTCAATCGCTTCACCGCTCGTTTTGTTTCGCATCTTTGGTCTGTATAACTTCAATTTTCATCACCTACATAGTACCCGACTGGCCGTAAGGTAAACGAAACAAGGAGCTGTACGTGTGGTCAGAGTATTGCAGGTTACGCGGGGTAAAGTACAGTGTGACTTTTTTTTTTAATCAATTAGAAAAATAAAGAAAAAACAAAGTTAGGAGTTTGAGTGTAACAGGCTTTTGTTTCGTAAAATGAATAGTAACAGATCATCACGATGAACTGTAAACATGCAGTTGTAAAGCAATCTCAGATCACAATTTTGAGCAGCAACCTCTCATTGCCCAACAGAATCCCTCTATTCTTGAAATGTCACTGAATGTCCTCATTCAGGTCTAACCTGTTTCTATCATGTCTGTCGCCTTATTCACTAGAAACAAGATGGGCGTTTTGGGCACTGGAAGGCAAGAAGTTCATGTCTCATGATTTTTTAATATAATACTTAAAATCTTCGGTGGCAGCTAGACTTTCTACTACCCTTGGTAAAAGCTGTGACACCAGACCCTAAGGCAGGCCACGTGAAACAGGACCTGTTTGTAGACTCAGTACTGTGTTAGGTTATAACCTTCATAAATCATTCAACCCTTGAAAAACATTAATAAACCTTTTTTTGCCTTCTTCTTCTTTGGCTGAGCCACACAGCATGAGAGATCTTGGTTCCCTTGCCAGGGACTGAACCTGCATCCCCTGCATTAGAAGCTGGAGTCTTAACCACTGGACCACCAGAGAAGTCCCCCAACTTGCTGGTTTTGAATGTAACTTAACCCTGGCTTTTGATTTGGTAAATTGCTGATTATGGTTATCTTTGTTAAATTTAAATTGAATTAGCTTAACTTGTGACGCAGTGATTTTTTTTTCTGGCTTCTTATGTGGTCAATGTAATTAGTTATATTTAATGGTGACAAGCTCATATTAAAATGTTAAATGTAAGAGCCAATCACAACGTTATTATTTTTTTTTCAAAGTAATGAAAACAGTACTTTATCTACTGTAAAATTGCAGGTTAATGACTTAGTCCTACAGAGTGGCTCTCAAACCTTCAATGAACTCACACTGATTTAAAAATTATAAAGTATCATCTCAAAGATTAAATAATGATGAGGGTAAATCACATGTTAAGTAGTGCCACCAAATAAAAGTTTTAAAACTCTCAGTAGAAATTTTTGGATAAAAAGATGAGAAATTATTCAATCAAAGTGGAAGGTAATTATAATTTTAAAAGAATGAAGTATTATGAGTCTTTTTTAAAAAGTATTCCAATAAATAGTTTTAAATTAAAAAAAATAATAAAGTCTCAGATCTAGCTTTTAAGCTGTATGACAGAAACACGTCAGATTGAAATGCTAAAGTAATGGGAAGGAAATATGTGTAAGTTTTTGTCCCCCTAAGGTTTCAGATTTATAGCTTGAGTATCATTTCAGTTTATATTTACTCTATGAAGATTTGCAGCCACTATATCCATGACTCTGGATCAAGACCAGCTAAGGTCAAGATCTTAATCTCATCATCACATGACTCTAAAGCAAACTAATTAACCCTGTCTATGAAGTGATAAAAATAGTACCTGTTTTGAGGATGAGAAGAAATAATCTACTTAAAATGCTTAGCACAGCCTGATACATACAGAGTGCTTCATAAATGGAACTGATGCATCCAGTAGCAACCTGAATTCAGAGATAATAGGTTACTAAAAATTAAGCCTCTATGATTTTAGTGCCTTGTTCTGCTTGAAGACTAAGCAATAAAATTTCCATAAGAATGTTGCTAAAATGAATGACCGCATTTCTAAGGTAATTTCTCTCCCATTTGTATCATACAAACACTGCAACAAAAAAGTTTTTAAAACAATTTTCCCATGACCCAATTACCTCAAAACTCATTTCCTTTCAGTGTTTCCTTCTAATTTCACATTTAAGTGTGCACTTACATTGTTAAAATAATATAAATTTCGTGTTGATTTTCTTTTCATATAACATTTTCCCCTATATTTCCCAAACATAGTTTTCAAGTTATCACTTTAACATATATTTAGTATCTTATACTAATCAGTTTACTTTTTAATAATAGCTGTTACTGTTATTTTACCCTGTGAACTCTCAATTTTGTCTTTGAATAACAAAGTGTTCTTTTTATATTCATTCTAGAATTGGACTACAGTTAGGTTTATATGCTTGCCATGATGTAAGAGTCATTTAAGAGATCTGGCAATAAGTTTTGTCATTAACCGCAATTTTTTGTTGAAAGAAAGTTACCAGCTGGAAAGTTTGTCAATAGAAGAATGTAGGGGAATTGAGCAGCAGACTCTTCTTTCCCTCTGTGGCATCCTCATCTTTGCTCTCTGTGTGTGTGCATTAGAGTTCTCCAGAGAAGTAGAACCAGTGGAGATACAGATGTGAGTTATGGAGCCTGAGAAGTTCCACAGTCTGCTGTCTGCAAGCTGGAAACCCGGAAAGCTAGTGATGTCATTTCAGTCTAAACCCAATGGCCTGATAATCATGGGAGCTGACAGTTTAAAAATCTCATTCCAAGGACAGGAGAAGGTGAGATGGGATGTCCCAGCTCAATCAGGGAAGCAAGAAACAAGGGGGCAATTCCTCCTTCCTCTGACTTTTGTTTTATTCAGGCCCTTCCTGAACAGAGAAGCTTGGCAGGCTGCAGTCCATGGGGTCACAAAAGAGCCGGACACAACTGAGCATGCAAACGCAGTTGGTGGATTGGATGGTACTCACCTCCACTGGGGAGAGGGGATCTATTGGGTTGGCCAAAAACTTCATTCAAGTTTTTCCCCATAAGTTGTTATGGAAAAACCCAAAAAAACTTTTTGGCCAACCCAATATTTTACTGAGTCCACTGATGCAACTGCTAATCTTTTCCAGAAGCACAGTTCTTGTTCAGTTGCTAAATTGTATCCAGCTCTTTGTGACTCTATGGACTGCAGGTTTCCCTGTCCTTCACTATCTCCTGGAGTTTGCTCAAATTCATGTCCATTAAGTCAGTGATGCTATCTAACCACCTCGTCCTATGCCCCCCTCTTCTCCTTTTGCCTTCAATGTTTCCCAGCATCAGAATCTTTTCCAATGAGTCAACTTTAATACTTTGGCTACCTGATTAAAAGAACCCCCACAGATACACCCAGAAATAATGAAATAATGTTTAATCAGGCCAGTCAAGTTGACACATAAAATTAACCATCACAGTGTGATGGTTACTGTATCATACATAATAATTGTTATATAAACAATAATGTTATTTTAAAATCAGTGACTAGAATAACTTTCGTGATGAGCTACAAAATCAATGACCTTTTCAGTATGCAGTTAACAAAGCCTCCTACTGAAAGTGGTTAGTCAGTGGTTATTATCTGTCTTCAAAGTCTGGATCTTTTCCAAGACTGGCTCATTGGCTTACACAACATCTCCTCAAAACCCCAAGGACTTTCTCTCCTTCCCCTTTGCCATCCTCTGACTCTTGGCATTGTCCTCTCAAGCTCACAGCTTAATGGTCACAGCTCTGATCATCACAATCCTCACAAACACGTGGCAGGAAGCAGAAGTTTCCTTCGTGCCTTTCATTCTATCAGAAAGAAAAATCTTCTTAAGAAGCCCTGACAGACTTCCTTCTGTGGCTCACTGGACAGTATGCCACACCGAAACCAGTCCCTGGTGGGGGTGAGTGAGTCAGATGAGACTCGCTGAGACCAGTTATGAGCCTCCTCTTGGAGATGGAGCATAATATGGCTCCATAATTAAATGAAAGTAGGATCATTGACAAAAATGAAGGGGGAAATGGCTGCTAGGTGGGGAACCCGTACATTAATATCTCCAGTAGGGAGACATTTTGTTTAGTGGAGTTCAGTTGTAAAATATGTTAATTGGACACTAATACATAAAACACATGCAATATAACAACCAAATGATCAGGGTGGAAACAAAATGATGAGCCGCTATAATTTAATTCAGCCCTGTCTATGTATTACCATTGAAACCAAGCCTAAAAATGACACAAGTTTAAAGAGGAATATTAAACTCATGAGAGGTTGTTGGCAGTGGTACCTTGAGAAGATAAAGCCCTGAGCTAGCCATTACATCTTGTTAAACTGGGTAAAAGCTGGAAGGTATTCATGAACTTTACTTTGAACACTCTTTTAAAATAACAGTCATGTCCAACTCTTTGGGACCCCATGGACTGTATAGCCTGCCAGGCTCTTCTGTCCACGGAATTTTTCCAGGCAAGAATACTGAAGTGGGTAGCCATTCCCTTCTCCAGGAGATCTTCCCAACCCAGGGATCAAACCCATGTCTCCTGCATTGCAGGCAGATTCTTTACCATCTGAGCCACCAGGGAAGCCCAAAATAATAATAAATATTAAACCAAAGTAAAAGTGCCTCCTGTCGGACACAGGCTTTTTCTGAAGCTAGTTACAGTGAAATCATCCTGGTTAGTTTTTTGCAAGGAGTTTTCAAACATATTATTTTTAAAATAATGTGAAATGTGATCTTCCTGGCTATGCCTACTTAGTTGTTTGCTTTGGGAAATGGTATTAGTTGTCTGTGGTTTCAAGGAAGTTATATTAAGATGTTTGTTGTAGAAAATTATTTATCTGTAGTTGTGACATAGTCACCTGTACCTAACCTGTGACATAGTCACCTGACGTAATCACCAATTCAGTGTTAGGACATCCCTGACTTTATAACTTTACTAGTTTAGAAGTAACTTGGCCTCATTGCTTAGTCAGAAGGTACTAAGAATCCTGTTTTGATTTTCTTCCCATGTACCTGTTTATAATGAATTTGGTAGCACTAATAGACTTATTTCAAATAAATAACACAAGTATGAGTCTTTTCACTTCCTTCCTTGTGAATATTCATAATCAACAACTGTTTAGGCCAATCAGACCTTGAGCAAATTCAGCCAGTCACACAAAACCAGATATCAGAAATGGAGAACCATATCGTAATTGTTAATGTAACATTTAAAACCACTTAGATTTATGGGAAAAGCTAATATTTCTGATTAGTGACTAGTAAAATAATAAGGTGAATCTCATCATAGAAAATGTAACAAAGTAGGAAAAAAATAAAATGGGTAGAAAATTTTAATCTATGTGTAAAAGAAAATCTGAAAAATGCAGTTTGCTTCATATATAACTTTTTGTGTGTGTGTAGCCAATATGAGCTCTTCTAAGCCAAACATTATTACAACTTTTTAAGCTAGAGATAAAAAAGCCACTGAAAATGAAAAGCCTACAGGATTTAGTTTCTAATAAGGTAAATGTTTATAACTATAACCCATTAATCAAAAAACTCTCAGGGGATCTTCAATAATTTATTTAAAAGAGTAAAGTGATCTAGAGTCCCCAAAATGAGAAAATGGGCCCATTTCTTGGTACAGTCTCACAAGAGACCATCATCATAAAATTTCAATCCTCTAACTCCCGGGCTGGGCTGCTTTTCAGTTCTTCTAGCTCAAGAAACTGGTTTTCAGTGACCAGAACTCTGACCAATGTTTCTTGTAGACACAGGGTTTTTGGCTGTTACTAATTTTTACTTTTACTTCCCCATTTTTTCTTGGTTCTTTTTTCCTTCATTTTTTAAAAACTCTTTTCTTCATTTTCATCTTTACTTTTTTTCTCTCACTTTTTTCCTTTTTCAAACTTTGTTTTCTCTTATTTAGATTTGTCAGTATTTGGTTTTGTTTATTGGCATGTCTGGCATTATGTTTTGGTTCCATTATAAAGATCAGTTCATCAGAGGGCGTTGGGAAATGATTTTCTTTTGAGGTGATTTGGGTCAAGTTTCTGACCAGCTTTCCTCAATTTTAAGTTGACCTTGAGACACCTTGACTCCCAGGTCAGCAGTAAGTCCAACACACGCCTGGCCTCTCAGACATTTCTGTTGAGGATGACCGCCATATTGACAATCACCGACAGTCAAGACCATCGCCACGGGCAACATGACCAAGCTAAAGCTGGCTCAGTACATCCTGACTTAGGAAAGAGGCAGTCATGTAGATTACTAACAAGACTTAGCCAAACTCCTCCGGACTGCAGAGATGGTCCCTTGAGTAAGAACCATGAAAGACTTGAGTCCTCCCCAAACAGTATTTGTTGCGATCCATTCTGCATTCCTTGAGGAATTACTCAATGGAAGAGACATATTTGAGGACCTGGTGGCTCATGGATATCCGTAAGAAAAAGAGGTTGTGGCAAATTCCATCAGTGACACACTGTCACCAGAAGTGCATTGCTCATAGAGTTAAAGGCAGAGCACCTGCTTTTGGATGCTGATATGAAAAAAAACTTTGAAGACTATAGCTTTGGCGTTACATTCACCTTTGGCAACAAGCTAGATATCTTCATTGGCCATCCCCCTTTAGGCTGCCCTGGAAGTCTTCCAAGTCCAAATAAGATAGACCCACAGTAGACGTGTGGAATCTGAGGATCATCCTATATACACTGGTCTGCAAACCCCTTACCTTTTGATGGGCCCCCTGCCTTCAAGGAGCTGCAGGAGTCAGTACTTAATGAAATAGACCATATGCCCTTTCACATGTCCAGGAAATGTGAAAAACTGCTCAAGAAATTTCTCATTCTCAATCCCAGCAAAAAAGGTACTTTAGAGCTCATCAGGAAAGATCCATGAATAAACACAGGTCGTGAAGATGAACCAAACCTTATGTGGAGCCACTCTCTTGACTACCAGGAACCCTGACGGTGGTGTCCAGTGTGACAAAAGGGAAGAAGTCCAAGGCTCACTGATGGCTGGAAGCACAACCAAGTGATGGCCATTTATCTGCTTCTGAGGTACAAGAGAGCCGAGCAGGAGGGCCATGTCATTGCCCCGAAACCCCAGACTTTGGTGAAGCTAATCAACAGCAGCCCACCAAGGATCCACCTGAAGTTTCTGCTAACACACAACAGTGAGGTGTTAGCGAGCTGGCAGCCCCTTCCACTAATTCCTATTTTAAGAATACTCAGAGGGGCAACACAGAACATAAGCCACCTGAAGAGGACCAAGTGTAGGGCAGAAGGGTAGCGGCAAAGCCAAAGAGGGGAAGAGACCACCTAGCCTCCAGCACAAATCAATGCAGGAATTGTCTGCTTTGGGAGTGAGCAAGCCCAGGCCAGGCCTCCATGCAAAAGGGCAAAGACAGCCTAACCCTGCCAAGGTCAAGGGCTCTAAGGTGTCTGCACCCTTCCAACACCCCAGTTTCCTTGACAAAGCCATGCCTCCATAGAGATCCACGCATTACGGTTCCCCAGGGCCTCAGGGCCATGCCCCATAGGGAAGCTGGGATGTGTCCCCAGCCCAGACTCCCAAGGGTGTCCTTGTCTTCCAACCACACATTAGAAGTAGTGGCAGAGCCACAGAAGGAACCAGCGGCCTCCAGGGTGTGTCCAAAAGAAGCTCCATCCATCGGGGCAACCTCTGAAGGATAAGCCACCCCAGACTTTCTTCCGAAGGACCAGCAAGGGCTTCTTCACCAGGTTCAAGTTCAAGTTCATACTGAAATTTCTGTGTTTTGGCTTTGTCAAAAGAAATCTTGACAGTATGAGGCGGGTGGGAGACACTTCCCCCTCATGGAGTGGGAGCACAGGCAGTGAGAAAGAAAAACCGTGAGAAGGCCAGGTCGTGCTCACGACGCTTGAAGACCGTGAACTTCATGGAGCCCAGCGAGAAGGTGCAGGGCTTCAGCCAGGTGCTGGAAGCAAAGGGCGGTCAGTGCGAACTGAGCAGGAGGCCTGCGCTGCTGTCAATGCCCGGCGCCGGGGCCAAGAGGACAGGGGTCCAAACGGTCATGGCCGCCTCTCAACGTAGCTCCTTTTCCGTGGAGAGCTGCGCTTTTGCGGATTTGGAAAGCATTGTCTCCACTCCCCCGCCCCCCACCCCCGCCGCTAAAAAAATCATTGCATCTTCTACCTTCAAAAAGTGGCCAGGAGCCTCCAGGGAGACAAGAGGTGGGGCAGTCGTTGCCCCCGCACCTGTTCGCATCCGGACTGCCTGGCCGCGCATCTCGGCGCCGGCTCTGCTGTCGTGCTTGTGGGGGAGGGGAGCCAGGGTTGCGAGAGGGCGGTTTGGTAACCTATCAGAACCCCTAACGGGTGCTTCCGGGGAAAATCTCTTGGGCGAGTTTTGCTGAGCAGGCCTGACTAGTATTACAGTGACCACAGTGACGAAAAGAGTTTGGGGTTGATCATAAGAAAGCTGGGATGAAACTGAAATGTGCGCGCAGCAGGCGCTGTTTGGGTTATAGGATGCTCATTCTGGCTGCAGGTTAGAGACTCGATGGATAAGCGGCCACGTTCTCTTTATGTTTTGAAAGTGGCCTCTTACCGCAAGGACAGTGAGGGAGACAGCAAGAACAAGGTCAGCTCAAATCATTGATGGCTGGGCAACCTCTCGTTTATAATTTTTTTCCCCATTCTACTTAATTTCTTCCAGAATACAAAAACGAGAGGATGCTTCCCCAGCTTGTTGTATGTGCTATAATTTCCATGCAATGACAAGAGAAATTCAAGAATCTTCTATGGAACTCAACTCATGGATGTTAAAATTTATACAGAAGAGCAAGGTGCCAAGGACAGGCCTTCCTGAAGAAGAACAAAATTAGGAGGCTTTAATAATGAAGACAATGTGATGTAGGTGGGGGGATAAACAAATGCAGAGCCCAAGAAACTATTAGTATGTTAACTCTCATGGTTTCTCTTAAACCCACCCTAATCAGGCTTGTTCCCCCCACCCCTGCCCCAACGACTGCATTAAAACTTCCTTTCAAGTCATCAGTGATCTGGACAATGACCTAAATCCAATTGCTAATTCTCAGTCTTCAATCTAACCTAACATACTTTGGACATGAACTTGGGCAAACTCCAGGCGATGGTGAGGGACTGGGAAGCCTGGCATGCTGCAGTCCATGCTGTTGCAAAGAGTTGGACTTGACTTGGCGACTGAACAACAACAAAACATACTTTCTCACTCATGATGCTTTCTCAACACTACATTCTCTTGGTTTTTCTCTCACCTCAGTGATCAGTTCTCTGTCTCCTTTCTGCTCTTCTCCCCAAACATTTAGTGTTGAAATTTCCCATGGCTCACTCTTCAGTTCTGTTTCCATATCTCCTCCATACACATTGAGTTTCTAGGGCCATCTTATCTCAAGTTTCAGAAGTTGAACCCTTGAGTCCCAGATCTATACACCTAGCCCAGTCGAAACTTAAATATCTAACTGTCCATTTCACATTTTCACTTGGATGTCTGATATCTCAAACGCAGCATGTCCACAGTGGAACTTCTGATGTTTGTTGCTGTTGTTCAGCTGTTGAGTCATGTCTGACTGTTTGCAACCCCATGGACTGCAGCACGCCAGGCCTCCCTGCCCCTCACTATCTTCCGGAGTTTGCCCAAGTTCTTGCCTGCTGAACTGGTGATGCTATCCAACCACCTAATCCTCTGCCACCCTCTTTTCCTTTGGCCTTCAATCTTTCCCAGCATCAGGGTCTTTTCCAATGAGCCAGCTCTTTGCATCAGGTGGAGAAAGTATTGGAGCTTCAGCTTTAGCAACAGTCCTTTCAGTGAATATTCAGGGTTGATTTCATTTGGGATTTGACTGATTTGATCCTGCTGTCCAAGGGACTCTGATCTTTGCCATGCCATCAGGCCAACTCCACCTATAGTCCTTCCAGTTACTCAAGGCAAACATCTCAGAGCTGTCCTGATTCCTCTCTTTCTTTCATACCAATATAGAATCTATCAGGGACTCCTGTTGACTTTACCTTCAAAATAAATGCAGAATCTGAACATCTCACTGCCTCCACTGCTGCCACCTGAGTTGGAGACACCCATAAGTTCTCCCCTGGATTATTATAGTAAGACTCTTGCTTCCAATGTTGTTTTTTGTAGTCATAGTAACAGAAGAGATTCTTAAAAACAAAACAAAAAAAAAGGATAAAGTCAGATCATGTCAGTCCTCACTCAGAACCCTTCAGTGGTTCTGTTTGACTCCCCCCCTTGAAGCCAAACGCCTTCAGACAAGGTGTTGTATGATTAGGTCTCCATTAGACCTCTGCTCTTGCTACTCTGCTCCAGCCCCATTGGCATATCACACCTGCCAGGAAGCTCATTTCTGAGTGCCTTTGTACTGGATGCTGTTTTTGTAAGGGAACCTCTTCCCCAGGGATCTTCCAGGCCAGCTCCCTCACCTCCTTCAACTTTTACTCAAATGTCATCTTCCCAAGAGACCCATCCTGATGACCATGTTTATAATGGCAAGTCACCTCCTCACTCCACATGCACAAGATTCTCCATCTCTTTGCTCTGCTCTTTTTGAAAACTGCACCTATCAGGGGCTGCCCTGGCGGTCCAGTGGTTGGGACTTCACATCCCAATGCAGGCGGCGCAGTTTCGATGCTTGGTCAGGGAGCTAAGATTCTACATGCCTCATGGCCAAAAACCCAGAAAAACATAAGACGGAAGCAATATTGTAACAAATTCCTAAAGATTTTATTTTTTAATATATATATATATTTTTTTTTTTTTTTGGCTGTGCTGGGTCTTCACTGCTGGATGAGAGCTTTAGTTGTGGTGAGCAGGGGCTGCTCTTGGTTGCAGTGCACAGGCTTTCATTGCAGCGACTTCTCTTGTGTCAGTGCACCGGACCAAGGCACTTGGGTTTCAGTAGTTGCAACTCACGGGTTCTAAAGTGCAGGCTCAGTAGTGGTGGTGCATGGGCTTAATTTCTCTGCAGCACGTGGGATCTAGTTCCTGGACTAGGGCATACCTGTGTCCCCTGCATTGGCAGGCAGATTCTTAACCACTGGACCACTAAGGAAGCCCAATAAAGACTTTAAAAATGGTCCAAGTCAAAAAAATCTTTGCAAAAGAAAATAGCACCTATCACCTAACATCTTTCAATAGATTGTATAATTTGCTTTTTTTATATGTTTATTATCTGTCATCCCCTACCAAAATGTAAGACAAAGATAGGGATTCTTTTTTTTTTTTTTTTTAAGGATAGGGATTCTTGTTTGTTTTGCTGACTGTTGTTTCTCAAAAACCTAGAAGGGTGCCTGGGTCATGTTGGCACTCAATAACTGTTTGATTAGATGAATGAAAGTGTGAGAGAATAAGGAGGATAGGGTGGGATGGAACCAGGAGAGTCACAGAGGTAAAGGGGAGTGTTCTATTTCTTAAATTGGTGGTATGTTCATAAATGCACCCTTTATTTAAAAAAAAAACATATGTATATGCATACTGGTTTATAATGAATATTTAATAATAATAAAAATAAAAATCTTTATTGTCCAGCTTTACTGACTCCCTAAGGGTTCCACAAAACTGAGTTTTCATTGTACCTAGCATATTATGCAGAGAAGGCAATGGCACCCCACTCCAGTATTCTTGCCTGGAAAATCCCATGGGCGGAGGAGCCTGGTAGGCTGCAGTCCATGGGGTCACACAGAGTCGGACACGACTGAGTGACTTCCCTTTCACTTTTCACTTTCATGCATTGGAGAAGGAAATGGCAACCCACTCCAATGTTCTTGCATGGAGAATCCCAGGGACGGGGGAGCCTGTTGGGCTGCCGTCTATGGGGTCGCACAGAGTCAGACACGACTGAAGCAACTTAGCAGCAGCAGTATATTATGATCACTGAACAGAGGACATTGATGTTTCTGTTGTTTCTTTTTGCTCCTTGAGACAGGCCAGTCATGGCCCTGGCAACCAGTAGGAGGATGGCAACTCAAGAGAAGAACATGTTTTGAAAAGAGTGCTTGAAATAACATTCTAGACTTAGAGAATAAAATGGAGCACAGTGAATCTTCCCTCTCTTTTCCTCCTGATTTTTTATAATGACTATAATATCAAAATGTCTCAGCTGCAGATACACACCGATACCGGAGCTCACTGCAGTATTTCCCGGCTGACACACACTGATAAAGAGGGCTTTCCCTAGCAGACAGAGCACTTGCTCTTCTTCAGCTGCTATTTTCATTGTGCCTTTTAGTGTGCTTCTCATCGTTGGGAAATTTTGAAAAAAGTTCTGCCAAGGACAGAAAAAGGAATTTCTTTTTCTTTTTTTGGGGCCACATCACATGGCTTGTGGAATCTTAGTTCCCCCACCAGGGATCCAATCTGGCCCTCAGCAGTGAAAGCGCAGAGCCCTAACTACCGGACAGGGAATTCTCCTTTCAGTATATTGTTCTAAAATTTGCTTTTTGTCCTTTATTTGGAAACTCATTGATTTCACCATGAAAATAGTTTTGAGGAGAAAATAAAAAACCAAGGGATTTATGTGAAGATGTAGCAAATAATTTTTAAGTGTAATCTTATGCAAAAACAAGGTAAAATGTTTCTTATGCGAAAACAAGGCAAACCGTTTTAGGGCCTTGAACTCCTGTATCTTGTTTACATTGTTAGACATTTCAAATCAATAGCTTTCTTAAAACTGAGTTTGCCCTTTCTTCCAATCACTTTGCTCCAGGAAGACTTCTATGTAATGAACTCCTCAGATGACCAGAAAATGCAGTTCCAGTTCTATGAAAATTTAATCAGATGTGAATTACAACCCCGTTCTGTGTCTGCAGACTTGGAGTGACACTGGGTTTGTGCCCTTTGAGAACGGGGTCATGTTGAAGAGTCCTGTGCTTTTTTTTTACCCTAATTGAAATCCAGCTGGGATGGTTGCAGAGCGTGTTCAGAATGTAAGTGGCTCTCCTTTTATAACGAGAAGAAAAGAGGCAAACTACCTCTTCATTCCTGATGGGCTGTGCCTAAAGACGGGTCGGGAGACAGAGACATCAGATAAAGGCTGTCTGCCATCTAAGTTCTAAGAATCATGCAGAGGACAGAGGTATATATCAAAAGGAATCCCAAGTGAGGTCAGTGCCCTAGAGAGACCTCTCAGGATTTCCTGCAAACAACTTCTAGAGAATGAATACAGCGAGTCAGGGGCAGAGAGGAGCTCATTTATATTCTCTTCCCTGCGCCTTGCCAGTTGCAGCCTCTGGCAGCGTACAACTCTCTGTAGGGCTTGGGCTGGGAGAAGAGCGCGGCCCAGCCGGCCCGGAGGGTGTCACTCACCGCCCAGCCTTGCCCTCGCGGGCCAGCGACCAATGGGCATAGGCCGGGCCCGGCAGCGCGACCAACAGGAGCCGGCGGGCGGAGGCTCTCTGCCCTTTAAGGAGCCTCTGGGCGCGGGGTCCCGGGAACCCGGCGCTTGGAGACAGGCATCGTCCAGGTTTAGCCGCCATGTCCCTGCAGGTGAGCTGGGTGTGCTAAAACTGCTGGGGGCGGGGAGGAGCGTCCGTCCCGGAGAAAAGCGCTCGAGTGGGGCGTGGGGCCGGCGTGACGGCCCGCCGGGGGCGCGGCGCATCTCTGACCCGCCGCTTCGGGCTGCTGCTGCCAGTCGCCTTTGTCCCCGGTGGCAGTCCGAGGGGACCCCCGAGACACGCCCACCCCATCCTCAGCGCCCCCTTACTGCGCGTAGTCCGCACCGGTGCACTCAGTTGACGGCGTGCCGGGCTCCCTATAGCAACTCTTGTGAACCCCGGGGACTGGTTAGACGCAAACCCGGCACGGGCGGGGGGAGGGCGGGCGCGGCGTTGCTCCCGGCGGACCCGGTGGTCCTGCCCAGCGCTCTCTTGCTATCGTGGAGAGGGAGGTGTGGGCGGCTGCGGCCTCCCCTTGCTCCTTGGCACGTCTAGGGGTTCTCCCAGGCAAGTGCAGAGATCTGGAAAACCACGATCTTAAAATACTGTTCTTATGATCTTTGGAGGGAAAAAAATATATACGTTCAGGGTGGAAATTTGAGAGAAAGAGAACAAATATGAAGGAAAAAAGGGAAAGTGTTAGTCTCTCAGGCCTGTCCGACTCTTTGTGACCCCATGGACCCGCCAGGCTCTTCTGTCCATGGAATTCTCCAGGCAAGAATACTGGAGTGGGCAGCTATTTTCTCAAGGGGATCTTCCCAACCCAGATATGAAACCAGGCGGATTCTTCACCAGGGAAGCCCATAATATAAAGTAAAACATCAGGCATTCCTTCACCCAAGTGATAATCACAGTAGCACTAAGTTACTTTCTCAAGTGTTCGAGAAACATCGCTGTGATATGTGAATGTTTATACACACACTTTGCTTTTTATATAATTTTGCTTGCTCCCTCTCTCTTTTTGTACTATGAGCTTTTTGTCACTACTAAATATTCTTTAAAATTTTTAAATTGTCTGCACTGGGTACATGGCAGGGTGTACCCCATGGGACAGTGGTGACACCAGGGTCACTGCTACACCAAGGGTGGGGTCGGAGGCCTTGTGAAAACATGAACGGGAGAGGGTGTGAGGAGAGGTTTTAAGGGAGTTGTTCTGAAGACCCTTCAGGCACAGGTGCAGGGGAAATCCAGTGGGTCAGCTTTCAGCCAGGGTGCTGAGGACCCGACTCCAGCAGAGTGAGCTTAGCGGAGGTTTAAATTCCTCACCCAAAGCTGCGAGCCCAGCTCTGCAGCAGCACGGGAACATCATCCAACTTTCCCTTTGGCTCAGAGTTCTTGGAATTAAGTGTAAATGACTGTACCTTTAAATCCCTGTTTCTGGGATTTCCCTGGTGGTCCAGTAGTTAAGACTCTGTGCTTCACCGCAGTGGGTGTAGGTTCCATCCTTGGTCAGGGAACTAAGAACCTGCATGTGGTGAGGTGTGGCCAAAGATTAAAAGAAAAAAAAAATCTGTTTCTCACCTATGATGATTTCAGACTCTCCTAATATCTACTCACTTTTCATTCATGTATTCAACAAGGAGGTACAGGGCTCAGATGGGCTCCTACCACCTGCCAGCACTCTGTTAAGGCAAGGCTCTTGCTACTGAGATGAACATTTGTGCCTATCCTCTGTTCTGAATACTTGGGGGGAACAAATACATTCCCACCAGCCTTTGTGCTGAGCCCTAATAAATACTGTTGGGGCTGCCTGGAACCCCCTTCCCTATCTCTGTCCATCCCCTAGGCACTGACTCCTCCCCAGGCTCAGCTAAACATCATCTCCTCTAAGAATGTGCCTTCCACCCTCGTGACTACTCCCTTCTCTGTGGTCCCAGGGCACCCACTGCTCCTCTGCTTGAGCAAGTATCACATGATCACTGTGACCCACTCATCTCCTACAGGACGCTGAGCTTTGTGAAAGCTGGCTGCCCTGTTCATCCCAGTCTGCTCTCCCAAGGCCTGGCCCCTCAGAAGTGTTCAATACATATTGAATCAATAGTGTGATACAAGTGGTGAGCTCTGGGCCGGCAGAGTCAGCAGAATGAAGTCAAGAATATTTACGGTCTTATTCTTGTTTCATCCTCGTGCTTCCCAGCTGAGGCTGATGCCTTTTTTTTGAGCTGAAGCCAAATCTCTCCATTGCTTACACAGAGTCCCAGGGCAGTGTGTCTCCAAGCTAGAATTAAAATCCAGGATCCTGATGCGAGCCCGATGTTTTTCCTTCCACGGCTCATCGTGGTTGGGCTGGGAGAAGGCACATCAAAACTGCCATGTAGAACACAAGTGTACCACGTTGGGGGCCAGGGAAGGGCATGCTGGAGAGACGGACTGGCCCTGGGCCCTGCTCTGGAATGGGTTTTTCTTCTCTGCCTGGTGAGAGATTATAGAGGGGACCCCTGAAATTGCCTGGGAAATGGTCAAGGGCTCCACTTTGGAGAGGGTCCAAGACTTTCATGAGCTTGTCAGATGGTTCCATACCCCTCAAAACATGAAGCACAGTCTTCCAAAAACTCCTTCCTGGAAGGCAGGGACTTAGCATGGTTTCTGAAAAGCCTTAGAATTCGTATCAAGGCTTAGCTTGCCAAAAGGACTTGAGTTGCTGTCATTGGAAGATGGCACGGGACTTCACAGCAGATAGAACACCCGAGATGCCTGCCAACCCTGAAGGGAAGGATCCTTATACCTCCTGGACAGTGTCTCCCTGTCCTGCCCTTAGGAAGCTGAGGGCAGTGATGTAGCATTTTAACTTTGTCCTTATTATAGATACAATATGTACACATTATGGGAAATTTGGAGAGTATTGATGGTTTTTTTTAAAGAACAGGAAACTTACCAATAGAGGCCATTAGTATTGACACATTTTAGTATATTTAGATGTCTCTTCAAGAAACTGATTTCATTTCCTTTGGATAAATACTCCAAAGTGGGTTGTGAGATCATATAGTAGTTCTTTTTTAAATTTTTTTGAGGAAGCTTCACACTGTTTTCCACAGTGGCTGCACCAATTTGCATTCCCACCAAGGTGTATAGGGTGCCCTTTTCGCCACATCCTCATCAGCACTGGCTATTTCTTGCCTTTTTGATCATAGCCGTTCTTACAGATATGGGGCGATATGTCATTGTTGTTTTGATTTCATTTTCCTGATGCTTAATGATGTGGAGCATCATTTCAGGTCCCTATATATCTTCTGTGGAAAAATCTCCCGACTCTTTTAAAATCAGATTGTTTTGCTTTTTTTTTTTTGATGTTCAGTCATATGAGTTCTGTATGTATTTTGGAAATTAGCCCCTTATCAGATATACAGTTTGCAAATATTTTGTCCCGTTCAGTGGGCTGCCTTTTCATTTTGTTGATGGTTTCCTTTGTTGTGCAGGAGCTTATTTGTTTGCTGTAGTCTCTTGTGTTTATTTTCATTTTAACTAGTTTTGCTTTCAGTGTCACATCCAAAAATCATTGCTAAGAATGATGTCAAGGAACATTCTATGTATTTTTCTAGTTGTTTACAGTTTAAATCTCATGTTCAAGTCTATAATTCATTTTGAGTTGATTTTTGTATGTGGTGTAAGATGGAGTCCAGTCTCATTTTTTTGCATGTGTATTCAGTTTTCCCAGAATTGTTGACTGAAGACACTGTCCTTTCTGTACTGTATATTCTTGGGTCCTTTGTCATAAACGAATAGACCATATATGCATGGGTTTATTTCTGGGGTCTTGACTCCGTTCCATGGATCTTTGTGTCTGTTTATGTCAGTACCATATAGTACCATACCATATATTTTGCTTACTATATAGCTTGTAATATTATTTTAAATCAGGAATTGTGATGCCTCCAGCTTTGTTCTTCTTTCTCAAGATTGCTTTAGCTTTTATAGTTCCATACACATTTTGCTGCTAAGTCACTTCAGTCGTGTCCGACTCTGTGTGACCCCATAGATGGCAGCCCACCAGGCTCCCCTGTCCCTGGGATTCTCCAGGCAAGAACACTGGAGTGGGTTGCCATTTCCTTCTCCAATGCGTGAAAGTGAAAAGTGAAAGGGAAGTCGCTCAGTTGTGTCCTACCCTCAGTGACCCCATGGACTGCATGCAGCCTTCCAGGCTCCTCCATCCATGGGATTTTCCAGGCAAGAGTACTGGAGTGGGGTGCCATTGCCTTCTCTGCCATACACATTTTAGGATTGCTTTTTCTCTTTCTATGAAAAATACCATGGGAATTTTGATAGTGAATTGCATTGAGTTTGTTGATGACTTTGGGTAAGATGAACATTTTACTAACTGTTAACTTTTTCTATCCATGAACAGGGAATATCTTTCCATTTATTTATGTATTCTTCAGTTTTTAAACATTTAGATAAACATTTTAAATATTAAGAATTTTATTTTGTCCTCTGTATCAAATACATAGGTGCATTGTCCATGTAACAGGTAAGGACCAGAGGAAGTATCCACAAGTTAAAATAAGAATAATTCTGGTGGAACCAGAGCAGTAATAGTTCATTTCTGATTGAAAGCTTCCTGTCCTCTTTAAGTTCCCCTGAAGCAAATAAACCTGCCAAAAGTTAGCAAATGCACTGTGTCTTTTTGTTTTAGGCTGATTTTGACAAGGCGGCCAAAGACGTGAGGAAGCTGAAAACCAGGCCAGATGATGAGGAATTAAAAGAGCTCTATGGACTCTACAAACAGTCTGTAATTGGAGACATAGATATTGGTATTGTGCTGTCATATTTAAAAATAACAGTACACTTTATTGAACAGTGTAGAAGCATAAAATAACAAGTAATCCTGTGAATATCTGTCCTTCTTTTGGCAGAGTGTCCAGCACTGTTAGATCTAAAAGGAAAGGCTAAGTGGGAAGCCTGGAACCTTCAAAAAGGTAGTTAGTTTTTTAAATGTTACACGAACCTTCTTAATTTCCACATACATCGGTCGGTGAGTCAACCTGTTTGTATCTTTCTAGGATTATCAAAGGAAGATGCCATGAATGCCTATATTTCTAAAGCAAAAGAGCTAATAGAAAAATATGGAATCTAGAATCCAGCCCGTGAGAGAATTTTTCTTTTGAAGCCTTCATAATGGTATCGTGACCTAATACTTAGGGGAGAAATGCACTGTGACTCTTGATGGGTCATCAATATTTTTGCTGGCAACATGACTTGTCATTCTGAATTAGAGGTATGCTGAAACTACGTGTTTAACGAAACTTTACTTGCTAAAACCAGGCAATTTTTAAGAGTTCTTTTTAAAGTGTTGCTCTGGTAGTGTGTACACAAAAACATTAATCATTGCTTGTTCTTTTGACTCCTCTGTTTTTTCTGCAGTGAAGTGGTCTTACTGGTATAATCAGCACAGATTATTAAGAACTAATCACAAGGGTCTTTGTTTCACTGTGTAGCTTTGGGGTTCACACCAACACGGAGCCTCAGCAATACAGACACACCCGGCTCCAGGCTCCCTTCAGTGACTGATTTATAGGTAACCCAAGGCAAGTTACTGAAGCTTTGCTAAAGCTCATCTGTAGGGTAAGGGGAAAATGTTGATCTCAGAGGGTAAGAATTGAATGAGGTACCTGTAATTATCCTACCTTAATTTAAAAGTGTATACTATATAAAACCTGATAGCAAGCAACAAAACTTTAAAAAATAAACTTATGAGTCTATCTCAAACTCTTCAAAGAAAGAATAAAAGCTGTCATGGGCTATCAACTATTCAAGTTTCTATGCTTAAGACAAAAACGTCAGGCTGAAAGGTAGTAGCTGGTGATGACAGACTGTGCAGTATGCCTCTGAAGTCCAGTTTTATCAGAGTGAAAATGCAGAATCTGGAGTGTCTGTTGGACCACTTTGCAGTCTCACTTGGCTGTCCACAGGCTCTCTGAAAGAAGGTGGTCTCATTTTCAGAGTCCTAACATCTGCTTGAGATTCCACAGGCTAGAAATCTTTCCAGACTGGGTGCCTGTCCCCTGCTGAAGGGTGTAGGTTTGGTGTTGTGTGAGAGATTGATTTCATGTGACTTAAGAAAAAAAATTTTGGATCAACTAGATGAATTTTCAGGGAATTATTTTGGGTGAAATAAAAGCCAGTCCCAAAAGGTTGTATATTGTATGATCCTGTTTATGTAACATTCTTGAATTGGCAAAATTACAAACCTTGAGGACTGAACAGTGATTGCCAAGGAGGAGGGGAATGGGGGAGGATGTTAAAAGGCCAGCAGGAGGGATCCAGCGGTGATGGGATGTTCTGTATCAATGTCATCCCCTGATTGGCCGGTGACCCTAGAATTTCTCACGATGTTGCCATCTGGGGAAACTGGGGAGCTCTGTGTTGTTTCTTAGAACCCCATGTGAATCTACAGTTCCCTCAAAATAAAAAGTTTAATGAAAAACAAATCTAGCTTGATTTCTAATCTGGAAAACTTTGGAAAGTAAAGGTGATTCTCCTCTGTACTAAGTGTTGCCTAAAGACAGAAGC
This sequence comes from Bos taurus, assembly GCF_002263795.3. NCBI lineage: Eukaryota > Metazoa > Chordata > Mammalia > Artiodactyla > Bovidae > Bos > Bos taurus. The sequence continues at coordinate 29,653,925 of NC_037340.1, read as the reverse complement.
CTTCCACGAAGAAGTCAACACCCTCTTCCAGCGGAGGGCTCAGAAACTCTTCGAGCTGTTCCTGTGTGGACCTCACATCCACCCCAAAAGCCTGGCATCGGCTGCATCATGAGATTCCTATTTGTGGACTGTAGTAACTACAGGTTGTTCGAATGAATAGTCACAAATCTAGATTCCTTTAGCACCAATCCTTCCAGAATGGAGCCCTGTATCCTACACCAAAGAGTAAAGCACAGTTCAGTGCGTACTAAACAGGGAACATAGTTTCTTGAGGTTACCTTTAGCTCAAATGTATTACATGAATTCTAACTCAAAACCCTTCTCCCCACCATGGTGAATTTTGTATTATTTTCACTTTGTTAAAAAGAAACAATGGGGACTTCCCTGGTGGTCCAGTAGCTAAGACTCAGAGGTCCCAATGCAGGGGCCCGGGTTTGATCCCTGGCCAGGGAACTAGATCCCACATGCTGCAGCTTAGAGTTCACATGCTGCGACTAAGACCCACTGCAGCCAAGTAAATAAATAAATATTAAAAAGAATGATACATTCTAAAAAATCCCTCTTGTGTGCATTTCCCTTAAACTTACTAAGATTCTCTATATACTATTTTTAAACCAACAAAAACACAACCCCCTATTATGTGATCCCAAACACATCCATGCTTTAGAAGCGACATTTTAGTGTGTCAAGCTGTGTCAAGCATTTGAAGCCATAAGGAAGAGACACTGGTTGCATGAAGTAGGGGCTTTATTGTGAAGAACCGAGGGAGATAACAAATCAAGGTGCCAATTGAACAGCTAGGATTCCAAGAGACACACACAGTTTGGGACTTGGCAGAGATGGCAGGACCCATGTAGCCCTGGGGATATGGTGCCTCTCCATCCAGGCAGTAGGTATGTATGAATCCTACCAGTGGTGTTCTGCCGTTGCTCGGACTCAAGTCATTCTCCTATTTAATTTTTCCCCTTTTTTTTTCTGTCTGTTTCCAACTGGTGTGCTTTCTCTCTATGTCTGGTTCAAATGATCACACACAAAGCTGAGGCAGCCTGTTGGGTCTGGCATTTGTGCTTGACCCTCTGTATGCCAAGGACTAGACCCCAAACAGTTGCCCTGAGTCCCAGTTGGTCATTGCATAAAGAGTAGCAGGGACACACAGAGACAACAGGCAATCCAGGTTGGAGGAACCCCTTAGAAGAGAACCTAAGAAGGCTACAGGCATTCCGGGGACTTGCCAGGACAGGCAGCAATGATTATTCAGGGCTGTCTTCTTTTAACAGTAGGCTACATTTCCTCATTGAATGGGGCAACCCTATATTTCAAAAGGTGAGATCAGGCTTTGGGCCACAGTGTGTTAATGAAACAGTCATTTCATTTCAAGCACTTCCCCTGTCTGTGATTTTCACTGTCAGAATAACCGAAAGGAAGAAATAAATCATCGACCAAGCAGGAATTTCATTGACAAACCTTCCACAGATGAGACTCAAATGAGATTCTAATACAAAGAAGAAAGACCCTCCCGGAAGTATTCTTGACCCATTCATCTTTCATCCCCTAGATACGTAAATGCTCTGGGGAAATACATTTGTAGATAACCATCACCCTGACAGCAGCAAATGTATCATTTTCCAATCTCTGAAACAAAGTCCTAAGCTACTCTAAAAAACTGAAGAAGAGTATCAGATAATCAACTGGACTGTTTTAAGACCAAGAAGGGGAGATATCTGTCAAGAGGTGAACGCTGATATTTCTAGAGTCTTGGTTATGTACTTCTTGATGAAGCTTGTGTTGGAAGGTTCCATAAGATAGAAGTGGTTTCCTGGAAGCACAAAACTGTCGAAACTTCCACTGGTTACGTCTTTCCAGGCTGAAAAAACAGAATTGTATTTAATAACAGATGACGCCACCACCCACAGAGTTACTCCCAGGTGTTACTTTTCTAAGAGCACACTAGTCGTAGGGTTACTTCCATGGTCTCATGTTCTATACACCCTGAATTTTTAATTTCTCAGAGACCTAGCAGTATACAGTGGTATCACCCACCTTCTCCCATTTTACACACAACTGACATCTCTCCGTTTACACTAGATAAAACCGGGACCAGTTTTCTACTCCATGTAACTGCCAGTTGAGAGTTTTGTTGTTGTTGTTAACACTAATACTTTTATTTGCCTTTGTGCCCTATACTGACCAGACCATTTTTACACAAATGAATCGTTTAAAAAAGACACTTACTTGAAGTATAGCAATAGTTTAAGGATATAAAAAGAAGCATGGGTATTACATATCCCCTTGTAGTGTATGAAAAAAACGTGTGACTGGATTTATGTACTAGTACAGGACATTTAAAAAAATCAGATCTGTGCTGTAAGGCATGCCAGCACCTCTGGCATGGAAATCATCAGATATCTCAATAAAACACCTCAAACCATCAAGATCACTTCACCTTCCATATCCAGTGGTATATCTTCAGATCCAGAAAAGCATGTTATGTCACAAGAAAGACGAGTCTTAGAGGGTATGTCAGAGCTGCAAATATAAAGGAGCCGGTTAGTAACGTTTCATAATAGACACCCCCTAGAATCTTTTCCTATTAATAACCTCATTTAAATCAAACAAGTCCTCACTTCCTTCCCTTTTACTGTTTACAGCAAAACAAACATTTTATTTTTTTTAATCCGTGGCACGTTTACATGTCAGCACCTGTCTGAGAGTCAGTGTGGTCCAGGTTATTTTCCAAGATCTTCTGGCTTCTAGAACAGTCAGGTGCAGACAGGTAGCACCTGGGCACCCGGTCCAACACAAAATGGGGCTGGCTATGTAGTATCTTTAACTGTCATTCCCCTGAAATAGCCACCTCTCTATCCTCCAGCCCTCCCTTGTTTGGGAGAGGGTTGCTGTGTGCAGGTTCAATCCTGGGTCAGGAAACCAGGATCCCACATCCAATGTGGTGTGCCCCAAAAGAAATAATACTAAGCAAGAAAGGGCCACGTGTAGGTCTCCTGAAGGAATGTGGTCATCCTAAGAGAGTCAGGAAGCCACCAGGAGGATTTAGCGCAAGGCACATCGTGACCAGACTTGACAGTCATCCCTTCTGGTACAATGTGTCGAGCAGACTGAAGGGGACAAAGAATTGTCTATTTCAATAGTCCGGGCAAGAAGTCCCACTTCTGCCTGGAATGTAGAAAACCAGGAGCACCACTTGTGGCCTAACAAGGAAAAAAGCCCGACAAACTGCAAAACCATAAATTCTTGAACTCTTCAGGAAGCTGAGTTTGCAAGGCAAACCAGAAACCGAACTCCAAGGAAGACTGGGCCCCTCTAAGGAGAGATGGGTCACAGGGACTGGCTCATCATGTGGGCAGAGCACAGGATGAAGGGTGTCTGCTGTCCATGTGGGCGAGAAGGAACCGGCTACAAATGCTCAAGTGCTGGGGACCAAGCATGGGGTGATGTGTCAGATGCAGTTCACACTGACTCACAGGCTTCTGTCCATGGCCCCCACTAGGGGTTCATGAGAAAGACTAGGAACAAGGCAGGAGGTCAGAAATAGCCCTCTCTGCAGGGCAGGTGGGCAGCAGGAAATTGGATGTGACCATCAGATGGACACTGACCCTGCCCCCAGTCAAGTCCTCCCCTCCTACCAAGCAGAAATCTCAGTTGCTAGAGGAGGGGCATCAAACACTTCCCCTCCACGCCCCCCACCCAGGGCACATGGGAAGACCCATGGATGTAGGGGATGGAAGCATTAAGCCTCTACCCTGGGGGAAGGAATGGGAAGGGTCTTGGTCCCCCTGTGCTGTGCTTAGTCACTCAGTTGTGTCTGAATCGTTGCAACGCCATGGACTGTAGCCTGCCAGGCTCCTCTGTCCATTGGGATTTTCCAAGTAAGAATACTGGAGTGTGTTGTCTTGCCCTCCTCCAGAGGATCTTCCCAACCCAGGGATCAAACCCAGTTCTCCCACCGGCAGGCAGATTCTTTACCATCTGAGCCACCAGGGAAGCTCAAGAATACTGGAGTGGGTAGCCTATCCCTTCTCCAAGGGATCTTCGTGACCCAAGAATCAAACCAGGGTCTCCTGCATTGCAGGTGGATCCTTTACCAGCTGAGCTACCAGGCCCCCAATTCTATACAAAAGCCAAGGCAAAGTCTTCTACTACTGGGGCGGGACTGGAAACTTCCACCCAATACCCACCAGACCCACCCACAAGGCCTAGACACAGAGGACCTGACTAAGACTGAAGCTGAAGATTGGCTCAGATGTCCAACAGCTCCCCTTGTTACCCCAGAGGCTAGCATCACACATAGGGGACCAAACAACAGCTGTCAGTGGGGAGAGCCTGGAGAGAGACAGAAAAATTGAGAAAAATTCTCCAGTCCAGTCTCCACAGTAAGCACGCAGTAACTTGGGAGAACCATTGCCCTGAAGTGTAACCATAGTAGCAACAAAACTGAAACTCAGCTCATCTCCAGTCTGGATTGACCCAACTCCCCACATTCATGGCCTGCCAGAGGAGATGTGCTCAAATCATAAAATATATTTATGTCAGTTTCATGCATGATATCTTTCAATAGAATATCTGTTTTATGCATGATACCTAGCTTTAAATTAAAAAAAAATTATCAGACACAAAAAGCAAGAAATAACTCCATTGTCAAGAGGCAAAGTAATTAAAAGAATAAGATTTAAATGGGCTTCCCAGGTGGCCCAGTGGTAACTTACCCACCTGCCAAAGCAGGAGACACAAAAGACTCCGGTTCAATCCCTGGGTGGCAAAGATCCCCTGAAGGAGGGCATGGCAACCCACTCCAGTATTCTTGCCTGGAGAACCCCATGGACAGAGGAGCCTGGCAGACTAGAGTCCATAGGATTGCAAAGAGTCGGACACGACTGACGTGACTTAGCACATACGCACAAGACTCAAATAAGACCCAGATGTTGGAACTGTCAGACAAGGGCTTGACAGTCGCTATGATGGAGATGCCAAAGGGTTTCATAGGAAAGATGGACATATGTGAACAAATAGGGAAGTTCATTAGAGAGGTGAAGACTGCAAGAAAAAGTCCAAGAGAAATCCTAGAAATAAGCAGCAGCAGCAATAGGACATTCCTTTGACAAGCTCATCAGTAGATCTGATACAGCTGAGCAAAGTCAACGTGAAGATGGTTAATAGAAATTATCCAAACTGAAACGAAAAGAAAAAAAATTTTTTTTAAAGGAGAACATCTGAGAGCCCTGGGATGATGACAGACAGCCTGACATGTGTGTCATCAGGGTCCCAGAGAGAGAAGAGGACTGTGTGTTCGTCCGAGTAGGACAGGAGGACAGCTTCAGTGAAGTGGAGCTGCAAAGCCTTCCCTCCTGCCTCAGATTTTCCTTTTGACCTCCGGGCTTTGAGCCTTGGGGGTGGGTGATGGGCAAGGAGAGGGTGGAGAGACATTCCAGGCCTGATTTCCTGTATATTGGGAAAAGCTGAGTGCTGCAGAGAGGTGGAGAGAGGAAAGCAGACCAAGGAAGGGGAAGGAGCTGAAGCAGCAAGAGGAGAATCCAGAACAAGCTTAGGACATTTGAGATTTGGAGAGAGGAAGTGAATCCTTCTAAGTAGCTCCTGAGATTTGATTCTCTGAGGAGAGGGTGAGACTGTTAAAAATTTTTTTTTTTCTTTTGGTATTCTGCGAGTAGAATATCCTTGTGGATGACTTTTATTTTCAGTCTGGGGGAGGTTTCTTTTGAGACCTCTTGAGAGTTTAGCTAAACTGCTTTATAATGTTGGTGCCTCAGCAGCCATGCTGTGTGGCCAGGCAGCTTGTGAGAGCCTGGACCTGACACTTGGCCCTCCTGGAGCAGAGTCACAAACGGGTGAGTTCCTGTTGTGACCCTCCCCCAGTGGCCTAGGTGACAGCTGCTCTGGGCCCCCTGGAGCCTTCCCTTGTGTACCTTTTAGATAAACCTCCCATGAAGTTTACCAAAACCCGCTCTTTGGGGTTCGCTCTTTGGTCAATAGCAATCCGGACTTAGCCCAGGAACCCCAAAGCCCTCCACCCAGGCCTAAGGGCGTGTCCATCAGGTCCAGCCACCTCTCTGCCTGCAGTTGGCCTTGACCTCCCCGTGTGGCCCCACTAGGTGCACCATGGACCTCCTCCACCACCCGTGAGTCATGAACTTCTCTATTTCAATTTCTCTCAGGGTCTGTTGTTGAACCTTGGCTCCCTTTCCAGCACTCAGGGTTCTTCTTAACAAATGTTAATTCCCCAAAGTCATCAGAACCTCTGGTAGTGAATTGTTGGGTTGGATTTTTAAAAATTGAGGGTGGTTTGTTGTGTGCCATATCCACGGCGTCTCCCAAACACGACCTCCTTGCATCCTCACCCACCACACCTTGAGGGGTTTACTCTCAGCATCCCTTCCTCTGAGAGAAGGGACCCTGAGTCCAAATCTCACAGCCACTAGGCCAGGGGTCTGGATCCTGGTGAACAGCCTCTACAGAAGGCATGTTTGTACGAGGCTTAATTAAAAAGCAGCTTTGCCTACGCTATTTCACTAATGTCCACAGTGCTTTGGATTACGTTTCCTTTAGTAGGGGTACGGGATGTCAGACTTGGACTGGTGTTTCTTGGATTCTGACTCTACGCTAAGCCAGGAACACAGACAGCACAGCCCTATGGGGATCACGTTTGCTCAGACGGTTGGGGTAGAAATGGAAAGAGATGACAGACCAGGGCAGCTAGTGCCCGTAGTGGTGGAGCAGAGGTGAGCATTGGTGTGAACGCAGAGATGTGATAGAAGTGAACAGGATTGTCTCTGTTCTCAAGGTGCTTCAAGTCTGCTCCACTTTTTTCCTTTTTTAAAGCTATTTGTATAAACTTCTACTCACAGGCACTGCCTGTGGAGGCCCTAGGTTCAGCTCCAGGCACAGTGGCAGAAAGAAAAGGAACACAGACCCGTCTGTCCGGCTCCTCCCCAAAGGAGACAAGAACCAGACAAAATTGAAGAAATGCATGATGGTATATAATAGTGACTGAGGCCCAAATGCTGGCCCCACAGGACCTGCTGTGGGGAGATTAGGAAAAGGAGAACCTTGTGGTTTCAGTTTATTAGGGCCAGTATCTGGAACATTAGGACTTCAGTCCTATTAGAAGAATCAAATGTCAGTGAGACCTCTCAGGAGACAGGAATAGTCAGGTGTCATGGAGCCAAATGGGTTCTGGAACAAAATTCCCCCAAGAAGCAAACCACTCCCTTGTCCTGGATCACCTCCACATATTTAATAAGTAGGGATCCCCTTCTGCTGTTCCCCTAAGAAGATGAGCATCCTTTGACATTAGTAATTTATTCAACAAATGTTTTTTATGTGATAAAGCATACTGGATTGGCCAAAAAGTTCATTTGGGGATTTTGTAAGATCTTATGGAAAAACTCGAACAAACTTTTGGCCAACCCAACACACATTGAACCACATTTTTTAAAAAAAGATAAAGATGCCCTGTGCATCATTGATTGATGTAATTTCCATGCCCAGGCTCCATTTTAAGGCGGCAAAAATATCACAGGTGGGCCTCAAAAGAAAGCAAGTCAAACTCTGCCTTCCTGGATAAGGATCCTCAGAGAACAGCCAACCTGCATCTTCCATAGATAATTATTTTAAAAAGAGAGAGAGAGAGAAAAAAAACGTGCCTTAATGACTTACGTGACATCATTCAAAATATGAAGATCTGCTAACAATCTGGTAACAAATTCTGGACTCATTTTCTTATCAAAAAATTTGTCAGGAATGCCTCCCACTTTCTTCATTACATAGAAAATTTCTTCTTTACACAAATCATCTTTGTGGAGATGAATGCGGGCCTTTGACTTGAAACAGTAAAAACATTAGTCTGACATTTCATTTAAAGCACCTGCTCAGACGCTGAACGCTCTCTACGCTCCCTTTTGGTGATTTTGAGAATTCTCTGATCAGGGCTTTCCTGGTGGTCCAGGGGTTAAGAATCTGCCTTGTGGGAAGAACAAGGTGGCAGAGACGTAGGTGGACGTGGAGTACATGTCTCTCCACGGATACGTCAGGAATACACCTTCAGACACAGAAGTGCTTACAGACCATCACCTGATGGCAGACAGGAGTACCTGACCACCGGAAAAGAATCTGCCTTGGTAGTGCAGGGCACACTGGCTCAATCCCTGGTCCAGGAAGATCCCACATGCCGCGGAGCAACTAAGCCTGCCTGACACAACTGCTCAGCCCATGTGCAGCAGCTACTGAAGCCTGTGTGCGCTGGAGCCTCTTTCCACAACAAAAGAAGCCACTGCAATGAGAAGCCTGCACCACACCTAGAGAAGAGCCCTGGCTCTCTGCAACTTAGAGGAAGATGTACACAGCAACGAGGACCCAGCCCAGCCAAAAATAAATAAACATTTTTTATTGAAAAAAAAAAAAGAATGATCCAGTTAGTTTGCTGAAAGTTAAATCCTCTGCTGACTCAGAATGGAGGAAAATACACTTAGAATCAATAGTTTTGATCAGAGATGCCTGGGCCAGTGCAGGCACTGACCAGGAAACAGTTAAAGTGCATTTCAGAGCAAAGATGAGAAGAGGACAGTAAAAGAGATTTGTGAGTGTTTCATTAACCAATAGTATCTTTTATTCATCACCATGTCTACTGGATCAAAACTCATCAGAACGGAAAACAATGACTTGATTTCCCCACCGCACTTCCCTCCTTTCCACCACCCTCCCTAAGGAAAATGAAATTACTTACATGAGGAGGGCTTAAACTTGACACAAATAAATGTACCGGTTCTAGATTATATTTTTCTTTGAGATGTAGTGCGGTAAAAAAAGCAGTAAAAGATCCCATACTACATTTGGGGAAGAAAAACATGATAATAACTATTCAACAAAACTCATGGTAATACATCAGAAATCCACAAGAACAAGCATCATAAACATAGCAATGATCAAGAAACAGACCAAAGGAGAGCTTATATTAGTTGAATAATAGCTAACTTATTTGTAAATGGTAGGGGGAGCCTGATGGGCTGCCGTCTATGGGGTCTCACAGAGTCGGACACAACTGAAGTGACTTAGCAGCAGCAGCAGCAGCAGGTTTTCAATGATTTGCAGCCACATCCGCAGTGTTTCAAGACATCCTAGATAATTCAAACTGAGTACTGATTTCCACCATGTCTTGAAATTAGTTTAAATTTCCTTTCCTCCCTGAAAGATAGATGTCATTATGTATTGAATATTTATCAGCAGTTTTCAAGGTATAGTCTGGGCACTTCCAGGAGTCCCTGTCACCTTTTTAGGTAGTCTGTGAGGTTAAAGCCTTTTTTAGAATATTGCTAAAATGTTTCCCTTTTAAACTCTGGTGGTTTTTTTTTTTTTTATGAGAGTATAGTTGAGTTTTCCATACACCACTTGTGTCACGGGTTATCAGCATAGTTGGAATGCAAAAGAGAGAATCTTAGCTGCCTTCTAATAAGCCAGACATTAAATGTGTGCCAAAGTGTACAATAGTGCCACTCTTCCCACAGTGATTTTCTGGGAGAATATAGTCTTGCATAAAATATGTATTCTTTATATCAGCATATAAGGGGATTATTAACGTTAAGTATCTGGAAAGTTTCATAGTTTTATTTTCTAATATGGTAAATATTGATAGATAAACCACACATAAAATCTCTTTGATCCCCCCAATGCTTCTAGAAGTATTGGGTTGGCCAAAAGATTTGTTCGGGTTTTTCCATACCATGTTACAGAAACACCCGAACAAACCTTTTGGTCAACCCAGTATTAAAGCAGTGCCAGGAATGAAAAGTTTGTGAACTGCTGTAGACATTACGTAGTTACATTTTGTAGACAGTATTGATCAAGAGCATTTTTTGCAAATATCTTCAGGCAATGAACAAAGGAAACTCAGTTCCATGGTCATTGCTGCTGGAGTGTAAACTGAAGGTGATTTGGAAATTTCTATCAAGTGCTCTATCAATGTGTATATCATTAACTCAATTCTGGACATGTGGTCCTTAAGAAATTTATAAGAAATGTATACTAAATTTTCTACCAAAATGTCACCAAAGTGCTTTTATAACAGAAAAAAAGATAGAAATAAGTATTCTCTTAAAAGGAATTGACAAAGTCATCTTGCAGTGATTACAGATCTCCATAGCAATAGCTTAAGTGGGGCCAGGGGGGAAATTAGGAAGAAATATAAAATAGGATCCCAACATCAAAAATACTATGGAGTCACATCAAAATTCTGAAGGATTATCTAGGATAATGGATACTTCAATTTTTCATTTTTTTTTTTTGCTCAATCATATCTGTAAATATATGTAATACAGGAGCCAAAATGTACTGAGTCCTTACCATAATACCAAGTAATTTATGGTTATTATTCATTTAATCCTCAGAAATGGAGCCATTATCATTCCAGCTTCACAGAGGAAGAAACTTAATTCAGAAACCCAAGGAAGTTGCCGAAGGTCGAACTGAGTAAGAGGCAGACAGAACTCTGATATTTATGACTTAACCTTAAAATTCTACAGTTTAGCTTAAGAAATACATACTATTTCTATCCTTTTTAATTTAAAAAATAAATGGGATATACATTGCTGCTAGAGTCTTTATTTTACAAGTCTTAATGCTTTCTGCCTAAAAGGGAAAAAAAGTAGGATGATTGTACAAACTGGCCAATTGTAAGAGCCTTGGCTGGTCAGAGTTACCCAATACTGGGGCTATTTTCAAAAGAAGATACCGAGAGAAGCCTAGGATTTACACACTCCTGAAGGAGAGGTTTCGTTCACTTCAGCACTAGGGCTTTCCATCTTTTCGGTCCCTGCTAGGACTTCTTTCAATCTGACTGTCTCATTTGAGAAGAGCTCTAACCATACTGAATCATTCTTTCAAGCAGTGATGAAATATCAAAACCAAACTAAAACAAAGGCACACATCCCATAAGACACAGAGGACAACCTTAACCATGGATCTGTGGTGGAAAAAAGTCCCCCAAATGTTTTTCAAAACAGAGGTTTAAAAACAACAAAATTAAAAAAATTAAAAACAGAGGTTAAATACCTGTGGCCAAAAAATGCAAAATATTCACCCTGGATGATCGGCAGCAGGGCACAGGCAATTTCATCAACTATCTGATTCATGTCACTTGCAAAAGGTTCTTCAAGCCGACTTTCTCTCCCAGCAAGCCGTATGGCATGCACTGGAAGTAAAGGAAGATGGTTAATGTGTGCAGATGGTGGGAGGGTTGCTGTGATACTGTGAAAGGGCTTATGTTAATATGATGGGAAGAGTTTCAAAGATGTGAATAATAGTAGTCAAATGTAAGGAGAGAAAAATTTTAGAATTTGCTGATTAAATGAACACAAGCTACAGCAGACTACATATCTGAAAAATACTCTCCAACATTGAGAATTTTTAAAAAACATTTAGAAACACTGGATGAATCACATGTGTGCAGAGTTTGGCTCACAATAAGGTAAATGGTATAACTAGAAGAGAAAAAAAAATAAAAGGGAATTAAAAATTCCAGTCATGAGCCTATGCTAACAGAATGACTGTCTATGGCTTCTTGTTTTCAGTCGCTTAGTTGTGCCTGACTCTTTGCAACCCTATGGACTGCTACACACCAGGCCGTCCTGTCCTTCACCATCTCCTGGAGGTTGCTCAAACTCATGTCCATCGAGTCAGTGATGTCATCCAACCATCTCATCCTCTTCATCCCCTTCTCCTCCTGCCTTCACTCTTTCCCAGCATCAGGGTCTTTTCCAATGAATCAGTTCTTTGCATCAGGTGGCCGAAGTATTGGAGATTCAACTTCAGCATCAGTCCTTCCAATGAATATTCAGGACTGATTTCCTTTAGGATTGACTGGTTAGATCTCCTTGCAGAACAAGGGACTCTCAAGAGTCTTCTCCAACACCACAGTTCAAAAGCATCAATTCTTCAGCGCTCAGCTTTCTTTATGGTCCAACTCTCACATCCATACATGACTACTGGAAAAACCATAGTTTTGAAGAGACTGACCTTTGTCAGCAAAGTAATGTCTCTGCTTTTTAACATGCTGTCTAGGTTGGTCATAGTTTTTCTTCCAAGAAGCAAGCATCTTTTAATTTCATGGCTGCAGTCACCATCTGCAGTGATTTTGGAGCCCAGGAAAATACAGTCTGTCACTGTTTCCATTGTTTTCCCATCTATTTGCCATGAAGTGATGGGACTGGATGCTATGATCTTTGTTTTTTGAATGTTGAGTTTTAAGCCAGCTCTTTCACTCTCCTCTTCCACTTCCATCAAGAGCTTCTTCATGAGGTTCCTCTTCACTTTCTGCCATAACCGTGGTGTCATCTGTATATCTGAGGTTACTGATATTTCTCCCAGCAATCTTGGTTTCAGATTGTGCTTCGTCAATCCCAGCATTTCACATGATGTGCTCCGCATATAAGTTAAATAAGCAGGGTGCCAATATACAGCCTTGATGTACTCCTTTCCCAATTTGGAACCAGTCCATTTTTCCATGTCTGGTTCTAACTGTTGCGTCTTGACCTGCATACAGGTTTCTCAGGAGGCAGGTAAGGTGGTCTGGTATTCCCATGTCTTTAAGAGTTTTCCACAGTTTGTTGTGATCCACATAGTCAAAGGCTTTAGTGTAGTCAACGAAACAGAAGTAGATGTTTTTCTGGAATTCTCTTGCTTTTTCTTTGATCCAACGGATGTTGGTAATTTGGTCTCTGCCTTTTCTAAATCCAGCTGGAACATCTGCAAGTACTCGGTTCATGTGCTGTTGAAGCCTAGTTTGGAGAATTTCGACCACTACTTTGCTAGCGTGTGAAATGAGTGCAATCGTGCATAGTTTGAACATTCTTTGGCATTCCCTTTCTTTGGGATTGGAATGAAAACTGATCTTTTCCAGTCCACTACTGAGTTTTCCAAATTTGCTGGCATACTGAGTGCAGCACTTTAACATCATCATCTTTTAGGATTTGAAACAGCTCAGTAGGAATTCCAGCACCTACACTAGCTTTGTTCGTAGTGATGCTTCCTAAGGCCCACTTGACCTTGGACTCTAGGATGTGCAGGACTCTAGGTGAGTGACCACACCATCGTGGCTTGTATCAGGAATATAAGACACCAAGTTTCAAGGGTGACTGAGAAGGACAAGGCATTGAAGTGCCTTAAATTTAAGAGAAAGGCAAATAGACCAATGGCACAGAATAGAGAGCTTAGAGATAGATGACATACATGTGGGAACTCACTTTATAACTGTGTTGCCATTTAAAATCAGTGGGAAGGAAAGTGTAGGTCTCTGAATAACCAAGTCAGCTGATTATTCATGTGAAATCAATAAATACCTAGCTCTTACACGATATAGAAAAGTCAATTCTAGCCTGAATATGACAAAATACTTTAAAATTGATAAAAGAAAATATTGGCAAATAACTTTGTGACTGACAGGGTATACTTTTTAAAGTAAGCTGTAAGAAGTGCAAACTTTAAGGGAGATAAACTTGACTATATTAAAATTTAAGACTTCCACAAATCAAAAGACATGTAAAGAAAGAGGTGGCATTGACTGGGAAAGACATTTTAACCAGCAATACCTAAAAAATTAGGGTCATAAATATGTAAAGAATTTCTATACATCAATAAAAAGAAGAGAATCAAATGGAAAAGTAAGCATAAGAATCTGATGAGAAACTCACAGGAAAGGAAACATAAATAGAAATATGAATTTGAGCAAACTCCAGGAGATTGGGAAGGACAGGGAAGTGTGGCATTGCTGCAGCAGTCCATGGGGTCGCAAGGAGTCAGACGCAACTGAGTGACTGAACAACAACAATATATGTATATGTGAAAAACACCCAGTCTCACCTATAACAAGGATTGCTCCGTTTAAAATCAGAGTAATTTATCTTGCAATTGGAACTTGTACCTTTTGACCACCTTCACCCATTTCCTCCAATTACTTCTGTTCTCTGAATTTGTTCTTTTAGATTCCACATATGAGTGATACCATATAGTATTTGTCTTTCTCTGTCTGACTTATTTCACTTAGTCTAATGCCCTTAAGATCCATCCATGATGTTGCAAATGGCAGGATTTCCTTTTTTCCGGCTCAGTATTAACTATTATTCCATTATCTGTCTATCTAGATATCACATTTTCTATATCATTTATCCATCAATGGACACTTAGGTTGCTTCCATGTCTTGGCTATTGTAAGTAATGCTCTAATGAACATGGGACGGGTAGCTATCTCTTTGAGATAACCAGTTTTGTTTCTTTAGATATATACCCAGAAGTGGAATTGCTGGATCATGTGGTAGTTCTCGGAGAAGGCAATGGCACCCCACTCCAGTACTCTTGCCTGGAAAATCCCATGGACGGAGGAGCCTGGTGGGCTGCAGCCCATGGGGTCGCTAAGAGTCGGACACAACTGAGCGACTTCACTTTCACTTTTCACTTTCATGCATTGGAGAAGGAAATGGCAACCCACTCCAGTGTTCTTGCCTGGAGAATCCCAGAGATGGGGGAGCCTGGTGGGCTGCCGTCTATGGGGTCACACAGAGTCGGACACGACTGAAGCGACTTAGCAGCAGCAGTGGTAGTTCTATTTTTAATTTTTTGAGGCACTTCCATATTGTTTGCCAGAGTAACTTCACTAATTCATATTCCTACCAACAGTGCACAAGGGTTCCCTTTTCCCCACGTCCTCATCAACACTTGTTGTCTTTTGTCATTTTGGGAACCGTCATTTTAACAGGTGTGAGGTGATACCTTGTGGTTTTGACTTGCGTTTCCCTGATGATGAGTGATGTTGAGCATCTTTTCGTGCACCTGTTGGCCATCTGTAAGTTGTCTTTCAGAAAATATCTATTCAGTTCCTCTGTTTATTCAGTTTTAAAATCATTGTTTATTGGTATTGAGTTGTATGAGTTCCTTATATGTTTTAGCTATTAACTCCTTCTTAGAGGTTTTATTTGCAAATATTTTCTCCCATTTGGTAGGTTGCTTTTTCATTTTGCTGATTCTTTTATGGTACAGAAGCTTTTTAGTTTGGAGTTATCTTATTAATTTATCTTACTTTTGTGTTTGGGCTGTAGGTGTCATCTCTGAAAAATTGTAACCAAGATTAATGTCAAGGAGCTTTTTCTTTGTTTCCTTCTAGGAGTTTTATGATTTCAGGTTTTATGTTTGAGTCTTTAATTCTTCTGGAGTTAATTTTTTGAGTGAGTGGTGAGAGTGGTCTAGTTTCATTCTTCTGTGAATATCCAGCTTTCCCTGCACCATTTATTGAAGAGACTGTCTTTTCTGTGGGCTTCCCTGGTGGCTCAGCTGGTAAAGAATCCACCTGCAATGCAGGAGACCTGGGTTCGATCCCTGCATTGAGAAGATCCCCTGGAGGAGGGCATGGCAGCCCACTCCAGTATTCTGGCCAGGAGAATTCCATGGACTGTATAGTCCATGGGGTTGCAAAGCATCTAACAAAACTGAGCAACTTTCATATCGCTCTCGTCAAATGTTTGTTGACTGTGTATTTGGGAGGTTATCTCGGAACTTTCGATTCTATTGCATTTGCCCGTGTGTCTGTTTTTATGCCAATAGGATACTATTTTGATTACTATGAATACATTCTAGGGACATAATGTAAAATAACATGGTGACTATAGTTAACAATATTATATTGCATATTTGAAAATTGCTAAGAGAATAGATCAAAAAAATTATCACAGGAAAGATAGCTGAAACTATTTGAGAGGATAGATGTTAACTAAACTTACATGTTGATCATTTCACAATATATACATGTCAAGTTATGTGGTTCAGCTTAAATTTATTCACCATGTGCATGCATGTGTGTGTGTGTGTGCACTCACTCAGTCATGTATGACTCTTTGCAACCGCATGGACTGTATTCCGCCAGGCTCCACTGTCCATGGAATTTTTTAGGCAAGAGTATTGGAGTGAGTTGCCATTTCCTCCTCGAAGGGATCTTCCCGATCCAGGGATTGAACCTCTGTCTCTTGCGTTTCCTGCCTTAGCAGATGGATTCTTTACCACTGCACCACCTAGGAAGCCCCAAGCTTATCCAGTCATTTACATCTCAATAACACTGGAAATACTAGAACAAAGTCAGAATAATTTCATGAACAGATTGGCAAAAAAATTAAAAGCCTTGGCAATAACAGTGTTGTCAAGGATATAAAGGGATACGAATTTTCATGTGCTGCTTTGGCAGTATAAATCTTTGCAGTTCTTTTGGAGGACGGTTTGAAGTAGAGACATTCCTATTTCAATACCCAGAAATTCTACCTTTAAGTATAGACTTTTATCCATGCATGCATGAACACATACAGTTGCCCCTTGAACTACAAGAGTTTGAACCGGTAGAGTCCATTTATATGCAGACTTTTTTCAATAGTAAGTACTACAGTACCACAAGAAATGCAGCTGGTTGATTCCACAGATGCTGAACCCTGAAAACAGAGGGCCAACTATTTGTTATACATGGATTTTCAACTGTGCAGAGGTTCAGCATCCCTAACTCCTGCATTTTTTAAAGGTCAACTGTATATGAGACTGCTCACAGAAGTTATTATACATAGCAGAAAAAGACCTTAATACCTATAAAGAGAAGACTAGACACATATAGTCACACAGTGGAATAATATATACTAGTTAAAAGTCAGTGAAGTAGAGAGTCACATATCCAAGGGATGAATCTCAAAAAAAAACAGAGGAGAAAAAAGCAAGCTTCAGAGGAATATTACAGTATGTTACATTTCTATAAAGTCAGAAAAATATGTGAAATATCTATCTTAAACTGTCAACTGTTGATTGAAAACCTCATATGAAATGACCTTCAATAATTTGTAAAATATCTTTATATATTAGTAACAGGGCTCTCTTCTTCCAGTGCATGGGTTTTGGGGAGACTCCCATGGCAGAGCGTTGGTACCTGGAAATGGAGAGAAAGGGGCTTGGAAAGCATGAGGGAGCAGAGTTGTAGTGGCTGAGAAAAGCACATTGGAAAGGGAGGGACATCCCTTGGAGGCCTGATGGCAAAAATAAAGAAGGAAGTGGCTGAAGATAAGAGCCCTACAGATGCCAGGTAGCATCAGAGAATCAGAAGAATGAACCCCCAACTCTACAGTGTCATTTATTTATAAACTGCACTTCACTTATAGTGACAGAAGAGGCCACCCTTGATCTAATAAACAGAGTAACCAACTAATTGCCTTGGGCTACTTGCTGCTGAATGACCTGGGTGGTTGTTTGTTTTTTCATACAGGATTTTTTTTTTTAATTTCCAGGGCAGTTTAAATTCATACATGGTTCAAGAAGTACAAAAAGGCTTGCAGTGCAAGAATCTCTCCAAATCTTACTCTTCAGATCAGATTAGATCAGTCACTCAGTCGTGTCCGACTCTTTGCGACCCCATGAATCGCAGTACGCCAGGCCTCCCTGTCCATCACCAACTCCCAGAGTTCACTCAGACTCATGTCCATCGAGTCAGTGATGCCATCCAGCCATCTCATCCTCTGTCGTCCCCTTCTCCTCCTGCCCCCAATCCCTCCCAGCATCAGAGTCTTTTCCATGTGTCAACTCTTTGCATGAGGTGGCCAAAGTACTGGAGTTTCAGCTTTAGCATCATTCCTTCCTTAGCCACCTAGTTAACCAGCTAGGGGCAATCAAATGTATCAATTATTAACATAAGCCTTGAAAGGTATTTTATGCATATGTAAATGTAAGTTCATTTCCTTCCTTGCAAAAATGTAGCATATGAGTCCCACTGTTTTAGAATTTGAGTTTATTCCTCAAAACATCTCAAAGTTCCAGAATGACCCGTTTTTGTGGGTCAGGAAAATGCAACACACTTCATCATGAGTAGAAGTAAGCGTAACACACAAAACAAAGAAAGTAAGAGTCAAACTTTTTCAGCTAATGATTGAACATGCTTTTTAAAAAGCTCACAAAGCAAAGCAAACCATACAAAACTCTAATATAAATTCAAATGAGAAATTGCAGATATGAAAAAACACTCTAACTCAGAAATTGAAAATCCTGAACAGAAATAGTCAAACAGTTACGCAAAGGGCTGACAGAATACTGGAAAGAAATTGATTAAAGGGACAAAAACTATTTTTAAAATGACTGAATGTTGTCTGCGAGGTAACAGATGCAGTGTATTTAAATGGATATGGAGGACAGGAATAAAAGAGCTGGGAATAAGAAAACAAAGAAAGAAGGAAAAGATCCCCAAAGAAGGTGATACTCATAAAAGGCAGAGAGTGTTCCAACACAGGAATAAATGGCAACTCTCAAGAAAGGTAAACAAACTAAAAGACTGGTAAAGAACTAATATTTGAAATTATAATCCATGTAAATGTCCCTGAAATATAATGACATGAAACTGTGTGTCGAAGATAATTGAGGAAACTGGATGAAGGATAGTTGAGAACAACTTTGCAATCTTTCCATAAATCTAAAGCCATTTTTAAAAATAGTTGTATTTTAAGAAGATTAATAGAGATCTTAATCAAAAGTAAAAATAAAATGTGAAGCAAATATTTCAAAATAGTAGTATTGAAAAGGCAGTAGTAATTGATGCCTGATGGTTTGTTAGATTACGCTGTTGACAGAATGTGGTCCACTGGAGAAGGGAATGGCAAACCACTTCAGTATTCTTGCCTTGAGAACCCCATGAACAGTATGAAAAGGCAAAATGATAGGATACTGAAAGAGGAACTCCCCAGGTCAGTAGGTGCCCAATATGCTACTGGAGATCACTGGAGAAATAACTCCAGAAAGAATGAAGGGATGGAGCCAAATAAAAACAATACCCGGCTGTGGATGTGACTGGTGATAGAAGCAAGGTCTGATGCTGTAAAGAGCAATATGGCATAGGAACCTGGAATGTCAGGTCCATGAATCAAGGCAAATTGGAAGTGGTCAAACAAGAGATAGAAAGAGTGAATGTCGACATTCTAGGAATCAGCTAACTGAAATGGACTGGAATGGGTGAATTTAACTCAGATGACCATTATATCTACTACTGTGGGCAGGAATCCCTCAGAAGAAATGGAGTGGCCATCATGGTCAACAAAAGAGTCCGAAATGCAGTGCTTGGATGCCATCTCAAAAACGACAGAATGATCTGTGTTCGTTTCCAAGGCAAACCATTCAATATCACAGTAATCCAAGTCTATGCCCCAACCAGTAATGCTGAAGAAGCTGAAGTTGAACGGTTCTATGAAGACCTACAAAACCTTTTAGAACTAACACCCCCAAAAGATGTCCTTTTCATTATAGGGGACTGGAATGCAAAAGTAGGAAGTCAAGAAACACCTGGAGTAACAGGCAAATTTGGCTTTGGAATACGGAATGAAGCAGGGCAAAGACTGATAGAGTTTTGCCAAGAAAATGCACTGGTTATAACAAACACCCTCTTCCAACAACACAAGAGAAGACTCTACACATGGACATCACCAGATGGTCAACACCAAAATCAGATTGATTATATTCTTTGCAGCCAAAGATGAAGAAGCTCTATACAGTCAGCAAAAACAAGACCAGGAGCTGACTGTGGCTCAGACCATGAACTCCTTATTGCCAAATTCAGACTTAAATTGAAGAAAGTAGGGAAAACCACTAGACCATTCAGGTATGACCTAAATCAAATCCCTTATGATTATACAGTGGAAGTGAGAAATAGATTTAAGGGCCTAGATCTGATAGATAGAGTGCCTGATGAACTATGGAATGAGGTTCGTGACATTGTACAGGAGACAGGGATCAAGACCATCCCCATGGAAAAGAAATGCAAAAAAGCAAAATGGCTGCCTGGGGAGGCCTTACAAATAGCTGTGAAAAGAAGAGAAGTGAAAAGCAAAGGAGAAAAGGAAAGATATAAACATCTGAATGCAGAGTTCCAAAGAATAGCAAGAAGAGATAAGAAAGCCTTCTTCAGTGATCAATGCAAAGAAATAGAGGAAAACAACAGAATGGGAAAGACTAGAGATCTCTTCAAGAAAATTAGAGATACCAAGGGAACATTTCATGCAAAGATGGGCTCGATAAAGGACAGAAATGGTATGCACCTAACAGAAGCAGAAGATATTAAGAAGAGGTGGCAAGAATACACAGAAGAACTGTACAAAAAAGATCTTCATGACCCAGATAATCACGATGGTGTGATCACTCACCTAGAGCCAGACATCCTGGAATGTGAAGTCAAGTGGGCCTTTTAAGCATCACTACAAACAAAGCTAGTGGAGGTGATGGAATTCCAGTTGAGCTATTCCAAATCCTGAAAGATGATGCTGTGAAAGTGCTGCACTCAATATGCCAGCAAATTTGGAAAACTCAGCAGTGGCCACAGGACTGGAAAAGGTCAGTTTTCATTCCAATCCCAAAGAAAGGCAATGCCAAAGAGTGCTCAAACTACCGCACAATTGCACTCATCTCACACACTAGTAAAGTAATGCTCAAAATTCTCCAAGCCAGGCTTCAGCAATACGTGAACCGTGAACTTCCTGATGTTCAAGCTGGTTTTAGAAAAGGCAGAGGAACCAGAGATCAAATTGCCAACATCTGCTGGATCATGGAAAAAGCAAGAGTTCCAGAAAAACATATATTTCTGCTTTATTGACTATGCCAAAGCCTTTGACTGTGTGGATCACAATAAACTGTGGAAAATTCTTCAAGAGATGGGAATACCAGACCACCTGATCTGCCTCTTGAGAAATTTGTATGCGGGTCAGGAAGCAACAGTTAGCACTGGACATGGAACAACAGACTGGTTCTAAATAGGAAAAGGAGTTCGTCAAGGCTGTATATTGTCACCCTGTTTATTTAACTTATATGCAGAGTACATCATGAGAAACGCTGGACTGGAAGAAACACAAGCTGGAATTAAGATTGCCGGGAGAAATCTCAATAACCTCAGATATGCAGATGACACCACCCTTATGGCAGAAAGCGAAGAGGAACTCAAAAGCCTCTTGATAAAAGTGAAAGTGGAGAGTGAAAAAGTTGGCTTAAAGCTCAACATTCAGAAAACGAAGATCATGGCATCCAATCCCATCACTTCATGGGAAATAGATGGGGAAACAGTGGGAACAGTGTCAGACTTTATTTTTTTGGGCTCCAAAATCACTGCAGATGATGACTGCAGCCATGAAATTAAAAGACGCTTAGTCCTTGGAAGGAAAATTATGACAAACCTAAATAGCATATTGAAAAGCAGAGACATTACTTTGCCAACAAAGGTCCGTCTAGTCAAGGCTATGGTTTTTCCTGTGGTCATGTATGGATGTGAGAGTTGGACTGTGAAGAAGGCTGAGCACCGAAAAATTGATGCTTTTGAACTGTGGTGTTGGAGAAGACTCTTGAGAGCCCCTTGGACTGCAAGGAGATCCAACCAGTCCATTCTGAAGGGGATCAGCCCTGGGTGTTCTTTGGAAGGAATGATGCTAAAGCTGAAACTCCAGTACTTTGGCCACCTCATGTGAAGAGTTGACTCATTGGAAAAGACTCTGATGCTGGGAGGAACTTGGGGCAAGAGGAGAAGGGGACGACAGAGGATGAGATGGCTGGATGGCATCACTGACTCGATGGACGTGAATCTGAGTGAACTCCCGGAGTTGGTGATGGACAGGGAGGCCTGGCGTGCTGTGATTCATGGGGTCGCAAAGAGTTGGACACAACTGAGCGACTGATCTGATCTGATATAGCACAGGGACCTCTACTCAATACTCTGTAATAGCCAAATGGGAAAAGAGTCTATAAAAAAAGAAAAAAAAGAAAAGAGTGAATATAGGTATAACTGAGTCCCTTTGCTGCACATCTGAAACTAACACAGCATTGTAAATCAACTATAATCCAATAAAAAAATTTTTAATGCCTTACAGCAGAAAAATCCTCTCATTGAACAGGTAGGGAAGCTGAATAACACACACACACAGTACCTGTCTGAAGGCATCATTGAACTGCTGGGGCAACCTGGACCTCCCTGAAGGGAGGAAAACTCTGGAGAAGTGAAGTGCGATTTCTCCAGCCTTTTTCCTGTTGTAGAGATGTGTCAATTACCTGGTACAGGTTGCAAGTTCTAGACTGCAGGTGGAGGCCTACTTTTTCTTTTTAAATTTCTGTTGGAATATAGTTGCTTTACTTTTAAGAGGCCAAGAAGTCAGCAGCACTGTATGTATTCCCACAGGGCTAGAGAGGGAAAGTTGGAAAAGTGCAAGTCGCTCAGTCGTGTCTGACTCTTTGCAGTCCCATGGACTATACGATCCATGGAATTCTCCAGGCCAGAATACTGGAGTGGGTAGCCTTTCCCTTCTTTGGGGGATCTTCCCAACACAGGGGTTGAACCCAGGTCTCCTGCATTGCAAGTGGATTCTTTACCAGCTGAGCCAAAAGTTAGAAAACAGTGCTGCAATGTCAGCCAAGAATTAGATGCCATGACCTCAGATATAAAGGACTTCTGTGGTGGGTCAGACTATAAACAATCTACCTGCAAGGTAGGAGATCTGGGTCCGATCCCTGGATGGGAAAGATCCCCTGGAGAAGGAAATGGCAACCCACTCCAGTATTCTTGCCTAAAGAATCCCATAAACAGAGGAGCCTGGCAGACTATACAGTCCATGGGGGTCCCAAAGAGTTGGACACATCTGAGCGACTTACAGTTTCAGAGAGATAAGAGGTACAGTGTTTTGTCCCTCAAGGCTTTTGACTTATCTTAAGTCACCCATGTCAGGGAATAAGAAAATATAATCAGAAAATGACTTAAGAGTGGTGTTTAATTCACTTTCATGCTGCTGTGAGAAAAAAATTCAAGCTCACAGTCCACCAATAAGAAAGTGCCTAGGACAGGGGATTCCAGGTAAAGAATCCACTTGCCAGTGCATGAGACGCGGGTTTGATCTCTGGGTCAGGAAGATCTTTTGGAGAAGGAAATAGCAATCTACTCCAGTGTTCTTGCCTGGGAAATCCCATGGACAGAGGCTGATGGGCTGCAGTCCATGGAATCACAAAAGAGTCAGACATGACTTAGAGACTAAACAACAACAACAATAAAAAAAGAAAGAAAGAAAATTCCTAAGACAGACAGGGTAATAGACAGACAAGGGGCATAAAAAAGTTGAACAGAGTCTGAACAGAATCTCAGTGACCTATTGGCCTTAACAAACGGTATAACATGTTTAATTTGGTAACAGAAGATAACAGAATTTCTTGCTCTGGAAATAGAAAAATCACATTATTGAACAACAATCTTGAGTGTCGATTAATATTAACTATCCCCCAGTAAGGAAATCTGTATCGTTTGTATGTGCATGTTATCTGACCTTGCAAATTACTTACTGATAAAAGTTTACATACCTTCCACGGAATTAGGAATATCTTGGCCCCATTTGGCAAAATAAGTGGAGTCACCTCCTCCCCAAGGAAAGCAAACCAGCCTAAAAAGTGCATTACGATTCTGGTATAAGCAGTTCACAACTTTTTCATTCCTAGGGAAAAAATTCAAATATTTAACATGATGTAAAGTCAGTTCACCTGTCCTAACTGAATTAGGTGTGTTTTAACAGAAATTTTTATTCATTATAAGGAGACTGTATTCATATGTAAAGGGATTGCCTTTTTTTTTTTCCAACAAGAATGACCAAAAAAAATTTTCGTGGATTCATTTTTAACAGTTAGTGTATATAAACTTTGATAGATGTAAGTGAAATAGTCAAGTATCTATATGTAATATTTCAGAAATACATTTTATATGCACATTTAAAAGGGATAGACATGCTAATTTAGAAATCACCTTTTTCCCAATTCAGGGAATAGTTGTATCTACACAGTTTTATCTCAATGTCTTCATGATTTCAGGTCATCTGTAAGTTTTCTAGAGCACATAATTTTCACTCCCTTCTGAGTGTTAATTAAAGACACCTTTTTGCATCTGCATATAATCGTTGGAAATTTTACCGCAATGTCCAAGCATCCTTTCACCTAGTATTCCAGATAATTGTTTTTTTAAAAATTCAATATATATATATTCAACATAAACATGCAATATATATACATTTGCATCATCCATAATTTAAACACTTCCTGTAAAGTTTTCAAATTGATCATTAAATTATTTAAAAAGTTATATAGTCTTGCCAAATGTGAGATAATCAACCCTATGCTATGCTATGCTATGCTAAGTCGCTTCAGTCATGTCTGACTCTGTGTGACCCCATAGACGGCAGCCCACCAGGCTCCGTCGTCTCTGGGATTCTCCAGGCAAGAATACTGGAGTGGGTTGCCATTTCCTTCTTCAGTGCATGAAAAGAGAAAAGTGAAAGTCAAGTCGCTCAGTTGCGTCCGACTCTTAGTGACCCCATGGACTGCAGCCTACCAGGCTCCTCCGTCCATGGGATTTTCCAGGCAAGAGTACTGGAGTGGGGTGCCATTGCCTTCTCCAAATCAACCCTACTATCGTGATTAAATCTGTCTTGCCTCTCTCTTTTTTAGGTTCCCATTTAGTCAGTTGATCTCTGTGCTGTGCTGTGCTTAGTCACTCAGTCGTGTCCAACTCTTTGTGACCACATGGACTGTAACCCTCCAAGCTCCTCTGTCCGTGGGGATTTTCCAGGCAAGAATACTGGAGTGGGTTACCATGCCCTCCTCCAGGGGATCTTCCCAACCCAGGGATTGAACCCAGGTCTCCTGCATTGCTGGCGGATTCTTTACCAGCTGAACTACCAGGGACACACCCCCAGTTGATCTCTACAAGCATCCAAAACTAACTGATTGAGATTTTGTCTGGTTTACATGTGTTCTTTAAAGAGGATTTTGGTTTTCATGATAAAATAATAGAACACTACTAATTATGAGAAACTTTACACAAACTTAAGCATAAGTTAAAACCTTTCTTGGGGGAAAGAATAACTTTTGGAGAAAAACTCCTTGGCTTGTATCAGAGCATTTATGTAATAATTGCTAATTTAAAGAGAAAAAACAAAAGGGCAATTTTTTAAAAAAGATTTTTTAATGTGAGCCATTTTTAAAGTCTTGATTGAACTTGTTACAGTATGTTTTTTATGTTTTGGTTTTTTGGCGGCCATGGGGCATGTGGGGTCTTAGCTCCCCGACCAGGGATCAGGCCCACACCCTCTGCATTGGAAGGCAAAGTCTTAACTACTGGATGGTCAGGGAAGTCCCCCCAAAGGGGTAATTTTAATGTTTTCTTTTGAAGAGGAACATTATGTACTTGAGGCTACATTCCTTCTAACTAAACCTATTACCAACAAACTCACTGACCATGGATCAGCCCTAAATAAGAGCTTCATAGGTATCAACCATTTACTGGAAAAACGCTAGAGTCATTTTTTAAAGGAATACAAAAGCCTTCCATAGTGCCTTCCACAGTTTGGTAAAAGCTACATAGCTAATGGGTGAGTTTTCTGAACCTTATTTCTGGAAGCTATTGAAGAGTCTAGAAAAATGGCTTATATTCAACATTACTTTAGAACAGGTCCATATTTTTTAAAGCCAAGGAGCCCTACTTCAGTCTATTTCAATGACTTGCATTCTCATGAACAAAAATGTCAGAATAAGACTAGCCTTGCCATACCTGAAGACTATGTAATCAGCAGAAGTAGGGGAGTTCTATAAGAAAAATGATACAAAGCCATAAACACAAAATTAGGTGTAGACACCTTGATCATTGCTGTTTTTTTTAGTTGCTAAGTCATTTCCAACTCTTTGGAACCCCATGGACTATAGCCCTCCAGGCTCCTCTGTCCATGGGATTTCTCAGGCAACAATACTGGGTTACCATTTCCTTCTCCTGGAGATCTTCCCCACCCAGGGATCAAACCTGTGTCTCCTGTGTTAGCAGTCAGATTCTTTACCACTGAACCACCAGTGAAACTGTTTGATTATTCGTTTCAAGATAAAACCACCTTTCTTTGCCTTGGGAGTGGGGGTAGGAGCTGCCCTTCACTTATTTAGAGCCAGGCCAGTGTCACAGTGGGTCCTCAGAACCCACATTGATGGGGTGCCTGTCCTCCACAGCAAACCCACGGCCAGGATCTCACAAGAAGGTAGAGCCTGAGAGGGTAGTGCTCATTGCTGTGAAGCCTGGGCAGTTAGCAGAACGTTCTCATGCTTGGGCTCTTGCCTGTCCTCTGCATCCATCCAATCTCCTGTGTCTCCTGAGAAAAACACACGAAGACCAAGAAAAGCTGACCTTCCTGAGCCAGTCCTCTGGGTGGAAGCCTTCTACCTGCACTTGCCTTCTCTTTATCTTCCCCTTCTTCATTTTTGGTTTTGGTTAAATCATAAAATTCTAAGACTTTAGAGTTGAGAGGCATTAGAGTGATCATTTAACCCACTATCAGCAGCCTGATAGCTCAGCTGGTGAAGAATCTGCATGTAATGCAGGAGACCCAGGTTTGATTCCTGGGTGGGGAAGATCTACTGGAGAAGGGATAGGCTACTCACTCCAATATTCTTGGGCTTGCCTTGTGGCTCAGCTGGTAAAGAATCCTCCCACAATGTGAGAGACCTGGGTTCGATCTCTGGGTTGGGAAGATCCCTTAGAGACGGGAAAGGCTATCCATTCCAGTATTCTGGCCTAGAGAATTCCATGGACTGTATAGTCCATGGGGTCACAAAGAGTCAGACATGACTGAGTGACTTTAACTTTCAAGAGCCTGTGGAAACAAAGAGATCTGAATTCAAATCCATTGATATGACATTAGGAAAATGACCTGAGTGACTGAAAGTCTCAATGTCCTCATCTGTAAAATAAGGACAATCATAGCATCTTCCTTACATTTTGATTAAATGTCTCAAAAATACTTAGCATGGTTTTAGGAACCCACAAAACAAAAATGAATGTTTTCTATTAATTCTGGTTTGACAGTTGGAGAAACTGAGGCCAAGAGACATTAGGTTACTTGCCCAGGGTCACCTGGCCAGTGACAAGTCAGGAATTAGAACACAAGTCCTGTTCATCCTAAGAGCTACTTCCCCACTTTATCCCTTTTCTTGTTTTCTCAGCATCAACAAACAGGTAGACCCATAAGTGGCAGGGAGTGGATAGCATACCTGGGAGGCTTCAGATGAGAGAGCCAGGGACACAGACCTCTACTCTACTTTTGGGTGTAAATGGAATCCTGCTTTCACATTTTTGGCCAAGTCATGGATTTACAATTTCACATTAAGCTCACCACCAAGTCAGTACCATTTTACGTAGAGAGTAGTTGGTGCCATTTACAATACCTTACAGGACTTCCCTAGCGGTCTAGTGGTTAAGACTCTGCACTTCCAACGCAGGGTACATGGGTTCGGTCCCTAGTAGGGAAACTAGAATCCCACATGCCACATGGTGTGGCAAAAACACAAATGCCTTGCACTAGGGAAAATCAATGGCACCCCACTCCAGTACTCCTGCTAGGAAAATCCCATGGATGGAGGAGCCTGGAAGGTTGCAGTCCATGGGGTCGCTGAGGGTCGGACACGACTGAATGACTTCACTTTCACTTTTCACTTTGATGCATTGGAGAAGGAAATGGCAACCCACTCCAGTGTTCTTGCCTGGAGAATCCCAGGGACAGGGGAGGCTGGTGGGCTGCTGTCTATGGGGTCACACAGAGTCGGATACGACTGAAGTGACTTAGCAGCAGCAGGGACAGTGGCCATCAAATGAGGTTTCTCTGAGAAGCCCCTTTCCATGTAAAAGGGCAACTTCCAGAAGCAGAGTATTAGAGCAGCTGGGGTTGGAAAGACCCAGACTGCATACAGTGACATACCTGATGGTCTCAGCTTTGTTTCTCCTCTCCATTTTTTGAGGAAATGGTGCAAAACTGCTGCTCTCGGGAACTTTCTGGCCAGTGCCAAATTCAATACCTCTTTGGATATAAAACCTCTGACCGGCCTTGAGTACACTTTAAAATCTGTTGATTGTATTGATTATTCCAAGCCCTATTTTAAAAAAGAGAAGAAATGGGTTAGAAGCAACATGACAGATGTTATGTTGGAGTCACCTGCCTCAGCTCACATTCAATCATCAGTAAGTGCTTCCATTAGCTGAACCCCCGGCTAATATAGAGAAAGACAAAGATGCAACATTTCTAAAACTCTAGCTAGTAAGCACCCTGCAGCCAAATCAAGCCAAGAACACTCAATACTTAGTAGAAAATTGGAGTCTGAGGGGAGGTTTGCTTTTAAAATATTGGTGTCTTCGTTTTCTAGATATTTATAAAGTTTTAAAACTTAACAAAGAATTAGGAAGTCTTAGAAAAACTTTACTGCTAATACCAAACTTCTGGGACTTCCCTGCTGGCTCAGTGGATAAGAAACCATTGCCAATGTGGGGGACATGGGTTCAACCCCTGGTCTGGGAAGATTCTATCTGCCATGGAGCATCTAAGCCCATGCCCCACAACTACTGAGCCTGTGTGCCTAAATCCTGTGCTCTCCAACAAGAGAAGCCACTGCAGCAAGAAGCCCATGCACGGCAATAAAGAGTAGCCCCCATTCGCTGCAACTAAAAAAATCACACACACAGCAGTGAAGACCAGCACAACCAAAGATAAGCAAATAAATAAAAAATAAAACACCAAACTTCCAACTCTGCAAGCTGCAAATATTCAGAAAAGAAAGGGAGAATAATTACCGCTCCCCAAGTGGACTTTATCCTTTTACTTCCTAGAAGCTCCTTGAATCATGTCAAGGCCCTGGATCACTCAGCTGTGAGCCTCAGGAGTGTTCCCCAGAGACCAGGCTGATCTCTCAGTGTGCTGACTTCTTATAGTGCAGTGCACGGAAGCTGGTGGAACTGAAAAACCTGTTTAGAGAAAGAAAGTTCCCAGAGGCAGGGAATCACTTAGTAACTCAGGCTGTTTTCTTAGTAAGAATGGCCTGGAGAAATCACAAATTCTCAAAAACACCACCTGCTTGATTCATTAGGATTTCACTGACTCCTCAAGAAAAGACATAAAATGCCAGAAGAGACAGCTTTGCCTACCAAGAAAAATTGGCAATCAGAGGTTGGATGCATATTTTTAGTTTTTATGATTGAAGGCTCTTACTGAGGGCTATAGACCTTCAGTAAAATGAGGCTAAATTCCATCAGCTGTTTCTAATAGAAATAAATAAAACCTATTCTTCTTTCTGATATCATCTTATTTTTGACTTGGCACATCTTGTGATCAGTTATAGGCAGGAGGAGTGTTTACTTTTACTTAATAGGTTTTCTCTGGTGGTCCAGTGGTTGAGACTCTGCCTACCAATACAGGGCACATGGGTTCAGTCTCTGGTCCTGGAAGATCCCACATGCCACAGAGCAGCTAAACCTGTATGCCCCAAGTGCTGAAGCCTGCACACGCTAGAGTCTGTGCTCCACAACAAGAGAAACCACCGCAACTAGAGAGTAGCCCACGCACAGCAACAAAGACCCACTGTAATCAAAAATAAATAAAAATTAAAAACTTAATAGACATTTTTTTGACATGTCGATTGAGTAAATGTCAATTTACTCGGTTGACGTCTTACTTCGATAGATATCACTGACGTCCTGGGTCATTTCTCAACATTTGGAGTTACCTCAGACAAAAGTAATAGTGGCTCTGTCCTCAAGATAAAAACAATAGAAGCATCTATTTGATTGAAATCCTGGAGGAGAGAAGAGAGGGATGAGGTAGAGACAATATTCAAGAGACAGTGGCTTAGATTTTCCCAGAACTGATACATAATACCAATCCAAAAAGTAAAGATGCCCAGCACATTCTGGGCAGAATAGACTATAAAGAAAGAAATGTATGTAATGATGAAACTGGAAAACAAAGACAAAGGGCAAATATTAAAATCCCAGAGGATGAGGGGATGGACTATAATCTGGAAGGAACAGCAGAGTGGAAAGCTAGAAGAGAGCCTAATCTCAAGTGTTAAAAGAAAAATTGCTCAATTGGGATTTTCAGAACAACTCTCAAGCAGGGGAAATCAAAAGAATCAGGCTTGAGAGAGATCAAAATGTGGAGCAGAAGGATGTAAAACTCACCTCCCCCCAAGTCTACACAATGTTGGAAAGACGGTCTCTGCAATGGGAAAACTGAACAACTACATGTAAAGAAATGAAACTAGATCATTCTTTAACTCCATACACAAAAATATGCTCAAAATGGATTCAAGGCCTAAATGTGAGACTGAACACTATAAAAATCCTGGAGGAAAACATAGGCAAAACACTCTGACATAAAGCATAGCAACATCTTTTTTGACCTGTCTTCCAGAATAATGGAAATAAAAGCAAAAATAAACAAAGAGGATCTACTTAAAACCTTTTGCACAGCAACTCAAACAATTAATAGAATAGAAAAACAACCCACAGATTGGAAGAAAGTATTTGAAAATGATGCAACCAGTAAGGGATTAGTCTCCAAAATCTGCCAACAGCTCCAAGCCAGGCTTCAGCAATATGTGAACTGTGAACTTCCAGATTTTCAAGCTGGTTTTAGAAAAGGCAGAGGAACCAGAGATCAAATTGCCAACATCCATTAGATTATCGAAAAAGCAAGAGAGTTCCAGAAAAAGATTAATTTCTGCTTTATTGACTATGCCAAAGCCTTTGACTGTGTGGATCACAATAAACTGTGGAAAATTCTGAAAGAGATGGGCATACCAGACCACCTGACCTGCCTCTTGAGAAAGCAACAGTTAGAACTGGACATGGAACAACAGACTGGTTCCAAATAGGAAAAGGAGTACATCAAGGCTGTATATTGCCACCCTGCTTATTTAACTTATATGCAGAGTACATCATGAGAAACACTGGGCTGGAGGAAGCACAAGCTGGAATCGGATTGCCGGGGGAAATATCAATAACCTCAGCTATGCAGATGACAACACCCTTATGGCAGAAAGTGAAAAAGAACCAAAGAGCCTCTTGATGGAGGTGAAGAGGAGAGTGAAAAAGTTGGCTTAAAGCTCAACATTCAGAAAACGAAGATCATGGTATCCGGTCCCATCACGTCATGGTAAATAGATGGGGAAACAGTGGAAACAGTGGTTGACTTTATTTTTCTGGGCTCCAAAATCACCGCAGATGGTGACTGCAGCCATGAAATTAAAAGACGCTTACTCCTTGGAAGGAAAGTTATGACCAACTTAGACAGCATATTCAAAAGCAGAGACATTACTTTGCAAACAAAGGTCCGTCTAGTCAAGGCTTTGGTTTTTCCAGTAGTCATGTATGGATGTGGGAGTTGGACTATAAAGAAAGCTGAGCACAGAAGAATTGCTGCTTTTGAACTGTGGTGTTGGAGAAGACTCTTGAGAGTCCCTTGGAGTGCAAGGAGATCCAACCAGTCCATTCTGAAGGAGATCAGCCTTCAGATGAGTTGACTCATCGGAAAAGACTCTGATGCTGGGAGGGATTGGGGGCAGGAGGAGAAGGGGACGACAGAGGATAAGATGGCTGGATGGCATCACTGACTCTATGGACATGAGTCTGAGTGAACTCTGGGAGTTGGTGATGGTCAGGGAGGCCTGGCGTGCTGTGATTCATGGGGTCGCAAAGAGTCGGACACGACTGAGCGACTGAACTGAACTGAACTTCCCTCTCTTCCTAAATGCTTCTTTGGCTCCTGTAAAAATGTCTTCACCTCTTCCTCCACTAGCAGTTCCACATAAGGATTAGTGGGAGAGACAACCTTCTTTGAGTTAGAAAACGTTTAACAAGGAGGGCTGTTCATGGGCTTTGTTAAAGAGCCAGCAGGCTCCCACCTCCAGTAGCTTTCTTCAAGCATCCACCTTACCAGTCCCTGTCTGTCTCTTTCTCCTTAACTATCTCCACACCTCTCCCTTCCCCCCACCTTCTCTTCTTTTCTTCCTCATTCTCTACGTCTTTCTTTCTATGCATATGTATTGATAAAGAAAGGAGACTGTCATGCCTCTATATACCTAGATTTTTACTCATGAAAGGATTTGGCCTTTTCCATCACCCATTATCTTGATTAAGCATGTCTAGAAATCTGAATTTATGGACCTTAAAAATTAAGGAACCACCGAGTTCTAGCAGTTATTCTTGCTAAATCCAAAATCCAAAGTCATGAAAATTGCTCAATGAATCAGTACGTTCCTTCCTTGATAGATCAGAATGAAGAAATCTGTTTTTCACACAAGATAGAGAGGCAGAGCGGGATTTAGTTTCTGCTTCTCTGAATTTAAGAATATACTGACCTATATACCTTCTGAGAACTACTTCAAAAATCCCTTCTTCTGCCAGAAATGTCAATAGTGAGAAGCCTAATGCATCTGGCATTTTGAACAGCAAGTCATAAATTTCTCTGTTAGAATTGTTTCACTTGCAGAGTATATTTGTGTTCTTGTAGCACATCATGCTAAGATTTCCGCAAACTACCTGTTAATGTCTGGGCAATAAGGCAACACAGGAAAGACGCTGCTGCTGCTGCTGCTGCTAAGTTGCTTCAGTCGTGTCCGATTCTTCGCGACCCCATGGACTGCAGCCTACCAGGCTTCTCCGTCCATAGGATTTTCCAGGCAAGAGTATCGGAGTGGGATGCCATTGCCTTCTCTGAAAGATGCTGAGCAGTATCTATATGGCCCTCACGGCAGTTTTCATTCAACTGTTTTCATCCTTGTTTTATAGATTATGTGCAATAACAAAAGGAACTTTGTAAACCACTAAAAATCATCCTGTGAAAGATATAACGAGGTAACCACACTTAAAATACCTTTTCTTCAATTATAAAGGTCTAGGTAGCTATTGTTTAGAATGAATAGAAAGGTATGGTGAGGGCTTTGAAGCCAAGGTTCCTGGTTCATGTTCTTACTCTACCCTTTAACCAGCTCTGTGACATGGAGCCAGTTACTGCATCTCTCTGTGCCATACAGGGTTATGATGAGAATTTGTGAGTCTCAAATTTTATCTGTTGTCCTTTTGATTAGAAAGAAATACCATATATTATGAACCTTGTAACATATCTTGTATTTGAGCTCAAAAACATAGGTGACTTAACTTTTCCTACTCAAAATAATTTCCTAAATGTTGTTTATTTTTTATATTATTTCTTTACTTGTGGCTGTGCTGGGCTTTGTTGCCGCGTGCGGGTGTTCTCTAGTTGCAGAGAGCAGGGATGACTATCTTATTGTGGTGCATGGCTTCTCACTGTGGTTACCTTCTCGTGTTGCAGCTCACAGGCTTTAGAACGCATGAGGTCAATAGTTGTGGCACACAGCCTTAGTTGTCCCACAGCATGTGAGATCTTCCCAGACCAGGGATTGAACCCATGTCCTCTACATTGGCAGATGGATTCTTAACCAGTGGACCATCGGGGAAGTCCCTAAATATTGTTTAATAAACATGAATCAGTTTCAAATGAAAAAAAGAAAAATAAATTTATTGCAAGTTTCCATTTTAGATTCCACTCGCATTCCATTTTCCAATGGATCCAGTTTATTCTGGTAATAAATTATTCCTACCTTTGTATCATAGGGCTCTATTTAAGTTGTAACAACTTTTGTTAGTTATTAGTCATTAGTAGTAGTCTTAGTAGTTTGTTTAGTATTTATATTATTCATTCATTTGTCCACTAGTGGCTTAGTTGGTAAAGAATCTGCCTGAAGTACGGGTGACCTGGGCTTGATCCCTGAGTCAGAAGGTCCCCTGGAGAAGGAAATGGCAACCCACTCCAGTACTCTTGCGTGGAGAATTCTATGGACAGAGGTGCCTGGTGGGCTACAGCCCATGGGATTGCAAAAAGTTGGACATGAGTATGCAATTAACTTTCACTTTTACCCATCCTTACTAGAACTTCAATGCGAAGACACACAAAGATGGATGAACACTGGCAGTTCTGCCTCCTTGAGCTCATGTCTTGTAGAGCAGCAAGAGGAGTGAAAAAGCAGACCTTTTGCAACAGTGTGTGACAAGTGCTGAAATAAAAGACGTCTGTTACTTAGGTGTCAGGGAAAGAACACCTACCCCAGACTGAGGGGAGTGGGAACTATGAGAAGAGGCTTCCTCTGAAATGTGACCCAGTTGAGCAAAGAGAGAAGAGTGGAAGCCAGCTAGGAAAAAAGCATCAGTCTAGCTTGTGGGGAGAGCAGCAGGCAGCCAATGAGATGCCTTAACAGTCTGAAAAAAAGGTCAATTAGGTGTGGAAATTGGAAGCTTTCAGAGAAGATGCCCAGGGAATAAGCAGTAACAAGGTTATGAAGGTCCACGGAGAACTCTGAGTAGCATTTATACTTCATCTTAAGAATGATAGGGAATTTCCGAGTGTTTGTGGTTTAGAAAGTTCACTCTGGCTATGGTAAGGATGATGGGCTGGAAGGGGCAAGAGTGGAGGCTGGGAAATCAGTATGGAAGTTGTTGTGATGAGGCAGAAAGAGTAGGTGCCTAGGGTGGCAACATGGACACAGAACTTCTAGGGAGCTCAGAGAAATGTCTTGTTTGGGAGGAATCCATAGGACCTGGGGGCCAAGGAAGATCATAGAATCTAAATTGACTTTCAGAACTCTCCTACATTGTTGGTGCAGCCACAATGGAGAACAGAATGGAGGCTCCTCAAAACACTAAAACACTAAAAATCGAGCTACCATATGATCCAGCAACCCCACTCCTAGGCATATATCTGGACAAAACTGTAATTCAAAAAGATACATGCACCCCAATACCCAAGACATGGAAACAATCTATACATCCATTGACAGATGAAGGGATAAATATGTGGTCCATATATGCAGTGGAATACTACTCAGTCATTAAAAGAATGAGATAAGGCCATTTGCAGCAACACGGATACAACTAGAGATTCCCATGCTAAGTGAGGTAATCAGAAAGAAAAAGACAAATATCGTGTGATGTCACTTACATATGCAACCTAAAATATGGTGCAAATGAACCTGTCTATAAAACAGAAATAGACTTACAGACATAGAGAACAGATGTGTGGCTGCCAAGGCGGGGAGGAAAAGGGACAGGGATGGAGTGCAAGTTTGAGGCTGGTAGATGCAAACTATTACATTTAGATAAATGACAAGATCCTATTGTATAGAACAGGGAACTATATCTAGTTTCCTGGGGTAAACCATAGTGGGAAAGAATTTTTTAAATGTATGTATGTGTATAACTGAGTCACTTTGCTGTACATTGAAGATTGACATATTATTGTAAATCAATTATATTCCAATTTAAAAAATACATTTTTGAGCTTAAAATATAAATTAAAATAAACTGATCCTCAACTGTGGGACCTGGACAAATGAATGTTTCTGAGAGGAAAGCAGGAACACATTTTTGAGGTAACATTCAAATGATGTATTAATAAGTCCCTGAAGAGCCACTCATACCAAAGCAAAAGAAGGCGGGCTTGTTTTTGATTCCCTTTCAATTAAGATAATCACAAGGAAACAAGTCCGTAAATAAACCATAGGAAGACTCTTTGGGTCACTCAATGATCCTTCCTGTCTGTCTTTAGGATTTTTCTTGTGCCCCCGATAAAACTGCGGGGTGATCCACGCCTCTGATGAGTCTCAGAGCTCCTCTGAGAGCTTGTGAGCCCAACTCCTAGAGCTACAAAGAAGGAAGGAACCATGCCTCAACACTGGGTTCAGCAAAGCCTGCGGGCAGGGCTGAGGTTGTGAGGGTGTGCACAGACCCTGGGATGGAAGAAGGGCACTTGGTCCAGGTGGCAGGGTTGCCAACATAGCCTAAAAGGCACGTTTACAAGTGCTCTAGGAAGATGAGGCTGGAGACAGAAAGAGAATGACCCTCCTCCATACTCATGGTGGTCCTCAGCTACGCAAGTATTATCATCCGTAGCTGAGTGCTTGCTGGAGTCACGTTTAGCCCAGAAAGTTGTCTGCCAGCTGTAGACCCATCGCTGCTGTACAACCTGATTGCATGTCCTCCTGTAGAGAAATGAACCCTGTTGGATTTACTTACATCATCTTTGTCCACCTAAATCTCTTATCAGCGGCATTTCTCAGTATGGTAGTTCTGTTGGCACCATCCTTTCTTTATTCATTTAACAAATATTAACTGAGTACTTATCACATATCAGTGCTTTGGGTACAAACACAAGCTGTTATTGTTGCTCCCCAAGGAGCCACCTAACCCAATTTGAAGTTTATTTGGCAAGACATGTGCAGGTACAGGGAGTACCTATTACAGGTTTGGGCATTCTGTACCTATGACTAGATCTATTCTGATCAGATTTTAGTCCTTCAAGATTCAGCTCATGTCCCAAACTCTCTAAAAAAGCTTCTCCTAATTTCTGCAGCCCACAGGATTCTTTTTTTTTTTTTTTTTCCTACCCATGCTTTGGCATCAAATGATGTGCTGCTGGGCCCTGTTACTCGGTTCATCATGAGTTTATCTCCTTGACTGGATGGTGGGTCCCTGGTGGGAAGGTTGTATTAGTCAGGGTTCTTCGAAGAAATAGGACCAACAGGAAATATAAAGAATATCCTATGCGGGGTTGACTCAGGTGTCTATGGACCCTGACAAGTCCCAAGCTCTACAGTCCACAAGCTGGAAACCCAGGAAAGTGAATGGTATAACTTTCAGTCTGAAAACCAGCAGGTTCAGGGTCTAAGAAGAGCTGAAATTTCACTTCAAGTCAGGACAGAAAAAGACCATTGTCCTGACTCACGTGGTTAGGCAGAGGAGTTTCCCTGTCATGCCAGGGAGAGTCAGCCTTTTGGTTCTATTCTATTCTATCCCATTCTATAAGAGTAGGGCATGGAGGTCGCAGTTAAGAGTTCCAAGCATCTGCTCTAATTGGCCTGATGGGGGCATGTCTGGGAATCTGGGCCCCAGATGGTGATCTCTCTGGAGGACCCTGATTAAAATTGGAGTGTGGCTGACTGGGCCCAAGCAGTGGTTTTCAGCATTTTTGACTTGACACAGGTCAGGAAGAAGTACATTTCATACTGTAACTCATCCATGTGTGCTCTTTCATTTTTAAAACTTTATTTTTATTGGAGGATAGTTGCTTTACAATGTTGTGTTGGTTTCTGCTGTACAACAAAGTGAATCAGCTATATGTATACATATATTCCCTCCCTCTTTCACCCTCCCTCTCACCATCCCCCCATCCCAATCCCTCTAGGTTGCCACACAACACTGGGCTGAGCTCCCTGTGCTGTCATCAGCTTACTAGCTATCTATTTATGCATGGCAGTGTCCATATGTCAATCCCAGTCTATCAATTCATCCCACCCTCCCCTTCCCCCACCATGGCCACGTGTCCATTCTCTATGTCTGTGTCTCTGTTCCTGCCCTGGAAATAGGTTCATCTGTACCATTTTTCTAGATTCCACCTTTACGTGTTAATATTAATATATGGTATTTGTTTTTCTCTTTATTTTTTGATTGGAGGATAGTTGATTTACAGTATGCTGGTTTCTGCCAAACAACAATGCAAATGAGTCATAATTATATATATATATATATACAACCCCTCCCTTTTGAGCCTCCTTCCCCTCCCCAGTACCACCCCTCCAGCTCATCACAAGACACCAGGCTGGGCTCCCTGTTTTATATAGCAGATTCCCACTGCTGTTGTTTAGCCATTAAGTTGTGTCTGACTCTTTGCCACCCTAGGACTGTAGCCCACCAGACTCCTCTGTCCATGGATTTTCCAGGCAAGTATATTGAAGTGGGTTGCCATTTTCTTCTCCAGAGGATCTTCCTGACCCAGGGACCAAAGCCAAGTCTCCTTGCATCATCTGCATTGCAGGTGGATTCTTTACCACTGAGCCACATGCGATATTGGTCCTGAGAAACAAGTCAGTTGGCCTAGTGTTCAACCAACATAATGCCACAAAAAAGCCTGAAAACCTTAAATTCATACTCTACTACTAAGTATTTTATTTTATTTTATTTTAAGCTTTTGAACTTTTTATTCCCCACCTCAGTCACATTTTTTTAAATTTTATTTTATTTTTAAACTTTACAAAATTGTATTAGTTTTGCCCAACATCGAAATGAATCCGTCACAGGTATACCCGTGCTCCCCATCCTGAACCCTCCTCCCTCCTCCCTCCCCATACCCTCCCTCTGGGCCATCCCAGTGCACCAGCCCCAAGCATCCAGCATCGTGCATTGAACCTGGACTGGCGACTCGTCTCATACATGATATTACACATGTTTCAATGCCATTCTCCCAAATTTCCCCACCCTCTCCCTCTCCCAGAGTCCACAAGACTGATCTATACATCAGTGTCTCTTTTGCTGTCTCGTACACAGGGTTACTAAGTATTTTAAATGACCCAAGTTTGTTCCCTTTTATGGCTGAGTAATATTCCAATCAGCAGCTTCTTGACAGGCATCACCAAGTACAATTTAATGGCAGAAACCAAACAGTTCTGTGGTTCCCAAGAGAGAAAGATCCCCTGACAGTGCTCATTCCTACCGGAGATGCTGGACCACAGCCGCACCGTCTGGCCCTCTTGCAGCTTCAGGCTGAAACTGGCAATTGTGTGTTAGAACAGCTATTCCCCACTGTCCATCATGGAACAGGACTGGGCTTGTCTTGCCAGGGAGGCAGTTTCCACCACGGACCAAGGCGTGTGGGCCGAGTCCCACTACAGAACAGGTACCCTACTACGAGTAATTGTGAACGCGGCTCTCTAGCACCGTGATGGTAAGCTGGCACCAGCACTTATGAAGAGCGGCCAAGGAGAAAGTGGCTTTTGCATTTGTTAGGAAAGGAAGATTGGCACCATCTTGAGCTTACCATAAGGCATATGCACAAAGTGCCAGTCATGTGGACTCTGAACCAAAACTGCATGTCATAGTCCCTAGGGCCATGTTTGTGAAGTGAGTCTTGCTGCAGAGGTCCTGTAGCAGTTAGAACCTTCAAGCTAATTACTAAGAGGATTCCAGACAAAAACTGCCTGAGCAACTTCTTTGGATTGAATTTTTTTTAAAAGTCTGGCCTCACTCCAAACTTTTTGAAGTCATGTGGGATCTTAGTTCTCCAACCAGGGATTGAACCCACGACCCCTACATTGCAAGGTAGAGCCTTAACACCTGGACCACCAGGGAAGTCCCCCTTGGATTGAACCTTAACCTGAAACAAAATATCAGAAATGGCAGGCCATGGGTGGTTCAAGACTATGGATGTTACTGGCTTTATCTATACTGTGTCAATGTCTGTTTCCTGATGCTGCTGTAATAAATCACCATAAACTGGTGTGTAGAACAACATGAGTTTATTCTCTTACAGGACTAGAAACCAGAAGTCTAAAAGGGGTCTTATTTGGCAAAACCAAGTGGTTTGCAGAGCTGTGTTTCTTTTGGAGACTCTAGGAGGAGAGAATCAATTTTTGGCCTTTTCTAGCTTCTAGGGGCTTTATGTGGTTTTGGGGGGCTTTTGGCTTCTGCCTTACCTCTCTCAGACCTCTGCTTCTTTCATCGCATCTCCTCTGACTCTGACTTGCCTGCTGCCCTCTTTAAGGACCTGGGTGATTTCATGGGGTCTGCTGAGGTTTTCCAGGTTAATGTCCCTATATCAAGTTCTCTTTTTAATCACATCTGCAGGGTTTCTTTAGCCAGGTAAGGTGCCATACCCACAGGTTCCAGGGTTAAGGATGTGGCTGTCTTTGGGGTCAATTATTCTACCATGGTAAATTTTTTAAAAAGCATTATCAGGTTCAGAAGACCTCCTATGCTCAGCACCTAGTGGTCTGTCAAATCTGGAAAATGATAGACTGTGATCCTGACCAGAGAGGTACAGAAACATGACTTGACACAAGTGGTAAATAAGATGACACCAGGCAGCATGTGAGAGGCATACAAGAGGCTTGCTAGTCTGTTTATCCTTTCCATCATGTATCTGTTCTGAAAAGGCACAACTTTGAGGAAAACTAATGGAGCTTCATGAGGAAACATAGTTCTGCGAAAGGGGACCTGGAGTTGAATGAATTGATAAATATGAGCTTGAGAGAGAGTCAGTTCCTGGGTTGGTTGATAAGAAGTCTGGGGTCCCCAAGGAGGAGATAAGGACACATTTTTTTTCTACATTGCTTTGTCATAGTTAATATAACATTGTATCCTGCTTGAGGACATGTTTCTCCTTCTTGAGAACCTTCTGACTAATTCTGTCATCGTAAAATGTATATTATGGGAGTGGGTCTGATAAGACCTTTAAACCTTGAGACATTCTTTTCATTACTGTAATAACCAACTGAAAAAGTATATAGCTCCCTTGCTAAGACTAGCAAGGGGGCCACTCTCCGCCCCTCTTCTGATGTCTACATCAGAAGCTTTCTCTGTCCCTTTTTATACTTTAAGAAAACTGCTACATATAAGCTCTTGAGTGATCAAGCCTGGTCCCTGGTCCCAAGCTAAATCTTATTCTTCAGAGATCCAACGTATCCAACATCGTTCACCCATAAGCTATCAAGCTCATGACGTGAAATCTATTTAATGGTCAGAACTTATCAATGGGGACAAATAAAAAGTCTTGTGCATGCATGCATGCTGTTGCTTTATTTGTGTCTGACTCCTTCCCAACCCCATGGACTGTAGCCCACCAGGCTCCTCTGTCCAGGGGATCCCAGGCAAGAATACTGGAGTGGGTTGCCATGCCCCACTTCAGGGTATCTTCCCAACCCCAGAATTGAACACAGGTGTCCTGCATTTCAGGTGGATTCTTTACCATATGAGCCACTAGGGAAGCCCAGTGACAAAACTTTACAATAAAAGGCTATCTTTCATCTATTTAAATTCAAAGTCCTCAGGACTCACTGATCTGGGGGCACTTCTTAAGTCTCCCAGGATAATAGCCTTCCTTGTACTTGGGCTATTTCTGCAGTGATTAAAGGAAGCACTGGAACATATTTTCTGTGGTGGTGATTCAAGGGTGACCCAGAAGCTGACCCAGGACAAGGTTTCAAGTCCAAGGAAGTGACTCAAAGAGGACCAGCAGGGCAGTGGGAGAAGGGGTGAGGAAGGGAGATAACCAATTGCCTATGTCATCCAGTGAGATACTGTGGCATGTGACTGGAGATTAACCTCAGGAGATTAACGTTCCTCTAGAGGAAGCAGGTGGCTGGCACCTGTCTGCCTCAGGGACCATCATTTCTTGGCAATTCAGTGAAAAGCAAAGGAATCTAGAGGCAAGAGAAAGCTCCCAGGCCACAAAATGCAGATCTGGCAGTTCAAAGTGATGGTCTAGTGAAGTGGTAAAGGCTGGGGGGCTGGGGGTGGGCCTAACCTCTACACAACCACTTGAGTGGTTTCCTGGGGGGCGGCTTTCTCTTCCCCTGCACAGCTGTTAACATTACCACAGTTAAAACAGGAAGAACCAGACTGAGGCGGGCATCAGTGGCATGCTACTGCAGTTATATTTTAGAACAAAAGGAGATGATTACCAGAGACCAACTTTTGGTGTCTCAAAACATTCCATTGGAGTCTGCACTTGGGGGTATTTTGTAAAGTGACACTTACATGATGTCAAATGAAACAACGGATTTTTTAAAAAGATCACGACAAGTAATACTGAGAAGAAAGGCTAGTAAGCATAAATTTTCACTTTGTGGACTTCCTTGTCATCGCACTCCCTCTGTTTGTTGTAGTAATAGAAAGTATTGTCCCTTCTCTGAAGCTTCTTCACATATCCTGTCTCTGGCCAACGATCTACCTGTACATCCAAACCAAAACACAAATATTGTAATGGTCCTTCCATATAATTGTTCACTATCAAACATTTAAAAGTGTAAGTCACACCAAACAGAGCTCTTAGTGATGTCTTATACTTGTAGACACATAGACACACACACATAAAAAACACACATACAACACACTTGTCGTACATTGTAACCTTATACTGAAGGACGACTAGTTCAAAGCTTCTCCCTAAATCCCAATTTCTAGATTTAAGTTTCTACTCTGCAGCCAAGATAAAACATTCAGAATAATCTAAACTTTATTCTTATATATACAAATGATTTTAGGCATTATTACTTACTAACTTCTGAAAATAATACCTAAGGAGGGAATTAGGGCTAGGCCCAGGCAACAGGAAGAAGCTAGACTGAATGTCTCTAAAGGTGAATGTGTATTTCACGTCCATATTTCACGTGCACACCTTGAAGCTCATTTTCATAGAAATCTGAGGTCATGAACAGAGTCTTCAGCAACCTCTTCTTAGCTTCTCCACTTTAGTCTTTCTCATTTGCCATATTGGTTTGCTTACTTGATTGTTTGGCTTGATTCAGTTTGGACCTTTTTTTTCCCCTTCCTCTGTGAATTCACATTATACCTTCTTGCTCAGGCCAGTGCATTTCTGCTCTGATTAGATATGTTGCTTCTGGATGGTGTGATGTCTACTCCATCACTGTCAAAACCCAATTATTTGGATTTTGTGTTCATGGCATTCAAAACCAAGTCTTGTTCTTCAACATCATCTCTACTGGCAGCCACTCATTCTCCAGACTTATAAATCACAACTTCCAAACTGGAGTACAAAAGCTCCATGAATATAAATAAATATACATCTTTTATTTTCTAACAATGTATTTTTGCTTTCTCCTGTCATCTCATTTATTTAGGAGTTAGCAAGAATGGGTAGCAGCCTATCCGATGAACCCTGGCAGGCTCTCTGACAGGTACATCACAGAGAAAAGCAATGTTTTCCATCACTTAGGTCAAGCCTGCTTGACTTCGTGGTTTACATTACCCTCAGTGGAGAAAGAAAGAAGTTCTCAAGACATCATTGCCGCTCTCTTTCTCTTGAGGCCAACAGCAGGTTCTCTCATTTACTAGGGTCCCCCAACCACCTCATTCAGTGAAGCGGTAGACTGCCACTGCTTTAGAATTACCCACTGCACTTCATGTGGAGTGAGGAAGGAGACAGATGGGCCCAGGCTGAGCAGCTGTGGCCACTTCTCCCGCTGACACTTTGAGGTAAGACGAGCAGGACGAGAGCCCTGACTGGGGCAGAAGACAAAGCGACGCCATTTTTCTCAGTCTTGTGGTCAAGGGGATTTCCCAGCTGGACACATGTACAGAGGAGGTCATCAGTCTCAGAAGGAGACAAAAGAGGGAGGAGCCACCAGCTCACAGTATGTCCTGCCAACCTCCCAGACATCTTTGCGCTGGAATCCATCTTGGGTGAGAGATGCACACACATCTACCACGAAGGACCTTGAGTCAGACCAAATGTGGGCACAAACAAGGTGGCTAGTCAGAGATAACCCAGGCGAGTGCCCCCCATATCAGCGATCTAAGCCACCCCTATTGGGTACAGCTCACTCTGAGCCCACCTGGGTGTTCCTCTACAGGTTCTTTGCTTCCAATAAACACTTTATGTGCTTCACAGTCTCTCTGCTGAATTTTTCTTCAAGGAAGACAAGGACCAAGGTCCTGCTTCCAGCTACCTTGTCCCTGGAAATCAGGAGGGGCC
This sequence comes from Bos taurus, assembly GCF_002263795.3. NCBI lineage: Eukaryota > Metazoa > Chordata > Mammalia > Artiodactyla > Bovidae > Bos > Bos taurus. Next base: position 29,610,483 of record NC_037340.1, on the reverse strand, counting down.
TCCAAGTAGCTATATTGGTTTTGTCTCATCAACCTCTAGGCTTTTTTCCCCTTCTATAACCCTTTGCTGTTTCATAATTTTTCCTTCTTGGTTTTCTACCCATCACTCCCATTCAACCTAGGAAAACTTCATTCCTTAGAGAGTGGTGGTGGGGATGGGGTTGGGGGGTTAATATAGTCTTCAAGTCAGCTCTCCTTGGGCAGGAAATCAGTCCGTACTGATAGTGTCTATAAGGACATGTACTTCAGATAAGAACAAAGACCATCACCCAAGCCCTTCAGACCACTGCCAATCAAAGGAAGCCTTTGGGTATCATCCTGTCCATTCTCTACAGCCCACTGCAAGTGACTCTTGAGGAACAAAGCCCTTTGGAAGATTGTCTCTAAAGGAAGAAATTTTTATCTTCCTCTAATTTTTTTGGGGGGAGGCGTATATTTTCACTCACGTAGGTTTTCACTATTTGTCACTCTTAACCTTCCACTCCAAGATACAAGAATAATAAGAGCTATCATTCACCAAACACCATTCACTCAATGAATGAATGAGCACCACAAAATCAGGTATTTCCAATGCTTGATTTCATTTAATTTCTGAGACATTTTTCCAAAGCAGGCCCTTTTACACTTGAGCTTGGCAAGGTAAGCATTAACCTTGTTCAGGGTTACACAGCCAAGGAGGAGAGCCAGGATGTAAAGCCTGGGCAGACTGATTTCACAGTCTGTACTCTTTCCACTTACCCACTAAATTTCCTGAGGTCAGGCACTTGATTTTATATTTATCTTTTTAAAGCTTCTGGCACAGAAACTGGTACAAGGCAGGTACCCAAAAAATATACACGGAAGTGAAATACAAAACGTCTCTGTAATTGTCAAGTCATTCAATGGATAAAGGTGTTCTTCCCTTCATTATACACACATACACACACAAATCCCTCAGGTGCTTTTCGGGGACTTCCTCTTTAAAGGTGTTCTTCGTGTTCCCTTAAATCTGATATCTCTGAGCTCAGTCCCAACAGTTTCTGGAATGGTGGTGTAGGTGCCGGAGTGCCTGTAGGTCCCTGGGTCTTATTTACCTTTCAGGGGCAGGCATCCCAGTGTGAAGGCAAGGTATATGGAGCTTATTTCTGACCTGCAGTAAAATGTTAATGCTTGTGTTTTGCCTATTTAAAAGCCACAGATAATAAAGTAATGAAAACTCCCTTTTGGTAATGTGGACCAAAGTGTAAAATGCTACTAGAATTGAAAAAAAATGGATATGGGAAGGTCACAGTCATCAGTCAAATCCTCATTTGATCAGTATTTTAAATTTTATACCTCACCACTGCTAATACTCTCTATTAAGTTAATATCCATTAAACAAAAGAGTCTATTACACTTTAGATCTGTGTTGCCTTCATCATTTTTTTCTGTCTAGTTTTTTAGGAAATGTGGAGTGGAGATCAACAAGTAGAATGAAGAAAGAAAAAGAATAAGGGGATCTGAAAAACCTGCCCATGAATGAGTCTCGAAAAATAGTTAATAATAATAAAACAATTTGAAAATAAACAATAATAAACACTTTGTGGTAATATCAACTCTAAAACCTAATATACATTTATGAATACTATATCATATTCTATAATATTCCTCAAAACTCAGTCTCCCCATATTCAGTAGAATAAATGAATTTTTAAAAACACATAATAAATTAGGGCCATATCTAGGTTTTGTCTAGTCTTTGAAAAGCAAAACCGTGTCTCCACTCTCTCAAGAAAGCCTGGAGTATACAGCCAAAGTCAGGAGATTTTGTTGCTTAAGACAGAATTTGGTAGGTCAACTGATAAAGAGTCCACCTGCAATGCAAGAGAACCAGTTTGATCCCTGGATTGGGAAGATCCCCTGGAGGGGAGCATGGCAACCTACTCCAGTATTCTTGCCTAGAGAATCACCATGGACAGAAAGGCCAGCAGGCTACAGTCCATGGGGTTGCAAAGAGTCAGATATGACTGAGTGACTAAGCATATAATTTGCAGTTGAAATAAAAAAATACAGAAAGGAAAAAAACTGAATATCTGATAAGAGAATTTATCTTATCAGAACCCTCACCATAGTGAGAGAAAGAGACTCAGGCTTTTATGGCCTACCATAAAGGATTTGTCTGGCACAGCACAGTTGCTCAGTAAAAGCTAGAAAATTCTTAATGTTTCTGTGCTGAGACCTCTTGCTGCAGTCTACCTGAAAATCATTCTTCTGAACCTTAGTCTCTTTATCAATAAAATCAGGGGGTTGGGGTAGAATTCCCTTTCAGTATTCTCTAGTGCTTTATTGGTGGTGGGTTTTCTGTTTGTTTTTATTTTTTAGTGCTTTTCACCCTCTAACAAATTCATTTGGAGTTCAGATTTGTAGAGGCATAAATCTTACCATAGAAACTTGCTTCACTTGTTTATATTCAATTTCATCTCGATATCCTGCTTGTTGAAATCTGTACAGATTTTCTATCTCTTCTGACCATTTTTTGGCACGACTTATTGATTTTGGTTTCACGTCAGAATTAGCCATGGCTACACAGGTCTTCTTACTAAGTATTTCTGAAGGATGTTAAAAAAAAAAAGTTTATTACATAACACAGTAGTGACAGTTTGGGAAACCCCTTTAAGAATGAACAAAACTAGATTTTTAAAAAATTAGAGTTAAGAATCCCATTAAATATGTTAGCTTTTTAAACATTCAATTCAAAAAGTAAGAAGGATTCATCTTCTATTTTGGAAATAAAGTCAATCCTGGAGTGATGTCTTAAATGGTGCAGACTGATTCTGGCATTTCAAGTAATAGTTTACACATTTCTGAAATCCTTTTCTTACTTTTGTTTTTAATTTTATTTATTTATGTTTTTGGCTGTGCTAGGTCTTCTTTGCTGAGCAGGCTCTTCTCTCGTTGCAGTGCAGGCTTCTCATTGCTGTGGCATCTTTTATTGTAGAGCATGGTCTCTAGGGTGTACAGGCTTCAGTAGCTGCAGCACATAGGTTTAGTAATTGTGGCTCCCAGGTGACTCAATAGCTGTGGTGCACCAGCTTAGCTGGTCCGAGGCACATGGAATCTTCCCAGATTAGGGATTGAACCTGTGTCTCCTGTACTGACAAGTGGATTCTTACCACTGAGCCACCAGGGAAGCCACCCCTCACTCTCTTATTTTTAACTGCTCAGGAGATTGCCAAAGTATCCTCCCATCATTTCATTTAATCATATTCAAAATTTTACCTCCCTCTTTTTCCCTAAAAAGGGAATGTAAGATCAGTCTTCCTTTTCTTCTTATGGGGAAGCAATGGTTTCCTCCTTTTTCTTTTCTTAACTGTTCAGAAACATGCCACTCACTGCAGGCCAGTAACTCAGGTCACTGTGCTCTGGTGTGAGAAGATGGACTATCTGTGCAGTTGGTAAAAGCTATCTCTCTGTCCTGGTACTGAGATCACTGATTTTAAAACAACTTAGGAGCAAGACAGCTAAGATGGCGGAGGAATAGGAAGGGGGAGACCACTTTCTCCCCCACAAATTCATCGAAAGAACATTTGAACGCTGAGCAATTTCCACAAAACAACTTCTGAATGCTGGCAGAGGACATTAGGCACCCAGAAAGGCAGTCCATTGTCTTCAAAAGGAGGTAGGAAAAAATATAAAAGATAAAAAGAGAGACAAAAGAGGTAGGAACGGAGATCCGTCCAGGAAGGGAGTCTTAAAAAAGAGAGAAGTTTCCAAACACCAGTAAACATTCTCACCGGGGAGTCTGTGGCGAGCCTTGGAACCTCAGAGGGCAACATAACCGGAAGGAAAAATAAATAAATAATTAAAACCCACAGATTACGTGCCTAACAGCAACTACCAGCAGAGAAGCAGCGCAGACACCCGCATCTGCCACTAGCAAGTGTGGACTGGACAGGGAGGCGGGGGCTGCATTGCTTAGGGTAAGGACCGGGCCTGAGTGCCCCAAGGGCAATCTGAGAGAACTAACTAGAAATAGCAACCCAAACTGTGGGATAGCTATCCCTTGAAAAGCCCTAACCTAAGACACCGCCAGGCCTGCTCACAGAACAAAGGACTGAGCAGAGCTAGCCCACTGTGGACCAGCCCATCCCCCACCGGAGACAAGCAGGCGAGGGCAGCCAGAGCCGGAAGAGGGCAATCGTGGCCCCAGAGAGGCATCATCTACCAACCTACAAGCAGGCTTCGTTGCTAACCAAGACTTCTTGGGATTCTGGATAGTCAACATCCACTGGGAGGGTCACAGCCAGAGATCAGCTCCCCAGAAGAGACACATGGCACACCTGAGAAGGCGCGCCAGTTGTACACCCAGAAAACTGAGCAGCAGGGATGGGGGAGGCAATAAGTCAAAGCCCCCAATTGGGGCAACTGCGCTCACCAAGCACCTGGTTACCTGAGCTGCTCGGACCTGGGAAGGACACAAAATGAAGGCCCAACCAAGTCTGCGCCTTTGTGGAGTACCCAAGAACCTATTTCTGAGCAGCTTAGACCTGGAAAGTGCATGCAACCCAGGGCCTGCCTCAGACAGTTCCCAGCAGAGCAACCTAGAGCCTGAACAGTATAGACTGGGAAAGCACACATGCTATGAGCGGGGGCAAACCCAGTGTGGCCGAGACATTGTGAGCACTCCCCACACATGCCAGTGGTATTTGTTTGCAGTGTTCCTCTCTCCCTGCAGCACGACTGAACAAGTGAGCCTAAATAAGTGACCACCACCACCCCCTTGTGTCAGGGAAGAAATTAGACACTGAAGAGGCCAGCAAACAGAAGAAGCTAAAATGAACAGAGGGAATCGCTTTGGAAGTGACAGGTGCAATAGATTAAAACCCTGCAGTTAGCAATGACTACGTAGGAAAGGGCCTATAGATCTTGAAAGTATAAGCTGGGTCAAGGAACTATCAATAACCTCAGATATGCAGATGACACCACCCTTATGGCAGAAAGTGAAGAGGAACTCAAAAGCCTCTTGATGAAAGTGAAAGTGGAGAGTGAAAAAGTTGGCTTAAAGCTCAACATTCAGAAAACGAAGATCATGGCATCCGGTCCCATCACTTCATGGGAAATAGATGGGGAAACAGTGTCAGACTCTATTTTTTGGGGCTCCAAAATCAGTGCAGATGGTGACTGCAGCCATGAAATTAAAAGACGCTTACTCCTTGGAAGGAAAGTTATGACCAACCTAGAGAGCATATTCAAAAGCAGAGACATTACTTTGCCAACAAAGGTCCATCTAGTCAAGGCTATGGTTTTTCCTGTGGTCATGTATGGATGTGAGAGTTGGACTGTGAAGAAGGCTGAGCACCGAAGAATTGATGCTTTTGAACTGTGGTGTTGGAGAAGACACTTGATAGTCCCTTGGACTGCAAGGAAATCCAACCAGTCCATTCTGAAGGAGATCAGCCCTGGGATCTCTTTGGAAGGAATGATGCTAAAGCTGAAACTCCAGTACTTTGGCCACCTCATGCGAAGAGTTGACTCATTGGAAAAGACTCTGATGCTGGGAGCTGGGCAGGAGGAGAAGGGGATGACAGAGGATGAGATGGCTGGATGGCATCTGACTTGATGGACGTGAGTCTGAGTGAACTGCGGGAGTTGGTGATGGACAGGGAGGCCTGGCGTGCTGCGATTCATGGGGTCTCAAAGAGTCGGACACGACTGAACGACTGAACTAAACTGAACTGAACTGAAGGAACTATCTGAAAATGAACTGACCCCACAGTGTCCACAACACCACCAGAGAAAGTTCTGGACATATTTTTACTACTATCATTTTTTAATTAAAACTTTTTTTTTTACTTTTTAAGTCCTCTATTACTCCTTTAATTTTCATTTTTATAACCTACTATTACTTTGCAAAAAAAAGACCCTATTTTTAAAGCAAACTTCATATATATATATATATATATATAGTTTTGTTTTATAATTTCTGTGACTTTGTTTTTTTTCTTTAATATTGTATTTTTGAGAATCTAACTTCTACTCTAGATTTTTAATCTTTGCTTTTGGTATTTGTTATCAATTTTGTACCTTTAAGAACCCAATCTTCAGTACCCATTTTTACTTGGGAGCAAGATTACTGGCTGGATTGCTCTCTCCCCCTTTGGACTCTTCTTTTTCTCCACCAGGTTGCCTCTATCTCCTCCCTTCCCCTTCTCTTCTGTACTCAACTCTGTGAATCTCGTGTGTTTTGGGCTGTGGAGAACACTTAGGGAACTGATTACTGCCTAGATCTCTCTCCTTTTGATTCCCCCTTTTATCCTCCTGGCCACCTCTGTCTCCTTCCTCTCTCTTCTCTTCTCTTTGTATAACTCTGTGAACATCTCTGAGGGGGTCCAGATTGTGGAGAGCACATAGGGAAGTGATTACTGGCTAGCTTGCTCTTGCCCCTTTCGATTCCCTCTCTTTTCCTCCTGGCCACCTCTATCTCCCTCCTCCCTCCTCTCTTCCCTATGTAACTCCGTGTACCTCTCCGGGTGTCCCTCACTGTGGAGAAACTTCTTATCATTAACCCAGATGTTTTACCATCGGTGCTGTATAGATGGAGAAGTCTTGAGGCTACTGTAAGAATAAGACTGAAAACCAGAGGCAGGAGGCTTAAGTCCAAATTCTGAGAACACCAGAGAATTCCTGACTCCAGGGAACATTAATCAATAGGAGCTCATCAAACACCTCCATACCTACACTGAAACCAAGCACCACCCCAAGGGCCAACAAGTTCCAGAGAAAGACATACCACACAAATTCTCCTGCAACACAGGAACATAGCCCTGAGCTTCAATATACAGGCTTCCCAAAGGCACACCAAACCCATTGACATCTCATAACTCATTACTAGACACTTCATTGCACTCCAGAGAGAAGAAATCCAGCTCCACCCACCAGAACACTGTCACAAGCTTCCCTAACCAGGAAACCTTGACAAGCTACCTGTCCAACTCCACCCACAGTGAGGAATCTCCAAAAAAAAGAGGAACCACAAACTGCCAGGATACAGAAAGGTCACCCCAAACACAGCAATATAAACAAGATGAAAAGGCAGAGAAATATCCAGCAGGTAAAGGAACAGGATAAATGCCCACCAAACCAAACAAAAGATTGGTCTTTATCTACCTGATAAAGAATTCCAAATAATGATAGTGAAAATGATCCAAAGTCTTGAAAACAAAATGGAGTTACAGATAAACAGCCTGGAGACAAGGATCCAGAAGATGCAAGAAAGGTTTAACAGGGACCTAGAAGAAATAAAAAAGAGTCAATATATAGTGAATAATGCAATAAATGAGATCAAAAACACTCTGGAGTGAACCAACAGTAGAATAATGGAGGCATAAGATAGGATAAGTGAGGTAGAAGATAGAATGGTAGAAATAAAGGAAACAGAGAGGAAAAAAAAGAATTAAAAGAAATGAGGACAACATCAGAGACCTCTGGGACAATGTTAAATGCTCCAACATTCAAGTCATAGGAGTCCCAGAAGACAAAAAGAAAGACCATGAGAAAATACTTGAGGAGATAATAGTTGAAAACTTCCCTAAAATGGGGAAGGAAATAATCACCCAAGTCCAAGAAACCCAGAGAGTCACAAACAGGATAAACTCAAGGTGAAACACCTCAAGACATACATTAATCAAATTAACAAAGATCAAACACAAAGAACAAATATTAAAAGCAGCAAGGGAAAAACAAAAAATAACACACAAGGGGATTCACATAAGGATAACAGCTGATCTTTCAATAGAAACTCTTCAGGCCAGAAGGGAATGGCTGGACATACTTAAAGTGATGAAAGAAAATAACCTACAGCCCAGATTACTGTACCCAGCAAAGATCTCATAGAAATATGAAGGAGAAATCAAAAGCTTTACAGACAAGCAAAAGCTGAGAGAATTCAACACCACCAAACCAGCTATCCAGCAAATGCTAAAGGATCTTCTCTAGACAGGAAACACAGAAAGGGTGTATAAACTCAAACCCCAAACAATAAAGTAAGTGGCAACGGGATCATACTTATCAATAATTACCTTAAATGTAAATGGGTTGAATGCCCCAACCAAAAGACAAGACTGGCTGAATGGATACAAAACAAGACCCCAATATATGTTGTCTACAAGAGATCCACCTCGAAACAAGGGACACATACAGACTGAAAGTGGGCTGGAAAAAGATATTTCACACAAATAGAGACCAAAAGAAAGCAGGAGTAGCAATACTCATATCCGATAAAATAGACTTTAAAACAAAGGCTGTGAAAAGAGACAAAGAAGGCCACTACCTAATGATCAAAGGATCGATCAGTCCAAGAAGAATATATAACAATTATAAATATATATGCACCCAACATAGGAGCACCGCAATATGTAAGACAAATGCTAACAAGTATGAAAGGGGAAATTAACAATAACACAATAATAATGGGAGACTTTAATATTCCACTCACACCTATGGATAGATCAACTAAACAGAAAATTAACAAGGAAACACAGACTTTAAATGATACAATAGACCAGTTAGACCTAATTGATACCTATAGGACATCTCACCCCCAAACAATGAATTTCACCTTTTTCTCAAGTGCACACGGAACCTTCTCCAGGATAGATCACATCCTGGGCCATAAATCTAGCCTTGGTAGATTCAAAAAAACTGAAATCATTCCAAGCATCTTTTCTGACCACAATGCAGTAAGATTAGATGTCAATTACAGGAGAAAAAGTATTAAAAATGCCAACATATGGAGGCTGAAAACATGCTGCTGAATAACCAACAAATCATAGAAGAGATAAAGAAATCAAAATATGCATAGAAATGAATGAAAATGAAAACACAACAACCCAAAATCTATGGGACACTGCAAAAGCAGTGCTAAGGGGAAGTTTCATAGCAGTACAGGCTTACCTCAAAAAAACAAGAAAAAAGTCAAATAAATAACCTAACTCTACACCTAAAGCAACTAGAAAAGAAAGAAATGAAGAACCCCAGGGTTAGTAGAAGGAAAGAAATCTTAAAAATTAGGGCAGAAATAAATGCAAAAGAAACAAAAGAGACCATAGCAAAAATCAACAAAGCTGGTTCTTTGAGAAGATAAATAAAATTGACAAACCATTAGCCAGACTCATCAAGAAACAAAGGGAGAAAAATCAAATCAACAAAATTAGAAGTGAAATGGGGAGATCACAACAGACAACATAGAAATACAAAGGATCATAAGAGACTACTATCAGCAACTATATGCCAATAAAATAGACAACTTGGAAGAAATGGACAAATTATTAGAAAAGTACAACTTTTCAAAACTGAACCAGGAAGAAATAGAAAATCTTAACAGACCCATCACAAGCATGGAAATTGAAACTGTAATCAGAAATCTTCCAGCAAACAAAAGTCCAGGACCAGACGGCTTCACATATGAATTCTACCAAAAATTTAGAGAAGAGCTAACACCTATCCTACTCAAACTCTTCCAGAAAACTGCAGAGGAAGGTAAACTTCCAAACTCATTCTGTGAGGCCACCATCACCCTAATACCAAAACTTGACAAAGATGCCACAAAAAAAGAAAACTACAGGCCAATATCACTGATGAACATAGATGCAAAAATCCTTAACAAAATTCTAGCAAACAGAATCCAACAATATATTAAAAAGATCATTCATCATGACCAAGTGGGCTTTATCCCAGGGATGCAAGGATTCTTCAATATCTACAAATCAATCAATGTAACACACCATATTAACAAATTGAAAAACAAAAACCATATGATTATCTCAATAGATACAGAGAAAGCCTTGGACAAAATTCAACATCCATTTATGATAAAAACTCTCCAGAAAGCAGGAATAGAAGGAACATACCTCAACATAATAAAAGCTATATATGACAATCTCTCAGCAAACATTATCCTCTGTGGTGAAAAATTGAAAGCATTTCCCCTAAAGTCAGGAACAAGACAAGGGTGCCCACTCTCACCACTACTATTCAACATAGTTTTGGAAGTTTTGGCCACAGCCATCAGAGAAGAAAAAGAAATAAAAGGAATCCAGATTGGAAAAGAAGAAGTAAAACTCTCACTGTTTGCAGATGACATGGTCCTCTACATAGAAAACCCTAAAGACTCCACCAGAAAATTACTAGAGCTAATCAATAAATATAGTAGATTTGCAGGGTATAAAATCAACACACAGAAATCCCTTGCATTCCTATACACTAACAATGAGACAACAAAGAGAAATTAAGGAAATAATTCCATTCACCATTGCAACAAAAAGAATAAAATACTTAGGAATAAATCTACCTAAAGAAACAAAAGACCTATATATAGAAAACTATAAAACACTGGTGAAATAAATCAAAGAGGACACAAATAGATGGAGAAATATACCACGTTCATGGATTGGAAGAATCGATATAGTGAAAATGAGTACACTATCCAAGGCAATCTATAGATTCAATGCAATCCCTATCAAGCTACAAACAGTATTTTTCACAGAGCTAGAACAAATAATTTCACAATTTGTATGGAAATACAAAAAACCTTGAATAGCCAAAGCAATCTTGAGAAAAAAGAATGGAACTGGAGCAATCAAAATAGCTGACCTCAGGCTCTACTACAAAGCCATAGTCATCAAGACAGTATGGTACTGGCACAAAGACAGAAATATCGATCAATGGAACAAAATAGAAAGCCCAGAGATAAATCCACACACCTATGTGCACCTTATCTTTGACAAAGGAGGCAAGAATATACAATGGAGAAAAGACAATCTCTTTAACAAGTGGTGCTGGGAAAACTGGTCAACCACTTGTAAAAGAATGAAACTAGAACACTTTCTAACACCATACTCAAAAATAAATTCAAAATGGATTAAAGATCTAAACGTAAGACCAGAAACTATAAAACTCCTAGAGGAAAACGTAGGCAAAACACTCTCCCACATAAATCACAGCAGGATCCCCTATGACCCACCTCCCAGAATATTGGAAATAAAAGCAACAATAAACAAATGGGACCTAATTAAACTTAAAAGCTTCTGCACAACAAAGGAAACTATAAGCACAGTGAAAAGACAGCCTTCAGAATGGGAGAAAATAATAGCAAACGAAGTAACTGACAAAGAATTAATCTCAAAAATATACAAGCAACTCCTGCAGCTCAATTCCAGAAAAATAAAAGACCTAATCAAAAAATGGGCCAAAGAACTAAACAGACATTTCTCCAAAGAAGACATACAGAGGGCTAACAAACACATGAAAAGATGCTCAGCATCGCTCATTATCAGAGAAATGCAAATCAAAACCACAATGAGGTACCATTTCACGCCAGTCAGAATGGCTGCTATCCAAAAGTCTACAAGCAATAAATGCTGGAGAAGATGTGCAGAAAAGGGAACCCTCTTACGCTGTTGGTGGGAATGAAAACTCGTACAGCCACTATGGAGAACAGTATGGAGATTCCTTAAAAAACTGGAAATAGAACTGCCATATGACACAGCAATCCCACTGCTGGCCATACACACCGAGGAAACCAGAATTGAAAGAGACACATGCACCCCAATGTTCATCGCAGCACTGTTTATAATAGCCAGGACATGGAAGCAACCTAGATGTCCATCAGCAGATGAATGGATAAGAAAGCTGTGGTACATATACACAATGGAGTATTATTTAGCCATTAAAAAGAATACATTTGAATCAGTTCTAATGAGGTGGATGAAACTGGAGCCTATTATACAGAGTGAAGTAAGCCAGAAAGAAAAACACCAATACAGTATACTAACGCATATATATGGAATTTATAAAGATGGTAATGATAACCCTGTATGTGAGACAGCAAAAGAGACACAGATGTATAGAACAGTCTTTTGGACTCTGGGGGGGGAGGACAAGGGTGGGATGGTTTGGGAGAATGGCATTGAAACATGTATAATATCATATGTGAAACGAATCGCCAGTCCAGGTTCGAAGCATGATACAGGGTACTCGGGGCTAGTGCATTGGGATGACCCAGAGGGATGGGATGGGGAGGGAGGTGAGAGGGGGGTTCAGGATGGGGAACACATGTACACCCGTGGTGGATTCATGTCAGTGTATGGCAAAACCAATACAATATTGTAAAGTAATTAGCCTCCAATTAAAATAAATAAATTTATATTAAAAAAATTTTAAATAAAAAAAGTTTCTGAAAATAAATTTTCAACTCATTTAAGTAACTGTATAGTCATCAAACTTGTATAGCCAATTTTTCAAAGACATAATCTTGCACTTGTTTTCTCAGCTACTTCTTATTACCCAAAAATATCATTCATTTAGTATTTATTATATATAAGATGAGAGTGAAAAAGCTGGGTTAAAATTCAACATTCAAAAAACCAAGATCATGGCATCCAGTCCCATCACTTCATGGCAAATAGATAGTGAAAAATGGAAACAGTGGCAGATTTTATTTTAGTGGGCTCCAAAATTACTGCAGCCTGAAGTTAAAATTGCTTGCTTCTTGGAAGAAAAGCTATGACCAACCTAGACAGCGTATTAAAAAGCAGAGGCATCACAAAGGTCCATATAGTCAAAGTTATGTATGGTTCTTCCAGTAGTCATGTGCGCATGTGAGAGTTGGACCATAAAGAAAGTTGAATGCCCAAGAATTAATGCTTTCGAACTGTGGTGCTGGAGAAGACTCTTGAGAGCCCCTTGGACAGCAAGGAGATCAAACCAGTCAATCAATCCTAAAGGAAATCAACCCTAAATACTCATTGGAAGGACTGAAGCTGAAGCTCCAATACTTTGGCTGCCTGATGTGAAGAGCTGACTCATTGGAAAAGACCCTGATGCTGGGAAAGATTGAGGGCAGGTGGAGAAGGGGGCAACAAAGGATGAAATGGTTGGATGTCATCACCGATTCAATGGACATGAGTTTGAGCAAACTCCGGGAGATAGAGAAGGACAGAGAAGCCTGGTGTGCGGCAAACCACAGGGCGTAAAGAGTCAGACATGACTTAGTGACTGAACAGTGAACAATAATATTTTATAGTACATATTATATATGTATATTACATTTTAATATTATAATTATTATGTATCAGTATATATTATAGTCATTTATGAAAATAGTGCCCAGAATTCTCACCATGATTCCTTGAATTCATTTTTCTATTTCAGTATGGTTCTATTAGCTGAAATACATTAAAATCAGACCTAATAAAGTAGATCCTGTAAGTGAATTTGTATTTCAGTTATAACAATGAATGCTTATGATGTTAAAGCCAAGTGGAGTCTTTACACTGTGCCACCTGCGAAACCTTCTTACAGCTTTCTATTTACTAAAAACAGAATGAAACTAAAAATAGGAAAAAATCAACTTAAAATTCCTTAAAGATTTGAGTGATTCTCAGAAATTCAGTGACTGCACTAATTCTGCTGGTAACTTTAGCACTTTGTAAGTTTTAATGATAGCTGTAGCAAAAAATATAACTGATATGAAATACTTTTTACCTCTGTAATACTAAGTTGTATCTGGAGACACAGGAAATGGCAATGCCTCCCTACTATGCAAAGATCAGATTTTATTAAACAGTATTAGGATTTACATGGGTATTGAAAAATCCAACTGATATTAATTCCCTGACAATCTGAGACTCAGATCTAACAGAAGAAGCATTTGATGTACTGTCAAACTCCTTTCTGTGCAAACATCTGTCACCTTCTTCTCGCTTTTAAAAGTGCTTTTACTTTTCAAACTCCAAGAGTCATCAGTAAGGCTAATCTCCCATTTTTTTGCCCATTTTATTTTTTTCTGTTCCTAGACAAGGCAGGATACGGCAGAAGGGCCCTTTAACTAGTAAGTCACTTGATAACCTCTAAATTTCTCACAGTTCCCAAAGTTGTTGGTGTTCAGTTGAACAACAAAACTGGCTCCCAGAGTCCAAGCCTCCACCGTCCAGGTGTGCTGTGTACCTCTGCAGCATAAAGCCCCTCTTCTCAGGGACCCTGCAAGGTGACTAATGTGACTTCTCTGGTCCCTCAAACTTTTTTTTTTTTTTTCCCTGCCAGAAATCAGCAATCACGTCTGTAAGGCAAAATCTGCCTAGAGAAGGCTGGGATGGAGAAAGTGTCCTCAACACTGGGGATCAAATGGTCGCCCTGCAGGAGGAACTCAAACAGGAGCCCCAGAATCGCGACCCCTAAAGACAAAGGGGGCACAGGGCCGCCTGGAAACCACGAGGAGTTGAAATTAAAGACCCTTCCATAAAAAGAGGAAACGAGAAAATAGAGGAGGGAGGCGGACAAATCTCAGGTACCCTGAAGAAGAAGGGGTGGACCCTGGATGGCTTCGGAGAGGGCGCACCCATCCCTCCGCAATGGGGCCTCTCACCCTTGGGTCCTGCTCGCAGGGGTAACCCTCGCTCAGCCATCCTTGAGAGGCCGGGGCGCCCCGCCCAGGAGCTTGCAAGCGAGCCCAGCGGTGCTCGTGCTCTCCACTCGGGATCCGTGGCCTGGGCTGGGCCACCCAGAGGCCAACTGTCACGGCCTTGGCAACGCTTCCTTTACCTGGCAACGCCTTTCGCAGCTTACTTAGGCCCCTTTGAACTCACTCAGGCCCCACCCACTGTGAACGGGCCTTTGTGCGCAAGTGCGTGGGGGCGGGGCCCAGTTTGGAGCTTGAAAGCGGGTCTCTGGATGGAGCCTTGCAATTGTCTCAACCCCCCTTAGAGGTGGAGAGAGGACTGTGTCACTTGCCACTGCATCAGTCACAGACAGCATTCCCTAAAAAAGCCGATCAAGGAATAGAGACCACTGGGCTTCAGGTCCCTGATACTAAATATCTCCTATCTGTCCCACCTCTTTAACCAATCCATAGAGCTGAGCATAGAAGAAGTGAAGTGGCTCAGTCGTGTCTGACTCTTTGTGACCCCATGGACTGTAGCCTATCAGGCTCTTCCGTTCATGGGATTTTCCAGGCAAGAGTGCTGGAGAGGATTGCCATTTCCTTCTCCAGGGGATCTTCCCAACCCAGGAATCGAATCCAGGTCTCCCACATTGCAGGCAGACACTTTACCGTCTGAGCCACCAGTAAACCTATGATAAATGACATCTATAGCTTTAATTATTTTTTCCAACATTACCTTCATTATTGTATTTAAAATACTGCCTCTTTACTTACAACTCTCAAATTTATTTCCTTAATCCAGATCTCTAAACTCCAAGGTGTATACAGCATCCATGTGTGGGAAAGTCGCTCAGTTGTGTCTGACCCTTTGCTACCCCATGGCCTATACAGTTCATGGAATTCTCTAGGCTAGAATACTGGAGTGGGTAGCCTTTCTATTCTCCAGGGGATCTTCCCAACCCAGGGATCAAACCCAGGTCTCCCACATGGCAGGCGGATTCTTTACCAGCTGAGCCACAAGAAAAGCACTACTCAACATCCATATGGTTGTCCAAAACAACTACCCTCCAAACACTCATGCTTAATTCTTCCCCTTCCATGGTCTCCCACTTTCAGTAAGTGGTCACTAGAGTCCATTTTCTCTTGCTATTTGTCAGCAACATATCCATCCATCTGCAAAATCTGTTGGCTTTACTGCTTCCATCCAGCCCAAGCCACCATCACTTTTCCCCTTCTGGTATTGCAGTAGTTTCCAACAGGCTTCTCTTGTCCCCTGCAGTCTATTCACAGCAAAACAATAGACTTGATCTTATAAAATTATGTTATTTCTCTTCTCCTAATCCTGCAATGGTTTCCCATTTTACAGAGTAAAAACCACCAAAGCCCAACAAGATTTGCTCTCAATCACTCCTCCCTTGTTCTGTAGCTCTGGATCACACTGCTCAGCACCAGTGACCTGGCTGTTCATCTCCTAGCTCCCACAGTAAGGATTTAGTCGTAGCTGCCTCCTTCCATTTATCCCCTTGGCTCACTTCCTTGTTTTCAATTGTTAATATCTCAATTCACCCATTTTCATCCAGCTAGCTCGCTCTTCCCATCGTATTCTCTAGTCCTCTTACTATGTTCTAGTGTTTCTTTTTTCCGCAAGTCTGATCACCTCCTAATATACTATTTTTATATTGCTTCTTTTTTCCTTTTCTTAGCTTAATGTTTTTTATATTGGTAGTTTCTTTAAAAAAATTATTGAAGTATAGTTGCTTTACAATATTGTGTTAGTTTTTACTGTACAGCAAAGTGAACCAGCTATGAAAGTGAAAGTGTTAATCTCTCAGTCATGTCTGACCCTTTGTAACCGCATGGAATGTAATCCACCAGGCTCCTCTGTCCGTGGAATTCTCCAGGCAAGACTACTGAAATGGGTTGACATTCCCTTCTCCAGGGGGTCTTCCCAACCCAGAGTTGAATCCAGGTCTCCTGCCTTGCAGGCAAATTCTTGACCGTCTGATCCACCAGAGAACATATACATATATCCCCTCATTTTTGGATTTCCTTCCCATTTAGGTCACCATGGAGCACTGAGCAGAATTCCCTGTGCTATACAGTAGGTTCTTGTTAGTCATCTATTTTTCACGTTGTATCAGTAGTGTATATATGTCAATCCCAATCTCCCAATTCATTCCACCCCCATTGCCTGTTTATATTTTAGTATTTATCTTTCACTCGAATGTAGTTTCCATCGAGAGAGATATTGTTAACTAAATTCCAAAAACAGTGCCTAGCACTAAGTAGGTACTAAAACAGCATATTCGGAATAAATATATTTCACCATCACTGCTACTGTGTGGAAGCAGTATAGCATGGTGGCTAGGAGATACATTCATCTGTTGATTCCATGTCTTGGCAATTGTAAATAATGCTGCTGGATGCTTATTCCTTTGAAGAAAAGCTATGACCAACCTAGACAGCATGTTAAAAAGGAGAGACATTACTTTGCCAACAAAGGTCCATCTAGTCAAAGCTATGGTTTTTCCAGTAGTCACGTATGGATGTGAGAGTTGGGCCATAAAGAAGACTGAGCACTGAAGAACTGATGCTTTTGAACTGTGGTGTTGGAGAAGACTCTTGAGAGTCCCTTGGACTGCAAGGAGATAAAACCAGTCAATCCTAAAGAAAATCAATCCTGAATATTCATTGAAAGGACTGATGCTGAAGCTCCAATACTTTGGCGGATTTGAAGAGCTGACTCATTGGAAAAGACCCTGATACTGGGAAATATGGAAGGCAGGAGAAGGGGACAACAGAGGATGAGATGGTTGGATGAATCACCAACTCGATGGACATGAGTTTGAGTAAGGTCTGGGAGATGATGAAGGACAGTATGCTGCAGTCCATGGGGTCACAGAGAGTTGGACACAACTGAGCGGCTGAACAACAACAATGAACATTGGTTAATTCTTTTTGAATTAATGGGTTTCTTTTTTGATATATACCCACGAGTGGAACTGATGGGTCATATGGTATTTTGAATATTGAGAAACTTCCGTACTGTTTTCCACAGTGGCTGCACCAACTTGTATTTCCATCAATAGTGTACAAGGGGTCTCTTTTCTCTACATCTTCACCAGTATTTGTTATTTGTGTTCTTTTTGATGATAGTCATCCTGACAGGTGTAAGGTGCTATCTCATTGTAGTATTAATTTGCATTTCCCTGTTGATTAGTGATGCTGAGTATCTTTTCAAGTCCCTGTTGGTCATCTGTATGTCTTCTCTGGAAGAATGTCTATTCAGGTCTTCTACCCATTTTTAAATTGGGTTGTTTGGGGGAGGTTGCTGTTAATTGTATGAGCTGTTTATGTATTTTGGATACTAACCCCTTATGTTGTTGTTTAGTCTCTAAGTCATGTTTGACTCTTTTGAGATACCATGGGCTGTATAAGTCATATTACTTGCAAATATTTTCTCCCATTTAGTAGGTTATCTTTTGGTCTTGTCACTGGCTATCTTTGCTGTGCAATGGTTTTTAAGTTTAATTAGGTGCCATATGTTTATTTTGCTTTTATTTCCTTTGCTTTAGGAGCAGACCTCCAAAAAAATATTGCTATAATTTATGTCAGAGTATTACACCTGTGTTTTCTTCTAAGAGTTTTATGGTTTCTGTTCTTACATTTAGGTCCTTAATCCATATTGAGTTATCTTTGCATATGAAATTGTAAAAGAATGAAATTAGAACCTTTTCTATGTAGCTGTCTGGTTTTCCTACACCACTGTTGAAGAGACTGTCTTTTCTCCATTAGATATACTTGATTCCCTTGTTGTAGATTAATTGACCATAAGTGCATGGGTTTATTTCTGGGATTTCTATCCTGTTGCACTGATCTATGAGTCTGTTCTTGTGCCAGTGTCATATTGTTTTGATGATTGTAGCTTTGTAGTCCAGTCTGAAGTCAGGAAGTGTTATTCCTCCAACTCTGTTCTTTTTTTCTCAATATTGTTGGCTATCAGAGTCTTTTGTGTTTCCATATACATTTTAAAATTATTTGTTATAGTTCTGTGAAAAATGCTCTTGGTATTTTGATAGGATTGTGTTGAATCTTACATTGGAAATGTGGAATCTTAACCACTGGACCACCAGGGAAACCTCATAGCTAGGTAGTGTCTTCTTAATCAGTCGGCTCCTATAGAGAAGGAATATCCCTACCAATCTTGTTTACTTTGTTTACATCCTCCTATGTGAGTGAGTGAAAGTCACTCAGTTGTGTCCGACTCTTTGCTACCCCGTAGACTATACAGTCCATGGAATTCTCCAGGCCAGGATTCTGGAGTGAGTAGCTAGCTGTTCCCTTCTCCAGGGGATCTTCCCAACACAGGGATCAAACCCAGGTCTCCCACATTGCGGGTGGATTCTTTACCAGCTGAGCCATCAGGGAAGCCCTATATACTCTCTAATTTTTTTTTTCAAATCTATTGAGCTATAATTGAAATGCAATAAATAGCACATATTAGCAGCATGTAATTCAATAGGTTTTGGCATATGTATATACCCTTGAAATCATGACCACATCAAGTTAATGAACTTGTTTCCTTGTGTACAAAGTTGACTGTTGATTGCTTTCTGTCACTTTAGATCAATTTACATTTTTCTATAATTTTATATAAATGGCATAATGTAGTATGTACTCTTCTTTTGTCTGGCTTCTTTTGCTCAGCAAAATTATTTTGAGACTCGTCCCTTTTGTTTTGTTGTATTAATAGCTCATTCCTTTTCTCTCCCAATTGTATTGTGATATAATTTATATATAACATTGCATAAGTTTAAGGTGAACAACATAATGTCTTGAAACATGTATATGCTGTACCAGCATGATCAGTACAATAAATCTAGCTAACCATCCATCACCTCATATAGTTAGTTTTTTTTCTTGTGATGAAAACTTTTAATATCCACTTCTTCAGTAGCTCTCAAGTATACACTGGGCTTCCCTGGTGCCTCAGATGCTAAAGAATCTGCTTGAAATGCAGTAGACATGGGTTTTATCCCTGGGTTGTGAATATCCCCTGGAAGTGGGCAAGGCAACCCACTCCAGTATTCTTGCCTGAAGAATCCCCATGGACAGAGGAGCCTGGTGGGCAGGCTACAGTCCATGGGGTCGCAAAGAGTTGGACATGACTGAGCAACTAAGCACAAGTATACACTACAGTATTGTCAATTGTAGTTGCTATGCTGTACATTCCATTCCATGACTTTTTCATCTTATAACTGGAAGTTTGTACCTTTTGATCACTTTTACTCATCTCTCCCACACCCCTCACTCTTCTCTGGCAACCACCAATCTGTTCTTTGTTTCCAAGAGTTGGATTTCTTTAGATTCGACATATCAGTGAGATCATATAGTAGTAGGTGCCCACTAAATAATAATGGCTAATATTTATTGGAAGCTTCCCTGGTGGCTCAGATGGTAAAGAATCTGCCTGCAATGGAGACCCAGGTTGGATCTCTGAGTCGGGAAGATCCTCTGGAGAAGATGGAATGTCAGTCCACTCCAGTATTCTTGCCTGGAGAATCCCATGGACAGAAGAGCTTGGTGGGCTACAGTCCATGGGGTCGCACAGAGTTGGATACGACTGAGTGTCTAATATTTATTGAGCTCTTAGCATTTTCCAGGGCCTTGTGTGGGCTTTATTGTTATCTCCATTTTAAGATGATAAAACTGAGTTTCGGAGACGTTACCTTAACCAGGATTACATAAATAGTAGTGGCTCAGATGAAAGTGGCTAATCAGGGCCTGTATTTTCTTTTCTAAGAATAGCATAGAACATAGTATGTGTATAATGCAAGTTATTTATATTGTCAGCTGAAAAAAAAGCACAACATAAATATATGGCTCACTCATCTTAAGGGTACACATTACATGCCTCTGGGCTATGCTTATCCTATCCTCTTTTTATTCTAACTCTCTATTTGTCTTTATTCTCTTGTACTGTATCCATTGTTGAAAGAGAATAGGATAAACAAAGGGACAAATAAAAAAATAAGAATATGAGCCATATCAAGACCTGTGGCCAGGAGCTTCATTCTCAGAAGTAAACACACTGGATTCTGCAGATATCAGGCTCAGTGCAAGATCTTGTTTTAGGTACAGACAGCCTAGCCACAGTGACACCCTCTTTTGTCCTATGACAAGCCATCTCATACCAAATCAAATGTGTTGGCAATATATACTAGCAGAGTATTTTACTCAGAGTAGTGACAATGGTGTGTACTCCTCCCCCCTCCTCTCCCCTTTCTCTTCTTACTCTTCCTTTCCTCCTCCTCCTCCTCCTCCTCAGCAGTTCATCAGAATCTGTATTTGAATAGAACTGACTGCCAGGGCTTCAGAATATGCTAATATTCCCTGAGGGTGACATTCTGATTCTTGATTTCCCTGGTTAGAACAAATTGTTACTGGAATTATTCCTACGTTACCTTGTGTCTCTGTGGAAGCATTTATTTACCATGTTCTACAAAGGTCTATCTCCAAATTGATTGAAAATGACTTGTAGGCACATCTTAGTCATCTCTGTCATCATGGCAGGGCTTGTACAGTGCTAGCACAAAGTAGTAGCTTGCACAACACTAAGCACAACTCACAGGTGTTGGAGTTGTGATTAAAATAATACTGTGGTGTCTAAGGAGACTTGCTACAAAGGGGGTGCAGGTAATGCTATTGCGACTATTTGGTGAATGTTAATATTTTCACAAGACTTCTCCAATGGCTCAGCGATAAAGAATCCACCTGCAGTGCAGGAGACGAAAGAGTCATGGGTTCCATCCCTGGTTCGGGAAGATCCCCTGGAGGAGGAAATAGCAACCCACTCCAGTATTCTTGCCTGGAAAATCCTATGGACAGAGGAGCCTGGTGGGCTACAGTCCATAGAGTTACAAAGAGTCGGACATGACTGAGCATGTAGGCCCACACAATACTTTAGCAAACCTTTTCATAAAGTTGTTTTGATGTTTAAAAACTCCATACCTTTCATCTATCACCCTACCATTGTTTTACTTTTATACATCTTTCTAACTTCCAGAAAACAATAACAACAACAAAACATCTCAGAAGAGTTGGAGGTTGGGGAGGCTAGCAGCTAAACTCTCCCTGAGATCTTTACTTATCTACCCTAAGATCATGCATCTGAGCTTGATTGTCAGAGATTGTGTATTTTACTCAGTTTGTAGATTATAAATGGAAACGGGGACTAATAGTTTTCGAATATACCACAAGACTGATACAATTTTCTCACACAGTCTTCACGATTATCCCATAAAGAAGACAGTGGGAAGGGACAGAAAGAAGAGAAGCCAAAGCAAGCTTTCAGGAACACAGTGGACAAGAAGGAAGCAGAATGCAGTCTGATTTCAAAGCCAAGCTCCGCATCCCGCTTCGCATCCTTGGATGTAGTCGCCTGCTCTGGACGTTGTCTCCCTTCGCATTCTTGTTCCTGCACAGACCCAGGCAAAGCGACGATGTGTTGTGCCGAGGTATCCAGGAGGAGGCCCACTGCTCGCGTTACAGCCTAGATTCCACCCAGCCTCTCAGCTGTGAACGCAGAGCAGCCCAGGTGGTTGGTTTTAACCCACAGGTGACGGGAGGCCGGAAATGACAGAAAGCTCGTTGGCACCGCCCACCCCGGAAGCAGAGCTGCTCTGATTGGACTTTGCTGGGTCCGGCCGGCCAGTGGTGAGGCGGTGGCAAGTTCCCGGAAGTAGCGGCGCCGGCGGAGGCTGGGGCTTAAGCGGCTCACTCGCGAGGCGGTTAGTCCGCCAAGGTTGACCGACGCTATGAGCTGCTTCGAGGGTCAGATGGCAGAGTATCCAACCATCTCCATAGACCGCTTCGACAGGGAGAACCTGAGGGCCCGTGCCTACTTCCTGTCCCACTGCCACAAAGGTGAGTGAGCGCAGCGCGTCGCCTCCTCCCGGGGACCCGGGCTGCGCGGGATCGGGCCCCTCGAAGAGGTCACCCATGTCTGGAGAGAAGGAAGGCGAGGGTCTTGCAGGAGGAAGTGCAGGCTTTGGGAGGCTATGCGAGAAACTAGCTTGGACCTTGCCCAGCCGAGCTCTTCAGTCTATCCGAGGCTTTATCTTCTCATCCCTCATACTGCGGGATAGAACAGCAACTACCAGTTGCCACTGACCCACGCCACTTTGATCTGCCACAACTGTTCTGTTCTTTTGAAAGCTCTCCCAGTGCCCAGTAATCAGAGGTTGACGGGTATTACTTAGTTCTTCCCCCACATTCTCGGGATTATGCCATACAGTTCAGTTTAGTCGCTCAGTCGTGACCGACTCTTTGCGATCCCATGGACTGCAGCACGCCAAGCTTCCCTGTCCATCACCAACTCCTGGAGCTTGTTCAAACTCATGTCCATCGAGTCGGTGATGCCATCCAACCATCTCATCCGCTGTCGTCCTCTTCTCTTGCCTTCAGTCTTTCCCATCATCAGGGTCTTTTCCAATGAGTCAGTTCTAAGCATCAGGTGGCCAAAGTATTGGTGCTTCAACTTCAGCAACAGTCCTTCCAATGAATATTCAGGACTGATTTCCTTTAGAATGGACTGATTGGATCTCCTTGCAGTCCAAGGGACTCTCAAGAGTCTTCTCCAGCACCACAGTTCAGAAGCATCGATTTTTCGGTGCTCAGCTTTCTTTATAGTCCAACTCTCACATCCATACATGACTACTGGAAAAACCATAGCTTTGACTGGACAGACCTTTCTCGGCAAAGTAATGTCTCTGCCTTTTAACATGCTGTCTAGGTTTGTCATAGCTTTTCTTCCGAGGAGAAGCGTCTTGTGCCATACTCCTACACACAGATAAGCAAGCATGCAGGCACTGAAAAGTCCTGTCTGTAAGCTCGACGAAGTGCAAGCTCCCCTCCCTTATAGATGTTCTGTCTAGAGGTGGGATGCAGGTTTCTTTTCTAGAGGGCCAGGTCAGGCAACTAGAATACGAATGTTTCACAGCTGGAAGCTGTTAGGAATTAAGCCTGGCATCACCCTCTAACCATAGGGTCCCAAGGCTAACTGCTCCAGGCAAGGCTGGAGCATCTCTAAAGCGTTTTAGCCAGTCTCCAGGGCTGAGGTACCTGCTGATTTCACAACCATCTGACATACTGACTGATAGGTCACTAACTTTACCTATGAAAACAGGCTCCATATTCATTGTGCTAATTAGCACAGCCTTGGGCATTGACCAGAGATGAAGCTTAACTGGAGCAATCTGGAAGCTGCCTCTTGAGTGTGGACTTCCAGAGTAGCTTAAGTAGGATCCCCAACCCCTATTTTGAGGAGTGACTCAGATACTTATTTATGTACAAACCACACCGTGTGATATTTAAGTAAACTGCAAATACCAAAACTTGGCCCTCGTCGTGCGGTTGGTGTGCAGACCAGCCGTTGTCTTGTGTGTGGAGTCAGTCACTTTAAGGTAGTGTAAATTGATGAAATTTCTGCTTTGGGGAAATGCCTCTGCTTTCCAGCTCTCAGCTCCTTTTTTTTTTCTCTCTCTCTTTAATGAGAAAAATCTGGACCTCCTTTCCTGATTCACTGAAGAGCATAGGAGCCTCTATACAGTCTTTCTGTGACTTGATAACATTTCTGTTTTTGCCTTGTTTTTCATTGGGAATTCACTGCTGGGTGAGAATATTTTCACCTTTTCTGTTGAGTCTCCACAGGAGGTGTCTGAACTCGCATGTGGTGGCCACAATGAAACAATGGATTCAGGGCTTGGCTTTCGTATTTTGCAGTAGTGAGTTTGGAGAAAGAGTTCATATTCATCTAACGGAATTTGTCTGTCTGCTTGTTTTTGTATTTATATGTGTATTTATATTTTTACTTATTTTTTAAAATTGAGGAATAGTTGTGAAATCATCATCATTAGTTTGTACATTAACGAAGACTCTCCTGTCCAGCACTTTATAATAACTTTTCCTATTCTCTGATCCCACGTGGGTCTGTTTTCCCAATAAGGATGTAGACTCATCAAGGGCAAGAACTCTCCTTCTGCTTTCTGAGGTTTGCCACATTGCCCACTGGTGGTTTATAACCATTTTGGGAAACATTTCTTTGGATGTGTTATGGAGTGACTTGTACACTGCACGCCCCCAAACCCAAATTCAGATACTGAGTCCCTAACTCCCAGTGTGACTGCATTTGGAGAAGGGACTTTTAGGAGGTGATTAAGGTTAACTCCAATGTTCTGGAAAATTCCATGGACAGAGGAGCCTGGTGGGCTACACTGAATGGGGTCGCAAAGAGTCGGACACAAATGAGTAAATAACACCTGAAGGTTAAATGAGATTGTAAGGGTGAGGTTCTAATTTGATAGGATTGGTGGCCTTAGAAGAAAAGGAGGAGAGCTCACTCCCTCCATATGCACAGTGAGGAAAGGTGTGAGCACATAGCAAGAACATGGCTGTTTGTAAGGCAGGAGGAGAGGCATCCCCAGAAATCAGTCTCATCACCTTAATCTTGAACTTTAGCTGCCAGAAGTGTTAGAAATGCATTTCTGTTTAAGCCACACAGACTCTGATATTTTGTTATTGCAGCCTAAACTGAGTGACACAGGATGTCTGACAAGATCTATGGCCTCTTGTTAACACCTGCATGTACACTGTTAGCATCACATCTTGATGAAAGTTAAGGTGGGCCATGGACCTGCTTGACGCTTGCTTATGGCCCATCTGGAATCCAGTGCTATGCTCAGGGCAGACTTGACTAAGCACCAGTGAGGCCTGGAGGACAAGAGGGGACCCATAGCCTTAAGACAGTGGCCCAGAGCGGGGGAGGACCCCTTCTGGAGACAACTTAAGATGATTTATTCTGGTCAAGGAAAACAAAAAAGGCCCTGGAAGAGAGACTCTGCGTGCAGTCCTTGTTGTTGTTGAGTCGCTCAGTCATGTCCAACTGTTGTGACCCCATGGACTCCAGGGTCAGAGTCCCACCCGGCTCCTCTGTCCATAGGATTTCCCAGGCAAGAACACTGGAGTGGGTTTCCATTTCCTCCTCCAGGGAATCTTCCTGACTCAGGGGTCAAACCTGGGTCTCCTGCACTGCATGCAGATTTTTTACCACTGAGCCACTAGCATCACAAAGTAAACGCATTCAGGTTCCCTTGACTGCCCATGAGGAAGGAGCCTGGGGTGGTGGGCTGGACTGTCTTGATGGAACAGGGTGCTGCCCACTGAATTGGTTTGGGAACATGGAGCAGAGTCCTGAGTCAGCCTTCTAACAGAGAGTCCTGCTCTGGGAAGTGCTCATTGTCCTGAAAAGCCTGGACCAGCAGTGACGTGAGGAGATGCACCCTCTGAGGCGGCAGGTGGACTGTCCTGTAGAGGCATGTGTTTGGTCAGTGTTGGCCACGTGAGGTGTGGTGATGGCCTTATTTTCATTAGTTAAGGATCATTACATACAAATTTGAGGGTGTGTGTGTTGGTAGTTCAGTTGCTGTGTTGTGTCTGACTCCTTGAGACCCCATGGACTGCATTATGCCAGGCTTCCCTGTCCATCACCAACTCCCAGAGCTTGCTCAAACTCATGTCCATCGAGTCACTGATGCCATTCAACCATCTCATCCTCTGTCGTCCGCTTCTCCTCCTGCCCCCAATCCCTCCCAGCATCAGAGTCTTTTCCAATGAGTCAGCTCTTCGCATGAGGTGGCCAAAGTACTGGAGTTTCAGCTTTAGCATCATTCCTTTCAAAGAAATCCCAGGGCTGATCTCCTTCAGAATGGACTGGTTGGATCTCCTTGCAGTCCAAGGGACTCTCAAGAGTCTTCTCCAACACCACAGTTCAAAAGCATCAATTCTCTGGCGCTCAGCCTTCTTCACAGTCCAACTCTCACATCCATACATGACCACAGGAAAAACCATAGCCTTGACTGCTGCTGCTGCTAAGTCACTTCAGTCGTGTCCAACTCTGTGTGACCCCATAGACGTCAGCTCACCAGGCTCCCCTGTCCCTGGGATTCTCCAGGCAAGAACACTGGAGTGGGTTGCCATTTCCTTCTCCAATGCGTGAAAGTGAAAAAGTGAAAGTGAAGTTGCTCAGTCGTGTCCGACTCTTAGTGACCCCATGGACTGCAGCCTACCAGGCTCCTCCATCCATGGGATTTTCCAGGCAAGAGTAACGGAGTGGGGTGCCATTGCCTTGACTAGACGGACCTTTGTTGGCAAAGTAATGTCTCTGCTTTTTAATATGCTGTCTAGGTTGGTCATACTTTCTTCCAAGGAGCAAGTGTCTTTTAATTTCATGGCTGCAGTCACCATCTGTAGTGATTTTGGAGCCCAGGAAAATAAAGTCTGTCATGGTTTCCAGTTTTCGCATCTATTTGCCATGAAATGATGGGACTGGGTGCCATGATCTTAGTTTTTTGAATGTTGAGTTTTAAGCCAACTTTTTCACTCTCTTCTTTCACTTTCATCAAGAGACTCTTTAGTTCTTTGCTTTCTGCCATAAGGATGGTATCATCTGCATATCTGAGGTTATTGATATTTCTCCCAGCAATCTTGATTCCAGCTTGTGCTTCATCCAGCCTGGCATTTTGCATGATGTACTCTGCATATAAGTTAAATAAGCAGGGTGACAATATACAGCATTGATGTACTCCTTTCCCAATTTGGAACCAGTCTGTTGTTCCATGTCCAGTTCTAACTGTTGCTTCTTGACCTGCGTACAGATTTCTCAGGAAGCAGGTAAGATGGTCTCATATTCCCATCTCTTCAAGAATTTTCCAGTTTGTTGTGATCCACACAACAAAGGCTTTGACATAGTCAATAAAGCAGAAGTAGATGTTTTTCTGGAACTCTCTTGCTTTTTTGATGATCCAGTGGATGTTGGCAATTTGATCTCTGGTTCCTCTGCCTTTTCTAAAACCAGCTTGAACATCTGGAAGTTTACAGTTCATGTACTGTTGAAGCCTGGCTTGGAGAAGTTTGAGCAATACTTTGCTAGCGTGTGAGATGAGTGCAATTGTGGGGTAGTTTGAACATCCTTTTGCATTGTCTTTCTTTGGAATTGGGATGAAAACTGACCTTTTCCAGTGTTGGTAGTGAATAGGGTAATTAGATATTTTTCTTGTGGGTTATTGCCACGCTATTTAACATTGTCTCCCCAACAGCCAAGCTTGACTGTCTTTGCTTTCATCAGGGGTGGTAATGGGCAGTGTTTACATAAACGCAAATGAAAGTCAGTTTTGGTAAATGATTTGAGGAGGGATGACTTTCAAAATAACCAACTTAGTTATAGTTTTAAGTAAAATTAATTTCCAGCAGCATTTATGTATTAACCTTAAAAGAGCTGAAAAAAAGTTATATAGAGAGAATACTTTTGTTTTAATTAGCTTTAAACTTACTAAACTTATTATCAGCTTTTAGAATACTTATAATGAAGGTTGTTAATTTGTGGTTAGACAGCAATTTTATGGCTGAATAATATCCTTCGTGCATGTAAACCACAGTTTTCTTTATCCATTCATCCACTGATGGACACTTAGGTTGTTTCCAGTCTTGGCTGTTGTAAATAACAGTGCAGTGAACCTGAGGTGCAGATACCTTTCTTCAGATAAATACACAGATTTGGAATTGCCAGATCATATGATAGTCCTATATTTTAATTTTTTGAGGAAATTCCATATTGTTTTCTATAAAATGGGCTGCACTAATTTACGTTCCCACCAACAGTGCACAAGGGCTCCCATTTCTCTACATCCTTTTCAACATTTGTTATTTTTCTTTTTGATAATAACCATTCTAATGGGTATGAGGTAATATCTTATACTGGGTTTGATTTACATTTCACTGGTGATTAGTGCGGAGAAGGC
Organism: Bos taurus; assembly: GCF_002263795.3. Taxonomy (NCBI): domain Eukaryota; kingdom Metazoa; phylum Chordata; class Mammalia; order Artiodactyla; family Bovidae; genus Bos; species Bos taurus. The sequence continues at coordinate 29,582,233 of NC_037340.1, read as the reverse complement.
AATGGCACCCCACTCCAGTACTCTTGCCTGGAAAATCCCACGGACGGAGGAGCCTGGTGGGCTGCAGTCCATGGGGTCACTGAGGGTTGGACACGACTAAGCAACTTCACTTTCACTTTTCACTTTCATGCATTGGAGAAGGAAATGGCAACGCACTCCAGTGTTCTTGCCTGGAGAATCCCAGGGATGGGGGAGCCTGGTGGGCTGCCGTCTATGGGGTCGCACAGAGTCGGACACAACTAAAGCGACTTAGCAGCAGCAGCAGGTGATTAGTGATGTGGAACATCTTTTGATGTGCCTGTTGGCCATCTGTATGTCTTGGGGAAAATGTATATTTAGATCTGCCCATTAAAAAAAATCACTTTGTATTGATCATTTGTTTATTTTTGCTTTTGGTGTCAGATTTAAAAAAATCATCATCAAGACCCATATCAAGTAGCTTACTGCCTGTGTTTTCATCTAGAAATTTTATGGTTTCAGATCTTACATTCAAGTCTTTAATCTGTTTTGAGTTAATTCTTATGTATAGTATAAGATAGTGGTTAGGTTTCATTCTGAGCATAGCAACAAAGACCCAGCACAGCCAAAAATAAAAAAGTAAAGATTATATATATATATATATATATATATATATATATATATAAACAACTATGGATTTGGGAGTAATTAGTCTTAAATTTTGAGGCGGGCATGGTAACCCACTCCAGTATCCTTGCCTGGAGAATTCCATGGACAGGGACAGGCCACAGTCCATGGGGTCACAGAGAGTCGGACACAACTGAGTGCCTAACATTTTCACTTTTTATCATAAATTGACACAATATATGTAGGTTTATTTCTGGGCTTATTATTCTGTTTTGTTGATCTATCTATGTGTTTTTATGCCAGTACCATACTGTTTTAATTACTATAGCTTTGAAATACATTTTGTAATCAGAAAACGTATCTCCAGTTTTGTTCTTTTTCAAGACTACTTTGGCTATTTGGAGTCTTTTGTGGTTCTGTACAAATTTTATGAGTATTTGAACTTTTTCTATGGATAATGTCAATGGAATTTTGATATTGGTTACATTGAGCCTGTTGATTGCTTTGTGTGGTATGGACATTTAACAATATTGATTCTTTCAGTCTATGAACACGAAATAGCTTTCTATTTGTGTCATCTTCAATTTATTTTATTAATGTTTTATAGTTTTAAATATACAAACCTTCATTTCCTTGGTTAAGTTTATTCTTAGGCATTTTATTCTTTTTGATGTAGTTTTGAATGTTTGCTGAGAGATTGTTACAATGGCTTTATTATATTAAGGTATGTTCCATCTGTACCTGGTTTATTGAGATTTTTTGTCATAAATGTATATTGAGTTTTGTCCAGTGCTTTTGTGCATCTGTTGAGATGATTATATGATTTTTATCCTTCATTTTGTTAATGAGATTATCACATTGATTGATTTGTGGATGTTGAACCAAGTTTGCATCCTTGGAATAAATCCCACTTAACCATGGTGTATGATCCTTTTAATATATTGTTGAATTCTGTTTGCTAATATTTTGTTGAGGATTTTTTAGTCTATGTACATCAGGGATATTGGGCTGTATTTTCTTTTTTTGTGTGTGATGTCCTTGTCTGGTTTTGGTATCAGGGTAGTACTAGCTTCATAAAATGAGTTCTTTGAATGTTTGTAGAATTCAGCAGCAAAGTCATCAGGTCTGGGACTTTTGTTTGTTGGATTTTTTAAAATTACTGATATTAGAAAGGATATTTGATATCCTTACTAGTAATCAGTCTGCTCAGACTTTCTGTTTCATCATGATTGAGTCCTTCTAGGTCGTATGTTTCTAAGACTTTATCAATTTCTTCTAGGCCGTCCGCTATGTTGGTGTATAATTGTTCATAGTAGTCTCTTACTCTTTCTTTTCTGTGGCAACAGTTGTAATAACTCTTCTTTTATTTCTGATTTTATTCATTTGAGCCCTATGTGTCTCTCTCTTTTTTGTTGGTGAGTCTAGCAAAGACTCGCCAGTTATGTTTATCTTTTTAAAGAACCAGCTGTTACTGATTTTTCTCTGTTGCCTTTTTAGTCTCTATTTCTTTGTTTTTGTTCTAATTTTTGTTATTTCCTTCCTTCTAATAGTTTTGGGCTTTGTTATTTTTCTAGTTCATTAAAGTGTAAAATTAGGTTGATTTTTCTTATTTTTTGAGGTGGAGATTTATCATTTGCACTTCCCCCTTAGAACTGTTTTTGTGCATCCCACATATTTTGGTATGTTTTATTTCCATTTTCATTTGTTTCAAGGTATTTTGGAATTTCTCTTTTGATTTCTTCTTTGGCCCATTGGTTGTTCAGTAGTGTGTTGTTTAATCTCCATATATTTGTGAATTTTCCAGGTTTCTTATAATTAATTTTCTTTCTAGTTTTATACCATTGTAGTTGGAAAAGATGCTTGATATGATTTCAATCTTCTTAAATATATTGAGACTCATTTTGTGGCCTAATATGTGCATGTCTTGGACAGTGTTCCCTATGCATTTGAGAAGAATGTGTGTTCTATTGCTTTTGCATGGAACGTTCTGTATATATCTGTGAAGTTCATCTACTCTAATGTTTGTTTAAGTCCAGTGTCTCTTAAATGATTTTCAACCCAGCAGTCACAGTTGGCTGAGAAGTTAATGAAACTCTTCTTATTCTGGCCTAAGCCTGTATGGTTTCCTCAAGGATTCCATGGAAGCAAACTTGAATTTCCAGATGGACTAACTTAGTGACTGGAATTGAAGGGGTTAGAGAGAGCATGGTCCGAAGATGGTTGGATTGAAATAAAAGAGAGTAGAGGAAAATGATGGAAGCAGTTCCAAATGAGACTCTGGTCATGCATTCTTCTGTGGCTACTCCAAGTGATTTAGACTCTGCCCTAAGATACAGAGGCTCATTCTCCTTTTAAATGGCTTCTGTTGGCTCAGAGATGGTCAACTTTGGTGGTTCTTGTCCTGTTTTCGGTGGATTCTTCACTTGCAGAAGCAAGAGCTCATACAAATCTATGCTCCTATAAAAGTGAAACTCTCATTTATTTTCTCTTAAAAGGAAATCTATAAACAACAGACAACTCAGTTTCCCTGGGTCAAGGAATCCTCTGAAAAAATAATGTATTTATGATATCTGATTCTTTTATGTTTTCAGATCATATGAAAGGATTAAGAGCCCCTAGCTTGAAAAGAAGGTTGGAATGCAGGTAATTTTTTCTTGCTGTTTATTTGTGTGGGCTTTTTTAAGTAAAACTTTTAATTGAGCTGTAACCTCTACGTAGGAAAGTACTTACATCATAAGGAAACAGTCTGATGGACTTTCACAAGTATACACATGTGCAGCTTCTGCCCAGCCTGAGAAACAACAGCACTCACCTGGTACAGAACTCTGTCCCTCCCCAACTCAGTCTTTCCCACTCACAGATAACCTGTCTTCTGACTTCTGCCATCATGGTTTAGCTTTTGGTTGTAAAATCAATTCTATCTTATGGATGAGGAAACTGAGGAACCAGAGGGGTTAGATGAGTTGCCCAAGGTCACACAGCTAGTAATGTGGGGGACCAGGACTCCCGCCAGGTCTGTTGGATTTTAGAGCCGGTATATTAGTCATCTATTGCTGCGTAGCAAACTACCCACAAGCTCAGTGGCTTAAAGTAACCCTAATCATGTATTCTGTCTCTATTCTGTTTCTGAGGGTCAGGAGCTCTGACAGGGCATAGTGGGGATGGCTGGTTTCTGCCTGACTGGGTATTATATGGGGCTGGTGTTACGTCTGGAGGCTTATTCATTCAATGTCTGACACCTGAGTTAGGCAGACTCAAACAGTTGGGGCCCTTTGGGTATCTCCACCTCTAAAAATATCTCTTCAGCATAGTGGTTTCAGGATAGCTGGAGTTTTTAAAGGAAAAAAAAAGTGTACATCCCAAATGAGAGCTGTGTTAGTTGCTCAATTGTGTCGGACTCAATTTTGCGACCCCGTGGACATAGCCTACCACATTCCTCTGTCCTTGGGATTCTCCAGTCAAGAATACTTCAGTGGGTTGCCAATTCCTTCTCCAAGGTATCAATCCACCCAGGGATTGAACCTAGGTCTCCTGCATTGCAGGCGAATTCTTGACCATCTGGCCACCAGAGACCTATAAAAGAGAGCTAGCAGCAGCCATATCGTCCAGAGATCTAGACTCGGAAGCCCTACAGTATTACTTCCATTACATTCTGTTGGTTCAGATTCAAGGGGAGGTCAACACAGATCCCTCCTGTCAGTGGAAGTTCCATGACCATTTTGTTAAGAAGGCTGTGTGTGGTTGGGGGGATATATGGTTAACATGGCCATCTTTGGAAAGTATGATCTACCATAGACTGCATTCCTAACCTCTAAATTGGAGTGTCCCGACTCTCTGCGACCCCATGGACTAATACAGTCCATGGAATTCTCCAGAGCCAGAATACTGGAGAGGGTAGCCTTTCCCTTCTCCAGCAGATCTTCCCAACCCAGGAATTGAACCAGGGTCTCCTGCATTGAAGGCTGATTCCTTATGGCAGAAAGTGAAGAAGAACTAAAGAGCCTCTTTATGAAAGTGCAAGAAGAGAGTAAAAAAGTTGGCTTACAACTCAACGTTCAGAAAACTAAGATCATGGCATCTGGTCCCATCACTTCATGGCAAATAGATGGGGAAACAATGGAAACAGTGACAGACTTTATTTTTTTGGACTCCAAAATCACTGCAGATAGTGACTGCAGCCATGAAATTAAAAGACACTTGCTCCTTGGAAGAGAAGTTATGACCAACCTAGCATATTAAACCTCAGCATATTAAAAAGCAGAGATAGTACTTTGCCAACAAAGGTCCGTCTAGTCAAAGCTATGGTTTTTCCAGTAGTCATGTATGGATGTGAGAGTTGGACCATAAAGAAAGCTGAGTGCCGAAGAATTGATGCTTTTGAACTGTGGTGTTGGAGAAGACTCTTGAGAGTCCTTTGGACTGCAAGGTGATCCAACCAGTCCATCCTAGGGGAAATCAGTCCTGAATATTCATTGGAAGGGGTGATATTGAAGCTGAAACTCCAATACTTTGGCCACCTGATGCGAAGAAAGACCCTGATGCTGGGAAAGAATGAAGGCAGGAGGAGAAGGAGACGACAGAGAATGAGATGGTTGGATGGCATCACTGACTCAATGGACATGAGTTTGAGTAAATTCCAGGAGTTGGTGATGGACAGGGAAGCCTGGCGTACTGCAGTCCATGGGGTCGCAAAGAGTCGGACACAACTGAGCAACTGAACTGAACTGAAATTGGAGTGTTGAAGTTTTACAGTTTGTCATGAAATTGATTTCTACCAACTAAAAACATAAATGGAATAGATTTATATGAAGTACAAGGCAGATGTCTTCTGTCCCCTTGCCCCTTCTGCAGAGGTAGTTTACTCACGTATCTCTCCAGACACAGCTAATCCTGTAAAATTCATTTATTTAAGATGAGAATGGTGAGGACCAGCCTTTGAGGAGGTCAGAGGGCCCCGTCCGATCTGTCTTCTGCTTCTTGTCTGTCCCTTTACACCATCATGCGACTGAAGTGGTCATTGGACTGTTGGCCTGCTGGGAGCTATTCTAATATGTTTGTGTCAGCGCAGTTTCTGATTTATTCGAGACAACTGACACACATTGAAACATATTTCCTAGTCACCCAGACGGCGGCTCATTTTGAATTGCGCTCAAATGACTTTTTTCTTTTGTCTTTTTCCCCAGCTTGAAGGTTTGCTTATACTGTTCACCTGTTACTAAAGAGTTGTTGTTAACAAGCCCGAAGTACAGGTTTTGGGAGAAACGAATTGTAAGTTTTATTTTTTGAATGATACTAATTCTTTTTTTCAAGTGGAAAATATTTTTTGAGGTGTATTGAACAAAATATTGTCGTTATTCAAAGCCCACTTCCTCGCAATGTATTTATCTACAGTAACCACCATGTCAATATTCAGCCTTTGCAATTCATTAGTTTAGAAGAAGTTGACATTTTATTGTTGTTGATTTTTCTTTCTTGTCCCCCAACATGATGACCTAGATGCTTAGTTTTGTCTAATCTCACAAGGTGTCTTTCTGAGTTGCATTTTAATGCTTTAAAGTGTAAACTGTTTATTGACAGAACTAATAAACCTTTTATTTAGATCATGGAATAGATTAGGAAAAATAAGAAAAATAAACATAACATTATTTATAAAAAAGAACCAAAATAAAAGTAGAATGGATAATTTTGAATCTGGCCATATAAAATGGATATCTCCAATAGAAAGTTATAGTAAAGGTGAGAAAAACAAAGCATGGTATGAAAATGTGAAGATGGCAGGCAAGGTTATGTCATAACAGTAATTGCTCTAAATATAAATGGATTTATTTCAACTTTTGATCAGAAGACAAATTCTTGATTTAGGTTAAAAAAAATAGATCCCCAAGTTTTGATCTACAAGACACATAGATAACACTAAAGGAAAAGTTCAGGTTGAAGTGGGAGAAAAAAAAAAAAGGGAAAAGATATACTGAAAATTAGAAACTAAAAATGCCAGAGTAGCAACTATTACATCACGCAGAGAGTTGAAGGCAAAAAATATCATTAATTTCAAAGACTGTGTTTTTACTATTCAAAGGGACAACCTCTTAAAAGTATCAAGAAGATGCCACTTGGTGGTTGGGGAACTAAGATCCTGCAAGCTGCAAAGTGCAGCCAAAAAAAAGAGAAAAGATATCAACATATATGCAACTAACAAAATAGCATCAGACCAGATATAGTAGTCCCTGATCACTCAGTGATTGATTGGAGAAACAACCGCAATGAGTAGATAGAATTAGGGGTTGTTATATGGATTAAACCATCAATACTTGGGGGAGCTAGCAGAGAGTTCCGGAGAAGGCAATGGCACCCCACTCCAGTACACTTGCCTGGAAAACCCCATGGACGGAGGAGCCTGGTAGGCTGCAGTCCATGGGGTTGTGAAGAGTCAGACACGACTGAGCGACTTGACTTTCACTTATCACTTTCATGCATTGGAGAAGGAAATGGCAACCCACTCCAGTGTTCTTGCCTGGAGAATCTCAGGGACGGGGGAGCCTGGTGGGCTGCCGTCTATGGGGTCGCACAGAGTCGGACACGACTGAAGCGACTTAGCAGCAGCAGCAGAGAGTTCTGAACAGGAGTCTGTTTGATGTCTGACTGCTGGCAACTTTCAGTTCCCATGTCCACCTTTCCCTTCTGCCCTACCTGTGGGCAAACTGGTTTTTAAAAAAGTCTACACCTTCCTTGGCACCTAAATGGCATTCTAAGATGCAATCCCAGGCCCACCCTGTAACCACAGTAAAAATCAGGACCACTCACTCCCATTTTCTCAGGCCACACAAGCCACTTTGTCCCTGCCTGGGTTCTACCCTACCTACCATAGAAAATAAACTACCACAGAAAATAAAAAGGAAGATGAATAAAAGTAAAAGCTGGTCTGTAGAGAAATAAACTTCTGCCAAGACTGAAAAAACAAAGATGCATATAAAAATAACATGATATAAAGGAAAATAACTTAATAAACAGCAGTGCCTTGTTTTGAAAATTAATACAGTATATTTGATAATTTAGCTAGAGTGGATAAATACCTGGAAAAGTAGGAAAATCCCAAATTGAGGCAGGAAAAGATAAAGAAGTAGCCATCAAAGACATTAAAGCAGTTTTCAAAGATCTCTTCTTCAAAAAAAGCCTCAGGCCCAGATGGTTTTATCTTGCCTTTTGCCAAATATTCAAAGAACAAATAATCCCTACTGTAGGAGAGAATAAAAAGATAAACTGCTCAACCTCACTGTCAAATGGATAATGATAATACATGGGGAAAAAAGGCCATTTCTATATGAGCACATTTGAACATCCTAATTACTGAATCTAACAGTATTAAAAAAATAGTACATCATGAATACTGTGTGTTTAATCCAAAAGTGAAAGTTATTTTCACACCTGAACCTCACTGAAGGTATTATGATATCAGTGGACTAAAAAGATGAGAAATTATCTTCATTCATCAACGACTTACTGAATGCCTCTCTGTGCTGGTTGCCATTCTATGAAATGTGCGGATAGCTTCTTGAATCTGTGAATTAGGCCAACACATCACAGACTGATGGCAGACTGTGTTCTGCAGCAGAAAATCTAAATACAAAGAACATGTGACTACATGTTGTACAAAGACTCAAGTTCAATGGGAATGGGAGGGTTGGGGAGGTAAAGGGGGGAAATTGAATTCATAGTAGAAATGCTGTGTCAGAGGATGTACAGGTTTGTAAGGCATCCAATATATGCATATTGCCATATCAACCTCAAGAAAGGTGTAATTTTAACTTTATCATGTTTTCAAGCTGTAAAACTGTTTTTATAGTGAAATCAGAAATTGTTCCACTGAGAGTCTGTAATATCTCTTAGTTCCCTTTCTGTGTTTAGATGGCAAAGGCATATAAAGTTATGAAAGACTGTGTACAATATGATATATACCTGATGTCTTATTTTAATAGGTATCAATTGAAATTGAAACTCCTACCCAGATATCTTTAGTCGATGAAGCATCAGGCGAGGTAACTAAATATTAAATATTGTATTTCTAAAAATTGTTATTTAGCATTAAATGATTATCTTTCTCCTTGATTTTGAATGCTCATTTAGCCAGAAATAAAACTTATAGTAAATGAATAAGTTTGTAAGGAAAAAAAAAAGTTTGTGATGTATTTATTTTCTACGTCTAAGGGACTGAACATTGCTTCTATCCAATTCTAAGGACAGAACTGCTTCTATTAGCGTCACATGCTAGTTATAGGAGTGCCATAGTAATGGTATGATTACTATGTAGTATGACTGCCACGTGTATTGTTTATTCTAATGCTAGGTATATAAAACAGTGTTTAATGTTTTTGCAGCAAATTTATGTATATTGTGATTTTTTTTCTGAATCATTTTCTTATTCAAGAAAAAGACATTGTTCAAGTGGATCTAGTTTATTTTTTTGTCCTTAAATTCAAACGCAGGTACTTTCGTGTTGTGCATTCAATTTTTTTTTAATAGTAACTAGGATTGAAGACCCACCATTTATGTATGTATTTATTTTTATCTCAAATTATACATCGGGCAGGGAGGTATTTTCCTGTCTTACAGCAAATCCAGTTAGCATTTAGCCCAATTAGAACCTGCTTTGTTGACACGTTGAAATCTGAAGAGTGTCCTTGGTGGTGTGGCTGTCATGGGACAGGGACGGACTTTTCACATGTCCTCCCTGGAGGAGATCAGACATTGAAGTACTTTTACAGTAACTGTTCCGAGGGAGAGGGAAGGGATGGCCTAGAACTTTCCTGAATGCCATCCTGAGCTCCATTAGCTGGCACTTTGGGGAGATGCTCTCAGTCCCTGGCGGCCTGTGTTAGTGAGTGGCCTTCTCAGAATTGGGCAGCAGGCAGCAGGTGGCCCCCAGTGGTCAGAGTCCTGCCGCCTGACTCTGGTCCTTTCTGTTTCTTCTCACACACTGAGGCTTGTGTGTTTGTCTCCAGCTCCAACCAGTGGGAGAGCCTGTTTTAAAGGGGCCTGGGGAACAAACATAACTGGAGGAGTTGCCATGATGGAGCATAGCTGATTAACAATGTTGTGATGGTTTTAGGTGAACAGCGAAGGGACTCAGCCATACATACACATGTATCCATTCTCCCCCAGACTCCCCTCCCATCCAGGCTGCCACATAACATTGAGCAGAGTTCCCTGTGCTATACAGCAGGACCTTGTTGGTTATCCATTTTAAATACAGCATAGTGTTGTTGTCCATCCAAACTTCCTAACTATCCCTTCCCTTCCCCCCATTCTTCCCCACTGGTAACCATAAGTTCATTCTTTAAGTCTCTGAGTCTGCTTCTGTTTTGTAAATAGGTTCATTTTTATCATTTCTTTTTAGATCCTGCATGTAAGGGATGTGATATTTCTTCTCCGCCTGACTTCCCTCACTCAGTATGACAGTCTCTAGGCCCGTCACTTCATTTCTTTCTTCCCAAGAGTGGAAATGCTGTGTTGCATTGGAACTCTACTTTTAACCATTTGTTTTGTGAATAAGGATTCCACTTGTTTCCAGGATTTGGAGAGTGGGGAAAGGAGCAAGATATAGCAAGTTCTTGAGAAGTACTTGTGTACGTTCTACTCAGGAGGGCTTTGTTTAGCTGGGTCCTAATGATAACTTCTATTATTATTTTTTTTTCTTTCTTTTTAGAAGGAAGAGATTGTTGTGACTCTTTTACCTGCTGGTCATTGCCCAGGATCAGTTATGTAAGGGGGTTCATCTGTTTTGCCCATTTATTTTGTGTTGATATGTATTACATTTGTAGAAATAAACTTGTAGGGTCTAGAAAATAACGTGTACCAGGAGATTTGCTTCTTGTGATGGCAATTCTTTTAACCTTTATTTCCAGGGTTAAACTAGGGGGGACCGGGGCACAGGTTATGTTCAAAATGTGGCTTTCTTACAATGGAAGACTTCAGTAGCAATCTTTCCACGGGCTTTGCATTTTCTCATCATATGGATCTTTTTCTCCATGAGCAGGAGAAAAAGATTTCTCCTGTATACAGTCAAAGGTGCTGATGCATTTTAGGGGACATCTCTTGCAAACTCAGCGATATCTCCACCATGTTATGTTTTCCCTCTTTGGGAAGACGTGGCAGCTGAGGGTTCAGTGTGGTTTAACACTTTGGGAATTACATCAGCACCGTATCACAGCAGCTGTGTTTGGCAGGCAACATGGGCTATGGATTTAGTATATATTTGTATTTAGTATATATTTAGTGGGCTTCCCTGGTAGCTTAACTGGTAAAGAATTCACCTGCAGGGCTTCCCTGGTGGCTCAGTGGTAAAGAATCTGCCTGCCAATGCAGGGGACACAGGTTCAATCCCCGGTCTGGGAAGATCCCACATGCTGCCGGACAACTAAGCCCATGAGCCACGACTACTGAGCCTGTGCTCTGCAACAAGAGAAGTCACCTCAATGAGAAGCCTGCGAACTGAAACTAGAGAAAGCCCATGCAGCAAGGAAGATCCAGCACAGACAAAAACAAATAAATAAAAAAATTATAAAAGAAAAAAAAAAGAATTCATCTATAATGCAGGAGACCCTGGTTTGATTCCTGGGTCGGGAAGATCCCCTGGATAAGGGATAGGCTATCCATTCCAGTATACTTGGGCTTCCCTGGTGGCTCAGATGGTAAAGAATCTGCCTGTGATGTGAGAGACCTGGGTTCAGTCCCTGGGTTGGGAAGATCCCCTGGAGGAGGGCATGGTAACCCACTCTAGTATTCTTGCCTGGAGAATACCCATGGACGAGGAGCCTGGAGAGCTATAGTCTATGGGGTCGCAAAGAGTCGGAGATGACTGAGTGACTAAGCACAGCACATATATTTAGTATATGGATTTAGAATAAATTTACTAGAATTTTGTATGAGACTTAGAAGCCACTGAGATCTATTTTCTTTCCAGGTTTTTATTTCAGGGCAACAATGGAACTGTCTTATACACAGGAGACTTCAGATTGGCTAAAGGAGAAGCTGCCAGAATGGAGCTTCTGCACTCTGGGGGCAGGTACTGGGCTTTGTGGAGTTCTGGAACCTAATGACTGCATTGTTTTAAAGGTTTTATTGTTCATTTCTCCCCACTAAATACCAGGCTTTGTTTCTCTTAGAAATCTAATTGGATTATAATAATATTTGTAATAGAAAGGCACCTTTTTCCTCTTGAAATGAGGGGATGGTAACATTCCATGTGTTGATCAAGGTGGTAATTACATGAATTGGTCTAAATTCACTGAACTATATATGCAAGAGCTGTATTATTTCATCATATGGAAATCATTTCCCAACAAAGTTGATATAAGAAAAAAATCCAAATGACAAAACAAACTGTAAAATAACTGACAGTGTAGGCTTCGTATTTTATTTCCCGTGAAATGAATCACACCCCCTTGTTTGAATTTTGTTTTCAGAGTGAAAGACATCCAGAGTGTGTACTTAGACACAACTTTCTGCAACCCAAAATACTATCAAATTCCTAGTCGGGTATGTCTCCTTGGAGCACAGCTGTATTTCTTAAGAGGGTGGTTTGGGGAGTAACAGATGAGATGTTAATTGTTCCTGTTGCCGTGGGTATCTGGGAAGCCTGGGCGTGGAGCAGTATTAACTGCCTTTGAACCTTCCTGCCCAGGAGGAGTGCCTGCGTGGAATCATGGAGCTGGTCCGAAGCTGGATCTCACGGAGCCCCTACCACGTGGTGTGGCTGAACTGCAAGGCTGCCTATGGTTACGAGTATCTCTTCACCAACCTCAGCGAGGAGTTTGGACTCCAGGTACCTGACGACTCTTTCTTTTCTGTTGCTCTGAGCTTCCATCCTCCCATCTCCTCCTCTCCTCCCCTTTCTCATGCCCGCTCCCAGCATCCCCTAGACTGAAAACCATAAAAGATGAATGCAGTCTTTAATGACTTAATTTATTTTTGGTTGTGCTGGGTCTTGGTTGCTGTGTGGGGTTCTCTCTAGTTGTGGCAGGCTGGGGCTACTCTTCACTGCGGTGCATGGGCCTCTCCTTGCAGAGGTTCCTCTTGTTGTGGGTTTCTCTTGTTGTGGCGCGCAGGCTCCAGGGCATGCAGCCTTCAGTAGTTGTGGCACCTGGGCTCAGTAGTTGTGCTGCACAGGCCCAATAGTTGTGGCGAATGGGCTTAATTGCTCCGTGGCATGTGGAATCTTCTTGGATCAGGGATCAAACATGTGTCTCCTGCACTGGCAGGTGGATTTTTCACCACTGAGCCAGCAGGGAAGCCCTGAACACAGCCTTTGTCATCTTTATTTGCTTCCTCTTGGGAGAGTTGACAGTGGGAACAGCCCTTTGGTGAGAAGTCCCCTAAAGGACGTATTTTTTTCAAAATCGCGGGTCATGAAATTTAGTGTTTGTGACCAGCAATGAGAATACATTTGAACTAGGAAATATCTGAGGGAGTTGCTTACAGTTAAGAGTAATCACTGTCTTGTGAAAATTTACGTCAGGAATCAGACACATGCCTATCTAGACCTTCCTCGAGTTAACCACAGGGCTTTGTCCTGCTAAGTCCATTGCTTACCATTAAGTCAAAAATTCCTTTAATAGCCAAGACCCACTGAACATCATAGCTTAGCCTCATCTACCTGAAATGTGCTCCGAACACAGATTAGCCTACAGTTGGACAAAACTGTCTAACACAAAGCCTATTTTAAATGAAGTGTTGGGAGTCTCGTGTAACTTATTGTATGCTGTAAGTGAAAACCAGAATGGTTGTGTGTTCTGGACATACAACCATTCTGGTTTTCACTTACAGCATACCATAAGTGTGTGAGCTGTTCACCCTCACGATTGCGTGCCTGACCAGGGGCTGCGGCTCTGCCTCTGCCCAGTATCCTGAGAAAGGAGTGTGCCACAAATCGCCAGCTTGGGAAAAGATCACAGTTCAAAAAGTATTTCTTACTGGAGATCATGGTCAAAAGTGTATGGAGAATACTGTCCTGGGGCACTAAGCCCCTTCCCCTTGAGGGAAACACGTCAGGTCAGGCTGGGAGTCAGTATTCACCTGTCCCTTCCATGGGAGCTGAGTGCTGGGCTTTTGGGAACCCCGGCAACAAGGTGAGCAGAGTGCTTCTGGCAGTGCCCACGGCCCCTGAGAGAAGATGGATTTTTGCTGGTAGCTCTGAACAAAACAAATGCTGGAACGAGTTGGACGTTTAAATTCTGCTTCATTTGGCATCTTTTATTGATCCTCTGGTTAACAGACTTCTGCCGTGAACTTAACTTATATACAACACAATTTAGTAAAACTAAAAAGGTTTAGTGCTTTTACATTTGAAATTTAAACAATTTCTGCAGCTCTCCATAAGCCTTACTTCCTAAGTCCTTCTTTCCTTAATTTCTTCCTTCCTTAAGTTTTCCTGTCCAATATTTTTGGCATAAAGCTCCCAATTCTCCATTTTGGGACAGATTTGCTTTCATTCTGAGATTGTGGTTCCTATGTGTTTTTGGTGTTAAAATGGCCTTTTAAATAAAAATCACAGTAATTATATGTTGTGTGTGTGCGCAAACTTGCATATTTTACAGTCTGCTTTTTTTCCCCCTCATGTCCTTTCCTGGCAAAATATAAAGCTAGCCACCACCTGTCAATCCTGAATTTATTTTGTGAATTTCAGTGGTGTGTGAAATCTACAAGACTGGAAGCTCCAGCTCTGAGGCCTGGCAGGGAGAAACCCTGGGCCTAGGAGGTGCCCAGGGATGGTGGAGAGGAGGCAGGTCCTAGGAAAGTGACCCTGGAGTGAGCCCTCTTGCCAGTCTCTTAATCCCTCTGTAGGGAACAGAAACAACTTTAGAGACAAGGGAGTATAGGGACTTCCCTGGCAGTCCAGTGGTTAAGACTCTGCACTCCTGGTGCAGGGAGCACAGGTTCGATCCCTGGTTGAGGAACTAAGATCCTACATGCCTGGTGGGAAAAGAGCACACAGAAAAGGGGAGAAGAGTGAGGTTTTTTGACAGAGGGATCTGAGAGATGAGATCTGAGGGTTGATTTATAGCAACCTTTTCAAGCACCTTCATTTTCGTGCGGATGAAAATTTCCCTGTCTCTCTCTGTACATCTCAGAATTTACCTCTTTTTATCTCCTTAGGCCAGAAAAATCCATTTGTTGTTTCTTCTTGTTAGTCATTAGGAAAACAGGCAGCGAGAGGAATAAGGCTAAGTCACAGTCAGGCTTGGATTCTTTCTACACCTGTCTGGGTATTTAATTTCCACACTGATTTAACATTAGTCTAATCTGTTTTGTTATTCAGACTTCAAAATTAGAATGCTTTGGGGAGGGTGCCATTTCATTATCCTTGTATCAGTTTAGGTACTTGTTGTTTACTCTAAAATACCCAGAAGATTTAAGTAAAACTGACATGTTGGTTTTAACCATTTAAAATGTATTAGCTTTAAAATTCTGAAGGTGGCTGAGCTTTGTTCTGTTTTGCTTTGTTGCATCTGCCAGAGTCCTCCTTTCACCCAATAAAGAAGAGTGTGGAAAGGGAGGATCTGGGTCTCTGCTTCCTCTTCCTGCTGGCCTCCCCTCCTGCCAGCTGCCGGTATACAGCATGTTGTGTGTGTTTTCGTGAGCAAGTGAGTCCTTTTCTAAACATTTTATTTATTTATTTATTCATTGGTCATGCCTCACTGCTTGCAGACTCTTAATTCCCTGATCAGGAATCGAACCTGGGCCCTGGCAGTGAAAGCACCAAGTCCTACGGACTAAACCTGCTAAGGAATTCCATGAGCAAGTGACTCTTTTTTAAAAATTATTATTATATTATTTATTTAATTTTTGGTTTAACTGGTTCTTCATTGCTGCTCTCAGGATTTCTCTTTTGCAGTAAGTAGGGTTACCCTTGGAGAAGGCAACGGCACCCCACTCCAGTACTCTTGCCTGGAAAATCCCATGGACGGAGGGGCCTGGTGGGCTGCAGTCCATGGGGTCGCTAGGAGTCGGACACAACTGAGCGACTTCACTTTCACTTTTCACTTTCATGCATTGGAGAAGGAAATGGCAACCCACTCCAGTGTTCTTGCCTGGAGAATCCCAGGGACGGGGGAGCCTGATGGGCTGCCGTCTATGGGGTCGCACAGAGTCGGACACGACTGAAGCGACTTAGCAGCAGCAGCAGTAGGGTTACCCGTCATTGCAGTGTGCAGGCTTCTTATTGTGGTGCCTCTCTTGTTACAGAGCACAGGCTTTAGGCAGGCTTCAGTAGTTGAAGCCCTCGGGCTCAGGTGTTGTGGCACACAGACTTAGCTGGTTCCGCTGGATGTGAGATCTTCCTGGATCAGGGCTCAAACCCCTTTCCCCTGCATTGGAAGACAGATTTTTACCTACTGTACCACTAGGGAAGTTTTCGTCTTGATTGTTTTCGTCTGCTATGTACACTGCAATAAACCCAATACTTAGAATAAAGCATGATGTAGAACAGGTGTACAAGAAATATGAATTGAATGACTTGATGCACGGATCCAATGAAATCCACCAGCCAAGTCACCACACTTTTCACTGCCACCCACAGTGGGCAGTAACGCTGATTGCAGGGCATGGGATCTTGATGTCCTGGCAGATACTAAAAGGCATTGAAAGAGTTGAAAACTAGGCTTTGAGGAAGAAGAAAGTTATTTTCTAACTGGATGATTTACCCCTGCCCGATTTACCCTTGAATACTTTATTTACAGGAAATACAATTCCAATAATGTGCTTATTTGTGTTGTTTTCCTCAGGTTCATGTGGATAAACTAGACATGTTTCGAAACATGCCTGACATTCTCCATCATCTGACAACAGACCGTGACACTCAGATCCATGCGTGTCGACATCCAAAGGTACATGGTGAACTCTTTTTCTTACTGTTTGTATGATTCACAGAAACCAAAATTTTAGATTCAGAAGGAACCTCAGAAATCCCATTTTGTAGGCTCTTCAATTTCCAAATGTGAAAAGTGAGGCTGAGATCCCGGCATTAGATCAGGGTCATGCAGCGTTACATCACTATATTCCGTTATCATAAACCTAACTAGTAAACAGACACAGATACTTGTAATTTCTAATGAAATATATTTATACAATTGATATATGTTTATTTGTAATGAATTATGTAACGAACAATTTATTTGTAAGGAAAGTAGTAACATTAGAGCTTATAATTGAAAATTTAACAAAAGGTAATCACCATCCATTGTGGTTTACTTTTGAAACTCATGACACATGCATATTTATAAACTTTATTTTTTTTCTCATTGGAGGTAAATATCTAAATATAACTTTGCTTTGATTTTTTTAAAAATTTTTTGGCCACACCACACGGTATTCAGGATATTAGTTCCCCAACCTGGGATCAAACCCAACCCCCTGGATTGCAAGTGTGGTGTCTTAATCACTGGAGCATCAGGGAAGTCCCTTAAATTTGGAAGTAGTTACGTGTATTGGTGATCCAGTTTCAAATGAATATTTTTAGTGTCTTTGAAACTCACTGGTAATTGACTTTCTGATGCCATCATAGAACTTCCTTCTCTTATTAACTGCCAGGGATTCAATTTTGAATTTGGCTTTAACAGTTCCATTTTAATTTATATAGTCATTCAGTGTAACTCAACTACTAATTAGTGACCGTCAAATGCAGAGGGTTTGTGTGATCATAATTTTTCTCTAAATTTTTAATCTTGGCATTCAAATGCTGAGTAATTTTTATTTTAGTAAATAGCACATTTATACATTTGGATAATCACTGTAGTAGTAATACTATGTAACTCCATCAGCCAAAATCCTAAAGTTTCTTTGTCCTAAAGTAAAGCAAAATTTAAAAAAAAGATTGTTATTCTTACCATGGAGTATTCTATTTCAAACCACCACAGGAGAGATACAAGCTAAGAAATTCTTTTGATGATTGTTCAGCTTCACATTATAATTTACGTCATGAATTTACTTCATCATTTTGTTTATGTATATATACACACAAACACAGACACACACCATGCAGTTATTTAATGGATGGATAAAAATAATGTTGATACAAAGTAGAAACTGTTTTGTCCTTTTTCTGTGGGACTTGTAGTCTTTTCCCCAACAACACCCCATAAATGTCTTAATTGGCAGATTTCCTTTTGCTTGGTATAGAAAATGGCAACCCACTCCAGTATTCTTGTCTGGACAACTTCATGGTTGGAGGAGCCTGGTGAGCTACAGACCATGGGGCTGTAAAGAGTCAGATGTGACTGAGCAACTGAGTGCTACACTTTGTATAGTTGATGTACAGTATTACATGTTGCAGGTGTACAGTATACTGATTCACAGTTTTTAGAGGTTGTACTCCATTTATAGTTACTATAAAATATTGGCTCTGTTTCCCCATGCTGTACAGTATGTCCTTGTGGCTCATTTTATACCTAATAGTTTATACGTCTTAATCCTCTACTCCTATCTGCCCCTCCCCCTCCTCTCCCCACTGTTAACACTAGTTTGTTCTCTGTGTCTGTGAGTCTGCTTGTTTTTTGTTGTGTTCATTAGTTTGTTGTATTTTTTAGATTCTACAAATAAGTGATATCATATAGTATTTGTCTTTCTGTCTGACTTATTTCACTTAACATAATACCCTACAAGTCCATGCACATTGTTGCAAATGGCAAAATTTCGTTCTTTTCTTACGGCACATTATCCACATTAGTTGAGGTGATAATGCTCTTGTTTTGTATTATTTTTTTTTCTAACTTTCTATTTTGTATTGGGGTATAACCACTTAACAGCGTTGTGATAGTTTCAGGTGAACTGTGAAGGGACTCAGCCATACATATATATGTATCCATCCTCCCCCAAACTTCCCTCTCATAGCTCATGGTGTATATACGTACCACATCTTGTTGCTTCCACATGTTGGCAATTATAAGTAATGCTGCTGTGATCATTGGGGTGCATATATCTTTTCAAATTAGTGTTCTTGGTTTTTTTTTTTTTCCGGATGTATACCCTGGAGTGGAATCACTGGGTCATATGAGCACCTCGTCCTCTTCATCCGGATTTCACTGTGTGTTAACACCACCATGCCTTCTTCCTGGCAGCCTCATCTCTCTCTCCTGTGTGTGTGTAACCAGCACGCCACTCCCTCCGACTCCCCACCAACCCATCTGAGTCATGACACTTCACCATAAACAAAGACATTCTCCTATATGACCACAGTACAATTCTCACACTCAGGAAATTCAGCATCGATACAACACTGTTGGATGTGATGTCGTCCATATTCAAATATCCAGTTGTGCTAATCGTGTCCTTTATGGCTTGTGGAGGGAGGAGCAAGGCTGTCCAGGATTTAAAGAAATATATATTTATATATTTGGATGCACCGGATCTTAGCATGGCATATGACCTCTCAGTTACGGCATGTAGGAGCCAGTTTCCTGACCAGGTATGGAACCTGGGCCCCCTGCATTGGGAGTGTAGAGTATTGGCCACTACACCACCAGAGAAGTCCCCAGGATATTATTTAGAATCATGTGTTGCATTCACTCAGATCTCCTTAGTTTCTTTTGATGTAGATCAAGTAAGTCTCCAGTCTTTTGCTTTTCTTTCATTACAGCGACATTTTTGAAGAGCCCAGGCCAGTTATCTTATAGAATGTCCCTCACTTTGGACTTACCTGTTTCCTCATGTCTGTCTGTCTATTATCTATGTCTGAAAATCCATCTATGTTTGTTTTTGAGACCCTGCCTACAAACAGATTTGTTGAAAATGTTAAAACTGATTTTCTGTATTTTTAAAATGTTTTTAGGCAGAGGAATATTTTCAGTGGAGTAAGTTACCATGTGGCATTACTTCCAAAAATAGAATTCCACTCCACACAATCAGCATTAAGCCATCTACCATGTGGTTTGGAGAAAGAACCAGAAAAACCAACATCATTATGAGGTAAGCAAGCAGTGTCTTTGGAGAGAAACCTTGTTGTTCAGTCGCTAAGTTATTTCTGACTCTTTGTGATGCCATGGACTGCAGAACACCAGACTTCCCTGTCCTTCATCATCTCCCAGAGCTTGCTCAAACTCATGTCCATTGAGTTGATGATGCAATCCAACCATTTCATCCTCTGTTGCTCCCTTCTCCTCTTGCCTTCAATCTTTCCTAGCCTCAATGTCTCTTCCAGTGAGTTGACTCTTCATATCAGGTGGCCAAAGGATTGGAGCTTCACCTTCAGCATGAGTCCTTCCAATGAATATTCAGTCAGGATTGACTGGTTTGAACTCCTTGCAGTCCAAGTGACTCTCGAGTCTTCTCCAGCACCACAATTTGAAGGCATCAATTAAATCAATGGTTTAAATGCAGTCTAGCCTAAACCCACTCCAGTATTCTTGCCTGGAGAATCCCAGGGACAGAGGAGCCTAGTGGGCTGCCATCTATGGGGTCGCACAGAGTCGGACATGACTGAAGCAACTTAGCAGCAGCAGCAGCAGCCTAAGCCCAAGAAGAGAATACATTACAATTGTGGAAAATAACCTCTGAAATTTAAACTCTGTTTGAACTAAAGAAATGCTGCTTCCAAACCTATCTATTGGCCAGTATCTCCCAGGGTCTACCTGCATTAGACAGACAAGAGGGTTAGAGTTGAGGTGTCTTGCTTGGCGGGGAGTCATGAATGGATGTTGTAGGAAGTAGAGCCCTTGGTGGAGTAGAGGAGCCCCACACTGATCACTGTGTTTTAGCAAATTTCCTTAATGTTCGCTACTCAGAATGTCTACAAAAATTTGTATTTCTAGAAAGGATTCTCCCCTGTGCCAGGAAGAAATTACTGATGATAGGATGATTTCACACTGCAGTAGCCTACATGAAAAGACTTGAAGTTTAGAACTTAGTTTTGATCAAGTGACCTTTAATTTTGTGTTTGCATCTCCCACCAGGACTGGAGAGAGTTCCTACAGAGCCTGCTTTTCTTTTCATTCCTCCTACAGTGAGGTAAGAGGATCCCATAGGCTCAGAACCTCGGCAGCCTTCATGGCTTCTGGGGGCATCTCTTTTTCTACTGCTCAAGGTGGGCTGTGGCTTTTCCTAAAGAAATGCAGGGAAGACATCTCAGTGGATGAGGTATGTCATTAAGTCTAAAGGAAATTGCTAATCATCACCATTTTCAACCTAAACATTAAAGAAAACATACGATTAAGGTGTTCTCTCTGCCTTGCTTTCTAAATTTATTTGAAATACTCCACTTCAGTTCTGTTTGTCATAAAAGCATCGTAAATCTTACACAGCACATGGGACTATATTCACTGACTTGTGATGACCTATAATGGAACAGAATCTGAAGCTGTACACCTGAAGTGAACACAATACTGTAAATCAGCTATAGTTTAATAAATAAAATTTAAAGGCTAACAGACAAAAAAAAGTGTCCCTAATGAAGTCATAGTTAAGGTAAAATACTCCATTATACAACACAAGGAATATAGTCAGTACTGTATAAGTGGAGTATAACCTGTTAAAATTATGAATCACTACATTGTATACCTATGACATATAATACTGTACATAAACTATACTTCAATAAAAAAAATTGAAAAAAAATCTTAAATCTTTTTTGAAGGAGTACTTCAATAAGAAGAAAGACGGAAAAAATATCTTAAATCTTACTTGAAGGAGCACTGCAGATAAAACCTCATGATAAGCTGCCTGGTACTGGCCAGATTCTTGGCCCCTTCCGGATTTTGATGGTACTGAAAAGCCATTTACAAAATAGTCCTCAATATTCAGAAGTGTGGAAGAACAAAGCTGATTGGGGTATACACTCTGTCCTGAGTAAGGATCAGTATAGCAGAATTACTCAGTTGAAGAGGACTTAATATGGTTATGTGAGGATACTTTTTATATAGGATATTGACCCACTAGGATGGAAGCCTGACATACGTAATTTATTTGCAAAATTCTCAAGCATTTCCAAAGTAAATGCTAGCATCTTACAAGTGCAGGGGTTCAGTAATTTCATATATTGGAGAAAAAGCGAGATCAAAGCTGGCTTTTTATGATGCTTTGTCATATATGATTGTAGTTTTGCCACTGCTGCCCTTAATGCATTTCCCTGATAATGGTTATTTTTTGTATTGGAGCTACACAGATACAGCTCTGCAGCAGTGAGCTGTGGGCATGGTAGTGATTTGAACAGCTCCAGGCAATGACATTCTTTAAAAAAAAAAAAAATTTATTGAAGTATGGTTAGTTTACAATGTTGTGTTAGTTCCTAATGTATAGCAAATTCACTGTTTAGTGAGTCAGTTATTTAACACACATACATTCTTTTTCAGATTGTTCTCCCTTATAGGTTATTACAAAATACTGGATATAGTTCCCTGTGCTACAGCAAGTCCTTGTTTATCTATTTTATACATAATACTGTGTATCTGTTAATCCCAAATTCATAATTTATACCTCTGCCGCCCCCTTTCCCCTTTGGTAACCATAGGTTTGTTTTCTATATCCTTTCTCCCTCCCCCGCCCCCAAGTATTATTGATTCTCATTATTCGTGGATTCCTTATTACAAACCCGCCTGTTTACTGACACTTGTATGAACCCTTAACATCAGTGTGCATGGTGCTCTGTGGTCCTTTGCACACATGTACACCCGGGAAGCAAAGGATTGGACTCGCCTGACACACACATTCCCGACTCAGGTCGCACATGGTGGTCTCCTGCCTTCATGTTTCAGCTTGTAGACTGTAAACAAGAGACCTTTAAACTATTTACTGCTGCATTTTCCACATTTTTGTGCTTTTGGGGTGATTTTGTTGTTTGAAAGAGCCCCCAGGTGTAATGCTGAAGTGCTGGCAAGTGTTCCTAAGCGCAAGGAGGCTGCAGTGTGCCTTATGGAGGAGTTACCTGTTTGATTTTTGCTCAGTTGTGAGTTACAGAGCCACTGGCCATGAGTTCAGTGTCCATGGACCAACAGTATATATTATGTAAGATATCTTTAAAGAGAAACTCACATAAAGCAAGATTGTGTATTTGATTGGTTGACAAAGTGCTGTGAGTAGAGGCTCACAAGAACCCTGTAGTTAGTCCACCAGGAACAGCAGTCCACCGTTTGCAGTGACTCTATGGACAAGCAGGAGAGTGTACTGGGTGTCTGTCTCCCTGAACTGTTTCTGGTGTGTAGGTTTGACCTTCCTTTCCTCATTCTTATTCCCTTCAAAAGCCTCAGATTTCTACCAGCCTCAACTTTGGACTGATTGTACAAATCATATAGGTTGTGGGCAGGTAACAATGGTTTTTCATTGCATGCCTGCTCTGAAAGTGCAAATGAAATTGTTTATGAAAAGTAACCAAAGAATGGATCTTTGTCTTTCCCCCAGGCTTAATTAAGGTTCCCATTTTAATCCAGTTATTAATAATTGCTGAGTTCCCTACCTCTTGTGGTGCTTTACTTGAAAAAGTTGAGTGCTAATGCTTACTTTGTGCCTCAGTCTCCCCATGTGCAGAAAGAAAGAAAAATCTTTGTGTTGCCATGATGACCAACTCCTAATAGTTTTATTGAATATTTAACCATGTGCTAGGTACCAGGCTAAGCACGTCACATGTGTTATGTCATTTATACGCTTAGATGAAGAATCGAAGAGACATGAGGTAACTTGACTGAGATCAATCACAAGCTCACCAAGATCTAGTAAGTGACAAAGCAGAAGCCCGTCTGGGTTGTTAAGAGATGTTTTGAGGAGGTTCTTGTTTAGCATTCCGAGCTTTGCAGAGGGCATTCATGACATGACATGTTTGCATGTCATTGTCCTTGTTTAGAATAAATCCTGAGAACAAATTAGGCAATCTCAAAGGTGTAGTTCCTCTTGGTGTATTGCTAACAATTCCATGTCAGAGGAAAGGAATGGAGTTTGAAGACCTTGTTTCCTTGTACATATTAAATACTCAGCTAAATTCCAACTTCCTGGAAGGAGAGGTATTTACTGTGGGTGAGTGACCTAATGGGTCACTATGGGTAAGGGAACTAATGTCGTGTGAAGGACAGAATCTCTGAATCCAGTCATCAGAGTGTCTCACACCTTACTGGCAGCCAGAATCACTGCTTCCCAGGCCCCATGCAGCTCGGTGTTAGGGGATCTTTGGGGATAGGGCCTGCACTTTGTGCATCTCTTCTTGAAAGGGCCCAGACACTCCCCGGGTGCAGCTGACATTGGGAGCCACAGTCTTGAGAGACTTCAGCTTCTCCTCGCTTCGCTCTTCTTTAACATCCAGGGTTTTCATGGGAGAGATAACTGATGCATTTTGTTTTCCTTCTTCCAGATTAAAGATTTCTTGAGCTACATCTGTCCTGTGAATGTCTATCCAAATGTCATCCCGTTGGGCACAACTATGGATAAAGTTAAAGAAATGTGAGTGGACTACCTGTGGCATTTATGTTGTTGAATGGGATGGACCTAGAGAATAGTTTTGGGCTGAAAGTGGGAGCAAGGATGTGGAACAGGCTAGTTAGGGGCACATCGGCTTTCTTCAAGCAAGTGTGTTCTACATAATCCTCAAGGCTTCTGGGAATCTGCAGAAGGAAGCTGTTGCAATACTGAAATTCCCTGAATGCCAGAAGGTGTTCCTCTATAAAGACCCGCTTTTCTGCAGTGCAAGAACAAAGAGAAAAGTTTTGCTCTCCCCAGTCCTACAATTAGAGATGGAGGTCTACGAGGTTGTTTAAATGCTCGTATTTACCATTTTGTTATAGGAAAGTATTTTTGATTATTAAACATTGCTTTTCTGCTTTTAATAGTAGTGGCTCCCACCCCCCATAGTCAGGTTTTCATAACCTCTATAACACTTACATTCCAGCAGCTTTCCCAACAGGAAAAATAAAATGTTTATATTATTTCAGCTTAAAGCCTTTATGCCGATCTTCCCAAAGTACTGAGCCCAAGTACAAACCACTTGGAAAACTGAAGAGAGCTAGAACAATGCACCTAGACTCAGGTAGGAAGAATGACCCTGGTGTCATGGATACGGGTTTCCCTGCAAGGCTGCTTTTCAGGGTGTTCTGGTCTGGGGAAAGCTGTCTTTGTGGTGTCTTCTTAAGTGTAAAAATTTAACTGTTGATGAAGTCCAATTTATCTAATTCCTTTTATAGCTTTTGCTTTTGGTGTCATATCTAAGCAAAACTATTGCTTAATCTAAGATCATGAGGATTTACTATCATATTTTATCATTTCTGGGTCAATTTTGACTTTTCCTTACTATAGGTTTTATTTTCTCACCTTTCTACACACCTATTGGATGCCATAACTACATAATGGTATATCTGATGTTTGTCATTGTACATTTATTTTGAACTTTTCAGTTGTATAAATATTGTGATGAACATTATATGTTAAGTCTGTTTCACAGCTCTCATTATTATTGGGTTAAACTGAATTGTAGAAATTACAGTATTTATATTGTCAAGGCATAGAATAATATCAAAATAAACTTCTAATAGCATAGAAATTTTACTTTTTTTCAGACACATACAGGTGAGTTAATGTGAAAATGTTCTGACAGAGTAGAGTTGAAACATACCACGATACTGTTATAGTCACTGATTCAGAACATGAGCTGTCCAGCTTTAGAGGTGATACAAACACATTCCACAGAAAGGTAACTTTGGCACATTGTGAAGGAGCTGTAACAAATGTATTAATCCCTGGCTTAAAATAAAGCCATAACTTGGACATTAGGATGACTACAGATACAGCAGCTAGACATCTTACGTCACCGTGAGTCCTTTAGAAGATGAGAAGATATAAACAGTTGCTTGTTTGAACAATTATAAGTTCTAACAGAACCCTGGACTTTAAGAGCTGGGTTTCGTCCCTCAATCTGCCTGTCTGGTTTCTTGACCTTCGCGTTGTCACACACCTCCAGGCCTGTCTCCTCATTGTTAAGATGGGAAGCTCGATGATGGATCCTATACCTGCCCCCCTACCCCGTTAAAGCAGCTTTAAAAAATGTAGTTTTAAGCTATACCCTTTGTCACTGGGAAAATAGTTAATTTATAATTACCTGTGTCTTAACACCAGCTTCAGCACTAGAATAGTAAGTTACCCTATCCAGTAAGCAGTCTCATGAGCATTCCGTTTCATTCTTCAAGCTTAGGTACCATTAGAGGGCAGGGAAACATTTGTTCCCCCTTCCCTAATTCCCTGCCTTGTCATTTTCACTTATGTAAAATACATTCTGTATGTAAGATTTCCTCATTTTCAGGATGTAAGTGGACAGGGCTCACTTCAGGCAAGTGCAGCATGCTTGAGACAGTAACGTGACACCAGACGTGGCTTATTCGGCATTTTGGTTAAAGTCTCCTGTTCCTCCCGCCCCCTCATGTGTCTCGTGGCCTTGTGCACTTGGCACAGGCTACATGGCAATGAGCAGACACTGGGTGCTACTCACGGTCCTGGGGGCCGCTGGGATGGCAGGATCAAGGTGCTGGCAGGTCTGGGTCTTGGTGGGGGCCCACTTCCTGGCTTGTACCACCTTCTCACTGTGCACACATATGGCCTTTGCTTTGTGCATGGGCCTAGAGAAAGTGAGAAATCTGCTTCCTCTCCTCACAAAGACACCAATCCCATCATATGTGTCCCCCACCTCCCTCACCATGAGCTAATTAGCTTCTAAAGGTCCCACCTCCAAATACCATTGTGGAGTTAGAAATTAAGAATTTTGAAAGGACCACAGACATTTAGCCTGTAACATGCATGAATTAACAGATATCAAAAAATGTTCATAGAAGGAAAACTTTAGAAAAAAATTGTTTTATTAAATCAGCCAATGCATTGAACATCTACTGGCTGCAGAGCACAAAGAGTTTGCAAATGTCTCTCCTAGTGTAGATGGTTTCAAAGCCGAACTGATGTAAAGAATCAGCTGTAGAACTTAAAAAATAAATTATTCGGCCCTACTTTCAGGGACTGAGTAGGTCTGAAATGAAACATAGAAAGCTATTTTATTTAAAAAGCTTTCCAGGTAAGAACCACTGATTAAGACTCTGTGGTCTTATGTGGGGAGTGCAGATCTCTAGTCTCAACTCCCTGCCTGGCTTTATGACAAACTAAAGGCTGGTAGTCAGGTCAGACTGTTCAGAATAATAAGCGGCCTTTTAACTTCTCCTGGAAGAAGAGTGAATTCCCATTATTTGCAATTCTATGAATTTAAAAATGCAGCTAAGTGCTGCAAATTGGATTTTTAATTAAAAGCATGAATCGGTTCCTTCTGCATTCTGTCACCTACACACCTGTTCTGTTTGTCTCACAGAGGAGGAAGACGACGACGGTCTCTTTGATGATCTTCTGCCGGCACCTTTAAGGCACAAGGTTCCAAACCAGCTGACTCTTCACCCTGAGGTGTTTCCCACGCCTGCTATATCACAAAACCAGCCTGAGAAACGGAGAGAAAGCACAGGGTGCTTCAAAGCAGAGAGTATGCCAACGTTCCTTTGGGCAAACTTTATAGATTGTGAGGAATCCAACAGTGAAAGTGAAGAATCAGAAATTCTAGGATCAGCTCAAGGAGACACGGGTCCTGTCTTCCAGCCCCAGCAGAGGGCTGATGGGGAAGTACCGCAGTGGGAAGTGTTCTTTAAAAGAGATGCCGAAGGCACAGACGACTGTTTGGAAAACCTCCCGTCTTCCACAGAGGTGGGGGGCTCCCAGTCCCCAAAGCTTTTCAGCGATTCTGATGGGGAATCAACGCACATTTCTTCCCAGGCCTCCTCTCAGTCAACACACATATCAGAACAAGGAAGTCAAGGCTGGGACAGCCAATCGGACACTGTTTTGTTATCTTCCCAGGACAGAAACAGTGGGGATGTTACCTCCTTGAACAAAGGGGTCTATAGGCCAGGAATCAAAGAGAATATTCCTGCCCCTCAGCCAGAACAAAATGTACTCTGCCTAAAGGACACTTGCTCGGATTTCAAAAGCAGAGATCAAGATGTAAACATACTTCCTAGTGCTGGAGAAACCACCACTCTAAGCAGTGGGAAACAGATGCTTCAGGAGAAAAGGCCATTGACTCTTAGCAGCAGTGCGGATTCACAAAGCTCCTCTGATTTTGAAATTCCCTGCACTCCAGAAGCTGAGCTTCCTAAACAAGAACATTTACAGTATTTATATGAGAAGTTGGCAACAGGGGAGAGTATAGTAGTTGAAAAAAGAAAAGGCTTACTTCATTCTAAAGCAACCACTAAAAAGTCTATACTATCAGATACCAGTCAAAATCATAATAGATAAAAGTAGAATACTTAGAAATGATCCTATTACCTAAAAGGTGGCAGTAAAGAGGAAATGGATGACCGAAAAAGCAGCACCCCATGCTTCCGTCTTTCACTACCTCCCAGAGTTTGCTCAAACTAATGTCCAGAACATGTCAATAATTACATGGGAATAGGGGGAAAAGTAAACCAACTATATGCTACCTATAGGAAACTGACTTCAAAAGACTTGGGTAGGTGTACCAGTGAAAGAATGGGAAACTTTACCCTGTAAACATTACATAAAGACGCAGTGTCTATATTCTCATGTTAAAAGGTCCAGTTCACTGAGACAGAATCGAATCCTAAATGAGTAAGTACCTAACAACATTTAAATACACAAAGCGAAAACAACTGAAAGAAGACAAACTAACGCACGATTACAACTATAACAGATTAAGTTTAGAAAAATAAGGATATGGAAGAACAGAATGGCACCCTCAACCAACTGGATTTAACTGATAAAAGTACACTTCACAGCAGAATACAAGCTTTTCAAGTTCACACAGGACGATGTTCACTGATGGATCATATCCTAGGTCATAAACACACTTCAAACTTAAATAAGCTTGAATCTATTACTATAAACTGATGGCTACAGAAGAAAGTCAGCCCTTTACCTACCTCAGGTGTTCCATCATCTTTAAGAATATTGGGGGAAAGACAGTGGTAAAATTAAAACCTAAAGAAAATACTTAAAAGGCATTCAACCTCTTTAAAATCCACCAGTAGGTTATGTATGTGCATTTAATATACTCATTCACAGATATTCATAAACACTTTGGTTTGCTGATACTTCATATTAAGAAAGCAAAAGCAGAGCTTTGACTTAAGTGGAGTCTTTAAAAATCAATTTGCAGATCAATGAAACTGAAATGCATTATCACCATGCTGCATTGTAGATAAACCAAAAATAAGTACTGAATCCACAAGACTCATTAAGGTTATAGGACAGAATCAGTGGGAGAGGAGAATAAACTGGGTGTTCAGAGGAGCCAATACCAAGTGGACCTGGGAAGCCAGCCCTCTCACTTGTCCAGAAGGGAATTTTCCATTCCCAAGTGTTGGGAGAAGGATAAATTAGCCCGTGTCCATTTACACGGGAGGAAAACTGGACAGTGACTTTTAAGTTTCAACTAAGAAACTGGCACCAGAGAGGGGTAACCCAACATGATAAGGCTCAGGGCCGAGGGTTGGGGGCCTGGTGCTACTCCTTTCTGTTCTTTGAGGAATATGTTGAATCATAATTTACAGCAAGTGTCTCTGTCCTAAATTACTCAACAATTAGTTTATTAATACGTACACCAACAGAAACTGGGCTGAGCATCATAATATAGCTGCTGGCGAAGGAGCTGAAGAATGCAGAGTTTTAAGGGGACACGGAACCTTTTTTCTAGCTCAGATGCTACCCTGAGTTTTTTATGAAATACACTCTACAGACTCAGTGTGACTGGGGAAGAATTATATATTATTCTATTTTGCACAGCTCCCCTGTGAGTACCATTACCTAAATTCAACGTGAATATAAAGTCACTAGAGACTACCAGTGGCAACTATAAAATGTTTAACTCTCAACTGGCCTATTACAGGAACCCAGAGACTTCATTTTTAATTTTTAGCTCTAAAAATTAATTATACTTCATTATCATAAGTCACATAATCAAATGTAACTACTGTATACATTTGTACATACTGACCATTAAGACTTCATCTTAACAGCTTATGATCCAAGGTGGATGTTCAAAACATGCCTGTAAACATTCTTCTGAATATATTTGTAGTATTTTATAATCACCATCAATTTAATATTCCATATGGCCATATATTTATTGTTTTATATGTGATTCTAGCATAATAAATGCTGGCTGAATGTATTTAATGGCTAAGAGTACTACAACAGACTTTGATCAAAAACCCTGCAGTGATCACCAAATATTTTACAGTACAGAATTACAGCTAATACTGATATATGGTACTTCCTTTGTAACAAGGCTTAATTCTTTCACATACTTTTTACTCCTCACAACCACCCTATGAGGTAGGCACACTTACCATCTGCATTCACAAAGGAGAAGGCTAAGGCAGAGGGGTTAGTTCATTAGTAAGATGTGAAGCCAGAACTCAAACAAGACACTCAGGCACCCCAGGCCATGCTCTTAACCACTGTGCACTAAAGCCTCTCAAAAAAAGCATAAAAGTGGGTAAGATTAATTACACTGGCTGTTTGAGTTTTACTTCAAGAACTGTGATGTATAAGTGAAAAAAGTTTCAAAAATGCCAAGCTATATTATCACAAAAGAAACCCATGGCTAGCCACATTTCTTTAGGAATCCAGGACTTTGCAGTTTGTTTAAACTAACAGTAGAAACTGATTAAAAAAAAAAAAAAGTCTGCCTGAAGCTGGTCAAATACATTAAAAGCAGTCAAGTGTAGTTTCTGATTGGGGGATGTTAATGTTAACCACAGCAGTCTAAGCCCATTTCTTCAGTGTGTTTAGGGAAGACAGCACCAACCTCCTCGACTCATGAGAAGCACAGGAGGACACACGTAGGGCCTAAGACTTGCTCAAAGGTTATCAGCTCTAATTCTAAAATTCCTCTGCACTTCCAGGCAGAACTTAGCAAAATTGTTTAAGTACTTGGTGACTAATGCTCAAAAAATTTAAGCATCCATCTACCTTATGCTAAGTACAAAATGGTACTTTAATATTCAAATGCATGAGCCATGACAATAAAAAAACTTTCTTAAAAGTAATATTTAAAAGAATGGTATAAACCTTTGGTTAATCTCAGTAACAGGTACTCAGGAATGCATCAATAATTTTCTGCCCCTTTAGCTTTACTGAAAATGACAGTAAAATATTCAGAAATACAGCTAAGGCATAATAAAAGAAAACCAAACGCTAAACTACATTTATTTTGCTAAGAGAAACTGCTTAACTATGAGTAAGTGCAGTCTAGATTTTGTGCATATGTGGGGAAAAAACCCTGAGCTTACCAACTATGTGTCAGAATCCTTTTCTGTAGATACTGAAAACAGTGCTATCAATACAACATGAACAGTGGATTAATTTACAGCGTTAACTTGATTTAAATATTGTAAACTTGATCTAAATATTATCCTTGCATATTTGCTTGATATTGAGAGAAGAAATTCTGACAACTTAGGAAACAAGTAGCTAGATGTTGACTTAAAATAGTTAAAGCTCCTAACAGCTTCATTTAGTTTCTAGTATTTTACTGCTTAAGTTCAGCTTTTTTAACGACTCACGGTTAATGCGGGTATTTAAAATGTCAAAAGCTCATTACATTTCTATTATAATAAGGACCAAATGCAAGTTTACCGAAAATAGTCATTTTTCCCTTTGTTCTCCAGCTTTACATTTCTTTAACACAGAGTAGACAAGATCAAATAACTAGACAGTAAAACACTGACCAATGTTACAGCTTGAACCTGTGAGAATTATAATTCAAAGTAAGTCTGGCCCCTGGGGGCAGCTGTAAATTTGTGACTTTTTTTAAAAAAATCACTGACACCTTGTGACTTTTTTTTTAAATCAAGAAATGGCACTAAAAAAATATTTTTTTCTTTGACGCCTCCAAATTTTGGTATGCAGATATACTCCGAAGCTCCAAACATGTAAACAATTCACCCTGTACTATGAAAAAGCCAAGTCCTGTGACAGCAATATTAACAAAGTGCAGCTTCTCCCAAGAAGAGAAGTTAAGGATTAAGATGTGAAGTGCTGCATCCCTGAAGTCAGCTCAGTTTTACCCAAGGGCTCTGCGGGTCAGGAATACCAACAGCCAGACTCAGCTGCTGTTGCTGTCACGTTGGACACCATGTCCCAGGATCTGAGGGAGATGAAAATAGTTTTTTTCCCAACTTAGGTTTCACTATGTAGGAAAAAACAAACAACCCCCTCGCCCCAAACAATAAATATAGTCACTTCAGTCTTCAGAGTTCAAGTAATAAATGGTCTCGTAATTCAGACACACTTTGGCCAAGCCAAGTTTAGCTTTATCACATTAAAAAATTTCACGTATAAAATAAGTATCTGTTCAAAATATAGATCAGGTCTTAAGAAAGGCATGCAGGCCCTTTATTAATTATAAAAATTATTAAATTTAGTGGCAAGGAAATGTTAAAACTACCTGAAATTCAGAAGATGCAATGTTAATTATTGTGTGGAACATTATCATTACATACAGCTGCTCTAAAGAGATAATCTTGTTTTTACTGTGGAGACCAGAGGTATTCAGCAGAGATCGCCTGATTCATATTATCAAGAGGGTCCTATAAAGTGCTCCATCTCCCCTGCTTGGTGCTCCAAAAGACCCTCATGGCCCCATGCCCCATCCTTTCTAAGAAGTGCATCAGCCAGCCATTCTAGAATTTTAGGTAAACTTCAGATACCTCTCCTCTACAAGATTAAAAAATCTTTTACTGGTTCAGATATCCACTCCTCCTACTGGTCTAGATTGCTTCAAAGTATTAAATCAAGCTGTAATTAAATTTTTTTACATTTAATTTTAGACCTTAAATTTCTATATCATTAAGATACCAATGTTTTAATGAAAGTAGAAAATAGAGTATAATTCAGTATCACCTATTTGTCTCAAATACAAGTACAAAGAGTTGTTAAGTAGGTAAACAGGAATGACAATAACAAAAATAGAACTTGTGTATTTGTCCAATTCTAAATTCAAGGTATATGGCAAATTGAATGTTCAATCTTAGCAACTGTTACATCATCAGTTTAACACTTAAACACTGAAGGAGGCATTTCTCTATATTCACATAGACTTCCTGTTAAGTATATAGTTGTTGATTTGCAAACAGTTTTCCTTTCATGTTTGGTATCTAACCACTGAATATGTATATGTAGAATTAGTCTATGTGACCCCCACGTTCCTCTCTTCAAAAGGATCAGTAACGCATTTGGTCAATAGTCTGAAAGGTAAATTGTAAATCAACGTAGTGTATAATCTTGATAATATGAAAAGAGTCCAAAATACTTTTAAAATGTTAACATTAGAAAAAACACTATAATCGTCATAAGTTCTATTTCCTGAAAATTCAGTTGAGGTAACCTCTGCAAGTCACAGCTCCACATTTGCACACAGTTCTGGCCCTCTTTTTGGCTGGGCTGTGGTCAATAGAATCTGAAGATACATCTCCAGAACCTGGATACATAGAAAAAGAAATACAGGAGAAAGAGTTAAGACAATTCATAATGAGTTTCAAATTTTGTATCAGTTACAAGTAAGTGTGACTATTCAGAGACAAATCATTATGAAATGTCATGAAAGGACGGTGTAGGCTAGTCAGAGGTAAAGTGTTTGTTATTACCCAATGTTTATGAGGATGGATTTGTGAAATGATGAAACTTACTAGTAAAATTCAATATACAAGCATTTCATAAATTTCTTAAGAGCCATAAAGCAAGGTCAAATAGTAACAATATGTAAAGGGCATCATACTTAGAAAAACAGTAAGTGTTTTCTTTCCTAAGCAAAGAAGACAGTAAAGCACATAAAATTAAGTGTTCACAGGAAAGCAAAGAGAATTCAATGTTCTTTTTAAAAGCCAGATTCAAGTAGAAATGGAATAAGCTCATATATGATTTAATCATATTTTCAATCTTTTGAATATACATCTTAGTAAACATTCAGAAATGTAAGGCTGAAAATTTTTTAAATTCAAGTAATACTGAAAAAAGATCTTATAATAAATAAGCTTCTATGTGGAAGTTCTGAAAAAAGCAGGCAGCAATGTGATGTAAAGAAACAGCATTACTCAGCCCCCAAGGTCAGGCAGACCTGGATTCTAGCATTAGCTCTATCAGATTAGCTTTGTGCCCTTGATGGAAAAGACCAACTCTTATAGCCTTTTTTGCCCCTTTCTATTTAGTTAGTATTTAGTTTGGTTCAGATGTTCTAAAGTCTTCTACTCTAATTAGATTTTTCACACTGAAGTTCCATCAAAGAAACTATTTGAAAATCATACCTTTCATTTGATAATCAAAAGTGAGCTCTTCTCCAGCATTGATAGTTCTCGTGGAAAATAATGCTATTCGGGGAAGACGGGTATCGAGGTTATCAATGAAAACATTGAACACCTGAAGGTTTGGGTCACACTAAAAAGGAACATGAGATCCCACTTAAGTAAAAATGACATGAATAAGCTCTTCTATATGCTATGTAAAATCATTAATTTCCCAGAGTATTAGTGTTAAATTCTATGAGAAATTAAGTGGCTTACTGTTTAGAGGGTTTTGAGGCATGCACACTGAAAAAGTGTTCCCTTACAGAAAATTTCAGACATAAACCTAGAGAAAGTAAGTTCACATACATCCACTATGCAGCTTCAAGGACTATTAACGTTTTTGTCATTCTAGTTTCATCTAATCCCAACTTCTTGTTTCTGGAGAATTTTAATGCAAGTATTAGATAATATCATTTCACCTGTAAATATTTTAGTAAGGCATCTATATATTTTCTGCTTGTTTCTAAAGTTTTTAATATTTTTGGAGAATGTTTGACAGCAGTAACTAAAATCATGGGAAGTAAAACTGCAGATAAACAGGGACTACTGTATCAAAAGTTTATTGAAAAGCCTAGAAACAGTCAAAAAAGGCCCACACAGAACATCTAGAAATAGATTATTAAAAGTAAAAGATGCTCTAGTAAGGCTTAAAGAACTGCAGTAACTGTTCTTAAAATATCAAATCATGCAATTTCATATTGCATGGAGTTTCATTTCTTAAAACTTTTGATTGGAATTATTCATCATTTTGAGAACTCTACACTAAATTCTATAATATGCAAGAAAGATCCAGTGAATTATACTAAGAAATAAAAATGACTGTTTAACTGTCCTTGAATAGAGTAACTATTTTGAAAGCATTTTGATTTTATCATTAAGAAAAAATTAAATGTTTAAGCAAACCAGAAAACTAAAATGTCAGAAGGTCTCTGATATTTCAGTACTCATCATAAACTAGTTTCTTGGTATAAAACCCAATAAAAGATTATCATGGGCTACGTTCCTTCTATGGCCAACTGTAAGACTTACTCTGTGAGATACATTTTCCTTATATCTATAAAATGGAGACAATGCCAATCTAACAAGCCTAAAACTTTGTTATCCATTGAGCACTAAATAGGTGTCTAGTAACTCCTAACCTCCCTTATAGTTTTTATAGAGTGTAGTTTTTTAGAGTGTAAGTTTCTGGAGTTAAGGTTCTAACTGTATTTCTAAATTTGTTTCAAATAGGAATTGAGAATACTAGTTCATAATTTGGAAAAGTAGCCCTAAATACTTCAGTACTCAAGAAATCCTAAAATTTTATAAAAATGTTAACATGTTTACATTTTAAGAGAACACAGCAGTCTTTCTTTAGTCATACATCCTAAATTTAGCTGTATTAACATCTGTAACCCATAAAGCTGTGCTAATTCTTCAACATTTTACCTCTTTACTCCTCTGGTGATTAATTTCCTTCTCTATATGAGGATAATACCTATCTTATAAAGTTGTTGGAAAGTTTAAATGAAGTAATACATGTAAAGATTCTTAAAAGGGATAGTATTTGGTATGCACCTTGATGAATTTTCCTAAAAGAGCAGTAATACCAGGAATTAACAGAAAAGGCCCTTGTATAAAAATACTTTGGAAATAATGAAAAAGTATATAATTATCCCTCAAGTACAGAAAATCTTTTAAAACAGTACTAATTAGTCCTGTCTGTAGTAAGTGGTCCTAGTCCTGTCTATAATAAGTATCTCTTACACTGTGATTCACAAAATGAGACACATTTCCATATCGAGCTGCATCCACTGTGAATTCATCAGATTCATAGTCCAGATCAAAGAGATACGTGATTCCTTTGTTGTCATATAACTGGCCACGTCTCTCAGCTTCCTCACTGGTGATCACCTAAAAAGAAAAAACTGTATTATATAGCTGTTGCTGAACTGAAGAAACATTCATCCATAAATCTATTAATATATTAATGGCCTTCAAGTACATAAAAAGAAATAAAAGTGCCATCAAAATAAACATTTACCATAAACTATTCTAGAAAAACTAGATGAAAAGAGGTGGGGAAACGAGAGGAGAAAATGAGGGTGCTAAGTATGACTATTTAAATGAGAATTAGGACAACCCAACAATTATCAAGCTGAAATAGTATACTACTTTGGTTCTAATTTATTGATATGTTCAATATATCAATACAGGAGCTACATGATAGCTCTCTGTAGAACACACCAGAATGTAAAGAACTAAGTTTACAAGTAAGTATCTGTGCTCTAAAGCATAATTTTCCTATAATTAATCTGTGTGTAGTTACAAACAGAAATTAGTTGCAAATACAGGAGAGAAGGTATGTTAAATCCACAGTTAACTATGGCAAGTTTAGTTTTGTAGAACAGGTGGTTTTCATGAAATTCTGCAACTCATGACCATCATCTATACAGTTCCGCTCTGAAGAACACAGCTTCACCACATGCTCAGATTAAGAAACCAAAAATGTCTCAAGTGATTCATGGTGGCAACCAAATTCAGCTGCATTTATTAAACTCAAAAAGAGAATGATTTGATTATACAAGATCCAGTCTCCTGAATAAGTGATTTATAATAATCTGCCGTTGCCTAAAAATTTAAGGATCAAAATAGGGATGCAATTTAACCTGAGAATTCTGAGTGAATGCAGATACTTAAAGGTGATCCAATTCCAAACAACTTCTAAAATATCTGAGTTGACAACCCCAGATATGCAGTCACACTTGTATTTTTCTAGCCATAGCCTCTCCCACCATTCAGTCTGGGGAAGAATGGTGCAGGGGTCAAAATTCTAGAGCCTTGGTTTTGAATCTTGGTTCTTTGTTACTATTAAGTGACCCTGGGTGAGTTGCTTATTTTTCTCTGTGCCTCAGTTTCCTCCTGTATAATAACGGAGAGAATGCTACCATGTCATAGAGTTGTTGACAGAATTCATAAGTTAAAACACGAGGTACTTAGAATAGTATGCAGTGAATACTATCTTCTGTAGATCTACATTGCATGTATAAAAACAAATTTGCTTAGTATTTGGTAATTTAGAGAACAGTCTTTGTAGCTGAGTTACAAAGGATTCGGACGTTCCTTGCTGGCGGGTGCAATACATGTTTTTATGTATATTTTACAGTGCTTGCTCATAAAACGTCCATTTACTCTACAGTCTTTCCTACTGATACAAAACTGAGTTTTGCCGACTACACATAATCATATTTGGTCAAATGGATGAAGTGAATTACAATTTAACAGTTTCCGGAGCCCAGCCTGGTACTCTGTGATGACCTAGAGGGGTGGGATGTGGGGAGGGAGCCGCAAGAGGGAGGGGGTAGGGATACATATATATATATGATGGATTTGCGTTGTACAGCAGAAACCAACACAACATGGAAAAGCAATTTTCCTCCAATTAAAAAGTAACCACCCCTCTGCCCCCAAAGTTTCCAAGTCAGGATGTTTTTAGATCTGATTTTCAAAACTGTCTTAGGACTCTTGTGTAAAATAGCTGTCATATTTTCAAATTTACAAATGCCAGTTCAGTGACTATGACTGGGTATTTGTTGAAAGATGACTACTACATTTGTCATTATATATAATTTTTTGATTCATATTCAAGTTTATATTTTTAATGATGCCAGTGAACCCTTCTTTCAAACCTGAAATTTGTACATATTTGCAACGATAATATCAAAACATATCAAATGTTTGTCACAGAGGTTAAAAAGGCAACTTTTCAAAAGCATAAACCTTCCTTGTACATTATCTGCTATGAGAGAAGGTGAACGTACCTCTCCAACATATTCCATGACAAAACTCATTCTTTTAATCTTCACAAGGGTTTTTACACCCCAGCCACAGCCATTGCTAGTTCGAAAGATGCAAAGTGAATACTGTGTGCCTTTTTGTACGATCCTGTTGGGACAGTCGGGTCCACATTGACATCTTGAGTTGCACTCATAAATGGGGGTACCAGGTGGGATTTTAATTTGTTGATTTTTATTATAAGCCAAAAGAACTCCAGCTTCAGCAGGACAACATTTTTCAAAGAAGCAATCTGTGCATGAACAACCAAAGGTAGCTTCATTTACTAAGCTGATTCCAGGAGCTGGTTTGTATTCATTAATGTAGTAGAAGTCTGAAGGGGGCCCCTCTAAGTCCACAGTATTTTCAACAAAAATCATTCCTTTGTGAGTCTTCCTTCTGTTGAGTTCATCCTGCCATCTCTGCAGGGCTATCCTTTGTTTAGCCTTCTTTACAATGTATTCAGCAACAGCAGGTTTCAAGGCTCTGTGATTTTCTTTTAGAGTTATTGCTTTGCCTTTCTTTACCTGAGATAAATAATTATGCTTGTCATTAAAGAACTGCTGAAGTAGTAATGGGCACTTGAGATTTTGCAAAGGTTCCCAAGTATTTGTAGAATCTGGCCATCCTTTCCATTTTACAAGATAATATTCCATATCCTTAAAATATAAAAGAAAATGCAAATCAGATTATGACATATCCATTTATCAAAAATAATTTAATATCTTAAAGGGTATTCATTATTATTTTTCTTAAAAAAGTTCATAATACACAGTTACAGATTACTAGCAGATGAAATACAAATCATAAAATAAACCTGTTTTTCTTTACATTACATAAAATATGTACAGAAAACTTAGATATAGCATTATGTTTGACTGCAGGCAAAAGAGTCACACCTGGAGAAAGATAAAAGTAATGAAATTCATGAATATGTTACCAGTGATCAAGTTAAACAAAACAGTATTTATCTTTATATGGAAATAAGCTGTACCAAAATGAATTTATGACATAGGTCAGTGGCTTGCTTGGCCAGCACAGCTGCAGACACCACCCTCTAAGGTCTGTAATAACCGGTTCAATGGACATGAACTTGGGCAAACTCCAGGCGATAGTGAGGGACAGGGAGGCCTGGAGTGCTGCAGTCCATGGGATCACAAAGAGCTGGACGCGACTTGGTGACTGAACAAGGTCTATAATTTAATATTTTACGCTGGATATGAGGGTAGTTCTTTTTCATTAATGTCCAGGACACACCTCCCTAGATTTTCTAGAGTGAACTGTCTCCGTCATTCCTGGCCGCAGGTCACTACTGAATGTGGCTGGTCCAAACTGAGATGTGCTCTATGTAATAAACACTGCACTTCAAAGACTCAGCACAAAAATAATGTACACTATTTAATTTAAAAACATTGATTATACATGGAAATAATATTTGGGGTTAAATGTATTATTAAAAGAAGTTTCACCTGGTTCTTTCCATTTTGTTTAACACAGTTACAAGAAAAGTTTTTTTTAATTATAGTTGTCCTTTGGTATTCACCAGAGGATTGGTTTCAGGACCCCTCTCGGATAATAAAATCCACTATGCTCAAGTCCCAGATGTAAAATGGCATAGTATTTGCATACAACCTACTTGTATACTTTAAATCATCTCTGCTGCTGCTAAGTCGCTTCAGTTGTGTCCGACTCTGTGCGACCCCATAGACGGCAGCCCACCAGGCTCCCCCGTCCCTGGGATTCTCCAGGCAAGAACACTGGAGTGGGTTGCCATTTCCTTCTCCAAAGAAATCATCTCTAGATCTAATATAATGTGAATGCTATATAAATAGTTGCCAGCGCACGGCAAATCCAAGTTTTGCTTTGCAACTTTCTCTTTTTCAAATATTTTCTCTCTGAGGTTAGTTGCATCCTGTGGTGCAGAACCTGGGGATACAGAGGGCCGAGTGTATACACCTGTAGTTTGTATCATATTTCTATTGAACAGCACAATTCCAGAGACACTTGCCTGTGGCTGGATTAGGTGACAGGCCCTCAAAGCACCAAAGATCAAATATTTTGATTTATCCTTCAGACTGCTGTTGGTCACCATGGTACCTGAAATCCTGCTTTCTCACCCCAGGAGTCAGGCTGTGTCTTCTTCCGAATGCTGTATTAAGTTTCTCTTTAGAAACGTAGTCTAGTGTACGTGCGTGTGTGCTAAGTCGCTTCCACTGTGTCCGACTCTGTGCGACCCCATGGACTGTAGCCCGCCAGGCTCCTCTGTCCATGGGATTCTCCAGGCAAGAGTACTGGAGTGGGGTGCCATTTCCTCCTCCAGGGGATCTTCCCAACCCAGGGATGGAACCTGGGTCTCTCACATCTGCACTGGCAGGCAGAAGTCTAGTGTACATGCTGTACATAATAAATTATTCAAGTAACGTCTCGATTTTCTTTGTTCTCTAGAATAGCGAACATATACCTATGAGTGCTAGGGTAAAATGTCTTCTGAAATATAAAGTAATTAAACTGCATCCTATGGCTTTTAGTTAGCATTTTAATTCATAGATATTGATAAAAAAATTAACTGGGATACATTTGATTTCGCCTGAAATTTTAAATAGAGGTTTTATTATAAAATAAGGATGTCTTACTAGTTCTAGTTTATATGACCTGGCAGGTCCAGAAAATGTACTGAGGCATGATGGGGTGAGGAGCATTAAGGCAGCCTTGCAGGAGCTCACCTGGCTAGTCAGGGAGCTTATCTCCATGTTTTATTATATTCTACTCAATACACAATAATGCTTGTTAATGAAAAGAGCTCTACTTCTTTGTGAAATTGGTAAAAATGTTTAGTCAAAAAAAAAAGTGATTAAATTATGGCATGAACATATGCCCCAAAACTGTACTTCTATGAAAAATATATTATGATTCCAGGGCAGAAAAAGCCTAGACATATTGAAGTGTTAGTCAAACTGGCTCACTAAAACATAACATGGGTTTCTCCCTCCTGTCAGGTGACTACAATTTGCAATGTTGTTAGCAGATATATGCTCAATAACAATGAGGATGGTTTGGCACCATGTAACATTACCTATTCCCCTTAATTATAAATAAAAGTTACATTTTTCTGATTCCAAAATAAAACAGTGCAACCCTGGTCCTCTTTTTTTTTCCTACCATAGCCCTGAGTTATACACCAAAAGTTGCCAGCAAACAATGAAAGAAACACTAAAAACACTAAGCCACTGAAGTCCGCTTTCTAAATAATGCATTGTTCAATGATGAGTCATTTGCATTTTTAGTGATTATTTTGTATGTTAATTACATTGTATCTACTTAACTTATGGATGGTAAAGGTGCTTCTAAAGTATGAATGCAGTGTAAATACAAGTAACATTTTATTTCTATTTTGTAGATTTGTCTTACATTTTATAAGAATGAAAATTTTACTTTTTATATATATATCTCATTTTACTTTTTATATAAAAAATTTCCCTTTTTAAAAAATAAAATAATTTTATACAGAAATCAGTTTGACTTAAATGCAATGACTTCAATACCCTAAACTCTCAAATAAAAGTCAAAAATTTCTTAAGTCTCACAGGATGTCAATATCTTATTCAGACATGCAGTCAACTCTTGATTACCTATAAAAATGGAGTGGAGTCATAAAAATGATCCATTAATCACTCCTGTATAATTTGGAATGCATCACATGAAATTTTTTCTTCAAGACATTTTCCCCCACTATATTTGGCTTAGGTTAAATTCATTCAAATATCTTAGTGTCTATAATGAGCATATGGAAGTTCAGTCACTAGGGGGCGGGATGAGATGTAAGACAGTATTAGCCTTTAAGTGTAAAATCTCATTGGGAAAGGAAGGCAGTAGTATGTAAAATAAAGAGCGATGCAAGGTG
Organism: Bos taurus; assembly: GCF_002263795.3. Lineage (NCBI taxonomy): Eukaryota > Metazoa > Chordata > Mammalia > Artiodactyla > Bovidae > Bos > Bos taurus. The sequence goes on along the minus strand of NC_037340.1, from coordinate 29,540,587 downwards.
GCACAACTTTAAAGGCCAAAAAAAGTAAGACAATAAATACCACTAAAACATAAAGAAGGAAATCAATATAGGTCAATGAGAAAAAGGCACAGGAAGCAGAACAAACTACGCTGTGAAAGACTGATAGCGTTTGTTGGGCAGGGCACAGGGCAGGCAGGATGAGAAACACAAGCGAAGCTTGGAGCTAAGATTTGCATGAAGTATCCAGAAAACAGTGAAGAGACAGATTTAGCTAGCTTTGAGGTTGAGAACACTGAAGCGAGAGATTAAACTGCAACAGCAAGGGAAGAGCAAATTTGGGACAGCCTTGAATACCTGACTGAGGCATCAGAGCTTTATTGTAGGCTAATGGTTTTAACAACTCAGAAACCACGGTGTTTCTGTAGGAAGTGTCATTCAAAATAAATATTTAATTTTATCGTGTCTATTAGAACATTTTACCAATCTTCCAACTGTCAAGCCAATTCAGTCCTCATCTGACTTCCTTAGGCTTTGATATCATAGTTCTCTCTTCATTTTTGTTCCTTCTCTGCCTTCTTTGCTGAGATCTCTGCTCATCACTTAAAACAATGTAGTCACTCAGGATTCTGTCCTTGGTCCCTTTTCACACTAAAGTGTTTGTCTCTTTTGAGAATCTCCAGAGAGCTACAGACTTTCCCCTATCAAAAGTTACATGTATGATACAATGGGTAATTTCAGGATATTTGGATTCTAGTCTAAGAATTCTTCCTCTAAATGTTCTCTCTGGGCAACCTCATTACTCCAACGGTTTTAACTGTACGCTGACACTCCCAGAATTTGAGCTGCAACCCCATGGAGTCAGTGACCTACTAGATGTCCTGTAGGTTCTTAATCTACCCACAGGGAACTCACCACTGCTGTTCCTAAGCAGTTCCCCTCTGTATTCTCATCAAAGCAGCCTTAACCTCCTCTACCTGGTCACACAAGCTGCAAATCAGGAGGTCAATCTCATGTCTTTCTTCCCTTCAATCCCCCATCAGCAAGCTTCCTTAGATCCTTTCACCCATCTCTATTAACATAATGCTATTTACTTCAAGCCTTCAGTCTTGCCCAGATTATGGCACTGATCTCCTACTGGTTTCCCTGCCTCCAGACTAACAACAATCCATCTATCCTTCTCTACTAAAGTGTAGATTTTTAATAAAAACAAAAAGCACCCCCCCACCACAGTACCAGTCATTCTGTTATTTTCTTGCTTAAAATTTTTAATGGCTTCCCCACTGCCTAAAGAATTAAACTCAAACTTCCAATTATAACAACAATTATTCTTGACTGGGTCTTTGATGCTCCCCTGACTCAGTGTTCCAATATGGCCCCATTCACATACCACCCTCTAGCCACACTGAACTGCTGTCTTCCTACCTTTATGTTGCTCTGCTCACACAGTTATTTCTAGTTAGAATGTCTGCTTCCATTTGTCTACTGAACACCTATTTCAGTCTCATCTTTTCTGTGCAGAAAAACTCACCCATTTTTAAAACTCAGCTCAAATGTCATCTCTCCTGTGGAGTCTTCCTTGCCACTCTTGCCCAAGGTGGACTGATTATTGCCAACTTGAGTTCCCATTTCTAATAGAAACTATTGGGTTAGCCAAAAAGTTCGTTTGGGTTTTCTGTACAATCTGATGGAAGAACCCAAACAAATATTTTGGCCAAATCAATATTGGCCAACTCATTTGCAGGAGGGTAGCAATCTTATTCCTGGTAGCCCTAGCACCAAGCAGAATTCCCCACTATGTCCTAGGCACTTACTAAACGTTTCTGAATGTGTAACAAAAACTGTGACTACTAATATGTATGCAGTATTAAAAAATCACAATAGTAACCATATGAATCCTTAAAAGAAATACAAGCTGTTCAACTTAACCTGAAGATAACAATTCATGGTTGTTTTTTTTTTTTAATGTCTGTTAGTATCTGTTACCTGTAGCCAGTAAGAGGTAGCAAGCACAAACTCTTTAAAATGCATATATGTGGGAGCACAAAAAAGAAAAACAATTAAAATCTACCTCTCATTAGCTAATTTTCCCCTGCAAGTTTTGAGATCATAATATTCAATATTAATGGTAGAAGAGCTGCTGCTGCTAAGTCGCTTCAGTCATGTCCGACTCTGTGCGACCCCATAGACGGCAGCCCACCAGGCTCCCCCGTCCCTGGGATTGTCCAGGCAAGAATACTGGAGTGGGTTGCCATTTCCTTCTCCAATGCATGAAAGTGAAAAGTGAAAGTGAAGTTGCTCAGTCGTGCCCGACTCTTAGCGACCCCAGGGACTGCAGCCCACCAGGCTCCTCCGTCCATGGGATTTTCCAGGCAAGAGAACTGGAGTGGGGTGCCACTGGTAGAAGAGCATGAATCTGAATACGAAAATCACAGTTACATGGGAACACAGTTTGAGAATTATTCTGGTCAATGGAAAGTCACTGGATTTTCGCACCACTAATTGAGAGAGTGTACGTATTGTGAGGAATGGGTTAGAGGCCCAAAACTGACACAAATGAATAACATGACCCTGGAAAAGTCCTTCTTGGAGCTCTATTTTCCTGACCTCTACAATTTAGGTTTTAGTCTAATGATTTCTATTATTCCATTTCTTAACAAACCACCCTAATTGCAGTTGTCTTTAAGGAATATGACTATGGTGAAATGTGGATATTTTGTTAATATGTGTCATTCAGTCTAGTGCTAGTCCTAGAGACAGAGAATGACCTGGAAACTTTAAGAAGTCAAACCTTTAGGTAATATTTCTTTAATATTTGATTCCTAAGGACTTCTTCACTGATGAGCTGAGTTTGTCAATAAAGAGCACCCAGTTTTGTCACAAATTTTTCTGCATGAAGGGGCAACAATGGCAAACACGTGGCATTAAAAAAAAAAATCACATAGCACCGAGACTCCAGTTCACAGCCTTTGAGTTCCACTGGACCCCAGCAGGAGCCCATCTTGGTAACTGTCCCGTTGTTCCCCCAGCTGGTATTCCTTCCCCGTCCTGAGTTGGCTATTCCAGACCTTCTCCATTTTCTTCCAGGTCCCTATCCCCCGCCTCCCCCCTAGTATTTTTGGGAGCACACAGCCCTGACTTTCGACTTTCCATCCTTCCATGGACGTGGAACTAGAGACGAAGGGGACCAAGGATACGGCAGGAGAGGTGCCCTTCCTCCATCAATGCCTTCCCTCTCCTGTCTCTTCAGTTTCTTGCTCTCTCCTGATTTTCACTAGCATCTGACTCTCCCTTAATTTTTTAAAAGCAAAATTAAACCTCCTTTGAGATATAAATGCTTGAATAAAGAGGGGACCTCTAAAAGATATGATAAATTACTAAAAGTTTAGAGATCAGAGACTAAGGTCAAGGAGTGGAAGATTTTTTTTTTCAGTATAAAATGCTTTATAACATTCAATTTTAAAATTCACATTATCTAGTCAGATATTTTTTTAAATTAAATTATCAATACTCTTAGACCCTACACATCCATATTTGAAAGTGAGAGTTCTTGAAGAGTTGCCCACGCTACTTGACCTTACTTTCTCATTTCCAACTTATTCTTTAATTCATTCTATTTTGGCTTCTTCTATCCAAACCACAGAAATGCTCTCAGGGCATCAGCGACCTGTCCACTACTCAGTCCAGAGGGTAACGTTCTACTTCTGCTTTGACCCCGCTGGTCATGACTCTGTCTTGCTGACAAGAACTGCTCCTCAGGCTTCCGTGGTTTACTCTTCTGATTCTCCTACCTTTCTTGCCAGGTTGTGCCTGTCCTTGGACAGCTCTTCCCTGTGAGTACCCCTTCCTGTTCCTCGATCTTGGCTCATCTCCCATTTTTTTTTGCGTGGATTACTGTAATGGGCCTCTTATCCTTTCAATCCACTCATTGTGCAACAGCCCCCTTCCTGACCCCTCTCTCCCATGTTACTCCCCTAATCAGAACTTAGAGTCAAAAATTCCTCTCTCTGTCTACAAGAAGTGGCACTTTCTGGGCCCTGCCCCATCCTTCCAGCCGCATTTCAATCCTTCTGGCTTATTATGTTCCATCCATACTTCAAAGTCTTTGCAGGAGTCAGGCTCTCTTCCGACTCAGGACCTTTCCCCATTATCTCTACACCCTTTAGTACTAAGTCTGAAATCAGTTCCTCATGGACACCTGCCTATTCTCTCCAGGATGAGTTACAGCCTTCTGTTACACTAGCCTCATCTCAACTATTATTCGGTTCTTGGTACAGTGATAGTTAAGGTTTTCCTACATTCACCAAAAGGCAAACTCCATGACATCAGGGACCATACTTCTGTGTCATTCACCACTGAGATTGCTAGTGCCCAGGGTGTGACATGATAGGTGGTAGAAGACTGGAGAAATATCTGTGGGTTAATGAAGGGGTAAGTGTACCCAGTCCCGGGGCTTCAGTCCCCATTCTTCCACCAATCACTTCAAGGGCCATGGCACCAGTCAGTTCTCACTCTTGATTTAAAGCCACATTTCCAACCACCTGTCTTCTTCAAGTTGGCTTAGAGGGTCAAGAGTCTGCCTGCAATGTGGGACACCTGGGTCTGATCCCTGAGTTGGGAAGATCCCCTGGAGAAGGAAATGGCAACCCACTCCAGTACTCTTGCCTGGAAAATCCTGTGGTCGGAGGAGCCTGGTAGGCTACAGTCCATGAGATCGCAGAGTTGGACACGACTGACCGACTTCACTTCACTTCACTTCCAACCACCTACTGGTTCAGCTCACATTTAAATGTTCTCAACCTTCTTCTCCAACCTCAATCTGGCCCCCTATCCTACTCCTCCTTATACTAAGCCTCATCTTCCTGTATTCCTGGGTCTTGGTGAACAGGACTACCACCAACACCACTGCAAGCTTTCCAGTGCTGGATCCCCAGCCAACACCTTGACTGCTAAACCACAGACTGAAATTTTACATCCTTGATAATTAAGCAAATCATCTACTTCTTTTCATCTTGATTGTTACTACTTTAGTTCAAACACAATCACTTCTCGCCTACATTACAACAGCCTTTCAGAACATGTAAGCTGTACATGTGTCATTTCCCTTCCTGCTAATCCGCTCTCTCCCTCACTGAGAAGAGAAAACCCTCTGAATATAGTGTCACTTTTTAGAACCAGATGATGCTCTCTGCAGTAGGATGGCTGGAGTTCCTTCACTTGTCTCTCACCATCTCCAAATCCCAGATCCTTCCCCTCCATTCTCTGTACTAAAGCCTTAAGGAAAGACTCCATTCAGTGTTACGAGGTCCCAGCTGGATGTTATCTGTTCCAGGAAGCCTTCTCTGAGTCAGCCTAGGCCTTCCTCCCATCAATCGCGTCAGGATGTCTGTCTTAGCGCTTACTAGTCTATACAGCATTGGATGGTTTACTCATCAATCTTGTTCACTGGGCTGTGAGTTCCTTAAGATTCGGGACCATTTCTCATTAATTTTTATGTTCCCATTGCCTAATGTAGCACCTGATACAAAGAAGAATCTCAAATGTTTACTGAGTGAGACTACAGAAAGATGAATCGGCAGACATCAGTCAGTAAATTGGTGCTGTCATTTAAGCATGAAGCTATGAAGACATGGTCCAAAGGTCATTGTGAGGACTGGAGAAACCACTGACATAAAAAACCAATTCATCAACCATGAACTAAATACCCACTGTGTACTACGGTTTATAGTAAGACATAGTCTTGGCCCTCAAATCGTTGATAGTTAAGCAGGGAAGGTATGAAACAAAGCCACAAAATGGGAAAAGTTTTAGAATAATGACAAAAACAGTGCTTATCCTGAACATAAAGAAAGTAATTTTGCTGAGATGAGCAAGGAAGGAGCCTCTGTGGTTGGTGTAACCTTTCAGCTGAACTTTGCAGGCATGCAGGATTTTGCAAAGGAGAGAAGAAAAACAATGTTTCGGAGAGAGAAGTGGATGAGAAAAGTCAAAAGGCACCAAGGTGCATGATGTGTTCAGGAATTAGAATATAAGCTCTGTCTGTTGTTAAGCTAAATTCTCAATGCTCAGAAGACTGCTCAGCTCATACTACACATTCAGTAAGCCTTAGCTACATGGAAGAACTTTCTAGCATATCAGTGCGGTTGGGAAGTAGGATATGTTACAGGAGATGAAGCTGGGAAGGGGTTTGGAGGCCCGATGACAGAAAACATCAGTCCAAAGGGACTCAGCTTAGATTGGCAGACACCAGGTAGCCACTGAAAGGGCTAAAGGAAGGTCCTAGTGCAATCAGAGCTGTGTTTCAGAAACTAATGACTCTGAAGAATATGCTGCTGAACAATCTCTTTTATGAGTTAAATGGAGGGGAATATTTAAGAAAAGGACAGGGTCATAAAATCTCTCACCTGCCCTGACTGTAAGACAGAGAGACACAGACAGAAAAGGTAGAAATATACTGAAGTAATACTGGCTTACAGACTCAATAACCTGTGTTAGGCAGAAGAAGTGAGGGATATAAGTGGGCTGTCGAGGACATACGTGCAGGAAGCGTGCTTATTCCAAAGTAAGAATCCAAAAGGAGAAGGTTGAAGGACAGCAAAAGTTACCCAAACTGAACTGTAAGACTAAGAATTCTGAATAAGAAAAAAGATTGGCAGCTCCTTCAATGTAAGCACAGATTCCTTGGTAATTAACTCTGTATTAAAGTGGATCAGGAATTAACAGCAAAAGACAGAGACATATGGTCTCTAAGAGGTAGAGACCATATAATCAGATGACCTATTAGATTTAGAGGGTAGGGAGAAAAGAAGAATTTATAAGGATAGGTCACTGTGAAGATTATAATTCGATGAAGCTAGACAGGGGACACTAGATCAGGATGCAGGTTTGATGGGGAAAATGGGTATAGATTTGAATATGTTCAGTGTGGTTACCTAGAAACTGGGTGCCCAGTTTGAAATGAAGCTCAGAAAGAACACAATGCCTCACAGAGATTTGAGGGTCACTAATACTTTTGCCTGGAAAATCTCATGGACGGAGGAGCCTGATAGGCTGCAGTCCATGGGGTCGAGAAGAGTCAGACAAGACTGAGTGACTTCACTTTCACTTTCCACTTTCATGCACTGAAGAAGGAAATGGCAACCCCCTCCAGTGTTCTTGCCTGGAGAATCCCAAGGACAGGAGCCTGGTGGGCTGCCGTCTCTGGGGTTGCACAGAGTCGGACACGACTGAAGTGACTTAGCAGCAGCAGCAGCCAAATCAATGTAAGTAGAGACCACCAAGAAGAGGCCGTCCACAGAGCAGATTCCAGGTGAGAAGAGGGCCGAGGAGAGCGCCTTGATGAGTACGTATCGACATTTCAGAGGAAGGACAGGCAAGAGACAGCAAAGGAGCTTCAGACAGAACGTTAAGAAAAACTGGTGGTGGAAAGAGTGGAGATTGAGGTGAGAAACCATGACAGCACATGCTGCTCCCACATGACAACCACGGTCAGTCTGCTAACAGAAACCCTATGAGGTGGTACTGTCCATTCATCTCAGGGAAGAAACTGAAGGAAAGAGAACCAGGTAATATATTGAAGGTCATGCAACTAGTACATGGAAGAGGCGGAATCTGAACCCAGGCAGTCTCTCCAGGACAAGAGGTTCAAGGAAGAAAGAGTAGCCAACAGGGTAGGATGTTGCAAAGAAGGAGAACAGATCTGAGGTCCTCAAATGTGGCAATTAGGAGGTCACTGATAGGAGCATAAATCAAAATGGAGTGGGTTAAAAAGTAAGACGGGAAACAACAAGCAAGCTACAGCACAAACTTTTTGCAATCTGTGTATCTGATAAGGGACTATCTAGAATATACAAAGAACTAGTACAACTCAGTAAGAAAAAGACAACCCAATTCAAAAAAAGTAGGTAGGGACCTCCTTGGTGATACGGTGCTGAAGAATCAGCCTACCGATGAAGGGAACACAGATTCCATCCCTGGTCCGAGAAGACCCTACATGCACGGGGCCACTAAGCCCGTGCACCGTTAACCCTGAACCTGTGCCCTAGAGCCTGGCTCCACGACAAGAGAAGCCACCACAGTGAGAAGCCTACGCACCTCAACTAGAGTAGCCCCTGCTCACCACAACTAGAGAAAGCCTGCACAGCAACGAAGACTCAGTGCAGCCAAAAAGAAATAATAAATTTTAAAACCTTTAAAAAATAGGTAAAGGATCTGCATAGATAGTTCTCTAAAGAAGATACACAAATGGCTATCAGCACTGGAGCAGATGTTCAGCATCATTAGCCATCAGAGAAATGCAAATCGAAAGAACGAGATGCTCCACACCCACTAGGACAGCTATAATCAAAGTCAGATAACAGGTATTGGTGAAGATGTGGAGAAATCAAAACCTTCATACACTGGTGGTGGGAATGTAAAATGGTGAGGTCACTTTGGAAAACAGTTTGGCAGTTCCTCAGATGGTTAGACCACAGAGGTACCATATGACCCAACAGCTCATCTCCTAGGTATATACCCAAGAGAAACAAAAACATGCCCACAGCAAGACTTGCACGTGAATGTTCATAACTTTATCTATAACAGCCCCCAGACAGAAACAACCCAAATGTCCATGAAGTAATGAAAAGATGAATCAAATGTGCTATGTCCATATAATGACATATTTGGCAATAAAAAAGGTACTGATATATGCTACAGTATGAAAGAACCTTGAAAATACTATGCTAAGTGCAAGAAGCCAATCATAAAGGACCACATACATACTATATGATTCCATGTACATGAAATGTCCAAATAGGGACATCTGTTGAGACAGAAAGTAGACTAGTGGTTGCTGAGGGTTAATGGGAAAAAGATCTGGAGAGGTTTGGGGAGTGATGGCTAAGCAGTATGGGGTTTCTTTTTAGGTTAATGAAAATGTGCAACCACTGCTACAACTAATTTTAGAATAATTCTGTGAGTGTGCAAAAAGCTTTGAATTGTACAGCTTCAACTGGTGAATTGTAGGGTATGTGAATCATATATCAATAAAGCTGTATTTAAAAGTTGATGGGAAATGAAGAAGAAGGAAAAGATAGGAAATGCTTGAGTGGGGATGCAAGATCAAAGAAAGATTAGGGAAAATCTGATTTATCGATTAAGATAAACCAGTGGAAAAATAGCACTTGATTAAAAAAAAGACATCAAAGATTAAGCAAAGTTCTGAAAGGGATGGGCAGGGGAAAAAAAAGAAAAATAGGTGCAACCTCTGAACAAAGATAACTGATGTGAAGTAAGTTGAGAGTTCATACTTGAAGGATCCAAAGAGGTAGAAGTCTGCAGCTGAGAGGGTGAGGGACAGAGTAAGAAGTCCAGAAAAGTTATAATTGGGAAAACTGATGACAAGAATGGAAGAAGCAAGCGAAAGATAAAAGGCTTGTCCAGTGGAACTGAGCAGTGTGAGAACAGAAATAATATATAATGGAGCCACGAAGTGTGATTGTATGACCCCTGCAGCTATACTAGCCAGGCAAGAGTTTAGAAACTGAAATGGCAGAGGACTGGGCTGTTTGGGGGTTGAACTACAACCCTGAGTACAGAGAGCGCTGACAGTGTAGGTAAAATTTTGTTGTTGTTTAGTTGCTAGGTAGGTGAAATGCTTCATCACAACATTCCACTGAGTGAGGAAGCCAGTGAGACCAAAAGAAGATGGATGTTTCAAAGGAAGAATTTGATTTAATGGCAGAATCCATATGGAAGATGAAAGAGAAGGAAAACAAGGAAACAGGATTTGATTCATTCATCCAGAACTGACAGATGAACAACCAGAGTTCTTACAGAATAGGTAGGCAATGGAGAGATGAATTACTCGAAAGTATATGGTAAAGTTTAGATTGTAAGAGCTTCTTGAAGAACCCTGTCATTTTCAAGAGAAACAGAAACACAGGGAGGCCCAGGGAAGTTAAATGACTTTTCTGGAATCACAAGGTACTAGACAAAGGCTAGAAATGACTGAACTCCAGGCTGCCCTACTGCACAACAAAACCTGATTGCTATCTGGAGTTTGACAGGACGGTAGGAAATACAAATGGTGATGCTTCTTGAGATTTGGTAACATTAAAATTGGCTTGAATTTCTAGGTTAATCTCAGGTGATAGTGGGGAAATATGATTCAGGAACAAAACGAATGACAGGAGAAGCCAATCTGAGCTAAAACATTTGCTCTGGTAATCCACATGGAGATAATCAAGAGTTGGATGTACAATGACATAAGTACCTTGAAATATTTGAATGTAAGAACATTTTATGCTTCAAAATCCTTTCAATGTTAGTTGGCAAAACAGATGACAGGACATATAAATTTATCATGGCTAAGAATTGTAACCATTAAGAAGAGCTTTGTTTACTTTTAAGGTTATTTTTATGCTACAGAAATATGAAATACTAAAGGGAGGTCTGATTAGGTCTTTTTTAAGGGTCTAGATATTTGCCTTACCTTTACTACCTTGTAGTCACACAAGTATTCCACCTCATAATTGTTTAGATTCCTTTTGGTGATTCCAATCGATTTACATGTGAGCTTTTCTTTTCTACATAATTCCTGAAGAGTATCAAGTGAAACTAGGCAAGGCACACACCAAGCTACAATAAGAAAATAGAATTCTTTACTAATGAAATAGCTACTCAATTAAAATAAAACAAAACAAAAAATCTTGACTTCTATATCCCCACCCTTCAACTGGCAATTTTATAAGACTAAAAATTCAAGAAACCATTTACATGTCTAAGAAAATTTAACCACCGAAGAACTATTTTAGTAAATATTTCTTCCTGGATTTTCTCATGTGTCTCTGCCCTACTATATCAATTTCCACTAAGCCACCTGAACAAAATGTTTCATGTCTATAAGCTTTCATAAGATTACACATAGATAGGCTGGGATAGTATTTTTAACTTTTCATTGTATTCTATATAGAACTGCTGTTTTAGTCAAATGTAGACCTCAAGCACAAAATTATTAGTTAGAGATACATCTTAAATATATTCAAAAATAATCTTACATTGTTAAAAAGTAATTTTCCCTTTCTCTTTGTCCAGCAATAAGAACTGAAATCTAATTCTATAGTTATATACTCGTGACATCATATGATCCACTTTTCCTATTTGAGAAGGTTGTATGAAATTTTAACTTCAATTTTGCCCATGCAGCAATGTAGTTTAGCAAGGTAAATTAACCCAAGGGCTACAATTAAATAATGAAGAGTATATTGAGTTTTGTAATACTCACTTCCTGTATTGTTTTCAAAGCCAAGGATGACAATACAGAGTATTCAATTTACACCAAGCCTGAAGAAAATTACATACACTCATCATCAACCTTTTAGAAGCCAGTAACAGTGCTGTGGAAGAGTCTACCCTCAAATTCCTATTAAGAGTATGCCACCACACTGCATTAAAAACAGGTTAACACAGAGTGGTGATCCACCGGCTAAGACTCCAAGCTCCCAATACAGGGGCCCAGATTCACTCCTGGTCAGGGAACTAGATCCCATACGCTGCATCTAAGACAGAAGATTGGTGTATCTCCAACTAAGACCTGGCACAGCCAAATTAAGTAAATAAATATATTTTTTTAAATAGGTTAACACAAACTGACGTTTAGAAACACAGAATAAACTTGGCTTTCCGGCTAGTGCCACGAGAAGCACCAGAGAGGATCAAGGGTCCTCTGTTCCAGCCCCCGCGAGGCCCCCTAGCTACATGACTTGAGGGAGGTTTCCATCTTTCCGGGATTCAGCTTCACTGAAAAAAATGTGAGGGCTGGAGTAAACTGGGAGTAAACCAAACAAAACCCATCAGTAAACGCACGCTTTACTTGGCAGCTCTCCAAGGTAGCTGTGATAACCTTTTGGGTTTGGAGGTAATTTCCCAGGAAGAGAGAAGAGCTGTTCCTAGTATACCCGTTCCTCGCCCTCCCAAATTCACCCAGGGGTCTCATGATCAGAAAACCTGAAATATGATTTCCAGCCGCCCCACCCCCCAAAAAAGAACTCAGTTCTAGATCAAGAAAGTGAAATGTATTTTCCCCCCAAAAATTTGAGGGGTGGTTTGGGGGTAGGGGAGTAGTGGAAATACAAACCACCCCTTATATCCATCCCTTCCATTTAAAAAGCCTCAGATGTTTTGTGTAGAGTTAACCTCGTTATGCTGATTACCTGGACTTTCTACCCAAGGTGTAATCTGTCTGCTGTTCCTACCAATTTCACTTAGTGCAAGTAACAGAAGAATTCAAGACGCAACCCTCCACGGAAATGCTAGTTTTGAGAGTAAGAAAACTTGGAACACACGACAGCGCAACCCCCCTGGTAACCAATCTGTCTCTAATAATGTAGAAAGAGAATTCACTGGGAAGAGTAAACATTTCATGACCACCACAAAAACTTGACACTAGAAGTTCACACTAACCCCTAGCGGAGGAAAAGTTGGGCGATAATGAGTCCATAATCCAAGCGGAGAGGCGCAGTGCTGGAAAACACCTTTCCGATTCAGAAGGCATTGAAAGTTCCAGTCTTGGAGCGCGCGCACAAACACACGTTCAGCACCGAATTCTTTGGCGACCACAGAAATAGCACGCAAGTTCCCTCCCGGCGGGGATGACGATTCCCGTGAGCCAGAGGCTAACGCCTCCAGTACCCACTTAGTGGGACTTCCTCCAAAGGGTCCTCCCCGTACGTCCGAATCGGGGTACATCCTCACTCATTTCCTTTCTTAGCCTTCACACCTCTCAGCCCCGACCTCTCTCCGCTCCTCCGACACTGAGGTCACACCCACACCACCGGGATCCTCCTGCTCCCAGTTCCAAAACCAGCCCGACCGCAAACGTCCCGCTCAAACCATCACAAAGGAGTCGCGCCCCCCTCGTGTCCACGGACCTCGAGGCGCGCAAGGATCCGCCGTAGCCACCCGCATGCCCCCAAACAGCGGACGGGAGGGGTGGGGTTTCTGGGCCGGCCAGCGGCGGGGGCTGGGCCGCCGGGTCCGTGGGACGGCAGCGGAGGGCGGGGGCCGGGCCTCGCGAGGGCCAGGCGCGGGAAGAGATTGCGGGCAGCGGGCGGGCCGAGCCGCGAGGAGGGTCAGGGGCCGGGGGCAGGGAGGAGCCCTCGGCGCGCGTCTGGGGGCCGCAGTGTCAGCCGCGCGGAAGGCGGTGTCTCGCCGCGTCGAGTTGCGGCCGGCCCGCGCGTTCCGACCCCGCTTCCCGGGCCTCGGGAGTTTGCCCGGCGGACAGGGGACAGTGCGGGGCGCCGCTCTCCAGCCCTCACCTCCTGGCGCCTCGGCCCCGGCCGCCGCCATCTTGAGGAGCTTTCATTCAAACTGGCGCGGTCTGACGGGATAGCTCAGTTGGCCCAACGCCCCGCCCCCGCACAGCCCGCGCGGAACTCGGGAGCCCGGGCGGGGGCCTAGAACCCGCGAGGCGTCCTGACGTCAGCGGCGGCCGTCCCAGCCGCGGCGGCGAGTGCGCCTGCGCCCCACGTCTTTCGCGGGGACCGCGCGGACAGGGGCGGGGCAAGCGGTCGGAATCTGGGAGCGCTCGCTTAGGTGAGCGGCCACCTGCCCTGGCCTGGTTGGCTGACCGCCTAGTTCAGGGAACGGGCATCAGTCAGGCTTTCCTACAGTAATTATTTCTTCTGCCTGGGCGCTGGGTGTGCAATGTGCAGAATTCCAAGCGCAATGTACGTTTTTTCCCCTCATAATTGTTCCTCAGCCACCTGAGCCCAACAAACCCTTGTTTCCTTCTAGGCTCTGCCTCTAGATCACACGTTCCCAAAATTGGCTATACATGGGGACCCCTTGGAGGTTTTGTTTTTTGTTTCACTCTCGGAGATTCAATAGGAATGGGGTGTAACGGGGACGTTGGAATTTTTAAAGCTCCCCAGGTGATTCTCAGTGTGCAATTTGAAACCACTGGTCTAGATCAGTGCTTCTCACACCTGAAAGGGCATAGGAGTCATCTGGACATCTTGTTAACATGCAGATTGGAATTGGCGGTGGCGGTGGCGGTGGGGGGGGCGGGGGCGGGTGGGCGGCGAGCTGGGCTGAGATCTGGAGTTCTGTTTCTGACTAGCTCCCGGGCTAAGCCCCACGCCTGGGGGTGGCGCCTATCCTTGTAGCCGGGCTGCAGGACGCCCAGGTACTCATACCTGGACCACACAGGTCTCCACTCCCAGCCCGTCTCCATCCATCCATCACACCGCATCCATGGTGACTGTTGTAAACAATCTGAAGCAGAAATCTTCCAAGAGTAAATCACAGAAGTTCGGTAGAAAGCCGTTTGACGTCTACCAAGGACTTTTAAAAGCAATTTATGTAAAATACGAAAAGATTTTAAAGCATCCTATCTAAGTTTGCGATGTTGAGAATAAACACAGAACATTAAAGGAATTAATTTGTTTTGATTACATTATGAAATACTGTCAAGCCATTAAAGATGTTTATGAAGCCTTTGGTGTCATGGAGAAGTGCTTAACAAAACTTCCTATAACATAAAACAACCAAAAGCTGTAAAATATACAATTTCAACTATGTAAGGAAATGTATAGGAAAACAGATATAAATTCTCGGGGAAGTGGTTTCCTTTTTGACTTCTTGCTTTTACGAATTTTCTATAATGAGCATCTTGTAATGGTTTAGTCGCTAAGTTGTGTCCAACTCTTGTGACCCGATGGACTCTAGCCAGCCAGGCTTCTCTGTCCATAGGGTTTCCCAGGCAAAAATACTGGAGTGGGTTGCTATTTCCTTCTCCAGGGGATCTTCCCGACCCAGGAATCGAACCAGGGTCTCCTGCATTGCAGGTGGGCTCTGCCAGCAGACTCCTCCTGCATTGCAGGTGGATTCTACAAGGTTATGACTGCCGGGAGCCAGTGAGGCATTCCACTCGGCATATGACCATCTTATTACCTTGATAATAAGGAATAGAAGGTCCTATCCAACCCTGCTACATGGAGGGCCCTTTGTGATATGGTGGTTCCTGCCCACTTCTCAAGCCTCACTGCTCATTTCCTCCTGTTCTGATTGTAACTTCCTGGAATATCCAATCTCCTGCTCCTTGTCTGCAGGACTTCGGTCAAACCTGTTCTCTCTGCCTAGAAAATGCCAACTCTCCCCCTGCCTATGCTAGGATGATTCCTACAGATCCTTTAAGACCCGGATAGCACCTCACCTACTTCCCAGGGCTACCCCTCCCCCACCCTCGTGTACTCTCTGCTTCTATGTTTTCGGAGCACCCCTACTCAACAGCATCCAGCCTCACTCAACTGCCCTCTACTTCCCTCTTGGTTTTCCCCCACCTCACTGGCCACTCTTCACTCCTATGTTGGCTCCCTTTCCTCTATCCAGCCTAAATGCTGGGGTTCAAGATTTGGCCTTGAGACATTTCTCTTACGCTCTTTTCCTAAGTGACTGCCTCAATTTCTATGGATTTAAATATCTTTTCTAGTTAAGAGTCCCAACTTTCTGTCTCCAGTCCTGACCTCTATTCTCAATTCCAGACTTGAATATCCACAGTGCCTAGCTGACATATCCACTTAGGTGTTTAAACCAACATATCAAATTGTATATATCCCCTTATTCGCCTGGAGTATGTTCCAAGACTCCCAGTGGATGCCTGAGACCACAGATAGTACTGAACCCTATATATACTATGGTTTTCCCTAAACATACATCTATGATGAAGATTTAATTTACAAATTAGGCACAGCACCGTCACTTCATGGCAAATAGATGGCAAAACAGTGGAAACAGTGGCAGACTTTATTTTGGGGGCTCCAAAATCACTGCAGATGGTGACTGTAGCCATGAAATTAAAAGATGCTTATTCCTTGGAAAAGTTATGACCAACCTAGACAGCATATTAAAAAGCAGAGACATTACTTTGCCAACAAAGGTCTGTCCAGTCAAGGCTATGGTTTTTCCAGTGGTCATGTATGGATGTGAGAGTTGGACTGTGAAGAAAGCTGAGTGCTGAAGAATTGATGCTTTTGAACTGTGGTGTTGGAGAAGATTCTTGAGAGTCCCTTGGACTGCAAGGAGATCCAACCAGTCCATCCTAAAGAAAATCAGTCCTGAATATTCATTGGAAGGACTGATGTTGAAGCTGAAACTCCAATACTTTGTCCCCCTGATGCAAAGAACTGACTCATTTGAAAAGACCTTGATGCTGGGAAAGATTGAAGGTGGGAGGAGAAGGGGATGACAGAGATGAGATGGTTGGATGGCATCACCTACTCAATGGACATAAGTTTGAGTTAACTCCGGGAGTTGGTGATGGACAGGGAGGCCTGGCATGCTGCAGTCCACAGGGTTGCAAAGAGTCAGATGCGACTGAGCGACTGAACCGAACTGAAGGGATTAACAACAATAAACAATAATGGTAGGACAGTTATATAGTAATAAAAGTTATGTGACTGTGGTCTCTTTCAAAATACTGTGTAGAAATTGGATATTTTCCATCTTAATGAAGCACTTATCACTTGCTGTGGTGGTAACTTTTTCAGTTTGAGGTGTGACAGCAAAACTTGCACAATTTTTTTTCCTTCTTCACAATTTTATAGAACATTTGTTTTTACCAAAGATCATGGGAATCTCAGCAGATGACTTTTTCCCTTTCCTTACTAAGTCGAGAACTTTCACTCTTTCACTTAAATGAAGTACTTTATGTCTTATCTTTGGCATATCTGAATTGCCACATCAATCCTTGTGTGCTTTGGGGTCATTATTAAGGGTATTGTTGTTGTTCAGTCACTAAGTCATGTCGGACTGTTTGCGACCCCATGAACCATAGCACACCAGGCTTCCCTGTCCTTCACCATCTCCCTGAGTTTGCTCAAACTCATGTCCAATGAGTCAGTGATGCCATCCAACCATCTCATCCTCTATTACCGACTTCTCCTCTTGCCCTCAATCTTTCCCAGAATCAGGGTCTTTCCCAATGAATTAGCTCTTACCATCAGGTGGCCCAAGTATTTGAGCTTCAGCTTTACCATCAGTCTTTCCAATGAACATTCAGGGTTCATTTCCTTTAGGATTGACCGGTTTGATCTCTTTGCTGTCCAAGAGACTCTTGAAAGAGTCTTCTCCAACACCACAGTTTGAAAGCATCAATTCTTTGGTGCTCAGCCTTCTTTATGGCCGAACTCTCACATCTGTACATGCCTACTGGAAAAACCATAGCTTTGATTATATGGACCTTTGTCAGCAAAGTAATATCTCTGCTTTTTAATATGCTGTCTAGATTTGTCATAGCTTTTCTTCCAAGGAGTAAGTGCCTTTTATTTTGGTGGCTGCAGTCACCATCTGCAGTGATTTTGGAGCCCCAGAAAATAAAATGTCATGGTTTCCACTTTTTCCTATTTCCTATTGTTGTGAAGTGAGAGAACTAGATACCATGATCTTCATTTTTTGAATGCTGAGTTTTAAGCCAGTTTTTACACTCTCCTCTTTCACCTTCATCAAGAGGTTCTTTAGTTCCTTTTCACTTTCTGCCATTAAAGTGGTATCATCTGTGTATCTGTGGTTGTTGGTATTTCTCCTGGCAATCCTGATTCTAGCTTGTGCTTCGTCCAGCCTGGCATTTTGCATGATGTACTCTGCATATAAGTTAAATAAGCAGGGTGATAATATACAGCCTTGATGTACTCCTTTCCCAATTTTGAACCAGTCCCTTGTTCTATGTTGGATTCTGTTGCTTCTTGTCCTGCATAAAAGTTTCTCAGGAGGCAGGTAAGGTGGTCTGGTATTCCCATCTCTTTAACAGTTTTCCAGTTTGTTGTGATCCTGACAGTCAAAGGCTTTCGCATAGCTAGGTCATAGAAAAAGCAAGGGAGTTAAAAAAAAATCTCCTTTTGCTTCATTGACTACACTAAAGCCTTTGACTGTGTGGATTGCAAGATAAGGGTGACCTGAACACAAGCACTGTGATACCACGACAGTCAATCTGATGATTACTAAGTGACTGAGAGGTGAGATAGATACATTGGACAAGGATGATTCAGTCCCAGGGCAGCCAAGATGCCATCACACTATGCTGAACATTGTGCAATCTAAAGCTTATTGCTTATTTCTGGAACTTTCCATTTTTGGAATTCAGTGTAGGTGACTGAAACTTTGGAAAGTGAAAGCTTGTGTAAGAGGGGACTGACTGTACTCAGAAAAGTACCCTTGATTTTTGCCTCCCAGCCTGGTTTTCTCCACTGCAGCCCCATGAATTATTTCATCTCCATATGCTGGACCACCTGTTCAGGTGTTTAAGAAGTAATTCCAGCATCATCTTGATTCACCCTGTCCTTATTCTCCAAATTAACTCCATCCGCAAGTCATGTTAGTTATAGGTCTAAAATATACCTTGCTTCTGCCTCTCCTCTCCATCACTGTTGCTATTAGTCCAGGCCATCATTTCACAACCAGACTTGCAAAAAGCCTACCTGATGTCACTCCACTATTGCTCCCCTCCAGTCCATCTTCCATACAGCTGAAAATGTGGACTCAAACCTAAGTGGAACATGGCCTCCTTCTGCTTTAAATATCTCCCAATGTGCCTGGAATACAATCCCAACCTTCTAATAGCCCACACATCTTAGTGGGACTGGAATGCTGTCTTCTGAATCGTTGTGTCTCTCTCCTTCTGCCCACTATTCTTTAGGACTTGTTTTACTCATTCAGAAACCTGTCATTATGGAACTCCATTGGTGGTCCAGTGGTTAGGACTTTATGCTTCCAATGTAAGGAGAACGGGTTTGATTCCCGGTCAGGGAACTAAGAGGGCTTTCCAGGTGGCTCAGTGGTAAAGAATTTGCCTGCCAAGCAGGAGACGTGGGTAAAATCACTGGATCAGGAAGATCCCCTGGAGAAGGAAATGGCAATCCACTCCAGTACTCTTGCCTGGGAAATCCCATGAACAGAGGAGGCTGGTGGGCTACAGTCCGTGGGATTACAGACAGTCAGACAAGACTTAGCAACTAAATAACAACAGGGAACTGAGATCACACATGCTGTGTGGTGCTGACAAAAAAAAAAAAAACCTGTCAATGTGTATATCCTACATGCCAGGTTCTGTATGAGGTGCTGGGAATGTAACAAAGGACAAGAAAGAGAAAGACCATATCCTCCTTGTGGGAGGAGCAGATAATAAACAAGGAAATAATGTAAGGTAGCCCAAATTACTTCCTAGTTCAGAGGACATGGTCCTCCCTCTCTTCACATTGCTGAGTCTCAGCTTAAATGTCACTTCTTCCAAGACCTCTCCTGGTCACCCTGTCTGAAATAGATTCTCTCTCCCTTGCACTCTTAAGTGTACTTATCAAACCGTTATTTTGTCTGTTTTGGGGGTCTTGATCAGTTTCAGTAGTAATTTATAGAATGTATTAGGCTCTTTTATAAATCAACTGTTTCTTTTGTTTCTTTAGTCTTGCTGCTGCTGCTGCGAAGTCTCTTCAGTTGTGTCCGACTCTGTGTGACCCCATAGACGGCAGCCCACCAGGCTCCCGTCCCTGGGATTCTCCAGGCAAGAACACTGGAGTGGCTTGCCATTTCCTTCTTCAATGCATAAAAGTGAAAAGTGAAAGTGAAGTTGCTCAGTCGTGTCCAACTCTTAGCGACCCATGGACTGCAGCCCACCAGGCTCCTCTGCCCATAGGATTTTCCCGGCAAGAGTACTGGAGTGGGTTGCCATTGCCTTCTCTTTAGTCTTGGATAGCATTTATTCCAGGGGACAGATTAGGCCTTGTGTCTTCAACACACATTACTGTGTCTACTGTCTAGAGCAGCAATTCTCAAAGTAATGTAAAAGGACCTCAAGATCCTTCCAGGGGGTCATAAGTTCAAACTACTTCATGACAATACCAAGATGTTATCTGCCTTCTTCACTTTTCTCTCATCAGTATACGATGAAGTTTTCCAGAGGTTACACAACTTGGACCCTGGAACAGACTGAATGAAGGAACAGATAATAAAATAGAGCTATTTTTTTAAGGCAGAAATTGAAAAGATTGAAAAATATAAAACAATACCACTCTTGCCACTAAATTTGTTATTTTCAAAAATGTTACCTGTGCTAATGTTAATTTACAAATGAATGATTATTTTAAAAATATCTTGGCTTTAATTTCTATATGGTAAATAACACTGAGAGGGAAGTTCGTGTGGCTCAGCGTTAAAGAATTTACCTGCTAATGCAATCCCTGGGTTGGGAAGATCTCCTAGAGAAGGAAATTGCAACCCACTTCAGTATTCTTGCCAGGATAATCCCATGGACAAAGGAGTCTGATGGGTTACAGTCCAGGGGATCGCAAAGAGTCAGACATGACTTAGCGACTGAACACAATAACAACAAATAACTATATATATATAACAAGTACAAACAAAAGTTCCTTAGGTTTTCAATAATTTCAAAGAGTATAAAGGAATCATGAGACTAAAAAGTTTGAGATGTTGGTAAATCCTGGCTGTAGATGAAGAGGGAAATAAAGTCACTAAACTTAGTGACTAAACAACAAACATACACCAGTGTCCTCAAGAAAAACAAATAGAGAATTATGCCACCACCTCCCAATTCTTTATAAAAACCACAGAAAGCATACTTTTGAAGATCCATGGAACGTCTCCTTTTCCATTTACATAAATTTTCTTCTTTGAGTAATAGAATAGTAGCAGAATGGACACCAGAAAATGTGAATTTAAATGAAAAAAAAAATGCACATAATGTGCTTAGAATAGTAAGCAATCAAGAAAAATTAAGTATACCAAAAAAGCACTTGAACATTAGTTCAAAACCCATTTATTTTCTCTGAGACCTTGGGAAATTATTTAACTTCTCTGAATCTATTTCCACATCTAGAACACAAAAATAATACATGCCATATTACTCTCTATATATTGCAAGTACTCACATGGTGAGATCACAATTCAAAAAGGAAATAACGAATTAAAGCAAATAAAGAGCAATACTATGATGTTACATGATAACTGTTATTTTAGAAATTCTGGCATTTCCCTCTAGTTTTGTGCTCTGACACTGTTTCCTCAATTTTTAAAAACTGTGATGAAATAGTTTGTGACCTCCTAAGACTTTCACAGTATTATATATACTATGGATATATATATAATATTATATATACTGTGAGTGTATTATTAGATATTATACTGTATACAGGCATTTCTTTTTGTATTTGGCTCTGTCCTTTAGACAATGTCAATGTCAGCAGGCAAAATTATAATCTGACATAATCTTCTGCTGATAAAAGTGCTCAAGTGTTTTAACATACATGAGACACTGCAAAAATGGTTGGTAAGTGAATGAAAAGATTATCAAGATGTTCACCAAAAATAACTTAACATTTGTTACTCAAGGTGCTAGAGTAGAGGATGTTTTATGTTTGCTTCTTTAATTTTAATTTATAATGAGTATGTGTCATTTTATAATCAGAAAAATGTTAAAGGTGTTTTCACCTTGAAAAATTAAAAGAAAAAGAAAAAACACTATGACGTTTAATTGGCAAATCTTCCAGTTGTGGATGTAAGAAAATTTGGGAGTACAGTAGACTCTTGAGAACATAGTTCAGGGACTATTCTGGGGGTTGGGATACGATGGTATCTTAGACTTAAGAGTCTCCTGCTCTCACAATGCTTAACAATCCAGTGGAGAAAGCAGTCAAATAAGTAAAGTGTTACCTGGATATGCAAGGAATGAAAACTCTTGGATAAATGCTTATGACATTTTACTCTGTAAATTTCACTCATCTATTTCAGGGGTTGACAAACATTTTCTGTAAAGGGCTAGACGGTAAATATTTAAAGCTTTGTGGGTCATACAGTCCCTGCTATAACTACTCAACACTCCCATTATAGTGAGAAACGGCCGCAGACAATACATACACGATTGAGTGTGGCTATGTTCTAATAAAATTGTTATTGACAAAAACAGGTGTAGGGAGGACACATTGCCAACCCCTGGTCTAAACAGCTAATTATAGCTACAAAATAAAACCCTACAGCACTTTTCCAAAGCATAACTGAAAGCAGATGTAGCAGTTCAACTAGTTCAGCTGGTATTTTCCTAAATTCTAGAAACACTTAATAGCTTATAATCATTTTATTTCAAAATCTTTAAAAACGTTTTATTTATTTATTTATGGCTGCACTGAGTCTTCGCTGTTGCTCATGGACTCTAGATTGTGGGCTCAGTGGTTGTGATGTATGGGCTTAGTTGCTCTGTGGCATGTGGGATCTTCCCAGACCAAGGGTAGAACCCACGTCCCCTGCATTGACAGGAGGATTCTTAATCACTGGAGGATCAGGGAAGTCCTTATTTCAAAGTTTTTAAAACTTGGGACAAGATAATAAAAGATAACTAAGTACTTCGCCTTTAATCAAAGGACAGACCTTTGAGGCTGCTTCTTTGTGGACTTATTAGACTCACACCTGAATTTTCCTTGGTGCTTCTGTCCATAATTTGATGCAGAATAATAGATTTAAGTTTAGTTTCTCCATTTAAGAAATAGAAGATTACTGCCATCTGTCTCCATAAAAATCAACGGTAATAATAAATCACATTTCAAAGTCTTGAACAGGTGAAAAAACAGCAGAGTTTTAAAATTTTACTGGGTAAAGATATTTCTCCTTCTCAAGTCCACTGGGAACCAAGGAAAGAAACGAGTGGAAAATCCTCCCTTGGTAATGAAATCTAGAGTCTGATGCACATGGCTCACCTTCAAGCTCTCTCTTCAATACAGGCAGATTAGCTGTCTTGTTTTACTAAGAGAAAAAGCTTCTTCCTCAGTATCCACCTAAGTATTCTCAATGCACTAGTCAGCATTTTCTGGTGAATAGAAAGTGGCTAGGCTTTTCTTCACAATAAAAAAAAACTTTCAATTTCAAATGAAAAACATGTTTGTTAGAGGGAAAAAATCAACCTCAAGATAATTATAAAAAGTGTATCCCGTGTATTTCCCTCCACTGTTAAGAGTCTGGTGTTCAATTGTCCATCCTTTTCTCTACATGTGTCACATGTGGATTTATAAACAATTGTGTGCTGTTGTTTTTTTTAAGCAAAAATGGTATCTTACTTTGCATATGGCTCTATGGTTTCTTTCATTTAACATCAAAGACTTTTAAACTGTTCTTAGCTGATTAATAAGAATTTCTTAAAATTAGAAATTGTAAAGACAGAAAACATTTTTAACTGCAACATTGAATTTCCAGTAAAGTTTCCTTCATTTTATTCTAAGTAGGTTCATGATAGAAAAAGTTCTTTGTATTTCCCGCTAATAATGGAAATCTTTAAGTGGAAAACAACAAAAATAAGTTTGCAACAATTACCAATATACTATAGTTTAATAGAAACATAGATCATACAGGTAATTTGAAAAGTATTTTAATATAAACATTCTTAAACAAAATGAAATAATGTTGACATTTTAGATTTAAAAAATTCATGGTTCCTCTAAAATATTAAGATGCCACCTCTATAGTAATTGCCTCACATTTTCCAGTTTCTTGATCTGTGCACGTCACGTGTAAAGATCCATCCCTGTGCAAACAAAAAATAGTAACACTTCATAAGCTCAATTTATAAAAGCAGAAAGTTCGTAAGAAACTACTTGAGGACTTTGAGTAAATAAGAGATCATTTTACCTTTTGAAAGAAGAGTATTAAGAGACAAATAACTGAAACACAACTTCATGTCTTTACATTTAGAATCATATGCCATACTTGGGTAGTTGTTCTTTAAAAATCTCCTTCTGTGTCACTCTGATGAAGGTTGTATTCCTTGAGAACCCATGATGATAAAGACCTTGAGTTGAAAACTTTATGCAAGTTCAAGATACATTGAGTTGTTTTCAATCCCAGGCCATGATAGATCTACCCTAATGAATTCTACATTCTGGCTAAATATGATTTATGGAATAAATTGCCCTTAACGTTGATTTGGAAATGATTTACTTGTAAGACATAGTATTATGGATGGACTATTGTTAAAGAAATGATAACAGCTGAATTTAATTTGTAGTATATGTTCTATAGATTTCCTGTTGAAATACTGAAATAAACTTACCCTTTCATAGGACAAAAATCAATTATGTAAACCTTAGGAAATCATATTTAAAGTTGATAAAAATTATGTCTCAAACTTGCATGGACCAGTTTTTAGGTTGAACTACACCCATAATAATAAAAGAAGTCACAAAAAATTCAGAATGGTAATGACTTGAGATATACTTTTCTTGGCAAATACAGTTAATTTTACAGGGAAAAATTTAAGTTACTGATAAGATCTTTACAAGCTTTTAATGATTTTCTCAGAGTGACAACAGATGAATCAATGGAAAAAAAGGCAGAATCTCAAAGCAAATTTTCTTAACATCAGAAGTACATTAATTTTTTACCTTTTCATAGTAAGAACAGCTAATATATCACGTAATCCATTTTCTTTTTTATCTAAATCTTGGAGCACAACCTGTTTAGGCAAAAATAATACAAAGATGATTCAGTATTTTGACATTAATAAACTGATGCATCAATTATTCCAATGGACTAAATCTTATTCATTACTGAAAAAACCTTTTAAAACAGGGCTGTTTTCAGTTCTTTTACCATTTATCATAATTCAGAGCATAGAATTAAGCTTTCTTAACTGACACGTCTCCTGTAAAAGGAGGGCATGGAAGATAACTAATATTATTTGTTCCTCTTAAATGTCATGTCCTAGATTAAAATGATACTGTTTGTTTCAGAAAATAAAGACTGTTTTTCTTTTTGGTGACTACACTATTACAGTAATGCGTACATTACATTTTGGCAAGCCTTTTATATATACTTTAAAAAATTCAAATATTTTCAATGCACTTGAAAAAACCATTTAAAAGAAATACATGTCAACTTCTTTTGTACTACTATGATTACATTTGTAAGTAAGAATTATTAATGGATTTACTATAAAATTACTCGGTTTCCTAAAGAAAGGCATAATGACAGGTCAAGTTTGAAAGTGACTTTTCAGATTTTGCCAACATGAAATTTTATGACCTTAGGTAAACACCAAGTTTACTCATTTGTAAACTGAGGCAGTTAGAAGAGATGGAATCTGTAAAAGATTCTCTTCCAAATTCAGTATTATGTGACTATTTTCCTTTCCAGCATCTGGTAGCTACAGAGTCTCAGAGTAGTGTGTCCAAAGAAAATGTAAGAAATGCACTGATTCAAGAGATGAATACTACTTCCATCTGAGTTTAGAGCCTGGTGCACAGCAAAATACTTTTATAGTGATACACTGCAGAAGCATATGGAGGAGCTTTGAAACCTTTACTAGCTTGAAGGAGCCCAGGCAAGAATACTGGAGTAGGTTGCCATTTCCTACTCCAGGGGATCTTCCCAACCCAGGGATTGAACCCAGGTCTCTTGTGTCTCTGGCACTGGCAGGCAGATTCTTTACCACTGTGCCCCTTGGGAAGTCCATTACTTCTTGGGCATGTTTCTAAGCAAATTACATGGCTCCACCTGATACTTTTTAAAGGATGTAGAGGACCATATCATATGATCCAAGCATGTGGTATTTGAAAAAGCAAACTTATCCTATGTCAGAGGCAGCATGCTGCAATGGCAAGAGCATGGGCTCAGGAGTAAAACCAACCTGAGGATAAATCTCAGCTCAATCAAGCACAAGGTATTTACTATCATGAGCCTGTTTCTTAATCACCTATAAAATGCACAACAATGTCTATCTCATAGCACTTGGGATTATGTTTGTAAATTGCCTAGTAGAGCACACTTGGCATTTAGCAAACAAATAAATGTCATTTCCCCTGCCACTGACCTTATTGTCAAGGAGGGTAGAGAGCACAAAGAGAAGTAGAAACACAACTGTACTTCGTTTTCGTTTTCCTCTTTCAAATTGAAATAGCTTGTTTCTTCTCTTTCCAAAATGAATAAGTACAATTAATCCATTCATAACAATGTGTTAATCCCAGTGAAGAAACATTCATGTCTTATTCCCTGTCCTAGTCCCATAGCCTGTAAAGGTGAACCCACTGGGGTTGGCTGGGGGAGAAGAGGAAAGTTCATTCCAGAAGGAACTGTCTGAGGGATCCTAAGAATTTCTAAACAAGGCAAAGAGGGGAATAAATGACTGATTGAAAAGTAGATTGTATTTTTTTGTTGGGTCTAAAGAAAGAACAAAGCACACATGATGGAATCCAATATGAAGGAAATAAAAAATGAAAATTTTTTGTACAGATTACCTGTTCAAATTAGCATATAATCATTTCAGCCTGTCTAAATAAGTTTTGTTTTAAAAAAAAAATGTTAAATGTCCTATATACACAGTTTATGAATTAATGTTAAACTGAACCTAAACCAGAAGGAAAAGCTAAATGGTTTCATGTGATTAATTCATAGTATAATCTGATATATTCACCTGTGCAAACTTGTTTTCTACTTTTGCAGAGTTTTTCCCCTCAGACTCATAGAGTTCAAGACACACTGAGGATATACTTCCAGGGGCCTGTAATGTGTGTTGTCTTCGAGCTGGCAAAGGAGTCCCTGATGGAAACAGTACTTTGAAGCTGTTGGCTCCTGATTCATCAACTCCCTAATAAGCAGGAAAATAATATGCACATCCTTTGATATCATTACAACGAGAAAAAAAATCACTATTAGAAATGACGATATAGTCCTTGTTGATAATCTCAACACTACAAAGCAGCAAAGAGAAGAAAATGGAACTGATCCTTAATCCCAACCCACTTTAAAAATAAATTGAAACATACACTTCTCAACCTGTATTAGAAGCTTATGATTAAAACGATAGCAAATTAAGAAATTAACAGATTAATATCAACTGAAAGAATATCAGAAACTCATTACAAGTAAAATTATAAACCTAAATTAAAAATTTTTACCAGTACAAGGTTTTATTTTAAAAACCGTATGTATGTAAACCTGTGGCAATAACTTTATACTATGTATGGAAAAGTAAAGACAAGCTAAACATACCTTAACTAAAATATCCTTGGCCGAACACTCTATCTGAAGAGCATCTTCCACTGAAAGGCTTTCTTTCCCAATAAGGATTCCTGCTTCTATAGCTGCACCAATAGGGATGACCTCATCAGGAGGAATGGAATTGAGAAGCTCAACAGCTGGGAAAAGATCTCTAATCATTTGCTGTAGCCTTGGGATTCGAGAAGACCCTCCACAAAGGACAACCTAGAAAATAAAAACAATTTTCAGTTTTTTTACTTTTAGAACAATGATTGTTTCTCAAAATTAGATGTAACAGGCCATCTTCATCACATGAAATGGTAAAATATAAGAAGCCCTATTTTGGCATATTATTTTAAACTTATCATATAAAATATACACATATAAACATGCATTTAGTACACTGTTAATATTTAACATATTCTTTACTTATAATGACAAAGTTTAAAATGACAAAAGAGTAAAGAAAGAGCCCTGGTTATGGAGGCCAAGTATCTGAGTTCTAATCCTGGCTCTATCACTTACATGCCAGCATTACTTCAGGGAAAGTCCTTACCCTCTCTGGAAACCTTTTATTGGGTTGGCCACAATGTTCATTTGGGTTTTTCCATAACAGCTGATGAAAAGGCACTTCTTGGCCAACCCTACAGTTTCCTCATCTGTAAATGGAGAGCCAATTTCCTGACTTTGCCAGGATTAAATGTTTCAGTGAATATAAAGCCCATCATTTTCTCCCTCTATCCCTGTAAGAGGATTAAACATCCCCACCCACAGCTACTACCCAGACACTGCAACCCCTCCCTTTTATTTCTCTGCTCCATACTCAGGACAGGCCATGGGTTTAGCTTTGGCCAGGTGAATGTGAATACACTGGAGTACAACATATCTAAGCAGAAGTTTTAAAAGCCCTGCATGTTCCGCCAGCTGCTTTCCTCTTTCCCTTCCACCACGAGAGCTGCTCCTTTAGCCTGGGTCATGGAATGAGAAGCACACAGAAAAATGCCAAAGCAGTAGACACACGGCCACCTTCAGCTGCTCGTGTGGAACACAAGCAAGAAAAAACTGTTCACTACAGAAAACCAGTGAGACCTGGGGGTTGTTCATTACTGTCACAAGGTCAACAAACTACAGAGACAACACTATATTTTTAAATTCTCAAAAGCTTGTATTTTAGAAGTATCTAGTGGGAAGCTGCTGTATAGCACAGGGAGCTCAGCTCAGTGCTCTGTGATGTCCTTAAGGGGTGATCGCCTCCCCAAGAGGGGGGCGATTGCCTCCCCAAGAGGGAGGCAATAAATGTATACATATAGCTGATCCACTTTATTGTACAGCAGAAACTAACACAACTTTGTAAAGCAATTATACACCAAAAAAAAAAAAAAACAAAACCAACCTTAATTCTAAGAATGTACCTGATCTTTAGTCAAGCAATTGAGGATTGTACCATCTGTGATATCTAATGTCAGGGTTGTATGACCAGTTAATGAAGGAAGAGAACTCACATTAACTGATCATCTATGGTACGTCACACCCTGTGCCATACATGGTTTTCATTTAATCCTCACAACAACCCTATAGAATAATAATACTTACCTGAAAGTTAAATATTATCACCCTCCTAGTAAGAAGAGACAAGACAGTAAGGCTCAGGAAATTAAGTGATTGGTCTATTCTGGAACTATTAGCACTGTGAGCTTTCCAATTCAGCTGGATCTGTCTCCAATCTCATTCCCTTCCCACCACTGCCTTGTATCATTTATACCATGTGCTTTCATCTTTATAAGCCACTCTTCCACTCACGTACCACAGTGCATAGCATATGTATGCAAAAAAAAAAAAAAAAAAAACCCAACTGAACTAAAACCTCTACAAACAGACAAAAGAATGCAACTTTCATGTTACAACATACACAAAAATAGTGAAAATATAAAACTTTCAAACTACAGCAAATTAAAAGAAAACAGTAATAAATATTTGTCAAACACTTCAACAAAGATGGAACTGGTAAATTCAGAAGCAGCTGAAGAAATGAGAGTAACAGACCAACAGATTTAAATAGGTCAATAAATGAAACCTCGGTGTGTCAAATACCCATCCTCCCTAATAGAACCAAAATTCAATAGTAAACTACATGCCTCAAACGAAGGTTGCAGTAAATAGCAGTTAATTTTCTGATTATACAGAGCATTTACACAAATAAATTTTAAAAATCCGTAAGATTTAATCGACTAAACAGTTAAAGAATACGAAATATTTACACATAAGGAAATACAAACTTAAACATTTACTATTTAGTAACATTGACAATACTTTTTCAAAGAGTCCTATAATAGTAAAATATAGAGTAAAAACATCTCTTTTCAACTACTTAATGGAAAATTTATCTTTAAATGTAAAACTCAGTTATACTAAAATGTATAAAATTTATCTTTAAATGTAAAACTCAGTTATACTAAAATGTCTGTTCTCATACACTGCTGATGAAAGTATGAGTTAATCCAGCTCTTTTGAAAAGTAACTGAAGGTAAAAATAGGCTTCTGCTATCTATATTCTTTGACTCAATATTTTTATTATAGAAACTTATCCCAAAGAATAATCTTAAATATAGGAAGAGATGAGCACCACTTTTCTGGGGAAGGGAAGACCCGATCTAGGAGTTCAAAAGAACAATGAAATAACCTACGGTGCTCTTGCTTTTCTAGGATATTAAGAACCTATTTAAAATTCTTTCTTCAATTCTTATTGACTTATTTAGGCTGTGCTGCGTCTTTGCGGCCGCACGCACTTCCCTCTGGTTGCGGAGAGCGGGGCTGCTCTCTTGTGCAGCACAGGCTCCAGGGTGCACTAACTACACAGCTGTGACCCCAGGGCTCTAGAGCACAGGCTCAGTAGCTGTGGCGCACGGGTTCACTCGCTCAGTGGCAGATGGAACCTTCCGGGACCAAGGATTGAAGCCCCGTCTCCTGATCTGGCAGGCAAATTCTTTACCACTGAGCCACTGGGGAAGTCCAAGAGTCTATTTAAAATTGTGTTGATGAAGACTATGTAGTAATATGGACAAAGACATTGGTTATAATATTGTATAAGGAACATAAAATTCAAAATTGTGCAACAAATTTGACAAGTTTATTATAAAGTAAGACACTGGACTATTTTCTGAGTTTTCTTATATGAAAATTCCTTTATCAACAACAATGAAAAAATGTATATATATCGTGAAAGAGTAGAAATAATCTTGGGAAAAAAACTACAAACCAGTAGAATATTCTTCAAAGTCTCTAAATCTTCTTATGCAAGCAAATATGCAATATTTCTCAGCAAGCAGAGAGGAGACCGTTGTACTGGTTAAAAGCAGAACTGGGAACCACACTGAGTTAAATCCTGGTTCTACCACTAGCCACATGATAACCATGAAGCTACTTATATCTCTGTACCTCTGTGCCTCCAATTATAAAATGGAGATAAATAATATCACCTACTTCATAGAGTTCCTGGTTAAGATACAGCAAGTTAATTCATGTAAAACACTCAGAAACAGTGCCTGACACCTAAGAAACACTCTAATATTTGTCAGTTTTTGCTTATATACAAAAAATACACTGAAAAAGAATTTTAATCTTTTTTGCTAATAAACACACAGAACTGTGAGTTCATTAGAGCCATTAATCAAAATTTCCTTATTTCCTAATGTAAGGTAAGAAAATATTTACATGTATAAAAATACTCTTTCGGTACCAAGGGGCCATATCCTAAATTCCCAGTCGAAAACTATTCCTAACATAAATAAGAAAAATACAAAAGTTATTACCTTGTTGATATCATCTGCTGTAAATCCACTTTGTTCTAAGACTTCTCTGATTGCTTCTATACATTTATTAAAAAGTGGAGAACACAGAAGTTCAAATCTTGCTCTGTAAAAACACATAAACACAAAAGAGACAGCAGAAATAAGTTAAACAAGATATCTTTTTCTTGTAAAGGGTAATGTCAAAACCTACTGTAATAGATCTTTTAAGAGTAGGTTTATGATCAGAACAGGATATTAAGCACTCAGCAGAGCAATATCATGGGAGGAAAAAGTCTAGGTTATTCATCTACATACAAATGTATATAATATTAAATTCACATAGAAAAATTATCATACCCATAGCCTGCTTATAAGCTGTCAAAAAACCTAAAAATAAATTCTCAGTGTATGGCATTTCTACCAATAAATCTATTGATTCAAATCAAACCATAATTTGGAAATTTTTGCTATTTTTATGTTTTAAAGTTTTAAAAACTGTTTCTCACTACTTTTCTTTATGGTCTGAGCCTCTGCTGCATTTAAGTTTGGTTATTTTGCACCCCTTGAGAAGCCTGAATGCTAGCAAATAAAATGACAAATTCTATTTCCTTCTTAATAACTGATATGAATAAGCAAACATTTACTGAGTACTTGGACAAACTTAGCACTAAGTTAAATATTCTGGAAACAGAAAAAGTATAAAGACTCTCTTGCCCACAAGAGATTAAAATTCAATGGAACAACTTTCTTTTAGGTTGTAGCTTGAAATGTCTTGAAATATCTAGAGAACTTTCTGGAGCCACTGGCCACTTGAGACTACTGAGCACTTAATTCTGGCTAATGCTACTGAGGAAATGAATTTTTAATGTTATTTACCTATTTAATTAACTAAAAATTTTAAATAGCCACTGGTGGCAGTGCTGACCTGGAATCAGGGAAAACCCAGGGAGAAAGAGGGAGCAAGCTACAAGGGCCAGACAAAGAGAGAATTTAAAGCCTAAAAATAATGAAATACTGTATTCTGGATATTCACTAGGCTTCCAAGTCACCTGTTAGCTTGTTGGGAGATTTAAATAGTGCTAACTCACGGTAGCTATTAGTGTGGTGAGTAATACACAACACACAATGAGAGAACAATGGCCTCCCCTACCCATTCCTGGGTGGAGGTGCAATCATTTGTAACCAATGTTTTGGATTATGGAAAAGATATGAGCATTAAAAATAATTTTATGCACATTAAACCTGTGTTTACTAAATGTCACAAAAGCTATTAAAATTTAAAATGTTGCCAATGGATGACAAAGCAAATAAAACCAAGACAGAGATCAATCCTCAGAGTAAGGTGACAGGTAGTGAGCACGAACCTGGGACTCAAACTAGCTGGGTTTGCATCCCAGGTCTGGATAGCTGGATAACCTTGGACAAGAAACGAAACCTCCTGAGTAAAGTAAGGAAAACAACAGCACTTACCTCATTGGGTTGCTATGAGAATTTGAGAGTTAATACATAAGAACGAACTTAGAATATAGCCTGCCACACAGGGGTAACAGTGAAATAGTAAACAACCACTGATGCATGTGGAAGCCCCACAAAGAACTAGGGACTATACAGGTGGGACTGCTAGTCAAGAAAGGAACTTTCAAGTCTCCCCTTATCATTCTTTCAAAGGCCTGGGATGCTCCTGTCACACACTGCTCCTGGTAGGTTTAACATAACAGGGCAGTCACCACTGACATGATTGCTTTGGGAACAGTCATTTAGTCTGACAAGAGCTGAAAACCCTGGAAGTAGAAACAGAAAAGCTCTCCTTTTATAGTGGGCTAAAAACCTCAAGTGAGAAAATGAAAAATCCAAAGTGAGAACATTACACCTAAATGTGAATACATTTGGAACTTTTTGAAGTTTTTCGAACTGCAGTTTTACCTGGACACGTTGCAGTCAAAATCCTGACCTTCATACAATGAGTCAAGGAAGCAATTGGCGCTTCCCAAGGTTGACAAAGAATGTTTTGCAGTGTCAGCACCGTTCATCAGCTTCATCATGGCGCGGGCATTTCCTCTCACATCATGTCTGAAGGATCTAAACAAGAAATACAGTTTTTGAAGTTTAAAAATTACTAGGTCATTTAGAATTTATTGTAATTAAAATCTGGATAATCCCCATTAGGATAATTGTAAGCTCATGAATCAGGGACTTCCCTGGTGTCCAGTAGTTAAGACTCTGTGCTTCCACTGCAGGGGGTGCAGGTTCCATCCCTGGTCGGGAAGATCCTGGATGCTGTGCCATATGGCCAGTAAAAAAATAAATAAATAAGCTCAAGAATCAATATTAATACCAGATTTTATTTTTTCAGAATATATAAAGAAAGAGAATTTGAAGAGGGGTCTCAGGAAAAATGAATAACCAATATCCTTAAGACTCTGAATTGCTGGATTGTTTAACCACAGTTATGGACTGCACTGAAGAGGTAGAGGAGCCATCATCTTTTTGCAGATGAGACAAAAGGACGTTGAAGGAGATTCATGCAATTCGGTCAAGTCTCATACTTCACCCTTTACAACCATAGCATGATTCTTGTTGAATGGCATAGAATTATCTGTCCAGCATTAAAAAAAAAAAAAACTAAAAGTGCTTCTTCAAAGAAATTTGAAACCTATAAAATATGTAAAATTACAGTTCTTCTACCTCCAAGGTGAGTTAACTGTTAAAACTGCTTGCTAAGTGGTGACTGATGGCTCTGCTTTTAAACAGGTTTAAAACCCATAATAAAATTAACAGTGCCCTTCCTTGAGTGGGAGGGGCTTCCCTTGCGGTTCAGCTGGTAAAGAATCCACCTGCAATGCGGGAGACCTGGGTTCGATCCCTGGGTTGGGAAGATCCCCTGGAGAAGTGAAAGGCTACCCACTCCAGTATTCAGGCCTGCAGAATTCCATGGACTGTATAATCCATGGAGTCGCAAAGACTCAAACACGACTGAGTGACTTTCACTTTCTTTCACTTTGCTTGAGTTGGAACACCTTTATAACAAAAAGCATCATAGGTCTTTATTGAACAAATGAGAAATTACCACTTTTTCAGGACTTTTTTTTAACCCAGTGTAGTCAAACTGATGAAAACACTACTTTTTAGAGCAGTGATGTCCCAAATATAACCTTTATACATTTGACTCATGATGTGCCAAACAGGATTAGAATTTTGAATGGAATAATTACATCCCGCAACAAAACTAAAATATTCCTTGTGGTAATAGACAGCACATAAGACTGGTTCATTGGAATCTAACTACAACATAATCTTTTACACCTGTAAAAACTGTTCAGAAGGTAGTGAAACCTTACTGCCTTTACCCTCCTTCACCCAAACATAAAAGCAACCACTGACGAATTAGGAAGTTGAACTTGAGATCCAAGTTCATGCAGTTCAGTGTCTGGTGGTCCCTTACACCGAGTGAAAACTCTAAGTATACTGCACTAGGCAGCTGGGTCTCTGCTTTCACCTGTTTGCCAGGATAGATTGTATAATTTCAGACATGAAAATATCCAGTGCCCTGGAAAAACCATGCCCTCCTTTGAAAGAACAATTTCAAATAAATTCGGTGAAAAAAATTAAACCTGAAGCTAAATTTCAGGTTTATCACCAAACGTATCAAGTCCATTAATACTCACCTCTGAAACTCAGAGGCTAGGTACTGTGCTAAGGTTTCTGTGAAGTGGGTACCTCCAATGTTATTATCAGTGTTTGTTGAAAGAACACGGTATATTCCACTGTTAACTTCCATGACACTGATAGATAAGGATGTTCCTCCAAGTTTGAACACCAAAATGTTGCTTAAAAAAAAAAAAACAAACCACGAGTAAGTTATGAGAGAATCATAGTATTGTAAAGCCAATTTTGATTTCTTAAACTAAGAAGTCATTTAGTTTAACTCCTGTAAATCACAAATGAGGAAACTGAAGCTCTTACGGGAGAAATTGAGGTGTCCATGGTTATCGCTTAGGAATGAATCAAGCCTAGAAACCAGATCTTCTGATTTTAAGTCAAAGCTCATTTTTATTTAATCCTGCTGGTAAAATTGTATTCTTTCTCACTAATTGGAGTTCAAGACACTAACTTTTCAAAGTAAATAAAAAAGAGATTTGCAATTAAAGTAAGTCTAAGAGCATTAAATATAGAAACTTCGTTAATACTCTTAGTTACTACTGCAATGTCCATGTTCTACAAAAGTTAAAACATATGCAAAACTAGGCATTAATTTCCTATGAGTCAAAATCCAAAATTTCTGGTATTCTACATTTTAGATTACTTAAATTCCTAGTGATTTATATTAGTTTCTTTGTGAGATATGAATAAAAAGATAAAATTAGGGAAAATTAACACATCTGAATTGACATCCCTAAAGTTGCACAATGTGTCAGATCTATTAGGACCAGTTTTACAATTAAATTAGGAGTACATTTTACTATTTCATTATCAAATGAAATCTTAAATTCCCATCCTGTCTTTTCTGTTATCGCCTGCCATGAAAGTCCTCACTGTTTTTCTAAGTATGTTTAATATTCAAATTGGTAGTAAACTTAACAGTGTCCTAGAGCTTCAGTTGTAACTTGGCTGGCTTATAAACTGCAAATCTTCCTTCACTAAAGGGACAAAGTGTTAGATGATAAGAGAAGGGCAGAAGAGCGCAACCTTCCCTCCTGTTATATCTGTTCTCTGCTTTCTAGGACATCTTTCTCATCTATTTGAAAAACTCTAGATGAGGATTTTGATGTCTTTCCATCTATAAAAGCTTGGAATGACTGCACTATATAACAATCTCTATTGAAATAACTGCTATCATCTAAAATGTTTTCTACACTGAAAAACTTAAAGCTGAAAATATGGTTTTTACCTTTTTCCAGTGGGGGAGTCCTGTCCAATTCCGTAAGCCAAAAGAGCTGCAGACGGTTCGTGGATTAACCGCAAAACATTAAACCCAGCAGCTCGGGCTGCTTCCCTGTGGACAATGTGCTTTTAATGAATTTGGTATCGCATGTTCAAGTCTACATTTTTAGAAATGCTCTGCTAAAGATTTTATGCAATAGCAAATAAGATTTCACAAGCAGAACATGAAGGGTAATGATCTTTTAGAAGCAAGATAACAGAACACAAGAAACAGACCTAAGTCTTTAAGTGTAGAGATTAATTTCTCTTTAAAATAATAATGTTCAGAGTCTATTTTCTTGACAAAGAAGACAACATGTGCCCATATTAAGGGAAAGAAAGCTCTCCAAATGCTTGAGCTTACAAATTTCAGAAAGAGATTAGGACATATTTTATAATTCATTTCAGAGTTAATACAATACATATTTATAAAACACTTATAATACATTTCCAATTTCTTTACTTTAGGTTCACAGCTTTAACATTCCACAAGTACAAGTAAACAAAGCAATTCTGTGGCCCAGAAGCAAATCAGATGTTCAGCAAAGCCCTACAAGGAACTCTATCTACAGACCAAAAGACTGGGTGCTTGCCAATTACATTTGCATAACAACTTATGAAAACTAGATACAATTTTTTGTTTAGATGTTTATCTAGGTTAAAAAAAAACTCAAATACTTTCTAAAATTGCTTATTTTTATACAATTCCTACATAAGCCTTAATTACAATACACTAAGGCAAAGTGATTCACAAACGTCAACTTAATCTGGTCATCAAATGTTTCCAATCAAAATAGCGAGGAAGATATTAATACATGCGGTTTCAGGTTCTTTTGACACTTCATAAAATATAGGCAATATTAATGATTATTACCACGATTTTACCACAGGATTTACATATATAAATATATACATGATATACAAACACAACATTTTGTGTAAGGTATTTTCACATATAATTTTACCTTTTACTATATAGCAATGTTGTGAAATTTATATTTTCTTTAAGAGAAACTTCATATTATACTTACCCAAGAGCACTTTTTTGCTTTTCTCCAAAATCAAATGGAACAGTAATGACTACATCATTGGCATCTGAGCCCAAGACAGAATGTGCCGTTTCTGTATACGAAAAAAAATTTTTTTAGTTCATGAAACTTAATGTGGTAATCATGTCATGACATACATAAGTCAAATCATTACACTATACCCTTTAGTTATATAGTGCTGTATGTTAATTATATCTCAATAAAACTGGAAGAAAAACATAAATTCTGACAATACACAAAAATGTCAAGTGATACTGAGGTTTATTTTTTTGTGCCAAAGATCTTTTTATTATAAAGATTTTCCAATTTGTGAGGCTGTCCCACCCCACTGATCTCCTTCTCTTGTTCTCTTAAACTGTGCACTACTTTCTATGGTTTTGGTACAGTTCGTGGACATGTGACTAGGTACTTTCTAAAGTGTGTAGTTCTCAGGCTTCCAAGTTTCAACCACCTCCCAAATGAGATGGGCCCCATTGAGAACGGGCTTCTGATGCACAAAGGTGCAGCCCAACTACCATAAAAGGCTGCCCTCCATCCCAATTACTTTCATCACAGATTCCAGAGCTGAAGTAAGCCTCGTCAACAACCCACTCCAGAAGTCCTCAAGTTGTTCCACAGGAGGCTGCTCAGCTCCAAGCTTTTGCCTGAAGTGATAAAGCCAGACCTACCTAATCTGCTTAAACACTGTGGAGATTGTACTATCTTGAGGGAGACATAATAATTCACTTTTCACCAGCTTACTGGCCACTTTGTCTTTAGAAGTTTTGAAAACGCTGATTTGGCCCCATCCATTTACATTTCTTCCGGGGAAACCACAGTCAAGGAAAAGAAGTCGTCTAATCAAGGTCACATGGCCAGTTAGCAGGCCAGTCAGGTCTAGCATAATTTAGGCCTCCTCACTGCACATCTGCTCAATCACCCTGCTTCGCTCCAGATCAAAAAACACCTCTAGCTTTTTTAAAAGGCCAACTTTTAAAAAGATCTTTTCCTTTGCTCAATACCTTTCATTTTACTAAATATCAGTCTGGCAACATCTTCTGGGCTGACAAATTTCTTTTCTTCTCCAGTATCTATTTCATATAATAACTTCCCATTTTTTTCAATGACCTGTGAAAGAAGTGTGTTAAAATAAGAAATGATTTTAACAAAATACAAAGTTTCAAATCAATATAATTGGGTCACGACCTTGGCAGTTATTCTGTGTAACAGGGAAATAATAATAGAAGCATACTCACTAAACATTTACTTTCCGTGATGTATTTCCGAGACTGAGGATCATCAGAGCTGTCCATAAGACAAATATAAATATTTATATCATCATCATTGATATGTAAGTTTTAAAGATTATATTCTTCAAACCAACAAATATAAAAATATAATTACAGTAATTCCATGAAAGCGTTAATCTTCACATTTGAAAGTAAATAACCCTTACTTGTTCTGATCTTACTATCAATAGATGTTATACATTTGAGAATATTTTCATAGTATCAATTACTTTAAGTCCTATAATATCATATCTTTGATCATATCTCAGAGCCAAACCACTGAGATTAAAAAGGACAAAAGGAGGTAAAACCTCAAACCGGAATACCTAACACCACCTTTGTTGCTTGGTTTCTGAACATGAATCAATGTCTGAAACCTAAAAGCACTGAGCAAAAGTATGAATATTATTATATGTAAAAGTACAGAGTACTACAAGTAGATAGATACTGTCCTATACAAAGTAGGTACTCAAGAAATGTGTATGGCAAGGAAAAAACTAAGACAATGGGTATTACGCTGCTCAAAATAGTAATACAAATTAATGCAGACTAGTGCAGATTACAAAACATTTCCACTGGATCTTCCCAGCACTTAAGCGGGGTTAGTTTGGCAGGTAGTATTCAGGAGTAACAGATTTATAGACAGTCAACAACTTACAAGCTGATAAGGGGAAGAGTCAGTACTTGATCCCAGGTCTTCTCTACCAGGCTAGGTAGACTGCCTTGCAGTGAAGACAGTGAACTACTAAGGTACTTTTGCCTTGAGCAGGGATAAAAGTCTGATTCTTGGCCTAATTTCATCTATAAATGAAGATAAGGTCAATCCTTCCACTTAACCCTTCTTGCAAGGGGCTGCAGCTATTCTGTCCAGAGACCAGTCTTAACTGTTTAGTAGGAGGAGATGAAAATTAACAGTGGCTCTTCACTGAAGGGTTACCAAACATGAGGGCCCTAATCTGTGTAAACAAGGGGGAAATGAAAGGGACTTAAAAATGGGATTAATTTGGCTTAGAACTTTGTTGGCAATATTTGTAGATTCCTCCTATCACCTCCACTATGACAGGTAAGCAGTTTGTCTGACGTCACATGGCTAATTAATAGCACAACTGGCTGGAATCCAGATCTTTCATATAAAGTTTAGTATTCTTTCCATTAACTCCTGCCCTCTTTTCTAAACCCAGTATTTATACCATATCCTGGACAAATATTTTAAGGATAAGAAAAAAAAGACTAAGTGTGCCTATGGTAACTTTTTCCCCCATCAATGCTGTAATGTTGGCCTGACATGTAGTGGTTTAGATGCCTTTAGAACAGAATTTAAGTCAACCAGGATGATTTCTCTGAGTATGTTATCCGTCACTCAGATAATTTGCCAGAAAAGGGTATTTTAATGGCTTTAAATGGAATTTAATGAACTCTTAGAAATGGCAGTTTTGGACCTGATAGGATTAATGGGACTTAAAGGACTTTTAGAAATGGCAAATTCTTTCTCAACTGAGGGTCTTGTTCATTTGAGGACAGAAAGCACATGTAGCTCTGAAGGTCTCAGAGAGGTAAGGTCCTGGAGGTTAGCCAGTGGATAAGCAGAAAGCAGAGGATGGAGATGATGGACAAATGTTCACAGTAGCGCCAGAAAGTAGTGGACTGACCCACATCTGTGTACAGATAGCAACTTTATTTGTCCACACCAGGATCAAGTCACTTCACAGAGAGACAGAGGGTGGTGGGAGGCTGGTATACACAGCACCATTTACTTTGCAGGCTTCGGGAGGCAGAGCATCACTCCTACCAGGGCACCCTGGCCTTCATCCTCCTCTTTCTTGAAGGGCCCCTTGCAATAGGCAGATCCTCACCCCACACTAACATGCTACTGGGCTTGTTTCCCGCACCATCCCAGCACAGAACCTGTTACAGCCATCTGTCCACTGGGTCCTCATGCGGCTCCTATGAGGTAGCTGGGATGGCCTCCCACTGCAGAGGGGAGGGGCCTGAGGTACAAAACGGTAAAGTGA
The DNA here is from genome assembly GCF_002263795.3 of Bos taurus. Lineage (NCBI taxonomy): Eukaryota > Metazoa > Chordata > Mammalia > Artiodactyla > Bovidae > Bos > Bos taurus. Next base: position 29,500,586 of record NC_037340.1, on the reverse strand, counting down.
CCTGCTTGTGGACAGATGGGGAGTCCCAGCTGGGCCTAGAGCTCAGGCACGATATCTGGGCCTGTTTTCCTCCAGTCTCCCTTTATTACAACTTCCTCCTCTGAACAGGCTTTGGCCTGTTATTCTGTTGACTTCTTTAGGATCTTTCCCTTTAATTTTATTCCCACCTTCAAGTTACTTTACCCTTCAGGTCTGCACACTACTTCCTCTAAAGTTCAACTTGACCATCATGCTTTAGCACTTCTCTTCTCTCCAATAAATCCCTGCCGGAGTACTTTGCTACCATTAAGTGATTAATAGAGTATGGGCCTAACTGTTTCAAGTACTTCCTTAATTTTTCAGAAAATCTAACTATCTACAGGTAGTGTTATCCAGTTGTAACTGAAATGGATCCCTCTACATAAGGGCCTAAAACAACACAGAAGAAAATTTAAAAAAAATTATCTCCATTTCCAGGCCTTTTTAAAGCAAGGAATCTATGTCTGGGTATGGAGTTAATACAAGTCCACGAGAAGTCATAAATATCAATACTGTAGAATCTTTCCCTAAAATACAACTGTTAGCAGTGTTTCAAACATACATTAATATGCTGCTGTGACTGAAAACATGACAATCATAATTTCACTTTGTCTTCTGTTATGCTATTCATCTAATTTTCTGGAAGGTACGAGAAGGTACAAACTTCTCTTTAGAGATAAATAAACTGAGGCACAAAAAAAAGACAAGTGATTTGCTCAATGTAACAAAGTGTGACAGCATCAGAACCCAGGAGTTCTAACTCGATTCCAGTGTAGTCTACCTCACGCCTCCTCCATAATCACTTGTTCACCAGAGCAGCTTGCCTGCCTGCCATCTGTTCCTGGTTCCAGGGATGTTCCCACTGTGGTTCGGACCATTTCTCCACCTAATGGTATTTCCAGCATTTAGGTAAGCAACTGAGCTGCAAAATATAAAACAAAACCTCTCCCAACAGGCCTGTACTTTTTATTTCACTCTCTAGATTACAGGAGGGCTTCCCTGGTGGTTCCAGGGATAAAGAATCTGCCTGCAATGCAGGAGACACAGGTTTGATTCCTGGATCAGGAAGATCATTGGAAAAGGAATGGCAACCCACTCCAGTAGTCTTACCTGGATAATCCCATGGAAAGAGGACCCTGGCGGGCTACAGTCCATGGGGTCACAAGAGTCAGACATGAGTCAAGAGACTAAACCACCACCACCACCACCACTAGCTTATAGGAAAGCTTTTTAAATTCCAAGTCTGCTTTTTATATTTCTTGAAATAACTCATGTCTCTTATGTCTCCTGCATCAGCAGGCAGGTTCTTTACTCCTGAGCCACCTGGGAAGCCCAAATAACCACTAAGAGCTTTAAGTCAGGTTAATGATGGTCAGTTATGGCTTCCCTTCTAAAGTAAGTTGGAAGCCTGGCTCAATACCATCTATCTCCTGTAGGAAATGTGTGTGTTTCAGAGAGAAAAGGGGATGTGTCTGTGAAGGGCTGGTGCTTTTAAAAAGAGTTATCTGTTGCAGGCTTTCCTTATTCATACCACCCTCAACTGTTACCAAAGCTATTCTCTTCTAATAATATGCCATTAACAAGGTGAACTTTTGTTTACACTTTGTGAGAAAAAGTGACTCTGGAGTTTTCTAGAAGAAACATTTTCTCAGTCTTGCCTTTTGCAACATTCTAGACAGAAAACAAAGACACAGAGAACAAAATTAGCTACAAGTATTTGGGAAGCTTATATAATCCAAATTGTTTCCATGATCTCCAAATGACAAACCAAACCTAAAGATATGTAAGTATGAATATAAAGAAACCTAAACATGGAATGCAAAGAATTTACTTATAGGGAGTTATTTTATAAGATAGCCAATTTCTCATTAAAGATTATCAACATGAACCAAAACACATGATTGTGGCTTCCTATCAGTTCTGAACCATATCCATAGAGATAGACTAAGGACAAGTAAAATAGAGGCAAAGATGGTTTGACTATTCAGTGCTTGCTAGTAGTTATGTCACAGACACAGCAAATATAAAAAGGGACCAACACATGTTGTGTCTACATTAGCCTAATGAACTACAGAGAGGTTTTAAGAACTGAAGATTGTAAACTCCAGGAAGCAGTCAAGTTAAACTAGTAGAGATTTAAGCAATGAGGTCATGGTGTACAACCCTAATCCTGTATCTTGTCAACTACTGTGCCTCACCCCAGCCTTCTCTCAGCCAAGGTCATATGCTTTAATAACTTACATGTGTATAGTGCTTTAAACCCTTTCACATCTATTTCAGCCATCTGATCCTCACAACAACCCTGTGAGGTAGGCAGGTTTAGCAGCTGAGGAAGCTGGTGTATAGAGGTAAACTAAACTGTCTCCCATCAGTGACAAAGCTAGGGCTAACTAGCTCTGTGGCCTTGGTTGCATCCTTTTTCTACTGGGCCACCCCTTGCATTTCTAAAGGGTCTTTCAACTAGTGGAGACACCTGGGAGCAGCCACTAGCACATATGTTCCTACCACTCCACATATTAATCGTTCATCCACTCTTTTTTGTCTGAGGACATGGAAAAGGAGCTGGGGTATCAGGAGGCATTGGTTGGACCCAGGCTCTGCCAGTGTAGGAAATACACTCTTGCATGATCAGCTCCTAACTTTTGGTGTTTGAAATTAACCTCTGAAGCAACTTTTCAAGTCCTAGCTGGAAAGCCCCGGTTGCCTCTTCCACTGCTGTGGCCAAGCGTCTGACCGCAACCACCGCATCCCTGCGGAGCTCGTTGGCAGTGTCCTGCTGAGCGCTGGCCTCCTCGCCAATGGCAATCAGCCGATCCAGTTTTTCTTGCTCCCGCTTTGAAAGTTCTCGTGCCAACCTCCTGTTTTCTGCCAGCTCGGCTGCAATAGTCCTGGCCACTGACCGCCTTCTTCGCCGGGCCCACCTGGGAGGGGGCTCACTGGTCAAAGGTCTATCCCCACCAGAAACAAAAGGAGCCCTGGAGGAGGAGGCTGGAGGCTGCTGTGCGGAGGCCACCCCGTGAATGTTTCGGCTGGAGCTGGAGCAGGGGCTGGGCTCACCGGACACAGCCAGTCTGGTCATGGGGATGCTCTGACAGGGGGCAGCTGCACCTCTGAAAAGGTGATGAGAGCTGCTGTAGCTGGGGGTCCCTTGAGAGCACCCTGCAAAACAAAGCAACAATGTTGCAGAGAGGACATTCCTGCTATGGGAATGCTTGGAGCCAGCTGCAGAGTTGAGACACAAGGACAAAACCAAGGCATCTCTCTGCAGGGGGTGGGGAAGAATTCATTTTCTCATGCGGATATTTTGGTCTGCTACAATAGTATGTCCAAAACATCCCCCTCTGCCTTCCATGGAGCTATCCAACCCTTTCTACAGCCACAAGTTCCTAAGTCCCCATTATAAATGATGCCCAAACGAGTTTGGTTCTAAAGAGTACTTGAGGTTTAAAAGAGTTCTAATATCATACATACCTAGGGTTATAGCTTTTAAAAATCTGGAGCCCTTTCTCTCACCATTAGGTTTAAACGAGAGGGCAGGGGCTGAAATAGCGACTATGCTGAAGAGGTCACCATCCAAATACACACTGATGAGAGCCAAGTGACTCTGGGACCCGGACCCTTCACACGCTTGGGGGTTACCTGCACCCGAGGATTCATCCCAGGAGTCCTCGAGGTCACTGGTTTCTGGCATCTGGTCACTGACCCTCAGCTGACAATCATCTGACTCCTTCACTGTTTTCAAAATAGGCTGATGCTCTGCTGCCTGAGTCCTTTTTGCTCCCAGAATGCTGGTCCCCTCCTCCCCTGGGGTGTCAGGGGCTGCTAAATTCAGGTCACTGTGCTTGGCCCAAGCAGCGTCCTCCATTAAGTTGTCTGCATCAGTCACTATCTGATTTCGGAGAAGCTGATCCAAAGTATCATAAAAGGGACAGTGTGGTGGGTCGCCCATACTTGTGGCGTGGGCCACATAGGCCTTTAAATATAATGCCTTCAGGACTTTGAACTTGGAGCGGCACTGACGCTCGGTGCGGCGGAAGCCTTCCTGCTGCATCCGCTTGGACACGGCCTGATAGACATCTGCGTTGTGATGCACGGTCTGCAGGCGCTGAATGTACTCTGCCTCGCCTAGTATGGAGAGAAGCGTCCGTGTCTCTTGTCTGGACCACCGGATGCCCGCACTGCTATTGGAAGTGGCCATGGCGGACTGGGAAGAAAGGCTAGCTGGAGGAGACTCTTGGGCAGGAGGGTGCCGACCTGAAGGTGTGAGGAATTTCTGTGTGCTCCAGTCTATCTCCAGGAGCCAGCCGCTTCTTCCCTCTCTGGGCTAATTGCTGAGAAGCCAGGTCGGAGGACCGCATTTCTGGCTGGAAGGCCACAGGGGAATGAAAGTTACAGGAACGGTGTAAGGATAATTGTGGCAGTAAGTTAAGTGGTGCTACCTGTAAGTAGGTTGCAAAGAGAAAGGATGCCAGGGTTGAGAAAAGCCCAACTCTGGGAGTTCGCTCAGGATGGGGACTGGACCAAGGGCTACAAAGGGCCTTACTGGCTTGGCAACAAGGGGACTGGCTTCTCCACAAAAGGCAGGATGCTTCCAAGGCTGAGACCTGGAACCACCGTGTATCTGTAAAAATCACCATTGTCTTGTAAGTAGATAGACCAACGGGGGCGGGGATGCCTGGATCCCGAGACACATCACTCTGGAGAAGGGATAGCAGGACCGTGGTGCAGTAATATGTGTCTGCTGTGGCTCATTCCTCACTAACCTTGGCCTGGGTGGTATGCTATGCTGTGTGTTACCCATCTGACTGTCACCACTGCGCTCCTTTGTTAAAAGGTAACTTCCAGGGCCAGAAAAGCAAGCTAAAGTTGTTCTCACTAATACAAAGCTTTTTGCCTAATATGGCAGAAGACATCCATATCTTTATTTCCACCACCTGCCCCCAAATATCAACAAAACCCAAAAAGGGCTCCCAAAGAGATGCACCTATAGAACTATTCTGGATTTTGACCGTGTCAATGCCAGTACCCTGGTGTGATAGTGTAGTATAGTTTTTCAAGATGTTACCAGTTGGGAGAAAATGGTAAATCCAGAAATAGATTGGATCTCTCTGTATTATTTCTTGCAACAATATGTAAATCTACCATTATCTCAAAAAAACAGTTTAATTAAAAAAAATATTATTGGCTGCTTACTTCCTGCCTTTTTTTTTTTCAGTTAATAATTTGAAAAATTTAGACAGCAACTCAATTTATTTTCAATATGCTCAGTACTAAGTTTAGTCAACAGATACATGGATATGCGAGTGTATGTATCTTCACAACAATTTGAATTCTCTCCAAAACACTATAGTTTTTGACTTAATCACAGATATTCTAAAGAAAAAAAAATGAGCATCAAGTTCAACTTACCTAAATATATAGGTAAGAGATAATAAAAAAACAAAATCTGTATGTAATATATATATATATATATATATATATACACACACACATATCAAATTTAATCCATGATTTCCCAAACCTAAAAACAACACAAGGAAATTTCTACTTAAATTCTCACCTGAGTAAGGTAGAAAGGAAAGAACCTGAGGTTAAGAGTTAGGTGTCCTGGACCACAGTCCTGTAGAGTTCACCCCACTAAACTAATTTAGGGATACTGTAACTTCTGCGTGCTTTGAATTTCTTATCCAGAAATGAGGAGGTATAAAATCTGCCCTTCCAATCTTACAGGGATTTCTGTGGATTAAATAATAGATGTGAAAGCACTTTTAAATTTAAAAACACTATATCAAGTATTACAACTCCAATGAAAACGAAAACCCCTAATTTATAATTATAATTTGAGGTAATCTATAATTTGAGGAGACAGAAGTCTGGGGAAGCAGGCCTCTTTAATCTTTTAATTAAAGTTATAGCAGATGATTAACCTGATTCTTAAGACTTTAATTAAGCTGTTTTCCCTAATGATTAAAGGTGTAAGCCAACTGGAAAAGTTAGTTCCCAGAAAGTGTCACAAAGAGATCTGAAGAAGAAAATCAATAGCTTCTACATAAATATTCACCAATTACAATAGACTTTACAAAATTCAACTATAGTGCAAATAAATCTTCAAATTCCCACGCAATCTCGCAGTTTAAAGAGTACTGTAAAAACGTGTTAAGTTCAAACTGCCACCTCTGAATGATACAAATTATCAAAACTAAATGCACACTGGCATCTATCAATACTAACAGACCTGTAAGCGAGAAGCAAATGTCTAAATGTCTCCGTGAATCCCATCTTTGAGAAAATTCAGCACTAATATCAAAAGATAACAGCCTACTGGGGAATTCTGTGAAATGACTCAGTCATTAAAAACAACGAAAAACACACTGTAAGTTTCTAGTTTCATTTCAAATTATGCTTACATTTAAATTATAAACATGTTTTTTGTTTACCATAGGTGAAAGCATTATTTTACTCCATACCTTCTGCCAAGGATCTGCTTGACTTTCATTACTGTGTTTGAAATATTCCTTATTCTACTTTGTTTTGCTGCCAATCCAACAACCTGAAAAAGAGCAATCTATTACAACACGTCATTTTATACTTATTTCAATGTACAAAAATGAGGAGAATGGTACCTCTTCATTTTTTGAGTAAGCAACAATGGCTGGAGTAACTCTGTCGCCTGCATCATTTGCGACCACATCAGCCCGGCCATCCTGGAGGTAAATACACAACTGTATTAGTTCTTTTGAAATGAAATATATAGTCTCCTTAGATACATTCAGACATATGTGGGGCCCTGTGACTGACATATATGTGGAAACAAAAACTGCTTTACTGTATTTCTAGATCTTAATAACCAGAATTCTACAACCAGCTGCCTCTTTTCAGTCTGTTCTGCATAGTTGATAACAGAAGAGACATGATAATAACCTCTCTATATAAAACAACGTGTTAATACATTAACCTTTCTATCTCTTTTCCTTTTCCCTGTAAACGCTAATCTTTCTTCCCTCTTTTTACATATGATGAATTAGCAACAATCCTTCGGCTTTTCCCTACAAATCATTTGACATTTAACCGTGAGACGAGTATCAGGGCTGTCCCTTATGGTTCCTTCCGCCTCCCCACAGACGAGAAGAAGCCCTAAACTCCCAGTCACACACTCATTTCCAGAAAGGACAAGTGACTGGAGCACACACCATCAACTGGCTTCCTACGCTTCTCGGGATTAACAGGTCCAGTTCCAGATCGCCGCCACCTTGCTCTTTCTTGGCAAACGTCCAGAAACCTCCGGGTACCAGACGCTCGGGTCCCCCTCCCGGCATCCTGCGTCCATGAGGTCCCCAGGTCCGCCTTCCTCCTCTAGGCCTCCAGCGCCCAGGACGTGGCCGGGTCCGTCCCCACCCTCAGGGGGGACCTCCAGCTCCCAGCGTGTCCCTGGGTCCGCCCCCCAAACTCCCGGGGCCTCCAGCGCCCAGAACGTTCCCGGGCCCGCCCCCGCCCCTGGGGCCTCCGGCGCCCAGAAAGTCCCTGGGTCCGCCCCTGGGCTCGGGGCCTTCGGAACACAGGATGTCCCCGGGTCCTCCTGCACCCTGGATGTGCTGGGTCCGCAGCTGCCTTTCCTGAGGGGCCGCAGGGGAAGAGGCCGAGTCCGCCCAGCCCTTAGCCCCGAGACTTCCTCGCAGAATCGCCTCTCCGTGCGACGTCCCTAGGCCCGCGACACGCTGTTCACAACCCCGCAGACCAAAGGACTTGGCCTCGTACCCAAAGGACGCTGCACCCGCAACCCAGCTCCCCGAGTCCCTCACCTTATAGACGGCCACACAAGCTGATGTGCAGCCCAGGTGAACCCCGATGGCCGCCATGAGGCGGCAGAGACGCCGGCAGCACTAACGGGTGGTTTCCCAACAGCAACAGCGCCGGGCCGCGGCACAGCCCCATCAAGCACCGCGGAGACTTCACGTTCCAGTCCACCCACTACGCCTCCGCCCTTGCCGAGGCCGCCCGCGTCGCCGCCAATCAGCGTGAAGGTCCCGCCTTTTCTGTCGCGCAGTCGGCGATTAGCTATTGTGAGTCTCGCCCCGCTGGGGCAGCACAGCTTGAGCAATATTGCGCACGCGCAGGTCGGGGATGAGAAACGAAAAGGCTCCTTCGTCCCACCCTCTTTTCCTGAGAGCCAATGGAAACTCACGGTTGAGTTGCGTCATTTGTCCTAGCAACTCCGGGTAGATTCATTGCATCCCAGGCTCCGCGCTGCTTCGTCCTGCGGGCGATACCCGCGCGGCTGTTCTTTTCGCAGGTGGCGAGGAGTTTGAAACTGCTGGCTCAGCATGTGGTGCGGCGGCGCAGCCGCAATGGTGGCCTTTTGCGCCGGACTTTGGGTCTCTAACCCGGGGCGGGCGCAGGGCCAGGAGGCCGGGGGGATCCCGGGCGCCGACTGTGAAGGTGAGCGGTGTGAGACCTGCTTGCATGGCGGTGGCACCAGATCACAGCGCAGCTGTTGTTAGCTTTGGCGTCTCCCAGCCTTGGCTATAAATAACATTGCACTCAGGAATGCGGGCCCTGGCCCTGGTTTCTGATCGCCTTCGTCCAAGCCTAGACAAAAGTTCGAGCTGGGCCCAGTGACACCTTCAGACTGCGTTCTTGGTCTTGCTCTATTAAACCGCCGTAGTCAAAGCTGGTGCGTTTATTTATTTATTTTTCTCTTTGTCCCTCATTTTTATTTATTTTATTATTATTATTTTTATTATTTTTTACTTTACAATATTGTATTGGTTTTGTCATACATCAACATGCATCCGCCACGGGTGTACACGTGAGCTGGTGCGTTTAGATTTGGACTCAATTTTGTGCACACACGTCTAGCTGCAGAGACACGTGCTGCTTCTTGTAGTGTACAGAAGTCTTCCAAGTTCAAATTAGTTTGTAACTCCCAAAAAGACAAAACGTGACAAACTATCTGTAATTGAGGTGAAATGGCTTAAATCAGAGGACAGAATTAACATTTGTTAGGACTTCACAGGGAAAAGGGACTTTACAAAGGAGTACTTTAACTCGTTAGAAAAAGGAGGAATACAGAAGAATGAGTCCTTTGCTGTTCACGGAATCTCCTCTGTGGACTTGCAGCTGGAATAGATGGGTCTACATCCCACTCAGCCTTCTGGCTCCAACTGGCACTGTAACTGTTTCTTGAAAAATCAACGTGACAATACCTATCTCAGAGGGCTGTTAATGAGATCAAAGAAGATAATTAGCTGTGCTAGCTCCTCCCTCTTTGGGTTTTCCCTGTGGCTCAGCTGGTAAAGAATCTGCCCGCCATGCGGGAGACCTGGGTTCGATCCCTGGATTGGGAAGATCCCCTGGAGAAGGGAAAGGCTACCCACTCCAGTATTCTGGCCAGGAGTCTATGGGGTCGCAAAGAGTCGGGCGACTTTCACTTTCAGCTCCTTCCTCCTGGACTACTGGAGCACTTACCTCGTGTTTAATTCATTGAAATAATTACCTTAGATGTATATCCTTCACTCATCCCTAAGCCTGAAAATCTATTCTCACATAACAGGAAATGGTAGCTTCACAATACATGTTGAATGAATGGGTAACTACAGACTGTACCATATAAGTGAATAAGTCTTCACAATTGGAGTCCAGTTTTCTGTCGGCCCTGCAATAATTAAGCTTTTCTCCAGAAATTTAAAATACCTACATGACGTTATTATCAAACTTTAGATACAGGTAGTTACTCAGCTAAATATTGTAATTTTGTTTAAAGGTCCCGTATAACTTAACTAGGTCCTACACGTATAAAGCAGAACTTAATAAGGCATAGACGATTGGATTAATCATCAGCAGTTTAGTTTCTGGAGTTTCTACTTACAAACATTTCAGAAAAGCCAGAGCATATGTATTAATTAAATCTGAAGCTTCTAACTTGAATTTATTATAGCATATTGTGATTATTAACTGGCATGTCTGACTAACCTGGGTGTGTGTTCCCCTTTGTTAACACTAGAATTATAGCGAAGGAAATACTGGTTTTAGAACAAAACGAAAAAGTCTAGATCTGGGTCTGTTTCTGCTTATGAGTCTTTATCATTAGCCAATTAACTTCCCATCAATGTATAAGATTAAAATGCTATACTATACATAATGTAGGGCAAATTGCCATTCTTATCATGACTACTCTGTGGCATGGGACACCACTGATTTCTTTTATCAATAGAAAAACCTGACACCACATCAAAATTAATTGGCTGTATTTTGAAATTGGGAGATGTCATACTAAAAAATTCAGATTTCTGACTTATCTTGAAAACCAGGTTACCAGTCAAGACTAGCCCATCTGTCCATATAGTGGGAATTAGCTGTGGCTGCTCTTTTCAGAAAGGACAGCGCATTGGTCCTTGGATTGGTTTACCCATTCATTTTATCTGCCTGAGTCCTGAGAGTATTTAAGTTTCTGATTGTTTTAGGTCAAGTGAAGCTTTACTGGAAAAAAAAGTAAATATTTCTGAATCTCATTTAAAGGATAGTATTATGGGACTATTAAAATTCTTTTTTACTTTGAAATAATTATTCACTTATGGGACTAATTTTAATAAATAAAACCCTACAGCATAACTAAAAGGAGTATGATTATCTGGTTAAATACATGCCAGAATCCTTAAACTAATTTGTTAGTTGATTTGTAGTGATATTACTCTCTTCATGTAAGCCCAAGGAATCTTTTCTATTCTTACTGTGACTTCTCTTTGGCATGGGACACCACTGACTTTTTCAGAAAATTTCTTCTCTCCCTTTTGGCCATGCCAGATGGCATGTGGATGTTAGTTCCTCTACCAGGGATGGAACCTGCACCCCCTGCAGTGGAATGGTAGAGTCTTAACCACTGGATCGCCAGGGAAGTCCTTAAAATTTCTTCTCCTCATGGCTATGATACTGCTTTACCCCTGCTTTTGCTTCCTGTCTCTGTGCTCATTTGCTTGACAGTATCTGTAAGTTTCTAATTCTCTAGCCATGGCTTCAATATTAGAATTTTCCAGAATTCTGCCCTCTGTCCTCCTCTCTTCTCAGTCTACACACTCTTCTGTGCAATTGGAATTGACCTACCCATAGTCTGATTAATCCCAGATGTTTATATCTACCCCATCTCCTTTCTGGAGTCCAAGGCCTTGAATCCAATGGACAACTGAACACATCTACTTAGATATCTTCTACTTCAAACTCAACAGAGTCACAAACCAAAGTTATTTTCTCCTCTCTTTCTCAGTCCCCCAAGTCTGTTATGCTATGACACCAGTATATAACTAGTCCACGAGACTAGACTTCTCTCCCTGATCCCCTAAACCCATCAAACACTGGGGCTACTGATTCTACCTTCTGATTGACTCTGCTCCTTTCTTCTGCCCAGCTCCAGTGCCTTGTTACCAACCTTCACCATTTTCAGCTGCCACAATTGCATCCTTCCCCTAGTGTGGTGATCATGTAATTCCCATACATAGTATCTTTTACTGATCTTCCAAATTCCTCCAGGGAGGTGCCTCCCTTTTGTATCTAGTACGTGTCTCATAGTGTTGAGAAATCATTTTGGCTTCCTCCACGTGTGCCTTCCTTGACAGTCAAGACTTTTTCTCTTCCCACATCATCTCCAGCAGCTACCATGGTGCATAGTTCAATTCTGTTGAACACACGTTATATAGTGCTTCAATAACAGGTTATATAGCTTATAGTGAGTCAAAAGTGTATCATTCAAAGTGCAAGTTAGAATTCCCAACTTCCATCATCTAGGTAATACATTGACAGAGCAACAGTTGAAGTGTGGATATCATCTGAAGGTGTATTTGAGAATAGAGAAGGAGCTTTGAGGCATCAGAACACAGGGTTTCTTTTGCAGGAAGAGGAGAATCAGGGGTCATCAGGAAGCTTTAAAGATGGTTTCTGCATTGATCCCTACAGCAGGTATCTCCTTTGCATACTTATCAAAATGCATGTTTTCCACATTCTATCAGCAACATTCAACACAACTTATCAGTCAGTCCCTCCCTTTTAACACTTTATTCACTGTCTCCTGGGACACACTCATTCTGTGTTCTCATCCTACCTTACTGGCTTCTTATTTCAGTCCTTTCTGGTTCTTTACATCTTTTCAACTCCTACACAATGGAATTACATCACACTGAGACCTGGGATCTCTCCCTATCCTGTGGTTTCACCCTTTAACACCATTTTATTGTTCAGTTCAGGCGCTCAGTTGTGTCCGACTCTTTGCGACCCCATGGACTGCAGCACTCCAGGCCTCCCTGTCCATCACCAACTCCTGGAGTTTACTCAAACTCACATCCATTGAGTCCGTGATGCCATCCAACCATCTCATCCTCTGTTGTCCCCTTCTCCTGCCACTTTCGATTTTTCCCAGCATCAGGGTCTTTTCCAGTGACTCAGTTCTTTGCATCAGGTAGCCAAAGTATTGGAGTTTCAGTTTCAGCTTCGGCATCAGTCCTTCCAATGAATATTCAAGACTGATTTCCTTTAGGATTGACCAGTTGGATCTCCTTGCTGTCCAAAGGACTCTCAAGAGTCTTCTCTAACACCACAGCTCAGAAGCATCAATTCTTCGGCGCTCAGCTTTCTTTATAGTCCAACTCTCACATCCATACATGACTACTGGAAAAACCATAGCTTTGACTAGCCAGACCTTTGTTGGCAAAGTAATGTCTCTGCATTTTAATATGCTGTCAAGTTTGGTCATAACTTTTCTTCCAAGGAGCATCTTTTAATTTCATGGCTGCAGTCACCATCTGCAGTGATTTTGGAGCCCCCGAAAATAAAGTCTGTCACTGTTTCCACTGTTTGCCATCTATTTGCCATGAAGTGATGGCACAAGATGCCATGATCTTAGTTTTCTGAATGTTGAGTTTTAAGGCAACTTTTTCAGTCTCCTCTTTCACTTTCATCAAGAGGCTCTTTAGTTCTTCTTCGCTTTCTGCCACAAGGGTGGTGTCATCTGCATATATGAAGTTATTGGTATTTCTCCTGGAAATCTTGCCTCCAGCTTGTGCTTCATCCAGCCCAGTGTTTCTCATGATGTACTCAGCATATAAGTTAAATAAACAGGGTGACAATATACAGCCTTGACGTACTCCTTTCCCAATTTGGAACCAGTCTGTTGTTCCATGTCCAGTTCTAACTGTTGCTTCTTGACCTGCCTACAGATTTCTCAGGAGGCAGGTCAAGTGGTCTGGTATTCCCATCTCTTTAAGAATTGTCCAGAGTTTGTTGTGATCCACACAGTCAAAGGCTTTGGCATAGTCAATAAAGCTGAAGTAGATGTTTTTCTGGAACTCTCTTGCTTTTTTGATGATCCTTTTCTGTCCTTTATTGTGCCCATCTTTGCATGAAATGTTCCTTTGGTATCTCTAATTTTCTTGAAGAGATATCTAGTCTTTCCTATTCTATTGTTTTCCTCTATTTCTTTGCACTGATCACTGAGGAAGGCTTTCTTATCTCTCCTTGCTGTTCTTTGGAACTCTGCCTTCAAATGGGTATATCTTTCCTTTTCTCCTTTGCCTTTCGCTTCTCTTCTTTTCATAGCTATTTGTAAGGGCTTTTTGCCTTTTCAGAAAACCTTTTTGCATTTCTTTTTCTTTGGAATGGTTTTGAATCACTGCCTCCTGTACAGTGACACGAACCTCCATCCATAGTTCTTCAGGCACTCTGTCTATCAGATCTAATCCCTTGAATCTATTTGTCACTTCCACTGTACAGTTGTAAGGGATTTTATTTAGGTCACACCTGAATGGTCTAGTAGTTTTCCCTACTTTCTTCAATTTAAGTCTGAATCTGGCAATAAGGAGTTCATGATCTGAGCCACAGTCAGCTCCCAGTCTTGTTTTTGCTGACTGTATAGAACTTCTCCATCTTTGGCTGCAAAGAATATAATCATATAAATCCAGATGTACATACCTAGCTGCTCCTTACTGTTTGCAGTGTCAAATAGTATATTAGTGTTCTCTAGAGAAACAGACCAAGAAGATAGATAGACACATACATACAGATAGATTTATTATAAAGAATGGCTCTCCTGATTATGGAGACTGAGATATCTAAAGTCTGTATCATGGGCCAACAGGCTGGGGGCCCAGGAGAGTTGATGGTGCATAAGGCAGTCTACTGGAGAAATCCCTCATGTTTGGGAAGGGCAATCATTTTTGTTCTATTCAGGCCTTCAGCTGATTGGAAGAGGCTTATCCACATCATGGAGGGCAATCCATTTACCTAGAGTTCATGGATCTAAATGTTAATCTCATTCAAAAACACTCTCCAAGTGGATGCATATAAAATTAGTTGTCACAGTTGTCTACAAGTATCTCAAACTTCATTTAAGTATGTCTAGACTTAATTCCTGGGACTTCTTTGGTGGGTTCAGGGGCTAAGACTCTGCATTCCCAGTGCAGGAGGCCTAGGTTTGATCCCTGGCCGGGGAACTAGTTCCCACATGCTGCAACTAAGACCCGATGCAGTCAAATAATAAAAATACTTTAAAAAAAAGACTGAATTCCTGCTGAGCTTCCCAGTTTAGCAAATGGCAAACTCCACTCTTACAGTATCTCAGGCCAAAATCCTTGAAGTCATTCTTGACTTCTGCCTCTGCCCACACCTCTGTGACTCTCTCATGCCACATCTAATCCATTAGGAAGTTCTTTTGGCTTTGCCTTCAAAATATATCCAGCATCTCATCACCTCCAAGGCTCCCACCCTGGTCCAAGATAGGCAGCTATTCTAAGAACCTCCAAACTCTTCTGCCTCCTTTCCTTCTTGCCCCCCGTGCAGGGTATTCTCTGAAGAACCTCCAGAGGCATAATTTAAAAGTCATGTCAGACCACTGCACTCCTCTCAAAACCTTTAATGGCATCCCTTCTCAGAGCAGGATCCAGAGTCCCTACCATGGCCCCAAGGCCCTAGATGACCTGACATGCTGCTGTTTATTTGACCTCATTTTCTACTACTCTCCCTCTTCATCACTCTACTTCCCCAGTATTGGCTCCCTGACTGTTCCTGGTGCTGCCAAGAACACGCCTGCCCTATTCTTCCCTCTGCCTGGAGAGTTTCTCCCCAGCAGTCCACTTAATCTGTTTTCCCATTTCCTTATGTTTTCTGCTCAAACACAACTTTATCTGAGAGACCTTCCCTGACCACCCCATTTAGAATTACCTTGTCACCCTCTATCCTCCTTACCAAGTTGATGTTCCTTCATAGCCACAAGAGACTTTTATTTATTCACTAGAATGTAATCCTTGAAAGTAGGAACTTTGTTTTTCCAACAGCCTGTAGAATACTGTCAGGCACTTACTAATTGCTCAATAAATGTTTGTTAAAACCACGACATGGCTATTATATTTAGTGTTCTGTTCTTATTAAACAGCATAAAAAATCATGTTCTAAAAATGGACATTTCTAGTCCTTCAGCTGAAAACAACTAAAAACACTGGATAAAATGAAAAATATGAAGTGTAAGTTAGGAAGGCCTTGTTGTCTGTTGTTTAGTTGCTAAGTCGTGTCTGACTGTTTTGCAACCCCATGGTCTGTAGCCTGCTAGGCTCCTCTGACCATGGTATTTCCCGGGCAAGAATACTGGAGTGGATTGCCATGTCCTTCTCCAGAAGATCTCCCCAACCTGGGGATGGAAGCTATGTCTCCTGCATTGACAGGTGAGCTCTTTACCACTAAGCTACCAGGGAAGCCCAGGAAGGCATACTCAGAGGCCAAAAACAATGTGAAAACGGGAACCAGAAGAGGTAAAGGGACCCTGAGGCTGGGATTTTTCTTGAGAGTATTTGCCACCCAGGCAATTGGAAGTTAGATTTTTCATGGCTATAAAATAAAAAGAATGAATAAAATAAAAAAGAAGGATAAAGATATAGCCCAGAACCTTCTCAAGTTAGGCACATAGTAACTAGATCCTCTTCCAATTAGTTTGAAACCCTGGAGAGATAGACCTTCATTATAAAAGGTGACCTGGAAATAACCACAACTCTACCACCATCTCCAGAGACTAAAGGGAACTGTAGTACTTGAACTTTTTAACTGAATAAAAGGGAAAACAAAAAATACCTCCTAATCACTCATAGTCACAAGCTACCACACAATATGCATTGAAGTCCAAATGTACACAGCCAACCTGGGTGATTCAAAACATCTCAAACTGAGAATTTAGTTTAAAGGGATTTCAAGTAGGAATGAGCAAATGTTAATCTCACTGATAGGAATCTACCTTCAACCCAGTCCCACAAAATTCTAATAATTCCAACAAAGTTCTCAGAAAGAAAGCTCACAATTAGAAAAATCACAAACACATGGGAAGAAGAGCATCCTAAGTGGCAGCCAGTTGAGACAAGAGACAGAGGCAGCATACCTGGAAAGGCTTCAGGGATTGGAATTATCAGGCACAGAATATAAAATATGTTTATTATATGTAAAGAAATGAAGGGATTGAAAATATGAATAAAGGGCAGGAGACTATTAAAAATATTTCCAACATGTGTGGAAAAGAACCAAATAAGCATGCACAAACAGAAATTACTAGGATTAGGACTTCCCTGGTGGGTCAGTGTTGGAGAGTCCACTTGCCAAAGCAGGGGACATGGCTTTGATCCCTGGTTTGGAAAGATTCCACATGCCTCCGAGCAACTGAGCCCATGTGCCACTAAGCCCACGAGGGCAGCTACTGAGGCCTGGGTACCTAAAGCCCATGCTCTGCAATAAGAGAAACCACTGCAATGAGAAGTCCATCCACTGAGACTAGAGAACACCCACATGCAGCAACGAAGGCCTGGCACAGCCAAACAAATGAAAATAAACAGGAAATAAGTGGGATTAATAGTGGATTAGACAGAGCTGAGAAAAAGAATTAGAGAGTTGAAGACTGAAGAAATTGTCAAGAAGGAATCACTGAGTGATTCCGAGAATAAAAATGCAAAACAGAGGTAAAGGTACAATGTGGATCAAGAGAAGAATTCCCACGTATGTTAATTAGACTTCCAGAAGGAGAAGAGAGAGGTATGGATGGAGCAAAAGAGATGATAACTCATTTTTGCAAACTGATGAAAATCACCCATCCACAGATTTTGAAGTCCAGCATATTCCAAACAGTATAAATAAAAAATAATTCCACATCTAACCACATAAGAAGGAAACTGAAAAACACAAAAGGAAAATCTTAAGCACAGAAAAAGAAGACTGATAAAACTTCAAAGGCACAGCAATTAGACTGTCAGGTGATTCAATGTTGAAAGGCCTGAAGTCACAGCTAATAAATATGAAATAATAAAGCCAGGATTTAGACCCAGAAAGTTTGGCTTCAGAGCCCAAGCACTGAGTCACTACTAAACTGCCTCTGAGTATGGAGTTGGGAACTAATTTATTTAAGGCAATAGTAAAAATAAAATTGGAATGACGAAGTTTAGCCTACATTTATTCAAGAACTTTTGGCTATTCTTAAAGTCTCAACGCAGTATAACATGTATCTTATTCCTAGGTAGCAATTCCCCCTGGTCCTGACACCAGCAAGACTAATCTGGTGTCTTTTTTTTCCATCCAAAATCAAGTGGAGCAGATAATGTGGGACCAACTTTAGTTCTAGAAGGTATGGATGGAACTGCTGAAAACAATGTTCCTAGTTTACAGGTAGCTTAATAATTTCACTAACCTGATTTTAAACTTTATCATTATCTTAAAAAAAAAAGTTGTAGCTCTTTTCCTGCAGGTGGCATTATTATATTTTTTAAGTACTAAGTTGTAAATACTCAAGTTAGAAGACAAGGATTGTTGCTGTTGTTCAGTTGTGTCTGACTCTTTGCGAACCCATGAACTGCAGCACGCAGGCTTCCCTGTCCTTACAAAGATTTTAAGGCTACATAAAAATATCCAACCAAACGCTTTTTACAGGAGATGGGTTTGGGCAAAAGAATTAAATCTTTCTTTTCTACAGAAAAACCTATAATAAATATTTAAAACTAAAAATAGGAGAGACTTGGAAACAAGTATAAAATTTATTTTAGAGTGATTTTCTTAAAGAGGAGTGGAGAAATGGGATGGTGTTTGGTGTTGGGGAGGAGTGTTGAGGGAGATTTTGTTGCTTTTAAGATGTGAGAATGAACAGCATGTTCATGGGAACAATACAGGAAAGACAGAGGGCAGAGGTGCAGGAGCAGGGAGCTGATAGGATCTACTTAGCAGGTGGAAGAGTTGTCACACTTCATTCATGGAATTAAAGTAGACTCTGCTGTGTGGTAGAGGCGAAGACAGAGGCAAATGAGAGTTCTCTTTTGTTGCTTTTTTTTGCCCCTCGAAGAAATGGGAAACAGGATCAACCATGACGATGGGGTGGAGGTGTTAGGCAAGGCTTGCTAGAGAGCTGCTGTGTACTTGTCCTTTTGGGAGTGGGATACAGTGTGGGTGAGGTCCAAGCAGGGGGATTGTTGGAAGCACTGGTGGCTCATTGAAATCAGCAGTCATGAATTAACAGCAAGACCAGTGAACCTCGTGGTGCAGTTTCCTCCAGCCACGTTAAGTGAGTGTAGGTACCAAGTGGGTGGAAAGAGGTTTCAACCAGCGTTAAGATTTTGCTGGGTGAGTCCAACAAAGGAGAGCGATACAAGGGAGTTGAATTTGTATGAAAAGGAGTGATTATAATGTTGAACCACAGAATCTAAGCTGGGTGAGGAAGCATGGTAGAGAGATAGCAGAATCAATGTGACCTGGCGGGATCAGAGAATCATTGGTGCTGGGATGTTAGAGGATGTGAGCTGGGAAGATGGGAGGTGAGGATCAGACAATGAAATATTTCCACTGAGAATACAGAGAAGTTATAGTCACTGGTAATGACTGGACCTAAGGGTATGACCACAGCAAAAATGTGTTTGGAATATTAATCCTTTGTCAGTTATATAAGTTGTAAATACCTTCCTCCAGTTTGTGGCTTGTCTTATCATTTGCTTATGATTTATTTTGCATTTACAAAAGTGGTTAATGTTTATGTAATTAAATATACAGTCTCTGGTTTGGTATCTTCTTTAAGAAATTCTTCTTTATCCTGATGCCATAAAGAAGATGCTTTCCTCTAAAACTTGTTTTGTGGCTTTTCTTTTATGTCTTTATTCTCCTGGGATTCGCATTTGTGTAGTTTCCGATAGAGATCTAAATTGAACTTTTCCCAAGGTATATGGTCTGAGTATCATTTATTGACTTGTGCATTTCTTCCCCCACTGATTTTTAACATTGCTTCCATCCTACACCAAGCTCCTCTAGATTTCTGGATTTGTTTCTAGTCTCACTTTTGTTCCAGCGGCTTTTTTTTCTGCGCCAGTCCCACCATGTTTTAAATGCTATAGCTTTAGAATTGTCTTGATATCAGTAAGATCTACTCCTCAAGTTCCTTCTTCAGAAATTTCTTGGCTTTCATTTGCTCTTGTTTTTTCATACGTATTTTTGGATCAGTTCGTCAAATCTGATTTGACAAAATCTTTTGGAATTTTTAATGAGCCCTGATGGCTCCGCAGTAAAGCATCTGCCTGCAATGTAAGAGACGCAGGAGACACGGGTTTGATCCCTGGGTTGGGAAGATCCCTTAGAGAAGGAAATGGCAACCCACTCCAGTATTCTTGCCTGGGAAATCCCATGGAAAGAGGAGCCTGGTGGACTACAGTTCATAGGGTTGCAAAGAGTTGGACACGACTCAGTGACTAAATAACAACCATAGAATTTGCTGCTCTTCCTTATCATATTCCCCTAAAATTCTCTTTCTAATATTAGGGCTGCTTTGTTCCAGCATAAGCTCTGGTCTCCATCTCCTTCTCAGCTTGCTTGGACCACACACCTGCCCCTTTGAGCCAGCAACATGGGAAAGCAGCTCCTCCTGTTGCAGAGTAACCTAGTGGATGAGGCTGTGGACCAGAGTGAGACCTCCTGGGATCAAACTGCCTCCACCATTTACTGGGCAAGTTCACTGGCCTCTCTCTGACTCAGCCTCTTCATCTGTAAAATAGGGGTAGGAATGTATCTACATCAGAGCTCTGTTCTGAGACTGGAATGAGTTCATCCACATAAAGGACTCAGAATGGTGCCAAAAGCTAGTAACTAGGTTGTTCTTATTGCCTGTGCTTCTTCTGATCGTCATCTCTTCACTGACTTTGGACCCTGGGACTGAATATGATTGTTCAGATAGGGGTTCAAACTGGAACAAAGACACAGATGCAGACTACCAAGGAGCTTCATTCAAGACACATACTTTGGTTCTTCTCTGTGCTTTACCAAAGCTGTCCCTAGCATCATATCCCAGAGGAGGCTGGCTATATGTTCCTATAGGGTTAGTGACATTCTCATATTAGGTGGGAAATGCTCATATTTGAGAGTGGAACTTGGTTTCACAGACTGGATTGATTCAAAAAGCTTATGTTATTCAAGGCCCAATACTAAGCTAATAGGTACAGCATAAGCTCTGGTCTCCATCTCCTTCTCAGCTTGCTTGGACCACACACCTGCCCCAAACCATTCTTACTTATAATATGAATTTGTTGTCACAATGCATTGAATCATACTTTTTTATTTGGTGGGAGGGACATGTGCATAGGTGTGGTAGTGGTGATATTGTACATAAATACACAAATACATAATTTCTTTGTTCCTTATAGTATGTCAAGAATTCTTGAGTCGATTCTACAATTCCTTGATAGCAAGAGGAGTCAACTTTTCTCTGGACACCATAGAAAAAGAATTGATCAACTTTTGCTTGGATGTCAAAGGAAAAGAAAACCGCCTGGTATGGTAAATTTTCACCTTTCATTTCCCCGCTTGTGCTTGGAGAAAACTGCTAACTGTTTCATTTCTTATCTTGAGTTTAATGTTCTCCTGTTTGGATCCTTGCCCCAAGCATGTTCCCTGTAGAAGGCCAGCAAAAATTGATCTTTCAGGAAAATGGAGTCAATGTATTTTCACCTAGAATATGTCTGGTTTCATCTGGCTTTTTGGAAAAAACATAGGCAACCAATTCCATGATTTCTTAAATGAAATTACTATACAACTGAATTCCTAATGAGAATTTATTTACTGTCCTGAGTTAGTGTGGGTAGACTTTACATTTCTAATCAAGACAATTAGTGAAACATATAAACATATTTTTACATAATTATTTATGCATAATTAATGAAGTATTATTATCTTGAAATGGTGTTTCCTGGGTAAACACAAATGACTTGTTCCAATATACTGTCTTCATAGCACTAAAGACAATCTTGGGCCAACTTGCTTTGCCTAAAACTGTTGTACTGAATTTGTCAATTAAATTTGCCTTGTTAACTGCTCACCACTGACACACTATAAAACTCTCAGCATTTGTCTGCACCATTAAGGTTTATATTTTTAAATGTAAAATGCTTTTCAGGTAGCTTGAAAGGCAATACAACATGATGGAACAGGGCATGGACCCCAGATCCAGAAGGCTAGATTTTTGAATTAATTCAGTCTCTTCTACTTGCTGGTTGGGTGACCTCCAGTTGGCTTGGGTGTGAAATAGGGAAAGTTCTAGTACTAATGTCACAGGCTCGTTATGAGAATTAAATACATCAGTACCTTTAAAGCCCTGAGAGCAGCATCTGACACAGACAAAACATTTAGCAACTGTTATCTCTTATCATTAGTCTTTAAGTTTAACGTGAATTTCAGGGCACTTCTAATTAGGCTGATCACGGGAATGGAGTCATTGTTTTCTCATGTCTTAGTGAGTACGGGTTAAATTTAAGACCTGGGCCATGAAAACTAGGTTAACCTCTTTCTCACTTCTGGAAATTATACTGCTTGCTTTTCCCAGTGTCTGGGACCCTAAATTCTCTTTGTTCCCCTTCAGTGCTACTATCTAGGAGCCACAAAAGATGCTGCTACTAAGATCCTAAGTGAGGTCACTCGCCCGATGAGTGTGCACATGCCTGCAGCGAAGATTTGTGAGAAGCTGAAGAAGATGGACAGTCAGATCTGTGAGCTGAAATATGGTATAATGGAGTTTAATGTTTTCCCCCAAATGTCCAATGTATTGCCAATTCCCTAAACATGGGGCCAGGTTTTTAAACCATCAGTGTTAGAAGAAAAGGAATTCTACACTTGCTAATAGGATGCTGGGCTAGTGGATGGTGTCCAGTGCTGTCTGAGCTTCTTTCAGGAAAGAAAAATGAATTCTGGCACAAGCAGCATTAGGTGAAACTGCCTACCCAAATGGCAAAATTTAAACTCTTAAATCACCAAGACATTTTCAACTGCATATGTCAAAGAAAAGTTCAAAATATCAAGGGAGGGGCTTCCCTGGTGGTCCAGTCGTTAAAACTCTGCCCTTTCAATGCAGGGGGCATGGGTTGAATGATCAAGAAACTAAGATCCCACATGCCATGTGGTATGGCCAATTAAAAAAAAAAATTCAAGGGAGCAGCTATTCATGGTGAATTAGCTCTTGGTAACCTATTAAGCCCTGGAGAAGGAAATGGCAACCCACTCCAGTACTCTTGCCTAGAAAATTCCATGGATGGAGGAACCTGGTGGGCTACAGTCCATGGGGTCACAAAGAGTCGGACATGACTGAGAGACTTCACGAACCTATTAAGACCAAAGGTGCATCTACTCAAAGGTAATGTAAGGACCCTGAAGTTTTAAATGGGGCTCTAACATTCCTCCTAGGTCTATCACTCTGCCAGGTTTAACTTTTAGGAAATAGGTTAATCACATTAAATCAGATTTTGCCTGATGAAATAGACTTATCAAGGGTGCCGAAAATAAACAGCCAGAAAAGGAAGATGTCCTATTTAAAACGTTATTCTTGGCCTTATAAATTTTACATACATATATCTATTCTTATACAGATAATTTGTATCTGGGCCAGCCTTTGGGGTAGATGGATAGGACTTATAGAAGGCCGAGGAATTCTGCCTTTAGCCTATCCTTTAACCCTTGCAGTTCCACCAAAAGAAGTCCATTTCTTTTGTTTATGTCATCGTTTCATGTTACATACGTGGCGTAATATTTTAAACTACCTAAGTAATTAGCACCCAACTCTGAATCATTAATACTTTAGTCTTATTTTCCAACATAGCTGTGTAATATGCCTGTGCGCCATAGCTACACATCTGGCTTTAAAAAGATTTAATGTCTGGAAGATATCAAGACAACCTGTTTCCCAACTGGGCAAGGGCAAGCCCTAACTTCCAGGGTGATGATGATGGACTAGCATCTTTTTCTTGGCTTCCAAGTAATGAAGTAGAAGGAGGAATCACTGAGTCCGTAGAAAAAACAGTCCCCAAAGGGACAAAACTGTACTGATTCTTTCATTTAGCACATTTCTTTTGAATAATTTCTGCTATGACCAAGGTATCTTACTGGGCTCCTTGAATAATAGAAAAATTCATCAGATATTACTGAGAAGAAATGAATACTTAACTAATGTTTCGGCAATGCTGGCCACTAGAGGCCCCTGGGGAGCCATGCCATAGAGAATTTTCTTTTTAAATTGATACCAAATGATAAGTTCTCCAGAATAACCTGAAGAAACTACCAGCACCTAAAAGAAAGTAATTTTCTCCTTCAACTATTTATCTTGAATAGACCACTAGTTCTAAATTTTTCCCAGCTTCCTTTTGGTGAAAAAGTTGATATTGAACAAGGGCCTTTGAGCTGTGGAATACTAAAATTTGGGCTCTGAAAGCTTCTACTCTTAAAGATATTATTCTGTCATATCAGCCATGAAATTAAAAAACAAGGTAAGTGTAGATTTGGAACATGTTTTCAATCAGGAAGGTGTTATTTGGTTTTGAACCTGAGAGGATGTTTCCGCTTTCTCTGTTTTTTAAAAGAATAGGAATCATTATTAAAAATTGTAAAGATTCTCGAATTTATGGTTACCGGTGGGGGAAGGGTGGCGGAAAAAGATAGTTAGGGAGGTTGGTATTGAGATTTACACACTGCTATATTTAAAATCGATAACCAACAGGGACCCACTGATAGCACAGGGAACTCTGCTCAACATCATGTGGCAGCCTGGACGGGAGGGAAATGTGGGGAAGAATGAATCCATGTATATGTATGGCAGAGGCCCTTTCCTGTGCACCGGACCCTATCACAATATTGTTAATTGGCTGCACGCCAATTAAAATAAAAAGTTTAAATTCAAAATACCCACACACACAAATGTAAGAATTCTCTGGAGCACAGAGTGTAGTGACCCTCCAAATAAAAAAGGCTTTATATACAACTTTGATTTATTTCCAGCTTTACTGAGATATAAGTGACATACAAAAGTGTGTAAGTTTAAGGTATAAAATAAGTTGATTTGATAAACTTATATAGTGTAATATGATTACCACATTAGCTAATATCTCCATCATCATCATGTAATTACAAATTGTGATGGTTAGCAAACAGCTCCATTATATCATCTAATTACTCTTCCTTTTTTTGTGATGAAACTATTTAAGCTCTACTCTGTTAGCAACTTTCAAATATACAATACAGCATTATTAACTGTCTTCACCATTTTGTTCTTTCTCAGGACTGCTTTGACTATTCGGGGTCCTTTGTGATTCCATACAAATTTTAGGGCTTTTTTTTTTTTTTTTCTTTCTCTGCAAAAGTGCCACTGGCATTTTAGTAGGGATTACATTGGTAGAAGGCAATGGCAACCCACTCCAGTACTCTTGCCTGGAAAATCCCATGAGCGGAGGAGCCTGGTAGGCTGCAGTCCATGGGGTCGCTAAGAGTCGGACACGACTGAGAGACTTCACTTTCACTTTTCACTTTCATGCATTGGAGAAGGAAATGGCAACCCACTCCAGTGTTCTTGCCTTGAGAATCCCGGGGACAGAGGAGCCTGGTGGGCTGCCATCTATGGGGTCGCACAGAGTCGGACATGACTGAAGCGATGTAGCAGCAGCAGCAGCACATTGGTTTTACAGATAGCTTTGGATAGTATAGACATTCAGTTAAAAAAAAAACTTCATGTTATTTATTTTTGGCTGTGCGGTGGGTCTTGTTGCTTTATTCGGACTTTTCTCTAGTTGTAGTGTGCAGGCTTCCCATTGTGGTGGCTTCTCTTGTTGCAGAGGGCTTCCCAGGTGGCGCAGTGGTAAAGAATCCGACTGCCAATGAAGGAGATGCAGGAGACCTGGTTCAGTCCCTGGGTGGGGAAGATCTCCTGGAGTAAGAAATGGCAACCCACTCCAGTATTCTTGCCTGGCAAATCCCATGAACAGAGGGGCTTGGTGGACTAGTCTACGGGGTCACAAAGAGTCAGACACGATTAAGCACGCCATACTCAAATACTCAGCTCCTCCTGTTGCAGAACACAGGCTCTAGGCATGTGGACTTCAGTAATTGCAGTGCACAGGCTTGGTAGTTGCACTTGTTGTTCTCTAGAGCAGAAGGCAATGGCACCCCACTCCAGTACTCTTGCCTGGAAAATCCCATGGACGGAGGAGCCTGGTGGGCTGCAGTCCATGGGGTCGTGAAGAGTCGGACACGACTGAGCGACTTGACTTTCACTATTCACTTTCATGCATTGGAGAAGGAAATGGCAACCCACTCCAGTGTTCTTGCCTGGAGCATCCCAGGGACGGGGAAGCCTGGTTGGCTGCCGTCTATGGGGTCGCACAGAGTTGGACACGACTGAAGCAACTTAGCAGCAGCAGCAGCAGAGCAGAGGCTGAATAGTTGTGGCCCACGGGCTTAGCTGCTCCATGGCATGTGGAACCTTCCTGGATTGAAACTGTGTCCCCTGCATTGGCAGGTGGATTCTTATCCATTGTACCCCCAGGGAAGTCCAGTATGGACATTCTGAATTCTTCCAAACCATAAGTATAGGATCTCTTTCCATTTGTTCGTGTCTTCTTCAATTTCTTGCATCAAAGTCTTATCATTTTCTGTGTACAGATCTTTGACCTCCTTGATTAAGTTTTTTCCTAAGTCTAAGATTCAACTTTAAATTAGGATACACTTACTGGAAAATTTTGATAAGTCACTTGAAAGCTATGTTAAGTTATTAAAAGGCTTTTAAATGCCATGTTCTTTCATGTAGGTGTCAAAAAGAAATGCTTCAGAAGATGTCAAACTGAAAAAGTCCTAGGATGCCACTAATTTTTTAAAAATATTTTAGCTACACCATGCAGCATGTGGGATCTTAGTTCCCCGGCCCAGGATCAAATCTATGTCCCTTGCAGTGGAAGTGTGTAGTCTCAACCACTGGACAGCCAGAGAAGTCCCAGAACTAATAGTTGAATAAGTCAACTGAAGTGCTGTAGCTATGAGCAAGCATGCACCTAGTGGCTGGGGAGGTGGGGAAGACACTTGCCTTTGAAAGAGAAAAACTGCCCCTTTCTGATACAGAAATCATAGTCATGGGTATATTATAGATGAGCTTAATTTTTTTTCCCTATTTTTGGGCTTGGCAATAGAGCAGTAGCTGAGTTCTTGACATCCTCTGAAGATAATCTGTAAATAGGGAAACAATGGTCTTGCTAGAGGAGTTAGACGCTGGTGACAGATACTATTGGCAAGAATGTTAGGAACCAGATTGACTGGTACAGAAGCACCAGCATTAGAGAAGTTGGTTTACCCCAAAGGACTGTAAATCAACTCTGTGTGGCTTGGTAATCTCGGTAGGGGAGGGGAGATCCGGTGAGTTTAAGCTGAGATCCAAAATAGCTAAGGATTGGTGAGAATGCTCCTAATTTCATTCATGTGTTTGGGTTTCTTTAAATTTGTATTTAAAAACTAGCTTAAATTCTTTATATTGTATTTATATTCTTTAAATTTATATTTTAAAATTGTATTTAAATTCTTTAAATTTGTATTAAAAACTAATTTGTATTAGTGCTTTGTAATATATATGTTCATCCAGTTTACCTCAGACATATTTTTCTATAAAAACTGAACCATGGGATTTCCCTGGCAGCCTAGTGATTAAGATTTCACTTTTCAGTGCAGGAGGTACAAGTTCAATCCTTGGTTGGGGAGCTAAGATCCCACATGCCTCATAGCCAAAAAATAAAACATGAAACAAGCAATATTTTAGCAAATTCAATGGCTTTAAATTTAAATTCAATGACTTTAAAAATGGTCCACATTAAAAAAAAAAAAAGTGAACCATAACTTTCTAGTAAATTACAATCCATGGCTTTCAGTTGGCCACACACAAGGCCATCCCAAGGCACCACCCTCTTGATTCCCTTCTTTTTGCCTTAAAAGTAGCAATTAGGATGTTGTGCTATTTGTTTTACGAACACTGCATAGGTCCCCGTTTTGCAGCAAGTATGATTCCATGGGGAGGAAATCTGATAGATCATGAGTTAACATAATAGCTTTATATATGATACATTTTTCTTGGGTATGTCTTGGTTTCCATAGACCTTGGAACTCTTCCCCACTTTGGATCACAGGGTAGACAGTACCCAGATAAGGAACACCATTTGCTTTTCTTAGTTTAGTTTTTTTTTTTTTTTAATGTATGCCTTTCCTTTTTGTCATGAAGAAAAGAAACTGGACTTGGCATCAGTGGACCTGTCCAAGATGAGAGTAGCAGAGCTGAAGCAGATACTGCACAGCTGGGGAGAAGAGTGCAGGGCCTGTGCAGAAAAAACCGACTACGTGAATCTCATCAAAGAACTGGCACCCAAGTATGCAGCAACGCACCCCCAAACAGAACTCTGACTCCTGGAAGCCAGCGCACCATTGGCTGTAATTAGAGACAAAATGCCTCTCTAGGGTATGGATGCATTGGTTGAGAGGAACCAGGAATTTCAATATGTGTGGTTTCAGACTTATTGTTTGGATGTGACACTTCAGAATTGGTTACCTGAGTTTCTAAGTAGAACTGTTAGTATTAGTGGTTTCTGAAATCTGCAGTGTACCAAAACCTACAAGAGCCTTTCTCATAATTTTCTTGTATGTCAATTATCATTGCCTATCTCCTTAAACTGGGAAAAGTGAACCACTGAAAAATCAGTGGAGTAAATTGATTCTAAGTAGGAAGAGAGTACTCAGAAGCTATCTGTATGCTGCTGCTGCTGCTATGTCGCTTCAGTTGTGTCCGACTCTGTGCGACCCCATAGATGGCAGCCCACTAGGCTCCTCTGTCCCTGGGATTCTCCAGGCAAGAATACTGGAGTGGGTTGCCATTTCCTTCTCCAATGCATGAAAGTGAAAAGTGAAAGTGAAGTCACTCAGTTGTGTCCGACTCTTAGCGACCCCAAGGACTGCAGCCTACCAGGCTCCTCGGTCCATGGGATTTTCCAGGCAAGAGTCCTGGAGTGGGTTGCCATTGCTTTCTCCAGCTATCTGTATACTCATTTTTAATTAAATATGTTGGATTAGAGAAAGACAAATATCATATAGTGAAAAGTGAAAGTGAAAGTCTCTCAGTCATGTCTGACTCTTGGTGACCCCATGGACTATACAGTCCTGAAATTCTCCAGGCTCCCCTTTTTTTAATATTCCACATATAAACAATATTATATGACATTTATATATTGCTTATATGTGGATTATAAAAAAGGGGCACAAATGAACTTATCTACAAAACAGAGTCACAGATGTAGAAAAGAGTCTTATGGTTACTGAGGGCGGGCGGAGAAAGGATAAATTGGGAGATTAAGATTGATACACACTCCTATGTATAAAATAGGTAACTAAGAAGAATGTGCTGTGTAGCACAGGGAACTCTACTCAATTATTCTATAATGGGCTATATGAGAAAAGAATTTTTAAGAAAGTGTATGTATGTCTGTGTATAACTAATTCACTTTGCTGTAATACCCGAAACTAACACAAGATTGCAAAGCAACTATACTCTAATAAAAAAAATGTTGGATTAGGACAAAAGAGAAGATGTTTAGCTTACCTAATTCCCAACTTCAACCTCAAATGATGACCTGGTGAAATCAGAAGTTTTTTTAAAAGTAAACTTTGTATTTAACTGTAAATTACTTTACCTTCTGGGGCTTCCCAGGTGACTCAGTGATGAAGAATCCACCTGCCAATACAGGAGACACAGAAGACACAGGTTTGATCCTTGGGTTGGGAAGATCCCCTGAAGTAGGAGATGGCAAACCACTCTAGTATTCTTTCCTGGAGAATCCCATGGACAGTATTCTTGCTTGGAGAACCCCATGGACAGAGGAGCCTGGAGGGCTATAGTCCATGGGGTCGCAAAGAGTTGAACATGACTGAGCAACTGAGCGTGCGCACGCACGCACACACACACACACATACATCTACACTCACACTGTTAACTGAACTAAGCTTAAGGTCATTTGCCTTTCTTCCTATCACATATTAGAAAAACTTATTTATTTTGGCTGTGCTGGGTCTTCGTTGAGGTGTGCAGGCTCTCCAGTTGTAGCATGCAGGCTTAGTCACAGAGAGGCATGTGGGATCTTAGTTCCCTGACCAGGGATTGATCCCTCGTCCCCTGCATTAGAACATGGATTCTTAACTACTGGACCACCTGGAAAGTCTCTAGACAAGCTTTTGATAGAGGATAGAAGCTTATTAAGACTAGCTGCAGACAACATGGAGCTTTATGGGTCTTAATGCTATTTTATCAGATTTAAATTATAAAATCATCTTTGGTTCCATTTTCTAGTTACATAAGAATATGGTACCCATTGTAGATGCGGCTGGCTCTGTGTGGCAGGTGGAAGAGGGAAATGACTGCAGCGCAGTTAGAGGGAATGTTCTGGGGTGTGGAAATGTCCTATATCTTGATCAGGGCGATGGTTACATGGGTGAATATGACTGTCCAGAGCAGTATAATTAAGATGTGGGCATTTTATTGTATGTAAATTACACCTAAATACTGCTGTAGAAAAATTACTTGAAAATTAAAGTCAGTTGATTCAAAACATCTTATTTGTTTAGGAATTGCATTTGCTTAAAGTTGCCAAATGATCCAGCAATCCCACTCCTGAGCATATATCCAGACAAAACTATAATTTGAAAAGATACATGTACCCATGTGTTCATAGTAGCACTACTTGCAAAAGCCAAGACGTGGAAACAACCTAAATGTCAACTGACAGATGACTGAATAAAGAAGATCTGGTATGTATATACAATGGAATGCTATTCAGCCCTAAAAAAGAATGACATTTTTTGCCATTAGTAACCACATGGGTGTTATGCTCGGTGAAAATGTCAGAGAAAGACAAATACTGTATGCTGTCACTTATATGGGTAGTCTAAGAAATTAAAAAAACAACTAGTGAATATAACAAAAAAGAGACTCACAGATACAAAGAACAAACTAGTGGTTTTCATGATTAGCCATAAAAAAGGAAGAAAGAATGCCAGATACAGCAACATGGATGGACCTAGAGATTATGGTACTCAGTAATGTAAGTCAGAAAGAGAAAGACAAATACCATATGATATTGCTTATACGTGCACTCTAAAATATGACACAAAGGAACCTATCCAAAAACCAGAAACAGACTCACAGACGTAGTAGACAGGCTTGGGGTTGCCAAGGGCGAGGAGGTTGGTGAAGGAAGGAATGGGAGTTTGGGATTAGCAGATGCAAACTATTATATATAGAATGGATAAATAAGGTCCTACTGTATAGCATGAGAAACTATATTCAATATCTTGTGACAAACAGTAATGGAAAATAATATGAAAAAGAATATATATATATATATATATATATATATATATATATATGTACAACTGAGTCACAATAGAATAGGAAACACTAAGATCTCTTCAAGAAAATTAGACATACCAAGGGAACATTTCATGCAAAGATGGGCTCAATAAAGCACAGAAATGATAGGGACCTAACAGAAGCAGAAGGTATTAAGAAGAGGTGGCAAGAATACACAGGAGAACTGTACAAAAAAGAGCTTCACAACCCAGATAATCACAATGATGGGGTCACTCACCTAGAGCCAGACATCCTGGAATGTGAAGTCAAGTGGGCCTTAGAAAGCATCACTACGAACAAAGCTAGTGGAGGTGATGGAATTCCAGTTGAGCTACTTCAAATCCTGAAAGATGATGCTGTGAAAATGCTGCACTCAATATGCCAGCGAATTTGGAAAACTCAGCAGTGGCCACAGGACTGGAAAAGGTCAGTTTTCATTCCAATCCCAAAGAAAGGCAATGCCAGAGAATGCTCAAACTACCGCACAATTGCACTCATCTCACAGGCTAGTAAAGTAATGCTTAAAATTCTCCAAGCCAGGCTTCAGCAATACGTGTACTGTGAACTTCCAGATGTTCAAGCTGGTTTTAGAAAAGGCAGAAGAACCGGACATCAAATTGCCAACATCTGACGGATCATGGAAAAAGTAAGATAGTTCCAGAAAAATATCTATTTCTGCTTTATTGACTATGCCAAAGCCTTTGACTGTGTGGATCACAATAAACTGTGGAAGATTCTGAAAGAGATGGGCATACCAGACCACCTGACCTGCCTTTTGAGAAACCTATATGCAGGTCAGGAAGCAACAGTTAGAACTGGACATGGAACAACAGACTGGTTCCAAACAGGAAAAGGAGTACGTCAAGGCTGTATATTGTCACCTGCTTATTTAACTTATATGCAGAGTACAGCATGAGAAATGCTGGGCTAGAGGAAGCACAAGCTGGAATCAAGATTGCCGGGAGAAATATCAATAACCTCAGATATGCAGATGACACCACCCTTATGGCAGAAAGTGAAGAGGAACTAAAAAGCCTCTTGATGAAAGTGAAAGTGGATAGTGAAAAAGTTGGCTTAAAGTTCAACATTCAGAAAACGAAGATCGTGGCATATGGTCCCATCACTTCATGGCAAATAGATGGGGAAACAGTGGAAACTGGCTGACTTTATTTTCAGGGGCTCCAAAATCACTGCAGATGGCGATTGCAGCCATGAAATTGAAAGACGCTTACTCCTTGGAAGGAAAGTTATGACCAACCTAGATGGCATATTCAAAAGCAGAGACATTACTTTGCCAACAAAGGTCCGTCTAGTCAAGGCTATGGTTTTTCCAGTGGTCATGTATGGATGTGAGAGTTGGACTGTGAAGAAAGCTGAGTGCCGAAAAATTGATGCTTTTGAACTGTGGTGTTGGAGAAGATTCTTGAGAGTCCCTTGGACTGTAAGGAGATCCAACCAGTTCATTCTAAAGGAGATCAGTCCTGGGTGTTCATTGGAAGGACTGATGTTGAGGCTGAAACTCCAACACTTTGGCTACCTGATGTGAAGAGCTGACTCATTGAAAAAGACTCTGATGCTGGGAAAGATTGAAGGAAGGAGGAGAAGGGGATGAGAGGATGAGATGGTTGGATGGCATCACCAACTCGATGGACATGGGTTTGGGTGGACTCCGGGAGTTGGTGATGGCAGGGAGGCCTGGAGTGTTGCAGTCCATGGGGTTGCAAAGAGTCCGACACGACTGAGCAACTGTTCTGAACTGAACTGAGTCACTTTGCTGTACAGAAGAAATTCATACAACACAGTAAATCAACTAAACTTCAATAAAATAAAAATGCTTTTATTTAAATCCTTTTTAAATAAAAACATTTTATTTAAATAAAAAGCACTTTCTTATTTAAATGCTTTTATTTTAATAAAATGCTTTTATTAAAAAAGCATTTTTTAATGGTTTTCATTAAAAAATGAATTGCATTTACTTACTAGGAGTTCTTTTGTGGAGTGGATTGAAATTTTCCAGACTGTAAGAATACATTAGAATGTAATTTACACTTTTAAATGCTGCACAGGTGAAAGTGTTTTCAGCTAGGCAGTTAGGATACAACTGAACTTGTCAGGGATTAGCGGCTAGTAACTTTAAAATGAGAATAAAAAAGCTTTCGTGTGATAAATAGCCAAAATGGTTACTGTTTCTGGATTTTTGTCATTATGTGTAAAGCTCCCTACTTTATTATTAATTATAAAAGCCTAATTTTAGGCTTTTTACAACCTTCATGTTTGTTTTTCTTTAGTGCATTTTGAACCTTTTGAGAAACTAATCATTTGAAGATAATCTGATCTTAAAATCGGGTCATATATCTGTCTCATTTTTTAGGATATAAATCTAGGTAATAGGAGCACTGTGCAGCAGGTCATTCAAACCCATAATGTTTAGTCTGGTCTTTTGAGGGGCATTTACTCTCAGGCAGTGCCGCTCAAACTTCTGCAGGTGTGTATACAGGTCACCCGGAAAATGAAAGTTGCTCAGTTGTGTCCGACTCTTTGTGAGCCCGTGGACAATACAGTCCATGGAATTCTCTAGGCCAGAATACTGGAATGAATAGCCTTTCCCTTCTCCAAGGGATCTTTCCAACCCAGGGATCGAATTCCGGTCTCCCATATCGCAGGCAATTCTTTCCCAGCTGAGACACAAGGGAAGCCCACAGATCACCCGAGGATCTTGTTAAAATGTAGATTCTGACTCAGTAGGACTGGGTGGGACCTGAGACTCTGCATTTCTAACAAGCCCCCGAGTGATGCCCAGGCTGCTCTACTAGGGACAACACTTTGAGTGGCAAGGGCCTAAGTCATGGGTCCTGAGTTTGACTGATCTGTTTCCTTCTGCTAAACCCACTAAGGTTTTTGACAGAGCTGAATATAATAACAACAATAAAACAAACAACAACAAAGGCACAAGATTTGATTCTCTCACATAAATGAGGTCCGGATGTAGCCAGTTCAGAGTAAATATGGTAGTTCCACGAAGATGTTAGCGACTCAGCTCTTTACTTTCTGCTTCATTTCCTAGTGGTGGGTTCTTTTTTAACCCACAGTCCAAGCTGGCTGCTGGAACTCCTGGTTCCAGGAGCGAGAAGGTAGAAAAGATCTGTCTCTAAGCTGAGCCAGCTCTCATTTTGGGGTATAATTACTTTACAATGTTGTGTTTATTTCTGCTGTCCAACGAAGTGAATCAGCTATATGTATACATATATGACCTCCCTCTTGAGCCCCCCTCCCACCCCCATGCCATATCCCACCCCCCTAGGTCATCACAGAGCACCAAGCTGAGCTCCTGGTGCTGTAAGCTCCTTGTGCTTCCCACTAGCTGTCTATTTTACACATGGTAGTGTATATACGTCAGTCCTAATCTCCCAATTCGCCTTACCCTCCCCTTTCGCCCTTGTCCACATATCTGTTCTCTACGTCTGCATCTCTATTCCTGCCCTGGAAATGGGTCCAGCAGTACCATTTTTCTAGATTCTAAACATACGTGTTAATATACGATATTTGTTTTTTTTCCCTCTGACTTAACTTTATTCTGTATGACAGATTTTAGGTTCATCCACATCACTACAAATGGCCTGATTTCATTCCTTTTTATTTAGCCAGGTTCTTTAGGGCAGCCTTTCCCTTCCCTCTCCCTTCACTCCCAGTCCCCAAGTTCCATGTCCCACTCAATACTCTGCTTATGTGTCACTGACGAGAACTTAATCACATGCCGAGCCCTGCTGCAAGGGAGTTTGGGAAATAAAAGCTTTTAATTGAGTTTATTGCTGCCCAAATAAAATCAGGATTTTTTTTTTAAACTGAGGAGGAAGGGGGAGAAAGAGTTTGTGACCACAAGCCATCTCTGCCACAGAGCACACAATTTTTCTTCCTGTGAATCTTAGTTATAATTCCTGGTTGTGGTGTGGTTGTTTAGTTTCTAAGTCGTGTCTGACTCTTTTGCAACCCCATGGACTGTAGCTCACCAGGCTCCTCTGTTCAAGGGATTTCCCAGGCAAGAATACTGGAATGGGTTGCCATTTCCTTCTCCAGGGGATCTTCCCAACCCAAGGGTCGAACCTGCATCTCCTGCATTGGCAGGTGGATTCTTTACCCCTGGAGCCACCAGTGAAGACCAAATATAATTGTTGAATCAGACCTTAAATACTTCTCCCTCCTTGCTATTTGATTCCATTGTAAATGTACCTAGCTCAGTCGTTCTTTTTTTGTTTGACAAGAAGTGGCTACTGTTTTTCTATTTTATTTTCATTTGAAATGGCTTTCTCTCTCTTCCTCCCTCTTTTTCTTGTGTGTGTGTGTGCATCTGCACGTGTGTGTGTGTGTGTGTGTGTGTGCATTTTTCGGGTATGTTTTTACCCCAAATCCATAAGCACACATGTTAGAAGTCAGACAACCTGACTTCAAAGAGTAACAAAACTCTGGGCTAAAAACTTTCATCTAATCAGTGGCGGTCTAGGGTAGACATTACCCCTAATCTACTCTAGATTTCAGGAATTCCAAGCAAATGACCCTTTAATTTGGTTCCTAAATACACATGAGAGACTAGATAAAGTACAACTGAAAAGTTGTAGTTCTTCATTTGAGGGTAGATATGTATAGTCTACATTTCACTAAAAAATGATAAATACAGAATGAGTTACCTTGCCACATAGGATAAGAAAAGATTTGATTATCAGATCCCTAAAAAGCAGCAGAGAGTATTTTGTAACCCAGAAGCCCTACCTGTGTTTTTGAGCAGTGCTCAGGTTGGTAAGAGTCTTTTTAAAGCAAATATCTCAGTTTTTATCCTCTGAGTCTCATCCAGAAGAAATGATCATCAGGTGCCCATTCTAACACAGTGTGTTTGAAAGAAAAACAATTCCACCAAAGGAGAAGCAGAAAAGGGAATGAGCAGTGTGTGTTACCAAGTTTGTGTTTGGTATGCTTTTCAGTGGCAAAAAGTTTTGAGAATCTGGGATTGTGTGGGTGCATCTGGTGGTGAATTTCTAAGGTTCATTGGGATTAAAATTAAAATTTTAATGTGTGAGGTGGATAAATTAAAATTTTAGATGTGATCGTTGGGAGAAGGAAGATCGTTAGATATCAGTGAAGTGGATCAATTTTAAGGTAGTATTTTCTTTTAACCAGGGTGTAGTTGCTTTACAATGTCATGTTAGTTTCTGCTGTACAACAGCATGAATCAGCCATCTGTATACATATATATCCCCTCCCTCATGGATCTCCCTCCCTCCCCTGTCCCACTTCTCTAGGTCATCACGGAGCACAGAGCTAGACCCTTGTGCTGTACAGCAGCTTCCCACTGGCCGTCTATCTTACACATGGCAGCACTCCCCTTCCCCTCTTCCTCGCCCCAACCCCCCATGTTCACAAGTCCATTCTCTGGGTCTGTGTCTCTGTTCTTGCCCTGCAAATAGGATCATCTGTACCATTTTTCCAGATTCCACATTATATGTGTTAATATACGATATTTGTTTTTCTCTTTCTGACTTACAGTATTTTTTTTTAATTTAATTTTATTTTTAAACTTTACAATATTGTATTGGTTCTGCCATATATCGAAATGAATCCGCCACAGGCATACATGTGTTCCCCATCCCGAACCCTCCTCC
Organism: Bos taurus; assembly: GCF_002263795.3. NCBI lineage: Eukaryota > Metazoa > Chordata > Mammalia > Artiodactyla > Bovidae > Bos > Bos taurus. The sequence continues at coordinate 29,464,205 of NC_037340.1, read as the reverse complement.
CTCCTCCCTCCCCATACCATCCCTCTGGGTCGTACCAGTGCGCCAGCCCCAAGCATCCAGCATCATGCATCGAACCTGGACTGGCGACTGGTTTCATATATAATATTATACATATTTCAATGCCATTCTCCCAAATCATCTTACCCTCTCCCTCTCCCACAGAGTCCAAAAGACTGTTCTATACATCAGTGTCTCTTTTGCTGTCTTGTATACAGGGTTATTGTTACCATCTTTCTAAATTCCATATATATGCGTTAGTATACTGTATTGGTGTTTTTCTTTCTGGCTTACTTCACTCTGTATAATAGACTTATAATATTTTTTAAAGCTTCTCGGGTGATTTCCCTGGAAGGCTGTCTTAGGTTCTCTGCACACCATTCAGACAGCTGCCTCCCTGTGGAGGCAGCTCCTTGGTGTCGGAAGTGACCTGTACCTTTGTGTCTTTCTAGTCTGCTGGTGGACTCTGCAAGCCAATACATATAATCTGACAAGCTGTGCACTTTCTATGAACATATACCTGCTTATGAAGACACCTAGTCAATTATACTGTGTTAGAGATGAACTAACCTACACTTAGAAAGGAAATGGCAACCCACTCCAGTATTCTTCCCTGGAAAATCCCATGGACAGAGGAGCCTGGAGGGCTACAGTCCATAGGGTCCCAAAGAGTTGGACACGACTGAAGCGACTTGGCACTGCACAGAATAAAACAAGAAGGCAAAAAGAAATCATAAAGCTATATAATACAGGCCCACAGTCCATCACTGAAACTACTTGGAGCTGGGTCTTCTTAGAACTCATAATTTTTCAGAAGAAAAGAAAAGATAGCATGATTCATATACTATATATTTCATAATTTCCTCTGGGCTTGTGGCCGCACCCTCCCATAAATCTAGGTCAGGTTTTGTCATCAGAAGAAATCCGGCCAGGTTTTGCCTGTCAGATGAGTTACAGAAAAGAACTTTGTATTTTCCAAGCTTTTTGGATTTCTGGATCTTGGATGAGAGATTGTGGCTCTGTGGTGACTCCAATCATTGAGGGTTTATCAATCATTAATGAAGACTTTGGGCCTTCTTTGATAAAGCCTCTACAGCCCATAGACTAGTGTCCGATAGACAGAACTTCTTTCTTCTATAAAGGAGCTGAAAACACCTGGGGGGCCTCAGAAAATTAGGACTTCTGGGGCCTTGTTTCTTTCTTTTCTGGCCCCATGCCTTCCAGGAGCACAGGGCATGGTAAGCACCGAACACCTGCTCAGGGAACCAGTGCTCACCGGCTGTCTTCCTTCCCAACAGGTAGGTCAGCAGTGGTTTCTCCTCTTCAGGTCATGGTAGCCTAGAAGCCGAAAGGAGTATCTGTTCCTCCTTTCTGCAGCCCCCCACTTGCTGTCCCGCAAGCCTCCTCTCTCATCAGACTGAAAGTTTGCTCAGACTCTGCAATCCACTACCCTGACAATCAGCTGCATAAGACGTTGTTTGCAGGGCTCTTGCCTTTTTTCCTTTTGAATTTTTTAAAACCTATTTTGGAAAGACCAGATCAAATGTTGGCGCCTTCTTGATGGAGCAGCTATAAATACATTCTGAGGGACTTTGGGCCGTGCAATTTCTAGCAGGCAGCAAACTTGCTGGCCTGCTCAGTATGACCTAAGAATGTGTGTACCTGGTCCAGGAATTTATTTCTCCTCATTTCTGAGTCTTCCACTGACAGCCAGATATTTACTTCTCATATATCTCTATTCTTCCTGAATTTTAAATGAGTAAATTCCTTGTTCCTTTCAAAAAAGAAATCAGAGTTTTTTTTCCTCTTAAGTTATATTTGTATGTTTTTGCCTCCCTAGAAAGTTTAGGGTCATAGCACCTTGTCCCTCGGTGGTATGTGCTCAAAAGCTTGGTTCAGACCCAAACTCTGAAAATGACCTTTAGTTTCCTTTATTTTCTCTAATATAGTTTACTGGTGGTTCCCCCAAATTTCATTCTACTGGAAAATCTTATTAATAGCATCTTGACTGTAAGATAGAATAATAAGATGGAAAGAGTACTGAATTGGATTTGAATTCTAAGTTTGCCTATGGTTGGTTGTGTTGGTTGTGCCTCTGTTTTTCATCTGAGAATGTACCAGTTCTACTTAATTGCATTATTGGGAGGGTTAAATGACAAATATAGGTAAAATTTGTAATAGAGTGCCTAGCTCATGGTGGACACCTCAGCAGATATTAGCTGAATCTGAGTTGCACTTTTATCTTAACGATTTCATTTATTGTCACACCATTGTACATGAATACATTTAAAAATATCTTCTGGGTGCAATGCCGAAAGACTACATCGCAGCAGGTGGGATCCTTATAGCTCAGTTGGTAAAGAATCTGCCTGCAATGCAGGGACCCTGGTTTGATTCCTGGGTCAGGAAGATCCCCTGGAGCAGGGATAGGCTACCCACTGTAGTACTCTTGGGCTTTCTTTGTGGCTCAGCTGGTAAAGAATCTGCCTGCAATGCAGGATACCTGGGTTCAATCCTGGGGTTGGGAAGATCCCCTGGAAAAGGGAAAGGCTACCCACTCCAGTATTCTGGCCTGGAGAATTCCACTGACTGTGTAGTCCATGGGGTCACAAAGAGTCAGACACGAATGAGCGACTTTCACTTTCACTTTTCATGCAGGATCCTAGTTCCCTGACCAGGGATCAAATCCCAGCATTGGCAGCATGGAGTTTCAACCACTGGACCTTCAGGGAACTCCCATGAAGACATTTTAGAGATGAGGAAGTGAGGCAAAGGAGACACTTAGCAAGTTGTTTCCTGAGGCCAAGAAATGAATTCAGTCACCTGACTTCTGGACTGGATGTAACTATCAGGCTGAGAAACTCAGGAATGAGAGAGTTGGATCATTTGGAAACCTGGGCTTTAATCATTGGGAAGTAGGAATACTCACACCACATCCTCAGGGTTCTTAAAGGATATGGCAAGTAAATAATGAACATAATGCATTCGAGAATGGCACCTGTGATAAGTAGTGGGTTGTCTCTTTTATTTGAGATGACTTGATGTTTCTGGAGCATCCTTTAATGTTACACCCCTCCATGACGCTATTGCATCTTGTAGGATGCAGGAGACTGTAGGTCAACTGTCTTGAGTCAACCCTCTGCCCCAAATAAGTATGAGTATGTTCATGGATCTTTTTATTGCAGCCACATCTACCAGTTCTTTGGAAACACCTGGAAAATTTACTCATTATCATGTCTCTATAAAACCCATTAAAAACTAGTGAAACTCAGCAATCTCAAATGAAACACTTTGTGAGCTGTGCTTGATTTGAACGACTTTAACTATTAGTAACTTTCCCACCTGTCTTCCTTTTTCCACTAGGCAAAATAGATTATATACTGTAATGTGATAACTTATTGTTCTAATTTGAAAAGTTGCTTTTCACTTGTTGAAATTGTTAGAAATGTATGGGTTGGTATTCTTTTCCTATTTTCCGAGTAGTATCAACTATTTTCATCTAGCCTACACGTATTGGAACACACTCCAAAGTATAATATCTTTCTTCTAGAGGGAGGGGAAAGTGTGTAATATAGTCCTTGAGAAAATAAATGAATATGCTTTGCTTAAAAGCCTACTTATACCTTAATTTTAAACCAAGGACTTCTATGAGTAAATAATATATGTTTAAAAGTTCATTTAAATGCTTCCACTAATCATCGCATAACTGAGATGAAATTTTCCGCCAGCTGTAAGAATGATGATGAATCAATAACTTAATATTTTGTGAGTGACTCAGTAGCATATGGAGAAGGCAATGGCACCCTACTCCAGTACTCTTGCCTGGAAAATCCCATGGATGGAGAAGCCTGGTAGGCTGCTGTCCATGGGGTCGCTAAGAGTTGGACACGACTGAGCGACTTCACTTTTCACTTTCACTTTCATTCATTGGAGAAGGAAATGGCAACCCACTCCAGTGTTCTTGCCTGGAGAATCCCAGGGATGGGGGAGCCTGGTGGGCTGCCATCTATGGGGTTGCACAGAGTCAGACACAACTGAAGCGACTTAGCAGCAGCAGCAGCAGTAGCATATATTTTTGGGGGTAGGTTTTGCTTTGAAATAATTTTTAACATGAGAGTCCCTTGGACCTCAAGGAGATCCAACCAGTCCATTCTGAAGGAGATCAGCCCTGGGATTTCTTTGGAAGGAATGATGCTAAAGCTGAAACTCCAGTACTTTGGCCACCTCATGCGAAGAATTGACTCATTGGAAAAGACTCTGATGCTGGGAGGGATTGGGGGCAGGAGGAGAAGGGGATGACAGGGGATCAGATGGCTGGATGGCATCACCGACTCGATGGACGTGAGTCTGAGTGAACTCTGGGAGTTGGTGATAGACAGGGAGGCCTGGCGTGCTGCTATTCATGGGGTCGCAAAGAGTCGGACGCAACTGAACTGAACTGAACTGAATTTTTAACAGAAAAAATTTCAGTTTCCAGAATAGCACACAGAACTTCTGAATATTCTCCCCCAGATTCACCAATTGTTAACATTCCACCATATTTTCCATCTCTCTCTCTACAAATACATATATTATTTTTTCTCAACCCTTCGAAATTAAGTTGCAAAATGTGTGATGCCTTGTGATATGCCTTTAGATGCCTCTAAATATGTCATTTTGTATTTCTTTAAAACAAGAAGATTCCTGACATAGCCACAAGACACCCATTCAAATCAGGAAATTAACATTGGTATTGTACAATCTTCGGTTCACAGGTCCCCACTCAAATTTCATTGATCATCCCAATGATGTCCTTATATGTCCAGAAGCATGCATTGTAGGAAGCTGGCATGTCTCTTTAGTCATCTTAAATTTGGAATCCATTGACTAGTCTTCTCTTACTCCCTGGTGGCTCAGTTGGTAAAGAATCTGCCTACAATATTGGAGACCTGGTTCCATCCCTGGGTTCAGAAGATCCCCTGGGGGAGGGCATGGCAACCCACTCCAGTATCCTTGCCTGGAGAATCCCCATGGACAGAGGAGCTTGGAGGGCTACAGTCTCTGTGGGGTTGCAAAGAGTTGGACACGACTGAGCGACTTTCACACTTCACTATCTTCTGTTATCTTGACATTTCTGATGTGTTCAAGCCAGTTACTTTGAAGAATGTCCCTCAGTTTGGGGTTGTCTGATGTTTTGTCAGTACATTGATTGAACGAGTTATCATTAGATTCAAGTATATCACAGGAATATCACAGAAATGACTCTGTATTCTCAGTACATATTATCAGCAGGTACGTGATGTTGATTTTAACTATTACTGGTGATGTTGATTTTTTAAAACTTTTTATTTTGTATTGGGGTATAGCTGATTAACAATGCCGTGATAGTTTCAGATGAACAGAGAAGGGGACTTAGCCATACATACACATGCAGCATTCTCCCCCAAACTGCCCTCCCCTCCAGGCTGCCACATAACACTGAGCAGAGTTCCATGAGCTGTACAGTAGGTCCTTATTGGTTATCCATTTTAAATACACCAGTGTGTACATGTCGATTCCAAACTCCCAAACTATCCCTTTCCACCATTCTTCCCCGCAGCAATCATAAGCTCGATCTCTAGGTCTGTGAATCTGTTTGTTTTGCAAGTTCATTTGCATCATTTCTTTTTAGATTCCACCTGTAAGCGATGTCATACTACATTTCTCCTTCTCTGTGGTGATGTTGATTTTTATCATTTGGTTAAGATGGTGTCTTTTGGGTTTCTTCACAGTAAAGTGGTTTCTTTTTAAAATTTTTATTAGAGTATAGTTGATTTTACATGTTGTGTTAGTTTCCACAGTAAAGTTAATAAGTAATTTGTGGTGGGATATTAATAAATATTGATAAGTATTCATTACAATGTTAATAAGTATTTTGCAGGGATATAGTTTAAGACCATATAAATATCGAATCCCTCATTAAACCTTTATCCATTAATTGCGGCATCTACAAGTGCTTCTTACCTGACCCAATTATTATTAAGGTAGCTGAAAATTAATTTTTATTAATTATATATGCTACCGTTCCTTCTATACACATTGGTTGGCATCCTACTATTATTATAAGACAAAGCTTTCTCTTATTTATCTATGTCAGTATGGCTTCATGGATTCCTATTTTATTGAATGAGTTATCGTCCTCTACTGGTATTATTTATCATGATGCTTAACCTGGCCCAGATTTGGCCAGTGAGAGCCTTTTCAAGGTCCTGTGACCTTTGACAGTCCCCATCATTCTTGGAGAACTTCTTATCCCTCACAGAAGAAATTCAAGCATGTCTGATACTTTTGCTGCCTCAGCCTTGGACTCATCCATTTCTGTAAGAAGCCCTAGTTAATTTTTAGCTGAGAATGGTACTTAGAAATCTAGGTTTAGATATTGAATATGCTCATTGCTACCAGGGTGTCATCAATTCCATGTCTTCTCTGTGGGTAGAACTATCAGTTCAGTTCAGTTCAGTTCAGTCACTCAGTCGTGTCTGACTTTTTGCGACCCCATGAATTGCAGCACACCAGGCCTCCCTGTCCATCACCAACTCCCGGAGTTCACTGAGACTCACGTAGAGCTATATACACACACATACATTATCTATGGGCCTCCCAGGTCATGCTAGTGGTAAAGAACCCACCTTCTGATGTCAGAGATGTAAGAGACACAGGTTTGATCCCTGGATTGGGGAGATCCCCTGGAGGAGGACATGGCAACCCACTACAGTATTCTTAACTGAAGAATCCCATGGACAGAGGAGCCTTGCAAGCTACAATCCATTGGATCATGAAGCGTCAGACACAACTGAAGTGACTTAGCATGCACATAAATTATCTGTATCTGTGTATTCTGGCGGAGAAGGCGATGGCACCCCACTCCAGGACACTTGCCTAGAAAATCCCATGGACTGAGGAGCCTGGTAGGCTGCAGTCCATGGGGTCACTAAGAGTCGAACACGACTGAGCAACTTCACTTTCACTTTTCATTTTCATGCATTGGAGAAGGAAATGGCAACCCACTCCAGTGTTCTTGCCTGGAGAATCCCAGGGACGGGGGGGGAGCCTGGTGGGCTGCTGTCTATGGGGTCACACAGAGTCAGACACGACTGAAGCGACTTAGCAGCAGCAGCAGCAGCAGCAGCATATATTCTGGAAATCTTGTGTTCATGTCAATGGCTTCAGTTATAATCCAAAATCACTTGAGTTATTCTAGTCTTCCCTTTTTCCAGGTTTCCCCTCTCTAACAGTGGGAAGTCTGGCTCCTGTTATCCTCAATGTATTTGATTAATTCTTTGAGATGTAACCCATCTCCTGTTCTTCCTGGCCATCTTTTCATCTCCAGCGCTTCTGATTCACATGGACCAGTGCAGGTCAAGAGCTAAGAGGTTCCCCGAGCCCTGGTGGTATGCTGGCTAAGAGTGCTTCCCCTGTATTGTTTTGAATGAATCTATGAGGGGCTATCATCTAGTGGCTGAGTGGGAGATCTCTACAGTCAGAACGTTAGGTGTATATAACACCTATGCCACTTGCTAGCTGTGTGATCCTGGGCAAACCAGTCAACCTCTTCTAGTCTCTAAGATTTCTCTCTTCAAAGAGAAGCCATAGCAGGAGACAGCAGTCTCTGTACTTCTTGCTGCCTTGGGGACAGATCTTGAGTCTCAAAATAAAGGCTTCTGTCTTCTCTGCTCTAGTAGCCACTGACTGATCAATGAGCAGCAGCCTTCAGCAGGCCGCAAAAGGTGCAGCGTGGGAGATGGCTTCAGAGGCGTGGGTGGCCATACTAGCCAGGTGTGGGGCGGCGGGGCGCAGGGTATCATAAAGGGGGCTTGCCTATGGCATCCGTCCACTTGGGATAACTATAACCCAGAGCAGAATGATGTAAAGTCAGGGCCTCAGTTTCTCTATCTGCAAAAAAAGAAGATAAACATGGGCTTTCCCATCTTAGAAACCTGTTGTGTGAGGATCAAATGAGCTAATGTTTCCTAGTGCAGGAAGTGGGAGACACTTAAAGAACATTTCCCACCTCCTACCCCTAAAAGCAAAATATATTCACTGTAGAAAATTTAGACAACCAATATAAGCAAAAGCAAGGTATTAGCTATCACAGGTAACCCCAATCAGGCAAAGACAACCATTTATATTTAATTAGAGGTCCTTCCAGTCTTATATCTGGACACATCAGCATAAGATACTAAGATTATGGAGTTCCTGCTCCCTTCTCTTCTCCCTGTACAGAGGAGGAACAGATTTCTCTTGGGGACCACTCCCCTATCCCCTGAGTCTCTTGCTGGCTGGACCCAGCAGCACAACATCCCCACAAAGCAGGCAGCAGGCGGGCAGGGCAGGGTCTGCATGTGCGGCCAGGGGACCTCACACCCGGCTCTTCTCCTGCGTGGGCGGGGGGGTGTGTGCATCTTCCTTCCCAGGTACAGGAGGCCAGGAAACAGGTTTCCTCCTTCTTTGATCAGAATGAATCGTCTGCTGCGGAAGCTGGCTGTGGCCCAGATTCAGGGGGAAACGGCAGTGCAAGGCTTTTCTATTCGAGGGCTGCCCCATGGTGCTTCTCTGGGCTGAGTGTTCGGGAAAGCGAACATGACTCTAGAATGGATTCAGAGGATGTGGGGGGCTGTGCTGAGGGATGTGCCCATGCTGATTCCTGGGCTTCCCATCCCTATTGTCTCTGATGTCAATGTCAGCTTGTCTGGCTCCTCTACTTGGACATACTGGGTCATTGTGTAAATATATTCCTGTGCTGTACTAAGCCGCTTCAGTCATGTCCAATTCTTCACTACTCCCATGGATTGTAGCCCACCAGGCTTCTCTGCCTATGAGACTCTCCAGGCAAGAATACTGGAGTGGGTTGTCACTGCCTCCTCCAGGGGATCTTCCCAACCCAGGAATCGAACCCACATCTCTTATGTCTCCTGCATCGGCAAACAGGTTCTTTACCATGAGTGCCACCCAGGAAGCCCAAATATTTTCTTAAGGATTACCTAACACTGTATTGGTGCCTGGGGAGAAAAGAGGGGAGAAGAATGTGTAAAATCGAGAGCTGTATTTCCTCAGAATTTTCACCATGTAACCGATGAAGAGATTTCAGTTCAAGTTCAAGATGACTTTGCAGAACCTTCAAATGCTGCTCTAAGGACTCACTGATCCACCCAGCTCTTAGGTCCATCAAGTCACCAGTCCAGGCCCTGCTCTGACACTGACATCTTATGTTTTGGTTCATTTAATAAACATACTCATTCATCCTCACTATCTATTAGTGGTTTGGAATTTTACCCTTAGAGATTTGAGACTTTTGTGTCTGGAAGATTTTATTGACCAAAAAGCAAGTGTCTGATTAAATCAACAACCCTTGAGCTTTTCAGTGAATGGGCTGCTGTGTGTCAGTTGACTTGAGCTCTGTTTAGAGGCTAGATGGGGGAAAGTGGGGGGAGGAACACACCAAGGGAGGTGGTGACGGGGACCCTGGAGGAACTAAGGCCAAGAATCTCGTGGTGTCATCATTTAGCCAGCATTTGGATGTAGCACATCACTTTATTTAAATCCATCACACCTCTGCCCTGTGTGTCTTTATTTCCCTTCTCCCTGAGCTTGCTGCTAAGTTGCTTCAGTCGTGTCTGACTCGGTGCAACCCCATAGATGGCAGCCTACCAGGCTCCCCCGTCCCTGGGATTCTCCAGGCAAGAACACTGGAGTGGGTTGCCATTTCCTTCTGAGTTTAGCAGTGTTATAATCCCTGCTTTTGCCCAGGGCTCTTCTGGCCAACCCTGATGAAATCTCTCTCTGTTGGGCTCTACCCCTGCATCTGAGCAGCTAAGTATGGGTGCAGAGAAGTTCCCGACCCAGAGGACTGTTTCACACCAGCTCCGCGACTGTCAGTCTTAGGGAGCTCTGGGCACAGCCGGCAGCCCCACCTCATGCCCCTTGTCAGTGAGCTCCCCTATTCTCGGAGAGGATCACTTCATGGCTTCTGTCCTTTCCTGAGATTCTAGCACCTCCTCACGGGTCCTCCCCCTCAGCTGTTGGCCTTAATTCCAGTTAATAAAACAGATGTGATCCCAGAGAGCAGCCTGCATTTTCCTCCACCAAATCTTACCTTGGGACTCAGACACTTTGTTTCCTTTCTAGTTAGACAAGACCAAACCAACATCAGTCCATGCTCATTCCTGTGTGTGTTTTTAAAATGCAGTTTGCATTTGCTAACTGAACACATATATTACTTTTATTAAAATATGTTAACAAGAGGGACTTCCCTGGTGGTCCAGTGGTTAAAAATCTGCCTTGTAATTCAGGGGGACATGGGTTCGATCCCTGGTTGGGGAACTGAGATCCCACATGCCACGGAGCAACTAAACCTGCAAGCCGTAACTATTGAGCTCATGAGCCACAACTAGAGTCTGTGCACCAGAAATAAAGTCCTGCATGATGCAACAAAGATCTCACATGCCACAACTAAAACTCAATGCAGCTACACACACACAAAAATGTCAACCAGAGTAAACCAAGCAGGTCAATCGTGGTCTAATCTTGCTTGCTTGCTTTCCCTTAACATTTCTCTGAACTAAAAAAGAAACCAAACAAAAAAACCCTAATATCAGTCTCCCAAGGCAATAGAAATAAAAATGAAACTAAACAAATGAGACCTAATCAAACTTACAAGCTTTTGCACAGCAAAGGAAGTCATAAGCAAACCAAAAAGACAACCTATGGACTGGGAGAAAATTTGCAAATGATAAGAGTGATAAGGACTTAGTATCCAAAATATATGCACAGCTCATACAACTCAACAATAAAAAAACAAATAATCCAATCAGAAAATGGGCAAAAAAACCCTAAACAGACATTTCTCTAAAGAAGACAGTGTTGTTGTTTAGTGGCTGTGTCTGACTTTTGCAACTCCATGGACTGTAGCCCACCAGACTCCTCTGTGCAAGGGATTTCCTAGGCCAGAATACTGGAGTGGGTTGCTCTTTCCTTCTCTAGGGGATTTTCCTGACCCAGGGATCAAATCTACATCTCCTGCATTGGCAAGCAGATTCTTTACCACAGAGCCACCAGGGAAGTCCTAAGAAGACACACACATGGTCGGAAGGCACACGGAGAGATACTCAACACCACTGATTATCAGAGAAACGATCAAAATGGCCATCAATAAGAAGTCTACAAATAACAAATGCTGGAGAGGGGGAGGAAAAAAGGGAACCCTCTCACCCTGTTGGTAGGAATGTAAGTTGGTGCAGCCACTCTGAAAAACAATATGAAGTTTCCTCAGAAAACTAAAAATAGAATTATCATGCGACTCAGCGATCCCACGCCTGATCATATATCCAGACAAAACTATAATTAAAAGATACATGCACCCTGGTATTGATAGCAGCACTACTGATGATAACCAAGACATGGAAACAACCTACATGTCCAGCAACAGGTAAATGGGTAAAGATGTGGTCTAGTGAAATGAAACGAAGTCGCTCAGTCGTGTCTGACTCTGCGATTCCCATGCAACACTGCACAGCCATAAAAAAGAACCATTTGCAACAACACGGAGGGACCCAGAGATTATCATACAAAGTGAAGTAAGAGAGAAAGAGAAAGACAAATACCATAGGATATCACTTATATGAAAACACTCATGTCAAGACTTTGTAGAAGTATGAAATATATGCTATAATAAGTGAAAAAATAGGATTACTAGATTGTATATTCTCTATGATTTGGAAGAAATTATTCAAATAAAACAACTAGAAATTATATTAGTTGTAGGGTGGTGAAATTAAAGATGGCTTTGAATATCTGTTTTCCTAGATTGTATAACATAAATATATAAAAAACAATTTTAAAGTTCACTAGAAATATCTAATATTTAAGAAAGTAGGCAGCTCTAAGAAGCAAGGGTGCTTTTATAAATTATATAGGAACATCACAGAAATAATTAAGTCGCTACTGTATTCAGGTAGGAGGTGTTTATGGCATTGTTCTGAGTGATCCTGTTAACATCTTAAGCAACACAACATCACAAAGGAATGGGAACAGTTTAAGGGAATTTGGTGATTTTTTCCTATGTCTGACATGTTTTGGTCCCACATATTCCAGAATTTTCTCTATCCCTGCATGTAAAAATGTAAATATATATATGTATGCACACATGTATTTAAAACTTTAAAGTACATATTTAAAATTAGGTTAGAATTTCAGAATCAGAGAATAAAATGAATATATACTGCTTCTTATTTACATTCTCTGCCATGGAGCTTATTGAGCTTTTTTGGCATCTTGAGTATAATTTCTAAGCATGGATGAGAATTAAGCTAGGAGGTGCTAGCCTTCTTTTGATTATATTTTTCTTTCCCCTCTTATTCATATTACTCTTAGGCACACGGGATTCTTTATAGTTTTGGTCACAAAGGGTAAGGTCTGAAACTATCCGTTAATGCGTAAGCAAAGAGAAATTACTCTAAAAAGCTGAACAAGATCTAAAAAGCTAAACCAGCGAAGTGCTCTATAAGTAACTCTCAGACATAAAGTATATTTAGATCCTGGATACTCAAGACAAGTTTAGAAAAGGGCACATTACTACCAAGTACCTAAAAGGGCTAGATTTTTTAGTTCATTCCTTTATGGGAATGACTTGAGAGCTTTCAAGTGGTGGCCGGAGGAGAGGGGAGGATGTCTGTGTATTCCTGCGTGTAACTTTGTCCAAAGCCAGTTGTCCATTCTCCTATGTGAGCCAACTAATCTTTCTGCTGCTGTGACCATTGTCTCTGGAGTTGTCTTACTCTTGCTGCCCAAACCATTATACCTGATGGTTATGAAAATGGATACAATGATCGTCCGATGTGCAGGAGAGACAGTTTTACAGAAGAAATGGAGAGAGGAGACTCTGAAGTACAGCGGTGTGAGAGGAAATCTAATAGATGGCTGGGTGCACCCATGGGTCTCATCTTAGCAAGCTTCAGCCTGCTTGAGAACCTGAAGGCCCCCCTCATATGCTTCTGCTTACAGAATTAATTCTGGTACAGTTAATTCAGGTGGAAGAAGAGAAAGTCAAGGATCAGTTTAGTTCAGTCACTCAGTCATGTCTGACTCTTTGGGGCCCCCATGAATCGCAGCATGCCAGGCCTCCCTGTCCATCACCAACTCCCGGAGTTCATTCAAACTCATGTCCATCGAGTTGGTGATGCCATCCAGCCATCTCATCCTTTGTCGTCCCCTTCTCCTCCTGCTTCCAATCCCTCCCGGCATCAGGGTCTTTTCCAATGAATCAGCTCTTCGTATCAGGTGGCCAAAGTATTGGAGTTTCAACCTCAACATCAGCCTTTCCAATGTACACCCAGGACTGATCTCCTTTAGGATGGACTGGTTGGATCTCCTTGCAGTCCAAGGGACTCTCAAGAGTCTTCAACAAAAGCATCAATTCTTCAGCACTCAGTTTTCTTCACAGTCCAAATCTCACATCCATATATGACCACTAGAAAAACCATAGCCTTGACTAGACGGACCTTTGTTGGCAAAGTAATGTCTCTGCTTTTGAATATGCTATCTAGGTTGGTCATAACTTTCCTTCCAAGGAGTAAGCGTCTTTTAATTTCATGGCTGCAATCACCATCTGCAGTGATTTTGGAGCCCCCAAAAATAAAGTCTGACACTGTTTCCACTGTTTCCCCATCTATGTCCCATGAAGTGATGGGACCATATGCCATGATCTTCGTTTCCTGAATGCTGAGCTTTAAGCCAACTTTTTCACTCTCCACTTTCACTTTCATCAAGAGGCTTTTTAGTTCCTCTTCACTTTCTGCCATAAGGGTGGTGTCATCTGCATATCTGAAGTTATTGATATTTCTCCCGGCAATCTTGATTCCAGCTTGTGCTTCTTCCAGCCCAGTGTTTCTCATGATGTACTCTGCATAGATGTTAAATAAGCAGGGTGACAATATACAGCCTTGACGTACTCCTTTTCCTATTTGGAACCAGTCTGTTGTTCCACGTCCAGTTCTAGCTGTTGCTTCCTGACCTGCATACAGGTTTCTCAAGAGGCAGGTCAGGTGGTCTGGTATTCCCATCTCTTTCAGAATCTTCCACCATTTATTGTGATCCACACAGTCAAAGGCTTTGGCATAGTCAATAAAGCAGAACTTTATTCTGGAACTCTTTTGCTTTTTTGATGATCCATCGGATGTTGGCAATTTGATGTCTGGTTCCTCTGCCTTTTCTAAAACCAGCTTGAACATCTGGAAGTTCATGGTTCACATATTGCTGAAGCTTGGCCTGGAGAATTTTGAGCATTACTTTACTAGCATGTGAGATGAATGCAATTGTGCGGTAGTTTGAGCATTCTTTGGCATTGCCTTTCTTTGGGATTGGAATGAAAACTGACCTTTTCCAGTCCTGTGGCCACTGCTGAGTTTTCCAAATTTGCTGACATATTGAGTGCAGCATTTTCACAGCATCATCTTTCAGGATTTGAAGTAGCTCAACTGGAATTCCATCACCTCCACTAGCTTTGTTCGTAGTGATGCTTTCTAAGGCCCACTTGACTTCACATTCCAGGATATCTGGCTCTAGATGAGTGATCATACCATCGTGATTGTCTGGGTCATGAAATTCTTTATCTGGGTCATGAAACTCTTTTTTGTACAGTTCTCCTGTGTATTCTTGCCACCTCTTCTTAATATCTTCTGCTTCTGTTAGATCCATACCATTTCTGTCCTTTATTGAGCCCATCTTTGCATGAAATGTTCCCTTGGTATCTCTCATTTTCTTAAAGAGATCTCTAGTCTTTCCTATTCTATTGTTTCCTCTATTTCTTTGCATTGATCTCTGAGGAAGGCTTTCTTATCTCTTCTTGCTATTCTTTGGAACTCAGCATTCAGATGCTTATATCTTTCCTTTTCTCCTCTGCTTTTTGCTTCTCTTCTTTTCACAGCTATTTGTAAGGCCTCCCCAGACAGCCATTTTGCTTTTTTTCATTTCTTTTCCATGGGGATGGTCTTGATCCCTGTCTCCTGTACAATGTCACGAACCTCTGTCCATAGTTCATTAGGCACTCTGTCTGTCAGATCTAGTCCCTTAAATCTATTTCTCACTTCCACTGTATAATCATAAGGGATTTGATTTAGGTCATACCTGAATGGTCTAGTGGTTTTCCCTACTTTCTTCAATTGAAGTCTGAATTTGGCAATAAGTAGTTCATGATATGAACCACAGTCAGCTCCCGGTGTTGTTCTTGCTGACTGTATAGAGCTTCTCCATCTTTGGCTGCAAAGAATATAATCAATCTGATTTCAGTGTTGACCATCTGGTGATGTCCACGTATAGAGTCTTCTCGTTTTGCTGGAAGAGGGTGTTTGCTATGACCAGTGTGTTCTCTTGGCAAGACTCTATTAGCCTTTGGCCTGCTTCATTCCATAGTCCAACGCCAAATTTGCCTGTTGCTCCAGGTGTTTCTTGACTTCCTACTTTTGCATTCCAGTCCCCTATAATGAAAAGGACATCTTTTTGGGGTGTTAGTTCTAAAAGGTCTTGTAGGTCTTCATAGAACCGTTCAACTTCAGCTTCTTCAGTATTACTGGTTGGGGCATAGGCTTGGATTACCATGGTACTGAATGGTTTTCCTTGGAAACAAACAGAGATCATTCTGTCGTTTTTGAGATTGCATCCAAGTACTGCATTTTGGACTCTTTTGTTGACCATGATGGCTACTCCATTTCTTCTGAGGGATTCCTGCTCGCAGTAGTAGATATAATGGTCATCTGAGTTAAATTCACCTATTCCAGTCCATTTCAGTTCGCTGATTCCTAGAATGTCGACGTTCACTCTTGCCGTCTTTTGTTTGACCACTTCCAATTTGCCTTGATTCATGGACCTGATATTCCAGGTTCCTATGCAATATTGCTCTTTACAGCATTGGACCTTGCTTCTATCACCAGTCACATCCACAACTGGGTATTGTTTTTGCTTTGACTTCATCCCTTCATTCTTTGTGGAGTTATTTCTCCACTGATCTCCAGTAGCATATTGGGCACCTACCGACCCGGGGAGTTACTCTTTCAATATCCTATCATTTTGCCTTTTCATACTGTTCATGGGGTTCTCAAGGCAAGAATACTGAAGTGGTTTGCCATTCATTTCTCCAGTGGACCACTTTCTGTCAGACCTTTCCACCATGACCCACTCATCCTGGGTGGCCCCACACAGCATGGCTTAGTTTCATTGGGTTAGACAAGGCTGTGGTCCATGTGATCAGATTGGCTGGTTTTCTGTGATTATGGTTTCAGTGTGTCTGCCCTCTGATGCCCTGTCGCAACACTTACCTTCATACTTGGGTTTCTCTTACCTTGGAAGTGGGGTATCTTCACAGCTGCTCCAGCAAAGCGCAGTTGCTGCTCCTTACCTTGAATGAGGCGTATCTCCTTACCACCGCCCCTCCTGACCTTGGATGTTGAGTAGCTCCTCTCAGCCCTCCTGTGCGCGTGCAGCCAAAGTCAAGGATATGGAGACTCAAAACAAAACAAAACAAAAGGGCTTCTGTTATTGTGTTCTGAGTTTAACTCTTTAAAAGATAGTATGAAAGTGGTCTTAGAAAAGCAGGCTAACCACATCTTGTTACTAAAGGCAGGGGAACTGGGAACCCCCAGGTGGAGGAGCTCCCAGACAAACTCATAGCTGTCCCTACCAAGGTGATCTCAGAGACCCTACGCTCAGAGTACTGTCTGTTGGTCTGTCTGAACCAATCCTTAAGCATCTGAAAATCCACATACATCCTAATTCCCCAATCTTCTCATGTATCACAACAACTGAGGGATGGTGTATTTACAGATCAGAGATTTAGATATGATCCGGCAATAGTGGACCTTAACTCATGGATCTGACAGAGAAACACTCCCAGAGGAGTGTTTATACAGAGATGTGACCTTAAAACCAGAAGGTGGCAATCTACTGAGAAATCTCAAAGACATATGGGGTCCGGCTCTAGATATATAGGTTGTCCCCTCCCTGCTCATGCTCAGTTTTGACTCTTTTGTGACCTCAGGGTCGTGTACCCTGCCAGGTTCCTCTGTCCATGGAATTTTCCAAGCAAGAATACTGGGGTGGGTTGTCATTTCCTCCTCCAGGGGATCTTCCAGACCCAGGGATTCAACCCACATCTCCTGTGTTTCCTGCATTGCAGGCAGATTCTTTACTTGCTGAGCCATTGGGAAGCCTCCCTGATTATTCCCTGTAGATAGTGGGTGCTGCTTGTGGTTGCCCCAGACCTCTCTCCAGCTATGCTGTCAGATATAAGATTCCTGGGACAGTAAAAGTTATATCTCATCAAATAAAGAGTGAGGATGATTGTGATATAATAACAGTTACTAACTGCATGGGAAATTGTTTTAAAATCTAAAATTTTCTAGTTAATTGTGAGTAAGCATAAAAAGGTGTTCTATCCTGATCTTAGGCTTCTCTGGTGGCTCAGATGGTAAAGAATTCACCTGTAATGCAGGAAACCTGGGTTTGATTCCTGGCTCAGGAAGATCCCCTGGCGAAGGGAATGGCAACCCACTCCAGTATTCTTGGCCTTCCCTGGTGGCTCAGATGGTAAAGAATCTGCCTGCAATGAGGGAGACCTGGGTTCAATCCCTGGGTTGGGAAGATCCTCTAGAGGAGGGTATGGCAACCTACTCAAATATCCTTGCCTGGGGAATCCCCATGGACAGAGGAGCCTGGTGGGCTGTAGTCCATGGGGTCACAAAGAGTCGGACATGACTGAGCAACTAAGCACTAAGCATATCCTGAACTTAGGCTTTTTTTTTTTTTTTTCTCTACACCATTTATTGGACACATATTTTGGTCCCAGCACCATTCTTGGGGGCTTCTGTATAGCAGTAAAGAACCTGCCTGCCAATGCAGGAGACATAAGAGAACTGGGTTCAGTCCCTAGGTTGGGAAGATCCCCTGGAGGAGGGCACGGCAACTCATTCCACTATTATTGCCTGGAGAATCCCATGGATAGAGGAGCCTGGTGGGCTATGGTCCAAAGAGTCACAAAGAGTCAGACACGACTGAAGTGACAGTACAGCATAGCACCCTGCTTGGGCTGAAGGTGCAAAGACAAATGAAGAAGGATTCCTGATTGTGAAAAATGTATCATCTTTGGGAGAAACAGACATGAAAACAAATAACTCTAACACAGGTACTAAAACCTACTTAGAGGTTAAGGACAGAGTGCTAAGGAAACATGGCATCAAATAGGTTTATATTACCTAGTGTTACAAACATGCATGCAAAGGTGATAACTTTCTTGCTATAAGACACAAGGTAAGACTATCCAACTGATCTTAGTTGTTGGTGTTGTAGATGTGTTTTCCAGTTCATTTCCTGCACAAGTAAATGCCGTATACAAAGTGTATTTTCTCTTTGAAGCAAAGGCTTCTCTAACCATCTATGTCAATATCAGTTCTCATTGCACAATACTGATGACAGACATGCAAAGCCTATATGATAATATGCTTTCAAAATACACTGTTGAAGTCTTGAAATTGTTTCTTTTTTCAAATGCTGCTGTCCCAAGACTGAAATAGAAAGACTATCAGGACAATTGTTTCACTAGGTCAAAAGTTTTCTATGTGACAGAAATTAAAATTCACGATTTCCTTCTTGATTCATGTGAACACACTGTATGTTTCCCAGGGCTGTTGTTTCAAAGTACTATCAACTGGATAAATAAATACAACAAATAAACTGGGTAAATGAAAACAAATAAATGTAACTGGGTAAGTAAATACAACAGAAACGTATTTCCTCACAGCCCTGGAAGCTGCAAGTCCCACATCAAGGTGTTGGCCGTGCTCCCTCTGAAAACTTTTGGGGAGAACTCTTCCTTGGTTCTCACACAGGGGCTGCTGCAGTGACACCTTGATATACATCTCCACTCTTTTTAAAATTCCATTCCCATATAGGTCATTACAGAGTATTGAGTAGAGTCCCCTGTGCTGTAAAGCAGGTTTTACTAGTTATTTATTTTATATATAGGAGTGTGTCTATGTCAATCCCAATCTAGAGATGTAGAAAACAAACTTGGTTACTAAAGGGTAAGCGGCGGGTGCCCAGAAACTTCCTGATTTGGTGAATAACAGTCTAGTTTTCTGTGGAGGGAGCAGTATCTTGGCTGCACGGACTAAAGAAAGGACATGGTATCTGAATGCTCTTTCAAGAATTTTCAAACAATCTCCCACTCCTCCAAACCCCCAAATGACCTGGTGCCTCCAACTTCTAAACCTTTGGATGGAGTGGGAAGATAGGGGTATGGAGAAGATTAGCTTGCTTATCATCTCACATCCTTTTCAGACACATGGGTTTCATTCAGCTAAGACAGTTCTCACTCTCCTCCAGTTTCCTTTTATATCTTTTGTCTTCTATTGCCTCTTCTTCTGTCCTCTTGTCCTTATGAATTTAAACCCCTTAAATTTTTGGTATAGACTGAATGTTCATGACCTCTCAAAATTCACATATTGAAGCCCTAAACCACAATGTGATGGGATCTGGGGGGTGGTGGGTTTGGGGAGTTATTTAGGTTCAAGATGGGGTCATGAGGGTGAGGCCCTCATGATGGGATTAGTGACCTTCTAAGAACAGGAAGAGTCACCAGGGCTCTCTCTGCCCTGGGAAGACACAGCTGTAAGCCAGGAAGGGGGTACTCATCTGGAATGGAATTGGCTGGGACTTGGATCTTAGACTTCCCAATCAGGAACTGTGAGAAATAAATGTCTGCTATTTAAGCCACCCAGTCTATGGTATTTTGTTATAGCAGCCAGAGCTAAGACATTGCTGCTGCTGCTGCTAAGCCGCTTCAGTCATGTCCAACTCTGTGCGACCCCATAGATGGCAGCCCACCAGGCTCCCCCGTCCCTGGGATTCTCCAGGCAAGGACACTGGAGTGGGTTGCCATTTCCTTCTCCGATGCATTAAAGTGAAAAGTGAAAGGGAAGTCGCTCAGTCGTGTCTGACCCTCAGCGACCCCATGGACTGCAGCCTTCCAGGCTCCTCCATCCATGGGATTTTCCAGGCAAGAGTATTGGAGTGGGGTGCCATTGCCTTCTTCGAGCTAAAACATTATTTACTGTTATTTTAGTTAGATTCTTTCACTGGGGCTTCCCACAGAGCTTAGTTGGTAAAGAATCCGCCTGCAATGCAGGAGACCCTGGTTCAATTCCTGGGTAGGGAAGATCCCCTGGAGAAGGGGAAGGCTACCCACTCCAGTATTCTGGCCTGGAGAATTCCATGGACTGTAGAGTCCATGGGGTTGCAAAGAGTTGGACACGACTAAGCGACTTAGTTCACTGTTATTTTACTACTCTTTAGTCACTTAGGACTTGCACAAAAGCTTTGAACCATATCAAGACACATACTCACTTTTTATTTAAAACTCAGTTTCTTTCTTTTTAACCAATGAGATCATATATGATGCTTTAGAATCCTTTTTTTATTATTTTCTTACTACAGTATAAAGATTTCTAATTTGTGGCCATCTGGCAGGGGACCGGCCCTCCTCATTCCTTCATCACCACCAGTAGAGCAGGAAAACAAGCATGGTTACCACAGCTGCCCCTGGGAGGATGGAGACTGCAAGGGTCTGCAAGTCCTAAGGAAGGTGACATGAATACAGGATGAACCACTGCCCAGGTGCAGCTGTTGGGAAAGGGCATGAGGTATGTGGTTTAGGGCAGATGCCTTTTCAGTCTGAAACTACTAGAGCAAAACTTTGTACACATCCAGAGACTATCTATGGATAAGACATCATAGTAGGGTTTCCCTGGTGGCTCAGTGGTAAAGAATCCACCTGCCAATGCAGGAGACATGGGTTCCATCCCTGATCTGAGAAAATCCCACATGCCTCGGAGCAACTAAGTCTGTGTGCCATAACTATCGAGCCTGTGCTCTAGAGCCTGGGAACCGCAGCTACTGAGCCCACGTGCCGTAACTACTAAGGTCCTTGCTCCCTAGAGCCCATGCTCCCCAACAAAAGAAGCCACTGCAATGAGAAGCCCACACACTGCAACTAGAGAGTAGCTGCCCCACTTGCCACAACTAGAAAAAGCCTGCCCACAGCAATGAAGACCCAGCACAAAAATAAATAAATAAAATTACTTTTTAAAAAAGACATCATCGTAACTGTGTGATGAGATAGACTAGCCACTGTCCTAAGGGTATATTCTATCTGTGAACTCATCAGCGCTGCTCCCAACACCCACTGCTTGTTTTATCATCACCCCTGGGGGCTGAATACACCCCTTGGTGGCAGGCTGTGGACCAAGAAGAATGGTGGAAGGATCTGGGAAATGGGTACATCTGGGGAATACAGACTCTACTCTGAGATCAAGGGCCCCACTGAAAGAGACTAATTAGGAACCTGACAGATCAGTATTTCCCAGAAGTATTTGTGGAAGCTGTAATGATGGAAATATAATCCTGAAGCTTGGAGATTAGCTGAGTGTCAGAGAGGGTCGACTTTTTTCAGCCTACCTGATCATTCCTTTTAATTTCAGCTGTGCTTTTGGGTGGAAAGCAAAGAAGCTTTTGCTTTTACTCCCCCCCAAAAGATTTATGTTGTAATCAGCTGGGATTTCTGTGTGAGGATTAAAAATAGGGGTAAAGAGAATTCCAGAAATGAGAGGGAAGGACAGTCTTCATCTGAGGCATATACAGTCCAATCTCATTTTGCAAAAAAAATAATAAGGGCATTTTCAATAGTCTCAGAAGTGTTTGAGAAACTTTTACCAAAAAAAAAAAAGGAAGCATATTTTTATTTATCTTTTGTTTTACTTTGTTTTCTTTTTAAACTTATTTTTAATTCACTTTGATTTTAAAATAAATATGAGGAGGGGGAGAGGATGTGGGATCACACAATGGCACTGTTATCGGCCCGGACTAGGAGCACAGCTGTGTTTCTGGGTCTGACAGCTGAGGGACCTGCTTCCTGTCTTTCCCCTGCTATTCCTCTCTCCTATAGGTGACCTTCCTTCCTCCATGTTTAGGAAGAAGCTGGTCCTTCCTGCTGCTTTCAGGGACTGGTGAGGGTCCCCTGAATTCTGAGGTGATTGTTTGTCTCACTAGGAGGTGTGCTAAGGCCTGGAGGCAAAGGCGCATCTATTAGGACAGGGGATGTTCCCAGAGTCAATCACACTCGGGCAGGAAACATCCAGCAAGGCGACTCTCGGGAGGAAGGGGTGCCCCTTCCTCTCTTGGGGCCTTGTCTCTTGAGCGGAGTCTCTAAGGAGTCTAGACAGGGTAAGACTAGGATACTAGACAGAAAGGAGGAAGGGGGAAGCCCCTGGGACACTGAAGTGCTCTCAGGGGGCTCTGGGACACAGACAGTGATGTTACCTAGCAGCTGGTGAAAAAAAAAAAGAACAGGGTTTTGAGAGCTGTGATTCCCTTTTGTAATCAGTAGAGTCTGCTTCCACACCACTATCTATTTAGTCAGGACTCGTCAGAGAAAAAGAACCAATGGACACATACATATTTAAATAAATAGGTAGGAAGATGTAAGAGGAGATTTATTATAGAAATTGACTCACATGGTTATGGAGGCCAGGCGGTATCATGACCTGCTGTCTGTGAGCTGGAGAATCAGGCAAGCTGCTGTGAGTCAGTCCAAGTCCAGAGGCCTGAGAATCAGACAGCTGATGGTGCAAACCTGTATCTGAATCCCAAAGTCAGAGAACCAGGAGCGCCGATGCCCGAAGGCAGATGAAGATGGATGTCTCATCTTGAGAGAGAGAGAATGAAATCACTCTTTCTCCACTTTCTGTGCTCTTGGCTTCTCAGTGACCTGGCAGGCACTCACCCACACCGGAGAGGGGCATCTACTCCGTCAAATGCTCCTCTCTCCTGCAGACACCCTCAAGGACACACCTGGAAATCACGTCTTAGCAGCAATCTGGGCATCCCTAGCTCGATCAAGTTTTCATCTAAAATCAGCCATCACAACCATAGGCTAGTATTAGCTGAGCCGTGGAGGAGAAGGGACAGGTGTGGTTTTCTTGGGCTGGATTTGTGAAGGCGAGGGCAGGGCCTCTGCCCCTCTACCAGCCCCAGGTTGTGTGGTAGGGCAGTGATGAGTGGGATCTCCAAGGAGAAAATGAATGTCTGCCAACTTGGGCTGTGGGTCAGTCATCCTTCCCTGCACATCCCATTTCGTTTCTGGGAGCCAGTGGGCTTCCCTTACCACTTGACACACTCTCTCACATGCCCCACTGGCCTGGGAGCCCCCGGAAATCAAGGATCCTGTCTTGTTCGGCTCATGCTCTTGACAACACCACACTCAGAATCTGACACACAGAGGCTTCTCAATATATTAACATCATTTAAATAAATATGCCCCCGCCCCCATTAGTGTTTCACCTCGGAGTTCTGTACGGAAAATGATTCACATCCTTAAGGCCTCTGATGATGGCACAGAATGACCTCATTCACTCTTAGGTGACTGACATCAGCCCTGTCAGTCTTCTCTTTGGAGACGTCATTTCAGCTAAGTCTTCAACTTTTATCTGAGACTCTGCCTAGAAATAATTACGTTGGTGCCATGTTTACCTTGGAATGCTTCTAAGCTAGTTTTTTTTTTTAATTGAAAAATATTTACATAAAGTTAAAAAAATTCAAACAACAGGGTAAACCATGAAAAGTGTCTCCTTACCAGACCAGACATTTACTGAGACGCCCTCTCTCCAGAGACAGATACTAACTTTTTAGGGCATACTTCTGCGAATTTTCTACATAAATGTAAACACACACAGGTATATATCTATATATATATCCCTATATAGATATATATATACATGTGTTTAATACAATTGGGAACGTATTATATATAACTTGTTTCCAATTTGCTTTGTCATTCAAAATGTATCTTGAAGATTTCCTATATTGTAGCATAGAAATTGACTCTATTCCTTTTTTTAAAAAAAAATGTATCAAAATAAAACTTGCACATGATTTTAGCATGAACCATACATAAAGGGTTCATAACAGAAGAGAACTGTCTGTCTCATCTCCTCAGAAGAGAACTGTCTCATCTCCTCACCTCTTGCCTTGCTCCAAGACAACTTTTTATCTTTTAGTTTTTCTGATAAACAGCACTGTATTATAAGTGAAAGGTTTATATTCCTTAATTTATTGACTTAAAATATTATCTATTGACAGTCTGCTCTGATGGATGATGAACCATCCCACTAACTAACATGCTTATGTCTCTACTTATCAGTGCTAGACATTATCCATTACTTTTCTAATAAGATAGGTGAGCATTTAGCACTTACTCCATACCATCTCTTCCCAGTATTGCTCCATCTCTATTTGCAATCCACACTTTGGTGACCTCGGCAGCCTCCAACACCACATCTAACTCTATTTCTCTTTGCATCCACCATAGAAAGCATTTCCTGACTTTGAAATATAAGAACATGAGCAAACCTAACCCTTCTGTCTACTTATATCATCTTCTCTGCAACTTTCCCCTTTTGTAGAGTCACTCAGCTCCTCCTTTATCTTGCCATTGCCAAAGTGGATTATGTCCTCATTCTCTTCTATAACCATAATGAAGTCTTCTCCTGTGATTTGCTGGTACATGCAGACTATATAGTCCATGGAGTTCCCCAGGTCAGAATACCGGAGTGTGTAGCCGTTTCCTTCTCCAGAGGTTCTTCCCAACCCAGGGATCGAACCCAGGTCTCCTGAATTGCAAGTGAATTCTTTACCAGCTAAGCCACCAGGGAAGCCCCGCAGGTCATATATTGATTTGAACTCTTTCAGTAGGGAGTGACAGAAAGCTCAAATGAAAAAGGAAAAGGAAAGGAAATTTGCTCACATAACAGCAAAGCATTGGAGGGAAAATGCAGCCTGATGCAAAGTTTCATTTAAAGGTGTTGTCAGGACTTAGCTTCTTTCTCTCCAGTCAAGGAGGCAAGATGTTGGCACCTGCTCCAGATTTTCACTTTCTCAAGCTCAAATCCAATAAGTTCAGTGGAAAGAGAGGAAATTTCTTCCCAGTCAAACTTCAGGATTCTTTAAGATTGGAACACTGTGTTCTCAGGCTCATCTCTGAACCCACTGCTGGAACTGAGGGCCCTGGGTATGCTGATTATCTAATCACCACCTCTGGAACCAGGTCTGGAGCTCCACCCAAGGCACAGAAGGGGTTCCTCCAAAGGAAATCAAAAGAAAGAGGGAAAGCATGCTGGGTATCAAAAGTAACAAATACACAAACCCTGGACCACAAACTCTTCAGAGTTCTGTTTACATAAACTTGTGAACTGAATGAAGGAAACAGAGAGTGGTAGTTTCTGCGATCTAACAGGGGTGCAATAAAATTTTAAAAATGTCATCAGCTATTCAAGACACCTCTGGAGGCCTAATTTTGCTTGAGAGCCACCAGTTTGCCACTACTGGCCTGTATAATAATTCTGAGAGTTCAAGAAGTGTGAATCGTGTTTATATTATTATAGCTATGTAAGCAGGTTTTAGAGCAGAGTGAATGAACGTTTTCAGATTCTCTAGGCTTCCTGTCATGACTCCTGCAGACTCAGAGAATGTTCTTGGCTTCAAGCTGCGAAGATTCTCCCCTTTTATCCTCCTGCATCACCCAGAATCTAGCTGCAGTGTCGTTTGCTGCAAACTTGCCCCTGACTTTGAATGGCAGATGTGGTTGCCAACTCTCCTGACGTTCCCTTGTCCTTGCCTGTTTGGATCTTTTTCTCGGTTGCTGTCATTGATGTTGCAGTTCTTCTCACAAGTCTGGTGATGTCTTATGATTTGTCTTTTTACCTAAGAGAGGAGTTTGAAGTTGACAGGGAGCTCTGTGAATGTTGGTGTGATTTATCAACTGACCTGTGCCCTTTTAGTGAACTGGCAGGGAGCTTTTTGCTATGATGTGGCATCTAAATAAAGAACAAGAGGGGCTTTAATTCTTGGATATTGACACCCACACAGTTATCCTAACTAGTTCATTAAACAATTCAATCAATAGTTTAGATAAGAACTGATTACACAGTTCATTGAATAATTTAGATGTTTAAATAAGACCCTGACTCCTACCATAATTTTTATTGTATTTATTCATTTGTTTATTTATTTGAGCATTCATTCATTCTTTATTTATTTAATAGTCTTCCCACGGGTAGAGGAGGGATAGGAACTTTTGACTTCCATATCCAGACCCACATTTTCAGACCTACTGTTCAGTTCCATGGGCTTCCCTGATAGCTCAGTTGGTAAAGAATCTACCTGCAATGCAGGAGACCTTGGTTTGATTCCTGGGTCAGGAAGATCTGCTGGAGAAGGGAACAGCTACCCACTCCAGTTTTCTGGCCTGGAGAATTCCACAGACTGAATAGTCCCTGGGGTCTCAAAGAGTTGGACATGACTGAGCAACTTTCACTCACTTCAGTTCTATCCAAGCCAAGAGCTTCCATGAGGTACCACTCAGTATGCTGGCTTTCTGCTTTATTTTAAAAATTAATTAGTACTGTTAGGGGAAGCACACTGATTGAAACCGCCCACCCTGGCCAGGCACCATAGTAACCATTTGCATGAGTTGTTTTATGACAGGAGATCCTGATAAGGAATACAGAACTAATAAGCCACCACCAACCAGAAGAGTTCGGGAAAGGTCTAAAGGAGACACCGCCTGTCCGTCCACTTCCCAGAATCCCTCTCGCTAACATCCATCTTGGCTGAGCAATGCGTGCACCACCAGGAAAGACTCTGAATTAGAATGATTGGCCAAAGACCACCCAGAAACTAATCCCATCACCATAAAACCCGAGACTGTGAGCCATGCAGCAGAGCAGTTCTCCTGGGTTCCCTTACCCTCCTGCTCTCCACCCGGGTGCCCTTTCCCAATAAAATCTCTTGCTTTGTCAGCACATGTGTCTCCTCGGACAATTCATTTCCGAGTGTTAGACAAAAGCCCAGTTTCCGGCCCTGGAAGGCATCCGCCTTCCTGCAACAGTTCTGTTTCATCTTCTTTTTGTTATACAGAAACTTGTTGAGTTTTCTTGTATATTAGTAGCCTCCTTTCTATTCTCTTTAGTGTTGTGAACGTCAGCTTTTAAAAAGATTCCATTACTATTATCCTAATGCTTTCTTAGAAAGGCAATGATATAAATACAGGTGCTCCATCAGTACATCTTGTTAAACCGGAAGGCTCTGCATTCTTCTCTTTAAAAGCTGCATTGTATTCAATTGTATGGCTCTTTTCTTATAAGTTAACTTGTCTTCTACTGATAAACAATTACCTTTGTGATTACAAACACTGCTGCCATAAACATTCTTGGAGACACTTCTATGCACATGTGTATTTGTACTAATAGAATAAATTCCTAGAGGTAGAGTGTTGGATTGAAGATTATTAGGAAGTTCCTCTTTGGAGTGTGTGTGTGTGTGTGTGTGTGTTTGGAAAGTGATACTGTACAGTAATTAAAAGCATGAACTCTGGGGCCAAGCTGCCTGGTTCATAATCCTGCTTCTCTTCCTTGGCAATGCTGTGACCTTGGGCAAGTTACTTAAGTTTCTGTGTCTCGTTTTTCTAATGGGTAAAAATGAGAATTAATAATATCACCTTTCTCTTAGGGTCGTGAGGATTAAATGAGTTAATCTGCTGAAGTTCATGTCTGATAAAAAACACTCAATAATCATTATCTGTTTATGTTGTTATTCTAGGTCGGACTTCACAACAACACTAATAAAAATAAGCCACTATTCTCAGGGGCTGGAGCTGCCCCCTGGCTTGTGCTCCTGAGCATGCTCCTTGTTGGGTGTTGGGGTGGTATCACACCCAACAAGGGTGTGTTGTCCCCACAGCAGGGCTGCAAGTTCGGGGCAGAGAAGAATAAGACAGGAGACCTCAGAGAGGGGCCTGAAGCTTTCTTACCCACTTGTCTACAGAATATAGCCACAGGAATGCTGCTGTTCTAGAAGGTGCTCAGCACATAGTTGAATGAATAAATGAATGGGTGAACAAAACCAGGTTTAAGAATGAATTTTTTTCTTCTCTTGAATTCCTTCCTGTCACCTCGGGCCCTCAATAAAGTCTTGTTAACCACCAGCCTCCCTTTGTTGTGAGCCATTTGGGGGAAGGGTCCTGAGGAGGGGGAGCACAGGAGGGAGGGTCACCGGGTCACCCCGCCTGAGGGCATGGTAGCAAACACTGCAGAAGAGACAGAAGATGCAGGTCCCGAGGCGGCTCAGGAATACCTGATGGGGGAGCCTGCTAAAAGCCTGGACTTCCTGCTCCCATGAAAAGGGATTTGTACTGCTTGTACTTGGGCATTAAAAGGTGAATGATCTCTTCAGACTGGGAAGTCTGATATACCTGGGTTAGTACAGAGACTGTTCCACAGTAACCTTTAAGTAAATGGTAGCTTTTTAGATTTTATTTACAAAATTTGACCAAGACTAAAATTAAAGTCCACATTTGATGTTGCATGTACTCCCCCTCCCACCATATCTGACCTCTGTGTTATGAATATGGCTGCCTGCTTGGGACAATATTCCCAACGCATGCTCAGTTGTGTCCAACTCTATTGCAACATCATGGACTGCAGCCCACCAGGCTCCTCTGTCCATGGGACTTTTCCAGGCAAGAATAATGGAATGGGTTGCTGTTTCCTCCTCAAGGGGATCTTCCCAACCCAGGGATCAAACCCATGCCTTCTGTGTCTCCTATATTGACAGGCGGATTCTTTACCACTGGGCCACCTGGGAAGCCTGTTATTTCAGTGAGAGGCTTGTCAGGTCCCGTGGGGCTCAGAGACCAGATAGAATAGCAGGGGTCTTGAGCTTTCAACTGGCCTTTCTCAACAGCCTAATCTCCTGTTAGAATCTTGAATTTCAATGAATCAGTTTCTGTCTCCACAAAATGGGAATTCATGATATAAGATCTACCACCTGTTTGAGCTTAAAAGCACATCTTGACATTATATTAAAAGAGAGAGCAAAATAATAAATTAGAATTGCCAATATACCCTGAAATCTTGACCTGAAAGTCACTATTAATGGGAAAACCATTACAGTATTATATTTCTCTAACATTCTTAGCAGATGCTTGGCTAAGGAAAAAAAAAAATCTCAATTTTTTTGAGCATTGTCTTGGAATGTGGTTATAATTTATTATTTTTTACCACTCACATATTAATGTGCTGAAAAATAGAAGATCTATGCTCAAAAGGGCATTATTTTCCAAAATTAAGTAATATACATAGTAGATGGACAGAACACACATTCACACATTCATAATATTTGTCTTAACTGCTCACACTATCACAAACATTATTATTATTTTTTGGTGTTGTTGAAAATTAATCAGGGACTTAGCATGGATTGTAAAAAAAGCAAATTGTGTGTGTGTGTGTGCTTATTCACGTCATAGTCTTTGTGACCCCATGCACTGTAGCCTGCCAGGCTCCTCTGGCCATGGGATTTCCCAGGCCAGAATACTGGAGCAGGTTGCCATTTCCTACTCCAGGAATAAAACAAATTAGCAAAGTCTTATTTAGAATTAGAAGAGAGACAATATGGATCCTGAATACTGGAAGCCTGTTTGGGAGAAGATTCAGAAAAGATCGAGAAAAGTCCTGGAGACATCAGACACAACATGGACCTCTCCAGACAAAAGGTTCAAGTCTACCTCCTACTTTAATAATGAAGCAGCTACGAGGGTCGAGGACCCTCTTGGGGGGTCTTCATTCATGATGGGTAACTGGGTGGTTTTGTTTTGTTGGGGGGAATAAATATTTGAAGGGGGTAACTGAAGAAGGTTATGTGGCTGTTGTGATGTTATTGATACGTGGGCTGACGCTATTATGGCGGGTGCTATCAGCTACATTATCTTTATGCCTCCAAGGTAATCTGAAGCAGCTGTCCATTGACTTGGCACTACCTTACACTGAAGCGTCTGCCCTGCCCAGAGACTGTAACTCAAGCCAACCACATGCCTCACAGACAGCTTTCTTTAGCCACTGATAGCGTCAGGGAAGGAAGAGCGTGAAATCACCAGGGATGGACGTGTCCGAAGCAGGAGTTGGCTGCTGAGTGATTCTCAGGGCGGGCGGCCTGGCCATTTCCCAATCTTCTATTAGAGGGCAACCACAAAAAGTCCTCTTCAGGCAAGGAAACGGTTGCTATAAGGAAAAGAGGTGATCAGAATCCCTGCACAATTTCCTTTCCCGCTGTGAACTCTGCAATGTTCTGCTGCAGATCATGTCCACGTGGAAGGCAAGGCTGGCTGAAAGACTGAAGTCTCCGTCTGCAAGGATGCATCCATTCCCATGCTCAGCTCTGCTTGCTTGTTTTGGGAACACCAGGGAGACTGCTCCCTTAGATCAGGCCAGCGCAGCTGATACCTGTTCCACCATCCATGTTCAGCCCAAGGCCAAAGCAGGCCGACACCCAAGTCACCCGCGAGGTGAAGAAGGCACCTCAGAGAAAAGGCGAGATTCAGGTGCCCATTCAGAGACAAATGGCAACACAAACCGGAATTCAAGCAACCACTCTGCCGTCCAGACTGCTCACACCCCTGAGGATCTGCCTGGGTCTCCGGATGTAGGATCAGTTCGTGAAGCAGTTACTTTTCAGCCTTCTATTCCCAGACCATCAATTATTGAAATGCCAGTGGTGAGTGTTCCCAATGCTATTGTAGAAGAAATGAAGTTGGGAGAGAATTTCATGTTTGGTGGCCAAACAAATGAAAATGAACCTGTTTAGCATTATTAGTGAGTAAAACATCAGGGGAACTCTTACTAGTGAGAGGCAGTGATCATTCTCTGAGACTTACAGGCGAGAGAAGGGAGTTATTTGGGGGGAAAACGAAATGCTGCTGCTGCTTTTTACGGCAGCCTCTTGAGTTATTTACGTATCTACTTTCCTGTTTCTGGCATTACTGAATTTTAACTGTTAAATCTTCTTATTGGATTGAGCTACAAAATCATTTCAGAGTTCTTGGTAATCTCATTTGGAGAGGCCGTGTAGAGGTAGGCTTTCTTGAATGATGTTTTCTGAAGATACTCCTTGAGCATTTTGGGGTTGTATTCCTGGCCATTTTGCTTAGGACCAGATTGAAAAAAATGAGAGGATCCACTATTAAGATATTCTGATTTTTTTCAAGATTATTTTGTCTATCTAGTCTAACATAATCACTTTTCATCTGACTTGCTGGTTTGAACCTAAGAAGTCTCATTAAGCAGTGAAAACTGCCATAGAGTGAAGACAGGGTCAAAACATGATTTTAAAAATAGTTTCATTTGACATTCTACAGGCTTATATTAAATGACTGAAGCTCAGCTCTACTGTCCACATCTTTCTATTCTGATATCGAACCAAGGATTTCATCAAGCCCTCTGTTAGAGGAAGAACTGTAATTTTTTTTCTAAATCAATATCCAAAGCAAACAGAACATCAGTATTTTTTGTTCAATTTTTTCAGTTTATACCCAGATCCAGTGTAAGATATTTTTTATAGTAATACCATAGTCAGCATAGTGGATGTCATGGCTAAGATTATATTTGTTGCATTAGTTAAAGGAACTAATGATGTACTATTTTAATGAGCTGGAAGAATTTCTTTTGGGTAGAGATTCCAGCAATTCAGCACCCACCTTATGTTGCTAAACATAGCAGCAAGTACAGGGGTTGATTTGATTTCATCTTTCTGTTGTAGGGGCATATGTGACACAGGGGTTCTGGATAAATAAGTGTATTCAAATATAACCAATTAAACACAGCAGGGTAACATCCGTATCTATTGTCTACTGGTATGAGCAAAGCCAAGGACAGACCAAAGAGGTGAGGCAGGGCTTTTGATGGAACCAGCCGTCACACACACTGCAAGGCTGAATGTAAGTGCCCCAAAGAGAGACACACGAAAGATGGTTCAAGGAGGCTGGAGTGTCTGGAAAGGCACATTGCAGGGGAAGTGAAATTTGGGATGGGTCTAGAAGGAGGGTTAGGATTTTTAAGGGCAGAGATGAAGGGAAGGACCTTGCCAGAAAAGGAAATTGTGTGAACAGAAGCTTGAATGTGGGGGGATGCAGCACAGGAATAGGCAGGTGCATCAGGTTGGCCAAGTTGGAGAGACATCTGGAAAGGAAAATGAGGCCCCAAGTGGTTTGAGTGCTATCATGAGAAGGCAGTAGGGAAGCTTTGAGAATTTTGAGCAGGGGAATGTCATGCCTGGGATTTCATTCTGGGAAGATAAATAGATGGACCCATGTAGGAGGAATTAAAGTTGGGAAGACTGGAGCTGAGAGGCCATTGGAATTATCTGGGCCTGAGGATGGTCACAGAAGTTACAACAGGAAGGTGGGGTGGGAGGGCCGGAGAAGAAAGGATGTCACAGTGGACTCTGAGTTCCAAACTGAGTAGGGAGGAAGGCAAGATCAAACTGGGAGTGATGAAATGGAATACTGCAAAATTCAGTTGTCAGGATGTACGAGAAGAAGGGGATTCCATGGGCATGGGGAATGGCTTCTCTTTGGTTTAGATTTGGGGAGCTAACATTTACAGAGTACTTGCTGCATGCCAGCCATTCTTCTAAGTGCTTTACACAGAATATTCCATCGTTACCTGGTTACAATGAGGGGATTATTCTTATGATTCCCATTTTACAGAGGAGAACATTGATGCTCAGAGAGGGTAAGATGCTTGCCCTAGTTCACAGAGGGAGGAAGTGACCCAGGATTAAAGCCCAGTTCTGTTTGATTCCAAAGTCTATCCTCTGAATTATAACATGCTTCCACTGCTTATTATTATTATTATTTGTGTGGTGTTTGAGGATTTACAAGTAAGTATTCTTATGTGATCTCACTTGATTTGCAGTTAATTAAAATTTTATGTGTGCATGTATGTGTACATAATTATATATAAATGTGTCTGTGTATATAATAATAGTTATTTTTATTAATTTGCTTAACATTGTTTTCTCTTAGTTTCATAGTGTACAACACTATGGAAAGAGATGCTTCCTACTTTGCGTCCAGCTGATGACAAGGCTTTGTGAACAACAGTGTGGGATTGCTTTGAGATCTTACGATTAGAAGTGCCACAGGATTGCCCAGATTTTTCATTACCTAGTAATTTTGTTGTGACATGTTTCTCCTCAGCAGATGATGAATGAGCTTCTTTTATTACAGCCTTGCCTGGAGGCAAAAATATTTCCTTTTTGGATGCACTGATCCCCATCACTTAAGCTGTCTTGGTAGAGGCAACAAATAATACTCTTTAAAAAAAAAAAAAAAAAAGAGCTCAGCTTTAGAACATAATCATAGCTGAGAAATGAGTCCCTTTATTTGTCTTTAGTTTCCTGGGGTTTAGACAGGAGGGTGAGTCATTTAAATTTGAAACAACATCTGGTCTGAGCAGGACAGCTCAAGATAGGGAGGCCAAGTGAACTAATTAAAAAGGAAAGGTTTTCGTTTGTGTAAATAGATGTGTGCACATCTGTATTTATTAAGTGGTACCAGTTAGTCCTCAACCTTTCGTGGTAGTCTCTTCCCTCATCCAGGATGGTGACAACAATCCCAAACTTGGAATGTGCCTTATAATTGCTGCTATCTTCTGATTATAATTTTTTTCTTTCGTAGTGGTCTTGAAGTAGAAAAGTCTTGTAAATGGGTTGGATTGTAGAGTCAATGGAAGAGTAGGATGTTGACTTTTTCCGCCAAGAAGTACTGCGTTTTTACTCTGTGCCAGGACAGCCCTAGTGGTAGAAACCAAGAGAGGTTAAGATACAGTCTGTGAAGCTGCTTACATTCTAGTGGGAGGAGATACAGTTGGGTAAACAGGCAGGTGAACAGGCAGTATTAGAGCAGTATGAGAAGGCTAACAGGTCAACACCGGATGCCACAGGAACACATGGAAGAGACTCTCATTTTAGCCTTGGGAAGACAAGGGGGGATGGAATATATGGAGGAGAAGGCTTTCTACTTTGTTCTTTTATCACTGCACATCAGACTCAACTCTGCCCCCTTCCTAGATGAATGGTGCTGTGTTTCTTTTCTTTCCCTCTCCTTTAACAAAGCTGGCAGTATAAGAAACACACAGCTCCCACTTGAAGCAACTAAGGGATTCTTTTTCTGTTTGGTTGTTTGCCATGTTATGAGGTCTATGGGATCTTAGTTCCCACACCAGGAATTCAACCTAAGCCCCAGATATTGGAAATTTGGAGTTTTATTAAAACCACTGGACCACAGGGGTATTCCCAACTAAGGGCTTCAGAATAGTTTGGTAGTGTCAGAAAGCCTTTCTATAGCAGTAGTAGGTTTTCATCTAGTTTTTACTTCAACAAAGGAGCCATCCTGACAGGGGAAGAGAAAGTAAATGTGGTTCAGGAAATCATTCCTGGGTATTTTAATTAAAAGTTGGTTTTACAAAAGGGAAGGGAGACAGAACCCATACTGGAGCTGCTAACTGCACTGCTTTTTGTAACAGCCTAGCTTTACTACTAGACAGAGAAGTGGTAACCGAGACATGCCCAGGACCCAAGTGGTGATCTGGTCGAAGTCTCGAAGGCTCAGGCTCAACTGCTCCCACGTTGTTCTGCAACAATCACTACCATCCTTCTCCAGAACCTTTTTCATCTTTTCCAGCTCAAATTCTGGATCCATAAAACACTGACTCCCCAATGGCCCCATTAGCCCCTCTTCCTACTCCCTAGCAACTACCGTATGAATTTTAGGATAGATTTTTCTATTTTTAAAAAAAATATTGGGATTTTGATAGGGATTGCATTGAATATATTGATCACTTTGGATAGTATTTATGTTTTAAAAATATTAGGTCTTCTAATCCATGAATGTAGTTTGTCTTTCCATTTATTTGTGCCTTCTTTAATTTCTTTCAGCAATGTTGTGTAGTTTTCAGTATGCAAGTCTTTTGCCTTCCGGGTTATGTTTATCCCTAAGTATTTTGTTCTTTTTGAATTGTTTTCTGAATTTCCTTTTCTCATTGTTCATTGTTGGTGTATAGAAATGCAACTGGTGAATTTTGTACATAGGTGTTTTATCTTGTGATTTAGCTGAATACATTTATTAGTTTAAATAGTTGTGTGTATACCTGTGGAATCTTATGATTTATACATATGAGATCATTATAATCTGTGAACAGAGATCATTTTACTTCTTCCTTTCCAATTTGGATGTATTTTATTTCTTTTTCTGTCTAATTGATCTGACTGGAAGTTTCAATCAGTTCAGTTCATCTCAGTTCAGTCACTCAGTCTTGTCCGACTCTCTACGACCCCATGATCTGCAGCATGTCAGGCCTCCCTGTCCATCACCAACTCCCGGAGTCCACCCAAACCCATGTCATTCAAGTTGGTGATGCCATCCAACCATCTCATCCTCTGTTGTCCCCTTCTCCTTCTGCACTCAATCTTTCCCAGTGTCAGGGTCTTTTCCAATGAGTCAGCCCTTTGCATCAGGTGGCCAAAGTATTGGAGTTTCAGCTTCAGCATCAGTCCTTCCAATGAACACCCAGGACTGATCTCCTTTAGGATGGACTGGTTGGATCTCCTTGCAGTCCAAGGGACTTCCAAGTCCAAGGGACTTTCCAACACCACAGTTCAATACTATTCAATAATACTGTGTTCAACAGAAGTGGCAAAAGTGAATATTCTTGTCTTGTTCTGGATCTTACAATATAAACTTCCAGCCTTCCACTACTGAGTATGATGCTACCATTGAGTATAATGTGGGTTTTTCCTATATGGCCTTTATTATATGAAGTAATTTCCTTCTATTCCTAGTTTGTTGAGTACTTTTATCATGAAACGGTATTAAATTTTCTCAACACTTTATCTGCATTAATTGATATGATCATATTCCACCCCTTCATTCTCTTAATATGTTGTTATACTGATTGATTTTTTTTTTTTTTTTTGTATTTTGAACCATCCTTGCATTCTAGGAATAAATGGTATAATTTCACTTGGTAATGGTATAATCCTTTTAATATGTTGTGGAATTCTGTTTGCTAGAATTTTGTTGAGGATTTTTGCATCACTAATCATCAGGGATATTGGTCTCTAGTTTTCTTTTCTTGTAGTATCTTTGAATTGGTTATTGTTGTTCAGTCACTAAGTCATGTCTGACTCTTTGCAAACCCATGGACTGTAGTACGCCAGGTCCCTTTATCCTCCCACTATCTCGCAGAGTTTGCTCAAATTCATGTCCATTGAGTCAGTGAATTGGACATCAGGAAGAGAATTATCTCACATTATAGAATGAGCTAGGAAGTGTTCCTCTGTCTTCAGTTTTTGGGAAGATTCTGAGAAGGATTGGTGTTAACTCTTTACATGTTTGGTAAAATTCACCGGTGAATCTACCCAAGGCTTTTCATTGTTAGGAAGTTTTTGGTTTCTGATTCAATCTCCTTACTAGTAATAGATCTATTCAGATTTTCTATTTCTTCATGATTTGGCCCGGGTGAAGAGGAGCCACTTTGATAACATGATTTAATTATGGTAATTGAAATCATGATTACCACTTTTTGAGCACTATTAATAGTTTAAGTGAAGTGAAGTCGCTCAGTCGTGTCTGACTCTTTGCGACCCCATAGACTGTAGCCTACCACGCTCCTCTATCCATGGGATTTTCCAGGCAAGAGTACTGGAGTGGATTGCCATTTCCTTCTCCAGAGGACCTTCCCGACCCAGGGATCAAACCCGGGTATCCTGCATTGTAGGCAGATGCTTTACCGTCTGAGCCATTAATAGTATTAAAAGCCATTAGTAGTTTAGGGTGGTGCTAAATGCTTTCCATGGATTAACTCATTTGATCCTTCTAATCCTTCTATAGTGTTAGTTCCTGATAATCCCAATCATTCCTCTGATCAAAACCCTTCCTCATTCCCTCAGGATAAAAATCAGCTCTTAACAGTGGCCCATAGGTCCTTAACAAAGTGTCTCATTACCTCTCTCAACTCACCTCCTGCTGTTTTTCCTGATGGGAAAACTAGGACTCAGTAGAGTCAGGCAAATGGTCCATTTCCTCTCTAAAGGTAACCTTTCCAGCAGGCTGGGAAGCTCAGCTTAACCAGTTAAAGCATGACTTTCTTGGGCTGTGCAGAACTCATGCTGCCAATAACTGGTCTGGGCTCCATGCCCATCCTTTCTCTTTTCTTGGCACAGTCTAAGACCTGGGATAGTTTAATTAGCTGGGTTTCAGCTTCCGTGGTTAGAATCAGATTCCAGCCATGCTCTCTTGAAGCTACATCAAGGCTATGTTAATTGTTATTTGGTGTTGGAGAGATTCCTGGATACCTGACAGCAGAAAAACTCTTGGAGGTATTCACCTCCATAGGCAACTGATCTCATTCAAAAAATTGATTTTAGTTTTAGTGTCTTAAAGTTGCCTTGAAGCCAAACCTTGGGAATACCTTCTATTGAGGGCAGTGTTATTTAGAATCATACTGTAAACTTGTGTGTCACACAAGTTTATCATACTGTGAATAGAATCACCCTCACCCCACCCTAACTCTGCATCCTCTTTATTTAAGCATTATTAGGGACAACTTTGCTAGGCTGCATTTCTGCTTCCTAGTAAAAACCAGTATTTTTGCAATTTCTTTAGAATGAAATTTTCCCTTTTCCCCTATGGATCCTAATAGAAAAGAACAGAATTCTAGGCTACCTGTTAAAAAAAAAAAACAACGAAAAAACCCTATTAAGGAAACTCTCTGCTACTCAGATGATGTGACATAAAAACAATTCTAATAGAAAGCAACTTACAGACTCATGCAATCAAATGTCAGTTTTCTAGTTCCCTTTCACGCTCCTAGTGAAGTGAAAGTCGTTCAGTCATGTCCGACTCTTTGTGACCCCATGAACTATACAGTCCATGGAATTCTCCAAGCCAGAATACTGGAGTGGGTTGCCTTTCCCTTCTCCAGGGGGTCTTCCCAACCCAAGGATCAAGCCCAGGTCTCCTGCATGGCAGGTGGATTCTTTACCAGCTGAGCCACCAGGGAAACCCAAGAATACTGGATTGGATAGCCTATGCCTTCTCCAGAGGATCTTCCTGACCCAGGAATTGAACCAGGGTCTCCTGCATTGCAGGTGGATTCTTTACCAGTTGAGCTATTAGAGACGCCTAACAAAATAACAAACCATCACCTCACCCCAACCCCATGCCAAAACCAACAAAGAAATCTTAATAAGCTGGTGGGAATATCATCCCATTCACTTTAAGCCCTGACAACTTCCCATGCTAGGTTTCTACTTTCAAACGATGTTAAACATACTGGCACGACAGTGCATGATATACCCAGTGTACTCAGACAGGAATTTTCCAACCCAGATATTCAGTTGCATCCCAACTGGAAAAGAGAGACACAGCTTCCTGGATTCTCTTAGAGTGAAATAAAATAAACAGTCCTCATAAAAGCATGCACTTTTATAATGAACAACTTTGACTACTGTAGACCTTCTGTAAAATACTACAGGGGATGACAAAAAAGCAAAATTTTCAGACAGTTTAGAGCAGAGTGGAATAATATTTTAAAGTCAGAAATAAAAGCTTAGTGTATAATTTCATCAACATTGAAAGCATCATTTTCAAATGAGGTTACTCCTGCATTTACAATTCAGGTAAGAATAGTAAATATAGTCTAAGTAGACTGTGATACGGTGGAGGGAGAGGTACAAAAGGAAGAGGTCAGCCTATATTTGAGCTGCACCTATTTCCAGCTCGTCAGAAAGAACCTGGCAATCTGCCCATGACCGAGCTGACCCTTTGCCCTCCTTTTCATGGGTGCTTAATAAAAGAGCAGTTTACTTTGTTCATAAGCAATGACCTAGGAGTGTCTAATCAAAGATCCGCCAAGGGGATTCCAATTTTTTGACAAGACCCATTTCCTCAAAATACCTGTTTTTGTAGAGTTGGGATTTCCATTCTCTTGATTATATAACATGCGGTTGTACTTTAGTTGAAAAAAAAAATCTGCTATTTCACTCGCTGAGAACACTGGAAACTTTAAGATTTCTGACCCTGCAGGAACCATAGAGACTAGCTGAATGAATGTGCTATATCAATCATAGGAAGTTAGAGGGGTTTTTTCCCCAGCCAAGGACATGTGTTAACCTGGTCTGAACAGCCTTTACTTTTGCACTCACACTTCCTCCGTTCCAAAGAAAACAGATCTCATCACGTTAAAACTTTTTCCACTGTGAGGCCGACACACTTACTTTTGTAATTCCGCATCAGGGGATGTGAGAGTTGGGAAATTTGAGGTGATTAGACGAAGAGAGAGTCTTCGCAAAGGGCACAGGACCTGCTACGGGAAGTGTTCATGATTTTGTTGTGTGAAGCTGGTTTGTGGGTCTCCCACATTCAGTTAAGTGGAAAATTACAGCCCAGGCAACTGTCAGAACCTATCTACATAGGCACGATTCGGTTGTCCAAGCACGAGAGGAACTTCCCCTCAAATGGACCACCTGCCAGAGGAAAGTCAGTTTCTGCAGCCTGAAGCATCAGATTTCAAAAAACTGTGTCGCACATTGCTTATCACTCATAGTAATTACAGCAATTTCAAAATAATAAACTTACTTTTAAAGCTTAAATGTATTTATATAAGACAACACAGTCTTAGGCTTCCCTGGTGGCTCAGTGGTAAAGAGTCCCCCTGCCAATGCAGGAGACACAGGTTCACTCTGTGGTCTGGGGAAGATCCCACACGCTGTGGAGCAACTGAGGCTGTGCGCCACAACTTTTGAGCCTGTGCTCGAGAGAGCCTGGGAACCGCAACAAGAGAGCAGCCCCCACTTGCCACAGCTAGAGAAAAGCCCGTGCAGCAGCGATGACCCAGCACAGCCAAAAATAATAAATCAATGAATAAAAAACAACAGTCTTATAAAAAGCTCAAATATGATAAATATGCACACTTGTAATTAGAGCCAATTTAAAGTTATCTCTTTTAAACAATCACATACAGTCTAGTAATCTTCACCAAAGCCACTAAGGATACACAATGGGGAAATGATAGTCTCTTCAATAAATGGTGCTGGGAAAATTGGACATCCACATGCAAAAGAATGAAACTGAACCCTTGTCTTATACCAAACACAAAAATCAACCCCAAGTGGGTTAAAGACTTAAACATAAGACCTGAAACCTCAAATCTCCTGAAAGAAAACCGGGGGAAGAAACCCTTGATATGGACCTCAGCAATGAGCTTTTAGTTGACATCAAAAGTACAGGCAACAAAAATAAAAATAAACAAGTGGGACTATATCAAACCAAAAAGCTTATGCACAGCAAAGGAAACAATCAACAAAACTAAAAGGCAGCCTACAGACTCGGAGAAAAAATTTGCAAATCATATATCTCATAAAAGGCTAATATTCAAAATATATAAGGAACTCATCAATTCAACAGCAAAAAAAAAACAACAACAACAACAAATAACCCAATTAAAAGATGGGCAAAGCCCCTGAACAGACATTTCACCAAGGAAGACACACAAATGACCAATGGATATATGAAAAGATGTTTAAACTTACTACTAATAAAGGAAATGCAAACCAGAAACACCATAAGATATCACTTCACACGTGTTAGGATGGCTAACAGAAAGAGACAGTTTCCCTGATTTTGAGGCTGTAAGAGATTCCCTAGCTCTTGTCTTTTTACGTGGTAGCCCTTTGGCATGAATAAAATGATATCTACGAAGGCAACAATATTATAATGGCAAAACCAGCAAGGCACGAAAATGGAGTGCAGAGCCCATTTAGATGTGGGTCCAGGGCCACCTGGAGTTTAGGATCCAGGATATGATAAATGAGTTGGACTTCTGAACTGGCCACATTCTCATACTTTGTTTTACAAAGGCAAAGATGCTAGTCAGTCAAGGACCTTGAATACCATTTGTTTCGCATGTGAAAAATGAATTACTCTCTTAGACTAATAAATCCTCTAATTGAGATTTAGCTAGCCTTGTTTGAAACATTTGCTGTGGTTGTCTCTGGATGTAGATTCCTGAATAGGGTCGTTCAGATGTTAAGCTCTTGAGTGTGGCCTTCGAAACTTTCTTTGCCCTCAAGAGGGAACACAAGGAAAAATGTGCTGGAATTTGGCTTTGGACGTTATTGCCTGGATGGGATGCTGATGCTGCTGTAGCCATCCTGTAAATGGGGGAGGACACACCTGTAGATAAAAGCAAACAACCTAGAGATGGTAGAGCAGGAAGAAAGAACCTGGGTCCCCGCAGAGACCATGGCACCACTTCAAGTGCAACTCACTGTCCATGGGGTATGCCAAAGTAGTGAAAAATAATTGCACGTGTTTTAACAAAGGTGGACCCAGACTCACCTATCCCGGGGAAACTTCCAGATAGTCTCCAGTCATCTCAAACTCAATGTATGCAAAGACAAACTAACTTTCCCCCAAACCTTCTCTTCCATGTATCACTTAGGATGCTTTTAGCTGCAAGAAATAAAAAAACTTTAATTTAGACTCTATGTAAATAAATTACCTCACTTATAAACAAGCCCCATGGTCGGGTGGTTTTGGAATGGGTTGAGTCAGCAGTCCAGTGCAGCCATGGAACATCTAGCATCTTCCATCTTTCTGCTTAGCCAGCCCTGACCTTGGCTCACCTCTGCGTGTTTCCCTTGGTGGTGACAAAATGGCTCCCATAGCCGCTGGGTGCCTCCTCCCTCCCCCTAGGATCCCCACACACTGGACGATTCCTCCTCATATTATTATTGCTCTGCCTTCTCTGTCCTCCTTTCCTTTTCTGACACCATCCCCGAAACTTAGTTTCACGTTTGTGCCTTCTTGTCTTTCCTGGCACTCAGTGTTTCCCTGGATTAAAGCACTGTAATCTGCACCATATCTGTTCGAATGTCTGGCTGTCCTGATGGACTCTGAGGAGCTTGAGAGCAGGCACTGTATCATTTTTTCTGTTCATCTATCATGGGCAGTGCCTAGAACCATGTTGGACATGCTGAAGATACCTAACACATGTTTACTGAATAAATTAAAGGATGAATCAATAAAATCAAAATCAGCAGAGAGGATTACTATATACAAGTCTTCTCAGAGTTTTCTCATTTCATCTTTGTTTCTTCTTAGAGTTTTCTCATTTCATCTTGCCAATATCTTTGTGACCCATCCCTTGTTTTAGAAATGAATGGAAATAATTTAAGACCACACCAAGAATAGGGGCCAAGATATTTTTTTCTCTTTGAAGGATGAACTGTTTCTTGCTCAGTTTTGAGACACAAAAAGCCAGAAAAACTGATTTTCAAGTGACCTCAGCCAGAGGAAGCACTTTCCTATCAACTGTCCTTCTAGCCTGTTTTCTGGACCCCTCAATGAACTTTCCACATGGCGAAGAACTAGCCTCTTTATCCTTCTGTTTCCCTGTTTGCAAAATGAGGATAATGAGAGCTTTTATGATTCTAGTGCTGTTTTGGGAAGAATGACTATTTATACAGAACTTTAAGAAGCACAGGAGAAAATAGAGAATATTAATAGCATAAATGATACCATTAAAATGGGAAGGAAACAAAGAGATGCATTCACTTCATTACTCTCTGTGACTTTAATAGCATGTGGACAAGTATGTAGATAATTTTGTTCACATTATTAAGACCCTGAGCTGTATTAATGACACTGCCAAGAATGGCTTACATTTTTCCCCCCACAAATCTGACTTTACAATGCTCCTGGCTAAAAGGAAAAAAGGTGTTTTTTTCCCTGATTTGCAAAGAATTCAATACCAAAAAGATATTTTTAGCTAATCTGATTTAAGCACAAAGCATATGATTTTGCACTTAACTAGTTACTTTCTAAATCTGAGATAAAAGTCAAAGATGTACATATTATTATCAAGTTTGAGGGTGTTTATGGAGAAAAGGGCTTCACT
Source organism: Bos taurus (assembly GCF_002263795.3). Taxonomy (NCBI): domain Eukaryota; kingdom Metazoa; phylum Chordata; class Mammalia; order Artiodactyla; family Bovidae; genus Bos; species Bos taurus. The sequence continues at coordinate 29,421,300 of NC_037340.1, read as the reverse complement.
GGTAACTCAGCTGGTAAAGAATCTGCCTGCAATGCAGGAGGCCCCAGTTCAATTACTGGGTCAGGAAGATCTCCTAGAGAAGGGATAGTCTACCCATTCCAGTGTTCTTGGGCTTCCCTGGTAGCTCAGATGGTAAAGAATCTGCCTGCAATGTGGGAGACCTAGGTTCGATCCCTGGGTTGGGAAGATCCCCTGGAGGAGGGCATGGCAACCCATTCCAGTATTCTTGCCTGGAGAATCCCCATGGACAGGGGAGCCTGGCGGGCTACAGTCCATGGTATCACAAACAGTCTAGCAACTATGCACAGTGCAGCACATGGGGAAAAAAAGTAATTTAACAAGGAAAAAAATCATTTCAAATGAAAAGTTCCTCAGGTTATTTCTTCTGCGCTTTCTGTAGTTGTTGTAAAGACTAACTTGGGAGTATAAAAGTTTTCATTCATTCCTGAGTTCAACAAACTTTAGTAGGGACCCATTACGTGCAATGTTAGTGGCTGAATTTGCCACAAAGAACCAAGCACTCATTTTGCCTTGGAGTTGCTTGCTATTAGTTAGGACAGGAGTCAGGCAAACAAACAACAAACAATAAAACCCCAAACAAACAAGCAAACAAAAAACAGCTGCAAAATGAGATCATTAATGACAAAATGACATTAACATTGATCCATTTCTATGGCTTATTGTTCAAAACTGTGACTCTACGTGCTCAGTCGTGTCTGACTCTTTGCAACCCCATGGACTATAGCCTGCCAGGCTCCTCTGTCCATGGAACTCTCCCGCCAAGAACACTTGAGTGGATAGCTATTCCCTTCTCCAGGGAATCTTCTAGACCCAAGGATAGAACAGGGTCTCTTGCATCGCATGCAGATTTTTTACCATCTGAGCCACCAGGGAAGCCCAGTTATTAAAAACGTTTATACAGTTATGCACACTTTTTTCTTCCCCATCCAATGAAATTGCCATAAACCCAAACGACTGTATATCAGTTTCTCATAATTATAATCTCAAACTTTTCCCATTTTGCTGGCTCCTCTCTCCCCGTTTCCACTGCATCCTTTATTGTTCTTGTTTCCTTTCCTCCTAACTCCTACGTATGTTTCAGCATTTCTATTGATATAGGGGCCTCTGTCTCTAAGGTACCTTCCAATTGTACTAGGGACTCTGTCAGTTCTGGAAACAAACTGAGTAAGACTTCTTCCTTCTCCTAAGGAGTCTGCAGTCTGCCTGACAGACAGAAATATCCATAAAAGTATGGGTGCCATGGTAGGCATATGGGGAATAAGCAGGTGGGCAGTGAATCAATGCTACATGAACGCAGGGTCTCAAAGCTGGAAGGTGTTCGCCAGGTAAGCAAGGCAGACAAAAGCAGCAGGCGGCCAAGAGCCTCAGTCCAATTGACTTAAATAGGAAGGAAATGAAACAAACAAGAAAGAGGGTTGAAATGAATGTTTCCATTTGTTGGTCATTTGTGTTCTGCTTTTCTTTCAACTGGCCTGGGAACACATGTCAGCAGCCTCAGGAGCCCAACCCAGGCTGTGAACTTCAGATGAAAGCTTTGCAATCCTCTGTTTCCCAGGGACCAGCCTGCTGGTACCTCCTGCGGATGGGGACCCTGGGCCGGGCATCTAGGGCATCCCTGCCTCCCACCACCGGAAGAATGCTCTGCTGTCTTGCGAGAAGACATGTTGCTGGCTGGCCCATAAGGTATTTTCCTGGGCATGGAAGCACAAGCCCAGGCCCATCTCCTAAATGCCTCTAACTTCAGGCCTTTGAATCAGATATTCTCACCCCAGGCTAGTTTCAAAATCCACGTTTGCTTCAGGTATTCATTAGCCAGTCGTTACAGCCAGTATTTCACTTACTTCCCATGCTTGTGTGTGACACCAACTTTGCTGTGTGACCATCGATTATAATTCATTGCCCCCAGAGGGCAGAAGTGAAGCTCCTTTTCTGAGTTCCAAATGCTCACTGTTGAATGACCTACTGGATTGTTTATTCCTGTCTGAGGGAGCTTCCAATGTGGCTCGTTTGCAGGACGAAGATCCAAGGTTGACTAGCTCTCTCCATTGTCTTTTTGGATCAAGGAAGAGCTCTCTGAGGAGCAATCCTTCACGAATTAACCGCTAAGTTTCACAGTAGTAGAACTGCTTCACATAGACAGTACCCAAACCAGACCTAATTGCCATGAGTTTGAAACAGGAGAGAGGGGACAAGGCACAATCTTTGAAAGAATGACATAGCTTGAGGGCAAAACATAAACTGTTTCGAGCTAAATGGATCCAAGATGGCAGACAAGTCAACTTGACTAGGCCTTGATTCTCAGGATATTTGCTCATTATATCACACCAGCAAGCTAAACGACACACCCAGAGGTGCCATGACAGTTCCAAGGTTGACCATCAAAGACCAAAAAGTGGGCGGTGGTCCAATCCCTGGAAATCACTGCCCCTTTCCCCAAATAGTTGTAATAATCCTCCCACTCATGAGCCTATGAAATTACTCAGCCCATAAAACCTAACCCTGCTACATTTTGAGGCTGCCGTCCCTTCTGTGATGCCCCACACTGTCTGTGGAGTGTGTTACGGATTTTGTGCTCATTACAAGCAATTTTCAGTGAGTGAAAAGGTGTTCTCTGGGGAAGAATGGCTAAAAAAGAAATGGATGGAGTGTTTCCTGGAGACAGCAGCTATGATGGAATTGACTGGAAGGATGTGAACTAAGGATGTGCCAGAGCACCGTGACTACCCAGCCCGCACAGTGGGGACCTCTGAGTTCCTTTTGATTCCATTGGGGGTAGCATTACTCTCCTGGACTCAACCTTGTCCTGATACCCAGTGTGACTTGTTCTTGCTCAAAAGAGATTCCTCTCAGACCACTGAGTCATTTAAAGCTTAATTTAGACCGTGTGTGTGCTCGGTTGCTCAGTCATGCCTGACTCTTTTGCGACCACATGGACTGTATCCTGCCAGGCTCCTCTGTCCATGGGATTTCTCAAGTAAGAATACTGGAGAGGGTTGCCATTGCCTCCTCCAGGGGATCTTCCTGAGCCAGGGGTTGAACCTGTATTTCCTGCCTTGGCAGGCAGATTCTTTACCTCTGAGCCACCTGGGAAGCCAATGTAGACCATGGCTGGTATTAAATTGGAGGAAGAAATGGCAACCCACTATTCTTGCCTGGAGAATTTTACGGACAGAGGAGCCTGGTGGGCTACAGTACATGCGGTCACAAAGAGTCAGACATGAGTGAGCGACTAACACTTTCATTTTCACTTTGGTATTAAATAGGTTACCCTGGTGGTTCAGTGGTAAAATGAATCGGTCATACATACACATATCAGTTCAGTTCAGTTGCTCAGCCGTGTCTGACTCTTTGCGACTCCATGGACTGCAGCACGCCAGGCCTCCCTGTCCATCACCAACTCCCAGAGTTTACTCACACTCATGTCCATTGAGTTGGTGATACCATCCAACCATCTCATCCTCTGTCGTCCCCTTCTCCTCTCACCTTCAATCTTTCCCAGTATCAGGGTCTTTTCAAATGAGTCAGCTCTTCACATCAGGTGCCCAAAGTATTGGAGTTTCAGCTTCAACATCATTCTTTCCTATGAATATTCAGGACTAATTTCCTTTAGGATGGACTGGTTGGATCTCCTTGTAGTCCAAGGGACTCTCAAGAGTCTTCTCCAACACCACAGTTCAAAAGCATCAATTCTTCAGCGCTCAGCCTTCTTCACAGTCCAACTCTCACATCCATACATGACCGCTAGAAAAACCATAGCCTTGACTAGATGGACCTTTATTGGCAAAGTAATGTCTCTACTTTTTAATATGCTGTCTAGGTTGGTCATAACTTCTCTTCCAAGGAGTAAGTATCTTTTAATTTCATGGCTGCAGTCACCATCTGCAGTGATTTTGGAGCCCCCCCAAAATAGTCTGTCACTGCTTCTACTATTTCCCCATCTATTTGCCATGAAGTGATGGGACCAGATGCTATGATCTTCATTTTCTGAATGCTGAGTTTTAAGCCAACTTTTTCACTCTCCTCTTTGACTTTCATCAAGAGGCTCTTTAGTTCTTCTTTGCTTTCTGCCATAAGGGTGGTGTCATCTGCATATCTGCGGTTATTGATATTTCTCCCGGCAATCTTGATTCCAGCTTGTGCTTCTTCCAGCCCAGCGTTTCTCATGATGTACTCTGCAAATAAGTTAAATAAGCAGGGTGACAATATACAGCCTTGATGTACTCCTTTCCCTATTTGGAACCAGTCTATTGTTCCATGTCCAGTTCTAACTGTTGCTTCCTGACCTGCATACAGATTTCTTAAGAAATAAGCTGAAACATACACATATATCCCCACCCTTTTGGATTTCCTTCTCATTCATGTCACCACAGAGCATTAAGTAGAGTTCCCTGGCTACTCCCATGTCCTGGCTACTGTAAATAGTGCTGTCGTGAACACTGCCACATGTTACATTTTATATTCAGGAGGAGGATGTTGACAATTTGGAAAACAACTCACAAAATACTTCCTTTGGTTATCAAAATGGAAAAGTTGAGTGTACTTTTTTCTTTCTTTGAAAAGCAGTAAAAGTTCTCTGTCACTGAAGAGCAGATATGAAGTAGAAACTCAGAATAACAAAAAGTCACTCATGTAAATATTCATCTTCATCATTTCATTTGGCCCCATTCCTCTCATTCCCCTTCCACCAGACAATACACAGTAAAGATAACATGGAAGTGAGGAAAACTCATGAAGGAGAACTCTAGTTTACCATGAAGTTACTAAGTCGCTTCAGTCGTGTCTGACTCTGTGCAACCCCATAGATGGCAGCCCACCAGGCTCCCCCGTCCCTGGGATTCTCCAGGCAAGAACACTGGAGTGGGTTGCCATTTCCTTCTCCAATGCATGAAAGTGAAAAGTCAAAGTGAAGTCGCTCATGAAGTTGAATAAGTACTAAATAATCACAGTGGGCTTCGACAGGAAATCTAGAAGTTCCTTCTAGATTCTGTGAACCTTGCCCAAGCATCATCAACTACGCTGAGGAAGACCTGCCTATGACTGCAGTGTGGGAGTGTTGGAACTTATTTTCTTTTAATCTAATCTCTGTGTCTTCAGTATAATAGGGCTTTATGCTCCTTCCTAAATGCTACTTCCTGCTGCTATCCTGACTGAGAGCAAATAGTAGAGCCTGGTTTGTCAAGAAAAGCATAGCCATACAACTTTGTATACATATGTCACAGTGGTGCCTGTGCGTGCGTGCGTGCAAGCATGCACTAAGTCTGTTACCACTCTTTTCGTTACTACCCTTTTGATAACATCATTAATAGCTTTTGAACTAGAAACTTTGTGTTTGGGAGCACCTACACTGTATTAAAATTATACTTGGGCTGATAAACATTGCCCATTCTCTCATTTTCTCTTGTACGATATGCTGTTTGAATGGCTAAGTTTGCATGAGCCTTATTCACCCCATCTTAAGGTCAGAGACTGTCACACACACACAAGGGTCCCCAAGATACATGATAGAAATGCCACACCATGGCACAGATTTAGCTCCACTGCACTGGCTGTTCATATCCTGTACCAAACTCTTACTATTAACAACCAAGGGTTACTAGAAGCTATATGCCTTTGTACCTGGATTGGGCCCTGGAGGGGAGGTAAACTCTCACTGGAATGTTTTGCAAGTGCAATGGGAAAGGGAACCCTCTGAGTGTGAAGCTGAGTCCCTTCCTGGCACTTGGCCCCTTCCCGAGTGTCCTCTTCATTTGAAGAGAGGAGTGAGGAGCAAAAGGAAGAGACTCTGACGTCATGGAGATTTGACAGGCAATAGGCGGAGTCCCTTTTTCCAGGCATCACATTCCAGGCTGCAGCAAAAACAGGAAGGATGCTCTCACAGGCTACAGCGAGTAGGTCAGAGTCTCTGCACCAGCAGATGGGGTATTAGGAAACCCGCAGTCTGGGGATGACGTCAGCCTGGGATGGAAAACTTTGCCCTGGTTCAGTGAATATGAAAATAGGAAGACTGATGGGTGTTTCAAAAAGCACGCGCAAACCAGAGCAAGAGAGGCTATGGATCAAACCCCTTTTCTGATTCTTTTCCTTCTTTCTTCAACTTCCTTGTCTTCACAGCCACTGGTCCTGTTCACACCATTTCCTTCTCTGTGGGGGAAGTGGGAGCTCAGGCAGGTAGACTTCACTTGAGGTATGTTGCAGTCTCAAGAACTTGACACTTCCTTGCCCTCCTGTTCCTGTAGGTCTCAGGGCTACAGATCGGGGTAGAACAACACCCAGGGACACCTCTGGGGGTACCTGGGGGTGGTCTAGGGACCTACAGATATCCCAGGACTTTCCATACTTTTCAAAGGATTAGCATATCAGGCCACTCTATTCAACCTGCCTCCCTCAGGGGCTCTGCCCAATGCTGGGCATCCCAGGTTCATTCAGACTCCTCTCTTCAGTGGCAATCCCCTAGCCTGAACTGGCAAACTCAAGAAGAGATGCAGAGGACCAGCAGCTATCAAACACGCTTGGCTCCTTACAGGACAAGGGCCATGTATGGAAAATCATATAAAAACCAAATGGTTTCCCAAAACATCCTCTAGTTTTAATAGCTAAGAGCCCACATGTGTGGGTTTGCTTTGGAACATTCTCATGTTTGGGAAGGTTGGGGGAGGGGATCTCTGTGTTTGGAGTCAGTCTTTCTTCAGGGACCACAGTGAGGAAGGAAGAAGGCAGATGTGCACACCCCATCTGCCCAGCTGGGACCCATCCTCCTCCTCCTCCTCATGACCTGGTGGATGTCCCCTAGCATCCGGGGCCAGCCTCTTAACAGATGTTCTGACGTAGAAATAATGCGTTAGGCAGACATGCTCCTAACATTTGCAGGCCTGGAACCAGAGTAGAAGTCTGAGGTTAAGCTCCCCTTTTGTGCCATCCCTGGTTCCATCTTGTACCTTGATGGGGCTTCGAGCACATGTATCTGGACCCCTCCACGTTCAGACCGCAGGGCTACCCCATCCCGCCCTGAAGAGCCACTCTTTGAACCGTCTTCTTTAGCAGAAGTGCACACATTTGCTGTGCCTCTGGAGTCTAGACCTGAGGAAGAAGGCTACCCCTGGGTGGTTTGGTCAAGAATTCCTGGGTCCTGAGTCTCAGTGGTCTTAGAAGGGGTGATGGGTGCTGGGTAGGCACATCCCCGGCCCAGGACTCCTCGTGTGGAATTCTCTAGAACAAAGTGCTTCAGGCACAGGTGTGCCTGTGTGGTTCTACGGGCTCCATTCTGTGTCCTGCAGTTTCAAGATGTCCCCAGGACAATATTAATAAGTGTCATATGCTGTGTTTGTACTTCTCATAGACCGGCATGTTGTCAATTTGATAGCTTTGTGGTGCTTTGAAAATGCTTTCCCAAAAGAAAAATGCAGGAAGCATAATCCTCCTGGACTTCAGACAATACTATAAAGCTACGGTAGTCAAAACGCTGTGGTATTGGCACAAAAGCAGGTACACGGACCAATGGGACAGAACAGAGAGCCCAGAAATAAACCTACACACCTGTCAATTAATCATCAACAAAAGAGGCAGGAACATACAAGGAGGAAAAGGCAGTCTCTCCAGCAAGTGGTGTGGGGAAAGTTGGACAACCACATGTAAACCAACGAAATTAGAACATACACTCACACCATACACAAAATAAACTCAAAATGACTTAAAGACTTAAATATAAGACATGCCACCATAAAACTCCAAGAAGACAACACAGGCAAAACATTTTCTGACATAAAATCATACTAATATTTTCTTAGGTCAGTCTCCCAAGGCAATGGAAATAAAAGAAAAAAAAAATTTTTAATGGGACCTGTTCAATCTTACAAGCTTTTTCACAAAGGAGGAAACTGTAAACAAAACAAAAAGACACCCTATAGAATGAGAGAAAATATTTGCAAATTGTGTGACTGACAAGGACTTAATTTCTAAAATACACAAAAGCTCATACAACTCAACAACAAAAAACAAATAACCCAATCAAAAGATGGGCAGAAGACCTAAATAAACATTTCTCCAAAGAAGACGTGAAAAGATGTCCACTGTCACTATTAGGGAAACGCAAATCGAAACTACAATAAGGTACCACCTCACACCAGTTGGAATGGCTATCATTAAAAAGTCTACAAAAAATAAACGGTAGAGGGGGTGTGGAGAAAACGGAACCCTCTAACACCGTTGGTGTGAATATAAATTGGTGTAGCCACTATGGACAACAGTCTGGAGGTTCCTTAAAAAACTAAAAATAGGACTACCATATGGTCCAGCGATTCTCCTCCTGGGCATATATCCTGAGAAAACCATAATTAGAATAAGATAATGTTCATAGCAGGAATGAGAGACTAGTATCTCAGAAGCCTGGCTAATTGAGAGGGGAAGGGAGTTTCAGGGAAATGCCAAAAGGCAAGGATCTTTTTGAAGGCTGCTAAGCCCACAGCGCATTGGATGGTGTGAGTAGGGGAAGACTTCCCACTCATCAGCCAGCCCTCAGCATCTCACTCAGCTCCAACTCAGACAAGCTGGCTTCCAAGAGGCTGACAGATCACATGGTCTTGGCTTTTGTTTCCTCTTAATGGCATTGTTCCCTGGCTTAGAAACATTGCCAAATTCCACCTAGGTGATGACTCCTTCCCAGAGAGGCTGGTTGGAACCAAACCTCACCTCCTTTGAGAATCTTTAATAGGTCTTGAAACATACTGCAGAACAGAAAGGATGTGACTCCAGAACAAGCATTCAGTTTTGTTTTGTTTTTAAAGGAAATTTACTCTAGATCCCAATGATATTGTCAGATCTATCCTTACACCTTGCTTTGAAGGATGGGGTAAAATCCAGGCCAGCTGGTGCTTGAGCAAGCTGGTCACACAGGCCCACTTGGGACTGCTGTGGGTTTGATGTCCCTGGTTTTCTTTGTGTTGCATCTCAGTTAAATGCTCTACCGTTGAAACCTCTGGGTACTAGTCAGAGTTCATATGTGTAAACAACAGAAATTAACTCTGGTTGACTGAAATGAAATTAATCAAAGGATAGCTGGGTAGTTTACAGAGGAGCTGGAATTAGGCTCTGGACTACACAGCCTGGAACAGCACTCCAAACTGTGCTGTAGAACCGATCCCATGAAGACAGTTCTATGGCCTCTGCTAGCACAGATGCCGCAGCCTGCTCCTCAGATTCTGCTGGCTCTAGACACCGGATGTTGCTACTAGCACCACTGCTGTGGCTGGCCAGGAACGCAAATTTGCCTGATGACCACTCTTTCCAGTTCCATCTATCTTAAGCTGCTAGCTTCCTATTCAAAGTCTTGCGGGAGGGGGTGAGCAGCTAACTGCAGGAAGTCAAGATACAGTCTCTGCGAATGGCTGCAGGTAAAAGACTGGGATCATGAGCTACTGATACCTGCAGCATCAGCAGTGGGAGGCTCTGCCTTCCACTGAGTCACAAAGTGAGGAAGTCCCTAGATGTAGGAGGAAGGTTCAGATACTGGGTGTCCAGAAAGAATGATACATGTCCACTAGCCTCTGTTTGGTTTAACCTTTACCCTCACGTACTCACTCCCAGCTTAAAGACATTCATCCATTCAGTATACATTTATGGTATATTTGGTTTTTGTTTGTTTTTAACTTTTTATTTTATATTGGTGTATAGCAGATGAACAATGTGTTAATTTTAGGTGTGTAGCAAAGTGGTTCAGTTATACATGTGTGTATTCTTTCTCAAATTCTTTTCCCATTTAGATTGTTGCATAATATTGAGCAGAGTTCCCTGTGCTACACAATAAGTCCTCATTGGTTATCTGATTTAAATATAGCAGGGTGTATAGGTCCATCTCAAATATCCAACTATTCCTCCCCCACCCTTCTCCTCTGATAGCCGTTAAGTTCATTCTCTAAGTCTGTGAGTCTGTTTTCTGTTTTGTAAATAAGTTCATTTGTACTGTGTTGTTGTTTTTTTTTTAAGGTTCTGTATTTAAGTGATAGCATAAGATTATTTGTCTTTGTCTGACTTATGTCACTCAGTGAGTGCTTGTTAAGAGCCAGGTGCTGTGATAACTTTGTTGCGGGGGAGGGACGGAATATAGAGTTAAAAGAAAATGACCTTCTCAGTAGTTACCCATCTAGTTGGGAAGGCAGACAAAGCAGAATAAGAAAGGTGTAGTGGGTGCTTTGACAGAAACTCTGGGGTCCCTAATCAGAGGAGGTGACCCACAAATTAGATCTAGAGGAATAAGTGGGAATTGCCAAGGCAAAGGTAGGTGAGGGTGTTTCAGGAAGAGGAACTTCACTGCAGCTGTGGGTGGTTGCAAGGAGGGACCAGGTGAGGGCTGAGGGTGGAGTGACAGAGAGAAATCACAAAAGCTTTGTGATTACTGAGCAGTCTGGATCTTATACTGAAGATTATGGAGAATCACCTGGGGATTTTAACGAAAATCATTTTAGAAACACCACTTTATCCTGAAAATTGCAGGGAATAAGACTAAAGGGAATGACTTTCACTTTAGGAAGTTGCAAGAGTCTAGGGAAGAAAGAGTGACAGAGAGAGCCAAAAAAAAAAATAGTTTAGGAGATCTTTGGAGATAAAATTGACAGGACTTGGTAACTGATTAAATATGGGGTTTATAAGAGGAGGAGAAGTTACAGATGACTTTTAGTTGATGGGCTGGGCAATCTGGGGATAGTGATGTCATATATCTGGGGGAGAGAGGATGTGTTTGATTTTGGAAATGCTGAGTTTGACAGTGAAGTAGAGGGAGCTGGGAGGCAGAGGGACAGGCAGATCTGAACTTCAGGAAAGTAGGCTAAGCTGGAGATGGAGGTTGGAGACTGTCATCATTGTGGTCATTGTTGCTGATGTCATAGTGATGCTGTATCACTCAGCGAGAATCTAGAGCAAGCAGATGAGGGAAGGAGGTCCATAGATACCAGGTGGGTGGGGATTGTCCGAATTTCAAGAAGAGAGTTGAAAGAGTCTGTGAAGCCACTGAGAAGGGTGAAACAAACAGAGGCAGCAAGAAAACCTGAAGAGTGTGAAAGCTGAAGGAAGGAAGATTTTTAAGAAGGACTAAATTGTGCATGTGGTTTTCGTGGGAAGACTCCATTAATGACCTTTATGATAACATCTTCAATACAGTGGTGGTTTTTAAGTATTACAGCGAGTCTAGAAGAGAAGGCAGGTGAGACCCAGGAGTGCAGAGTATTTTCCAGGCAGTTTGCTTATGAAAGAGAAGGAATTAGATAGGGTAGGAGCTAAGGGGTGATAGAGAATCATTCAGAGAGGAATGGCTAAAATCTGGCCATTACTCCCTTTCCAGAATTTTATTACCAGACCAGATATTGATCTTTGAATGCATGCAACCAACTGTACCTCTTCCCTTTCCCTTCAGAATTCACAAATATTTGGTGAACGTCTCTCATAGGCCAGGTACTGCTTTCAATTCACTGGCCAAAAAAACAGACAGCGACTGCTGCCGCTCATTAAGCCCAGGCTTCCTCAAGGAGAGTGTAATGAAATAAATTATACAGTATGTAAATGATGAAATGCTAGCAAATAAGAAAAAAGTGGGCAAGGTAAGGGGAACTTCTTGGGTGACATGCAATTGACACGTTCAGTATCTGGTCAGAGGAGGGGCCACTGCTCTTGGTGCATGGCTTGTGCCTTACTCCCCCGCCTGACTGTCTTGATAACCTGCTCAGCACTTCAGCTCCCACCTGGCTCCTGCTGTCCCCCATCTCCTGGTCTGGAGCCCTGTCCCTGAGCCGTCACCCAGCCATCCTGATTTTGGCTGGTGTACTGCCTGCCGCTGCTCGGATCCCCAACGCCACAGCAGCTCCAACCTGGCACCGCCGGCTTGTTGAAACCCGTCTTGGATGGCTGCTGGGCCTCGGTCTGTCATCATCTCTGCATGTTGTTACCTGACCGCTATGCTGGATTTCCTCTCCAAACCTTCTTTTGATTACAAGTGACAGAAAATGAACCCAAGCTTGCTTAAGCTAAAAGGAGAATGCATTGACTTGTAGCTGCATAGTCCACAGACTAGGCTAATTTTAGGCATAGCAATGACAAATGATGTCATCAAGACTCTGTCAAGCTTTAAAAATAGACTTTATTTTTTAGAGCAATTTTAGGTTTACATGGAAATTGAACAGAAAATACAGATAGTCTTCATATACCCACTCCTCCCAATCTCTTCCCCTACATTCCCCCACAGCTTCCCCTATTATTAACATCTTGCATTAAGCGGGGAACACTGGTAACAACTGATGGACCAATACTGACATATTACTATTAACTAAGTCCGTTTCATTAAGGTTCGTTCTTTGTGTTGTACATCGTATGGGTTTTGACGCACGTATAATGACATGTATCCACCAACATAACACCACATAGAACAGTTTCACTGCCCTAAAAATGCCCTGTGCTCCCCCTGTTCATTCCTCCTGCCTTCTTCCCTCTGAAGCCCTCACTGTACCTTGAGAGCTCATTTTTATTTTCATACCTGAGTAGTGCAGTCTATTGCATGCATATACCTCTGTTAATTTTTTTCATTCTGTTGAAGGAAATCTTGGTTGTTTCTAATTTGGGGCAATCAAGAATAAAGTGGCCTGGACTTCCCTCATGGTCCAGTGGCTAAGATTCCACCCTTCCACTATAGGGGCCATGGGTTTGATCCCTGGTTGGGGAAGTTCCACATGCCCCTTGGTGCAGACAAAAAAGGAGAAAAAAAAAGCTGCCATAGACATTCCTGCACAGATTTTTGTGTGAATGTAAGTTTTTACCTCACTAGGAGCACAACTGCTACAGCCATGCTGTCTTCCAAAGTGGCAAAGTAATTACCACCAGCAATGAATGAGTTCTTGTTCTTCTGCTTCCTCACCAGCATTGGTGGTGTCAGTGTTTGGGTTTTAGGCATTTAGCTGAATAGTCCAGGGAACAGACTAGCTTCTGGTATAGCTGGGTGTCGAATGGTTTTCCAGACTTCCACCTGCTCTTCATCTCTGCGTTCCTTTCTCCCAGGGAAGCTGCACTGTCCCACAGGGACCTGCTTTGTGGTATTTCTCTATGGCTGTAGGATTAATGCCCATAACTCAAGTCTGGTATAAGGAGGATACCACTTTCCTGGTCATTCTAGATAAAGTCCTAGAATTTAAATCACATATCCACCCCTGAAACAATCCTGTGGCCAAGCACCCAACATCTTTTTCTTCCATTCACTCATACTGAGCACCTAGTGTGTGGCAGACACATTCTAGGCACTGAGGATGAGTGGTCAGACCCAAAATACGTGCTCCAGGGATAATCTATCCCCCACCCAAACCACATGAACTGAGAACTGAAGAGGTAAGGTGCCCCCAGTATGCTGTTGCCAGAAGAGAGCTGGTTGGATCATGGATGCTGGGCAGGCAAAACCCAAGCTGAGTGTGCCCACTGGGCTTGCCAGACTGAGTGAGTGGTTATAGTTCTATGTCCTGCATCCTCCCAATTTCTCCAAATCCAGCAGTTGCCTGGGCCCTCTCTGGCCAGACCCTGAGGTAGCACACATGGCAGATTGGTGCCACTCTGGAGAGCTGGAGGCTCTTTCCCCTCCCTTTGAAACTTGGCCACACTGTGACCACTTTGACTAACAGGGTGGGATGGAAGGGACATTGCTTCTGATCTGGGCACAGTCTCTGAGAGGACTGGCAGCTTTGTCTTGGTCTTTGGAAGCCACTCACCATGTTAGAAGGATGAATACCCTGAGACCACCATGCTGGGAGAATTCTAAGCCCATGAGAAGGGGCCCAGGTGGATGAGAAGCCATGTAGTAGAGGGGCTCTAAGTGTGGGTGAGGAAGCCACCTGGGAGGGTGTCCTTCAGCCCCAGCCACCCCGGCTGATGCACGTGGATCAGAGCTCAACAGCTGAGTTCTTCCCAAACTCTAGACCACAAAATTGTGAGCAAAATAAAGCAGTTTCTTTAAACCACTAGTTTGGGGGTATTTGTTATGCAGCAATAACGTCCAGAACAGACAGCAACAGGTTTAACAATACAATCAACTGAAACTGAGCACACAAACCCATTAAGACCGGTCTAATTCAATGCCGGTCTTAACATCTGGACACTGTGCCTTCATTACTCCTACAGGCTGTCCTGCAGGTACTGTTGACCTAGTTCTGTACTGACTCATTTAACCTCTTTTTTTCAGGAGGTTTGTGACATGCTTCAGGCTACCTAGAAATAGGCTACAGCTGGGAATCCAATGGGAATGTTTGGGAGCTGAAAGGCCTTTGGAAGACCATCTTACAGATAAGATTTAAAGAGACCTAAGGCAGTTGGGGGCCTGGCTGTGGTCAGGAGAAAGAGCCTGACCTGGAACCAAGATGATGGTCACTTACACCCCTTTCCAGTCAGTAATCTCTTATCTGTCCCAATGCATGAGCTCAGTGATGGTATGGATAATACCAACTTTGCTCTGAAATATATGTTCTCTCTTCCCTGACTCCCACCCCCAACAAACTCACTCTTCTGACTGTTCTGTCTCATCTAATTTAAGATTATTTTAAGACAACCCAGGTTCTTCAGTTGACTGCATTTAGACCCAGGTCAGTTCAGTTGCTCAGTCGTGTCTGACTCTTTGCAATCCCATGGACTGCAGCACGACAGGACACCCTGTCCATCATCAACTCCCAGAGTTTACTCAAACTCATGTCCATTGAGTAGGTGATGCCATCCAACCATCTCATCCTCTGTCATCCCCTTCTCCTCCTGCCTTCAATCTTTTGCAGCATCAGGGTCTTTCAAATGAGTCAGTTCTTCACATCAGGTGGCCAAAGTATTGAAGTTTCAGCTTCAACATCAGTCTTTCCAATCAATATTCAGGACTGATTTCCTTTAAGATGGACTGGTTGGATCTGTCCAAGGGACTCCCAAGAGTCTTCTCCAATACCACAGTTCAAAATCATCAATTCTTCACACTCAGCTTTCCTTATAGTCCAACTCTCACATTCATACATGACTACTGGAGAAACCATAGCTTTGACTAGACAGACCCTGGTTGGCAAAGTAATGTCTCTGCTTTTTAATATGCTGTCTAGGTTGGTCATAACTTTCCTTCCAAGGAGTAAGTATCTTTTCATTTCATGGCTGTAATCACCATCTGCAGGGATTTTGGAGCCCAGAAAAATAAAGTCTGTCACTGTTTCCACTGTTTCCCCTTCTATTTCCCATGAAGTGATGGCACCAGATGCTATGATCTTAGTTTTCTGAATGTTGAGTTTTAAGCCAACTTTTTCACTCTCCTCTTTGACTTTCATCAAGAGGCTTTTTAGTTCTTCTTTGCTTTCTGCCATAAGGGTGGTGTCATCTGCATATCTGAGGTTATTGATATTTTTCACAGCAATCTTGATTCCAGCTTGTGCTTCATCCAGCCCAGCATTTCTCATGATGTACTCTGCATATAAGTTAAATAAGCAGGGTGAAATAAGCAGGAAAGCATACTCCTCTCCCTATTTGGAACCAGTTTGTTGTTCCATGTCCAGTTCTAACTGTTGCTTACTGACCTGCATATAGGTTTCTCAAGAGGCAGGTCAGGAGGTCTGGTATTCCCATCTCTTTCAGAATTTTCCACAGTTTATTGTGATCCACACAGTCAAAGGCTTTGGCATAGTCAATAAAGCAGAAATAGATGTTTTTCTGGAACTCTCTTGCTTTTTCCATGATCCAGCGGATGTTGGCAATTTGATCTCTGGTTCCTCTGCCTTTTCTAAAACCAGCTTGAACACCTGGAAGCTCATGGTTCATGTACTGTTGAAGCCTGGCTTGGAGAATTTTGAGCATTACTTTGCTAGCGTGTGAGATGAGTGCAACTGTGTGGTAGTTCGAGCATTCTTTGGGATTGGAATGAAAACTGACCTTTTCCAGTCCCATGGCCACTGCTGAGTTTTCCAAATTTGCTGGCATATTGAGTGCAGCACTTTCACAGCATCATCTTTTAGGATTTGAAATAGTGTAACTGGAATTCTATCACCTCTACTAGCTTTGTTAATAGTGATGCTTCCTAAGGCCCATTTGACTTCTCATTCCAGGATATCTGGCTCTAGGTGAGTGATCACACCATTGTAGTTATCTGGGTCATGAAGATCTTTTTTGCATAGTTCTTCTGTGTATTCTTGCCACCTCTTTTGAATATCTTCTGCTTCTGTTAGGTCCATACCATTTCTGTCCTTTATCATGCCCATCTTTGCATGAAATGTCCCCTTGGTATCTCTAATTTTCTTGAGGAGATCTCTAGTTTTTCCCATTCTATTGTTTTCCTCTATTTCTTTGCATTGATCACTGAGGAAGGCTTTCTTATCTCTCCTTACTGTTCCTTGGAACTCTGCATTCAAATGGGTGTATCTTTCCTTTTTTCCTTTGCCTTTGGCTTCTCTTCTTTTCACAGATTGTTGTAAGGCCTCTTCAGACAGCCATTATGCCTTTTTGCATTTCTTTTTCTTGGGAATGGTCTTGATCCCTGTCTCCTGTACAATGTCATGTACCACCATCCATAGTTCTTCAGGCACTCTATCAGATCTAATCCCTTGAATCTATTTCTCACTTCTACTGTATAATTGTAAGGGATTTGATTTAGGTCATAGCTGAATGGTCTAGTGGTTTTCCCTACTTTCTTCAATTGAAGTCTGAATTTGGCAATAAGGAGTTCATGATCTGAGCCACAGTCAGCTCCCAGTCTTGTTTTTGCTGACTGTATAAAGCTTCTCCATCTTTGGCTGCAAAGAATATCATCAATCTGATTTCAGTGTTGACCATCTGGTGATGTTCATGTGTAGTCTTCTCTTGTGTTGTTAGAAGAGGGTGTTTGCTATGACCAGTGCATTCTCTTGGCAAAACTCTACAAGCCTTTGCCCTGCTTCATTCCATACTCCAAGGCCAAATTTGCCTATTACTCCAGGTGTTTCTTGACTTCCTACTTTTGCTTCCAGTCTCCTATAATGAAAAGAACATCTTTCTGGGGTGTTAGTTCCAGAGGGTCTTGTAGGTCTTCATAGAACCATTCAACTTCAGCTTCTTCAGCATTACTGGTCGGGGCATAGACTTGGACTACTGTGATACTGAATGGTTTTCCTTGGAAACGAACAGAGATCATTCTGTCGTTTTTGAGATTGCATCCAAGTACTGCAAAAAAGCAAAATGGCTGTCTGGGGAGGTCTTACAAATAGCTGTGAAAAGAAGAGAAGAGAAAAGCAAAGGAGAAAAGGAAAGATATAAGCATCTGAATGCAGAGTTCCAAAGAATAGCAAGAAGAGATAGGAAAGCCTTTCTCAGCGATCAATGCAAAGAAATAGAGGAAAACAACAGAAAGGGAAAGACTAGAGATCTCTTCAAGAAAATTAGAGATACCAAGGGAACACTTCATGTAAAGATGGGCTTGATAAAGGACAGAAATGGTATGCACCTAACAGAAGCAGAAGATATTAAGAAGAGGTGGCAAGAACACACAGAAGAACTGTACAAAAAAGAGCTTCATGACCAAGATAATCACGATGGTGTGATCACTCAACTAGAGCCAGATATCCTGGAATGTGAAATCAAGTGGGCCTTAGGAAGCATCACTATGAACACAGCTAGTGGAGGTGATGGAATTCCAGTTGAGCTATTCCAAATCCTGAAAGATGATGCTGTGAAAGTACTGCACGCAATATGCCAGCAAATTTGGAAAACTCAGCAGTGGCCACAGGACTGGAAAAGATCAGTTCATTCCAATCCCTAAGAAAGGCAATGCCAAAGAATGTTCAAACTACCACACAGTTGCACTCATCTCACACGCTAGCAAAGTAATGCTCAAAATTCTCCAAGCCAGGCTTCAATAGTACATGAACCATGAACTTCCAGATGTTCAAGCTGGTTTTAGAAAAGGCAGAGGAACCAGAGATCAAATTGCCAACATCCGCTGGATCATGGAAAAAGCAAGAGAGTTCCAGAAAAACATCTATTTCTGCTTTATTGACTATGCCAAAGCCTTTGACTGTGTGGATCACAATAAACTGTGGAAAATTCTGAAAGAGATGGGAATACCAGACCTCCTGACCTGCCTCTTGAGAAACCTATATGCAGGTCAGTAAGCAACAGTTAGAACTGGACATGGACTAACAGACTGGTTCCAAATAGGGAAAGGAGTACGTCAAGGCTGTATACTGTCACCCTGCTTATTTAACTTATATGTATAGTACATCATGAGAAACACTGGGCTGGAAGAAGCACAAGCTGGAATCAAGATTGCCGGGAGAAATATCAATAACCTCAGATATACAGATGACACCACCTTAATGGCAGAAAGTGAAGAGGAACTAGCCTCTTGATGAAAGTCAAAGTGGAGAGTGAGAAAGTTGGTTTAAAGCTCAACGTTCAGAAAACTAAGATCATGGCATCTGGTCCCATCACTTCATGGGAAATAGATGAGGAAACAGTGTCAGACTTTATTTTTCTGGGCTCCAAAATCACTGCAGATGGTGACTGCAGCCATGAGATTAAAAGACGCTTAGTCCTTGGAAGGAAAGTTATGACCAACCTAGACAGCATATTCAAAAGCAGAGACATTACTTTGCCAACAAAGGTTTGTCTAGTCAAGGCTATATTTTTCCAGTGGTCATGTATGGATGTGAGAGTTGGACTGTGAAGAAAGCTGAGTGGTGAAGAATTGATGCTTTTGAACTGTGGTGTTGGAGAAGACTTGGACTGCAAGGAGATCCAACCAGTCCATTCTGAAGGAGATCAGCCCTGGGATTTCTTTGGAAGGAATGATGCTAAAGCTGAAACTCCTGTACTTTGGCCACTTCATGTGAAGAGTTGACTCATTGGAAAAGACCCTGATGCTGGGAGGGATTGGGGGCAGGAGGAGAAGAGGATGACAGAGGATTAGATGGCTGGATGGCATCACCGACTCGATGGACATGAGTTTGAGTGAACTGTGGGAGTTAATGATGGACTGGGAGGCCTGTCGTGCTGGGATTCATGGGGTCACAAAGAGTTGGACATGACTGAATGACTGAACTGAACTGAACTGCATTTCAGACTCTTGTTGACTATGATGGCTACTCTATTTCTTCTAAGGGACTCTTGCCCACAGTAGTAGATATAATGGTCATCTGAGTTAAATTCACCGATTTCAGTCCATTTTAGTTCACTGATTCCTAAAACGTCGACATTCACTCTTGCCATCTCCTGTTTGGCCACTTCCAATTTGCCTTGATTCATGGACCTCACATTCCAGGATCCTATGCAATATTGCTCTTTACAGTATCAGACTTTACTTCTATTACCAGTCATATCCAGAACTAGATGTTGTTTTTGCTTTGGCTCAGTCTCTTCATTCTTCCTGGAGTTATTTCTCCACTGATGTCCAGTAGCATATTGGGCACCTACTGACCTGGGGAGTTCATCTTTCATTGTCCTATCTTTTTGCCTTTTCATACTGTTCAGCCCAGGTTCTGGAGTTGATTGCATTCAGGTCCCAATTCAGCCATATATTAGCTCTGCAGTAAGCTATTTAGATTTCCCATGTTTCAGCTTCCTTAGCTGTAGAATGTAGACATATTCCTCCCTGTTTTTTTTTTTTCCCCCACATCTGTAGGTACAGCTTGTTAAGTTCCAATGAGGGACTGCACATAGACTATTTCTCCCAGTGCTGAAAGTAAAAGAAAGTTTTAGTCTCTCAGTTGTGTCCAACTCTTTGAAGCCCCATGGACTGTAGCCTGCCAGGCTCCTCTGACCATGGAATTCTCCAGGCAAGAGTACTGGAGTGGGTAGCCATTCCTTTCTCCAGGGAATCTTCCTGGCCCAGGGATGGAACGCAGGTGTCCCACATTGCGGGCGGATTCCTTACTGTCTGAGCTATCAGAGAAGCGGCACAGGGGGCACTAGATGCTGCTGAGTATCATGGAAATCAAGTGCCTAGAGACAGAGCTTTTGCTAGCGAGCAGGGTCTGTCCAAGGTGGTCACCGTGGCTGACAAAATCGCTATCAGTCAGTGGGGTAAATGGCATTTTCATGAGGAAAAACAATGCTGGTGCCTGGGCTTGCTGAGGAGAGAGCAGAGCTCCATAGGGATGGGCTGACCGAAAGGCCTCTGGAACATTTTCAGAGGGGCCTCTTGGTTGGGGAAGAGAAATTTATGTTCAACCACTTCCCTGTGGAAATAAAATGCTTCTCCTGATGAAAGGAAGTGCTTTTCTTCACTCTTCTCCCCTCTCTTCTACTTCCTTTATCTCTGCATGGCATCCCAACCCCAACACAGTGATAGATGATACAAGAGAAACCATATGAGCAAAACAAAAGGGCCTGCTGTCAAGCAGAGATGAATGGCGGCTCTCTGCCACTTGCTTCCTCACAGCTGACAAGATTTTTGGCTCCCTCATGCTCTGGGATTTCCTCTGGCTTGTTTTCTTTTTTGCCTCCTTTATGACTCCCTCATTCCTATCTTGTCTGCGGGTTCACAGAACTTCCCATTCCTCACTCTCTCTCAGGCAGGGCGGTCTTTCCCCAGGCTGTCCACAGGGCCGCCTGGTGCCGGCTTCTGAATGGAGGCTGAGGGGGTGACTTCACCGTGGCTCCAGTGGGTCCCTCTGCAGTTTTAAGCCACCACACTCACTCACTAGTCTACTGGCAATGTTTCCCATGCATTCATTTAAAGTCTATTTTTAGCTGACCCTTTCAGAATTGCAGTATTGACTGTCCTGAAAGAACACTGCATTCTTGCACAGGGTAATAAACCCCAGTCGTAGTTACCCCCGCCAAAGTTACAGTAAATTTTTGGAGATGAACAGTTAATGATTTATGATGTTTGTACTCAGTAAAGGATTTTAGTATATCTTGGGCTTAGACAACAGTATTGATTGATAGAGCCAGTGAGGAGGATTGAGTGATGATGGGGTCGGGTTTTTTGGCAGACTTACTGAGCTTGTATAAAGTATTTAGTGCAACAGGATGTTGAAGCATATACAAATAGAGATTTAATTGTGAAATCTATAAGAAAGCTGTTCTAAACAGTTTGGGTTGTCCCTTAGGCTGGGGGTTCGGGTGGGAACAGAGTAAGGGAGAGACAGACTACTCATGTCATCAGAGATCTGGCTGGAAGTAGATTGAAGAATTCACATCAAGATGCTATTTCTTTGTTTTGTTTTTTCCCCTGATGTAGACTGTATTTAGAAGTCTTTATTGAATTTGTTACAGTATTGCTTCTCTTTCATATTTTTGTTTTTCTTTTTTTGGCCCTGAGGCAAACTGGATCTTAGTGGCCCCATCAGGGATTGAACCCATAACTCCTGCATTGGAAGGCGAAGTTTTAATCACTGGACTACCACTAAAGTCCTAAGATATTATTTCCTTTAATTTCCAGAAGCAACACAGTGGAGCACAAGATTTGGTGTCATTTTTAAAAAATTTCACCATTACTGTCTCTTTGTTTTATTTATTCTTCCATTAATTTATCCACTCACTCATTCACTCAGTCAGTGACTAATACCAAGCACCAAGCTATACAAAATGCAGGCAGACCTCATTTTATTGTACTTTCCTTTATGGTGCTTCAAAGATACTGTTTTTGTTTTTTTGGTTTTTTTTTTTAATTGAAAGTTTCTGATAACTTTAAGCAGGCTTCCCCGGTGGCTCAGACAGTAAAGAATCTGCCTGCAATGTGGGAGACTGGAGTTCGATCCCTGGGTTGGGAAGATCCCCTGGAGAAGGGAATGGCAACCCATTCCAGTATTCTTGTCTGGAGAATCCCATGGCTGGAGGAGCTTGGTGGGTTACAGTTCATGGGATCACAAAGAGTAGGTCATGACTGAGTGATAACTCTAAGCAGGTTTCTTGGTGTCATTTCTCCAACAGCATTTGCTCACTTCATGTCTCTGTGACACATTTTGGTAATTCTTGAAGTATTATAAACATTTTCACTATCATTATATTTATTATGATGATCTGTGATCAATGATCTTTAATGTTACTATTGTAATTGTTTGGGCACCATGAACTCTGCCCGCTGTGCCCATGTAAGACAACAAACTTAACCCAATAAAAGTTGTATAAGTTCTGACGGCTCCACTAACTGGGTGTGCCCCATCTCCCTCTTTCCTGGGCCCCCCTATTCCCTGAGAAATAATAATATTGAAATTAGGTCAATTAATAACCCTACAATGGCCTCTGAGTGTTCAAATGAAAGGAAGAGTCACACTTCTCTTAATTTAAATCAGAAGCTGTTGATATAATAGAATTGATCAAGCTTAGTGAGAAGGCAGGCTGAAAGCTGAGATAGGCTGAAAAATATGCTCCAACCCTGGTTAGCCAAGTTCTAAATGTAAATTAAAACTTCTTGAAGGGAATTAAAAGTGCCAGTGAATACATGAGTGGTAAGAAAGCAAAAGAGCCTTACTGCTGATACACAGAAACTTCTAATGGACTGGAGAAAACATCAAACCAGTCACGACAAAGATCACTGTAACTCACTTTATTGCAATATTCAGTTTATCGCAATGATCTGGACCCAGATCTGCAATACGTCCAAGGTGAAGTGAAGTGAAAGTCACCCAGTCGCCCTACTATTTGTGATCTCATGGACGATACATCCACAGAGTTCTCCAGGCCAGAACACTGGAGTGGGTAGCCTTTCCCTTCTCCAGGGGATCTTCCCAACCCAGGGATAGAACCCAGGTCTCCCACATTGCAGGTGGATTCTTTGCCAGCTGAGTCACAAGTTTATACAGGAAGCTTCAATTGTACTGCTGAACCATCAGCAGAGCAATTGTTAAGTCCAAAGACGTCTTCAGTTATTCTGGCCTCACTTTCTAGGTTGTCCACACAATCTTCTGGATATAAATGCTCTTCTAAGGTATCAAGATCCCCAGTCTCCTCCCCAACTGTATTTTCTCCCCACATAGCTTCTTCCCTTTGCTCTCCAGGATGTATCACTTCTAGGGGTCTATTCCCAAAGACTTCAAATCCTCACCTCCTGAACAAAGTCTGCATCTGCCTGGCAGAGCCATAACTTGGAT
Organism: Bos taurus; assembly: GCF_002263795.3. Classification (NCBI taxonomy): domain Eukaryota; kingdom Metazoa; phylum Chordata; class Mammalia; order Artiodactyla; family Bovidae; genus Bos; species Bos taurus. Next base: position 29,398,240 of record NC_037340.1, on the reverse strand, counting down.
TATTCCAAGCACCCACTTCTGCCAGTTCTGTTTCCAAACCTGACATCTTACTGGAACTGCAGAATTCTGCATCCAATTGATTCTTCCTAGAAGTATTCTGAGGCACGTCGTCTTTTGCTCCCAAGTTTCTTTCTCATCCTTTAACAATATATTACCTTCAAATGGATCTGGAATTCAAGCTCTTTTTCATTTACCGAGGAGTCATCTAACCAGCTGTCACCCTGCCTTTCATCAAGGCCACAAGGCCACCCCTAAATAGGGGGCTTCCCAGGTGGCTCAGTGGTAAGGAATCCGCCTGCCAATCCAAGAGACTCAAGTTTGATCCCTGGGTTCTGAATATCCCCTGGAGAAGGAAGTGGGAACCCACTCCAGTACTCTTGCCTGGGAAATCCCATGGACAGAGGAACTGAGCAGGCTACAGTTAATGAGGTTGCAAAGAGTTGGTCACAACTTAGCGACTAAACAACAACATCCTCTAAATAGCTCTAATAGATGTGTATCTTTCCAACAAAAAAGGCCATCGGATTGAGGGGGATGTATTCCACTTATTTTTCCCACTAGTATGCACAGGACTACAGAAAGACTGAACCCTGAAATACAAGCCAATTTTGCAATACAAACCTCGAGACAGCAGGTGGGCGACATCTTGCAGGACACCAGCCTGCAGCCAATGCTGGTTGGCTCAGGACTGAACTGACTTGGCAGGTTAGACTGGGACAGATGGGCTTCCATGTGCCATAGGGTGGGAGGGGGCAGGGGGATGACGTCTATTAATTTGTTTTCTTTGAGGGATTTGTAAAACTGTAGCCATGACATTTCACTACCATGGTAGCAGACAGATGAACTATTTAAGAGTGCAGAGCTAGAGGGAAATGCCAAGAGCAGTACTGAACCTGTAGACCCAACTCATCACACTATTTGAGCAGTGAAGATGTGTCCTAACATTTGGGGCACAGATCCTACTAGCTCCTGGTAATCACTCTTAACATCATTCAGCAGATACTTCTAATTCTCTATCCATCTGGATAGGCCAAAGTAAGAAGAGTGAAATGGCTCTGGCTTGTGTCTGACAATGTTGGTGTCTCTGAGTTCCATTCATTAACACTCTCCCCCGCAATGGCTTACTCATCAATGACACAATGGATTTGTAATCTTACATGTGGCAGGACATTTGTTCTCATTATCTTAGCATTTTAATCTCATTATGAATTGATTTGTATTCTTTTCAGTGAAGAAGACTCTACTGACGTGAAGTGTGTGTGTGTGTGTACACGCGCATGTGAACAAATCTAGTCCCCAGTTTATGTGGGCATGGCTGGCAGTCCATTTATGTGATTCAATGGCTCCAGTGATGACAACATTGGATTGGCACCAACTGTCCTTGCCAAAGTCCTCTACATACACCAGGTGACCAGAACCTCTTTCTAGGGACTGTGATGGTTAATTTCAGGTGTCAGCTTGACTGGATCAGAGGCTGCCCAGCTAGGTGGTTAAATGTTATTTCTGCGTGTGTCCAGGAGGGTGTTTCTAGATGAGACAAGCATTGAAATCATAGACTGAGCAAGCAAATCATCCTCCACAGGGTGGTTGGGCATCATCTAATCTGTTTAAGCCTCGACCAGAACAAAAAGCCAGAGGAAGGAGGAATGTGTCTCTTTTTTCTGCTTCATGGTTTGAGCTGGGATATCTCTTCTCATCTTCTCCTACCCTCAGGCTAGCATTTAAATCATCAGCTCCCTTGGTTCTCAGGTCTTTGGACTCTGACCCAATTATACCACTGGCTTCCACTAGCAACTCTGGGGCTAAATGACTTTGGAAAATTGGGTGAAGCTGTCTGCATGTACTATAGCTGGGATTCTTTTCTGTGACAGAATTGGTATGATGTCTGTGAGTAGCTAAAATGTTGCATGCAACTTGAATAATTTATTCTGTTTCTGAAAGTCCAATATTTTATTATAAATAATTTAATTATATAAAATATAATAGTAAATATTATATAGTTTTGTTTGGTGACTGGACACTTAAAAAGCAATGTGTCCTCCTTACCTGATGGCTGTGCAAGCCTGTCTGTGATTCAGAGTTTTGTAAATAAACTAGCCTGCAGTGAGAGGAAAACATGATCTTCCAACCAAATAAAATACGTATATATTTTAATATATAATATTTAATATTACCAATAATATTTTAAATATAATAAAACAATATTATACAACCCTTCAAAATATGTTTACACTCAGACATTATATGTTTCCATGAGCAAAAACCGTATTTTGGATTGTTGTTTAGTTGCTCAGTCATGTCCGACTCTTTTGCGACCCCATGGACTGTAGCCCTCCAGGCTCCTCTGTCCATGGGATTCTCCAGGCAAGAATACTGGAGTGGGTTGCCATGCCCTCCTCCAGGGGATCTTCCCAACCCAGGGATTGAAGTGATGTCTCTCACATCTCCTACATTGGCAGGCAGGTTCTTTACCACTAGTGCTCCCTGGGAGGCCCCCTAAAACTGCTCAGGTAGGTATCATTCTCCCCGTTTTGAAGAGTAAGGCCACTTATTAGGGCTCCAGTAGGCGATATACAGTCTAGCAAATGGCAGAGCTGTCCTTGAAGACAGCTCTTCTGACTCCTGGTCCAAGCAATACTTTCCCACGACCCAGGACTACCTCTCTGACAAGTTGATTAATTGTCCATCTTGGGTAGAGACTGGTTTAGAGAGTGTGGAACAGATTTGCTTCATTTCCTTGTTCTCTCTGGTGATCAATATCTGCTGAGCAATGATGTCTATGCGAGAGCCAGTGGTTGTAAGAAAATGAACACAGGAAATCAATAGTGTGGCCGCGGTGGCCTAGAGAGGGTAGGTATGGTCAGATCATCACACAGCTTGCCACAGAAACTCGGGCACTGTTGAGAGTGGAAGGAGCCATTATTAATTCCACTGGGCCAGCAGGGGTCAACTGGTGTTCTCCCAGAGAAACTAGATATTTGGTCACCTTAGACACCACAGTACTGAGGGGAATAGTATGGTGGAAACAGAGGAGTTAAGTGTTGAGAAATAAATTTTCTTTTTGGTCAAATTACTGATTTAGTTCCTCTCTCCTACTGGACTGAGAGCTCCATAAGGGCAGGCATCCTCTTGTTTTTGTTTTTGTTTTTTTTCAGTGCCCAGCACCTGGTAGGTGCTCAATAAATCAGTCAGTGAATTGACTGATACTTGGATTTTCTCTTGGGTGCCTGAAAGTGAGCACGTTCAGAACAAAGCTGGAGGTGAATATAAAGAGTAGTGTTATATGATGACCAGACACTTAAGAAGCATCGTGGTCCTTCTTAGCAGATTCCCTTGCAAGCCTGTCTGTGATTCAGAATTTTGTAAATAAATTAGCCTGCAGGGAGAGGGAAACATGACCTTCCAACCCAGTGCTCTAGTGCATGAGGATATATTGACAAAGAGATGAAGGAATATATTTCCTGAGGCCCTTGATGATGAATAGTCCACATAAATTACCCAGCTGGCCCAGCTGGGCTTTTGCACCACTCAGCATCAATACCCTGGGGGCAGTTCTCTTCTGTTTTCCCCTTCATTTCTACTGAGTATGTCCACCTTTATATTTCTCACTGGTTTTAATTTCAAGTTTGTCTTCTGCCACTAGCTATTAAAAAGAAAACACACACATGCACAGGCACACCCTAAAAATCATACCACCAAAAAAATAAATAACCGAAAACAAAGATAACTGTCAACTGTTCTTCAAGGAAGTTGCTGGATTGAAGGAAGTTTTGATTAATGGAAAACAGTGCAAATGCAACTGACCTTAAAGATTCACATAATGACCCAAGTCATGGCTTTGAGCCCAGATTTCAGACCACCTAGTAGCTCACAAATGTTGTGTTGGCTGGACATTCCCTTTGACTTTTTGGGTCATTCAATGGGCTCCTTGCTCCATAATTATATGAGGGTGGGAGTGACAGTGAATAAGAAAGAAAGAAGACAGACAGACAGATAATAGAGGTTGTCCATAACGGGCGCGCTTAAGCCAGTACTCCTTTTGTTTGGAATTTGAAAGTTTGCTAGAGGTTATTTCATCTTCCTGAATCTGATTAGAGCTTTTCTATTTACCTTAAACATTATGAAACTATTTTCCAAGCTTCTTACTCAATATTATGAAATGAGATGGATGCTACAGTATGGAAATTTAGCTAAGCAGCTTCCCCAGAAGCCCCAGGAAGAGAGTGGAGCAGTGATTAAGGGAAAGGAAGCCTGCTATTAAGTCAGCCACAACAGTGGACAACCAGTGTTAATACTATAGGGAAACTGGGGGAAGTGATCCCTCACACTGAGTGCTGAGGGAGCTGGGGTGTTTATACACCAACTCCCAAGAGTCATCACCTGAGGGCTGCTACTGGCAGGTATTAATTGCCTGGTCCTCTGGGCCTGCTGAGTCCCAGGCTACAGTTTTCCTTAGTTAGAGATGAAGCTCTATGGCACAGAGATGCAGCCACTGAGAGCTGGAAGTCCAGGCTGGAACACACTGTCACTGTTAAGATATAAGAGACAGGGCTTGGGCACTACAAGCAAAGCCCAAAGCATGATGGTGCTATTTCTAGAACGGTATGTATCTGATAATCAGAGAATGATCAGAGTTTAAAGGACCTCTTTGTGGGGGAAGCCACAAAAGAGCAGCTGATAATCTGGGAAGCATGGAAAGAAAGAAAGTGAAGTCGCTCAGTCGTGTCCGACTCTTTGCAACCCCATAGGCTGTAGCCTACAAGGCTCCTCTGTCCATGGGATTTTTCCAGGCAATAGTCCTGGAGTGGATTGCCATTTCCTTCTCCAGGGGATCTTCCCAACCCAGGGATTGAACCCGGGTCTCCCGCATTGTAGACAGATGCTTTACCGTCTGAGCCACCAGGGAAGCATGGAAGGGTCCTTTAATCTTTTAATGCTCTTTAAAGGTTCTTTAATGCTCTAGTCTTTTGGGGTTGTACCTCCTGGGTAGGATCAAGCTATTTGCAGAAAGTTGGCTACAAAGACTTCTAGCTGCCATGTGAGTACACATGGTTTCTAGGGGGAAGCATGATATTATTGTCCTTAATTGTGGAATATTATTTTAAAAATTGGCCCCAGAGGTCCAAGCAACAGTCAACTGTCTTTCCAGCTTGGTTCCATGCTGTCCTGTGCTGTGGCTTTGGTCCCTTCTTCCTTCAAGGCAGGTGCAGACATCCAATCCTGCTGCATCTTCCTGCTAAGCTCAAGGCAGATGCACAGACCAAACCTCTGTATCTGGTTTGTCACGGGAGATGCCTCCCACTGAGCATTTTCCTGTGTTCACTTCCTCCAGGTCTGACTGGGAACTGTTACAGACTCAATGTTCTATGTCGCCTGAATATTCATGTGTTGAAATCTTAACTTTCCAATATGATGGTGTCAGGAGGGGAGGCCTCTGGAAGGTAATGAGGTCGTAAGAGTGGTGCCTTCATGATGGGATTACTGCCCTTAGAAGAAGAGATGTGAAGAGCAGACTCTCTCTTCCTCTCCCCTGCTTCCCCTGCCCATTCCCCACTTTGTCTCTTTGCCACATGAGGATACCCTGAGAAATGGCTATCTGCAAACCAGGAAGCAGATCCTCACCAGACACCAGATCTGTGGGCACCTTGATCCTGGACTTTCCAGCCCCCAAAACTGTTAAGAAGTAAACATTTGTTGTTTAAGCCATCCAGTCCATATATGCTCTATTTGTTACAGTAGCTCACACTAAGACTGGAGCATTGATTGAATATAAATTTCAGAGTAAAAGATAACCTGCAGTTCATCAACTTAGCCTTTTGAGGAGTAAATCTCATTTCTTTATTCTTCTTCTCTCTCTTTTATTCTTCTCTGAGAGACCCCTGAGGATCTCTGACATCAAGTAGACTGTGGCCTCTAGAAAACCCGGCCAGACTTCATGACTCCACCTAGTGAGCTGGGCCCTAGTTCTCTGCAGGGAGCTCAGATGCTGCTGAGGGTCTGAGAGTCTCAACATTTCCCTAAGGCTTGTGGGTTTACAAACACAAAGGCCCACCCAAAAGCACAGGGCCCTCAGGTGCAGTGTCTCTCTTCCCCTGGAAGGTTAGGTTTATTTTTCTGGAAATCTAAATCACATGTTTCCATTTCACTGACACCAAATTCATTAGCAATGTTGTTTCCTTGCAGCCTTTTGAAGTTATGAGAGCCTTATGGATGGATTGCACAAATGTTTATTTTTGTGCTTTCATTCTCAAGCGTGCCTCATTTTCTCACAGCCAGAGACCCTGGGGCCAAGAGACTGGAGTCTGTGTGTGCTTGAGGCCCAGGGGCTTCTCCACTCTTCAGACCCGGATGAGCTTCCGCTGTCTGCTCTCCTCTCTTAGCCTTCTTCCTGCTCCTTGTCCTCACTGTGATTGGGCTCCTGGGAATTAGTATGAAGATTGTGTGAGCACTGATCTTCCCTTCTGGGAAGGTCCTGCTTTAAGCTTCTTACCCTAGAGAACACTCTCCTCCTGGAAAATGAAATGTGAGCATATATTCCAGGCAATTCCAGAGCTGATCCAAACAGTTCACAGTGGAGCTGGTGTTCCAAGTCATCCCAGTAGATAAACTATCTAAATATGTATCTGCAAAACTGGGCCAGCAGCTCTCTGTGAGCCCCTGAGGCCAGGGACTAGATCTTATTAACCTTAATGTTCTACTGGGTCCAGGCAGTGCTTGGTGTATTATAGACGCTTGATATTTAAAGATTAAGAGATGACTACTCAGTAGTTAAGAGAGATCCACATAAACATATATGATTATAAATACATCATACTCATGCATATGTTCATATGTGTTAATCTTTCAAATTAGCATGGCCTGATAAACCCATGTTCTAACATGAATCAAAGTGGGTTTTCCCCCAATATTTAGGAAAATAAAAGCCCTTTGTCTCCCTGTAATGCAGCTATGGTCTGAATGTTTGTGTTCCCCCTAAATTGATATGTTGAAAACCAAACCCCCAAGGTGATGGTATTAGGAGGTAGAGCTTTTGGCAGGTGATGAGGTTATGAGACTGGAGCCTCATGAATGGGATTAATGTCCTTGTAAAAGGGACCCCAGAGAACTAGCTTGTCCCTTCTTCCATGTGAAGATACAAGTCTGCAACCACAAGGTACCTAGCCCTGACCCTGACCCTGACCTGCTGGTACCCTGCTCTCAGTCTTCAAGCCTCCAGACTGTGAGAAGTAAATTTCTGTTGTTTATAAGCCACCCAATCTGTGGTATTTTGTTACAGCAGCCCAGACAAAGACAAATGCGTAGCATTAAAAAAATCTTAATTATATAAACACGCAGGGTCTGTTACAGTGAGAAAAGCTGAACTCATTAGAGTGATGCTCTAGCCCTCAAACACACATTGAATGTTCAGAAGTCTAACACAGTCACCTTCTGTTTCTCATTTGCATTACAGTCCTGGCAGGTGAAGAGATCAGCGGGGGGCAGCTTCCTACCTCCAGCTGTTCAGGGACCCAGGTGATGGAGGCTTGGCCATCTTCAGCTCCTTGAAGTGAAGTGAAGTCGCTCAGTTGTGTCTGACTCTGCGACCCCATGGACTGTAGCCTACCAGGCTCCTCTATCCATGGGATTTTCCAGTCAAGAATACTGGAGTGGGGTGCCATTGCCTTCTCCAGGGGATCTTCCCAACCCAGAGAACCTGGGTCTCCCGCATTGTAGGCAGATGCTTTTACTGTCTGAGCCACCAGGGAAGTTGTGGCTCAGGTCCCTGGGGATTACCTATATTCTAGCCATAAAGTAAAGAGATCATGGAGGAGCCCCACAAAGTTTTCTGAGCAGCCCAAGACGTGACATCACTTCAGTGGATGCTGCATCAGTGTGCTGGGTCACGTGGTGGCGCCCAGATGCATGAAGGTGGTCCCTGGCTCAGTAGTCACTCGCCAGTACCAGTACCAGCTCTACTGAGGGAGAGGGAGTGTGAACTTGGGGGAACAACGGTCTCTCTCTGCCGCAAAAGCCAAGGAAAGTTCAGCCCAAAGTCCCCAAAGGGATGGCAAAGCAGGTTCCCTTAGCCAAGCATTAAGATGTCATAAGAAACAAGGGCTTGGGAATGGATTGTCCCTAAAGACAGACCTTCTTCCTCCCAGCACCCCCAGCCTCGCAGACACTGTGAAGCAACACGAAGCACAGGAATCCATATTCAGGGGAGGGGGTTGTATGTGTGTGGGAGAAGCTGTTCCCCTTGGGATATGAAGTGCCTCCTCTAGTGACTGTTTCTATTTAAGAACATTAAGAAGCATGATCTAAAGCATACTATTTTCTTTTTCTTTTATTTCTAGGAAATTGTTTTTAAGCCAGTGGAAATGCAGAGGATAAAATAAAACTGATATAGGCCTGAATTTTCAAAATGATTTTTAAGAATCCTCTCTGTGTCTAAGTTGATCTTTAAACCCACAGTCTCAGATCTGGTTGAATATTTGATAGAAAGTGGAAACCGGAGGTGGTGGCTGTTATGGTGGTTTTTAGACTACAACACATTCCCTTCTGCTCTCTAAGTGGGTTATTCGTCTTCATACATGAATGTCAGGTAACCTGAGCAAGACGCAGTAGAGACACAGAGCTCACAGGTGGCTAATAATAATGATGATGTTTCAAACAATGATAGGAGCTAAATTACTGTGCACTTGCCAAATGTCAGGCATTAACTTCAGTACTTCACAGAGAAGGGCTATTTGTGTCTTCCTACGTTAAGTACTCAAAAGATTATTTGACAGATGGAGAAATTAAGGTCCAGAGAGATTAAATGATTTTCTCCAGGTTATACATCTAAGAAAGCATGACCCGACTCCTCATCCACTTCCCATAAATGACCGAGAAAGGCCCACTAATGCCCAGGGCTGCGGGATAACAGGAAGAAATGGCTCAAGTAGTAATAGACATCTGGCAGTAATAAAATACGGATTTTGTTTTTACCACACTTTGCTTTGCTTGCTTTTAAAATTTTGGTACCATGTGTGCTTTATACATTACAGGACATCCTAACTGCCTTCAGAAGCAACTTCATTAAAAAAAAATCCATCTGAGAGAGTGAGTTAGTGGGAACAGATCAAGTGGTAGCTGTTTGTTGTCATTTTCATGGAAATAAAAGAAGAAATTCATTTAGAGCAATAGGGACTAAAAGCTTAGGGCAAGGTACAGAGGCATATTCCTTTGTATTTGCTTTTCTATTCTTAGTCAACAAGCTAGGAAGAGAAGGGAGCTTCATCAACCTGATAAAGAGCATCTATGAGAAACTAACATACTACTGAACAGTGAGAAACTGCAAGCTTTTGCCCTAAGATCAGGGACAGGACAAGCATGTCTGCTCTTGCCACTTCTGTCAATCTGTACTGGTGATTCTAAACAAGGCAATAAGGACAGAAAAAGAAATGAAAGGCATCAGATTGGGAAGGAGGAAGTATTTCCTATTTGCAAACTCTATTTGCAGATGATGTGATACTTTAAATAGAAAAACCTAAGGAATCCATTGAAAAACTGTTGAAACTAATAAGTTCAGCAAGGCCTCAGGATACAAGATAAATATATAAAAACAATTGCAATCGTATAAACTGGCAATCAACACTCAAAAACAAAAATGAGAAAACAATTTCATTTACAAATTGCATCAGAAAGAATGAAATACTTGAGAATAAATTGAATAAAAGAGATGCAAACTTATACACTGAAACTATAACATATCATTGAAAGATATCAAAGAAGACCTAAATAAATGTAAAGTCATACCACGTTCATGGATTGGAAGATTTCATATTGCTAAGATGGCGATATTTCCCACACTGGTCTATGGATTCAATACAATGTTTACCAAAATCCTAGCCACGTTTTTTGCAGTTTAAGACAAACTTATATTATAATTCATATGGAAATGAAATAGTCCCAGAATGACCAAAAATAATCTTTAAAAAACAGGTTGAATGACTCATACTTCCCTGATTTCAAAACTTACTATATATATATATCTACAGTGATCAAGACAGGGTAGGGAATTCCCTGGCAATCCAGTGGTTAGGACTCTATACTTTAAATGCTGTGGCCTGGCTTCAATCCCTGATCAGGGCACTAAGATCCTGCAGGCCATGCTGCAAGGCCAAAAAAAAGGAGAAAAAAGTTGTACATGATTGTTTGCAGCAGCGTTATTCATAATAGTGGAAACCACCCAAATGTCTACCTGATGAGTGGATAAACAACATGAGGTATATGAGCATATTGGTCTATTATTTGGCCATAAAAAGAAATGAAGTACATGCTACAACATGGATGGGCTTTGAAAACCTCATGTCAGGTAAAAGAAGCTTGTAACAAAGGCCACATGTTATGAAATGTGTAAAAGAGACAAATCTATAACGACAGAAAGTAGTTCAGTGTTTGTTGGGAGTCGAAGGGAGAGAGGAATGGGGAGTGACTGTGAGTGGGTTGCGGTTTCTTTGGGGTGTGAGCAGTATGTTTTGAAGTTAGCAGTGAAGCTTGTACAACTTTGTAAACACACTGAAGACCACTGACTGTACACTTAAATTTTTTTTAAGTATTTCCTTTGAAACTACAAAATATTTCCTAGGGGAGGAAAAAGGAGGGTACAAACAACATTTGCTAATGCATTCTAAGTCCTTTGGGTTATTTTGTTCCTTAAAATACTTGCCTGAGAAAGTCTCAGATTCCTTTAAGACAAAGGAGTCTGGTAGAGTTTTGAGGGAATTATTCATTTGTTATTATTGTCTCTTACTTCCCCAAAGGCCTTCAGTTCACAGATGTATTGGACCTGATGGGGCCCAGCAACTTTTAACTTTCACTTGGGAAAAAAAAATCTTTTTACTGTTAACAAGAGTCTGAGTTGGAAGGTGTTTTGGCATAGTCAGACAATCAACTGCCTGATAGATGAATCATAGCTGTGAAACTGATGGCAACTGAATCACCTAGACTAGTTATTTCATTCTGCAGAAAAAGTCTGAAGGAACAGTGACTTGCCTCTGATTTCCTGGCGAGCTGGAGGAAGTGCCCCTCCTGGCTCTAGATCTCCTTCTCCAGGGGAAGGCATTCCCCACACCCCACTCGCTCTGTGAGAACAACAAATTCAGGACCAGTAAAGCAAATAGCCCACACCATGATTTCAACAGATGGAATTTAACACAGAAAACTGGTGACAAAGGTGTCAGAAGAGTTGAAAAGCCCACAGGGCAGGGTGAGGCAACCCAGAGATTAGCAGCACCTGGCAGCAGCTACCACCCTGGGGCCAGAGGCACGGAGGACAGAGGTGGGAGCCTGGACCACCAGCCTGCCGTGGGCCTCAGGAGGAGGAGTGAGGTCATGGGGGAACTGGATCCACTGGGGAGGTCTCCTGGAAGCAGAGGAAGAGGGGAAGAGGTCCTCTGGTTTCCCCCCTCCTCCCCCTCTGACCCCTTCTCCCCTCCTCCCCTACTCTGACCCCGTCATGACTCCGCTGGCTGTCTCCAAGCAGGAAGCTGGGGAGCCAAGAGTCCTGAGAAATGTACAAGCAGAGAACAAATCTGAGAGCAAATATGCAAATGATGTGTGTAGGGGTTTCTCAGAGGAAATTACTAGCATCTTTTAATCTTTCGTTCTGCAAAAAATATTTACATTAATTAAAACAACAGGAATGAATTTCTTTTAGATCCTCAGGCAGGGGAGAGGAAGCAACATTGAAGGCGAAGTATTATTAGGCTATATCAGGACGTTCACAAACTAATTTAGTTTAAAAATGTTGATTTCTTCCCTGAGGACAGGCTAATGAAGTAGGTCAGGATTCTTATTTTAGAGGCAAGAAAACAGGGCCAAGGGAGAAGGTGTCCCTGGCTGAACTCTGAGACCCAAGGCCCAGGCCTGAGTGTGTTAGTGGGGCAGGCTTTGTCCAGGGGGCCTCAAATCAGAGGGCCAGGACCCTCACACCAGCATCTGCCTGCAAAGCCTCATCCCCTCCTACCAACAGGTGGTGAGGGGGTGGGAGCAGCCTTGGACCTGAGAAGACCTGAACTGTCATCTTAGTTCTACAAACAAGGACTGTGTCCAGAAGGTGCTTCTTCTTTTTCAGTCTCTGTTTCCTCATCTGTAGAACTGGGAAAAAACCTTTTGACTCTTCCCACCTCTGAAGGAGGTTAAGGATCAAAACCATCCTGGCTTTGGGAAGCGGGGGTCCATCCACAAACCTAAGTCAGCATGATCAGTAACTAGCTTTATCTATCGCGGAAACAGGAGCCAATTTCACCACCAGAAGCTGTACTGGTTTTCTGTGTCCCGTGTTGCCTATTTCCCAAAACACAGGTATGTTACAAGCTGAGATACAGTCTGCACACTGAGGGGCAGATGGAGGATCCACCGGGTCTGCATTTACCCAGTGAGAAGCTAGTCTTATTGGGAGGATTTTGACTTAAGGATGGTTGCAGCTTTCTTCTTGCCACTATGCAGCCATTAAATCTGTGAGGTTGGAACATCAAACATACTTCCCCTAGATTTGGGCAAAGATCTCCCCAAAACTAAAAACCGAAGAATGACATTTTAGTAGCTGAAAAGATTCCTCCAAATCCATAAAACCCACTTGCTAAACGATGTTTCTGGGGTCTGAGCAGAATCCCCATCATTATTCAGAAATAAGAGAGCAGTACATTCCAATTGTCTGGCTGTCCATTACTGAGGTGACCAGAGTGGGGTTTGCTGGTTTTCTGAGTTCCAGTTTGGGACTTAGCCAGGACTTCACAGCACACCACATCCTTCCTCTCTTACCCAAGACATCTCAATACTACTACTAATAAAACTGTGGTTTATTTGGCATCTATCATGTATAAGTCACTTTTAAGAGTTTGTTCTCAATTTACTAAAACTTTGCATAGTGGCAATATCACACCCATTTTACAAGACAGGAAACTGAGGAGAGACAAATGATTTGCCTGAGGAGGAGCCGAGATTCAAGTTCATGATCCTCTGACATCAAAATCTGAGTAGTACCTGCTCTACTGCCCAGCACCTGTGAGTCATCTCACTGCTGTCAACCCTTTCTAGATCCTTCTCCCTGAGCCTGACCGAGTGACTTTACTTCTAGCAGGGGAATGTGATGGAAAGGTCAGCATGCTACTTCTGAAAAGCACTGCACCTTGCTCCTTGCTCTCCTTCTGGGTATTTGCTCTGGGGTGAGCCAGCTCCCATGTTGTGAGAACACTCAAGCAGCCCTATGCAGAGTCCACATGACGAGGAACAGTCAGGGAGGAACTTCCCCAAGGGGGAGCCATCTTGGAAGTGACCCTGCAGACCTGTCAGGCCCAAGGTGACCACAGCCCCCAACAACATCTTGACTCCAGCCTGGGACAGACCCCACACCAGAATCACTCAGCTAAATGCTAATTGACCTGTAAACACTGTGTGAGATGGTAAATGCTTATTATTGTTTTAAGGCACTAAACTCGGGGTCACAGGGGTAATTTGTTACACAGTGGTAGCTAACTGATACAATCTCCTCAACCTATTTTATAACTTTCTTGCATTTTTCTCTCCTACTGACCTTTCCCTAGTTTTTTTATTTCTTCAGAGATTTCCTTGATTGTATCTTCTGCCTTCTTTTAATTTCAGCTGTCATGTTTGTAATTTCCAAAGGTTCTTTCTTGAAGTCTGATGGTTTCTTTTTTGCCCATAATCTATTGTTTTAAGGGTCTTTTCTCTCTGAAGATGTTAATGATTTTTTGATATTCCCTACCCACTTTTTGTATTGTCCCTGACTCTTCTGAGCCCCCACCTTTTTTCTGTTTCTTTCTCACGTTGGAAGTTGTCTTTGAACGTCTGCTGCCTTCCTTGTCTGCTGCATTTAGGAGAGAGGCAGTAGAAAAGGCGCTGGAAACTAGCAAGACTTTGTGAGGTCCGGAGTTTGCCAGTTAGTGATTACGCTGTAGGATAGTGGCTGGACCACAGCTTCTTATTGTAAACACCTCAACATCAATATTTAATGCTTTTTTTCTCGTTTAGTTCTTTGAAAATGGGTCCTCTGACCTCCTGCCTTGAGGGTAACCTGGCTGTATGGTAAACATAGTTGTCTGGACATTTAACACAGCACTACTCAGACAGCCAAGAAACATGTTTTTTTCTGATGGAAAAAACATTTTCCATCAGATCCAATTCTGCATCTCTGGCCTCCCATACTATTTAGGGAGAAAATGAAAAGTCTTTGTTTTTATCCTGGCTGAATAATCCCATTCAGGTCAGTTTCTCTCGATAAATGTTCCAGTTTTCGGGTCCCCGCTCCCAGTGCCTTCCTGAGACTGTGTCTGGATTTCTCAGAGAAGGGCTGGGATGTTGGTTAAAGGCTTTGGATCTGTGTGCTGCCATCTGTGCCCTCACTGCTCTCTAATTAAGACTGGCGGATCTGGATTTGCCCTGGGTCTGCTGTCCACTGAGATGCCAGTCTCTTTTGGCCTTTTGAGCGATTCTGTGGCTCCAGCTACTGGGTTTAATGGTCCAGTCGTTTGCATCTTGGTTTAGGATCCCAGCATGCCATCACCAATGTGTCCTGAGCCAAGGCTGTCAGCCCACTAACCCCGTGTGCTATACTGAGGCACACAGAGGCCTGCAGGATCTCTGTGCTAACAGACTGTGAGGGTTCAGGAACATGGTCTTGGGAATCCCCAAGAGGCCCCTCCTACCTAGCAGTACTCTAGGCCCACGTGGGGCCTAGCTTGCAGGGGCCCCCAGGCTGGGCAACCATGAACCCTGATGTTCTGCTCTTTCCATTCAACCCATTTAACATGCCCTGTTTCAGAATTTCAGGGCAGAATAGCAAAAATAGAACACAAGCCTCTGCCTACTTCCCCCATCTCAGTTCCCCACACTCTTTCCCTCTTCTCCAAAAACAGCAAGTGATTTGCATTAATTAATTTCTTGCGACTCAAAGACCATCCCCAAGTCTCAGATCCTCCAACCCTCAGTGGTATCCCTCTCCCCTCTCCTTGGGGCCAAAATGGTGAATGATTACAGGGAGATTTTTTTGAAGAGCAGTCCCCTATCAAGGACTTCCCTGGTGGCTGAAACGGTAAAGAATCTGCCTGCAATGCAGGAGACCTGGGTTTGATCCCTGGGTGGGGAAGATTCCCTCAAGCAGGGAATGGCAACTCACTCCAATATTCTTGCCTGGAGAATTCCATGGACAAAGGAGCTTGGCGAGCTACAGTCCATGGGGTTGCAAAGAGTCAGACACAACTGAGCGACTAACACACACACACACACACACACACACAAAACCCCCTGTCAAATGGGTTCCCCAGGTGGCTCTCTGATAAAGAATATGCCAGCCAATGTAGGGTGCAATGGAAATGGCAACTCACTCCAGGATCTTGCCTAGAGAATTCCATGGACAGAGGAGCCTGGTGGGCTACAATCCATGGGATCACAAAGGCCAACGTGACTGAGCACGCATGCACACACCCCTGTCAAACATTTATGTTTTCCATGTAATACAGTCCATGCTGTAAAATGAACACCCACTGAGATAAAGCTTTGCTGACACACACGGAATTTCAGGGCCAAGGGATGTAAAGAATACGGAAGCTTTGGGTGCATATTGTCAATTGTTGAGAGGGAGTAACATAATAAGGCATTATCCTCCATTACAATAGTGTGGTTACCTTAATCTGATCAGTAGGAAGCAAGCACGGATTTGAGTGAGCTTCTAAACCTGTCCATAGAGGAGGAAGCACAGGGGAGGGGAGAGGAGTAAGGGAAAGAGCTCAGTGCCCTGGAAACTCAGTGGCCAAGACCTGGGTTGCTGTGGAAAACCGGAGTTGAGGAAGAAAAGTCAGAGGACTCCAGAAGCCCTAAAGGGAAGGGTGGGCGCACTTCTAGTCACAGTCACCACTAAGGAAATAGCCAGAAACTACAGTCCAAAGTGAATGTGAATTTTGGACTCATGTCTTAAAACAAAGCTCTTCTTAGTTACTTCAGAGGAAAAGAAATTTAAGGGGAAAAAAAACCCCACCAAACTCATATCTTCTTGTCTGACACTCTGCTCATTTTGTTCCTTAAAACTTGCCCAGCAATGAGTCTGGAAATCATTTAAGCCTCAGAGTGACCCTAACAGTGGTCTTGGCCTCCAGCCAGTCTCTGAGCTTCGGCAACTTCCTAAAGTATCGAAGACTTGGCCCACTTTTCTTAAGTGATGCTGATGGGCTCAGGTCTTGACTCGGTAAACTTGGGGGATTTCTTGCTCTTTGACAAGAAACTGTGACTTTAAGCCTCAGACTACTTTGGGGAAACCCACATGTGCCAGTGGCAACAAATCAAATCAGAACCTTTGGAGTGGGGCCCAGGCATGTGCATTTTTAAAATGCTCCCATATATATGCATGTATGCATGTATTTGTGTGTGTGTATATGTTTTGTTTAACAGACTTCTAAAAAATATTTATTTAGGACTGCGCTGGGTCTTTGTTGCTGCATGCGGGCTTTCTCTAGTTGCAGCGAGCAGGGGCTACTCTGCTGTGCACAGGTTTCTCATTGCAGAGCACGGGCTCAGAGCACAGGCTCAGTGGTTGTGGTGCATAGGCTTAGTTCCCCCACAGCATGTGGGACCTTTCTGAGCCAGGGATAGAACCGGCGTCCCTTGCATTGGCAGGCAAATTCTTAACCACTGGTCCATCAGGGAAGCCCTTGATAGACCTTTTTTTATAAAGAAGTTTTAGGTTTATAGAAAAACTGAGTGGAAATTACAGCAGGTTCCCATATGCCCTCCTTCGGCTCCCCTCCTCAGTTTCTCTCATTACTAACATTTTGCATTAATGAGGTATGTTTGAAACAACTGATGAGCCAATAGCCAATATTAATATATAATATTAATTGAAGATGATGGTTTACATTAGGAGTCACTCTTTGTGTTATATTGATACACTCTATGAGTTTTGACAAATATAAAATGACAAGTGTCCATCAATACAGTATCATACAGAATAGTGTCACTGCCCAAAAAATGCCCTGTGTTCCACCTCTTTCTCTCTGTCCCTCCCTCCCCCCTGCACCCTTCTATAGTTTTCCAGGATGTCATATAGTTGAAATCATACAGTATATAGCTTTTCACATTGGTTTCTTTGCCTTTATTGTTCGGTCGCTAAGTCCTGTCTGACTCTTTGTGATCCCATGGACTGCAGTGTGCCAGGCTTCCCTGTCCTTCACTATCTCCTGGAATTTGCTCTCTTAGCAACATGTATTTAAGGTTCCTCCCTGCTTTTTCATGGTTTGATAGTGCATTTTTACCACTGGTCTCAAAGGCTGTTACCTTGAGAAATTCAGCTCTATGGATCATGAAATAAGTGGAAAACACCCTACTGTATCATCTCTGCAGACATCTGTCTGAAATGCACAGCAAGTCACGAGAAATGGAAATGGTCAGGCTGGGTTCAGGCCTCCTAAGGTGGAGAGACTGGGCAGTCACATGAACTGACAGCAGGATGGGAGGCAGAGAGGAGCCTGTGAACAGAGTGCTCGAGCTGGGATGCTTGCCCGCGACGCTGGGGCTTGAGGATTCTGCCATTTCTTGCCATGAACAGGCGCCGTGCCCTCCACTGCCTGGTCAGCATTTGTATTCTTTTTTTCTCATAAGCTTGGTATCTCTTCCACAAGCTGGGATTCACTGACTCAGGATTTCTTTTTTAAGAATCCAATAGGTATGAATATTTCACTACTCTGATCGAGTGGGAGTAGGGAGCCATGTTTATGTTAAAAGTAAAGTGATTTTAATAGAATGAAGAACGAAAAAGAAAAGGAGGATAAATACGTGGGTCCTCCTACTTACAGCCGTAATATGGCTCCCTAATCTAGCCCAGCCATGGTGGTCACAGAGGGGAGGGCAGTATTTGTGAGGCGGGGGTTGCCTCAGTAGCAGTAATGGCCCACGGGAGCACAGTCCTGGAAGTAGTAGAACTTTCTCCTGTGTAGGGATGGGTTCACCTCTCTTCAGTCTTGGCGACACTCTGCTGGTGACCATCACGTCTTTGGTCCCAGTGACCTGGTGCCGAGTAGAAGTCTTTGAAGGTACCTGGAAACACAAGCTCTCTGAGCTGCCAAGCAGGATGGTCACCCAGAGGACCAGTCTCTCTGTGTGTCACGAGGTGACTGTGACAGTCAGGGCCAGACTGTTTAGAATCATTTTTACTCTCTTTTACTATGGTTAAAGAAACAGAACCTGAAATTTACCATTTAAATTATTCTTATGTGGACAGTTCGGTGACAGTAAGTAACTACACTCACATAGTTTCTGCAACCTTACCCACCATCCACAGAGAGAACTTTTTCTTCATCCTAAACTGAAATGCTACACCCATGAAACACTTACTATTTCCCCCTCCCCCACCCCGGCAACCACCATTCTACCTTCTCTCTGTACTGAATTGACTACTCTAGGTACCACATATAAATATAATTGTACACTATTTGCCCTTCTGTGTCTGGTTTATGGCACTTAGTGTTATGTCTTCAAGGTTCACACATGTTGTAGCATCCATCAGAATTTCATTCCTTCTAAAGGTTGAAAAAAATTCCGCTGTATGGCTGTATCACGTTTTGTTTATCCATTCATATACTAATGGACATAAAGCAATTGAACAATGATGTTAATGAAAATGGGTGTATAAATACCTATTCAAGTCCCTGCCTCAGTTTTTCCTGCTGTGTACCTAGGAGTGGAACTGCTGGGTCATATGGTAATTGTATGGGCTCCTCAGGTAGCTCCTCTCTGCAAGGCCAGAGATCCAGGTTTGATCCCTGGGTCAGGAAGATCCCCTGGAGGAGAGCATGGCAGCCCATTCCAGTATTCTTGCCTGGAGAATCCCAAGGACAGACAAGCCTGGTGGACTATAGTCCTCAGGGTCACAAAGAGTTGGACACGACTGAAGTGATTGAGCAAGTGTGTGCATGCACGTGTGCACGTGAGCACAAACACACATTGTAATTCTACATTCAGCTTTTTGAGTAACCACCAGAATGTTTTCCATAGCAGCTGCACCATTTTACATGAGCACAAGCAATGCACAAGGGTTCCAATTTCTTTACATCCATACCAACACTTGTTTTTCTGTTTGCTTTTTGATAATGCCCACTCCAATGGGTATGAAGTGGTATCTCATTGTGGTTTGATGTGCATTTTCCTAATGACTAACTATGTTCCTTGGTGGCTCAGACAGTAAACAATCTGCCTGCAGTGTGGGAAACCTTTGATCCCTGGGTTGGGAAGATCCCCTGCAGGAGGGCATGGCCACTCACTCCAGTATTCTTGCCTGGAGAACCTCCATGGACAGAGGAGCCTGGTGGCTAAGGTCCATGGGGTCGCAAAGAGTCAGGCACAACTGAGCAACTACGCACATGCACAACGATGTTGAACATCTTTTCATGTGCTGATTGGCCATTTGTGTATCTATTTTGGAGAAATGTCTATATATGTTCTTTGCCCATTTTTGAATTGGGTTGTTTTTGTTGTTGAGTTGCAGGAGTTCTTTATATACTCTGGATATTAACCTCTTATCAGATGTATAGGATAAATATTTTCTCCCATTCTGTGGACTGTATTCTGTTTGATTCCAGTTTAATTTTTAACCACCCAACTTGTTTCCCCTCTGTTTTTTTCCTGGTTTTGTCAGGGACCTGTCTCTGGACCTTTCTGTGGCTGGGCTACAACCTCTCAACATAGAACAAACTGTAGGAAATCATTTGCTAGGAGTCCACTAGGAGTCTCCTATGACTTGGAGCACCTTGTCGGCTATCAGTTCAAATCTGTTCCTTTTTGTTTGGATGATTCATTTATTACATTTATTTTACATGGCAATTTATCCAAATCTTTACTGTTAGCCTCTTAGAATAGTTAGACAATTAGAACAAATAAAGGGATTGGATTTTTCCCCCAAAGCCATAAAATCTCTAAGATCTGATGAAGGAAGGATGGGATGCAACTATTTAACCTCCTTTGAGGATGCACGCACAGGCCACATGTGCTCTTCGAGCAGAGAAAGATTGCTCCCACTGTCTACAACATGGGGATCATGAGGGCGGCTTTTCTCAAAACTGGACAAAATGCACAGGGTTTACTTAGCACTAGCTGGGATGAGAACCCAGATTTTTTTTCCCTAAGTGTTTTAACATTTTCTCTCTCCTTTCCTCTCTCCCTTTAAACAAACTTTGTTTTAAAACCATCATGACTGATTCTCTGCTCAGTCATTGCTGTTGCTACTGCAACTGGAAATAAACCAGAAATTGTAGTCTACAACGCTCCCTTGACCATAAATGGCAAACTTAAAAAAAAAAAAAACCTCCCCTAACAATGAGGCAGTGCTTCTGGAAAAGGGAGATTTTAAGACCAAACTTGACATTGGGCCCTGCTGTGGGTGTGAAAACTGGAAGCATTTCCTCGCTGATTGCTAAAGCAGGGTCAGTGACTACATTTCATCATGACCCAAGGAAGACTTGGAGATGGGTCAGAGTGTCACATTTTAAAGGCAAATTTCTGTTTTGTGGTTTGTTCCAGCCCAGAAAGATCTAACCTGACTCTGCAATGGGAGAGTTGGTTTTCCAGCTGTGACGCACCAAACACATGGTGTCACACACCAAAGATAATAAAATATTATCTTTTATTATTTTAAAAGATAATAAATTTGATTATTTAGTCAAAGACTTTATGAAAAGGATTAACACCATTACAACCAAAGGTTAACTCCATCACATGTAGCCTAGGAAAAATGTCAGGCATAAGACAGCTCTTTAGAAATACACATACACACTATATTGTATACATACACAAATAAACCATGTATTTCTCTTTATTCCGTAAAAGTATTTCATTAGATATACATTCAGTTCAGTTCCGTAGCTTAGTCATGTCCGACTCTTTGCGACCCCATGAATTGCAGCATACCCGGCCTCCCTGTCCATCACCAACTCCCGGAGTTCACTCAAACTCATGTCCAATGAGTCGGTGATGCCATCCAGCCATCTCATCCTCTGTCGTCCCCTTCTCCTGCCCCCAATCCCTCCCAGCACCAGGGTCTTTTCCAATGAGTCAACTCTTCACATGAGGTGGCCAAAGTATTGCAGTTTCATCTTTAGCATCAGTCCTTCCAAAGAACACCCAGGACTGATCTCCTTTAGAATGGACTGGTTGGATCTCCTTGTAGTCCAAGGGACTCTCAAGAGTCTTCTCCAACACCACAGTTCAAAAGCATCAATTCTTCACCACTCAGCTTTCTTCACAGTCCAACTCTCACATCCATACATGACCACTGGAAAAACCATAGCCTTGACTAGATGGAACTTTGTTGGCAAAGTAATGTCTCTGCTTTTCAATATGCTATCTAGGTTGGTCATAACTTTCCTTCCAAGGAGTAAGCGTCTTTTAATTTCATGGCTGCAATCACCATCTGCAGTGATTTTGGAGCCCCTAAAAACAAAGTCTGACACTGTTTCCACTGTTTCCCCATCTATTTCCCATGAAGTGATGGGACCAGATGCCATGATCTTCGTTTTCTGAATGTTGAGCTTTAAGCCAATGTTTTCACGCTCCTCTTTCACTTTCATCAAGAGGCTTTTAGTTCCTCTTCACCTTCTGCCTTAAGGGTGGTATCATCTGCATATCTGAGGTTATTGATATTTCTCCCGGCAATCTTGATTCCAGCTTGTGCTTCTTCCAGCCCAGTGTTTCTCATGATGTACTCTGCATAGAAGTTAAATAAGCAGGGTGACAATATACAGCCTTGACGTACTCCTTTTCCTATTTGGAACCAGTCTGTTGTTCCATGTCCAGTTCTAACTGTTGCTTCCTGACCTGCATATAGATTTCTCAAGAGGCAGGTCAGGCGGTCTGGTATGCCCATCTCTTTCAGAATTTTTCACAGTTTACTGTGATCCACACAGTCAAAGGCTTTGGCATAGTCAATAAAGCAGAAATAGATGTTTTTCTGGAACTCTCTTGCTTTTTCCATGATCCAACAGATGTTGGCAATTTGGTCTCTGGTTCCTCTGCCTTTTCTAAAACCAGCTTGAACACCTGGAAGCTCATGGTTCATGTACTGTTGAAGCCTGGCTTGGAGAATTTTGAGCATTACTTTACTAGTGTGTGAGATTAGTGCAATTGTGCAGTAGTTTGAGCATTCTTTGGCATTGCCTTTCTTTGGGATTTCCAGTCCTGTGGCCACTGCTGAGTTTTCCAAATTTGCTTGCATATTGAGTGCAGCACTTTCACAGCATCCTCTTCCAGGATTTGAAATAGCTCAACTGGAATTCCATTACCGCCACTAGCTTTGTTCATAGTGATGCTTTCTAAGGCCCACTTGAAGGATTCCAGGATGTCTGGCTCTAGGTGAGTGATCACACCATTGTGATTATCTTGGTTGTGAAGATATACATTACCATGTGTAAAATAGATAGCTAGTGGAAAACAACTGTATAACACAGGGAGCTCAGCCTGGCACTCTGTGATGAACTAGTGGGGTAGGATTTGGGGGTAGGATGGGGGCATGGGAGGGAGAAGCTTAAGAGGGAGAGGATATATGTATACATATAGCTGATTCACATTGTGTACAGCAGAAACCAACACAACTGTTGTAAAACAATTATCCTCCAATTTAAAAAAAGAATATTTCATTAAATGCCCTTGTTTGTGGGACAAATTGTCACAATTCCTCTATTCCCTCATCAGTGTATTCCCTATTCTTCATCTTAAAAGAAGACAGAGAATTTTTATTTCTGCAGTATTTTTTTCCCCCAGTGGAGTGCTACTGCCAGCAGCAGGAAACCAGACCTCCAAAGATGTGTTTTAAAACATAGCTAATGCTGTGACAATTGTCTTAATTATCTTGTTTGCTAAGAAGTACTTCAGAAAGGAGCAGCTACATTGCTCAACTCAAAAGGCCACCAGAAGGACAAGTGTGTAGTGGGCTAGTTTCTCGAAATTTACCACTATGACACCACACAAATAACTTCCTTTGCCCTTTTGGTTGGTAAAAAAAAAAAAAAAGAAAGAAATCCTTGCCTGGGGCCAGTCGTGCCTTCTGTCTGGTCTCCCTTTCCTGATGTGTAATCCGAGCCGACGGCCTGGATGCCTTCTTTCCGTTCCCACATGGGATGACTTGTCTGTGAGAGACAGGAAACTATGATTGAAGCTGTTGTGACCATTTAAACGGGAGGGGTTGGTCTGGCACTGATCTTTTTAAAAGAAAGTTTGTTAGAGAGCCTTAAATGAGGTCAGCATGATGTTAGGGAACACGAGGTTACATTAGGACATTAAAGAATGTTTTAATAAAAGTGGCTGAACGTCAAATGAACTCAACGCTTACTTCTATAAGAAATCAGCAGGAGAGAGGAGGTTTCCAAGGCAAACATGGCAGGGTTTCTCTGCTGGGTCTTGTCTGGCACCAACGTGAAGCCCCTGACAGTTAACAGCAGGCAAGGAGCCATGGCCTCGGAGACGTAGGATGGGGATGCGAGCGCGTGAGGCGCACGTACGTGCGTGTGTGTGTGCGTACACACATGCGCACTTGCGTGCGCGTCGTGCGTACAGCGTGAGTACGTGTGTCCCAGGTGTTGGCCACTGTCCGGGTGCTTCCTTGTAGCCAGATAAAGGTTATTAGTGATCACAGCTTGGACTGCTGTGCTCCCTCGTGCGCTCTGGGCCATCTCTCTCCCTGCTCGTTTGCAGCGTCCCAATGAGCCGCTGGGCCTCCAGTTCCTTTCAGGCTGGTGCGATTTCAAATAACTTTGGCTGTCAGAGCTGCCAGTGGAAAGAGGAGGTTTTACAGTCTGTTTCCACATCTGGGAAGAGGCCTGTCATTCTTGTTTACGGCGGAAAATAGATGCCCTGGGAACTGTAGCCGATTATGAATCATGGA
This sequence comes from Bos taurus, assembly GCF_002263795.3. Classification (NCBI taxonomy): domain Eukaryota; kingdom Metazoa; phylum Chordata; class Mammalia; order Artiodactyla; family Bovidae; genus Bos; species Bos taurus. The sequence goes on along the minus strand of NC_037340.1, from coordinate 29,374,338 downwards.
TCCAGCTCAGGATGCAGAGATAAACCTAGGCTGCGTTGCTCAGCTTCCACTCTCATCCCTGTTTTTATTGTCATTTCACAATCAGGACATTCATCTCTTTATTGGCTCTCATCTGGTGTCGGCACTGATTACTCTCCCTGTGTTAACTTCTCTGCAAACACTGAAATGCCCCCAAGGCTTCCATATGGAGGTAAACCATCCACTCCATTTTTTTCTTGAGTTCTGCAAGTTACCAGTTGGAGAACTGGGGCTCCCCCTCATCTCCCAGGGTACCGTAGAGGATGCCAAGCTTAACGGTCATTTATTGTGACAGTGCTTGCCTCCTGTTTCATTAATTGCCCAAAGAAATGGCTCACCTTCAAAGAATACTCTTTCCACTGGGGATTATTTCTCAAATTTTTGTTGATTTTCTCCTGGATTTTGTTTGAACTCATTTAGTCAGCTATTCTCCTTGCATCACAATTGTCATTACTGCTTTTTTTCCTTAGGACTCTTCACTGTCCTCCCCCCTCATGAGCTCTCTGCATGCCAATCCAATCTGCGCACTATTTCCAGACTAATCTTTTTGATGGGCTACCTTTCTGCTACAACGTGGGCTTCCCACAGCCTTTCAAATTAAGTAAAAAGCCTTAGGATGACACTCAAACCACCGTACCATGTGCTTCAGCCTATTTCCTTATCCCCTACAAATTTCCTCTCTGTAACCAAAACCAGTGTCTTACTACTCTCATCACACACATACTTTCCCTGGTTTTTCTCATATTGTCTCTTTGGTGTAGAACTATGAACCCCTTTCTCCCCTCCCTTCCCACCCACAGTATGCCCAGTTTCCATGTGCCAAATCAAACCCTAGTGCTGTCATCAAGATTTTCCTAGTCCCCCAAAGAGATGCGGTTGTATCCTCAGAACATCCACAGCTTGTGCTGCCGCTGCTGTTGTGGTGATCAAATCTACTGGGGCCCCTGGATGGTTTGTTATGGTAAACACAGGCAAACAGACACAGATTGATGGCTAGTTTGAATTCCAGTTGATAAAAGGCTTAAGCCTTCAGTTAGCTCCCTGTAATGTAACCTACCGCAGCTGGGTTGAGTTGCTAGCTTTCTCTAAAACACCATAGAGCCATGGGGAAGACTGTCTGCCTCACTGTGGCTTTTGTAAGGCTCTTCGTAGCCCACACCATTGTAGAGATGGTGTGTTGAACCATCTCTCCAGATGGCTTCTAGCTCTAAGACCTCTAACTCTATGAACGACTTCTGTTTGTTACTGCTGTTAAAAGTCAGGGGCCAGTATTTCATTCTCACCTTGCATGTGAAGGATCAGAGAAGTTAATTGAATAACCTAGGCTCATGCAGCAAGGCAACACTCATTCTGAAACCAGACTTGAGGTATTTGAAGCGCTGAGTTCTGATGCCTCATCTTCTTTTGTTGATCAGTTACACACAGCAAAAGTGAGATGATAATTTATTACCTAAATCAGCACTTTTGAGTGTGAAAGGGGACACCATTAATAATCATTCTGGAAGAATAGCCATTAAACCATGTATATGGGTACTTTAGACATAGGGGGAAAGTAATGTAGTCTTTTTTTTTTAACTGAGGTCATCAACAGATCTTAAATTTGGATTCTGCAAAATTTATGGGGTACTCTAAATTTACCAGCAAGTGTATTGCTTGCCAACTATAAAAACCCTTCTGTGTGGTTAGGTTAGCCGCCCTTGTAGCCAAAGGAAGCATACGGCAGTGCTACCCACCCCAGCCCCAATATGGTTAATCACAAGTAGAACAATTTTTTGTTGTTTGTTTGTTTTTTTGGCTGGGCTGCACAGTGTGTGAGATCTTAGTTCCCTGACTATGGATCAAACCCTGGCCCTCGGCAAACAGTGAAACCACAGGGTCCTAACCACTGGACAGCCAGGGAATTCCATGGAATGGTCTTAAATTTCAAATTTTACTCCTCTCATTAACACTCCAATCTCTATTACTTCCTCAAATCAATAATTAGTTAGTTCAAAGGGAGCCAGAGTCTGTTCAGAAGCAAACTTTGGGAGTGCCCCAGGTACGTTTTTTTTTTTTTTTCAAAGGAATGTACTTCTCCCCCTCCCCCACAGCAATTTAATTATCTGTTTATTTTTGACTGCACTAGATCTTTATTGCTGTGCACAGGCTTTCTCTAGTTTGGGCAAGTGGAGGCTACTCTTTGAGGTTGATCGTCTTCTCATTGTGCTGGCTTTTCTTGTTGTGGAGCACAGGTTCTAGGCTCAAAGGCTCAGTAGTTGTGGCACGTGGGCTTACTTGCTTGAGACATATGGAATCTTACTGGACCAGAGATCAAACCTGTGACCCCTGTATTGGCAGGTGGACTCAACCACTGGACTCCCAGGGAAGTCCTGCCCCAGACACATCTTCTTTTGCTTGCCTCTCTCCCTTCTTTCTAACCCCTTCGCAAATTGTTAGCTAATGTCTGATGCCACCAGGCAGAATCAGAAGAAGACTCTTGTAAGGTTAGTTCCCCAGCCGATTTCTCACTCTGTGGATATAATAGCAGAGAATACACCAAAATTGCTAGATAGCTCTTTGCCTCCAAACCTGTAATTGTCTCTTATTTATCAAATAGCCTCTCATCTTGGCCATGAATTGTCTATTCCTAGAAAGGATGATGCAGTGGAGGAGAGAGCTGTGAAGTCAAGTGGGCCTTAGAAAGCATCAGCTCTGCTGAAACAAAGGGCACGAATCCTGATATGAAGGTCAATAGACTTGGGTTTGAATCCAGACACTAACGACTACTGCTAGGTGCTAAATGAGGAAAACCATGCCTTTTTCATAGGGATTTTCATGAAGAATAGATTCAGTATTATTTGCAAAACTTTTGACTCATGGCTTGGGCTCATAGCGAGCCTTGGTTATCACTCTGAAAGCTTTTGACCCCGAAGCAGCTGACTTGCTACTCAGAGAGTGAAGGAACTTTACCTACTGGGGAATACAGACCTGGAACTTGATCTTGCCTCCGGTTTTCTCCACTTGCTTTTTTTGTTTGTTTGTTAGAGACATGGACTTTGGAGGAATAAGCTAGACTAGAATAAAAAAATCAGAGTACTCATCTTCCCCTGCTGATAGCTACTGCGATCATGTTGTATAAACTGCACAAATGAAATATATAGTCCGGCCATAACACAATGGGTTGTAACTGACACTGTCTCATAAAATCCAGAAAGGGTGACTTCCTTACTACCTGTGCTTTTGCCGTGTGTGTGTGTGTGTGTGTGTGTGTGTTGGTCGCTCAGTCATGTCCAACTCTTTGAGACCCCATGGACTATAGCCTGCCAAACTCCTCTGTCTGTGGAATTCTCCAGGCAAGAATAATTCCTGTAGCAAGTGATGAACAAATGTCTGTGGAATAAATGAGTGAATGAATGGGATACCACCACTACTGTGGATATATTTATACATTTATACAAACATAAATCTTTTATATATTTGATAAATTCATATAAAATATAAATAGAATTATGCGTAGTTCTTATAGACACATGCATAACGTTTGCATCCTGCTTGTCATGATATATTTGCTATTTGCAGAACTATTTGGTATCAGTCAAGGTCCCAACAGGAAACAGATGGCCCTGAAATTAGAATAATTCAAGAAGAGCTTAATAAAATGACTGTTTATGAAAGTGTGGTTGGGATGGAGAGGAACCACCAGGGACGCTAGTGGCAGAGGAAGAGCTGTTACCAGTCCTAGGCTCTCAGGGACGAGGGCGGGAGGGAGGTGCCGCAGGAACCTGCGTAAAAGAGCGTTTCCTGAGAAGGCTGCCTTGATAGGAAGCCAGTGGAGCAAGTGCCTGGACTGCACGGTCCTTCCTGCCTCTGATCTCCTGCTCATGTTCCCATGGGCTGAGCTCAATGGGAAGCCAGAGGTCCAAGGAACCCATGATGTATTTATGGGAAGGGAAGGGCAGAGAAGGACAGGGTACATGAATGATGTTAGGTTTGCAGTATCTCTGAGAGCCAAGGTAACTTTTTAAAGAGGAAATTAAAAGTGAAAACTGGTTAACAAGTATTGTATATTAACGTATATATGTGGAATCTAGAAAAAATGGTATAGATGTTCTTATTTGCAAAGCAGAAAGAGAGAACAAAGACTTGGACACCAAGGGGGAAGGAGATGGGTGGGATGAATTGGGAGAATGGGTTTGACACACATACACATGACTATGTATAAAACAGATAACTAGTGAGAACCTGCTGAACAGCGCAGGGAATTCTGTTCAGTGCTCTATGGTGACCTGAAGGGAAGGAGATCCACAGAAGAGGGGATAAAATGTGTGCGTCAGTCTGACTTGCCTTGCTGGACAGCAGAAACTGACGCAACATTGTAAAGCTGTGTTGTTGCTGTTGTTCAGTCGCTCAGTTGTGTCTGCCTCTTTGTGACTCTATGGACTGTGGCATACCAGGCTCCTCTTTCCTTCACTATCTCCTGGAGTTTGCTCAAATTTATGCCCTGAAGCAACTATACTCCAATAAAAAAAAGTGAAAACCCTTATTAGAATCTTGGTTCCTTGAAGTAGTTCCCTGCCGGTCACACCAGCGCCTCCCCCTCTGGTAGGTGGCGTCCTCTCCCCTGAGATGTTGTCCTGGTCACCTACAGGGGCCTCTGAGTGCCTTCCTCTTTGTTCTCTTGAGGTTCTGACATTCTAATGATTGGTCTCCTTCTCCAGGGTACTGGTCTGCGTCTCCCCCACACCCAGGGAGTGGCAGGCGCACAGTAGGTGCTCAGTCACTGTTGGTTCAGTGAATAAGTTTCCCATTCCCCCAAATAAAAGAAAATTGCCATTCAACTGCTATACTTGGTTCCCTTGGTTTTTTAGGTTAAAGCCTACAACTGCTGCCTTCCCTGTAAGCACATCTCTTCTCCCTTAGAGGGGCAGGCAACTGAAAACAGAGAAAGAGGAGAGGGCACTGGCAGAGCTGAGCATCTGGAGGTCAGCTGTGTCCAGAGTATGGGGTCAGCAGGAAGTTGGGTGGAGGGGGGTGCTCAGACCTGCAGCCACGTTGGGAGAAAGGAAACTCCATTTAATAATTCCTGGTAAAGGAACTTGGGGTGTTGCTTAAGTTAACACTCAAATTCACAGTAACCCCACTTCTCTTTCTGGAAGCTCTGCTGAAATAAAGGGCACAAATCCTAATATGAAGGTCAGAGGCGTGGACAGCAGGCTGAGCTGCCAGGCATATCTTCCCCAGCTTTATTCTTTGCTGTTGCCCAGTTTGCTTTTGATCCGTGGTGTGTAAGAGTGTTTGTATGTGTGTTTGCTTGTGTACATACATGCATGTGTGTGTGCATATGTATTTGCAAATAGGTACATACACGTGTGTGTTTGTGTATATGTGTTTATGTGTATATATGTGTGCTTGTGTGTATGTGTTTGCATATGTGCCTGTGTTTATTTATGTATATGTTTGTGTGTGTCTGTGTTTGTGTATATGTGTGCATGTGTGTATGTGTATTTGTGTGCATTTGTGTGTGTATGTGTATTTCTGTGCATTTGTATGTGTATGTGTTTGAATATGTGTGTATATATATGTTTGTCTATGCATTGTACAGGAGACAGGGATCAAGACCATCCCCATGGAAAAGAAATGCAAAAAAGCAAAATGGCTGTCTGGGGAGGCCTTACAAATAGCTGGGAAAAGAAGAGAAGCGAAAAGCAAAGGAGAAAAGGAAAGATATAAACATTTGAATGCAGAGTTCCAAAGAATAGCAAGAAGAGATAAGAAAGCCTTCTTCAGCGATCAATGCAAAGAAATAGAGGAAAACAACAGAATGGGAAAGACAAGGGATCTCTTCAAGAAAATCAGAGATACCAAAGGAACATTTCATGCAAAGATGGGCTCGATAAAGGACAGAAATGGTATGGACCTAACAGAAGCAGAAGATATTAAGAAGAGATGGCAAGAATACACAGAAGAACTATACAAAAAAAGATCTTCACAACCCAGATAATCATGATGGTGTGATCACTCACCTAGAGCCAGACATCCTGGAATGTGAAGTCAAGTGGGCCTTAGAAAGCATCACTACAAACAAAGCTAGTGGAGGTGATGGAATTCCAGTTGAGCTATTTCAAATCCTGAAAGATGATGCTGTGAAAGTGCTGCACTCAATATGCCAGCAAATTTGGAAAACTCAGCAGTGGCCACAGGACTGGAAAAGGTCAGTTTTCATTCCAATCCCGAAGAAAAGCAATGCCAAAGAATGCTCAAACTACCGCACAATTGCACTCATCTCACACGCTAGCAAAGTAATGCTCAAAATTCTCCAAGCCAGGCTTCAGCAATATGTGAACCGTGAACTTCTTGATGTTCAAGCTGGGTTTAGAAAAGGCAGAGGAACCAGAGACCAAATTGCCAACATCTGCTGGATCATAGAAAAAGCAAGAGAGTTCCAGAAAAACATCTATTTCTACTTTATTGACTATGCCAAAGCCTTTGACTGTGTGGATCACAATAAACTGTGGAAAATTCTGAAAGAGATGGGAATACCAGACCACCTGATCTGCCTCTTGAGAAATTTGTATGCAGGTCAGGAAGCAACAGTTAGAACTGGACATGGAACAACCCGACTGGTTCCAAATAGGAAAAGGAGTTCATCAAGGCTGTATATTGTCCCCTGTTTATTAACTTATATGCAGAGTACATCATGAGAAATGCTGGACTGGAAGAAACACAAACTGGAATCAAGATTGCCGGGAGAAATATCAATAACTTCAGATATTCAGATGACACCACCCTTATGGCAGAAAGTGAAGAGGAACTAAAAAGCCTCTTGATGAAAGTGAAAGAGGAGAGTGAAAAAGTTGGCTTAAAGCTCAACATTTAGAAAACGAAGATCACGGCATCTGGTCCCATCACTTCATGGGAAATAGATAGGGAAACAGTGGAAACAGTGTCAGACTTTATTTTGGGGGGCTCCAAAATACTGCAGATGGTGACTGCAGCCATGAAATTAAAAGACGCTTACTCCTTGGAAGGAAAGTTATGACCAACCTAGATAGCATATTCAAAAGCGGAGACATTACTTTGCCAACAAAGATTCATCTAGTCAAGGCTATGGTTTTTCCTGTGGTCATATATGGATGTGAGAGTTGGACTGTGAAGAAGGCTGAGCGCCGAAGAATTGATGCTTTTGAACTGTGGTGTCGGAGAAGACTCTTGAGAGTCCCTTGGACTGCAAGGAGATCCAACCAGTCCATTCTGAAGGAGATCAGCCCTGGGATTTCTTTGAAAGGAATGATGCTAAAGCTGAAACTGCAATACTTTGGCCACCTCATGTGAAGAGTTGACTCATTGGAAAAGACTCTGATGCTGTGAGGGATTGGGGGCAAGAAGAGAAGGGGACGAAAGAGGATGAGATGGCTGGATTGCATCACTGACTCGATGGACATGAGTCTCAGTGAACTCCGGGAGTTGGTGATGGACAGGGAGGCCTGGCGTGCTGTGATTCATGGGGTCACAAAGAGTCGGACACGACTGAGTGACTGATCTGATCTGATGATTGTGTGTTTGTGTGTGTGTGTCTATGTCTTTTGTGTGTATATATGTGTTTATATATGTGTGTATCTGTGTTTTTGAGTGTATATTTGTCTTTATGTATGTGTGTTTATGTGTATACCTGTGTGTGTGATTATGTATGTATATATAATGTGTGTGTATAAGTGTGTGTTTGAATGTATGTGTGTGCTTGTGTGAATGTGTTTATGTGTGTTTGTGTGTGCACATGTGTATATAAGTTACTGGACACTTATGATCTAGGAGTGATTCTATCCCACTCTATCTAGGATTCAGAATTGGGTAGAGAAGCATTTCTAAGTAGAAAGGGGATGAAAATGAAAGCAAATAACTCTTGGCAGCACTTTTCATGACAGCCTGCCCCTCCCCCACCACACCTGTTCCTCTCTTGCTGAATTTTCCCCGTGCCCTCCAGGAGGACTTGAAATCATGTGATGAGTTTAGCTCGCAGACCATAAATATTTGCTGAGCAATCACTGTGTGCAAGGTGACAGAGTTCTCTTCTCTGTGTTGGTTTTGTATGTACACGGAACTGCCCGGGTTCTGTTTATAATTACCTTTATAATTATCTCTTTCCAAATAACAAGCATGTTGACCCTTCTGTTATTGGAAAGAGTTCGGAATGCTTTCCCTCCTCCCTCCCTCATTTGATCTGGAAGGGTGGCCTGCTATGAGGTTGTGAAGAGCATCTCCTGCTATGAGGTTGTGAAGCGCATCTCCTTATTTAGGAGGAAATGAAGCCCAGAGGAGGATAAACATGTGGGACTTGAAGGTGGCTCTTCACACTCTCCTTTTCCATCAGGTATCACTGCCTTTCTAAAATGATGCTAACAAGGATTCACAGAAGGACATTGAGAAATTCTTTTGGTGGGGGTGGCATGAATCGGGAGATTGGGCTGATGTATATGCACTGCCATGTGTAAAACAGATAGCTAGTAGGAAGCTGCTGTGTAACTCAGGGAGCTCGGCTCAGTGATCTGCGATGACCTGGAGGGGTGGGATGGGGGTCGCTGGGAGGCAAGTCCAAGAGGGAGGTGATATATGTATACGTATAGCTGATTCAGTTTGTTATACAACAAAAACTAACACAGCATTGTAAAGCAACTATACCCAAATTAAAGAAAAAATCCTTTTGTGGGTAACACAGTCTGAGAGATGAGAGCTGTATACTGAGCCAGGGAAATTGTTAATCCTCTCTAGTAAACCTAGTCAGGGTTTTTTGAGCATAAACCTTCTGTGAGGGAAATTCCTGAAAATCAATGAGTTCCATGGCACTTCTGTCATTAGAAGAGCTGCCACAACCATAATAAAATGCTATTGCTTTAAAAGTTGCTTTAAGAGATGTGCTTATGCAGGACAGGGTTGCACAACTCGTGGCTGGCTCCCTCCCCCCACCTTACACATTCCCTAGGTGGCATTAAGCAACCTCAGGTTAGCATTTTTTCCCCCCAGGTTGAATTGAGACTGTATTTTAAGTTCATTTTGGCTATTTATAAATAGTACTTCGTGGCAAGTCAAGCTTCAGGAAAAGAGGTTGAGTTTCCAGCCTTGAGTCTAAACTTCCTTACTGCAGCTTCAGCTGGAACTAGAAAAATTTAGGTTTACAAAAACAAAATCCACCTTCAAATTTCCATTTATTCTTGAAGGGTCTACAGGAAGCCAAAAGACTTCTTGGGTGTCACCGCTGAGGGGTGTAATTTCTTAGAGACATAATTCCTGCTTCCACAAATGGAAGCTTAGAATAAGTCCTGGAAGTGAGATTGGTCAGGAAATGAGAACCAGTGCCTGGAAGTCATCTCTAGGTTCTTACAGAAGCTCCATGAGTGTGTACATGCTGATGCACCCTGGGTCTCTGGCTAAATCTCTCCTCCTTTCCTGCTTTTCGATTCTTGAGAAAAGACCACCTGTTTTCTGATCCATCTGCCTAAACTCTGAGGGATAAGAAGAGCTCAGAGCAAAATGGGAAGTGCTTCTTTCAAGGCCAGTCAGCAGAGTGCCTTGCTTTTCTTTACGGTTGTGTGACTGTGGTATTTAAATTCTTCATGTGGAAAATGAGGGTGTGAAATAATAAGAAACAAATATTTATGTATATCCATCTCTGCTCCTGGTTCCTGACACAAATCTCCTAAAACCCTTGTAAGTAGAGGTGCAGGGAGAATCCGAGTTGATCTTTGACCTGGCTTCTTGACACAGAGCTCTTAAACCCTTGTCATTCCCTAAGTGATAAGAGCATCTGACAGAGTTCCTAAATCCTTTAGAATTTCCTGGGTGATAGGAGTGTCTTTTGTTCTAATGAGGTGTCTCTGAGTGGGTTCCTGGATGGGGTCGGGTCACCAGAAAGACCAAGGCGTGATCAGAAACTTGAAACTTTCAGGCCCACACTCCATTCTTCAGAAGGGTAGAGGGACGGGAAATGGAGTTAATAATCATGCCTACATGAGGAAGCCTCCATAAACATGCCAAAGTTGTGGATTTCGGAAACCTTTTGGGTTAGCCCCACTCCAGTACTCTTGCTTGGAAAATCCCATGGACAGAGGAGCCTGGTGGGACTGCAGTCCATGGGGTCGCTAAGAGTCAGACATGACTGAGCAACTTCACTTTCACTTTTCACTTTCATTCATTGGAGAAGGCAGTGGCAACCTACTCCAGTGTTCTTGCCTGGAGAATCCCAGGGACGGGGGAGCCTGGTGGGCTGCCGTCTATGGGGTTGCACAGAGTCGGACACGACTGAAGCGACTCAGCAGCAGCAGGAGCAGGAACACATCTACACACAATAACCATGGGAACAGAAACGCCTATGAGATCCTTCCAGATACACCCTACGTACCATCTTCGTCTGGTCAGTTTTATCCTGTAATATATTTTTGGTAACAAATCAGCAAGAGTAAGTGGACTGTCTTCCTGGGTTCTGGGAGATATTCTGGCAAATGAGTGACCCCAAGAAGGGGATTGTGGGAACCTCTGATTTGTAGTCAAGTTGGACAGAAGTTATAGGAAAGCTTGGGACCTACTGCTTGCCGTTGGTGACAAAGTGGGAGGCAGTCTTGTGGGGCTAAGCCTTTAACTTGCAGGGTCAGTACCAACCCTGGTTCATATTAGAACTAAATTTAATTGTGGATGTCCAGCTGGTATTGGAAAATTGTTCAGTGTGGGAAAAAATCGAGTGTCAGAAGTGTTGTGTGAATAGAGGAAAGCAGTGCATTTTTGTGAGACAGGGATACCTGCTCTGCCCACCATACACAATTATTGACAGAGTCAAGTGAAACTACACACACAGCACTTTATAAATGGAGATATACTGGAGAGAGAAGGAAGTGTTACTAATTCTGTGAACCGATATGGAGACTGAATAAAAAACTAGTGTCCCCATTTCCAACAAAAACTCTGATGTTCTTGTTCACCGTGTGTGGATCTCAGACTTGCATTGTCTTCCAGGGACATCTGAAGTGTGCCCTGCAAGGCTTGAAGCCACATTATACTTGTGAATGGCTTCTTAGAGCATCAGTTTTATGCAAATGAAGATTGGAGGGAAGCATCCTTTTCTTTTTTAAGGTCATCAGTTCAGTGCAGTCACTCAGTCATGTCCAACTCTTTGCG